>NC_041033.1:9133128-10538454 GCF_900634625.1 Parambassis ranga | reverse complement strand
CAAACACACCATCCTGCTGTCAAGATTACTTTATTAATATCGTCAGTCATTCCTGTAACAGATATATATATCATCAACATTTGGGCTCCATATGGTGCACAGCAGCTGTCCATTCAAAAATAGGCATCACTTGTTAGTGAGTGGTGGCTCCAACTTGTTGGACCCAGAATAGTCCTGATGGGTGTTGAACTGTCTGAACTCATATCAGAAGGGTCCTCCATCAGCACTTGTTGTCCTGCTTCCCCCTCTGTGACTCAGAGTCGGCTTCAATCAGCGACGAGCAGGTTACATCTGAACACATTACCGTGTGGTGTTTCTGCTCTGAGCTGCTGTTCTGTCACAAGGGTAATGTGGTGGGTGGTGCCTGTGAGAAACGCAGAGCTCAGCTATTTATAGTCTCTGCAGTCCTGAGCTGAGCAGCCTCGTAGCAGGTCTCCTGGCAGCAGCAGTAAAGTCTCAGTGTGAGAAACCTACAGGGGCCGAACAGCCTCATGTACACAGCTGTTTTAAATCAACATGACTGTTCACTTAAATGGAAATTATTCTCTGAGCTCCTTTCTCTTGTGTAAAACGTTTTTAGACAAAAAAAAACAAAATAAAAAAAAATATTGGACATTTTATAATTTGTCAAATGCCACTAGCATATTTTTCTTTAAGTGAAAAAAATGTGGGAAGAGACGTTAATAAATCACTGTTTTAATGTGATTTGTTTTTATATAAGAGTAAACATCCTTGGTGAAAAACATTTGAACAAACAACTCATGATGAGGGAGCCAGGGCTTGTGTTTTTTAATCTGTGATCCTTCACAACAATCATATAGTGTAGGCCTGCTTCTGCTGTGTATTTGTAATTAACCCTTCTAGCAATCCTAAAAGCAGTGTGAGACCTGGAAGTTTCAGATTTGACTATTATTTGTACAGTAAAACCATAAGATGAAGTTGAATAAAGTACTTTAATTGAACATTTGCAGGTCACACTGAACATCACAGTGGATGGATCAGTCTATTTTAGATCTATTCTAAAATATCTCTCTTTGTACTGTGAGCCCAGCACACAGGAGCTGGACTTTGATCTCTGATTCAAACAATCTGTTGAGCGTTTCAGCAATGCACAGT
The DNA here is from genome assembly GCF_900634625.1 of Parambassis ranga. Lineage (NCBI taxonomy): Eukaryota > Metazoa > Chordata > Actinopteri > Ambassidae > Parambassis > Parambassis ranga. Next base: position 10,537,338 of record NC_041033.1, on the reverse strand, counting down.
CAGAGTGGAGGAGCAGCTCTCATCCACATTAATCAACCATTTTCCCAGCCTGTAGTTTCCTGCGAACAGCTGATGATGTCGTCATGGAGATAAGACACAGGAGCAGTCACAGACTGTTTATGTGAAAACATTTTAACTGCTGGACACGAGGTGTCTCCTCCTTTACTGTGGAGTCAGTATGCTTCAGGCTTACATCAGATTTCTTCATTTGTCGATTACACTAAAAAGAATTTTCATCACATTCCCCTCGAAAACAGGGAAGAACCACAAAAGGAGCTTTTAGATGCTGGTGCAGACATCATCCAGCCACGCATGAAGCCTTGGCCTGCTTTTATTCAGTGAAAGTACAAGGAAAAGTTGTGAAGCAGTGAACTGTTGGTCTTTGTGCTAGCAGTCAACAGACATAAAAAAGACAGATTAAGTACTCGTGTCGTCTGTGTGATGCAGCAGAAGTAAATGAAAGTGATTAATCAGCAACAGAAGCATCATAACACAGCTTGTATAGCTGCCATTTGTATTGTGTGTGTGTGTGTGTTTTTCTCCCCCCTCAGCAATATACATGGGTTTTGTGTGACTGTTTATGAGTCTGTGCATGATGGATGATTTCTCTCTGAGCCATTTAGAGACGTCTGTGCGAGTGTGGTGACAAACGTCTGTATTTGTGAGGACCAAATGGTGCCACAATGAAAACATAAGGGGATAGTTTAGGGGAAATATGTCAGCTCAGTCACAGCAGGGGAACAGAAACACTAGAAGGAGTCATTAGGGTGTTTTACTGCTGCACGTTTTCAAACATACCATTGAAAACAACAATGTACCAGTATCAAATCCATCCATAGTCATAATGCTATAGGCTAAACAAATGTGCTGGGTTAGGGTTAGATTGTTGATGATTTTGTTAGTCTGAGGTTAAAATTAAACAACATAATGATTGTATGTTGAGTAAAAACATGAGAATTGAGATTAACCAGTGATGGTATTTCGGCTTCTCGTGCAGATACAGCTGCATTGTGGTTCATGTGTGTAGGCCTTGTTTTCCCTCCTGTCTTTGTAAAGTGCAGCTTGTGTGTATTGTATGTACATACCCTGCAGAGCCTGTACCTACATCATACTACAGCATGTCTCACTGGATGATAAATAAAATCCATTGCTAAAAATAAATATACACGTGTAGGATTTGACCTGAATGTGATCTTTTGACCTGCCGTCACAACACCAAAAAACCTTAACATCTGTAAAAATCCAGGTCACAAATTACATTTGTCTGCGGGAGGGATGGTCACATCCGTGTCCTGCGTTGCCTGTTTTACACACCATAAGTAATCATTGCACATGTATAGTAATCCAGACAGTCAGGCCGTTGCCCTACTTTTGCATCTGGGAGATACAGAGACATAGACATCAACAACCGAGAGGCAGTCAGGTCAGCCGGGGAGACAGAGGAGGGGTGGGCATGGCAGACCCAGACAGTGCATGACACCAACTCCTCCACTGCTTTGGTTTAGGAAAGAGAGAGAGAGAGAGACGGGGTTGCTAGGAGACCTGGCCCAATGCAAACACAGCACCATCTGCTGCAGTGAGATTTGGAATGGGCTAGCCAAGTCGGACAGAGAGAGGGAGAGAGAGAGAAATCAGCCCAGGAGGCTCGTTGGAAACAGCACAACAGGGAGACACAGAGGAGGACAGAGGAAAGAAGGAGGAGAGGAGAGGACAGGATACAGGCTGACAATGGAAGATTAAAAAAACAAGATATATGTGTTGGAGTGTGGGAGGGAAACGGGAGGGAAAAAAAAAAAGTAAAAAGTAAAGTAAGCATGACCAGGAGCTGATTAATGTGAGACTAGCAGGTGTGACTCCACCACCCACTCATAACCCTCCTCCACACACACACACACACACACACACACAGAAAACATCATGATCACGGTACATAATGTTTTAAAGTGAATATCACAGGTGGAGGTGAAGCTGCTTCTCTTGTGGTTGTTGTTCCAGCCCACCTGTAGTAACAGATGATTCACTTGTCACCATGGGGACAATAAAATGTCACCAGCAGATATCCCTGCTCAGCTGCAGCAGGCTCTGTGCCCATGATGATGCCTGTTCGGTTCACACAAACATTCACCTCACGATGAGTGTGAATGAGTCATTTTTCTCACCATTGCTGTTATTATCAGTGTGTAGTTTAATTAGACATGACTGCTAGAGATTGAACCTCAAACTCTTCAAAACAACACTTGTTTCAGTCCCATAAACAGGAGTTCCACTGACTTAACCACACTTTGAGTGAAGATTAATGATTAAAAATAAAGAGATCACAAATGATCTCATAGCAGCTGGCTCTGGTCTGTTAACCATCCTCATCCTCCTTCATCTGAGTGGCCTTCACACCATCCTCCTTGACAGATCACCCTTGATTAGATTTAGTGACACGCCCCTGAACTGGTTTAAATCTTTTAGCTCAGTTCACCCCAGCCATCTCCACTCATTACCTCATTACCTAATCTATCTTCTCCCTCTTGGGCTTATTTTAAAAGTTAAGTTTTTCCATTGCTATACAGATGACAGCCAGCTCTACCTGTCCACTAAATCTACTTCCACCATCCCACCTACATCCCTCACTGACTGTCTACAGGAAATGAAATCCTGGTTCTCTTGTAACTATCTCAAATTAAACAGTGACAAAACCAAGATTCTCCTTGTTGCCTCCTCATTACATCAACAGCTTCTCTGTTAATATACTCCTCAGATTTCCCTCCCCTCAGGTACAGAGTGTGGGTGTCATTTTAGTGCTTTATGACTTCAAGCTCACATCAACAATGTCACTTAGCATTTTTTTTTAATCTACACAAGATTAACCGCCTCTGTGCCATCATTCTCCTTCACACCCAGGTCACATCCTGCATCGATTGTTGCCCTTCTCTTTGATCTCTCTTGATGTCCATCCATAAACTGAAACTGGTCCAGAACTCTGCTGCTCTTCTCATCACCAGAACCCCCTCTGTTAAGCTCATCACTCCTGTTCTCCACTAGCTCCATTGTGTCCCTGCCAAATCACTTCAAGATTTTGCTTCCACCATAAAGGCCATCTGTAACTTGGCTCCTCCTTACTTCTTTGAACTGCTTTTTTTCTTGAATTAAGCTGACTGTTTCATCTGCCCACTTGACCACTGTCGGGCAGCCACTCTCTTCACTGTTAAATTAGTATGACTGCATGAAAGGGAGCAGAGACTAAACTCCATACAGATATCAAGGTGCATTTTATTAGATGAAGATCCAATGATATATAGTCAACATCAGCATCCTCATTTACAAAAGACATTAAAATTGAAACATTTTCAGTAAAAAAGTAGTTATCATACAGCCAATGTGGGGTACCAGAGAGAAAGCATGACATGACCTAAATCATATTCATTCATCATCTTATGGATCATAGATAAAACACAATACATTAACACTATTTACAGTCTGTAATACAGAGGTTGACATGAATGGTAATCCTCCTGATGGATACAGTAAATAGAATATATTCATATATTAAGATCTTTTGTTTACAAAATCATAATGCATTACATATATCACAGAGAAAGGCTATGCACAACCTTGGCTTTCAGCTATACACACACACCCCTTGTTTTGCAACACTTTGCCCAAGCAAAATGAATCTTCTGTTTGGTCAATTTATTGTTGATGGGTGGGTTCTTTGGTTGTGCTGGGTTTACTGTGGCAGCCTCCGTCAGCTGCTGAGAGCTACTGAAGAGCTGTTTTAAGTTTGGCTGTAACTGGGAAGTGCTCACCATACACGGGGCAGCTTTTCTAGAGCGATGTTTGCAGGAATCTATATGTGAGCAACTAATTTGACTTTTCTAAACCAGGATCACATTTAAACACTTTTGTGCCACTTGTAAAAGGATCTTGCAGCTCAAATGGACTGAGATACGTTAGATGTTATATTACAGCACAAGGTTTCATTGCAACTCTAATACACACAAACATGGTCGTTTCACAAAAAACGTGATGAGGACCAAGCACAAAAATAGTCAGAAAGCTTGTTTTTATAATCATGCATGCATTAATGTTGCATTTGCATGGGATGGAGCCAGCTGTGAGAGATTCTCTCATCTCATAGAAACATGTGTCCATCAGAAAATAGTAACACATCCTGCACATTAAGTAGGATCCTGGCCTTAGCAAAGAAAAGTTAGCATTAACGTGCCTGAGCAATGCTTCCCAGTAATCTTACTCAAATATTACCCAGGGCCATAATGCATGGGGAATACTTAGTAAACAGTATCACGTGTAGAAAAAAAAAACACTCCAGTACATTGCTTCATAATGTTGCCCAGTAGGTCCTGTTAAATCAGGGTAACAGCAGTTAAACAGCAGTCATCCCAGACTGAAAGAGAGCCTAAGAGTGATAGGTATCAACTTTTATACAGGTAAAACTACATGTTAAGTACACATCTCTGTGGTACTTTTCATGATCATTGATCCTCTTTGCATTCTCCTTTTGCCCGCTCGTTTCATAGCAGCAGGGGCTGTGTTTCTGTTTGCGGAGCCTCGTCACCTTTGCTCATCGCCCTACAACAGCAGAAAGATGCGCATAGTGCTCGCAAACCTTTGGGAATCCCAGCCAAAGTTGCTGACCTGAGACATGCTTATGTTTTGTAATTCTATCTGGGCAAGTAACAAGAGGCAGATGCAGCAACGCATCCGCCGACACCAGACACACACAGGGAGGATCAGCGGATCACTTTACACCACTTTTATGTATCGAAGGAAGAATAAAACCCAGGAGAGCTGCTTTGCTGCTGCAAGGGCAAATTCCTGTAAGGTTTTAGGACAAGCTGGTGGCTGTCCGTCTGTATCTCTTTCACGCTCGACCCACCCTGCCCATCCTGAGCTGCATCAGTGGCAAGACATGGAGTGGATCCAAGCCAAACGCCATCAAAGCCACAACTGGATAACTGGATCAGGATCTTCCCTTCCCGGCCTGATGTGTGGCAATCCCTCCAGCCAATCCCCTCCCCCCCATCGCTACTACCTAACACCCATGTGCTCGGGCCTCCGTGCCAAGCCTCGGCGCCAGGCTGCATCACTGGCCCAGCTGGCATAGCCCTTATCAGCTGGATTTGCTATTATCATCTTAGGTCATCTCCTTCACGCTGGGGGACAGAGTGAATGCCCATCAGCTCTTCTACCAAAGGCCAACAAACCCTGTCCAGCTGGGCCAACAGGCCTCCTTCTGGCTAAATTTCCACTGAGTGACCTGTTTAACTTTTGGGTGTAAATCTTCACACAGCGTAGATGCCTCCTGTCAGGCATAAAGGGATTGTTGCCACCTTTTTAAGAGCTACTGTCTCATGCTTTAAAAAAAGAAAAACAAAACAGAGGTCTTCTCTACCGTTGCTGGCCAGTCACCTAGTCCTGCTAGCTGCATACAAGCCTGCCTTGTCTGCCTCTCTGCCAAACTGGGATGTCTGGGACCTTGATGTGTGTGCATGTGTGTGTGACTGTTTTGTGTGCATGTACATCAAGAGGTGTCATAGGGAGGGATGGGCAGTAAGTTACAGAGGTTAATGGTAAATCAGCCAAACCAAAGTCACACACTCACCCACCACACACAACCCCCTCCCGTCCCTCCCTCCCATCCCTCCACCCAGTCCCTCCCTTCAGTCATCTGCGGCAGTTGTCACCCTCAGTCCCAGCCGTTGTCCTTGATCATGTGGGCCAGCTCGATGATGAACTTGCCCTCTTTATACTTCTGACTGCTCTCAAAGCATGTTCCTGCAGGGGAGAGGACAGGACAGACTGTGTTTAATTTAAATGATGGACAGAAGAAAAAAAAAAACATTTTGACAGAACATAGGATTATGGAGGAAAATATGGCAGTAGCGTAAAACACCCTGCATGGACAGTCACATAAAAATCCTTGACTCAGTCAATCCAGTCTCTGTCTCTGCTCCTGGCTCTGTGGAAGCTGGTTATATAACCATCAGTCACTAAACACTGCAGAGGAGCCTGCAAAACCAAATCTCTGACCAGACTGGATCCTCATTCCTTTCACTGGCACTAATGTGTCTCTATAACCACTGAGAATCTGGCAAAACTAAATGGCAGCAGGTCTGAGCCTCAAAGCAGCCAAGAGAGCTCTAAGTCCACAGGCTGTAACATGTATTTCCACTGATGTGTAATCCAAAATTCCTCAGGAAAATATGAATGGGATTTAGAAAAAGAAAACACCAGAGCCAAAGTCTGAGGCTTATTAGCTCTATGTAGGGTTGTTCAGTTAAGTAAAATACATCTTCAGTGTGTACATGTTTTCCTTCACCTCACATATTTGTAGTGTTCTGCCAGTAAACTGGTAATCATTTGAAAGGCATACCTGCAACAGTCATTAGCCTAGCTCAACGATATACACAGTCAGCCAGAGAGAGTCGAGTAACAAGCAATAAAACCGAAAGCCAGGTGGCAACCACCGAGCCTGTGTTAGCAAGTTTCTCTGAAAACTAACACTTTAGATTAGGTCTTACTCTTGCAAAGCTACTGACACTGTCTTAAAGGTAGGGTAGGAGATTTCATTCTGATGCACTTTTTGTTAAATTAGTGTAACTTCTCTTTACAATCCGATAGCAACCGATTAGTTTGGCAGTTTCGCTTTAAAACGAAGAATATGAATCATCTGTGGAAGCTATAAAAACGCTAAAAACATCAGCCAATCCTACGAGGCGCCCCTGCACGGAGTATTGGCTGGTTGTCACTCTCTCTGCACGCACCAGAGAGGTACGTGCATGATGGCCGAAGTCACAGACTGGTTGGGAGGCGTGGCTTCGGGGTGAGCTCCGAGAGAAAGGGGCGTGTGTTTACTTTCAAAATCTGGCTGACTCTCACTGAGTTTTCAAAATCTCCTACCCTACCTTTAAGTGCACATTGTGCTAATTCAACAAACATTAGCATGCTAACAAGATAGTAACAATAACTGAATCAGTGTAGACCTGCTTCATTTGAACACAGCTGGAAAAATGGCTTCCATGTGCACTGACACCGTGAAAGCTGCAGTCATTTTTGTCTATTTGCATATTATTACACCACTGTCCACCACTGTCCAACTTCCATCTGCAGAGAGGTTGCTATGGTGTTTGTCCATTCATTGTGCAAATCCTGGCATGTTATTAGCATCATTAAAATTAAATGTCATTGAAAAAGCTCAAAATGGGTCTTGGATGTCATTGAAACTTCCTTCCCTACTTTGAATAAGGTAATAACCCATCCTCCTACCTTGGCAAATGTTTTGTCAGAATGTCCATCTCTCATGAATACCTAACACTATAGTTCGGAGATTTTTTTGGAGATGTAATACTTTATTATTGCAAGAAAATGAACACTATGAAGTTAAAAAATACTTCTCAACTCAGGAAACGAGACTATTCAAGGCACAAATGGATGCATTATAAGACTCACACAGTCACAGAGTAGGTCGATACAACTGTTCTCTCACTGTGCAGGGTCTGCACCTTGTTTTGTCTTTGGCTATTTTGGTTCAGAGCTGCAGAGGCACATTATCAGATTTCTGGGTGTAGAAGTGCAGTAGGTCAGGCCTCTCAATAGAACTTTGACGACTGCAGAAAAACTGCACTGTTGCAGCTGGTATTAATGGCAGGCCTTCACCTGTGTGCATGTGCATGCATGTGCCCTCTGCTTTCTTGCCCATGTGTGGTCCTGACTGGAATAGAAGCTACTGAGAAATGTAGCTGCTTCTGTACCTGGTTTACCAGGTGTTTACCAGACACTGTAAGGAAAACAGCTATTTTAAGGCAGCTGGGTTAAAGGTACGTGAGCTGTGAGTGTTAAGAGTTTGAGGTTGGGCAATGGCCTCTGGTTAAATGGGGCCTTCTAAGAAGTCAAACAACAAGGGTACTGTGTGAATGTGTGTGTGTGGAGGTGTGTGTGTGTTAACCCTTCAAGGATACAGTCATGTGCCCTACAGTGTAAACTCTCACTTCCACACTGACAGGGCTCACCAGTGACAGCTGCATGCTCAGCTCTGTTGATATATAAAGACAGCTAACGCATGTGGACCCTGTTTAGTTCACCCTAACAGTGAACCGAAAATACCTGCATGCACTAAACACATGCTGCACGTGTGTTTTGACATGCTGTAGAGAGGCTTTTTACGCTTTCAGTGACATCTACTGTTGATGTGTGACCTACTAAACCTTACTAAATGTACATGTAGGTCTGCTGTATGAGTACAGTAATGAAACCCTATTGTTGATTCCACAAAGAAATCAAGTCACATAAAATAAATTTAGACCTCCCCTCTATCTCGTCTCCATCTGTTTTGATGACTTTATCTAATAATGACTTCAGCCCACAGCTGTGCGACGGCACTGAACCTAAGAGGAGTCTAAACATAATCAGGCTACCAATAAAATTAGGGCATACAGTGGGCTATAATAACAACCTAAACTTGGACTAAGGGTCTGAATCAGCTAAGGACACTCACATATTTCCAGCCCAGGGTCGTCTTGCAGTTCTCACAGTAGATATCTGCTACAGCATGCAGGCCAGTCAGCAGAACTCTCTCCTCTGCGGGACCACATCCAACGTTCACCCTGAGATGAAAAAAGACGCAAGAGTTAAAAAAAAAAAAGTTGTTCTGTGTGGTGTATGCAGAGGTACTGGGTGCTGCCTCACAGAGGGGTGACTGAGAGGGCAGCAAGCTGAGCAGCACGGATTTAAACAACCTAATTCTCACACTCGATTCAAGCTGGCGATGAGACACGGGCTGTCTACAGTAGTGCTTTAAACACAACATATCTCCTATGTGGAACATGATGTATCTTAACCTGAGCACCACTCAGGGTACATTACTGGTTTTCTGATATCAGTTCAGCCTGTAGGACAGTTTTAGATAGATACTCACACAGAGTTGAACAGGTAGGCTCTGCCCTGGCTGCCCTGGAACGACTGTAGAGACAAGATGAGGATCAGATGAATGGGATGAAAAAAGAATACAGTTTAAAAACCAAGCTGCAGAAAAATAGAGCCAGCAGGGAAATAACTAAAAGTGCAGTTCCTCACCTGAGTCAATCCCCATAGGTTTAGCAGAAATACATATGTTTACAGCCCACATAATCTGGTTTTGGTCTATATATGCTGTAATTTACCTGTTAAATGTATATTAAAATCTGTGGTGCTGAGATACCAGGTAGACCTGATGCCCCACAAACAGAGGTTTTAGTCCATACTGCAGCAGCCCAGGCTTCATTCCAACCTGCAGGCCTTTGCTGCATGTAGCCCCCGTCTCACGGCAAAAATTGTTCCAAAGCGTATTACAATCTAATGTTTACCAGTAAGTTTTAATTAAGTTAATTTAAAATGCCACAAACACCAAAGCTTCCACTGATGAGCTTGATAAACAGATTTACTCAGTGAAGCTGTGTTTCAACAGGCGCACGGCCTTTGTACACAGGTGAGCATGTTTTCATACTCGCACATGGAAAAAGTGATAGTGCATTCGTAATCTCATTCACTAACCAGCTTATAACATAATCCAGCCACAGGCGATAGTGTGGTGGTTGCAAACACAGACACAGGTGTGCAGTCTGCTTTTGTTTTTGTGTGTTTTAAGTTATGAATCCAAAGAAACAGGGATGACATAAAGAGTGAAATAAAGTACGTCTGCCTGTAAACAAAAACAAACAAAAAAAAACAACTGCTAGCAAGATGAGTCAAGTCACTACAGTGCCCTGGGTGCCTCCGGTTACCTTGGAGATGAGCTCATCGTGATTGGCCAGGTGAGCTCGGCAGTGAATGCAGCTGTAGGTTCGGTGGCAGCTCGGCAGGTATGCCTGAAAGGTCTTGGAGCGCGTCATTCTGACCATGGGCGGAGTTGGCGGGCGGTGCAAGAAGGGACTGCCAGCCCAGGTCGGCTCACAAGGGAAGCACCGCAACACACAGGTGAGGGCCGTGGTGGGCGGTGGGTCGGGAGGCGAACACCTGAGCACAGGAAGGGTAAAGGAAAGCAGGTAATGGCAGTGTGGTTGTGTAACAGCTGTTTCCTTGCAGGCTGAGCCACAGGTGCATAATGGCTGATGGGATTACAGTCTGTGCTGTGGGGTGGGGTAAGTCACATGATTCTACATTTCAGTTTTTAAGCTGGAAAACAAAAGGCTCTGGTTGTTTCAGCCAGCAGGGCAGACACAGAGAGGAGGATGCTACATAAATAGCGGTGTTAACACAATCTGGGATCATTTACCCTTTGGAATCAACACTCAAGGTCTGCTGCTAGTCTCTCTTAAAAGGGCGGGGCAGCATTAAACCCATGTGACAAGGACACAGGAAATACCTCTTAATTGCAGCATTCTGACCTGACTCCAGTGTAATTGCATTACCATCAGTCTCAGCAGTTGTTCAGTGCTAATTAGTGAAGCTATCATGTTAACACGCTGACAATTTTCAACATTAGGAAAACATCACAATAGCATTTAGCAATGCTACAAGCACATTTTCACAGAGCTACTAACATGTCTTTATATGGCATTTCTCTACCTTCTGACATTTTATGTAACACACAACAGAAAATCAGTAGTTACCAGTCATTGCTATTTAGCTATTTACATACAGTCAAACCACGCTGCTCTGACACTGGCTGGATGCTTTTTCAGTGAACACACAAGCAGCAGTGCAACAGCCTGCACTCTGTGTTTAAGTCTGTGGAGGCTGCAGCGATAATCTGCTTAGCCTTGCACAACTGTGAGGATCGTGCAATGCGCACTCCATGATATCTAAATGGACCGAGCCCTTAAAATACTTCTGCTGGTGTGGCCTGGTGACTGAGAAGATTAGTGAGCTGGCCTGGGAGCCCATCCAGGAGGAAGGGACTGCATTTTGACTGTACAGGAGTGCTTTCATTGCTTAATGTAAGTAAGCAGAGCCCATCAAACATAATATAGTAGTGCAGATTTTCATGAAGGGTCCTTAATAAACAGTGTTTTGTTTACGTGGCCACTTTTCTTTCAGCGTCGGCTTTATTAAGTAGTAAAATATATGACCTTTCTAACTGAATAAAGCCAACAGTTTCTATAGCTGGTAGTGCTTTGCCACCTCACTAACTAGCTTTTAATGACTTTTTCATCTTCACAGTATGTTGTCTCCTTCCTGTCTGTCTTCACTGAACCATTTGGAAAAACTAACAAAATACTGAGTTGGGAGCAGGAGGCCTCTGGACAAACAGAAAGAGAAAAAGAGACATGGGGGGGGGGCTGTTTCTTTACTGCTCTGCAATATGATTGTTTTTTTGGTGTCGGGCTGAGACTGATAAAGGCTCCAGCGCTGATGGACTGGGGGATATAAATAAATAAGGCAGTGAGATGTGCCCTTGTTTTCTCTCCTCTGACTTGGTGCCAGCAGTGTGGGATTGGGGCACAAAGACACACTCAGTACAGTTGTCAGAGCTGACCCCTGGCACACACACACACACAAACTGATGTTTGACCCAAAGCATGTTTTAGCCTCACAGTCATTTCAGGACAGAGTTTATGTAGCATCCAAACCACTGAGATCAACACACTGACTCATTTATCTAATTAGAGACAAGTGAACTAGGTGTTTTACACATCACCTCAGGCTTTGAGGCTGTTTGTTTTGCTATTTTCTAAACTAAATGTTTATAATTAATGAGCTAAGTTTGTAGAAAGACACCAGATTGAAGCTGATTAATTAATCCTCAGAATTGTGCTTAATCTAAGAATGTAAGCTTTGACTTAATTCCATTAAATTTAAGTCTTCACAAAAGTGTTTGCAATTAGTGTAAATATAATGGATGGATGTGACCCTGCCCATCGCAGAGGACCAAACCACGAGACACAGGGAGAGCTCTGTGGGTTGCAGTTAATCATCAGCATGTTGGCGTAGTCTTTGTGGACTAATATTCAACAGCAGTGTGGGATTATAGTATCTTCTGTTGGGTCATGCATAATCCATGTAGAGTCCTCTCTGTGTGTATCTGTGTAAAATAACATGAAGCAACATAATACTGGCTCTGAATGTAAACATTTACCTCGTTCTGCGTTGTTTTTCTGAGTGTGCCAAGAGCTACCAGACAGAATGTCACTGTGCTATGCATAATGACAATAAAGATTCTTGATGCTTGATCGGTCAAGCTTCTCACATGAGGTTTGGCTGTTTGGTTGTGATGCTTGTCTCAGGTATTGTTTTGGTGTTTGGTGTTTTTTTGAAGCAGGCCAGGCTAACAAACAACCAGTCAATTTACAACATACAGAAGGTGTCATTCATATTTGTCTTAATCATTTCTATCCACTTACACACCCTCATTTTAAAACAACCACAGCATTGCAGAGGTACATTCATTCTTTTTGTAACTAGATGCTGTGGAAAATAAAAGGTCAAAGAAGAAATCGCCATAGGCGTGCATGCCACATTCATTCATAGTCTTACAGGCAGTATTGTAAAATAAAGGTAATTCAAAGTATTTAAAATCAATAAGGAAAACTGTAGGCTCCATGTGACAGAAAGTACTGAGAACTATTTCAGAAAAGAGGCACAAGCTGTGTAGAACCACAGTAAAGTGTTTGAACTGTTCAGTGTAAACACTGTTTGACATTTTGAAACAATTTCCATCAGTCTCTCCCAAAACAGAACGACACTCATCCTGGTGGGTGGACATGCTTGAAAATCATTTTGCAAAGCAACATTGTTTGTGGGAACAAGGATGCTGACGCGTGTGAAACGCTGATGCAAAGAGCCGCTGCTGCTGCTGCTCGGCGCTAAAAAAACAAATTGTATAAATGATCAGATGACTGAAGGGGCTGGTTGCAGTGATACAGACGGCTCCTATACTACCAGAACTGACAAGTCAGGACCAAGACAGCCTGCATAAATTCATGGTCCGTGTTTTAATCAGTTTATCTTCCAGTCTGGCTGCCTCTGTCTCGTCTTCATCTGTGCCTCTCCTTGTATATCTAATTTTTCTCTCCTGTCACTCTGTCTATTCATCAGTCCTGCCACACCGCGGGTCCTTCGAGGGCACGGAGCTGTCCATTCTGATCATTTCTGGGTGTCATCACAAAAGGCTACGTGCCACAAGTCTCTACTGCCAAAAGGGCCCTTGTATCAAAACAAAAACCTTTGTTATGTAACCCACTGATGCTGCCGCTGCTGATGCAGCGACTGATGGCAAGCAGGGCAAAGACAGAGAGCAAGGAGCAGTGAAAATAGGAGTTAGGCAGAGACTACGGGAAAGAAAAAAAGGGGAGGAAGCAGTGTGCGTCCCTTCAGCATCCTCACTGCCCACCAGCTGCTTTTGTACTTTGTGTACTTTCATCCTGTTCTCCATTCAGATACACCAGCAGCATGCAGCAGCAGCATGACATCACTGAGAGGAAGACGGAAAAAACTCCACACCCCACTCATATCAAATCTCACTGATGAAGTGATGCTGCTGCTTCTCCTGTGTGTGTGTGTGGTTACTGCTGCCTGTGCTTCTTCTTCTACTGTCTTTGTTCTCTTGCAGGAGGGAGGCAGCTGTACAGGCTGATGTTTGTTTTCAGGTCAGTTAGCCTTGAAGTTGTTGTACGTGACAAACAACCACAACCCACTGCACACAATTTTGTTTGTGTGTCCTGTCTGTGAGGGATCACCTTTCAAAGTCTGCAGCTCTCTGACCCCCCCCCCCATCTTCGATCCCTGTGTATCGACCCCCTCACATGATCAATAACTATCTGCAGGCGCGCTCTGCAATGGAAATAGGTGGCAGAGTGGAAAGGTTATGACATGATAAGGGTGTCTGCTCTTCAGAAGACCACGTGGACTTCTTTGTTGATTTTTTCTTTTTTCTTTCCGAGGGGATAAAGGCAGCATATCCACCAGCAGGTGTTATTGTCACAGACCTGTAGGCTGCACTCTGTAATAGACTAATGGTTTCTTATGACCAATAAGTAATGCCCTCAGTGTGTGTGTGTGTGTGTGTGATTATTGGCATGAATCAGGTCACAGGCAGTGGCGCACTTTATCTGGGGCAGAACTTCAGCCACCACCGCACAGATGGCGGGGATGCCACAGCTCAGCAATGCTGAAAACACACACACACACACACACACACACACACACACACACACACACACACAGACAAAAAAGCATCCGCATTTACTTTTACAGGTGATAGTCGTCAGTGTGTTTGGTCACGTGAGCTTATTAGACGATAACCCGCATTGATCACCGCGCTGACGTGCACCGTTAACGGGCGCACACAGGCAGGGATGATGGCGCATATACGTGCAGGACTGCCATCACAAGCAGCATGTGTCCTATAACAACATCCACTACACACTGTTAGCTCCACTGCAGAGAGGACTTCAGCATCCCCGTGCACACACAACATCAGTCCAGAAATCCAAAACTATCTATACTGCATGACATCAGGAAATCATAAACTTACCTTATATGTGAATTGTTCTGTATAACGACATATATACCTATGTTTAAAGTTTACATGGTTGAGAACTATTGAGACAAGCCATCGATAAGCTTCAAGAAACAACACAGAAATAGTGCGTAACAAATGCACCAGAGTGAAAAAATAACGCAGAGGAAATCATTTTACCTTTGAGAGGGAAGAAAAAAGACAGATATCCACGCAGCTTGAAAAATGTCGCACCTCCTCGTTTTTCTCGTGGCAGTGCCAATCCTAAAACCTCTTTCGCATTCCTCCCAAAGCGAATCTCGTCTCCTCTCCGGCCCTGGCAAGTCCTGCAGAGACGCAATGTTTTGACGCGCAATGATGCCCAGCAGAGTTTAGAAGAGGCACAGAGCGCTGACACGCACAGCCGGGGCGAGAGCAGTCGCTCCTGCGCACTTCCGGCTTCGCAGTGAAGTCGTTACGCGCTGAACACCGCTGAACACGGCTCTGTTTACTGAAGCAAGCTCAGATATCCCACTAGCATCTGCTTCAGCCAGTTTTAAGTTTTGTTGCGATTTGTAAAAGTCTGATAATTTTACTTTTCAACACATTTTTTGACTAAAATTACCAAAACACGCTACGCGCATGCTCAGTGTGAGTGCGCTGATTTTCGGTTAAATATTAATCACACTATATGCAAACATAACCACAGTGTGTAAAATTACAAGCAGTGTGATTATATTGTAAAGTCTTAGTACACACTCCGGAAAACAGCAACTGTCTTGACTTCATAAAATCAAAAATCAGGCTGAATGAATGATGGCATATGTATCAGCCAATCAGGAAGCCGATACGGCATAGCAACACTGTGTTTATTGGTCGACGACAAAAATGGGTAACCAATAATGTCCGCGTTGTTTTTGTATGTTTGTTTGTTTTGTTTTTTTTTTTGCTGAATTCTCCAGGACGTCGAGTGTACTTTAATGAAAGAAGTGCTAAACCTGACCACTGTGTCCAGTGTTATTGACTTTTTTCGCTTAAGCATAAAACATCTGAAATCCCTCCACTCTGCAGCGCCACCTCCTGGCTATTATCAAGTGGTTACAAATTTCAAACAACACACTGGCACATATGGTAATAAAAAAGCTAAAAAAAACACTTTGATTTAAAATATGTAGTTTTCATTGAAACTAATAGAAATGTATTTTTTTAATTAATCTCTTAGCAAATCAAATGATATATCATATTCCATGTGGGATGAAGCCATTTTTATACATACACCCAAATAGCAGGATCCCATACAAAAACAATTTATTCAAACACAACGGTATAATTTCAGCATGCAAAAGATTCAGAACAGCACATGTAATCAAAAATAATTCCAACATTTTATTTGATTGGTAGAACAAGTCTCAAAGAAAAAGTCTCTGGGAAGAACAGATTGATATGTACCTCACTGACAGAACTAACCAAAATGCTCTGCGACAAGCTGACATATAAGAAGCTGTGATACTGTTTAGGATGTGAAAAAAAAAAAAAAACACCAGATAGTATAGTCAACCAATACTACATTCAGTACAGACCCTCACTGTGAGGTCAGCTGCAAAGCTATTTTGTAAATATATAATGTAAATATAACGGTGTTGTTTGCAGTCCCACAGGAGGAAAGCCTTTGTGCAAACTTTGTATGTCAGACTCATAGATGGACAAACAACACTTCAGTCATTTCATATGATTCAAAAATAAAAAGGTAGATATTAAGCAACAACACATATACATTCAACACATATCGTTTTTACAGTGCAATGCACCACTGAACTGAATCTCTATACTTTCTATAATTCTGCAGTCTGTCACATAACTAGAAGTAAGTGCAGCACCCTTGTGTCGGTTATTTATGCCAATCTGGCACATTTAAATATTTCACTCATGTATTATTACGTGTGCCAAATGAAAATCTGATTCTACAAACCAACCTAATGGGACTTTACAACCCCAAGCTGCATCTGCTGGTGTTTTTTTTATAAGCACACTGAACCATGATGCAGTAATACTGCAAAGTGTCACTTGAGAGCATTAAAAAAAAGCTCTCAAGTAAACTAAGTAAACTTTTATAAAAAATATTTGTAGTCAAACACTATGAATCGTTTATGAAATTCAAGACACAGACTTGCAAACACAATATTTCATTGGCCATTTTGTCTCATATTTTAGACTTCATTACACAGACTGTGTGGATTATGTAGGTTTGTTATACTAGTAGTCGCTGTTGTATGTGCAGGTGTGTGTGCGCAAAAGAAACACAACTTAAACATAATCATTTTCTATATTAAACTGTTAAAGTATAACCGGCTGCTCAGACTCTTGCTGGGTGCAAAATATGAAGGAGAGCTCTACTCATTGTAACACACTGGAATGCATGCAGTAAAAGTGGGTAGTGGTGGGCACAGTGGGGTTGTGGGTCTGCTTTGGCAGGTCAGTCAGCTTGAAGGATAATCACTGGTGAGGCAGGGTGAGGTAGATTTTGGCAGGTCACTTGGGTTTAGAAATGCCATTCCTGTCCATGAAGTCTTTAAGCCTGGTGGGAAAATCTGTCATAACTCCGGTGGCTCCCAAGTCAAACGCCCTCTGGAAGTCTTCCTCGTCATTCAGCACCCAAATGTACACCTGAAACCACAAGGAGGACCCATGCAGTTAATGTACATAAACAATGGAGGGAGTTGCACAAGAATGCTTCTGTCCTCTGACAGCAGTATTAACAGCCACTTCAGTCTATATTTGACCTGTTAGAAAGATGGGACATTTCCCGGTAACTGCAACCACAATGAACTGCTATCAGGACACAGATGATAGATACTTTATGACATGGAAAGTTCTTTAGAGTGGCTTAACCCTCGCAAACTTTCAAGTCTACATAGCTTCTCTTAACGGTGCCCATGTCAATATTGGACAGGCTGCTGACACAAACATCCTGCCCATTCACCTGCAGCTTTGCAACCCACTGCTAGGTCACTTATTTTATGCTGTGTCTAATTTATATTATTAGTTATATTGGTTATAAATGATGCCTTTTCTGTTGTGCGCCAGGAGGGCTTTAGCTGCTGCTCTTCCTCCCCTTTGCACCCCTCCCTGCTATAATTTAATGTAGACTGAAATGGGAGTTTTTTTATCGGATGATAAAGTGTGGGTGGGTGGTTGTTTTTCCTCATTTGTGTGAAGTGCAATAGAATAACAGCAGTGTTACCTGTATCCCCCTGGCCGTTAAATGCTCAAAAAGAGCCTTCCTCATCAACAAACTGCAAGACAAAAATATACGTACTCATCAGCAGGAAGAAGCCACAACTGTAGCAAAGAAAAAAAACAGAGAGGTTTAGTTTGTAATGGCTTTGCATTAATAATCGGCCACTGATTCAGCCCCTCTGGAATTAAAATAAAAAGGGTAGAGGGATTTTTAGAATTAATATATATAAAATATAAATGAGTGACTTACGTGTCTGCTAGCCAGGTCATGATTCGCTGGCTCCTTGTTAATCTGTTAGGATCCTTTAGTCTGCAATATCACACGGAAAAACAAAAATACGTTTAAAGTGTCAAACACATGTATGTAGCAGACTTTTTTTAATGCCAAAAGTAGTAGAGAAGTGTTGCTAGAAGCTACTGAAATGTTGATATACAGATGAATTTAGTCTGAGCAAATACAGCTTGAATATAACAACCTCTGCACCTTTTTGGGGACTGCTGAAAATCATTCTGAGAAATACAAGAAAGCATTACTTTTTCTTCGCAGGATCAATAAAGTCTGTGTATTTATCTAAATATCTATATCTATATATCTATCCATCTATACAACAAGCCTTACTAACATAACAAGCATGCGAGTTATGTCTGTGCAGCTATAAGAGTGTCTTGGGGCTGATACAGCATGGGTCTAATAAAAGTAATCACTTAATCCTTAATGAATGTTCGGCATGTATAATCTGCTCTCTGACCTTGATCCTTATGATCCACTAACGCACACTTTCCAGACGAGGGGTGTGAATGTTTTATTTAATGACTTAACTGGTGAGTGAATTCACCTTTACACTGGTGCCCAGATAACATACACAGAAAGGACACAGTGCAAACAGTCAACAAAGTGAGGGGAGTACAACTGAACATTTAATCAGTAGAAAAAGGAAAACAGTCCACTGTAACGTTTACATCCAGCTGACACAAAACAATAACCTTTGAATTGTATACAAAACAGTGTATGTTTTGTGCCTCCCAGTAGACCTTGTTCCATTTTTGTCAGTCTACTACTTTAACGGTTTCACCATTTAAGGTGCATTACAGGTGGAAATCAAATGCTGCCACTCAATTTAAGTAATCATAAGTGGCCTGAGCCCTATTTAAAGACTTGTCAACCCCACATCAGCATCTGACCAGCTGCTGTTTAAATGTGGTGTACTGATCACCTCTGGTGGAGTGTAATGTTACTGTTGCATCTTGCCAACAAATGTGTGCTGTGCAAGCAGCAGGATAAAGTGTCCCCCATTATTTGCTAAATTTAAGTTATGTGTGTATGTGTGCACTTACTTGGTGATAATGGAGGGCATGGGGATCTCCAAGAACTGCTCTTTGAGGGGAACAAAGGGCAGGAGGCCAGTGTAGAACAGGCCTAACAGCTGTAATACTCTGGGAAGGCTGAACAACACTGGAATATGAGGATTCTTAAAAAAAAACAAAAACAAAAAAAAAACCACAAGATTAAAGCTTGGTTTCCTGTAATAATAATAAGTCACTCTGTTTTTTCACAGACTCCTGAGATGTCTTCTCATACCTTTATCACAAACAAGATTTTAATAAAAACATGTCAGGTATATTGGAAGACATATGCAGACTCTCCAAAGTTTATTTAATAAACATCTGAAATTACAGTGCTGCCTATGATCTGTGGGTGACAGGTTTAGCACTCTTCTGTTAGCCAGTGGCACCCCTATCTCCCTATCACACCTATATTTAAAGACTTACTAGGTGAAAGAAAAATGACACAGTACCTCTTTGTAACACTTTTTGACAATCTGGTTGCTGGCGTTGCCCCATACAGTCAGATTCTCTCTGTTATACTGAACAACCAGCTCAGAGACCTGCAAGAGTCAAACAGGCATTATAAAACGAACAAATCTGAACACATTTACACACAAATTTAAACTAACTGTATTAACAACACATACAAGTCATTAACAAAATCTGAGCTAAAGCTCTGTGAACTTAGTAAACAAAAAGAGAAAGCCCATAGTGTTGTTTTAAAGGAAGGTTAGAGTACTAAAAATACACACACATACCTTCTTGATGAGTGTGTCATTGTTGACCTTGATGTCAATGTTGACAGGGGTATTAGGGAAGGCCTCAAAAACATCCTTGAGGAGAGGGATGTGTTTGTCCTCTCCTCCCTCGCAGTAACAGTCTGCATAAACAAGGACAAAATGATGGGGGCCTGTGTTGGTCCGAGTCCCACCTTCAATTCAGAAGCAGTTTTCTGGCAGTATTCCAGATGCAGCTGATCTTTGTTATTATTGTTGTAGATGTATTGATCAATTGTTAAATAGAGTAGCAACTTGTGTATTTGTTCTTACACATCAACATAAATCACACAACAGACAAGCTGGATAGAGATCTAACACAATATGGACGTATGATGCTCACCTCTCTGGAAAGTCACACCCAGCTTGCACAGATAAGGAGGGAGCTCCTGCAAGGACAATAGACCAATAGATGAGATATTGGATAAGTCAAAGCAAGATTAATGTTGATAGGCTTTTCTCTGACACTAGGCTGAAGGATGACTTTGTGACCTTTGACCTTCACACAGATACTGGAGTTTAATCGTGTAAGACTTCTAAGTAAACCAGAGACCTTTGTTTGATTATACGTTACAAGCAGTTGGCCAACACAGATGTCCTGACTCACCATGCTGAATCACATTTTAACCATCAGCTGAGCTGGTGTAGAGCTCACCTGACTAAGGCACATGACCCATCAATGCTGTTACCTCGTGTACACAAGTGATTGCAAAGAAAAATACTGAGCAGTAACTTACAGCGTAGGCAATGCTGGAGATGTCAGCGTTGATTCCACAGGACCTCTGTAAGTCGCCATCATGTGAAACTACTACCTGTTCATCTTTTGTCAGGTGGCAGTCCAACTCCAACATGTCTGTGCCGAGGTCCACAGCGCTTTACAAACCCACACAAAAAACACAAACTATATTCATTACCTTAACTGAGAGACTTCAGTAAAGTTTTTATTTAACATCGGCACATGGTCACTCAGTTTAGACAAATGTTAGTTAATAGGAGTCTTAACTTGTGACAAACAATGCCCACATATTCAATAAAAACATTTTACTTCCCCATTTTTATACTTCAGTGGCTGCAGTGGCTCTACTGTTAAAAAAATCATCTCAGCTGACACTGTCCACAGTTACAAGTGCAACCACTAGTGTGTGCTTAGAGAAAGCTTAGGTTTGTACTCACTGCTTGAAAGCTGCCATGGTGTTTTCCAGGTTTTCACCTGCCCCTGTATTGTAAAAAGTAAGTATACAAAAATGTAACGTCCTAATGGAGGTGGGAGGAGTGAATGGTGTATTTCATGAATAGGTACCTAGTGAGGATGAACAGAGGTCAAGAAATCACCAACTGCTAAATATTGTTTACAAATCCACTGAGAAAAAACACTGCCCTGAATTACCTCCACGATGGGAAATGTGTTTGCTGATGAACCTCTCTCGCTTCCTCCGGTGCAAAAGAGTTGGACATTTCAGCAGCAGGGCAGAGGTGAGCACATACCCCGTTACCGTGGACAGGACATACACAGCAGCACACATCTCTTATCAGTCAACTGCAAAACAAACATCACCCGGATAACATCAACAGTGAAGCAGTCACTGGCTGTGCTTGTCTTTGTTTAGACAAATAAATACTGAGTATATTGGCTAAAGAGATTAGTTTTACCTGCATTTTAAGCCTAACAAAAAGCACAACTCCTATAATGACTCTTGGTGACTGCTTAGTGATTACTCTGGTTATTATTATTTAATTAAAGCATAATAGTACACACCATGAAAAACTTTTTAACAATGTCATATTTATACTAATATTCACACATACATACATTTGTCAACAAAGCCAACAAACAAAAGCAGGGTTTATTGTTGCACTGTCGGCTCAGTCCTCCATCAGATGGAGTTTCAAGATGTTAAAACTGTGTGTAGTGTCAACACATTCACTTTATATTAACATATTACTTTACAATATATTTTTAACAATGCATAGATGCAGGGTTACTGTTCCATGATTGTTTAATAGAGCTTAATAGTTCAGCTTACTGACGATGGAGTACTAGCTAAACAAGCTAGCTAAACAGGCTAGCTGAAATAGCAGTCTAAATGCATTCTTACCTCTGTCATCCAAATGGTTGTTCTTTCGTTTGTTGTGCTGGTATTGAGTTATTGCTGTCCTAAATATGTGCAGCAGGCTCCTCTTTATAAATAAATGGATGAACTGCCCTCTAAACTGCAGATCCTATGAGCTCCGCAGCGCACAGCTGTAACGACGCTCACCGGCCGCTGTCAGTTTGATGAGCATGCGTGAGGCGAAGCCACGCCCCCAGCGAGGACGACACAGGCCTTTCCCAGAATTTCAAAATAAAAGTCGAGTTGAGAATCAAGTTGAGAAAGGTGTCTATTTATGAAAATGTTCATTTAAAAACAACGACAGACGTACTAGCAATTAATTTTTTATATAAAATTAATTATACATCTATACATATTATATACATTGTAAAATTAACTTTTTACTGTCCACGGTGCTTACATGCTTGTTTTGGATCATCTGGTATTGGGTGGCAACATAAAGGCAAATTCATCTGTCCATTTATATTGACGTTTCTGTGAATAAGACAATGTTGCGCTTTAAATCAATTTTACAAACGTACTATGGTTATATACCACTTAGACCACAAGATGGTGCTAATCTGCAACAATGGAACAACACGCAAAATGTAGTGAGAGGTAAAAGCAACATCCAGCAAAGAGGGATCTTAGTGAAGCATAGCAAACAGATACAAATGTAAACATCTGTGGCGTGACATTGTTTATATTCTGATCAGTAATAACCACTCACAGCCCACAGCTCTGCCATTGATAGATGAATACTGTGATAACCAGAGATTTTGCACATTCACACCAGTCAAAGTTCACTTTGTGCAATAAACTACACAAGGAGATGTGACACCAACCCTTGAGATTCTTTCACACAGCAATCCAAGCCAGGTTACATTTAAAGCAGCTCTTTTAAACAGCTACACTTTGCTCTAGTGCAAGGTTTGGACAAAATGGCTCAAGGAATAACACACATTCTAGAGGAGTGGAGAAGTCTGGAAGAGGAGTATCAGCAACTTCAGGTAAGACAAAAAAAACTGTGACAGTGCCAGGTTATTCACATGAAGCAAATGTCCAGTGTGTTTTATTGTGTTACTTTAACTACAAAATGTCTTCTGTTTTAAAAAAGTGACTTGACATGTTTTTTCAATTAATATTACTCGTTGAGTGACATAACCTTCTCTGCCATCAAGGACACACACCGAACGTACCTACAGAAACTGGATGAAGTTTCAACACTTCAAAAAAAATGCTCCTTCTCCATTTCCCATCAGAGGAAAAGGCTGCATGAGATGACCCATCTTGTGAAAAAGTAAGGTCCACTCAATCCCACAACTTTGCACAGATTTCGAGATTATAAATCCACATACAGTACAGTGCATCTGGTTACATACTTTACACTCAAAGCCAACACACAAACCTATTTTTTGCTTTTATGTGATTCCTCAGATGCAGCAAAGAAACATCAGAAGCAGATGCCAGAACAATGGATGAACTAAAAGAGAAAATCAAGATGCTACCCAGTGCATTCTCTGACATGGAAGCTTTCCTTCCCAAGAAAAATGGGTGCTGACTCGTAATGAATGATTTTCTAGTTAAATAGCATGATGTCATAAATAACATTTTTTACATTTTAACACTGTCGCGATTTTATTTCTCAGGTTATATCTCAATCTGGTTCTTGGGAATGTGAATGTCACTCTTCTCAGCAAACAGTCAAAGTAAGCAGTGACACACACTGAATATTAGCTTCATGCTAAATATGTTTAGCTTTCAGTCAGAGAGGTGAATCTGAATCTGAGTCCAGTTGCTGATGTAGCAGTTCAATAAGCACCCTTTTCAAAAGTTTTCTCATACGTTCCTTCTATTTCATTACTTACACCCTATATTAAGTTCAGTATGTTTCTGTATTGTCAGATTTGCTTACAAAGATGAGTACGAGAAGTTCAAGCTGTACCTCACGGTCCTCCTGCTGCTGTTCTCCTTCATATGCTATTTCTTTGTGAGCTACAGGTACAGTGATACATAATAACTGAATCACCTTTGTCACTGACAGATTAACCTTTAATTTACTGACACACCTCTTGCCCTTGTCTTTAGATTTCTTGATGCAATCCTCAATTTCCTTCTGGTGTGGTACTACTGCACATTAACCATCAGGGAAAGTATTCTCATCACCAACGGCTCCAGGTAAGCGCAACACTTCTTTAAAGACTCGATTTTTTTCCCTATATGTTTGCTCAATTGCATCATTTTAATGTCAAATACCATGTGCCCCATAATACAGAATCAAAGGGTGGTGGGTTGTTCATCACTACATATCAGCCTTTTTGTCTGGTGTAATGCTGACATGGTGAGTAAAAGAACCCAAAAACCCTAAATTGCAGATTGAAAACTCTTTTTTTTAAATAATGTAATAATATGAAATTCTTCTCCTTTCAAGGCCAGATGGGAAACTGTACAAGACATTCAGAAACCAGTTCCTCGCCTACTGCTTGTATCAAAGTACAGTCAATACAGTCATGAATCTTTCATCATGGTTTGTTCTTAACCTAATAAAAACGGTGTTTCCTTCATCATGACAGGTTTTGTTCAGTGCCTGCAGTGCTATTATCAGAGTGGCTGTCTGTACAGACTGCGGGCCCTCGGAGAAAGACACAACATGGACCTGACTGTAGGTAAGATAGACTTTAACATGCCAAGGACACATGTGAACTCAGCCAGACATGTTTGGAGCTCTTCATTACCATGTTTGTAACAAGCACGTACTGAAATCTATTTCCTCTCTTTTTTCAGAGGGATTTCAGTCCTGGATGTGGAAAGGGCTGACGTTTCTTTTGCCCTTCCTGTTTTTTGGCCATGTGAGTACAGTTTGTGACACAGAGAAGTTTCCCCTGAAGGCTTCATTTCCATCATGCTTTGTCATGGTTTAGAAAAATGCTGAGATCATTGATGATGCATGATTATACACAGGATTTCTGTGATCTGGATAAGAAGCTAACATTTAGTGTGTCTCTGTGTCTGCCTGTTTGGCCACTGTAACATCCATTCCATTACATGAAGCCCTCATGTTTTGTCTTTTAGTTCTGGCAGCTGTTCAACAGCTTGTCTCTGTTCAGAATGGCTCAACTCCCAGACTGTAAGGAAGGGCAGGTCCGTGTGTGTTTCACTCTTCCCCTGCTTGTTTAACACTTAAATGCTTGTTTAATATTTAATCATTATTCATTCACATTTTAAAGTAGTAGTTTTGCTGACTCCTGCATTACTCTTTGTGCCAGGTCTTGCTGTGTGGGCTCTGCTTCCTCATTCTCTTCATGGGAAACTTCGTCACCACTGTTGCAGTCCTTCGTCAGAAAGTTAAGAGCAGGAATCAGAAGCCAAAGAGTGTGTGATGAAAACATATAGTCATCCTAAAAAGATGTGTAAATGCTGATTCACAGGTCCATCTCTATGACTAATAGGTAGACACTAAAAATTGAGCTTACATATATTTAAATTATTACAAATCTTGTCTTAATAAAACATTTCCCTAATAAAATATATCTGTGTACCAGTACTGTTTTTCTATACATATGTTTTTCTCACTCTAACATGTTTGAATGCAGCCCTTTATTTGGTACTTGTGGGTGTTACAGCAGCAAAGACAATAGAACAGAATAACTCAAAATATCACAAGTCGATTCAGATGAATGGGACTGTTCACTTACTATGTAACCAACTCTACCTACACAACACAACTGATGATGTGAAACACATTAGGAAAGCAAGACATTCCACAGATTATCTAATCTCAAAGCACATCTGCTGATTTAAAACCAACCCAGGAAGTTACAATAACCCCATATATGTTCCTTCATAGTTTTGATGTCTTCAGTATTAATCTACCATGTGTGTAACTGGACACATAATGTAGTTCTCTCAAGTTCCCCACCCCAGTTCTGGTGCATGCAGAAAAAACCTTGTCTATGGTGTGTCCTTGACACTGTGAAAATAAACAGTGTTCAAGCCGAGGAGGGCACGCTTGATGAGTCTGCCTTTCAATCTGTCGAGGATAAGTGGAGCGTGTTCCACCGACTACATGACAGAACCATGACCCTTCGCCTGCTGCACCTCCACAGTTATTTATCGTTGCAGGTTACATGTGCGCACAGACGCTGTGGACCGCTCCAAAAACCACAAACTACAAACTGTGATAACACAGACGTTTTATTTCAACCGGTCAACAGCATCCGAATCATTACCATTTTTCATTGCTCAGGTTCTTCATTAAAATGACATATATCATAAAACGGAAACATTACTTCATTGGGTCTGCTTAGCTTGTCATTTCTAAAAGTCCTCCCCCGCCTTTAGGGGGGAGTTGGTTTCGTCCTACATGGCGTAAAGTTTCCTTCCGCGTTCAGGACAGTGTGAGCCTGACACACAAAGAGCGGAGGCAAAGGTAAGCGGCCGAACAAACTTTGCTCTTTAAAGGTTTTATGTCGAGCTGTAGTCTGTGGCAGTCAGCGGGCTCTGCACTTTAGCGACAAAACACTCTCACCCAAACGAAAGCCGTAAACAACAAAGTAAATACCCGCTGTAAGTTAAACGATAGCGTTAGATAAGTGCTGACTATAGTGTTACGCAAACTGATGTGAACTAACGTCTACACGTGTGTTATAAAGAGGATTGAATCAATATGACACAGACTACACCCTTAATGGCCTTGTTATATCTCTGGTGAGCAGTATTTTGTGTGGTATCGTGTTTTTAGTCAGGGGTGTCAGTCCAGGGAATAGTCAGGGCCCACTCCAGCTGGCTGTCTACATTTGGGCTGAACGGCAGTCTTTATATTATAAAGGGCCCTAAAACTCATAACACTGGTGATCAGTTAGGACATATAAGGAGTAAAACTGGGGTGTAATGAAGTAACTGGAACAGCCATGCAGAAGCCGGTGTCACTATTACACAACTGTTTGTTTAATGGTGAGGAGCTGTGCTGTCAGGATGATGACCTGTAGTGAACTAGTTGAATTCTTTTTTTTTCATTTGATTTAATGCTCACATGATTCTGAATACTCAATGTGCTGAGCAGAACATGAAGAACATAACAGTGTGTGACTGTGGGGCTGTCCAGTGATCTTTATCAACTGTGACAGACCGAGGAAGGTGAGGGGATCTAACACCGCTGGATGACTGGTGTCCTGAAGACCAAAAACATAAATCGTTATTTAGGTGAACCTTATGATGTGTTTCTATTTTAGGTGTATCATATCTGGAAAAACAGACTATATATCATGAAATAAGTGTTACTATTATCGGTGTAATTGTCTGTGCTGTCCTGTGTGGTTCTGTGAGTGAATGGTTGTTTTCCAGAGTTGCTAATTGATCCTTCTGGGAGATCACTAAGGAAAGTAGTTAGTAGGTTTATTGTATGGTAACAGAAAGGAGGCCAGTTATGTTTAGTAATGAGTGATGTTTTTGTCAATTTGACAATTTTGTTATAGTATGTAGCTAGAAATGATATTCTAACCTCACAGATTACAGGATGTACAGTGTATCCTGAAAGGTAAATGGTTAAATGCGTAACATCTAACTCCAGTGTTAACTGGTTGATTTATGTTAAAAAAATATAATTTTAATTAGTTTATTTAATTAAAATGTTTTAATGTCTGTGTTATGTGAACTCAGAATATCTTAGTCGCTTGTTTGATAACTGACATGAAGTGACCCTTACCAAACTGTTTGATTTTATATATTTTGAGTTTTCATTTCTCCGTATTTGTCCAATTGTGCTTGAAAAATGATATATTGGTCAGACTGTAAAACTGTTTAGGAAGTTTATGAAGTTATATAAATCTCAACTCAAAAAGTATTATGCAACTTGACCACTGTGACTTGTGTACCTACTGATGGTTACCACAGTTTAATGCATCAGCAGTCAGGTGGTGAGCAGGCCAATGTTTTGCTGAGTGGTTTTGTCAGATTGTTCTCTAGTTGTGGAGCAGCCTTTTTATGGGATCAGAGAAAACCTGATCTCATTGTTTTCGGTCCTTGAACCAAATTGAAACCTGAGTGCTCAGAACATGACGTTCCTCTCGTGCTCAGCTTGAAATGGACGGATGTCACTGGTGCATGACACAAAGATCTCGATGCACCGAAAGTAGTGTGCTACAGTGTTATTGTATGTAAAGCCAAGTGTGCAATAAAGCCGTTACTGTGTGAACTCATGCAGAATATAGCTCATATTTCTGTAATGAGCAGCCACTGATTTAACAGTTTTATTCAGGTCTCCCCTGTTATGAGTTGCTTCCAAATACATCCTCAGCTAAAACCAACAGATT
Source organism: Parambassis ranga (assembly GCF_900634625.1). Lineage (NCBI taxonomy): Eukaryota > Metazoa > Chordata > Actinopteri > Ambassidae > Parambassis > Parambassis ranga. Next base: position 10,509,173 of record NC_041033.1, on the reverse strand, counting down.
TTCCATTATAGCTGTCTTCTTTCTGTTTCCATGTAGAGTGTCAACTTAGCAGACATGGACACGGAGACCACCACCGACACTGAGCCCATGGTGGACGCTGAGGAGGCCCTGTTCAGCAGCCTGGACCTCTTCCTCTTCTCCCTCATTGCTGGTCTTGTCATTTACTGGTTCATGTCCCGCAAAAAGCCTGAACCCATCCCTGAATTCAAGAAGCTTGACACACCGTGAGTATCCATCATACTTTTGTTGTCATATCTGAATTAGCAGGTTCCTCTTCAGATCTCTCTGCACACCAATTCTTAAGCTGCCAAATTTGTTAAGTTATATATTCTAGGAGCAAAAATGCTGCAGCCTACACACCTTGCAGACATGCAGCAACATGCTGGATCATGCTATAGATAAATGACTTACCTGCCTACAGTTATTGTATTTTGTTGTAGCATTTTTAAAAATGTTTTGAATTAAATAGCCATATTTAAAATACTAACCGAAGGCCGAACACGTGGGAACATAGAGTACGTAAACAGGCCTATATCTACCACATGAGTCCAAAGTTTGCTTTCAGAAAGCACAAGCTGCTGTGGTTTTGTTCTAGTTTTGTACATCTCATTTGTTCAGTTGCCAGACTAACAGACAACTGAACACAGCTCCAAAAAATGTATTTACTTTGACTAACAGACGATCTGTGACGTAAAAGTAGTGAAGTCACATCACAATCACGATTAATGATGTGTGCCTTTTGGGCAATTTCATTCAAATTAGCTTTGCTGATCTTAACTCTTTAATATTAAATAGGATTATACCTAAACCTGTTTGTACACAAGTTCATATTTATTGTTACAATTTCAGCTCAAGAAACTACTTGTTTCATGGTATGGAATACAGTCTGTAGTTTTTCAAAAGAAATGTTTTTGCATTGAAAGCATGTTTTAGGAATGATTCTTGTTATATTCAGCCTCTCATTTTTTGATAGGTCCATATATTCATTATTTTGTCTTTAAGATGACAATAATGATGATAATCAGTCCAACATAATCTTTTAATCACATTTTTATGACTGACAAAATAATTTCCATTTACACCTACCTAAAATTGTAAAAAGCAGGAAATTAACACTGTGTAGTGTTTAGTGCTGTCATTTGTAATAATAATCGACAACCTTTCAGCTAACTTCGATTTGCAGATATTATTTGTATTTTAGCGTAGTGTAGAGCAGTGTGAACTAGTGTGCCGTTTGTCTATGTCTTATATGCAGAATATATAGTTTACCTCTGACTTTTATCACAGCATTCCGTGTATAAATTATCACTATAAAGGGCTTGAAGTAGTGTGTGAGAGTGCACAGATTAGGGCTGTAGTAAATGTTTTACACGGGGTGACCTTTGTTTCTTTTACCCACTTCACACTCAACGAACTGATCTCTCTCTCTCTCTCTCTTTTTGGCTGCCTCTTCTTTCCTCCTGCATCAGTGCTACATATTCTGTCTTACCTCTGTTTTGTCACCTATTGGTCCATGGACTACTGCGTTTAAGCCTGGAGTTTGTCATATTGGCCATCTTGGTGTTGTTTTGGAGCTGTATTCATGAGGGAGGGTGGAGTCTTGCATATAACTGTAGGACATTGTTCATGTGTCAGAAAACAAATATTTATTGTTCTTATGTTTAACACCAGTTACTAGCCTGCAGGGGACAGGTACTGTTGGCATAGCAAACAATTTCTAGCTGTGTGCAAGCATGTTGGTGAAGTTCATCTGTTAATTAAAAGATAGCTGTAAGCAGCAATGAGGTGGCCAAGCAGCAAAGGAGGCTGAAGTAACTACGGTAACACAGTGTAGTTAAGTCAGATTCACAACACAGTTACATCACCCTCTAGTGGCCAAACTGCATCAAATTTGGATGGATCACTTGACCAAGTTTGGTTATGATAAAGCGCAGCTGAGAAATGAGCTCACTTCCTGTTTGGCAGCTTTGCATAAAATTTGATTGGCTATGATGGATGAATGCTTTGGCAGACCAAAAATTCAAGTGATAAGTTTTATCAGCAACGGTCTGAAGATCATCTGTGCGAAGTTTTGTGACAAATTATTATACTGACATTAAAAGTTGGCAAGAATCATCAACAGGACTGAACAGTATTATGAGAACTTGGAATTCAGTTTCTAACCTGAACACATGAGAAATTAGCCAAACACATTCTTTGTAATCATAGCGCCACCTAGTGATCAAACTGCAACAAATTTGTTGTGACGCACAGTGAACAAAAACTGAACGTTTTTTTTTAGGCCTAGTCTGAAGATGACGTGTACCAAGTTTCGGGACAATCAGACAACTATGCAGCCGCTGAAAATTTAGTTTGACTTTTGAAAAAATCCAAAATGGTGGAAAATCTAAGTAGATGAAAAAAGGCATCATGATCCAACAGTACCAGTAGTTTGAAAATCGGTCTAAAGTTACAGACATTAATGCATCTCCAACTTTGAGCAGTTGGTGGCGCTAGAGCGTGGCTGGTGCTGACATGAAACTTTGAAAATAATCATGGTACTGATCTGAATCAGGGGACTAAATTTGACAACTTTCCCAGACAGGTCTATGGGCTGCCATAGACATCCAATGAAAATAACTGCTGTCAGACAATCCCTCAGGTTGTCTCGCAGCTTCACTGCTTGGCCACCAATTCATAGTCATATGAATGGGAATGCTAATAAATAGTCGAGATTGTCACTTGGTTGTGGAGAACAGTCCCTAATGAAGGGCCAATATTGTGACATCAATTTTACACTAAATGGGATCATAAACAAAAAAAACATGAGGAGAATTTCTCAGCAAACAACACAAACAACACAAACAACATAAAATAAAAAACATATCGTCTGAGTACTTTTACACCCTTCACAGTGTAGTTCTTTTTAGAGCCAAGCAGACACTAACAATGGTCACGGTTTGAATGGAGCTCCTGAGCATTTGTCTAGATACGAGAAGGACTCCTGTTAAACATGGTTTGCCTTAGGAGGACTATCTGCTAAGTATCTGTGGAGGGCAATACAGGAAGGGGAGCACTAAGCAACACAAGCTGCAGACTGCTCTCTCCTCCCCTTAAAGGGGCAGTGATTATCTAACTGTTATGAAGGGGGCGTAGTCTTCCATGTCTTTCCTGTGCTTTTGTTTTTGGCCCTGAACCCATTTTAAAAGTTCCCTGGAGAGCAAATGAGGAGTGCGAGCCAAGTTTCTTTTGTGAGCCCTCTCCAAAGGTGGAAAGTTGAGGCTAAAGACAAGCAACCCTTTCTTTGCCTTGAGTGTTACTTTTTTTCATTTTTCTTTCCCCACTACTTTCTTTTTCGTGTGTGTGTGTGTGTGTGTGTGTGTGTGTGTGTGTGTGTGTGTGTGTGTGTGTGTGTGTGTGTGTGTGTGTGTGTGTGTGTGTGTGTGTGTGTGTGTGTGTGTGTGTGTGTGTGTGTGTGTGTGTGTGTGTGTGTGTGTGTGTGTGAGCTGCTTTGCCGTTGGAATAGGTCCATGTAACAAATGGAATCCTTTTATGATAAATGAGGTTGCCATAGCAATGACATTCCCCTCTCTCCTCCAGTGAGGTGGGGGCTGGGGATACTTAAGGAAAAAAACTACCATTCACAGCCCCCCCCCCCTTCAGAGGTCCGTAGAGGAGTTGCTCTGATAACTAGCCAAATTCTCAGAATGGATCTTGTAGACTTTTTTGTTCCTAACACCTTTAAGACTGGAGAGGAACAGGGGCGGGAATCAAGAGGAAGGCATTTCCAGCCCAAGATCATTTCAGTGTGTGTTTGTGTGAGTCAAAAGTAGAACAGATCTGCTACATTTTATAGGAAAGTCAGTTTCCCACCATTGTGTTTGCAGCGGTTGCCAGACACTGACAAGGCTTGTAGATCGTTGTGCTCTGTGAGAGAGAGAGAGAGAGAGAGAGAGAGAGAGTGAGTGAGTGAGTGTGTGTGTGTGTGTGGTGGTGGAGTTCTGTGTGTGGAGAGCAGACGCTGCTGGTTTCACAGAGCAGCACAGGAAGAGGCAGAGTTCAGATCGTGTTGGAGCCCATAGGGCAGGCAGCTCCTCAAAATCTGGATGTGCATATGCCTTTGTGGACTGGAATTACTTTTCCATCCTGTGGTAGCCGAGTGTTGACGTCCTGCTTTTGATTTTGAGCGTGGCGGCTTCTGGTGTGGCCTAGCCAGTGGTGCTAGTGTCAGTGGTGAGCTACAGGGCTGCATGCCATGGGCTGTGTGTTCTCCCTGCCAGAGGACAGGAGAGATGCTGCTGAGAGGTTAGTAAACTGTGTGATTTATGACTTTAAAGCATCGTTGAATTTAGTGAGAGTTGCCTGAAATTATTACAAGCAGTCATCTATCTAATCCTGCTGCTTTGTTTAATAATGTATATTCATAGATGTTTTTTTAAAGTAATTTGCAAATATTGAAGAAGTGGCTTAATTCCTATGCACTGTAAGCTACACTACAAAGTGTGGTTCAAAACCACACAGTGTTCCCAGGGGGTTATGTAAGATATATAGATAAAATCTATGCGAATACTAACACAATTAGACAATTCAATTATTGCATGGTCTGTTTTTTTTCTTTCTTTTTTTTATCAGGCTTAGCTGTTTACCACACTGACTACTTGCACATGTAATTACCATTTACACAATTAGGGTCACACAATAGGAACAAAACATGTCATTGGTGGTAACACCATAAAATCCCTCTGTGTTTGAATTAGTTTGAGGAAGAGCAAGACTGAAGTCAGCCTCAGTGTGCTTGTTTGAATAGGATTGCTTCCTGGAAAGTTTTATTTGTGCATTTTATGAACTCAGCTTTGAGTTTGGTCCAGATTGTATGAACTGTCATTAACTAAACCCCCACACCCCCGACCTGTTGAGTGACATGGGGCCTGGGGGGCTGAGCTGATAACATTTGAGACAGATCCTGTTAAAACTGTCAGGAATGCTTCAGTTTGAAGGCAGCGGCTTTCAACTTACAATCAGGAATTTACGCTTTGTTCTCCTTAGGAAAATCTTAAACAGAAAATCCTTGTGCATTACATTTAAGGTTGCAGACATGTGTACCATTGTATTGTTTTTTCAGTGTAGGCAGGATCGCAGCTGTCCACTCAGAGCTTTGATGCTGAATGAAGCGGCATTGCCTTTTATTCAGCTCAATAATAGAGTTTGCTTCCTGTGTCCCTTTATTCTCAACAGTATGTTGTTGTATTGATGTGTCTTAGTCCGTTAATTGCTTCCTGGGTAAATCTGAATGTAGAATAACTACAGTGATTGCATTTAATTTGCCAACCCCCATCTCCCCCTGTAACGTATGCGCATGGACACATGGTTAGCATGAGTAATGCTTGTGCGGCTGCTGAATTACCGTTCCTCCCCCCTCAGTGTTGTAGTTACACTAACAATGACTAGACAGCTTGTCCATGTTGGTGCAGTATACTAGGCTGTATTGCTGAAAGCAGAAAGTTAAAAGAGTAAATAAAATCAGATTAGCAAATTTTAACATTATGTTGCTTGTGGTCTTTTATAGCAGAACATGAGGTTTTTACATATAGAGATGATTGTGTTTATGCTTCAGAAGTCATAACAGTGTTCATTCATGATCCCATGACCTCCTTTCACAATGGACCCTGAGTGTCATACAGAAATCCCTCACTCCTGCAGCGGCTGGTAGTTTTTGATCGAAGCGTCATGGTGAAAGTTAAGACTATGTCTGTCTATGTCTGTGTATAACTATACTAAACTTATCACATGAAAATTGCTGTTTGTTCTGTTTTCCAGAGCCCCCACCACACGAGAGACAAGTTTCATTGAGAAAATGAAGAAAACTGTGAGTGATGTTGCTTTAACTTCACTTATTTTTTTCTGTTCTACTCAAGTAAATCTTCAAAAACCATCTCTGGCTTTATTTTAATGAAGGCTATAATGAGCTCCACTGCAAATGTTCTTGATTTCATAACTGTTTTATGGTCCTGTTGTTTTCAAGCCAGAGCAAAGACTTTTGTTTTGAATCGTGTGGTTTTGCAGCAAATGGTTCAGATACCATAATGACGGCAGGAAAATAACTGTGTCCCTCACTGCCTTTCAGTTTGCTCTTTGTCTTTGCTTTGCTGTGAATTATCATAGTGGGTGAAAATAACACAATTATGACTGGCAAACAGGAGATGTTTGTGTGAAGATAAGCTCTATGTATGTATGAACACACAGTCCTGCATGTTCTAATATCTTCAAAGCAAAAAGAGTTTCTAAATGCAACATTTCAGGAATGCAGAAAAGGTGCAGTCATGTATATTTTTAAACTGGATGCTGTTCAATTATCATTGAAAAGAAGAACAATGTCCCATGAACAATGTAAATGATATTCTCTCATTTGTGCACAGGGAAAGAACATCATTGTGTTCTATGGCTCCCAGACGGGTACAGCAGAGGAATTTGCTAACAGACTGTCCAAAGATGCTCAGCGCTATGGCATGAAAGGAATGGCTGCTGATCCAGAGGAGTATGACATGGTCAGTGCATCCATACAGCAACATACAAAACTGAACAGAGGTCCCAGAGGTCTAGTTTCTAGTTAGTTATTTCTAGTCTACATTGTCCTAATAAGACCTACCTGATAACCATCCTTAAAATCTTCAGTCCATCACTGCTTACTGTGTCTGGTTTTGGTTGTGTCATGTGTTACAGGGAGAAATGTCTCGTCTGTCTGAGATTAAGAACTCCCTCGCCATTTTCTGCATGGCCACCTATGGAGAAGGAGACCCAACAGATAATGCCCAGGACTTCTACGACTGGCTGCAGGAAAATGAAGATGAAGACCTGTCCGGATTAAACTACACCGTGAGCGCCGACTTTTTTTATTAAATATGGCAATTGGCTGGATAAAAAAACCTACCTCCAACCCTGGTGTTGTGTGATGTCAACGGGTGGGGCTTCTGAGATCTGTGCTACACTAGAAACAAAGACCACAAGAGCAGAGAGTTACATGTGTCATGTGTAATTTGGCTATACAAACCATTGTTTGTGTGCATCGCTCCTGGCCTCATTTGAGTGAACAGCTTAATTTAATCTAGTTAAATGGAAATCGTTACCTCTTTCTTCCATTATTTAATCTTTTGTAAACATAAAGCAGGCAAGCGTCTGTATTAGTTGACTAATTACAAAATGTTAGATGTGGTTTGTCATGTGCTAAGCCATGTACTCATGACTGTTCCATTGTCTGTCACCAGGTATTTGCTTTGGGCAATAAGACATATGAACACTACAATGCAATGGGAAAATATGTGGACAAACGGCTAGAGGAACTGGGAGCCAAACGGATCTTTGATCTTGGTTTGGGGGATGATGACAGCAAGTAAGTGATCAATTAATCCTCAAAAGGAATGATGACCTCCATTTTATCTGGTGCAGCACTAATTACATGGCCTAGACTACAACCAGTGATCCTGTGAGCTAATGGCAAGCTGCTAATTCAGGATGAATGAACTGAGTTAGTCTAATATTTAAAGCCCATGTTTTTGCTTGTTTTTGCACCCCCACAGCTTTTTGTAACAGCCTTGGAAATGGATAACAGGAAACTTGGCTGATATGGAACAAGTTTTGTATCATTAGAAACTGACAGGAAACTGGCGAGTGTGTAAATGAACAACGTCCCCTGTCTTGCCTGCTCCCAGAGGTCCCCTGTTCATTCACAAGTCTGTTCAGTCCATCATTTTACTGGTCCTGCTGTACAGATTTTTGACATTTCTCTCTTTTCTGCTGTAGACAACAGCTGTGGAGGATCTTAAGATTCACAGGGCACCATATAGAAATTATGAGTGCCTTTCCCAATAATTTCCAAAAGATACAGGGAGCCAAAGTAGGTCATGTAAAACAGGAGCTCTCAGTTTAAGAAACCTTTATTAGTCCCACAATGGGGAAATTGCATAGTGTTTTTTCATAATTGTTTAGTGCTATTGACCTGTGTCCTGTTAGTGCCCCATTGTTTAACCTCATTGACACCTACATTGTTTAAGTCAATATGTTTACTGGGTCCAGCACATATTAGGAGTTGAACTGAAAATTAGATCCTGATGGTCAGAAGAAGGAACAGACCATTGTTGTAGTCACTTTTTTTATGAAAGTGGGCTCAGCCGAAAGTAAAATAAAACATATTCAGGATGTTTGAATACATGTAAAACATTCTGTTTTTTGTTTTGTCAGTCTGGAAGAGGACTTTGTTTCATGGAGAGAGCAGTTCTGGCCAGCCGTCTGTGAGCACTTTGGAGTGGAACCCTTAGGAGACGAATCAAGGTGCATTCATGAACTGTTCACTTTTATGTGTTGTTTTGATGTATTTATCCATTTTATAAACCAGATGTTCCTGTGTTATCTGTAAAAAATGTTTGTTCTTTTGTAGTTTATTGTGTTTTTCACTGTGTACAGAGCATGTAGAGCCTAACTTGACTGTTTTCTTGCACAGCATTCGGCAGTACGAGCTGAAGGAGCACACTGACGTCAACATGAACAAAGTGTACACAGGGGAGATTGGCCGCCTGAAGAGTTTTGAGGTCCAGAAACCGTAAGTACTATGGCAGACACACCGCTCACCACCAAAACCATTTCGTCATTACAGTGCTCTCTGCTCAGTCATTGCTCACATATTACCTACATTTATGACAAGCTGCAAAGTTTACCAAAGGTCACTTCAAATAAGTGAAACTTTGTGCCCCCTACTGGAGATGAGGAATACATTTCTTCAACCCTTTTTTAAATTAAATAATGTAAAAATAGACGTTAGAATAGACCACTGGGCTTTTTTATTGTTGAATGTTTTCTCTTTTTTATGGACCTGTGCAGCCCTTTCAAATGCACATGAATATTGAAATGCTGCTCTTTTATTTGTAGGCCCTTTGATTCAAAGAACCCTTTCCTGGCTCCAGTCATTGTGAATCGCAGACTCAACAAAGGTGGTGACAGACATCTTATGCACCTGGAGCTGGACATTACAGGCTCTAAAATCAGGTATGGCTGGTCAGATGTATGTTTATAGATAATTGTGCTGCATTTTTACAACCGTGATGGCAACAGTTCTTGAAGCATGTACTGCTCTATGGTAAGAAGGTCAAAGTCTAAATTTGTTCTGTGGCTTTAGATATGAGTCAGGAGATCACGTTGCTGTTTTTCCAACAAATGACTCAGCATTGGTGACCAAGCTGGGACAGATCCTTGGAGTGGACCTTGATGTGGTTATCTCTCTCAATAACCTTGATGGTATGGCCATGACAACACAAAGCACCTTGGCTTTACTGTCTCGTCTCTCATCTCTCACAAAAGCCTCCCTCAATATCTAGACTCACAGTATCAGCATGTGTAATGGATGTGAATATGACACTTGTTATATTACTGCAATTACATGTTATTGCTGTATTCTATCTCGTTATAAATTAGATCAGTGTCCTATCACAGTGAAAGACTTCAGATGTGGTTGCATAAGGGATGATTACAGCTGTTCAGTGTTTTATCAAATAAAATGCTTCAGAATACGAAAGATTAGTTTGATTTACTGATGAAAATACTTTTTATTTAATAAAGTAATGCCTAAATTATCCAGGTTAACAGGGAAGATTTGATGATGCAAAAACATTTTTAATTACCTGATGACTATTACATTTTTTTCAATTTTTTCTTCAGAGGAGTCCAACAAGAAGCATCCTTTCCCCTGCCCCACAACCTACCGCACTGCCCTCACTCACTACCTGGACATCACTCACCCTCCTCGCACCAACGTCCTCTACGAGCTGGCTCAGTACGCTTCTGACCCCAAAGACCAGGAGAATATGCGCAAGATGGCCTCCTCTTCCCCAGAGGGCAAGGTAAGTTAAGCTGGTTTTAGGGTACTTTGTCTGTGGTATGTGAGATTATACAGAAAAATACAGTGCAAAATCATGTGCAACTTTTTGGTGAAGAGCTGACAGGGGGCAGCACCTATATGCCTTGTGCTGCTCTGGTGTGTCTCAGCCTTTATGTTAACCCTGCTGCAGCAACATGTTGCCCATCAGTGCTAAAATTTGTATGGTAACCCATTTTCACCCTCTTAACCCTCATATTTCTGTCTTCTTCTGCCTTTCTACAGGCACTGTACCAGAGCTGGGTGTTGGACTCCTGTAGGAACATCCTCGCCATCCTGGAGGACATGCCTTCTCTGAGGCCTCCCATCGACCACCTATGTGAACTGTTGCCTCGTCTCCAGGCTCGCTATTATTCCATTGCCTCCTCCTCTAAAGTAATTCTTTTTTGCAAAGTCCAGATTAACAATGGTGTTTGTAATTGGGGAAAAAAATGACGATCTCTTTCCTCCTAAATAGGTTCACCCCAACAGCATCCACATCTGTGCTGTGGTTGTGGAGTACGAGACCAAGACTGGCCGCATCAACAAGGGCGTCGCAACTAACTGGCTGAAAAACAAACTGGTTACTGACAATGGACACAAGTCCACTGTTCCTATGTATGTCCGCAAGTCACAGTTCCGCCTGCCCTTCAAACCCACCAACCCAGTGATCATGATCGGACCCGGCACAGGAATCGCTCCTTTCATTGGCTTCATCCAGGAGAGAGGCTGGCTCAAACAACAAGGTATGTGTGACCTCTGTGAGGTATGCTGTGTGTCCAGTACCAACATAAGTGTGTAATCATCAACGTCAACCAAGTCCAGCTTGGGATGCTTAAAAAAGAATTTTTCCTCAACTACAGTTCATACATTCTCGTAGTGCATTTGAGAACATCACTTGTTATGTATTCAACAAAATAAAAATGATTGGTGCCTTTTGTCTCCTCTCAGGGAAGGAGGTTGGAGAGACGGTGATGTATTTTGGTTGCAGACATAAGAATGAGGATTATATCTACCAGGAGGAGCTGGAGGAAGCAGGGGAGAAAGGAGTCGTAACAAAGCTACACATTGCCTTTTCAAGAGATCAGGAGCAAAAGGTATGCTGGACAGCTGTGATACGTCATACAGTGCTTATTTGGCAGGTTTTGCAGAAACTAAAGCATGTTGTCTTTGTCACAGCAATGTCATGTGCAGGTTGGATTTATTTTTGTGTCATGTCTTGGATAAAAAGTGGTCCATTGTTTTATTTCAATAAATTACCTCATAAGTAGTAAAAGTGTCCCTTGTTATATAGGGAATTATACTGCACAATACTTTTAAGTGTGTGTTCTGAACTTTTAACCACATTTTTCCTGAATAATGGTTTAAGATACACACAGAAAAAATGTTCTCTCTGTATTTTCCAAATAAAGGTGTATGTGCAGCATCACCTGAAGAAAACCAAGGAGGACGTATGGAAACTGATTCACACGGACAATGCTCATATCTACGTCTGCGGGTAATTTACACATTTTATCACCAAAATCCTTGCATGAAATGAGGGAGAAAATGTTGAGTGTCTCCAGCAGGGGTGACCCCCCCCCCCCCCGGTTCCTATTTCTTACTTGATTAATTATCTTAGTAAAATAAGTAAATGATCTCAATCAGAGAGTAGTTTAAAGTATTCTCTAATGTAGCATGATAAATAATTAAATTCATATTTAGAGGCAGCAACTTTCAGTGCTGAGAAATTAAGCTATTTCAAAAGTGCTTTGCCAATATTTGTATTAACTGGGAGTTAACCAGACTCGGGTGTTGGTCTTCTTTAACAGTAAGAGTAGTGTAGGAATAATACTAAAGTATTAAATTATCTGTTTTTATTAAATGGCAAGTAGAGAGACAAAAACAAACAAAGTACGAACATTAAAAACAAAAGACAACAAGACTTCTGAAGTGATCTGTTTCCTGGTTTAGGGATGCGAGGAACATGGCTAAAGATGTGCAGACGGCCTTCCACGAGATCGCAGAGGAGCTGGGAGGCATGACGCGCACCCAGGCCACAGATTATATCAAGAAACTGATGACCAAGGGACGCTACTCACAGGATGTGTGGAGTTAAAGAGCCTCAAAGCAAGCCTCACTCTTAACGACTAAATTGGTAGTTTTTAAAGTTTCTATTTTTATCGTCTCTCTTTGTTTGGGACTAAATTTAAAAAAAAAAAAAAAAAAAAAAAAAACACTTGTTCACTACTCACCCTGAATCCTGAGAGATGCATGATGAGGCAAACCCTACCTCAGAAGGTTTTAATAAACCCATTTAGCAGTTTGAAATGTGTTTGACACTTCGCCTCAGCGTGTGTCTGCTGAGGTCCTGACCTGAGCTGTGGTATCAGGCTAAACATACGGTTACCCACTCTGGATTCTACAGCCTGTCTCTCTTTCATATAAATTAATAATTCCGTGGGATTTTGACTGCAACTCTGGGTGCACAGAGAGACCTTACTAATAAAATCCTTGTTGTCATTCAGATTTTATTTTTTTTAACAGCTCGGCAGATACTATTGCTTCATGTTTGGAAGTGAACAAATGGGAAGCTGTGTTTTCGTGTTGATACTTTAGACATAAAGGGTGCTGACTCCTTATGCTGTTCAGTACAGCAGAAGTGCTTTTAAAAGTACTTAGTATTATATCATAAACTATGTAAGAAAGTCTTTGGTGGCATCACAGGTACATTTATATGGTTTAGTAGTTATATTATGACAAGGGAATTTGCCTTTTATGCATATGTTGCTGTTCATTTTTAATCAGCGGCAGTAACCTTTGAGAAGCACAAAGTGATGCAAAGGAAAAGTTTGTATACAGAAACACATTAGATTATGCGCATTTTATTTCCAGGAATAGCCTGCCTTTAAACATGAAAATGAATCTGTGCTGGTACCCTGTAATATATCTTGATATTTGTCTTGAAAGCAGATCTGGCCTCCCTAATGACTGTTGTTTATTTTATATGCATCTAGCAGGAGAGGATTATGGTTCACTATGTGGTAGTGGCTCATGTAAATTCCTACTGTTTATTTTTGTTTCCATTTTGTCCACATATGCACCATCGGAAACATCAGAATGCTTTGTGTTCCTCCCACCACCCTCAGTACTTTATAAGAATTTGAGGAAGCTTGAGGAGGAAATGCAGCCCGTGCCTTTTTAACACTGCCTTATGTATGAAGTTAACAGCATTAAAAACCCTGACGCGTCACTGTATTGTATTTTTCCTTTTCATGCTTACATTTATCATAGAAAGACAAATTTATCTGCGACAGTGTCACTTTTTGTCATTCCACTTTATAATGTAATTTTGATTGTATGGAGGCATGCATTTTGTAATGAATAAAATTTGAATAATTTGTTGGGTTGATGTTTTCTTTTTTCAGCATTACTGGAACTATAGCTACAGCTCTCCAAGAAAATACAGCAAGGTTCATAAATATTTGAATAATTTGGCTGCTGTACACCACATAATTAGTTTGATTGCCATTGCTAGGCAATCAAACTATTGTTCTTCACCCTCTTTCTTCTTCTTTATTCTTCCGTAAGTTTTTTGGTACAGCGTATCTTCAGCATACATTCACCGATTTCAGCCATTAGCTCATTAGATGCTGCTCTATCAAACTTGTACTCAGAATTTTCTAATTCCGAATCGTTTCCGCAATCAGGCTCTCAAATTTGGAGTGGTTTTTGAGGTCTCCTCTGCTGTTACCATGGTGACAGGCTGACACACAGAGGCATACAAAGCTCTGAATTGCTCTGATTTTTTTGAACATTAACCATTCAGGAATTATAGCCATTTTAATTCATGCACACACACAGTGTTTTTGTGGCTCATATATAAAGAAACAAATAATAATTAAAGCTGCAAGCAGCGATGACGGGCCCTCGCAGCCCTTGCGGTCAGCGGGACCAGCAGCCGCCGCCTCCCCTATCGTCGCACGACCTCTCTCCCAGCTGTACCGGCACGAGCTGTGGTCTGCAGGGCAGAAGAGTACAGCAAAACACACATGTACAAAAGCCAGGTCCTCCGGCCAGTAGATGGCGCAGTGACTGTAGCATGTCAGCATGTCAATCTGTGCAGCGTCCGATGTTAAGCATGACTGTAAAGTGTCATCCACATAGGATGAAGTATGAGGGAGATACAGCCAAAAATACATGTATTTCCTGTGCGTTGGCGAAGGGTCAACTTTGTGGCGGCACCACGGCCAGACCGTGTGACGAAGTGCTGCGTTTTTGATAACTTTTGGTCCCTAATGCCTTAAGAGTAAGCAGACCAACTTTCAGGCGGATTGGAGAAATCCTCTAGGAGGAGTTCGTAAAAGTGCGGGGAGTGAAAAATGCAAAATGGCGCAGGTATTGCAAAATGGCGCAGGTATTGTAAAATGGCGGACTTCCTGTGCGTTTTAGAGGATACCTCCAAGAGACTTTTTTTCTTGTCTAGAGGTGATACATATGCGTACCAATTTTCATGTCTGTAGGTCAAACGGGGAAGCAGATCTCATTCAAGGGGGCGCTACTGAGCCATGTGGCCACGCCCAAATATGACGATGAGGTGATATGAAAAGGTGCACAGGGGCTGATGTCAGGATAGAGTAAGAGGCAGGTAGGATGAACAAAGCAAGAAACACAGCAGCGTTCTCTATGGTGGGGAAGGGTCACCTTTGTGGCGAGGCCCCGCCCACACAGTGTAACATCGAGCTGCGTTTTTGATAACTTTTGCTCAGCCATGTCTTTAAAACCAGGTGACAAAATCTCAGGTCTGTCAGAGTATTTCCCTAGGAGGAGTTCGTTCAAATACGAGGTGTGGAAAATGGAAATAAGACTGAACACAATTCATACCGCCAGTAGGTGGGCTATGAGAATTTCTGGTCATTAGCATATCAATCTGTTCAGAATGACAGGCTCAGCATGCCTGATTTTTCTCATCCACATTGGATGAAGTATGTGGGAGATACAGCCACAAACACATCCATTTCGTGTGCGTTGGCGAAGGGTCAACTTCGTGGTGGCGCCACGGTCAGACCGTGTGAGGAAGTGCTGCGTTTTTGATAACTTTTGGTCCCTGACCTCTTAACGGCAAGCACACCAATTTTCAGCCATATCAAGCAATTCCCCTAGGAGGAGTTCGCGAAACTGCGGGGTGTGCAAATTGGAACATGGCGTGGTTTTTCCAAGATGGCCGACGCCCTGTAGGGGGTGGAATTTTTTTTCCAAAGGCATGTTTCCTGGCATGAGGCGATACATCAGCGTACGAATTTTCATGGTCGTAGCATGGTCGTTACGCTGAATATTTTCAAATTCCAGGGGGCGCTGTAGAGCCATTTTGCAAGTCACTGTCGTGGCGACAGTTTCAGATCGCCATTTTTCGCGAACCAGACCTGTGTGCCAAATTTGGTGAGTTTTTGAGCACGTTCAGGGGGTCAAATTTGCGTCGAATGACGCGGAAGAAAAAAAGAGAATAATAAACGCTTGCATTTCAATAGGGCTCTTGCACCATTCGGTGCTCGGGCCCTAATAATTACAGACAAGGAGTGACTTAATACTTGCCTACAGCCTTTAGCATGCTGTGCTTTTCTTCAAATAAATAAAGAATTTAGAAAAAAAATTTGTTAAGACTCAATTTTTATCCCCTGTTTCGAAAAACAAAATTTTGATTATTTTTTTAAATATAAAAGATGCAGTAAATTCACACATAGGCTTCTTTTTCCTACTTTTTAAATTCGTAGTCAACACTCTGACCACTAGGTGGCGATCGGTAAATTTAAGCATCAAATGCGAGCTCTGGAGCGGTCCGCAGGCGGAAGAAGAAGAAACCTCATAAGGGAAGAGCTGCAGCGTGCTAAGCTCACGTCTGTGTCGCTGCGTAGATTCAGTTAGGGTTTTTAATCAGCTAATCACAACAAACGGACTTCATTGATTTTTAAACTATATAAATATTTACCCACACAATGGCCACTGGTAAGTCAACATATTTTGTGAGTGTTTAATATTTTGTGTGTTTGTTTTTTTGAGTAAATAACCGAAAGTGGGTCGGATAGCTTTGTAGCTAACATTAGCTTAGAACCGCGAGGCCCGCGGAAGGGCTCCGTCTATTTCATGGAACAGCTTGTCTTACATTAGTAAAGCCGGAGTAATGCTTAGAACAACTATAGTTTAATCCCTGTCGTGATGTGAAATTTACTTCAGACATTTTAATTTAAATTTAAGATACACGCTAATGTAAGTATGGCAGGCTGTACATTGCCGTTTTGTCGTTGACCAACTTAGCTGCAGGTGGCCAGTATGAATGCGTCTTTGTTTACACGGATGCTGTGTTTCTCACCTTTCAACCAGTAGTATTTTGCGGCTTTAACACTACCTGAATAGTTCTAGTTGTAAGTATATATGTTACGTTTCACTTAATTTCTTAAAAAGCATACTATGTACTTTACGAAGGTGGTTCCATTTCCAACGTCTAGTCAAAACCGGCGTTAAATTGACCGCCATTTTCACTGCACCGGCCTGGCGACGGGCCTGTTTGCTTGTAGCTGTCCTACTAAAGTACATGCTTTTGCGGTGAACTTAGTTACTTAGTCGCCCACGTCGATAATACACTGTTTAGCAAATACTTTGTGTTTCCTTCAGGCATCTTTTTCAACTTTTTGTTGCTTTGTTTCTCTTGCAGATTCAGGCTACGGTGGCTCACAAAGGTGATGTATAAACAAACACAAAGTGCCCTTCAAAACCGTGCATTTACGTTAAATGTATACATATGATTGTTCATGATTATGTAAAGTATGCTGACTGTATAACTTCACATGTGATCTTTTTAAGTGCCCCTAAAACTGAAAATTAGATTGTCTTGTGTCTGCAGCTATGGATCCTATGGAGGTCAGCAGGGTGGACAGGTAAGTCTTTATTCCAAACTCCTCGTATAGGCTGTATTTATTACAGACTACTTTACCAAGTCTTGTGTTTGTACTTTCAGGGCTATGGACAAGGAAATGGCAGTGGCTCTTATGGAGGGCAGAATTATGCTGGCTATGGGCAACAAGCTGCAACACAAGGTATTGTTAATGCATATTGCAAGATAACAAATTTAGTAGTAGATTGTTTTGCAATTAAATTATTTTTGTCTATGTATTTTAAAAGATGGTTATACCCAACCTCAACAACAGAGTTATAACAATTATGGACAAGACTCATCTGGGTAAGCTAATGCCAATACCACATCTGCAAATACATTATGCACATGTAGTTTAATTTGACTAATGATGTATGTCTCATCAAGGTATGGCGACAAGCCTTCTTATGGCCAGCAAAGTACTTACGGGCAGCAAAGTTCCTATGGTGCCCAGGCACAAAGTGGAGGAGATAGCTATGAACAGCAAAGTTCCTATGGTGCCCAGGGCGCCGGCGGTGGAGGATTTGGTGGGCAGGGCGCTGGTGGAGGCTATGGAAGGTGGAGTGAAGGTATGAGTAGCCAGACCCTTTTTGCTGTAGAGGGGTAAGATTTTTTTTTTTTTCCTCAAGACAAATTTTGTTTTGATATTGGTATTTTTTGCTGTTTCTTTGCAACAGGCGAAAGTGGTGGTCAAGGTGGAAGGTTTGGGAGTGATGGAGACAGTACAGATCGAGGGGGCTACAGAGGCCGAGGTCGCGGTAGCTATGATCGTGGCGGTTTCGACCGCAGTGGTGGATACGACCGTGGTGGTTATGATCGCAGTGGCGGATACGACCGTGGGGGATATGACCGTGGGGGATATGACCGCGGCGGAAGAGGTGGACCTCCTGGTATGGGGTAAGTTGCACAGTGCCACTACCCCCAAGGTACCTCACAGAAATTTGAGACATGTCACACGTCATCACTCATCAACTACAAGCCATCCGCATAGATGGATTTTTAGCACTCATCCGCTTTGTGCTCCAGCTCCCTAAACCGTATTACGTTTTTTTCATCAAATGTTGCCTTAGGTAATATTCCCTAACCCTCTGCACTGTGCTCCAGGTGTATGAACCTTGTCAGATTTTTTTTTTTTTTTACAAAATATAATTGCTCTAGTGTCATCCACATTGGTGCTAGGATCAAATTACTATTAGTGCTTTACGTAACTGGTGGTTTATCAAAGGTCAGAGTGGAGTCATTTGAGTTTTAAGGACACCAGAGACCTGGTTTTACTACTATGTTAAAAATCTAGACACTTGTGTGGTGTTGGTCCAGCAACTTGTTTTTCTACACACTGTGACGGCACACTGGGTATTTTTAAATAGGTTGGATGGGAATAATTAAAAGAGTGCTTTCGAGCCCATGAGTTTTTTCACCATCGCCCCTCCCTTTTTTGTTATTGATCCTTGAAGTTGTCAATATAAAGACATTCTTGATAAAATATCCATCTGCCCTAATTTCTAAGAAAAGAATTACATACGTTTGTTTTTTGTAGCTTAAAATTTGGCAGCACCCATGTTGGTGATTTTCTAGTGCGTATTTCTATGCAACTCTCTTAAGCTTGGAAATATCCCTTTAGAGTTATCTGTCACATTTTGTAATTTAGTTTGTTTTTTTTTAAAAGACAACAGGGTGCCACTTACAAATTAAATGCCAGCTGCTGTTTCAGTTTTTGATATGCTGTTGTGTGACGACCACAAAGTTGTGAACAATGGAAACTTCACTGAGATGATGCACATTAGACCTAGAGCCACATCTTCAAGCTGCTTCACATTCAACAGGTTTCATTCAAGTGTTGTTTATATGACAATGGCGAACATGTGTATTGTGTTAACATGGATCTACATTTTATACTACAGGTGTTCAGAGTGATTGAACTAAAACTTGGACCTCTGTTAAAGGATCATAAATGCACTCAGAGGAAGATTGCTCATTGGTTTCTGCACCCCTGATTTGGCTTCTGATTTTATAGAAAGAAATTCAGCTGGTTTTCCAGCACTTTGTACCCAATCTGGTCATGTAAACGAGTACCAAATTCTTTGTTAATGGTGACCAAGTGTCACGTGATGACTGTCATCACTCGACTGCCTGATTGTTCAGTCAGAGCTGCTTAGTCATCTGTTCATTGATCTCTAATGTGAAAGACTAACGCATTCCTCATGTGAGACATTTCCACCGTAGTCGCACACCCTGGCAGGAGTGCATACTGATGGGGATGTAGGGGAGCTTTGAGCTCTCAGTTGGGACAAAGGAAAAGCCATCATATCTCCAATTTTTCCTCTGCAGAGGTGGTGACCGTGGTGGCTACAAAAATTACGGTGGTAAGTGACGAGCATCAGAACTGTGTCGGTGGGGGAGAAAAGAACTTGAGTTAGCAAAAAAGAAAAGAGGGGGGTTTACAAAGGGAAAGAGAAACTCAGTGAATGCCACCATTTCCATGTCCAGATCCCAAGGGACTCCACCTAATGCTATTTCTCAAATGACTTCAGATATGGTAAAGAACGTGGAGCTTGAAGAGTTAAAAAATGGGATTGTTGCATGAAGAGGTGAAAGCTGATTGTAAAAAACACAGAGGTGTTCCCAGGACGAAGAAGGAAAAACTTTCTAAAACTGGAGACATTTTTGGTGGTTTTCATTTCTGGTGTAAGCTCAAAAGACAAAAACAGATCTGTTCTTGTTGAGAGGTGTTGGTATGTGATGGAATGGTATAAAAACACCCATCAGAGAGCTGTAAACGATATGGAATTTGTTTAATTTTCCTTGTATCAATATGCATTTGGGTAGGGCTAAAGTTAATTAGTTGTGTGAAACACTACCACTTTAATGAGTCCGTGTTCAAGTTTTCTTCTCCACCCTCTCCTCTGTTTTCACAGGCTCTCGAGACTACGGCTCAAGGGATGAACCATGTGAGTGATGATTAAGTGAGGAAAAAAGACTTATGGGTCCACCTGAGTGATTTCTGATGTCTTATTTTTGTTCTCTTCTGCAGCTGGAGAACAGGACAACTCTGACAACAACACCATTTTTGTACAGGGACTTGGAGAAGATGTCACAGTTCAGGAAGTCGGCGACTACTTCAAACAGATAGGCATCATCAAGGTACTGAAAAAGTGCACACTGTCACACGCCACAGTGTGCATGTAGAGGCTTTTTTCTCCATTATTCCAAAAAAGATTATTACATATTTGCGTGTATTTGTAAGTTGTTGTCTTTGTCCTTGTAACTTGCAGTGTGGGTTTTTTTATTTGTTGTCATCAGTTAATGCTACTTTTGGAGGGACAGGGTCTAATTTGGCTAATCCAAATAGTGTTACTCTACAGCTGTTTATTTTTGGCTGTTTATTAGAGCGCTGTGTCTATGTTTTTGTTCTTCTAGGTGAATAAGAAGACTGGCATGCCAATGATCAACCTGTACTATGACAAGGGCACTGGTCTACCAAAAGGAGAAGCCACAGTGTCATTTGATGACCCACCCTCAGCCAAAGCTGCTATTGACTGGTTTGATGGTAAAACCTCTAAACAAGTCACTTTATTTTTTTCTTGATGGTTGAGCCTAATTCACGCTTGACATGTGATGTTGTAATTTCAGGAAAGGAATTCAAAGGCAAGCCTATCAACGTATCATTCGCCACACGCAGAGCTGAGTTCGTACAGAGAGGAGGTGGAGGACGAGGAGGACGAGGAGGTGTGTGTTAGTCTCATATTTACATATAGCAATTTCAGGTACTGTTTTATTTAATCAGGGGTCTTTGGCTTTTGGTAGGCTTCAGAGGTCGCGGTGGTGGTCCTAGCTTTGACATGAAGGGAGGTGACTGGCCTTGTCCCAACAGGTTAGTATTAATGCTTCTTTTATTCAATTAATAAACGGTTAAACACATCAGAACAACATACCTGGGCCTGATTCTTGAATAACAATTTCATTTCTTCATCTCTGAAGCTCTTGCGGCAATGTGAATTTTGCACGTCGACAGGAGTGTAACAAGTGTGGAACACCTAAACCAGGAGATGCTGGAGGCGGAGGTAAGAACTCCAAATAGATCTTAGTAAATACACTCAAAACTAGTAAAACTAGAATCATGTAGGCATTTATGCCAAATTTGAAGAAGTTACCTTCAAGTGTCAAGAAAATGTCTTAATGTGTAGAACTGACTACCCAAAAACATACAGGCCCCTACATAAACGAGATTTACTTCAACATTTGTATGTTTTTCTTATCGGCATTTGTCCAGCATTTTATTCTGACTTCTCCCTCTGTGTGTCTGCAGATCGTGGAGGCAGAGGTGGTTTTGGTGGAGACAGAGGGGGTAGCTTCAGAGGTCGTGGAGGTGGAGGTTTCCGTGGGGGAGACCGTGGAGGCTATGGTGGAGGTGGCGGAGGCGGCGGATTTGGCGGTGGATACAAGATCGGTGGAAGGTTGGTTCAAGCATAATTGAACCTGCTGCTGCAAAATGATTATTTAAATGATCTGTACTTTGGTTATACAACCAGGAGAGGGCGTTGCTTGTCTCACAAGAAAAAATACAGTCGCACCAGTGCACAACCACTGCTGTTTTGTTCTGGCTTGCTAAATGCTGTGGTAGTATATCTATTGAAACAGAGCCATTGTTTTAGCATAGTGCCACTGCAAACTCTAAGTTGTGAAAGTCATCTGTTGCTGCTTTTACCCATCTCATTTGACCAGGATATAAAGACGGACAAAGGTGCAGGGAAATGGAGCAGATTTGAATGAATGTCTGGTTTTGAGTATATAACCCTGTAGATGCCTATTAAAAAAATCATGCTACACCCTCACCCAACATATCACAACAGCAGTGGGAAGTTTTGATTAATTGGTGCTTTACAAAGGTGATATGCAGCATTTACAAAGTCATGTTGTTAATGGAAGGCTACTATATTGAATTCAAGTGATGTTATCCATTTATAGATTTAATGGGCTGGGTGAATGAGAAGATGACATCATACCTCACCTTAATTTGTCAGATCAGAACACAAAAGGACCTTTGATGTAATGGTTGTCTGTGTTTTCTCCACAGAGGTGACCGTAGGGACGACAGGAGAAACCGACCATACTAAGAGGACCATCCAAGCCCTTGAGTTCACGAGGAGGGAGTTTTAGTTTGGAAAGCTAAGCTCGGGGAGGGGGGGGGGGTAGATCAGACTCTCAGATTTGTCTACTTTTTGTAGCCAGTGCATCTTAAATATTACTGTTAATCTGTGAGTGGGGGTAATGTGAAGGGCTGATTGGCACATGGTCAGATGTGTGTTTTGTTTTTGTTTTATTTCTTTGTACATCATTTTAATTTCCTCTCAGATTTAGTTGCTGATGTTTTGTGTGGTAGACCTTGTACCATTGTTTTGTATGAACGGAATAAAATGTTTTACCGGGATTCTTTTTTTTTTTTTCCAAAAATAATATTAAAACTGTGATCTTTTCACTTCGCTTCCTGTCAGTTTATACATCCAGCATGTTTAATGCCTGATACAGTGGAAAGCTGCCATGCTCTGCTGGTATTTTGCCCCGAGCCTTCACTCAGAGGGGCGGGGCTGGCCCTCCTCCTCCTCCTCTTCCTTCAGTTCTCCAGGCGCTTGTATAGCTCCGTCAGTCCTCACATGGATGGAGGTGTTAGACGACCAGCTGCGCGCTCTCTGCCAGGAAAGTCAGTCATGAACACCGTTTTTCAAGCGCAGCGGGAATGCACCGTGTGATGTTGGCGTGGTTCCTCCGCCTCCGGTGCGGAGCAGAGCGGGGCACGAGGAGCATCTGGATCCTGATAACTGCGCTCCTCACCGCTCACACCGCCGGCGGATCCCCGCTGCTCCTGGACCCAGAGGTACCCTAATCCCATCCATTTAGACTTAAGTACCACTGTTGTGGAAGTTTCAGTCCAGAGACGGTCAACTTTAAAGCTATGGCGTCCTGTAAGGACAAAAACCTGGACAACCATTAACTGCCAAAAATAAACTTACCATAATGTACCCTATAGTCGTAAGAAATACTTTAACTTACTTTGGTTAATTTCAGCACAAACTTTCTCATTCCTAGATGTGACTTTTTGTTTTCTGCCGTATTTAACAAAAAGTACAAAGTATCGATCCTCTGGTAAAATCGATGTCATGATCTTTTGTTTTTCAATGTGCATGCATAAACCATATGAAACGTTTAGAACATCAACTACAGGCATGCAGTCGCTGCTTTAATCCTGTCTTACTTCATCACCCTGTAGCATCAGACTGTTAACACGCACACAGATCTCCTCCGCTTTGTCCTCTGTGTCTGATTAGACAATGGAACATCTTTGTTTTTCACTGAAACACATCTGTCATCTCAGTTTTAATTTCCAGCCCAGCTTCAGCACATCTGTAATCATCTGCTGCTGTCTGAACATGAAACGTGCTGCACACACAGGCAGGACGGTGACTTTAAACAATCCACTATGCAACACCTCAGATCTGTACTCATATTTTTTACATGAAATTCTTGCTGAATAATTACTATGAATTAAAGTGACACTGGGGGGGTTTCTTTGTTTTATGGGTGGTCCACATGTGTACTGTACATGGCACGCTACAGCAGATAAGGAACAAATGGAAAATTATCCTCACACTTTTATGAGGTTTTTATTTCCTTTTTAGGGCAGAAGGCCTCTCTGGGGAATTCAGCTATGTGTGTGTGTCTGATTACTGTTGCAGGATTTTCTGGAAAAGTACGGGTACCTCCATCAGGACCACCACATCCACAATGCAGTTGAGGTGCAGTCAGCCATCCGGTAGGTGAAGCTTTCTCTCAGTGATGAGGCTGGTGATCAGGATGTGTGTTAGTGTGTTCACCTGGGGGGAGGGTGAGGTCAGTGACGAGCCTTGGGGCTGGACGTCAGTGCAGGACACTAAAACACAGCCTCATCTCTGCACTGGGAAACCTCTGCTGAACCCTCTTTGAACCATCCAGGAATGTAAGGAACCTCGCCCTCTGGCCTGTCTGACTGTAACTGTAATAGAGACAGATTGAACGTCTCAGCTTGTGCTGATGGCTGAGTGCACTGCTGCTTTGTTTTTCTGTCCATTCACAGATTATTAATATGACTTTTCTTCTCCCTGCAGCGACTTCCAGTGGTTGTCCCGTCTCCCCGTCACTGGTGAACTTGACAGCGCCACCCTGCGGCAGATGGCGGAGCCTCGCTGCGGGGTGTCTGATGAGGGCAGCCAGCAGATCTGGACTCAGAGAGTAAACATCATCTTTACTGGGAACAGGCAGCCGCAGCAGCGCAGGAGGCGCTCTGCCACAAAAGGTACATTTCTTAGCAGTGTGTGATGAGGTGGGCCATCTGTGTGTGAGAGGGCTGTCTTGGTGTGTCCTGTTGTGGCTTTAAAGAGTCAACAGTCAGTTGGGAGGGTTCATAAAACAAAGCACTAAATGGAGTTAATGGCTGTAATTAAATCTAGTGGAGGGCCTGATTGTGCATGTTAGTCTGGATGATTCTGGCTTTTAGCTGCAAATACACAACTCCATGCATCCTCAAGTTAACTGTACACCTCAACAAAGCATTTTTATGTCTCGAGTTACTGAGTTACCTGCTCCTCTCCTCTGTGTGAGGTTTCACCCCTTGATATATCTGATATATCTGAAGTCTCTTGCTCTCTGCGCTGTCACTTTATTGCCTTACAGCAAACAATGAAGTTTGTGATTGAAGCAATTTTCAGTTATAAATGCAGTAATTATTGGTGAGATTTGCAGTCTGAACAGGTCAAAGAGGATTTAAAGAGTTTATCGGTGGTTAAGGGGGCAGCTGGCAAATTTGTGCAGATTCCATCAAGTAATTAAGCGCAGGGTCCCCTCATAGCTCAGGGTGCTTTACAGAAAATCTCAGAGAATTACTGACAGGTGTTACTTTTCCTTCCTGACAGAAACACGTGCTGTAGATTCTGCCAACTAATGTTGTTATTTTTATGTACTAGCTTCCTATATACAGTATATACTAACTAGCACATTATGTTCTGCGTGAGAGGAAGTACCTGTCCACACCAGCAGGTGGCAGTAGTCTGAATTCATCATTAACAAAGTGTTACTTTGTGCTATAGTGTTAATAAAGCCACTCTTCAGGACAGGAAAATGTGTGAGTGTCCTTAGTGGGTGCTGCCATGTTTCCTGTGTGGTGACAGCAGCAGGAGAAGCTCCTTCTCCTTCTCCTCTGTGTCCCTGTTCCTCCAGCCTCATGGTGTGTGCAGCCTCTGCATTCCTCCCTGTCACTGACGGGCTTGGCTAATGCTTGGGGAATGCAGTGGTAGCTGATGTTTGCCACTGCCTCTTCATGTCAGTACCTGACATGTTCCCTCTGGAAAACACATCCACAGCTGACTGACTGGATCACGTTGTTTGCCAAACCGACCGCCTATCTGAAAGGCCAGATATCTGAATGAAGGGGTTAACCTGCTGAGTGACTGGCTGTTTGGATGATTTCAGCCTGTTCTTATGTAGGAAAACAGCTCTGTGCCATTACTTTAGACCCAGACGTGACTTGTGTGATGGACGGCAGCACTGTTACCACAAACAGCAGCGATTCTTTTACACCCTCAGGTCAAAGCTGTCACAGGCGTCATACACCCACTGATGGAGGTAAACAATTTAATATCCTAATTCTGAGAAGGAGCGTTGTGATGTTGTTTTGTCTAACAGAGACAACAGATGTGTTTTTGCCTGTGGCACAAAGAATACTTCATGTTTGGGCTGACAGACTCAGACTGGGAAAAGTGCCAGTGAAACCGATTACTCTGCAGGCCTCAGTTATGAATATAGTGTTAGTGGTGTGGCTCATCTGGATCACTGCTTCGCAGATGTGAACGATGACATGGTGACAACACAAGTCAAGGCTCCTTCTGACAGTGCAGGGAAGAAGTGGGATGCTGACATCACACGTAGCGGGAGAGAGAGAGAGAGACTGGGAGATGACACCCATCCTGGAATGATGTTACCCTGTCCTTTCTGCTGACAGTCAATCTATAATCTATGATGCTGTTTGTCCTAAATGAAGCCGGGCGGCCTGCAGAGCTTCTTGACTCCCAGCGGTGCTGTGATTGTGTTTAAGGCGAGCATGGCCGTCTGTGAGCTTCCTGTAACTGTAAACAGACCTTGACGTGATGGTTGTTCCCACTGATACTCACAGAACAGACATTCCACCACTCTTGTCTAAGATAAGCCTTTAAAATTCAATAGGTGTGTGTATGCACTCACAATGGACCTGTGCCGTGCCTTGGAAGCTCTGGAATCACAGCCGCAGACACAGAGATCCACACAGGGCCGTACTTAGCAGCTCTTTTAACAATCAATTCTTCCTCTTTTTTTAAGAAAGGCCAACATTTTCTGTGGTTCAACCATCTCCAAGGCTTTTTAGTATTACATTAGATTAAACGATTAAACATCTTTGTGTTGGCCAGACAAAACATACCATGTGATCCATGTGTGATGACCTCAGGCTCTGAGAAACCAGGATTTTTGCAGTACTTCTCTGATGTGTTATGAGTGCGTGTGTCAAACGGCCTCCTCTAACACCAGCAACACACAGAGCCGCTCTGCACCTCCACAAACAATAACTTGAGCTATCAGATGATCTCAGTCCCTTCCTAATGTGATAACACACCCTCCCTATAGAGGGCATCATGGTAATTGCTTCCATAAGGGAAGTCTCGGAATGTCTTGGGATCGGACTTCCTGGCTTCTCCGCCGTCCTCTGGGGACCTCTTACTCTGTGGCGGTCTGTGATGGAGAGAAGGCGCCGGGGAGACACACCATGTGGCAAATGTAGAGTTAGGACGGGAAAGCAGCATTAGCAGCTGTACGTTATTGGCTTCATGTCTTACTTTTTAGCTTCCTCCTCGAATGGGATGACTCCTTCACCCTCACATGTTTACGGTGTTTGAACCTCCAGGTGCTTCCACTCTTACATTTTTAACATCTCTATCCAACAAAAATGCTTCAGTTGCTGCCAAAACACAACTTCTGCTTGTGTGTTTACTTACACAGAAACACAACTGCCGTCATTGCTGAACCTACGGCTGCTCTTAATGGCTCCAGATATCCAGATATTCTCCATCTCCAGGGTGCTGTTTGCAGTATGTAGAACTGTACATACCTCTGGTGCTGTACATATCGCTCCCATCGACTCTTTGCTGTTTTTACACAAAATGGTCTGCAGGTTTGAATTCTCAGTAATGCAGGCGATGTGTGCAGACCTCCCACTCATATTTAACTCTCTCTTTTTTAAATATTTTGACAGCTGCTAACATGTTTGATTCATGTTGCCACTTTCAGCACTGCAGGTATGTGTGAACACATAAAGCCCTTGTGGCCAGAGTGCAGAGTTATTGCAGATAAATCAGTTATGGCAGGTTTAAGGTGAACATTCTTGTCAGCAGCTAAAAATGATTTTACCAACATTGTCACTGACAGTCAGTGATTAGACAGATCAGTCCTGAGTCAATAGATGTGAGATGATAACATGTGTGCAGCTGGTCTGAGTGTGCAGCCTGTTCATATCATCTAATGACTGCTTCCTGTGAGGCTGCCTCTTTGTTAGATGTGTGTTTCTCCTCTTGCTTACTTTGTTTCCAGACTGGTATACTGTGTAATCCTGTATGTATTAACAGCCTGGTAAATTAAAGAATGGCTGGAGTTGAGCCTCTCCTTCCTCCTGTCCTGTCCCTGAGCAAATCCTGAAGTCTGTGACACATGTAATCATGTCCGACCTAAACATAACCACAGACACGTGTTGAAGTAAATTGTTTAGTCCAGCCTGTACTCAGAGTGCTTGTTAGTTTACCCAGCCTTAAGCTGACATGGTTAACATCCTATCATTTTGGCTCAGCCTGTTGGATTCAAAGGCTCTTCTGCAAAGCAGGAGGGGTTAAACACAGGATATCTGACATCCCGAAATTATAATGCAAAAGTTTAGCAGAAGTAACACAGCTAGTGTAAAACACTTCCGGGCATTGGTTTAAAGCAGGTATGACGAAAAATCAATAAATACATATTAAGAATAATCTCGATTTATTTCGGATATTCTCTGACATTAAATCGCAATTTACGAAAGAAAGAAAAGTGACAGATTTAGGAGTAGCCTGCATCATTAAATGCTTATTTCTGTCAAGGAATCACGGCGCGTTGCAAACACGTCATCATCATGACCATGCCACTGGCTGGGCAAATGCGTAATGGACTTCATACGGTAAGGTAACACATGTCTCCTCATTGATAAACCCAGCTGAAAGTATAACTTGATAAATTCTCCCACGGCGGCCATGACAGCGAGCAACGTCTCCAGGATTGCGATTTAATGTCAAAAATTGTTGTTAAAATTGTTAATCTCAGAAATTCCCGGTCAGTATTTTTTTCAACACTTCATGTTGATGTTCCCTCCTCATGTTTCCTTGTTCTCCAGCTGAGAAGTGGTACAAACGTCATCTGACCTACCAGATAGTGAACTGGCCTCGTCACCTGGCTCTGGGCTCCGTGCGGCTGGCAGTGCGCGCTGCCTTCCAGCTGTGGAGCAACGTGTCAGGCCTGGTGTTCCAGGAGGCCCCCGAAGGGCCTGCAGACATCCGGCTGGCCTTTTATGAGGGAGACCACAACGATGGGGCCAGCAACGCCTTTGACGGACCAGGTCAGACTCATCAGTGAATAATTTACTGTATAGAGAATCAAGGTTTCACCACAAATCTTTGACATCCACTGTTGCTTTTTGTTTTTCTGACATTCAGGGGGAACTCTGGCTCACGCCTTCCTGCCTCGCAGGGGGGAAGCCCACTTTGACATGGCAGAGAGGTGGACTCTGAATGGACACAAGGGACACAACCTGTTCATGGTGACGGCTCATGAGATCGGGCACACTTTGGGACTGGAGCACTCCCCCGTCCGCCACGCTCTGATGTCGCCGTACTACAGGAAACTGGGCCGCAGCCTGGTTCTGAGCTGGGACGACATCCTCGCAGTGCAGCAGCTGTACGGTGAGCAGATTCAGGATTTATTGCTGGGTTCATGGTCATTTCTTTTGACCTCAGACATGCTGAGTTAATCATCATAGACTGATGTCTGAAGAAATTAACCTTGGCTCTGAGGCAGGAGAGGTGTTAAACATAGAACCTTCACTGGACACACGGGTAGTTTTACCACTTTTTCCTGAGGTTTATAGGGAGACCCATTACAAACCCAGAAGTCTTTGGTAGACAGAGGTTGTCCAGTGTCTGAGGAAGATGGTGAGGCTGCAATTTTTACATTGGAATACATAGAACTAACATGAATCGCTGAGTCTTATGAAACCAGGAAATCTTTTAGGAAACAAAAGTCAGGTCATTTTTGCTCTGTGGCCCATTAAACCTGGAGTTGTGGCACTGAGCTGTGAAGAGGCCACAAGGTCACCAGCTGCAAACACAGAATGAGTACAAATACAACAGAAAAGCCTGTTGAAGGTCTCCATGTGTCACTAAAAACAGTTTGATTTGATTCAGTGCAAGAAAATGTATACAAATATACACACAAAAATCAGAAATGTGCTGCAAGTCGCACTGATGACAGAAGTTTATCGAGGGACTGATATGGCCAAACTTATTAACAAGCAAATGACTGAGTATGCTGTTGGTGTTATTAGTCCTTTTTTGGTCCTCTAGAAACATCTGTTGTTGCATTTTGTGAAGCTGCATTGTGTTGAGCTTCCTTTGCTAACACTCTTTCTGTATACTACTGCAAGTGTGAGAGTAGCATGTAATGATGAGTGTAAGGAGTTCCTCCTTCACAGCAGGAGTCTCTTCTATCAATTTCAGTTGTGTGGCCTCTTGGCTCCAGGGAGAGGGCAGCTCCAAAATAACAGTTTGTGTATTATTATTCTCCAGCAGCTCTGTGCTTCTCACAGTGTTTACCTGGGAGTTGTGTCAGTTTGTTGGGATAGATTACTGGTGTTTGCAGTGTGTGTGAGCATTGCATATGACTTTGTGTATGATGGTTTGCTGTGAGGGTGCGTTGTCCCTCCTGGCATGTGTAAGGCAGGTTTCCACTTGTGCTCGCTCTGCTATGTTCTCTCATTGCTTGTTTTTTTTTTAAATACAGCTACTTAGAAACTGATTTCACTAATAACAACAATACATCTCAAACATGTTTGCACCACATCACTGCACTCTGAGAAGCATGAAACACTTTCTTTGCTTGTTTGGCTGTGAACCTCAGGTGTGCTGCAGAGAGAGGGCCAGTAAAAACACAGCCCTCTGCAGGAATGTTTGCTGCAGGACAGTCACACACAGTCATTTGGATAATTCAGTTCTGAACATGTGATGCAGAAGCTTCCAGGCAGGCCTCTCTGTCTGCACAGTGTCTGTTGAGACCCATCTGCTCTGCCTCATACACTCTGAACATACAGTAAAACACAGCTGACCTGTGTGCTGCCTCACCTCTTGCACAGACCCTGTTTTCCTCTCTGGGAGCCACGGTGTTGTATGCACTGCTGTTTGTGTCTGCTTATCAGTCTGTAGAGAAAGAACCAGAGACAGCTCCGTGAGAGCTGACAGGATTCTTCAGTTAGCAGCTTGCTTTTCTCCTGTATGCTTATCAACCTCATTTCCACCCTGTGGCAGTAATTTCTGCAGACTGCAGCTGCTCCCATGTAGATTCTCAAGCAGCTCCAGAGACTGACAGGACTGCTAGTGCTTCAAAAATGCTACATCTGTTTAGAGATACGAGCTTTAGGCAGGAGCTGCGTGAACTAATGAAAAGTTTATATGAAACAGACTGAATGTGCTTGGAATCTGCAGCCACTAGGTGTCACCAAATCTTACACACGGGTCCTTAAAAAAAAAAGGAAAGCATAGGACCTTTTAAAGAAAATTTGATACACAACAAAAAACTATACTGGAGGTATCAAATAAATATGGTGGAGTGAAGTATAGAGTGGTTTGAAATGGTTAAGCCTCTTTAACCTGCACTTTCAACAGCTGATGCATAGTAATGTATTAAAGTTCTAGTAGAGTTCACTGTGGGAAGTTTATTGTATGACTGAAGTCTGACATTCAACCCTTATCTTATACAGCACTGCTCCCAGCTTTTCAGTACTGTTATCCACTGTGGTGGTTGTGTGTGTGTGTGTATTTACCCTGGAGTCTTCCTTCTGTTCATGTGTGTGCTGATTTTATCCATGTCCAACACAAATGTTTGTTCAGCTCACAAACATACTGTAATCATGTCTAAAGTGTCATTTTCTGTGAGATCACACGTCCCTTGGTTCTTCTGTTCTTGTCACACACTCTGATCCTGAGTCTTTTTTTTTACATCCTGAAAATTCAATGATTTTTGTTTGTTTCCTCTGTGTGTGTGTGTGTTCTATCTTAAGTCTTGTTTATTTCCTGTGCAGTATAATGTCACCCATCAGTATACATCAACCCAGCCACATCCTGGACAATTTAAATGTTTGTCCATTTCTCTCATACTGTTGAGGCTGCCCTTGGTGTGGATGAGAGCTCTCCTCACTGTCCTTTGTGTGGGCACCTATATGTATAAAGCGCAGCTGTGGACTGATCTACCATGTGTTTGTCTGATGCCTTCTGCTTCATTGTGTTGTTGTTATTGTTTTGGCATACAGGTAAACCGCTGGGAGATCGTCCTGTGAGGTTGCCCGGTCAGGTTTTGCACGCGGCGCTGCAGGAGTGGGAGTTCACAGAGCTACATCGCAGGCATGACACCCCGGGGCAGCCTGTCTACTGCCAGGGCGTCTTTGATGCCATCACTATGGGTGAGTTCCAAATCAAACAGGAGCACAAGACAACAGTCAGCCACATCCGTCATAGCTGTGGTTTTTGGTGTGGCTACAGGAAAAACTAAAGACTTCCAGTATTAAGAACTTTTATGCCGAGTTAACATTAGAACATTAAAACACAGTTTTTTTTGTTTGTGTCTGCAGACCAGAATGAGACGGTGCTGGTGTTTCGGGGCAGTGTGTACTGGACTGTATCAGCTGAAGGCAGAGTGAGCGGCCCGCTGCCTCTCCGTCAGCGCTGGCCTGACCTTCCTCTGGCCATTGAGGCTGCTGCTTTCTCCCCATTAGATTCCAAGTGGTATTTTTTCAAAGGTACCGCTTCACTGAGCCCCTTAATGCGACTCACACTTCCTTTTAAAGTCATTCCCTCACCTGTTAACATGTGTTAAAAGCCCAAAATAGATCTCCTATGCCCTTTTTAAAAAGCAAAGTACTATTTAAAGTCTACACTACACTGAAGCTTCCCTTGTGGTTTTTAATTAGCATCACCTTCCTGCTGAATGCTAATGTGTGGTTTAGAGTTACAGCCAAATTTCCTGCTTGGACCAAAAAGCTGACAGCTTGATAATTCATTTCTTTTATCTGCTAAATGCAAACAGTTATATGGAAATTACACAACTCTGCTTAAGCTGTATCAACACTCTATGAATCATCATTTTCTGCTGTCACAGGTACAAACAATTTTTATCCTGTAAAGGTCATACTTAGTTTAAAATATGGTAACTAATGGATGACTTTATTTATTATTTTGAACATTTAGCCTTCTGTTTGTCTCACTTTGTCTCACATTTTGCAGGGAAGCGAATATGGCGCTACACTGGCAGTGTGCTGGACCCCAGCTTCCCCATGAAGAGCACAGAGATGGGGTTGCCTCGTCACCCTGACTGTGTTTTCTATTATGCCCCACTGGGTCACCTGGTCCTCTTCAAGGGCTCCCGCTACTCTGTACTTGACCTTAAAACCCTGCGCCAAGAGCCTTACTACCCTCGCAGGCTGACAGACTGGACTGGCTTGCCACAAGGGACCAATGGTGCGCTGACCCGTCCAGACGGCCGCCTCTACTTTTTCAGAGAACAGCGCTTCTGGAAGTTTGACCCGGTGAAGGTGAGAGTCACCAAAGAGGGTCAGTGGGCCAAAGAGCTGAGCTGGACTGGTTGCATCAACACACCTCAAAGCAATAACATTCTTTGACCAGCAGAGGGCGGTGTAAGGTTTAAAGTGCAATTTGTTGATACTGTCATAATAAGATTCTTGAACTTTAAAGACACAGAGTTTATCCTGATGGAGCCTGACAGAAATAGGGCTGCTTAGTTCATATAGCACATATAGTATTTATACTGTATGCACCTGTAACTACTGCCCCTATAATTCAGACTAGATTTTGATCTGATCATGTTGTTAGGAGGCTGGTTTACTTAGCAGCTGCAGTTATGCTTTTTCTTTGCACACTAACAGTAATGACATAATAATGTCACTAAAATATAAGTTTCATTAAAACCCTATTTCCAAACATGTTGGGTTGCTTTATAAAACATTAAAAAACAAAATGCAAATAATATAAACCCTATATTTAACTGAATGTAGTAAAAAGACAAAAACAAACTTTGCAACCAGGAGTTTTATATATTTTTCTATAGCCCAACTTTTTTGGAAAAGGGTGTGGGTATAACCTACAGACACATTTTTTTATATTTAGCAGAAGGCCCAACTCTTTTCCCACAACCTTATTTATATTTTTAAATCTCAAAAACCCCTAAGATATTCACAGAAACAAATTGCTATCACAAGTAATTCCTCATTTAAACAATGGATTGCAATGCATTATTGACTTTTTTCCCAACCGGTGTTTTCAGTCGACATGTGATCAGATTTTCCTCGCTGTAGACAGAGTAGTCATATGTGACTGTGTAGGTTACTGTGTGAATTACATTAGTACTGAACTTACCACCTTCTACTCTAGTTATA
Source organism: Parambassis ranga (assembly GCF_900634625.1). Taxonomy (NCBI): domain Eukaryota; kingdom Metazoa; phylum Chordata; class Actinopteri; family Ambassidae; genus Parambassis; species Parambassis ranga. Next base: position 10,475,594 of record NC_041033.1, on the reverse strand, counting down.
TGGAATCACAACTGTCAGAATACACAAAGCGAGTCTGTTGTTTTCAGATTATAAAGCAGTTTTATTTATCTGTTAACACTAAGCATGAATCACTGAGCTAAGTAGCTTCACAATTCCTGACTGTGTTTTGTTCCAGAAACACCCATTTTACAGTAAACATTTCAACACAATGGCATCTTTGAGCTGCAGTGTCCTGCTGACCATTGAGCAAAACCCTAAATTACATATAATAATGAACAACTGAGTGTCAGATTCTCAGAATATCTTTTTGTCTTTAAATGGCCATATTGACCATTAGCACTGTGCAGGAATTGACTACCATCTGTTACAGTGACCACTCCAATCCACGATTTACTTGCTAAGATTTCACTTAATCTGCCTGCTGATCCTGTGCTTACTGTGGTCTTGCAGTAATTAATGTTTCCGTGGTCTCAGGTTCAGTATGACTGTATGGTTAAAAAAATACTACGGTAAAAGAAATAACAAAACCATTCCTTAGTGTGATAATTTGGCCAAGTCAGGTCCACATCTTATGTACAGATACTGGTATATCGGTCATTTTAAGTGCATTTAAGCAAATGTAATTAAAACACATTAGGTTAAACCTTTTAATAAGTAAAAGGTGATTTCAGATTGATACTGTAGAGAGCAGACTGAATCAGAATTCTAGTCACAATGCTTAGACTGCCTTCATGCTAAGAACATCTTCCTCTTTTTAAAGGCAATCAGATAATTAGATGCTAGCCTACCTAGCTGAATCCTAGCCTGTCATAGGACCCACTTTAATACAAAACATTTACTTTGTATGCTATACACTGCTACAATACAGCAGCACTAATTATTTGATGTTACTAAAATGACAATCAACAACCTGCATTTACCTTGTACCACTATCACAGGAGGTATTTAAGCCGTTATTCTTTTATTGTTCATAGTGGAAATTTATGAAGCAAGTCAATCATATAAAGAATGTATAATGGTTGTGATGTCTCACCTGCTGCAGTCGTTTGGTGTCATTTTCTTTCAGACTACACAGCTGCAGCTTCCAGCATAGGTCCAGATTCGCTTTAAAGGGAGTCTCTTTCCATGTAAGATATGTTTTCATTGCACTGTGATTATTACCACAATGACTGCTTGTGTCATTGTGGCAGGAATTCAGATGAAAAACTCATCAACTAGCTCCTCACCATTTGTGCGTGCTGACAGCATATCAGCAGTAGTCCTGTTCCCTCCATTGTAAGCTTTTTGTCCTGCTGCATCTGAGTCCCACCTCCCAGAGGGACACTGAACACGTATGTGGGTCCGTGGCAGACATTCACTTAACTCTTTAGCCAGTCCCTCAACAGCTGAGGCTCCGACTGCTGCAGGTCTCTCATAGTGAAGAGACATCAAAAGGTCCACTGAGGAGGAGCGAGTCATTGTTTTGACTTCTGTGTCAGGGTGAGGTGAGACGGCCACGCCTGTGTCCACGTTGGTCTCTGACTCCTCCTCGTCCTCCTCCAGGAGGAGATGGGAAAGAGAGTGGGTGATGGAGGGGCGTAAAGGGGAGTCTGGGTGATTGGAGGTTGAGAGTGGAGCAGGGCTGCTGCGCTGGGAAGAGTAACAGGAGCTTCCAGGAGGAGTGCTGCAGCAGCTCCCTGATCCCAGGCTCTCTCCTCCTCTTCCTCCTCCTCCATGAAGTTTCTCCAACATAGGGTCACTGCGTGGCCTGTGGCCTGAACAACAAAGTCATCAGTCAGTCGGTGTTGAAATGTTCTGGTTAATCAAACTTTTTAGTATTCATTCAGGGTTGAAATCACCCCCTTAAGGTCTTAGACCACTGACATGTTTAGTGGTTTTCAATAAAAACAAATTCAATAGTATGCCATTCTTCTTAAATTTACAGGATGATTTCACAGCTCTTCAACTGCTGTATTTGTGGTACATAAATGTGATCTTGACCCATACAAGACTGATCCAAACTGTATTGAACAGCAGCCAAATGTTCTATTGTCATTTATTTTAAATACTACAGCAATCCTCCATGCCATGATTTATTTCTGCTCTTTATGGTTTCAGTCCTGCAAACAAGTACTTGCTACATAACAATTATTTTTTAATATGCTGTCAAGCTGTGAGCAGTTAACCAAATGTAACAACTGTCAAGTCAAATCATTCTATACAGCTCCAGGAGTGATAATTTAGAGATATGTCTTCCTGTCTCTCAAGCTCCAGGCCAATCGTGATGAAAAAGTACCAAGTAAAACATTTAACTGTGTGTGTGTGTCTGTATAAGTTACATACAATCACATTTTCCTTCTGTGCCTACCTTGCCTGTGTGTTTGCCATGACAGGGGAGTTGAGAGGCTGCAGGCTGACAGGCTGTGTCCCTGTACTGAGCTTCTGAGCTGCATTCCTCGGGGGGACACGCTTGGACAGGTCAGAGGGAAAGCACAGGTCAGAGGTCGCTGAAGTTGCACTGGGGTTTTTACCTGCAGCACAGAAGGACACGCAGAGCGGGATTATGATTTACACTCAGGACTACACAGATTTAGCTAAGTAACTTTGACAGAATTAACATGCACGCATCCAACATGGCTTTTCTGATGGAGTGGATTTTGCAGATGACAGCGACCACGCACCTTTAGGTTTTCATTTTTACAGAGTACAAGTACAGGAAAATGATCTGTCTTTTATTTACTGAACTGATGGTTTTATCTTAAAAATATATGATCTCAACTTAAACACATGACAGATTTTAAGCTTCCTATTAAACCTTCCTCTACGCCTTTGGAACAAAATATCTGTTCTAAAGCGTTTTACATAAAACACACCCATTTTTTAAACCAGCAGTTTAAATATGTGAATCACTGAACAGGAGACAGGCCTAATATATTCCAGGTTAAGTCATCATCACTTTGTCAAAGGAAACACATTACCACTGTCACTTTAAAAGATAACTGCTGCTTTTGCTCCAAAGCAAACCCCTCATTCTACTGGAAAACCTGACCAGCTGCACAATGTGACAAAATGTTCTGTTCTACGAATCACATTTTAGCAGCGCAAAGAGTAAAACTCCTGCTCTGTGAGTCTGTATGCTGTGAGGTAATTATAGAGTGGGTTAAATCTTTCTGTCGTACATGACAAACTTCATGATTTAGCTGTGCATAAATCAAAGAGAAGCTTTTTGTCCATTACAAGAATGGGGGCTGTTACTAACATATTAAGTTGCACTTACCTGGAAGAGAACCTTGTTACCATCTAGGTCTTCTGTCTGCCAGCGCGTTGTGCTGATGGGGGTGCAGGGGTTAGGCAGCAGTGGGACCAGCTGACCAATTTCTTCCACACTAAACTGAAGCACAGCACAGCTGCATGGCTCCACCCGAACTCCTGGTGACAACTGCTTTAAAGCTAGCTGAAGGCACAGCCCAGGCTCTGTGTGGGAAAGAGACATGAGAGAACATAGGAACATTTCAGTGTGGCACATAAGTTAAAGATTTTACTTCATTTAAGGAGAATTATTTTTTTAAATCAATGCTTGACATTTGACTGCAAGAAATTAAATGAAAACACTTAAAGTCTGACCTGTGTGAAGGGTGAACCAGCAGAAACCTGTCTTTTGCTCCTCTGCCTGCCGCTGCAGCACCGTCTCATACAGCCGCACTGCGTCTTCATAGTTGTCATACCCACTGAACAGTGTCACTCGCAGTATTTCTCCTCCACAGTGCACAGGTCGTACCCCCCACACTGGCATCCCTGCTCCCAAGCTATAGAAGTCTCTGCTGGGCAGGAGGTAGGGCCGCAGCAAGGCGTTGGATGGTGAGCTGCTTGAAGTAATGTGGATCCCCCTAGTTCGGTTTCCACAGCTCTCAGTGTGGTGGTACTGCCAAGGCGGCCGCTGGAAGAAATCCAACACTTTGAGGATTCGCTCCTCTCCATAGGCCTCATGAAGGAAGAAAGTGATGGCCAGAGAGGGGTAGCCTGGAAATTTTTGACAAAGGTTTAGTCTCAATCAATCTTCAACAAAAACAGACACAATTCTGGTAGGTACTTATTTTGTGTGATGGTGTAATTACGTAAGTAAATAGCAAGCTTAATTCATACAAACATCACTCACCCCTCATACATACCTCATCAGATTTATGGGTTAAACAAGGTTTTGCATTCCTGCCAAAGAAATGACTGACATCTATATACATGTAACACAACGTATAGAGGATCCTTACCCGTCACAGGACAGAGGTGGGAATAACTCCTGAATGGTGAGGCCCTCTCTGACACGTGGAAGATGCGGAGGCTTGGGCAGAGCCAGCGCAGCAGGCGATCCAGGGTGTGCTGCAACAACAGAGAGTCTCCAGGGTTGGCAAGCAGATGCAAGTTCATCAGTAGGAGCTGCTGCTGCTGCTGCTGCTTGGCCCGTCTGGTCATGAGCTCAACTATGGTTACAAACAAACACAGATGTTAGATGTACAAAGATGGTTTTAAAATGGTGCAGCAATGTAGATGGTAAAATTACTTTATATATATCTTATATAAAAAAATACCTCAGCTAGAAATGTGTATTTTGGCTTCTTAGACTTTAAATTTAAAGGCATGTACAACATAACCAATAAATAATTTGCAAACTCCACACAGTTAAGTTTTGTATTTGCCTGCCCTAGAACTCATCATTAGTGTCTAGACACGATTTAAATCTAGAGAAAACAAATCATATGCAGGAAAAAAAAAACGATAAATCATTGGAGGTCTGGAACATCAGAGTGAGTGAGGCTATACTTACTGCCAGACGATGACATCCTGCTGCAGTCAGATCTGAAAGACACACAAAATAGAAAGCACATGAGTAACCGCTTCACAAACATTTGCTTAAGAAAAGACAAAAATCTGTCTCCATCTTGTGGTCGTTGGTTTGGAAACCTGCCCCCTTTTCCCCTTTGGTCACCATGACAACACATTTACTGTTGTTAGCTAGCAATAGTTTTAAATACATTTATCAGAAAGCACGACAAAGAGTTAAGAAGTTACAAAAACACACAGAAAAATGATAAGAAGTTCAAAACAGCCGAGTCGCTGGTTTTAAATGTCGATGTGTCAATGCTCACGTTCTACCAGCCGGGAAAATTAATTCCCATTGTGACTAAAAAGACGAAGTTGGCTAGCTAGCTTTAGCCCGAAGCTAACGCTGAGACAACAGTTGACTCACTCGGCAGTTTCAGCTCCGGAGTCCACGTTTTCATCGTCGGCTGCCTTTAACACCGCCGCTCTTCTCAATAACATAGTCCGGTAAACACTCTTACATCAGGCGGAGTGTTCAGGGCAGAAAGTTTGAGTGTTTGCAGCAGTCCGAGCAGGAAAGCATCCTGTTTGATTTCTTTCCACAGCCACAAAAAAAGGAAAAAAAAGGGGCAGTGACGTCACCAGGCAACCACACACCGTTATGCTGAAACACAGTGTGTGTGACTGCAGGGCAAGATAACCACAAATTAAACCTGCATGTGCGCTTTTCTAGTTTGGAAGAACCAGTCGGGAGTGCATCCAGACACTTACTGAGGCCGCAGCTCTGGGTGAAAGGCGGCAGCAGCAGCTGAAGTGCTGCTGCTTTATATCTAAAGCCGTCTATAATAACAGAGAGCAGATGGCATGCGTCTAACAATATGAGAGGACAAAGGAGACAAGTCCAGACGGGCTGGACAGATTTAAAAGTGCACGGGAGGCTCTAAACCCTGGACAGTAGAGCTGTTTGTTAAGACCTTGTTAAGAGCATTACACTACACCCCAAGTTTTGACATATAAAATAAAAAGAAAGTCTCTACCCTGAAAAAGACACAAGTTACCACACATTTTATAACACAGCACACCTTCCAGCACGATACTGGCACATTCTGGCCGATAGTCATTGTCAGTATGTCAAGACTGCACTTTTCCCACCTATCTGCAGAGAACATCAAGCATTTTGGTTGTAAAATAAAATATTAAAATGGTTGATTACATTTGTAGCGCTGAAGAAAGTCAATGTTTAACTATCACAAGAAAACAACAAGAGGGACATGGTTTGGGTAGGATTAACTGCAGGTCATTCGGTTAATGTAACATCTGAAACGGTGGACCCAATGCAGGACCTGACCCGGGAGATGACCCGGTGTCCTGACACTAACAATCTTATAATCCAATCTGCAACCCAACACACAACTCAAGCTGACCCAGGATCTGACCCACAATCCAACACAAAACTTACATTCCTGCTAATTTAGTACTTCTCTCTCACTAGTCTACTGATGATGGCAACAAAGGTTTTGCCTTTCGTTCACTGACAGGGACTGATGAGGCATCACAAATATGTGGGTTAACAGCAATCAAACCAGTTGAATATAACAGTACACAGTAACTAAACACAATTTTTCTTAGATATGATGGGAGGAAACATTTATGAGTTACATCTCAAAATACTCTGGCAAGCTATGTACTTGACTGGCCTGCCAAATGCTTCTTGTGAACACAAAGCATTTCACTGTGTGGCTTACCATTTAAATTAAACTTTAATTATGGTTAGAACGGCTTGCCAAGGCCTTCTTATGAAAGATGAAAAAAACCTTATCCCTTAATTTTTTTTATTCTACATTTAATATGATGAAAACAAGGCCCTGTACAATCCAACTTCTCAGTGAGTACAATAATTATTTTACAATTTGTACACATTAGAACATGGTGCTAGACTGGTTCCACCGGTTGAAAATGCAGTCAAGGAAAAAAAAAAATCCTCTTTGAAACTCACAGCATGAAGAACCTTCCGTTCAAAGAGAGAACATTTTTTGGCCGTTCTTACAGCAGACCTTGAGTGAAAATGTGTCATGAGACCGAACACCATCTATGGAATTTTATGTGTCCCCCTGATTGATCCATTATATAAAAGCATGCTGTGAAGCAACAGCCCTTGATCTCTCTAACTGCTAGTACAGACCTGGCCAAAGTACTGAAATGGCATTAAATATCTCAGCTATTGTGAGGTGCACCTAACCCATACCGAACATTAAAACAATCCCAATGCAAAAGACATATCTGCAACATAATTTAAGCACTTTTCATGTACTCCTCAAGTACACAAGAAGTCATTTACTGCTGCAGTAAACCAGGTCTGTACCAGTTAACACTTATACAGCCTCTATTTTTAAATTTAAAAATCCTCTATGAGGAAAAGGCCAAGACTGTCTGTCAACCTGTACAGCCATTATTGTGCCACAAAACACAAACATAACACATTGACATCAACATTTAAAACAGGGGGGGTGAGTTCAAATGTTTTCTTGGTCTCCATGTAGCCACGTGTTTGCTTTAACACTCTTTCTGGACAGCATGTATGTAATTGGCAAACAGGCTCACCTAGTTCTCTCCAAAGGCCACAAGAAACATAACTTTATACAAAACTAGATCCCCTCCTTTCACATCTCTCAGCAGAAGAAATCTAATATTGCTAGAAAACTTCGGCATCTTTTGCATGATTTTTTTTAACACATTTTTATGGAAGAAAAGATAAGCTTCCCAGTGTTTCCCAGAATCATGATGAAAGCACTTCCAAGTTCATTCAAACACATAGCAGTCCACAAAAAACAAGGCCCTCCGTTTCTCAATGCTAGCTTTCATTGAATTCACTTGTTTTATGCTACATAAGTGTACACTTTGCGGTCCTCCGGTGTTCTTGCCAAATATTCCCTCTCAATGAGTCCTTCAATGCGCTTCTTGATGACTACAGGGCTCGGAAGGAATCGCGCTCGCAACTGCTGTGTGACCTGTACGGAGACACAAAATGCATTGATCAGTAATGGACACAGCATTACCAACCCTTCAAAGTCAGAGCAGCCATGTGAGCTGACTAACCTCTGCTACTAGAACATTGTGCTGCATCTTCTTTCTGGACTTCATGATGCGAACGATGGCAGCTTCAATCTCATGCTTCCTGTCATCGTCCACTTTCTGTCGTGTCTCCTTCCTCTCAGGGTCCGACTCCCCTTGTTTAGCAGCCACTAGGGGCAGTACAAGAAAGGACAATAAATGGCACAGTATGTGACTAAAGAAATGCATGTTTCTTTTTTCGAAAATATATATTATTTTGTTGGAGGCTTATGCATATGTTATATATATCATGTTAACAAAAATAATGCCTTTTGTGCAGACCTGTTTGGATTTTCACACGATGCAGCTTGGAGGTAAACTGGTCATTGACTGTAAACACGTGGCCATTTTCTATCTCCTTGGACTTGGGTTCCTTTGTAAGAACTCTCTGAGTGGGCTTCCCACAGGCCAGAGACTGCAGCGCTCGCACCAGCTCCCTCTCTGGGATGTCTGTCTCCTGTTGGATCTCCTACACAGTGAAAAAGACCCAACAAGTCAATAATGGAGGTATTACATTGGGCACAATTTGAATCCCACCTCAGAATTGCCTTTTCCTGATTAAGCTGTCAACAATAAACCAAGAGATAACATGCAAAGACACTGAGTGTACCAGAAGGGAATTAAATCATGTACCTCAAAGGTGGACTTCTCTCTGTTGTTGAAAAGCATCAGGATAGTCATCTGGAAAGTGGAGACCTGCAGGATGTGCTTTCTGGTGTTGGAGCCCGTCACCTGTGCCCCTCCGACTCCAACCTCTGACCCGTCCTCCTAATGACATTTCAGAAGGATTAAGGATATAAAACATATAACTGAAATTCTATAACAATATAGTTACACAAAGTGGACGAAACAGCAGATTTCCCTTTGGGCTCAAATGATGCTGATTTTCTATCAATGTTATTTACTCTGAGAGCTTCATTGTACATTCTCAGTTAACATACTATTTACTATACATCATACAGTATCTTAGTATAGTGTAGCACGCAGTATGTGCTTGATCTGCATCTCACTTCACAGGCAGTGTGTACCTTTTTGATAGGACCGTAAAAGGTGGCATTTAGATCTGCAGAACCCATATGGTGCTGCAGGGTGAGTTGTCTCCCGCTGTGCTTACCAAGGTAAAACCTGCAAATACAGTGAAGAAATATCAAACTATACTATATACACTAGTACATACCAGGTAGTATTTGTAATAAACACTACACACAATGCATAGCACATACAACAGAAGACAATAGTTTTCAAACCTTCTAAAGACTTCAAATGCATGTCGCGGTGATGGGGGGATATTGCACTTGGGTGTTGCTGATTGTGTTGGCCAGTATCCTGTAGTGAGAACTCTTACAGTGAGATCAACCCCTCCAAGTGACACCTGAAGTCAGAGCGATGCAGATCAGAGTTATTGCTACTATGCCAAATATTTATTTGTTGCAATTCTAAGGTAAGACAAGGAATTAAACAGAAGACAGGACTAGACACACAAGCTGCACAAATATAAAAATAATTGCTTGGATTGATTTTGTTTTCTTCATTAATGTTCTGTGAAAGCAGAACAAGCCAGAAACACCCATGTATTTCCAGGATATGGTTAGTTAGCTGCATAATTATGTCTATGTAACTGAGCGGCACAGCAATGCTCAGTCAATCAAAATGCCGTGTACTGATTGCTGATAGCAAACAGGCTCATTATCCTGACAGAATGTGTGGTGTGTAGCATATCCTCACCCCAGTCGTCTGTAGATGTTGTCTGAACTCATCCATGGTGGTGTTGGAGATGCTCATATCCCGGAACATTCCTTCCAGTTTAGAGGTGAACTGACAGCCACACTCAGTCTGAGTAATGAACACCAGAAATAATCTTACTAACCAAAAGGGTAAATCAACACACAGGCAGGCGAACAAGCAGCAGCAGGTGGACGCTTATAGTGAATAATAATATGTATATGTAATACAATTGTAACAGAACCAAACAAACTGCATACAAATGTTACCTAAGCTTTTACCTTTCTAATCTTTGTTGCACCTGCCTCCTCACCTTTAACTTGGAGATCATGTTCTTTTCAGAGTCATCAGAGACGCTCTTGTTGGTGAGCAGCCTGCGAGCCAGGTGCTGCTTGTAGTACCTCTCAAACACATCCTTCTCCTGCATAAAGCGGAAGAGCACCATGGCCTTGTCTAAAATAGACTCCACCTCCTGCTCTGTCAGCTGGATAAAACAAAAAGAAGAACAGTAATATCCATTAGTCATAAACAGACTTCATCATCCTTTAAATGTAAAAATTACAAACTTAATATTCTTTTATGTGCATTTTAATTTCAGTAGCAAAAGCAGGTGGTTTGACACAAAAAGGGTTTTATGTATTAATACATTTTGAAAAAGCAGGTCAGTCAAACAAGACCATAAGTGGTCTCACCCCTTTTACTCCCTTCTTCAGTTTGTCGTCAATGAAGAGTGAGAGGTATTCAGGCGAACGAGAGTTGAGGTTTAGGAAGTACTCAAAATCGCCAGCAATAGTTTGTTTGAAGAGCCTGTCATTATTAAAGGACTCCAGAAGGAAACGGTCAAAACGGGACTTCAGGTCCAGCAAACCCTGTAGGAAGGAGGCAGGAGGACATAAATGAAGAGGGATAATACATCAGCTCAGTACACCAATTACAACTCCAACTGTAGCTACAGCCGAGAAAAGCTGATCTCATCAGAAAACAGGCTGCAAAGGAGAGCTTATCAGTTCTCCGTTTCTGCCATGAATGATTCAAAAAACAATGAAAAAGCCAAAGTCTGACTTTTGTGAAATACACTGCAGTGTTAAGCTGGTGCAATCTATTCCATGATAACAGCTTAAAACGTTAGGACCACTTTTCTGTCTCAATCACCTTAACAGCCTCGTCTCATGCTGCAGCAGGTGAAACGGATGAATGAGCCATAACTGTGGTGTCCTGATAGAACATCATCATACCTGAATATAGTCCACAGGGTTTTTCCCTTCTCCCTCCTCTGACACGAGAGCCTTCCCTTGCTCCCGCAGGTATGAGCTCATACACTCACACATGGTCTTTAGCCCATTGGGAACACGGCTGAACAGCTTGTACATGCACGCCAAATCTGTGTATTGAATATGCATGAATACACACATGAGCACATGAATTAAAAATCTATTTCTACCATGTTAAAAGGACTGAGCATTTGAGATCAGCTGAAAATAAGGTGCATGCTCACCATCTGTTTTGCCGTTTTTGAGCATGTGGACCAGGCCTGAGTTCTCCATCTCAACAATGGTCTTCATATGTTTGGAGATGAGCTCACGCTCTACCACCTTAACGATGGGTTCCTCTGTAGATTTATCCAGGCAGTGCATTACCCGCTCAATCTCCTCATTAATCCTGGCTTCTACCTTCTTTATGTACACACTGGCACTGTTTTCTGCCAGGAACTTTTGGCTTTCCATCTAAGTGAAAACAACAAACATTATACATAAGCTGTGTGTAGTCATTTTCAAAATTTGTAGTGAGAGTTGTGTATTTCTCCCAAACCTGGAAAAATTCTGCAGACATTTCTAAGAATGGTGCTTCAAAGTCTTCTTCATAAACAGATCTTCCTTCAAGGCCGAGGATCATTAACATTTGGCAGGCATTTCTAATGGCCCCCCTGGCGGAGAGAAGATTGGAAAACACCATCAGCAATGCAATAAAAAATACAAAACACTGAAAAGTTTCAAAAAAATATCAACGAAAAACTTCTTACTATAGCTGCCAAATGAATGTTTTTATTATTCTTTCATTGAAAAACTCAGTTACACTCTACAGTGCATGAGAACGGGAAAAAAAATCAATGTTTAAAAATGCCAGAGGCTTTGAGCCTTTTCCCAGCAGGCATGACTGTAGCAGATGTATTTGGCAGCTCTTTTATTGCTTTAACCAAAAGTATACACCTCCTTCACCTCTGGTGACAACTGATGACAAATGCCCTATTTAATTAAGGGATTAATTAAATATAGAGGGCATTAACTCAATTTTAACAACCGATTCTAAAATAACTCAATCTCCCCATGTGAGATAATAGGTGTTTATATGTGATCTGCGTTGCATTATAAGTTATCTGTCTGAACGAATTTTGCAAAGGTATAACTATAACAAAAATACTGTTAACTCATCCTGTGCTCAGATGCCTCTGCATCCAGCAAAAGATATAAAGCAGTGGTGCGCTGAATGCTGTGATTTCTGGATACCTGTCGACCACTTCTCCCTTCCTCTCACGTGCGATCATGTCCAGCAGTGTTTGTCGGAGGTGGTCTCTGATGCAACCATAACGAACAACCTGATCCCTAAAGATGATGAGACCAAGGTTGTAGACATTCTCTACATTGTTCTGCTGTACGTACACCCGGTCCTGTGGCACAAAAACACAACAAAATAGATTCAATTAGATATATGCATTTCACACATTACTGTCAGCTTCTTTTATGTGACTAATGATTACACAGTACAATGGATTTCAGGGTTACTTGTAGGCCTAATGTTCTGGTTTTGTTTCTCACTCACCATATACATGAGGATGTCTCTGATCATCACCATTGCTGTCTGGTGGTCGTTCCAGGCCTGATTTAGGGTTTGGAGGAAGTTATTGTTTAGGGAGTTGAGGACGTCTTCTCGTACCTTTGGCAGAGACAGAAACACACATACATGAGGGGGGTGCATTACAGCAAGTTATGTTGTTTTTGTGACACAAAAGTAAAATCTGACATTCACACTTGTGATTTCTTGTTTATGCACTCCTTTATTTTGAACTCACCTGGCTGTTTTTATAATTCCCTTTTCTACTAGTCATGCATACGACAGGTTTAGAATAGTCACACTGCAGTGTGACTCAGCAGTGTAAACCAAATGTCTCTGTAGAGTAAGATTCTTAAGGGCACACCGACCTTCCCTTTTTTCCTCAGATGATGAATTGATGTGTCTGCTCCTAATGTTACATGAGATCCACCTTCATATATGCACTACGTGTCACATCAAATGCTGGAGGTGACCCATAAAACTAAATATGCCATCTAATCAAAGACTCATGGCTCACTGACAAATGTGAGGCTTATTAGATTACCATAACTTCTTGGCACCAATAAAGTAAAGCTGCCATATGGTTATTGGTTATGACACGTTATAATGCTACTCCTTCGTCGTATTATAATACAGTGAGAATGAACAAATAAAAGAACATATTCTTTTACTGTTTTTATATTTAGATCTATGTATATTATGCTAGGTGCCTGTACATTGCTGTTGCAACAGTGACATATATCTATCTAGCGATCTATAATTCTAACATGACATAGCAGAAGACTATATGTGGTCATGGTTTTTGATTTGATGCATGCAGACTGCATGTGGATGAAGATTAATGGTGTCTTGCTGCACGCTGTGTTTTTAACCATGTCCCTCAATGATGATGTTAGTGCTCTGGCTCACTAGCTAACTAGTTAGCTACTGTCTACTAACATAAGTCCATCCATCAATGACGGGCAGATTACCATCAAACTAAAGTAAGAATATGTTGCTTGCTGTCAGCTACTTTTATGAGTTAAAATATACAGTAAAAAGTGGGGAATGCTTTTAGTATTATCCACTTACCAGCCTCTTCACTTGATACCCACAGCCTGCCCCATGACATAGAGATTATCAAAGTGACTAGTTGCCCATAACTGTTTATGTGTACACATTACCAACCAAGGGAAAAATATGTTGCTTAATTGTTTTAAGATGCATTAATTCAAGCCGCACCATGATGCATCAATAATCAATTCATAATCAAATTGTTGGTCCCTTAATCGTAATTAAATCAAACCGTGAGCTACCTGAAGATTTCCACCCCTAATAATAATAAACCTAGGCGTCAGATCTCTCTTCCTGAGCTATTGCTTGTTGACATTCCCTCATTGCAAGTTTACTAAGCCTGCCAAGTTGAGAATGTGAATTTAATCAAGCTGTAAATCCATCTGGCTTGTATTCAACACCAGCCTGATGAAATATTGCTCATCTGTAAGCTGTGAGCAGCACTGAAGCATCCACTACAGATATCACGGACAAACCTGATTTGTTACTAATTACATGCTACAAAAACAAGTGACAGCTCAGTACAACATCCACTGGTGGCTACTGTGACTTAAAACCATGCATTGGGGGGAAAATGCCCATATGTGTTATTTTTCCTTTATGCACAAGCAGCTTGAGAAAATCTAATTTACTAAAATTTCACTGTTTCTCTTTAGCTCTCTACAAGAAAATAAACCTATAAATTGTTTCTCAAGGCATCATTCAAAAACCAAGGCAATGTCCATTTTATGCAGGGCTACCACACAGATGAGCTTCCCTGGACCCCTGGAACCTACAGAACAAAACTACCACTCAAGGACCCTATTCACAAAGTACAGCACTTTTTATCCATCCACCGGGATGAGGGCTCTGTCTGTCAAAAGGAACTCTTAGTGAAGGGTTTTATAAACCTATCACTGCACACCACTTGAGTAGCAGCCTGCGAAATTGTATTCTCCACCTTTTCACTTCACTGAACACTCATTCCTCCCTCACATGGCTGCTCACAAATGGAAACAGCTCATATTTTCTGGTATTGCCTTTGTTTTGCAACAGTGACAAACAAGCCAAGCAGTAAAATGAATCTTAATATGGAGCTGGTGACAGATTTTGTTCAGCACCCACTGAAACTGACTTTTAAGCTTATATTCAGCTCCAAGAGTCAGCTATTGCTCTAATTAAATTAACAGACCAGTTTTTTTTGTACAGCAGACTGTCACCACCACTCAGTGTTTCCGTTTGCATGATTACCGAGATTTCGTACATACTACTATATTTGACACACAGGCACAAACACATAAACATTTCACTCAACCTGTAGTTGCTTTACTTTCAGCCTCATTCTGAACCTGTGTCTTACTTTGTTGATAAGGTGTTCAGTAACAACCTCCCGCAAGCCCGTGTACAGCTTCTCTCCGTGTTTGTGGAGCACCATGGTGTAGGCGTTCCTATAAAGTTCCTCAAAGCTCAGGCCGCTGTTGTTCTTCCTCTGAATCTCCTGGATGGCATTCTTCAGAAGGTCCCAAATATTGTTGACGTACTTTTCATCCATCGTCATCTGCAAAAGGTAGACAGTAAAGGGTTTATTAGGTTTGGCTTTGCTTTTAATTACTTGTGTGTTGCTAAACAAGGCCTCCAGACACAGAAACCAGGGTTTAGTTTGTTCAGATGATTCAACCAGCTCTGAAAATTGGAATAAATGGTCCATTTCTTTACTGGTTGTTTCCCAGTATTGGATATTTGCTCAGGGGACTGTATTATAGATCACTTCTAAACAACCTCACACTCCTCCCTCCATCATCACATTCAGTATAATATATAAAATAACAATTACATGTACATGTAGGGGTCCTTTAGCCCGACTCTGAAAATCTATGGTGATACTAACTCTCCTGCTGTGTGTACTGCCCTTAAAATTTCCACCAACCATTTACCATTTGACATAACTGACAGTTGTTAGTGGGATAAGGTAGAGTCTGCTGATTACAGGAAACAAGGAAAGCTGTGCCTGGAGACACTGTGTAGTGTAAAGAGATGTCCTACATCAAAAAACTTTTAACATGACAGTTACTCTTCCAAAGATCTCTGTTATTGCATCAGATCACATTGAGCAGAAGCTTGTTGCAGGAGCAAAGAAAACAATAACACTTGTGTTTTCACAAGCAAAAGCTTTGGTCGAATTATGGTCGTGTACTACCCCCCCCCCCCCCCCCCCCCCCCAAAATAATGTCAAGAATTTGTTTAAAAAGGTCTGACTGGTTTTCCAGGCTGGTTTTGCAACACTGGGTCATCTATCAGAAAATTGTTTTGACTTCAAAACACAAAGAATACGCCAAAAAAATAAGTACTTTGGAGTTTTCTTCTCTTCAATATTGCTTTGGGGTACTTGATGACTCTTTCTGACTTGTTTTGGCATCATATTTAAAATCCACTTAATACAGCAGTTTGGCCTCCTGTCTCATAGATGTCAAAGAACAGGTGTTCTTGTTCTTTTTAAAGTTCATCATAGTAAGATCTACTAAAGTGAACTTGGGAGGTATTTCACTTAAACTGGAGGCAGCAGTTATATGAGGCAATGTACGAATATATGCCAATATCAACACACTATGTATAAAATACCAATCAATCAGTATGAAAAATGGTACATCAGTGCATGTGCACACTCTGCATTGCAGCCAATCATGTATGTTTCTAAATACATAAAAAAGCAATTAATGCATATGGGCACTGATTGTAATTACTCATAAACTTTTAAATGGAATGTTCCTTTCTGTCTACATATAGATGTGTACAACATACAGGAGGAGGTATTTTTAAGGTTCCATCTTCTAAAAGTCCTGTCCATAATTATATAAACATGTTACATGTTTTTCCTTACACACTCTCCTAATAGACAAAGACATGTTGGCCACTGGAGAAAACTTAATACTTGCCACCCCTAATGAGGAGGAACAGTGTGTGCTTCTCCCCAGCAGACAAGCCCAAACACATGCATTTCAAGATGCTGGTCTAACAGCAAGTCTCTGTCAGGACTGGGCCCCATGCAACAGGCTCACATTATGTAAAGAAGGTTCTCACCTGAGAGCAATGTGGCCACTGTCACTGGCTCACAAGCTGAATTTGCCACTCAGACACCAGGTACTTGCATAATGAAGCTACACTCTTTCACTCAACCAGACGCAGACAGGCTATTGTTTTATGAGAATGAGGTCAGTTCATAAATGAGATGTTTAGATGACTTGCAAACAAAGGGAGTGTTAGGTAGACGAAGAGATAAATCTCAATCACAATTTCAATACTGAAATGGCAGCAGATACTGAACTACAATCCACTTAACCACTGCACAAAACCAGAACTAGGTTAGCTGGTTTGGGTTTCGTTAGCACCCACTTATAGCAGAAGTAACGCTGCTAGTTTTTGTTGTTGTATGGAGCTGGAAAGCTAGCTGGTGTTTAGCCGCACCAATGTCAGTCACGTTTTTATATCAGACACAAAAACGCACTGAATGTATTAATTAATCAGCCAAAAGCAACCAAAACAACAAGTGTCAAGAGCCAACGCTAACGTTAGCATCGGCTATATCGACAGATCCAGCCTGCTAGCTAACGCCTGGAAGTTCTAAGACACTTAATGATTAAGGTTAATGTACGTGATTTATAAAACTTGGCACTGTGCTGATATTATAGAGGGACGACCTGCTAACACACCGACCAAGAGTGGGGGGCACCTGGACATTTAGCGGCTGCACTTTGTTTACGGATAGGCAAGTCATAGCTGCTGCTCAGCTGGTTAGCCTGCTAGCATTTAGCAAACAGCCCAGACCACGGAGATCGCGTCACCTCCCGACGGGCAGGCAGAGCACCTACAGCCGTTTGCACTTACAGGAAAGGCCCGTATCCTCATTTTGGTGTCCTTCTTGGTGCCGCCTTTGCTGAGATTGGACATGGTTGCCTCGTCCGTGGGCTCTGTATTCACATGAAAGTGTTCTCCGGGGAGGGACAGGGGTGACTACTGGTTTATGGAGCAGCCGACGAGCTTTCACTCAACCTCGTAGCTCCGCGTCCCGGCACCACAAGTTTATTGTTGACAGCCGAACACCAAATCCGATAGTTCTTCATACAGCAATGGCGGACTACCTGCAGTTCTCATTGCGCAGAGCTCACGCAGTCCAACTCACGCGAGAAATCAATAATTGGGAACATCCTCAAACTTTGCTAACATAAAACATACATTTACATACATTTTAATGTATGTACTTTATTGGTGGCTGCCAGTACTCGTTGTGTTTATTTGTTTTACCATTAGCCCGGAGGATAATAATACCACAATAGATAATATTAAAAATATCAGTTTTGGAAAGTAGCCATAAGTAAGAGAGTTTACTTTATTCATAGTCTTGTTTTATATTTCTGCATTTTAATACATTGTCTCTTTTAAATGTTAAATATTTAATATTAAATCAGCTTATTAAAAAATATTGTTTAATACTAAAGTACAGAATCTAAAGTTGTTAAACTTACCTTCTTATCTATGAATTAAATCAACAAATATATAATAAAAAACACAAATATACAAATGAAAACGTGACCAGAAAAGGCCTTTAACAAGTGTTTTTTTTGGCAGTATTAATCCATATTGCTTTTAACTGTTCAATATATGATCACAGGTGCATTTCAAACTTCTCAGTTACATTAACTGTGTCTTATCCTCTCTTTGATCTGCTTCTATGTGTGTGTGTATGTACATATTCTTTTTTTGTTGCTTCCATGTGCGTGTATGTGTATATAAGACTTTTTGCTTGTGTGTTTTAGTGTTATGGTATTTATTGTTCTTTAAAATGCTACTACTACAACTTAATTTCCCCACGGGGATTAATAAAGTTAATCTTAAATAAATGTAATATTTAAAGATTTCGCAACTTAACACACAACATTAAATACAAAACAAGTAAAAGTAATGTAAGGTGTGATATTCTGTCAATAGCAGTCTAACATCTCTTCACTTAATTTTCTTTTGAGTAACTTTTGCATAGTATCAGTTTCTTATACAAATGGTAATGTACTGAATCAGATGTAATGCTGTAGTATAATTTTCATTTATAATTATTATGTTTAGGTCAAGTTTTGAAATGTTGCATGACTTGGTAGGTTTCAGAATCTTAGCTTTTGAGCACATCATGCCTACAATAAAAGCCTTATAAAGAGCTGCATGCTCTGCTGGAAACAGAAGTCAGCAGTGGGCTGTAGTGGATTTTTGCTCCAGGCCTCCAGTGTGTTAATCTGGCTGTGCTTTTAGAGTGTGTGACACAGGCCAACAGGATCAGCATGGATGCCACTGTGATGACTAAATCAGCCCCACCGGACACAAACACACAACTACAGCCCGCCGAGTGCACTTTCTTTCAAAGTGGTGTAATATTTAATGTGTTTGCATGTAGAGACAACAAACAAGACACCTTTCACCAGATTTATTCCAACAAAAAAACAAAACAAAAAAAAGTCATCCATCTGCACTCTGAAGAAGAACAAGACCACCAGCACTCAGAACTAAGAGAACAGAAAGAAAATAAACAGGTGACTGGATTTAGTCCTCAGCATAAACATCAGTTATACACTTCAGATTAGTCTGGGTTCTTATTTGTGGTAGAATATCATATGTATATCCTAAACACACATATAGTTTTCTTTCATCCCCTCTATAAAACTCTTTAGTTAAGGGTTGTTCAAAAATGGCTTCAAAATAAAAGAGAACAGGATGCAACCACTTTAAATACATTACAGAACTGAAATACTTCCCATTATAGTGATGACAGACGATCAAGAAACATATTCTTTTAAAACTTTGTTATTTACAGCAATGATATTTTTGCCACTTTGAACAATGACGTCACAGGTGATCATTACAATGACGTTACATCACAGGTTAGAGTCCTGCTGCTCTGTGATGGTGGTTCATCATACTTCGTGGGCAAGCCGTCCTGGTGGATCAGTTAAACTCAAACCCTCGTCCTCATGCCAACATCACAGAACAAAATATATTTTTAATGACATCTTTTTCTTTCTTTCTTTAACTTTGCAGCTTGGCCAGGAAGTAAAACAATGTTTGCTTGGCACATTTAGCCCTGACTCTCTAAAACATAACATAAAAGGACAGATACACAATCATCATAGAAAACTGTCTTAGGTCTGAACTCTCAAAAGCATTTTAGGACTTTTTCTTTTTTTTACACTCCAAAGCATTTGGCAGCTCTGACCTAAAGCAATAATTTAACAAGAGGCAAAGGTATTTACATAGTCACAGAGGCAAACACTTCATATTGCACATGAAAAAGGCAGGTACACATAAAACAGTGGCTTGAAAGTAACTGATGGGAAAAGTGAGAGAAGAGTGTGAGAAACAGAGACTCTTCTACAAACACATCTGTACTGTATGCCCTTTAAAAACTTGATAGTAAAAATATTCAGTCCATGGAGCAGACTGAGGCAGATCAAACACTTTCATCCAGCTGTGCTAATGCATATTCCGATGTAGGTATAACACCACTTTCAACCAATTAACTCTCCTCGTTAATGCATGATGATATATCTAAACCCTAAAATTGCAATATTTTTGCTTTCATCTGATTTAACTAACGTTATCACGGCTGCATAAAAGGAAGGAAGGAAAAAAAAGAAGGAATTATATTGGACCGCTTGAAGCTAGTGTCAGATTCCTCTCTGTCAACACCAAACACTCCTCTCTTGATATTAAACCAACCACCTCCACTTCTTCTTAATCCACTCATTCAGCCGCTGACTCTCACCCCTCAGCTTTTAGCCGACTCTACCTACAGCGGTGTCCTTTTCACAAGGTCTGCAGCATTTCCTAGTAAAACTGAATATGGCATATTGTAACACCAAACCCCACAGACCCAACATGTCAGGTTTCAACAGAGGCACAGTCTGAGAACTTCATTTTCAACACATTTCCTTTGGAGTGCAGCAATAGTGACGTTTCTATCATGGCTACATTTCAAGTTCCATTTTTTCCATTTTCTAAATATTTGGGTGCACTGAAAACTTAACAAAATGCTTTTACAGTTTCTCTGCCTCTAATACAAAAAAAATGGATGTACAGATAATAGAAAGAAGTGAATTGACATGACATCTGAGATCTTTACACAGGTTTTTCACAAATATACATCTTCTCAGCATGGTTATCATTCAGTCAACACGTTGATACGCACTAGGTCTATAATAAATATACAACATACATACTTAACAGACTCTTTATTTCAATTTTTCATATTAAAAGCTCTAAGAAAGGCAGCAAAGATGCGCAATAAGGCAGATCCATATGACACACTCAATAACACACCCATATAACACGCTCTACTCTGGCACATGTACACTAACAAATGAAATGGATCTTTTAAAGGGATTCAGTTGCTCTATATCTAAAGTGGGTGTATGAGAAAATAAAATTTAAAAATAAAAACAGGGAGGAAGAAAGATGAAACTGAAAGTGAATTTTAGGTCATTTGTTTGAGTTTGAGTGAATTAGTATGCACAGGATGTGTGTTTTTAATGAGTTATGCATGGAGTGGGATCAGGGATCAGTGACTCTGTCATTGAAGAGTGATTGTCAAATTGTCCCATAAACCCTTAAACAGTGACACAAGGGTTAAAATGCCTCCATGTACAACTCCGTGGTTATGAATTAATTAAAAATATTCTGAAGAGGTGGATACAAAAATGTGTCATGATGGTATAAAAATGGACTGCATTAATTTCTTAGCTATGGAGAAAATCAACACTGACCCAGATAAAAGGAACAATACATGAGGTGGCCATACAGCATGCATTCATAAGCATCAGGTGAGGGCTATGGCAGCTGCTTTTAGTCTGAGCCATTTAAACCAATAATAGCTTTTATGAAACATTTTACAGAATGTGTAGCACTTCATCTCACTGTTACATGTCAAAGTAGTCTTTGCCATAAGAATGACTGTTTTTTTTCTGTTCAAACAGCATGTACATGTCATATGTGTGGTAGTGTGTGTGCGTGTTTTTACAATCTTATTTAGGATCAGAATGAATGAACTAGTGGTAAAATCCTATTTTCCAGTACAGCTGCTGAAAAAAGATAAAGTCACCACCGTCCGCTTTCCTCAACTGGAGACACAAGCAACATATAGCATCTAATCACTGAACCAGCTCAGATGGATCCACTCTTTTCAGATCACTTGTCTGATTCATTAAGTTTGAAACTTTGTCCTGTCCATTCTGCAAGACCTGCTAAGCATCTAAGTGATTGACAGCACAGAGAGACCCGTCCCTCTTAGGCCACTAAAAAGGTATCCTCTGCCTCTTATTGGACCACAGAAAACTTCAGGAAACCACGAGCAGACCCCGTTGTCACTGACCCCTCCCTCCTTCCGTGTCATCAAGACAACCATTGAGGCAGTGGTCATCACTCCCAAAAGCACCCTGGGACTGCAGAAGCTCATATTCCTGGTCCAGGAAGTCTAGGCTGTTGTTGCTAGGCAACCCACGGATGGTGAACTTGTGGGATACTTTGGTCCACTGCTCACGGTTCGCCGCCACTCTTTCGTACAGCTCAGTGGCCCCAGGAAACAGCTCAGACAGCAGCCTAAAAGCAGAGAGGGAGGTGGTGGTTAAAGAGTTAAAGAGACATTTATCTATAGTCAGACTTACATATACTCTACCTTAAATGTCCCATTTTTATACCACTTTTCAACAACCTAATGTTAGTTTGACATGAATATGTCCTCCAAGATGGAGATCAAAGTAGCACACAGAGCTTTCTGTCTACCATGCTCATACATTCCTGGTTTTAGAGTCTGTAGATTAAAATGAGATGCTGCTGCTCACAACACTCTCTGGATGATGGCTGTGCCTTTCCTGCCAGTGCCATAGATACTCTGGCTAAAATGAAGCAGAAGAAGCTATATAGCTGATAAGAAAAGTTAGTTCTTTAGATCCACTACAGACATGTAATTAAGTTGAGGTCATGCCAAAGAAATGTAGTATTTGGTGTTCTTCTTTTCAGCATCTCCTGATGGAAGTATAAGACCTCTAGTCTGTGTTTCCCAGCCTGTTTCAAACTCTACACAGTAGGTTTTAAGAACTACAAACAGCTGCAGGAAACAATGCTGATGAGTGATCTAAAACAATGAAAATGTCAGTCAAAACAACACTAAAATGGGGAATAACTTTCTGCATATGGGTTAGGGTTAGGGTTAGAGTTAGGGTTTCTGCCTGTGTGTAGAAGTTGTTGTGAGTGGACTGCTGTGTTTATACGCACTTGTAGATGGGCATGGCAATATGTTCCATGAAGCTGATCTGTAGTTCTGGGATGTACGCTTTCTCTCTGTCCATCATCTCACTGGGCCTGTTCCCCATGGCTTTTTCCTGCACAAACACACACACACAATACACATGAGAAATGATCAGCAAAGTGTCAGATACTTGCTTAATAATGTCACATGCTATTTAACAACTAATAGGCACACAAACCAGATCTCCTTGAGAGAAGAACTCTTTATAAATCAGCTCCTGTGGACACATAGAAGCAGACATATAATAATATACTCATTGTTTTATATTCAAAATTATTAGGTCTATTTTGATATTCAGTTTAGACATCTGGCCCGATAAATTAAACCAAAATTTCAAATAAGCATAAACTAAAATCCTACATGCTACTATGCCTTTAACAGATTGTCATTTTGATATAACATGGTGCACCCATTCGCATCTGGGCCATCAAAACATCGTAATCTGAAATAAAATGCCATTTCATGCATTTCAATACGTGGTGTGATCGCTGTTTGTCCATTAATCCCTTTTTTGCCAGCCAGAGAATAATGTACTTACAGAGACCAATACAAGCCAGACATTTGCAAAATAATTTTGCCCACTGAATTGAAAGAGAAATGTGCTGTTTCGTGTTGTGAACAAGGATTACATTTGCTTTAGGTGCTAGGTGTTTGGAGATTGAAGGGTACAGGATTTGGGGCAAGGTTTAGGGGGAGGTTTGGTTGGAAAAGAGGGCAGGCCAAGATTAAGCATAATCCTAAAATGGAGTGTGGTCTCACAGAAGAGAGTAGAACGGAATATACTGCAGTTCAAAGGTTGTTTCCAACTGTACAGCTTTGCATCTCATCATCTGTATTGTACTGAAATGGGTCAGTTTTAGGAAATATTTAGGAATTTATTAATGAAAAGAGGAACTTCAGTCCTGTAACACCATGTTAATCACTTTTCTGTTGTAACTTTTACAGAGTGTCATATGTTGTTTCACTCAAATCAACTGTATCTCCACCACTAATATGTTTTTACAGGTTTTACTGCTCAAATGATACTATTAAAGTATTAATTCTAATATATATTAACATTACAAGGGTGTTGGTACTAATAAGGGGCATTACTGTATGTATCTGAGAAGTAGTTGTTATTCTGTACAGGATTAATGACATATAATTTAAACTGACAGCAATCTTGCGTGTGGTTTTCCAGCCCTTGGTTTGGTCTGACAGGTCACACGAAGTCATCAACAGGCACAACAGCATAGAGCGGTGGGTCAGGCTTTTTGGATTATATCCATCTGAAACACACACACACACACACACACACAAGCTTAATATACATTTTTTAAATGAATGTATGACAATCAGCTGCCACTGGATGTTACGTAAGGCCAGTACACATGTTTGGAAAGAAGAAATGTTCTTGCCATGTCACTTTGTATTTCAGTCCATGACTGACAAGTTACACACTGTGCAGTGCGAGGAAGTTGCTAACTCATTTAGAGGTTTTTAATGTCCTTGAATTGCTTTAACAGCTCAAAATTGATTCTGCCGAGGAGACATCCACTCAGGAGAACTTATAATTGGTTGCATTCAGGCGTAACAAACCACTGGCCAAGAGGTTACAGCCAATTATATTGCATAAGAGTGCAGTAAGCAACAGTCACTCCAAAAGGGTAAATAGTCCAATGAAAGTAGATTATTAAAAATGTCAGTGCTGAATGCTGAAAGTTTGACCTTGGATCTTTGCAAAAAAAAAGTCACTTAATGAAAATGTTGAGTCAGAAAGTGCCTTTTGTGTGGCGCTAGAAGAAAGTCCGACTGCAGAGGAGGGGGTTCATAGTTGGATCTGTATCTGATGTATTTAGCAAAAGAACTGACGCAAACCAAATTTTTATTTATGATTCATCCATTAACATTCATGATATAGCATATCTTGACTTTACCCAGAGGTAATAAGCTAAATTACTGGTCTGGACCATATTTGTAAAGCAAAAAGCAAAGATGTGGTCGTGCATATTGAACTACCGAAACATACCATCAGACATTTTCTGCAAGTCCTTGAAAATGCGAAGATGGTGTGCTAGGTCTGTAGCCAGAATGATGTCTCTTATCAAATCCAGCATGCGCTGGTAGTCCTGCAGATATAAAAAAAAAATATCTTCAGTTTGCATTCATTGCGGTATATGTCATCTAAATCAGACAAGACGTAATTGCTGAGTGAATGTCAGATTTTCATATTTCACCTTCCTGGAGAACTTCTCAAAGATGTTGCAGCCTGAAGTGTTTAGAATAGCGATGGCCTGGGCAAAATGATGTCTCTGTGATGAAAAAAGTTAAACAAAGTTTGAGAAAATTTGAATATTCTTCCTGTAAAGTAATATTGAATGATGTAACAATTCAAAAACACAACCTATTAAACTGCCTCAACACTGCTGCAAAGGGCCAAGGTTGACCACTAGATGTCGTAGTAGAACACATCACCGGTAGCTTTCGTGATGAATTTAAGTAAACCAATAAAACCAATCTACAGTCAACATATTTCAGCCTCATAACATTTGCAGTAAATGTTTATTTATCACAAGCGTCCTCTGAAAACAACATTAAAGCTTTGACAGACATTTACCTCCATCACTGATCCCTCTGAGCTGTAGAGAGCAGCCAGCACAGATTGCTGAAAACAAAACAACACACAAATGAAAGACAATCTTTTCTGTGTATACACGCTTCATTGATTGAAATGGAACAACATCCTTTAATGAAGTGCAGCAGTGTTTTCTCTTCAACGGTTCGTGTCAGCTCTATGCTCAGTTTGAAAATAGAAAACACAAAAAGAAGCTGATAAAATGGTGAATGACCTTTGTTGTATAATGACAGTTGGAGTGTGTGTGCAATATAGATGCTGGAGGGTTATGTGTTATTACAGCAAACCAGAGTGACATGCCTCTAATCACAATGACATCTAGAATCTCGCTGGGGCAAATTCGCAGATGATGAGACAAAAAAAACCCAGAGACTCTGATATTACTGAAACACGCACACAGTGCCCGGCTCCTATTGACAGGATTCATCCTGAGCCTGAAAAAGTCACTGTTAAATCTGCATTTTTAAAGTGCTGCTCCACTCATGATATCTGTTTTTATTCATGTCCTTCCTGATGTTTCATCAAACATTGGCACAGAAAGTAGCATAACGTGTGCTCACCGAGGCGACTTGGAAAGAATTGTTGGTGCCACGGTGGTCCAGGTCATGGCACAAACAGGAGATAAAGAGAGCTAGAATCTCTATATCCCTACAAGACAACAGGCAATGTAAAGACATTTTTACACTATGTGAAATCTGTTTTTTATACGTTTGAGTGTTGTGTACTCACTCGAGGTAGTTGGACAGCTGCAGGTTTTTGTAGAGCAGGTAGCAGAAGTGTGACACAGAAAAGGCGTGCATCCAGTTGTGGTAGGGAGGGTCCCTGTAGCCTTTCTTCACCATCAGGCAAAACCTGACAGCGAGGCAGCAGTTTAATTATGGTCTACATCTCAGCATGCTGCTGATGACACTTGTACATATGCTATAAAAGCACTGTGCCAATGCACCACTCCTTGCCAACACGTAATTAACAGATTTCATTGTAAACAATAGACCTAATTTGTATCGATCTTTTTCCACTGTTAAAAAAACATTACATTACATCACTGAGCTGCTCCATTCATCAACTGCCTTTAAAAGGGGATTTTGACTTCTATTCCAATCATTTTGCACTCGATTGATCAGTTCTAATCAAAGTCTAGTCAGTTTTACTTCTACAGAGCTGCTGACAGCTCTCTCCACAGTAATTGGGGTCTCAGAGCTGACTGACAGGGTCAATAAATTACAATAATCAATCTCTAAAAAGCACTCAGAACCCCCTTCTCTGACATCATGTATAGTTGTGAACAGATGATGGAAAATGATTCAAATGGAAAACTTGTTGCAATAAAAAAGCCTGTGGATCAATTACTAAATGCACTATGCATAAAGCTATAGAGCAGGACTTTTATGTATAAATGACTGCATTGTTAATTGAGTTGACACCATACAGAGTAAGTCAGCACAGGTAATCTCTACCTATCAGGTGTCTGTGATGCATGGTATTAATGCTTGTTAATCAGTGGTGAAGTGGGGAGACACAGTAGCTATAGAGCTAAAGAAATGTTTCAGTACGTAGGTTTTAAGTAATGAGGATACAGAGTCTCTCAGGTGTGTGTGTGAAATATTGAAGATGTCAGACCTGGCCAGGGTATGCATGTCGATCTTGTACGTGTTGATGAAACCCATGTCTTCAAACATGCTGAGGACGCACTGCAGAGACACACAACAGGAGCACTTAGATTGTATGATAAATGATCACCAGGTAACAAGATTTGTTTATTCTGGACTGGACACACACACACACTCTCTCTTCCTTACCATTGGTGTTGTGTCATCAGGCAGAGAGCGCGGCGTGTATGTGAACTCAGCAAAGCAGGGGTGTATCTCCATCACTGGATCAATCCCAGTCACCAGCAGCTTAGACACCTCTTCCTCTGAAACCTGCGACAGACACATACTGAATCATATTGAGTGAATAATATTGACAGTGTCAGTAAATACCGTGTTTCTGTGTGAGGGGGAATGACATGTCAGGATATGATTTTACCTTCATGTGGTACTTCATCATCTCATTGGCAAGAGTTGATCTGAACTGAGCTTCATGGACCTTCTTGTAGAGTAGAGACTGAAAAAACAGAGTTATATACTAAAGAGTTACACAGATGGCTATATATACAGTTTCTGCTACTTTTCAGTATATGAGGGAGCCGCTCGTTACAACACACAGATTAGTGTACACCACCTTCAATGAATAATGTATTTAGTTGTGCTTAAATGATTAATGAGCCACCTTCGAGGCAATTATTTTTCTAATCAAAAATCTTCACAGGTTGAAGATAAACGATTGCGTACATGCTGTCATCGAAAGGTCAAACTCTGGAAGAGATGCTTAATATGAAGGTAAACCGGAAAGGCTGAATTTGACATGACTAATCAATACAAATTCTAATGTGACGGCTTTTTTTTTCTAAAAATGTAATTATGAACCACCTCAGCTGAAATCTGTAGTTGGAGGCAAGATAAATAAATCCAGAAACTGACAGTTACTTGAAAGTAGTAGCAAGGATGAGACACGTGACTACGACTGTGTTAGCTTATCTCATTTGGGAAACTGGATTTTGAAGGCTGTGAAAGATCTCCAAACATTGTCAGTGATATAAATCATTTTCTCAATACCTTTGTGGGTGATAACAAAACAACACAATGCAGCCATCTCGCTCTCTCTCATCTCTTTTTGATCATCATTATTGGTACAAACATCTTCATAATTGTCTCTGTGAGCCCCCCACAGCAGTTCAGCTGAATGTGTGTTAATGGCTTTGCAGCAGTCGCACAATGCCTATGAGCCGCACCACAAAAGCCACTCACTTCCATCAAACTGAATCTCTTTAAATTTCCCCTGAGACTTCGCTCTGCTCCGCCTTGACTGAGCATTTTGCTCCCGCTGAACTGATCCCAATGTGCCAGGCAGGATCAATGTTTCTAACAGCAGATCTACCACACTGTCTTAAGCAGGCAGTTAATGATGGATTTAGTGTAAATGCTCTTTTTCTGAACTTTTTTTATGTGTTTAAAATCAATGACTTGGGTTTGTTCATAGTGTGTAAGAAGATGAATGTGTGGCATGGGAAAATGATTTTATTTTATTTTGTTGTACAGCAGAGCACACACTTACAATTGGACAGGTGGTGTGTGTTGACTGATGTGGTTACAGCTTTTAGTAGGAATATTAGGAATACAGTGCCTGTGTCTATTCAACATAGTAGACAATCACATTTAAAGGTTATGATGTGGGATAAGAGGCTTACATGGGCGATGCTGATACCACAGTAGATGGAGAAAGCTGTGGCCAGATCCTCATCAAAGCGGTTGAACCAGGGCCCATTCATTTTATTCACCAACTCAGCGACACCAATCACCTCTACAGATAGAGGGGTGGAAAGAGAAAGAGGACAGAAGTAAAGATCGAGAGAGGAAAAGGTAGTACATGGGTTAGAGAGGGAAGCAGGTGAGAGAGAGACGGATGGCGGTAGAAAGTGGATGATGAAGAAAAATGGAAAGTAGAAGACGGGAGTCAAGGACAAGAAAATGAGGCAACAGTCAGAGGTGCAGAACAGACATTGAGCCAAATAGCTCTGCTGAATTGAATTAATTTCACACTGGAGTTGAACCTAATTGCACATAAAGAGATGTGGATTTCAACTGTTAATCTGTCTCTAGACAGTTTTCTATACTGAGGAGAACCACACTGAATGTAAAGTTTGTACTGCTTGGATACAAGCAGGAGGCAGAGGCATCAAAATGAAGCAAAAAAAGTCTAAGTATGGAACACAGTGAAGATGGTCTAAAGTGCACTTTATGCACTTCAGCATTTAGGCATGATGTGATGTAACTGCTCTTTGTGCTATTCTGAGAGAGCACCTGTGTGGAAATGTAGCTCTGCTTTTTAAAACAAAGCAGGAGAAGATACGGTGTGTTCCACACAGGAAAACAGGTTTACAATCTGCTAATGTGCTTCAAAGTCCATTTGTTATTTGTATGTGTGTGTGTGTGTGTGTGTGTTTTGTTACCGTTATTCTCATCTTTGATGGGAAAGCAGAGGATGTTGCGGGTCCTGAAGCCGGTGCTGTCATCTACACCTCGGTAGAACAGAGGGTGGGAGTAGGCGTCCTTGATGTTCAGAATCTGACCAGTGGTTGCAACATGGCCTGCAATGCCCTGATCAGCTGGGATACGAAACTCCTTCTGCACTCACAGAAACACACACACACAATTGTTTATGAGACATTTGTTCTTTTAAATAATTGACTGCAGAGACAGACAAGACCTGTTGGGCAGAGTGCGGGTATGACATGCAGCAGGCACTGCTGCTGAAATCTTTATGGGCACCTTTGTTGGATGTAATTTCTCTTTCCTATTCTTTCCTGTTTGCTCCACATACACTAGATGCATTTCAGCCACTCAGCCACAGGGAAGATGTAATGATATGAGCATCAAAATGTGGTTAAATAAGTGCTGGTTTGGGCTGACTGATATATTGTTGTACATCACATTGTGTATGTGTTTTAATCTATAAATGAACTCTGTTTTCCTCCATAATCATGGCAGTGGGAACATGTTTTTGAGGGTTGCTGTGCAGATGTACAAAGCTGACTTTAACCCCCTCCAGGTTGACGGTGTCGTACACGATAACCGAATATATAAGCATTACAAAATGAATCAGGAACGACAGAGACTTAAAGGCTATCCGGATTCAATCCTACTCTAGCTGGATTTGATTTTCTCCAGTGTGAATGGGACCTTACTTAGTTAAATAACTAAGAAGCATCTAAAAGTCATAAAAAATGAGGATCTATACATGAGTGTGTGTTTACCTCCTCGTCACTGACCACACCACCATCAAACACTTTTGCCACTAATTCATGGCTGACCCGATCCAGCAGGAACACTGAACAGCTAGAGAAATAACAAGGGAGAGAGTTAGAGGATTAATGGAGAACAGAACAAAGCTGGGAAAATGACAGTGTTTTATCTCATTTCATCTCAGGTCATTTTGGAACTTTTATTAAATGAGGCAAGTCAGTTAAGAACAAATTGCAGAGTTAGCCCTTGCAAATGGAAATAAAGATATCACCGTGCACACACCCACACACACACCTACACTCACACACACACACTGTAACACCCCTTTGAAGATGAGTCAGGACTTACATCTCTGCACCACTAAGGTTCCTGGCCTCCACTATAATTTCCTGTAACAGCACCGACACATCATCTGAAAAAAATCAGAGGGAAGGGAGAAAACAAAAGGGTGAGAAAAAAAATCAAAGGACAAACAGAGGAAATTAAAGGCGTGCAGCACAGTCCGGACACACAAAAACACAGATTACATCATGAGTACCAGTGCATCAGATGCACAGGCTGAGAAGAGCTTTTGTGATCAACGGTTCAGTACAGTGAGAGGCAATTTGCTCTACCACAGGATCAATTTTTGTACCTGCAATCATGATGAATCAACAATGACTTATTTTACCGTTGGGGTATAGTGTTCAATAAGAACAAAAAGGCATCGCTGTAATTACATGATAGAGAAGTGGAGCTATATTTTTTTAATGCCCCTCTGATTTTACGATTATGATTCAGGACGTCATCACCTTTGAGGTCAGTCATATCTCATTCAATTAAGCGCACCATTAGTTTCACAGAGTGATCACTTAAGAATCTGAAATTAATGCAAATTGTCCTGCAATATTCTTCCTTCACACAGACAGAGACAGACACATGGTGGAGAAAAGACTCACCCAAGTGTGTGAACAGATTCTTGGCCACTTGCAAGAGCGCCTATGCAGAGAAACAGGGCACATAAAAAGCTCTTCAAAGGCAGATTCATGTATATTTATGTATGCATACAGTACATATGTGTGTGTGTGTGTGTGTGTGTGTGTGTGTGTGTGTGTGTGTGTGTGCGTGTGTGTGTGTGTGTGTGTGCGTGGTACCTGGCATTCCACTTTGAGTTTCTGTTCTTTTTGAAAGGCCAAAGTTGAAGTGAGAACTGTTGAAGTGTAGCAGAAGCAGTGCTGGATGGCATGCTCATCTGCCTCAGTGTGTCTGTGGAGAAACATACACACACAATCAAATGGTTAATTTAACTTTACAGACTGTAGTAGAATTTTTAAAACTTCATTACCAAACATCAGATATTTACATTATACATGTGTCATTTGGAGGTATCCATGTCTTAAAAAGATTTAAAAAGTAGATCTGACATATAACCATAATGGCTATTTGTCTACACATTCAGATTGTTCACCATTTAAAAATCTCTTTCTTTGAAGTAGAATACAAGGACTTTAAATAAATAAATAAATGTAGGCTATATTTTATTTAATTGAGAGTAGTTATTGCCATTTTAACAATAGTATACTGTATATCTAAAAAAATCTTATCTGAAAGGTATAATTATTTTTTAACTTAATGAATTAACAACACAGATTCCATACATATGTTAAGGTTGGGTGAAACATTCCAGTAATATGTACGCTATAATAAAAAAAACAAATGGAAGAGTTATAGAGTTAAATAATATATATGAAAAACAAGTTATGGAATGTTGTGGAAGTTCTTGGAGGCTGTGAATGTGGTGTACCATTGCCTGCAGTTATCTGTCTTGGCCTAAAGAGGGCAGTGGCACATTATTGTGTTGCTGTCAGAGGCAGCGTGCGGCTCCAAGACCTTTCTTGCCCTCAGCTTAGACTCCCAGGAATCACAAGAAGGGGGCTGGAAAAGTCGTTCTCTCTCCCACAAGTCATGAAAATATTTATGACTGACATTCAGGAGAGTTACACCGAATAGAGTATAATGCTCTGTGGTGCCAGCTGGTTATTTGCAATCATGACAGAAAATAATATCCATTTCTACAGCTAGAATAACAACCAGTGGGAGGCCATTTCCACAGTAATAAAGAACACAAACTTTCCTAGGGAAACTTATTGTTTAAAAAAAGAGGAGAGAAGAATGTGTGCACTCTGCCTTCTGTCAGCTGCCATATCCTGCTATATCATCAGCTAACACTGCTGTCTATTTATCAAGGCAAAGCTCAATTTTTTCTCATTTCAGATCTCCAAAACAATATTTACTGCTGCTTGGATTTATATGTAATATCATCACTTTGTGCGGTGCATACCATTCAGCATCTGTCTGCTGCACCAAACATGAGTTATGGACCCATTTCTATTGTCACCACATGTAATCATGCACCTGTGTTGCAGGTTATTGTGTGAGTCTATCTGTGAGATGTACGGCTCTTCCAAAATCTGAATGACACTGCTTGCAGCAAAGGGGGAAATTTATCATAGAATATGTGCAGTTTCGACTACAATCGTGCTGCTGTTACTATGGTAATGGGATGCCAGCTTAGTCATCAGTTCCAGTGACAAAAGAAGAAATTATAGAACATGATCCTTTCTCCTCTATCACAGTCTTAAAGAGCAAGCCTGCAAAGGAGAAGGATTGTATGTGATTGCGTACATGTGTGTAAAATAATGCAATACACACTAGAACCTTCTTCACACTTTCAAACCGTTTCACAAACAACTGGAGTGCATTTGTACAGGCTTCTGTATTCAGGAGATAGCAGCATTGCACACAAACACACACACACAGTTACATGCCAAAGCATGATGCCAAGCCAGGCAGCCAAGCCGCCCGCTGCTATTAGACACATGACCTGACTCTAGATCATCACATTGCCATCATCATCACAGCCATCTGGTCACAGACACTTTATACTCACACACACACAAACTCAACAGCACAGTGGTATCCGTTAAGGAGCAGAGTGGTAATCTGGATATTCTGTCAGTGTCCAGACAGTTGGTGGACGTTCCACATCCGTCAATGACAAAGATTGAGCCAGCAGCTTAAATACCAATCAGCCTGCAGTTTTCACTGAGCTTTCCTGTGAAACGGAGCCCCTATAGATCGTCAGGTAAATGTCAGCTATTGAGATGAAAGATGGGTCCAAGCTGCTATTTATGGAGACATACCAACAACCTGGAGCTTTGTCTTTTTGTGTTCGTCCTAGAGCTTTTGAGGAAGGATTTCTAGATGTCTGGTGAGAAACAGGTGAGGTTCTCTACAGTGGACCTGAGCTCAGGTGCAAGATGGAAAGAGAAGAGAAGAGATCCATGCTAGGATGGAAGAAATGGCAGAACTTTACTGTTTTATTCATGGACTACCTGTCCATGTCCGTCAACATGAATGACATGAGGGTATAGGAATTATAGGCTGTGTAAAGATAAAGAGATTATTACTGATGAACACTTTATGTTATGTTGCAGTTATTGGTAAGCACACACTTAGCATCATGACAGAACTCAGGATATCAGGTTGTGATATTGGGGATAAATGGATCAAATATTCATGCTATTGACTTTGAGTGTGTGCATTTTCTTGTTTCTTGCTATGTTTTGATTAATATGCATGAGGCTGGGTAATATTGACTATTAAATACTTTAAAATACATAGCTTAAAAACTAAGCTTAGCACTAAAACCATATTCATGCCACATCATGCTGAGATATGTGGGCTCATGTGGAACAAATATGAAGGAGCTGGATTACTGTCAACATGGTCGAATATGGCTTTGAAGATTTTACATGACATAAAAATACTACCTACTACGACCATTTCTTTGGAATATATAAATATACTGGCATTATTTCCTGGTAAAGACATATTACTATAATAATTAAACCTAATATCAACTCTTCATCTTGCACAAACAGACAGTGATGCATAAAAGTTGGAACATTTTTTGCATTATATAGTTTTTTTTGGCAATTTTTAGGCTTTTTCAAATTCTATGGGAAAAGTTAGCCCTATGCAGCAAACCCCAAATTCCTATATGCAACAAAGGCCATGCAGTAAAAGCTTAAACTTGGCTGAAAGCAAATCGACCAAAACATGTGAGGGGTCATCCGGCTGAAGCTGAAGCTGGATGATTTCACATAAATTGACCCGACTCTCTGAGTAGCGCTCCTTCTTCATCCTGTAGCTTTGTAACACTCCTCATTGGCCTTTTATCAGTAATCTATTCCCACATATCTGCCTGCAGAGCTTTTGAGTTGGTCATTTAAATTTAAATGGCCAGCATGCTTTTCATCTCTTCCCTGCATCTGTCCATCAACACAAGCTAAAAATTGGCTGTAGTGCAATCTAAACTGCTATGACCTTAACAAATGTGAGCTGTTAGGCCCAACCAATCAGGCCCTATCCCAACACTGCTGTAAGCCGCTGTCAGATAAATCTTTGTATCTTCCATGAGTCAGCGGTTGAGGATTTAGGAAAAGCAAAATCAACTTCAGACTGACAACCCAGTATTTTCAAAATATTTCAGCACTAAGCCATAAGTGACTAAGTTGAAGTGGTTTCAAAAATAGATAAGAGGAGGATTTTAGTGAGTAAGAGCTCTGCTTTGCATGAAACAGACACGAAAAGGAAAGCAACCATGAAAGCACCAACACAGTCTTACACATGCAGTACATACCTCTGCCCACCCTGTTTGTTGAAGGCGCAGGCTAAAGCCACCACCTGACCGGTGGCCCTGCTGACCACGGGGACACACAGCATGGAGGAGATCTCACAGCCCAACATACTGGACAGCTGCCGGCGCTCCTCCTGCAGTTGATACAGTGTTTTCACACATGGTTAGGAGTATTTTACAGTCCTGGGGAGTAGTTGGACTTGGTGAC
Organism: Parambassis ranga; assembly: GCF_900634625.1. Taxonomy (NCBI): domain Eukaryota; kingdom Metazoa; phylum Chordata; class Actinopteri; family Ambassidae; genus Parambassis; species Parambassis ranga. Next base: position 10,440,458 of record NC_041033.1, on the reverse strand, counting down.
ACAAATAACCAGATAGATAGACAGACAGACAGACAGACAGACAGACAGATATATAGATAGATAGATAGATAGATAGATAGATAGATAGATAGATAGATAGATAGATAGATAGATAGATAGATAGATAGATAGATAGATAGATAGATAGATAGAGCATCTTACAGCACTGATGTCTCGTAGTGTAATTGACTTCTTTTTCTCCACAACCTGACCAAAACGTCCAAACATCAGCTGAAAAAGAGACATAGTATTGAAGGCAAAAGACAAAAAATATGTAAATAACTGTTAACTGTTTATTTTGAGTGGAGCTTATTCCCTCTCTTGTTAAAAACCAGAAATCCATTATCCATTATTCAATCCTTGAATTCTGCACCTCAGGTTACTAGACCACAAAAAGAATGAACCCTATGATTGAATAAAGGTACGATAAACTAAATGTTAAGAAAAGAAAAGCAAATACATGAATATGTTTCATTGATTCAGTAAATTAATTGTTTTTTTGTTGTCTCACCGGAAAGCTGATCTCCTCCTCCAGGACTTTGTCTCCAACTACCTAAAGGTCACAGAGGTCAAAGGTCACGGGTTATTCAAATGTTAATGAACAAATTACTCTTTGGTGAGTGAGTCACTGCCTAATTAGTAAAAGCTGTGCGTGCATGCATGTGTGTGTTTGTGTGTGTTTGGGTTGTGAGATGGATAAAAAGAGAACACTGTGTAAGAAATTTTTTGTGTGGTTTTTCTGTGCTGTTTCCAAGACAGATTATGAAAACCAACGTGTATGAGAGTGATAAAGATGTGGACAGAACTGAGAGTGAGTGTATGTGTGTGTACCTGGCAAAATAGCTGGTGGTTGTCCTCAGACACCAGCAGCAAACAACAACACTGCGAGTGAGTTTGCTGCTGCAGCTGCAAGGAAACACAAACAAAACGTCTGTCTTGATGTGTGCTAACAAAACCTCTCTGTATCACACTCGGGCAGATTGTTTTTATTGCCTCACTTTATGAATATTTGAAGCCTAAATGACAGTGTAGCCAAGATTTCAGTATCGTCTTTAATGTTTAACTTAATATTAAATTATTATTAAATATACTAAATAACAAATTAATTCTTTATTTGTCTAAATTATTTAGCCCTATAGCTTTAGTGCTGCAGTTATTGGGTGTTGAAGTCCTGCATCGATCAGATAGACAGATAAACAGATAACAGAAGACATTTTAGTGTTCCTCAAAAACTGCCAGATCTTTGGAACTGAAGGGCCAGGATATTTAAATTAACCCCAAACCTTACATTTTCCACTGCACTGATGAGTAGCAGACTTTATAACAATACATTCAAATGTCACAAAACAATATTCAACAAGCACATCCCTGCCAGGTACATCACATGTATGGGGAAACACTAGATGGGACTTACTTATATTCACAACACATATTCTAGTGTTTAGTTTATTTTCAGGCATTTTTTCTAAACTGCCATGTGTTGAGTTTTTCTAGTCACCATAATATATTCACATATATTCTCACTAATATGACAACTTTAACAACAATTCTTCAAGTTTTACTCAAAACAGTAAAAATTAACATAAAATTCATTATCATATTGCTCAAGATCAGTGTCGCACAAAACCCCCAACATGAACAGAATGAAGCCACACTTTGTGTGTGTGTGTGTGTGTAAGTTAGGGAGTGTGTATGTGCTCAGCAACCAAGTTCCTCTTGCTGTCTCTGATGGGAAAGATTTACTCACATTCACTGAAACAGACTCTGAGGTGTAAACACACACTCCCGTATGCATGATGACACAAATGCTGTAGGTACACAAACATGTACATGAACATGCACACACACACACACAGTTATGAGAACTGTGATTCCTCGCACAACATTCTTCTCTGTAATCCACAGAGCTGGATGGAGAACAAGCAGGACAGGAATAAACAGCAGTCACTGCCAACAGTCGCCCCTTCCCTAAGACACACACACACTTACAAGCGCTTGATATACACACATACACATCACAAACATACGCATGAAGCATGTTGCTGCACCCACATGTAATAATAAGCCTCTCCAGCCCTTTTTCCAAATACTGTTAATCCCATAAGAGCCGCCCCAAGCTCTTCTGACAATTCTTCAGAAGCAGCAATCCCTGCTCCTCTTCCTCCCTCTCTTCCTTCCTCTTGTCTACCGCTGCTCACATCATTTTTACAATAGCACAACAATAAACAAGCAAAACAGATCATGTCTCATACAGATGCAGTCTGTGCAATCAGTGCTGATTTTGTCCCATGGTAGCACAGGTGCAGGGAAGCTTGGGAATGTTTGGCTTTAACATTTATATATTTACTATTCTAATGTTCTGCCTTTCTTCCTCTTTTACTCAGCCAGCCATCAGCAGGAAGGTCCCCCACACTGACCCTGGTTCTGTTAAAGGTTTCCTCCTGTTGTTCACCTCAGTGCGTACTCTTGGGATTTCAGTTCTCAGAATCGGGCTTGAGACAACCTTGTTATTGCCTCTGTGTAAATAAAAGTGAACTTCAACAGAAAGTGAAGAAAGCAAAGCCTTGGAGTCCTTTAAAAATTCAAGTACAATGCTTTGAGTACCTGAATAACTAAACATGGATTTCCAAGATCATTCCATGAATACCTTGATCTATAAACTATGAAAAAATAAGAAAACCTAGAGATTACAACTTGCTAATATATACTTTACTTTATACTAGAAAGTTTGTATAAAAAATTGAAGCCAAGCCTCAGTAGCTGAATATTTGAAGAAAAAGATCATGAGCATACATCCATTAGGCTTCTCTGGAGCTCTGGTGGACTGAGTCTTTGCCCCTTTGATGCTGTTTAACCTTCAAACCTCCCTCCTCTCGCTTGCTTTATAACCCTCACTTATATCTTCTTTATCTGTGAATAGTACTGTACATTTGAAACTGTAGTCAAATTTTTGCACATGCTGATGCTGCTCTGTCTCCTCAGGTCTCCATGCACCTCATCCTTTCCTGCAATCTACACCTCTCCCTCTGCTTTCACACTTTACTGCATACACAGGGAGGGATGTGATGAGGTATTTGTGTGATTAAAAAGCTGCAAGGTATTGTTAATGACAGGAAGGGGGCAGAAGTCACAGGGGAAGATGTTATAGTTTGCATGTACTGTACGTCTCCAGCTCCGTGTGAGTGTGTGCATGTGGGAGCGTATGAGTGATCTCAACCACTTACATAATTGATGACTTTGAGCTGGAGAGAGGCTGCATCAAGGTCAAAGAGCTCACCTGAAAAAAACAGGGAGACAGAGAGAGGAGAGAGATTGACGGTAGGGAAAATAAGGAAGATGCAAGGCCAGATTGGCGTTAAGGAAGAGGGGGAATGCAGAGCATGTACACAAGTGGACAGAAAGCAATCCAGGGAGGGATGCACTGAGACAGCGAGGTCGGGGAAGGGTGAGCAGGAACCAGCTAACAGAGGGAGTAATAATGAAGACAAGACAAGGGATGGAGGGCTGCCTGGACTGCAGATGAAGACAGAAGGGAAGAGCTGGACAGAGAAGCGGGAGAGCAAGGCAGGCTGAGGAGACCAAAAGCAACTCATATTTGTTGACAATTACTGAGGAGTAAACAATGTTGATGTATGTGCTCAGGAATGGCATTAGCAAGTCCACTTCCATTATGCATGAGTTTTTAACAGTGTTTTGGCAAAGCTTTCTGTTTTCACATTGTAGCTGTCACACATTCCTTATGCCACTGACAGACTCAATCTAAATTCACAGTTTTTTTATCCAGAGGGGAGTACTATATTAACATATCTCACCTCTATTATGCCAAAGAGAGTGTGTATGTGTGTGTGTGTGTGTGTGACTAGATATGAGTTTGAGTAGGAAGTGAAGGAATGTGTTTGGGAAAGAGTGACAGAGGATGTTTAATTAATCCGATGTGTTGTTAATTATGTGTACCACAGAGCTGCAGAATGTTGCGGTCCAGCTCGCAGTAGTCCTGGTCTGAGACGTTGAGGTGCAGCAGTGCATTGTGGGACTGCAAAGGAGAGGGGCTGAGAGGGGGCCTCTGGTAAGATGTCTGAACAGCATGGACTCGAACGCACGCCACGGAGGCCTGTGACATCATGCAGAAACACACAAAAGTTAGATGAAAAGTCAGATGAACAATAAGCTGCCAGAGAAAGCACAAAAAATTGTTTATTCTACTTCTCTAATGGATTATTGCATTGGATACTGCTCGAGATACACTGTAGTCAGTAGTGTTATGCAGCATTTGTGTTCTATCAATGTTCAAAGCCTTCCTCTGAAGGATTTTATCTGCTGCATTAGAAACTTTTCTCAGATGCCTCCTTTGGTTTTTCTACCTGATGCTCCACCACACTGTCGCCTGCTCCGCCTCTATGGATATGGTTGCTCCACCAATCGTACGACAGTGCGATGGTGGATGGTTTCTCTGGTGCAGCGTCACCAGAGAAACCAAATTCAAAACTCTTGAACGCAGTGAAAAATGTCCCTGGTGGTGTGTGATTTTCTATGAATTTGAACATTTATAGCATTTATATGTAAAAATCCCAAACAAAATGATAACATGTGCGAAATTCTCTCTCTCTGCTGAGCTGTTTTTATATGTAACCATAGAGACAGAGAAAGAGAGAGCGTACGTGTTTTTCCAGCACGTTCAGATGCACTTCATCCTGATCAGATAGTGGATTACAGCCCACCTGCGGCACACAAAGACAAACAAAAGCAGTGAAAAATTTACAAAAGGCTCAACAGTCCAGTATATGAAAAGCCTGTCCCTGTGTTAAATTAAATAAATAAAGGACAAGGTGAAGGTATTAACATAAGCAGCAGTGACTGACTTGTTATTTCGGTTGATTAATTTATTGATATCCCGTTCTATGTCCTTGAAGACTCACCAGTAAGACAGCGATAACCTTGTCCCGCTCGTGGTCCAGGAGAGGAATGACAAGAGCTGAAAGAAAGAAAGAAAGAAAGAAAGAAAGAAAGAAAAAGAAAGAAAGAAAGAAGCATTTAGAATACATAATGCATACTCTCCTTTTCTTTCCATGTCCTTGTCTTGCTCTTAATCTTATTTATTCTCAGTCTGCTAATGGAAGGATGAAAACACTGAAAAAAATCTAATATGCATAGTTGCATAGTTTTGTTTACCCTTTTAATTATTTGTTATTTTTTTAATAATAGCAGACCTTCAATAAGTTCAATAAGTTTTATATATATATATATATATATGTTCATATATATATATATATATATATGTTCATATATATATATATATATATATATGTTCATATATATATGAACATATATAATATGTTCTATATAACATATTACATAAATAATATGTTGCCTCTGCACCATCCATCGTTCGGTGTATTGATCAGCAGATGTGAACTTCAGGGCTCCATCCCTCAGGTTATTTTCTTTCCCTTGTTCACTCTTTTCATGCAGCATCATTTGATCTCATGTTTTTTTCTCATCATCATAGGCTGTTATTTTTTATATTTTTTGGTTGCTTGTCTAATTTTCTTGCCCACGCGGGCCCGAACTTCTCCCTCTGCAATCATCATCTCTTGTTCGCTATTTCTCTCCTTTCATTTGCTTTTTCTTTTCCCTCCCACAACTTCACTTTTCCCTCACATCCAGGCATGCAGAGGCTCATGCTCACACATCCTCAAACAACAACAACACACACAAACGATGGTCCATTTGTCTGTCTGTTCACCAGCAACATTCAAACCTTCAGCATAAAGCCACACCTCTTCTGTGCGCTGGTAACGGTGCCGCGAGGCAGATTCTGTATTTCTCTGGCAGTTCAGACGGAGGAAGGCCGGCACACTGACATCGCTTCAGCTGGTCTGCAATGCTCCTACAGAAAGACAGACAGATGCAGGAAGGGTTTATTACCTACATCATATTAGGCTGAGTAAGAATAAGACAGACAGACAGACAGACACAGAGGAGGCAAAGTGGGGATTTGGATGACAGTTGGAGCATAAGGAAAAACAATCAGCAGCATTATAAAACCAGACAGGTTGTGTTCATTGACACACTGACCAAAATATGTCTGAATAGAGCTATTATTCATTGTGAAATTACTCTCAACACAGTTGTTTCTGTGTGTGTGTTTGAAATCCAGGTGTGTTGTGATGATGCCAATGGAGTATTTGTGTATTATATTTAATACAGCTTTCTACTGCCAAAAACAGACACACACACAAACATCATCACACGCACCAGCACATCACTGCACACACACACAAAGTTAAATATGGAAATGTATGCCTGAAAAAGCAAAATAATTTCACTCATGCACACAGGTAAATTCAAAGATCTATGTGCTTCACATAATAATCAGCTTTTCCAACTGGCAGTGATTCAAACACACACACACACTAAGCAGCAGCCACTCCATTACATGCTCACAGAGTCTGAAATCCCCTAAAACCACAGTAGCCCAATCTCTGCATGGTGCATTGATTTAAAAGTGTCCATTTATTTCAGCTCACTGAGGAATAGTCCACATTCCCATTGTACTTTACTGTTGTGGTAAATACAGTTGACCTTAGTCTAATGTCTTTTTTGTATTTTTTTCCCAGAGCAGCTTTCCTGGATGAATGAAGCTGTGGCCACAGCAAACAACAGGACAGGTTACCACCCAGTGGCAGCAAGCACAGCACTGTTATTTAGCACCAACTGTGCACACATGAGGCAGGTATTCAATGATACATTTATGTTTATCTGCTCATCCATCCATTTTCTTAACCATCTTTGTCCTGTACTGAACAGACACAGGGAGTCTGCCTGTCCCAGCTGTTGGTGGGCGAGAGGTGGGTGCAGCATGGACAAGTCACCAGTCCATTACAGGGCTAACATAGAAGGAGGCAAACAACCACTCACACTCACACCTATGGTCAATGCAGTGTCCCCAGGTAAACCAAACTCCACACTCCTGTTGGTCTGTTCAGTAGTAGGGATTGGGTAGGTATTGTAAAATGACATAGCAACAGCATGGAAATAATATGTTGTTGGGAGGGTTATATTTATAATTTATAATTTCATACAGATTACAGATTACAGTGCTATTTTATGTAATTTATAATGTCCTTGGTAATCCTCTTAAAATTGGCAGTGGCCTGCTTTTACCTTCTCTGTTATTACACACAAACATCATGTAGTTCTTAAACGATAGTTTAAAAGTTTATTCAATTATTAAAAGTTGATTGGCAAAATATATTACACATCGTGCATACTGTAAATTAGCCCAGTAGTTCTTAGTTCTTAGCAGGCTAGCTAATTTGCTGGCAGAATGATTAACAGATATTCAACCTGTACACAACTCATACTTTGTATTCCAAATATGTAGCTCTGTTGCATGTAGCCCATGTATTACACCCTAAACACTGTGTAATACATGGGAACGCTCTCTCTCTCTCGCTTTCTCTTTGTTTGTGTGTGTGCCACCGATAGAAATCTGCTGATAATTGTTCTGAGCTGTGCTAATGATTCCTTGTTGCTGCCTGAATCTACACTATCAGCTTCATTTGTCATAACTGCTTATAAAAAAGCTGATGCTGTGTTAATGTGCAAAAATGAATAGCTGGTTCAGCCTCTCTGGGGAAACTGCAGCACCACAGCGTGCATTTTTTTATGACACAAAGTCGGAGACTAAAAAACAAACATCAGTAATCAATATGTCCGATCATAGTATTACAAAATAGAGCAGAATGACATAGTGAAAAACCTATTTATTAACAAGCTCAGCCCTTATCAGAAGGAAAGAAAGAAAAAGTTGGATGGGATGAAATATTGCAATAGTGCATTGTCTGTGTGTATCAGTGTTTGATGTATTTTTAGATTCTGGGCTGTGCATCTTCCTCCTGCAGTATTTCTCACAATAGCTTGTTTTGCTGTGAGACTTCGGTTATCTTGTGTGCAACAAATAGTTCAAAAGATAAACAGTCCTGGAAGCCGTCTTGGCTGAACTTATTTGTGCATTTGTGTGTGTGTGTCAAGGCCTGGTTAATGGGCTTGTATGTATTAGAAGGAGGGCTGGAATGAACAACATGCCCTTCTAGCTGTCAGATGAGTTCATTGAGTGTGTGTTTGTGTGTATGGAGGGTACTTGTTTTTGTGTGTGAGTGTGTATGCCAAGGTCTTGATAACAGGCTTATGTAAGCAGGTGTATTGGAGGGAGAAAAGTAACAAAGTGCCCCATAGCTCTTTTAATATCCCCACTACATCGAGTCTGTATGCAGCCCTGACAAACGTGTGAGTGCAAAGGCTAGGTGTGTGTGTGTGTGGTTTGTGTTGTTGTGTGTGCATGTCTCCTAAACATGTTTGTGTGGGATACCGTGTTCATGCAGCAATGAGGTGTTGGAAATGGGGCTCTTGTCTGATAAACGGACAGTTTCATCAATAATGTAGCATTGGTTTTTGCCAGCGCCCGGCCAGCCGTCCCAGTAGCACACAGGGTTGTAGAGCTTCAGATAGCACTTAAGAGAGGAGAGGATCGCCATGTCTCACTGAGGGACTGAGTGCACTGTCACCTTAGCTATTAGCCCTGCAATGCTTCCACAGGGAGAGGAATTGAAGGTGAGAAAGACAGAGAAGCATTGAGGAGAGGGGTCGGGGCAGGAGGACTAAAACACAGCTGCCTTAGTGCTTCATGGCTCTTCGGGGGAAAGAGCAGGCTGAGAGAAAAAGGAGGCAGATACACTCATGCGGTGAGGTGGGAAGATGGAGTAACAGATGACAGAAGAGGAAACAAGGCTGTCAGTGAGAGAGAGCCTTGTGAACGATGGTTAATGTGAAGGGAAATGTGAGATAAAAGGAGAATTTTGAAGGTGCTATATTTAAGCATACATCGTATATTCATTGTATTTCATTGCCAACAAATTAACAGATTATAATATAATTCAACTGACAAATTCTTGGTTGGCTTAAACAGCCTGTGAGCTGAATTTCAAACTACACTGTAGCTAAGTTACAGCTGGCTAGGCTTAGCTTTGCATAATACAGTCTGAGTTGACATCCCATTATTTGACACCGTCATGTAATTTTAAACGTACTTGTTCCTGCAGAGCATAGACACATAAACTTTCCCTTTTTTGCATTACAGCAGCATAAATTAAATTAATGGATTTCAGTTGGAGTTGTGTTTAGTGCCTGCAGCATTTGTTTTTGTTAATAGCCGTCTAATTTAATGCATTGTTTCATGTGACACAAATCATGGCTGTGACAGCCAACATGACAACTTATAAGCTTTAACACCTAACTTTAATCAGTTGCGGTTTAATGTCTACCAACAACAAGAAAACCAGATGGAAGTGAAGTTATGAAGCACTTAACATGGCAGTACTCCTACAGTAAACTGATAGAGCTCCAGGTCTGCTTCCAAGTTTGTACCTTGGCTGGAAAAAATGGCTGATTGGTGTATGTGTGCACTAAAAAAGTGATAATTACACAAAAAACTGGACAGTTTATGTCATTGTGCACTGAATAATAACAATAATAGATTGAATGACAGGTTTGTTTCCTATAAAGGGATGAGACAGTTGTAACTTCACCAGACAAACGTAATACGAAGGCTTTTCTGTAATCTTTCATAAAAAAACAAGATAGATGAAGTGAGAGAAAAAGTAAAGAAATAAAGTAGAAAGGGAGACAGAGAAGGTCTTTGTTCATCTTGGTGATGAGATCTCTCTCCTCTGTCTCTGTGCTGATGATGTGATTTTAAAATGAGCATCTCATATTCATTCAGGTGACACCTGCTTTTCACACACACACACACAGCCGTCTGTGTCTCCCCTCTTCATCTCCCCCGTGTTCTATTGCTTTTCTGGGTATCGCCGCTCTAACAGCACTGAGGCAAATCAGTTCACAGCAGTGATTCACAGAGACGAAACATCTGCGGCTTGTTACACACACACAGTCCTCCTCACACATACGCACAATACTGTACACACCTGATCTTTCCCTCCTGTGGCAGTTCATGTGGCGGGTCGTCAGATAGCAGCCTCGAGTCTCCTTCCAGCAAGTAGACACATACACACTCCTAGAATAAAACATACACACATACACAGGCACATTTGTAGCATTAATCAGATTCTAATTAATTTAATGAGTGATGAGGCTCATCCATTTCTAACAAGGCCTGTGCCTCTGTTCCCTGCTCTTATGTCAGGATCAGGGCATTAAGTATCACCACACTGAATACTAACAGGAAGATTTCTTTCCACAGGTGATAAAGTGAGGAATTGTTGATTATATTCACTTTGTGGAAATGTGCAGTCGTTGTGTGTGAGTGTGTGTGTGTGTGCACTAATACCGTGCTGGGGAGCAGCTCCTGTATGCTGTCTCGAAGGGCCACTCGGAGCGAGCGAGCATCGACAACTCCTGCCAGCCGCAGCAAGGCATCCTGGGGACGAAGAAAAACAGATGCCCTGATGTCTGTTTGGTTGTTGGTTTATGATCTCAGTGTGTTTTTCTCAAATCCTGCGGCCTTGGCTATAATTTTGTTTTCTTTGTGGTTACAAGGTTTATGCTGCAAAAGCTCTTCCCTAGATATTTACCTTGGCAGGCTGCAGAGGCCTCTGAAACAATATTTAAACACTGTCACACTCAGTATGCCCACAGCAGTCTGTGCCAGTTGGAGACAAGAGTGTGTCACTTAAAAATGAACCGATGTCGTCTGGGATTACTGCAGCTACTTTTGCTGTGCTTTTGTTTCACTGTGAAACACAGCCATTACATTTTCAGAGACAATACATTTGGAGAGATGGTAGGCAGCAGATTCAGGAAATAACAGCATGTGACTAAGGAGGTGAAAGTCTCACACAGTTCACAAATCACATGCATTTACATTCCTAATAGATGCGTTCTTTAAACATCTGATGGAGGCACTTAACATGGAGTGAGTGTTACATGGTCATTATCCAAATGAGAGTCTTACTCTGATCAGTCACATCGTCGTCAACACGTTTTCATCTCTTTTGACATTAACGAATCATCAACAAGTCATCATACCCACGAATTGCAAAAGCTCAAAGGCTGATAATGGTTTAAATCTCCCTATTCATTGCATATGAGGGGAATTTACACCCAGTCATATCATATCAAGGCTCAAATTTATGGACAAATAAAGGCAGGCCTAAACATGTAGGTGCTGTCTCAGATTGTGACTGCCTGCCTGCCTCAGCTCCACTCATGCTCCATGCCTTGCTCACATTTACATTAACCAAGAGTTAGGTAGACTCTGATGTTGCCGGCGATTGAAGCCTCCAGCACTGACTTTAAAAACCTCTTTTTTTAGAAAACCAAGTAAAGGGTAAACTAACCAGACTTTGAGAAGAGAGAGTGTGTGTCAGCATAGACTTCAAAATCCTCTAGATGCCTTAAAACTGTGTATGTGAGATAGACTTGAATAGGAACACCTACATGGTGTCTTGAAGAATAATCTCCACATTCACAGTAAAGGTTAGCTAACCACCTTCTAGCAGGTGACATCTGACGAGTAGGCTATCAACACAGAAGCCGATCTTTTATGACACACAAGTTTGACCAAAGAGATATGCTCCTTTTTTAATCAGTTTGACTGTCTGCACGGCCACTGAAAGTCTGTGTTTCTGTGTAAGTCTGAGTTTTCTGAGTGTTTCAGATGCAGTTTGGCCATCCAGCAAACACTTCATTTGAAGCATACTAATGCAAGGTGAGAGCAGTTTGTTTCCTTTCAGAGCCCTGTTTGCTCCTCTAAAGGAAACCTTGAGCTGAAATAAATAATAGGTTTGGAAACAATGCATACAAACAGAGAAATAAGAAAACAGGTGAGCTGACCTCGGATAAAAGTGTCACTCTATAGATGAAGCAAAAATTGGCCCTTAATATTTTCTTCAGCCGTCCGATAATGAGTCTTCAGAGAAATACAATTTCCTCCTCTCAGGATATTACTCTAATCTTTACTCCATTAGAGGAGTGTAGGCAGATGTCTGAATGCAAAGTGAAATTAAAATGTGTTGTTGAGAGCATATACTGTTGTATAAAAATGTGTTTTCAATATTTACATATTTCTATAATATTATATTCTATATATTATCTATATTATATAAGATCGATAAACAATTAACTGATGGTTCAAAGACAATTTTCCTTTACAGTAAATTGTTGACTTGCTGCCTGATTGCTCACACACATGCTGAGTCTGAACTGGTTTCATATCCATGTGCACACAGTTACTTTCAAATGCCTTTAAACATAGATCTGTGCTTTCCTGGTGAGGTCAGGCTGGCATTTTCTGTTATGTTTGGATGTAAATAACTTAAAAGTAGCATGTTGTTCTTTTTCAATAAAATGCTCCAACAATGAACGCTGATTGTGACAACTTTGTGTGGTTGTGAGAATAAGTGCACCAACTCGCTCAGTTGGGATCAGAATCATAATAAACCAACAGAATAGCAGAGAGGTTGTTGCAGATGGGAGACAAAACATGATAACATAATGTTACCAAAGTGTTACCAAACTTCTGAAGTTTTCCTAAACGTGATCACCTATGGTTCCCAAATACAGCCAAACACTACATTATATTTTTGCCATTTTATTTTAGCTTTCTTGATAGTCCAAAAACTCCACTTCATTTCTGAAATGACACATGGGGATCTTGTTGTATATTTTAAGGCTATAAAAAATGTAGTTTGTGGCTTGAGGCATTTTTTTTTATTAATAGTTCCACCTTCCACAAACATTACAATCAGGCATACAGAACCGCACCATCTCACAGCCTCAGCTTTATCAGGCGAGCACTCCTTATATCCCATGCGACAGCTATAAATTCATACCATAAGCATATTTACACTCTGTGTGCAGTCTACGTAAATTCCCACCAGTTCCAGTTATCACACTGCATTATCATTACATGCAACTATGGTCTAAGGGAACAGCTCAGTGGGACTTGAAAACCTGATCAAAGCCGGAGAAAACACAGGGAAAAAAATCGCAAAGGCTTTACATGCTGCAGCTTTTAAAACTGTGTACTGAATATAAACTGGAGAGATAATGTTGTGGCACACAGATCATCCTCTTTCAATTGTTTTCACACAGGCGTTAGTCAGACAGCAGGGCTGGGAGGAAGAGAATCTTGCTGCTTCCCTAAGTGTTCAATTCCACAAAGGTATCAGGAGCTGCGTCTGCTGCAGGGCACCCTTTCTATGGAGGAAGTCCATCTGTCACCCCTACTGTAACAGACTGGGAGAAAATGTGGAAAACAAGGGAACTGGATGGTGGTTGTTGTTAGTGGGCAGGGTTGTGTGTAAGTGTTTGTGCTGGGGAGGAGAGGAAAAAGAGAGAGCGGCGAGTGTTGTCATGCCTGAGCACTCTGTGTTGGTTATTACATATGATTAGATATGATTAAATGCGATTAGCTTTGATCACTCAATCAGCCTGGCAGAGTGCTGTTGTAATGAAGTTGGAGCTCCGCCAGCTTTTGTGTGTGTGTGCATGCACATGTGAAAGAAAGTGTGTGCTGCATCTTAAATCTCAGATCTGGAAATGCTTGTGCAAATCTCAGTAAACTAATATTTGATAGAAAGTGGATTTAAACAGCAGACAAACAACAATGGAGGACGCCTCCCCGTCTTTTCTCGCTCTGCTGTCAAAAACTGGTCCAGGACAGATGCTAAAACCTGACCATCCTTTGTTTGTGTGCATAGCAATAAATGTATGCCTCTGTAAATGTCAGAGCGTGTCCTCTGACCTTTCACAGTCACTTCTTGCCATATACCTCCAACCATCTGTTATATTAATTTACTTGCTTCTCCACCCGTCATTGCACACATATTGAAGTGTACCTACTCACATCCATGCATACACATCACACACACACACACACACAGGTCCTGATGCACATGCATGGTTTTATTGTTTTTGATTATGTTACTTTAAGGGTCACCTGACCTCTTCAAGGAAGAAGAGTTCCGCAGAGGCAATGTAATCCTCCAATTAGGGAAATTCATCTTAATCTGAATGGAAACGATGCGATTTCATTACACTAACAGTTTTCACTAATGCCATTTCAATTTGTGCGAATTTAGAGGAAGCTTTTATCTGAATTGATTTAAAAACACCACAACAGAGCACCCCCCCCCCCACACACACATGACCGATAAGATGGTAAATGCATAGATACAATTTTGATTCAATTATTTTATTTTATTCTACTGATTGCATTACTGTCATTATTAATTTGTTACTGTGCTGCATTCATGGGGATCAGGTTGTACTGCCCTCCAGCCTCTGAGCATGGATGATGTTTTTGTCTGCCTTGTTTTATCCATTTCATCCCATCTGTTTTTATTCTATCCCTCTTTGTACCTTTCAACTCATATAGCCTTAATTTTTTATCTCCACATTTCCCTCCTCCTCCTCCTCCTCCTCTTCCTCCTCTCATCACGGTGTCGTCCGTTGTTGTCTTTATCTGCAGTCTTTCTAATCACTCGGAGCGCTCTGGCATTTTGAAGGGCACCTCTGATCAGCATAACTAAACACAGATGCCTCTTCTCTTTTTATCTTTTGTTAGACTACCCCTTCCCTCAAACACACACACACACAATATCCCCCTTGCCTTTCTCAATATTCAAATACACACCTATTAACCCTGGCTCAAACCCTGATGTCTCTCCTGCTGACCATCTGATCACATAAAACTGTAATTGACAGAGAAAATTGTGGTAAAAGGAAAATTAAAGCAATTAAAGTATAATTTGCTGACTAATTACAGATTACAGAGACTTCCCTTCCTTTTTAAATTGGACTTACTGCAGCAGGTGTCTAACATGCGCACAGAGCTCAATTTGCTCTTCAGCAGACGCTTAAACCCGAAACATCCCGGCTGCTTGGAGGGTTGCACAAAATAGTGAGAACTAAGTGGTCAGGGATACATTATCATGGCAGGGAAATTAGATCACAGAGAAGCAGGTCTTGACTGCTGAACAAGAGCATGACGACCTGGTAGGTAAGGAAAAGAAAAAAAAGAAAAAGGGCAAAATTTTAGCCTCTCATAGTTGTTTTTCCTGAACTACAGCAGTTAATAGACGTATGCAGCATTATTCCAGGAGGACATTTCACTGAAAAGTCTAATTAAGTCTACATGGACAGAGCTGTAGCTAGCAGGATAAATCCAAATCAGCTCTGTATAATACTGAGATAATTTTATAAGGAGCAGGACCAGGCCAGTTAATATTTACTCCTATAGAGCACTACAACTTTTTTTAAGCTTTCTGATTTGTACATATTTCATATGCTGTGGTATTTCAAGCTGATTAAAACAAAATGATTTCCCACAGCTATTTAACACAGCTCTGATGTTCAGTGTATTATTGCTTGTGGTGAAAATGTAATTGCATAAATAGTTATACAGTTGTAATTATTAGTGCAGGATCTGCTCAATTGGGGGGGGGGGGGGGGGGGGGTACAAGCAGCAAAAAGTTCAACAGATTTCCGCCCCTCAGGAGCACAACAGTGAGATATGGAAAGTTTTACAATGTAGGACGCATAAAATGCTGCTGCAAATAATTTCAATAAACATTAAGTGAGAAAAGGAAGAGAGTGCGGTAAGAGTAAATCACCAAGATGAGTTTGTATTTCAGAGGAAAGCCTGTATGTGACACAGGCTATTATCAGAGACACTCTGATACCCTGCTGTTTTATATTTATATTTTATATCTGATTAAAAATTCACAGCAAAAGTTCCACTCACAGGGAAATATTCACAACATGCACCCGCATTTAATGACCTTCATTATTGACTGAAGCCTGCTATGTGGAGAGACAGTACAGGTGTATACGAGGAGCACGGTGCTCACAGAAGTAAGTTTTCCAACCCAGCCGCACACATTTTAGTTGATTAGTTTTTCAGTTCTTTGGCTAAAGAAAATTTTCCACCTCTGTACACTTTTCATTTTTTCCTTCTGTAAAATAAAACTACCTGTCGATTGATAATCATTTGTTGTTTACAAAAACAAAGCGAAGCTGCAGGTCAACGCAGACGAGCAAAAATGATGTAAGTTCATGTTCCGATTTCCCATTTTTAAGGTAAATTGAAATTCAGCCAGCATATGTGAACACAGTGAGACACACGAAAGCTGGAAAAATTTCAGGCTAACGCCCCAGGCAAGCTATTTTCATTCAAGTCATTAATAAGTCCATGAGAGGAGGAAATTATAACCAATGAGAGAGGCAACATCAAGACTTGTCAAAGTGCATGCATCCTATGAGGATCCAGCTTTAGAGCAGCCTCAAGTCTATAAACCTGCTTACTAAACCTTGAAGGACATACACTCAGTTTGGCTCAATCAAACATAAAGCTTTCATATAGAAATCAACTTAATATATTCTGATAAGTAGTATATGCTTAATAAATGATTACTTGCCTACCAGGCACATACAGGGATCTATACTTGATAATTATCTTCTGCTGACCCTCCTTCTTTTGCAGGATTAAAATCAACCACAACATACTGAGGATGAATGCAGCTCCTTGAACGTCAGATTTACACAGAACCAAACTGTTGTAGATGACTCTATATATATTAATACTATTAATACTATTTTTTTCTTTGATTATCTTACATACTACTATGTGACATCATCGTGTGTTATTGCTCCACTGCACTCAATAATGTATTGAAGGTAACACACACTCCTTTGAGCATCAGATTAGATTAGCCCGTTAGCTGAGCACTAATATTCTAAATTGGTCACATTAGATAACGACCTACCTTAAGTAAAAAGTCAAGTCAGGAGGATTAGTTTAAAGAGCTAATTGGAGCCTTTAGGCTAACTCTCCTATTTCTTATCTGCTGCATTGTTCACAGAGCCATCGAACGCCATGAATCAAGCCAATCTGCATTTCAAGAGCTCCAACCTTGATCTCACAGTAAGGAGATGGAGGTAATGGCATCCCACTTGGAGATGATTAAAGGCATCCTCCTTCATGCCTGTAGAGATTTATGTAAAACAAACTGTTTACTTGTTCTGATAGGCCCCTTGGTGCATTCTAGCAAATCACTAGCTTGCTTACTTCACCTGCTGCATGTTGATCGGAGGATGTTTAAAGCGACAAGAGGCATAGTGTTAGACTCTTCCCTCTCTAACATTTAAGTTAAGTGAATTATTGATGCAGATTGATTTTCACCGGTCGTCTGTCAGTCGAAGATTAAATTAGTATGTCTGCCTGGGTGCCTGTCTGAGGTAAAGACAGACAAGAATGACAAACACACACACACACACACACACACACACACACAGCAGAGCCGGTAGTGTTGCATTGGGTCCTGGTTGTTATTCCAACAGAGCTGGGTCTCCAGTAGCATCACTAACATACTGGAGACACATGCACTGTAGAATACAGCCAAGCCATTAAGACGAGCCCCTACACACACACACACACACACACACACACACACACACACACACACACACACACACACACACACACACACACACACACACACTTATTCCCCCGTTTCAAATCTCTCTCACACACATATACACGTAAGCAGAGGGCCGGAGAAATGATAAGGCTGACCTATCACTATGAGAGGAACAGGTGCATGACAATGCTGCCATTTAATTAATCAACCTTTAGTGTGTGTGTGTGTATGTGTGTGTGTGTGTGAGAGAGAGAGAGAGAGAGAAGACAGAGAGAGAGGAAGACAGGTTGACTGGTTGTCAAGAGTTTGGAGTGACATTTATTAAACTGAGACCAGCCAGCAGCCCATAATTCATAAATATTTCCTGAGTGTGACTCAAGGGAAGTGGATGATAGATAAAAATAAAAGAAAAAAAATAAAGAACAGAAATTTATACTTGAAAGGACAAACAGAAATGCAGGGCATGGACAGACTAAACAAGGGACCCCAATCCCATAGAGACAGACAACTGTTAGAGCAGCTGCCAGTGTGTGTCCACTCATTCATATCACATTTTTTTGTTAGTATCACAGTAAGACTTCAAGTCATAATTAAGGCCTGTGGTGAAATTTCATATGAGCTCATTAATAACAAAGTTTCCAGCAAGACTGATTTGGATCAGCCTCAAACAATATAAGGCTTGACAACGATATTCTGGCAGTGAGGAATGTCTGCCAGTTCGTCCTTCACTCAGACTAAAAGGCTGTTTTAGCTTCTCCAGAGACAACATCAGGTCTCATCAATACTGCATTTTAATTAAAGAAGAAATACTACGCAAGAATTTAAAAGGAGAAGTTTGAGATTAAAAAACTCATTTATTGGTGTAGTCCTTGTGCAGTAATCCTCAGTAATTACATTAATGAGTATTTTTTTGCAATAAACCAGGACAAAAAAGGCTAATTGAAACTACTCGGTCATCACAACCTTGCTCCAAGGGGTCATGAGGAGATCCAGGGTTTGGCAAAGGGAGGGAATATCAATGAGGTAATGGATGGGATAAAATTCACAAGAAGACCATTTAAAAGCTTATTTTTCAAAACTGTCTTCAGAAGGTGAAACTTCTAACATACTTTGTTTGTTTCTCAGCAACAATGTGAATGTGATCATCATTCTAGATCCTGACTGGAAAGGTAAAACAAACAAAAAAGGTCCTGCAGGGGTTGTTGTTGCTTTCTTAGCTGGTTGCTGCAACAAAACATCTGATCAGAGGCCTTAAAGTGAGGTTAAAACCCCAGAACAGCCTCATGTGCATAAGGTTCATTTCATCCTGCTGGCTTTAGTTATTCTGTTGATCATTAGTCCATGTGTGGTCCAAAGGCTTTGTGTTAAGTTACAATTGCTTGTGCACCTCCATTCAAAAGAAACGGCTGCAGAGCGTGTCTGACAGACTGCTGCTGCTAATGAACATGAAGCTGGCTGCAGGTAATGCAGACATTTACATACACTACCTACATGCTAATGATACAAAGCTGGTTCAAAGTTCCCCTCTAATGGTTGTGCTCATTAAATAATTGTGTGTCATTAGCCGCTGTAAGTATTTAATCTTACTGCATTCAACAGTGATTTCACTAACCTTTGTGAAACTTTACTTTAGTTGAGCTGTGGTGTTGTCGTCATTCACTGTAAACGTTCTTGTTGATGAGAAATATTAACTGCATGCTGCCAGCTGGTTTCATGAGCAGCTGTTTATCTTTGTGTCTGCTTGGGTAAGTGAACACGTTTCACTGCGCTGTGTCTTCTGTCATCCTTTGGTCTCAGGCTGTGACTGAGCGGCACAGGCATCCTTCCATGCTGTGTGAGTCCTGCCCGTCATCGCCTCTGGACTTGCTGTCCATGGTTACTGAAGCTGCGCTAATGTTCCAGCATCATCAGGTGCTTACAGTTACACTGGTGACAACACTACTAAAGCTGCTGATGAAGCCCCTTGTCAGTGGTTGTTTTGATTATTTGTTACCAAGTTGTCATTATTTTAAACAAATGCTGATAAAAACGACATAGATTCAGTCACCTCTATTTTGATGTAATGCCTGTCTCTGTGTGTGCACCTGATGCACACTGATACAGTAAAATGCTAAGCACCTTGTCTAAAATGAATGGCTTTGATTGTCATCAGTGCTCACTAAGGGACTGGACTCGTCTCAAATGTCAACAACTGCCAATCAGGGATGTCCAAATATCATGGCGGCTCAAACACTACCTAGAGCAAAATGCAGCAGATGTGCCATGTATGATAGCACCTTTGTTGTAGACAATGATACCTAAAGCTCATCTGCTTTCTCTCTGCTCCTGCATCACTGCAGCAGAGAGGAATTCAAAGCTCTGGGTAGGGATGGGAGCACACACAGAAAAATGCCACTACTTTCTTGCTCACACAAACTCACAAGAAAGACACATGAATGGTTTCCATTCTTCATCCACACATTCTTTTTCATTTGTTCTCAACCTTTCACTCATCTACATCTGATTCACACACTCACTCTTTGTCGCTGTGGTCCCTCTAATGTTTTGCATATTCTCACTATTCTCAATTTCCACCCACACCCCTCTCCCTCCATCTCTTTGTCACCTGTCCGTTCCTCCATTTGTCCCTTACATCCCATTATGTCTCTCTCTCTCGCTCTCCCTCTCTGTCTCACCGCTGCAGGTGTTTGACAGTCACACTGTCGTCATATGGCTGTTGTTCTATTTTAATCTGACTCCTCTGTTCAGGAGCAGACACCCACATGCTCTCGCCATTCTCTTGGCTCCATTTCACTTTCTTTTCACTTCTTTTTTTCCCTCCTTCCCTGGCTGTTACCCTGTCCGAACTTCTACATCAGAATCAAAACCTATCTATCAATCTATCATCTATCTATCTGAGTAGGCGACAACTGTTGCTGCACAGAAAAGTGGAGGCATGGTAGACCAGCCACATTACCATGGATACGGATATCTCAGTTGCCATGAATGCAGCACTTCATAATGTCACACGCAATTTACCAAACTATGTGCCTTGTAATGCACCTCATCTCACCACGGTTTGGTTTTTCTTCTTTGGTGCTTTTTTTTGGCTGCACATTTTGTTAAGTTTACACCAACAATTTAAAATATTATTTTTACTTTATACCTGGAAGTGTACTATTTTAAAATTCTCTTTATTTTCCCTGCTAAACTTAGTATGAATGCCTTTCTTACCCCATTTAGACAAGTGTTACCAGTGTTGCTAAAGGTCCATATTAAATTTGTATCACTTCATAGTTGTTGCTCTACACTCTCAGTTTCTCGTGTGGTCTGCTTTTGTGTTTCCTCGGGTTAAATCTACAGCGCCTGGCTGCTGGAGTCAGTCATTTTTGAAAATAGTTGTGAGGTTGGAAAATCTGAGTTTCAGACTGAATCTGTCTAATGTCACATCACTCACTGGGGCATGCACGGCTTTAAAGCCTCTAGAAGACACACATGGGATTTGGATGGCAACAAGTAAATTGGTCTCTTATGAACCAGCCTTTCACTCTGAAGTGGGATAAGTGTGTAAGAAAGCTGATGCACTTTGATATAAAAAAGACCTAAAACTGAGTAAAAATATATGAAAGGCTTTCAGGTGATAAGACATAAATGAAACCACACACACACCATGCTGTTTAGGGAGTTTTCGTTTGATGTAAGATGTCAAAATATAAATAATAAAAAAACAAATGAATAAACATAATGAAACAGCCTGGTTGGATGAGGCCTGGAAGCCTGGTTTTGCAGGTTTTACAGTGAATAATCTGTGCTGTATATGGAGATGAAACTTAAAAGGGTTTTTCTGGTGACATGTGAGACTGACATTAACTTGTTAAAGCGGGGTGTAATAAGGGACCTTCCAAAAGGCAGTCACTGTGCTTAATAGCGGCTGGCATTAACACATTCACATTAACCTGCCAGCTACATAATTACTGTTCTGTGTGCCACCGAGACAAAACCACCTCATCACACTTTTTCTAAACCAGATTTAAGTCTGCATCATCTAACAATGTCCTCTTTTGAAGTAGACCTGTTATTTTTCAGCCAGGTTATTCACTCACAGCCAAATTTCCACTAGCTCTCTATAATGGCTGCCAGGAGATCTGGGACTGGAAATACTCCCTCTCCCCAAATGACAACACCAAGAACTGTATGTGTTTCTTCTTTGGACTACAAACAGGAAGTCGGGAATACCTACACACATACAGATGGGGAGAGGGGGAGAGAGAGAGAGAGAGATGAAGAAAGGTCGTATTCCCTGTGTTCACATCTTCACACAGTTGTTATTTTAACCATGGAGCCTTTCACCCGACTGCAGCCTCCTGTTTAGCACGTCATGTGTGTGAAAGGCTTGTGGATGTGAGATCCCACTTCAAAGTGTACACCTGGGGCAGCTATTGCACATGAATGCAGCAAATTAAAAATGAAAATGTATTAAACTCAATTATAAACACGGTGTGATTAGTTCACCCAAACACCACATATACACACACATGGAAATATGCACAGGTGCAAGCTCACAAATCCAATTTTAATGACTGAATAAGAAAAACATGAAAACCAAACACAAACGAGCACATGGAAACACACAAACCCTACACACTGTGCATACACAACACACACAGACACTGTCTAATGAGTCTAATGAGGGTTTTGATTTGAGTTGGATTTGTTGCACAGCCTTGTAATCCTAAAGAGATTCGGAGTCCTTGCAAGTGTTTGTTTGTGTCAGTGTGTGTGTGTGTGTGTGTGTGTGTGTGTGTGCATTACGCCATTGTTTAGGGGTAGGATAAATTTCCTGTTAAAAATTCCAGGATGGACTCCACTCTGGGAGCTTCCCTGTTTATCTGTGTGTGCATGTGTGAGTTTGTGTTCACACAATGCCTCAATCTCCTTATGCTACCTTTAAGTGCCCTTGACATTTTACCTCTCCTTTTCCCTTACCCCCTCCTTCCCTGCCTCCCTCCCTCTCCATCTTTTCTTGTACTGGGTCATTTCTAGTCCTTTTACACACTTCCCTCCTTTCCCATGACCTCTTTTCCTCTCCTGTGTCTTTCCACTTTTAAAAAAGGACACCTTGAACTATATGTGTGTTTGTGTTAAGTAACACAAAAAGTACTGAGAACACACAGTCCTCAGTGAGGAAGGACACCTCAAAAAAGAAAAAAAAACATTGTAAAATATTTTACTGATAATTTTTACACTATTATATTTAATACACTGTTCCACATTGAGACATACGTCTTTGTTACTTGTGAAGGATGGAGACAGCAGCTGATAGCTGAGAGCTCAATGAACACAGGTGTGAACATGTTAGAAGGGTGAGAATGGGTAAGTAGTAAACTGGCCCTGAAGGCAGCTGGATTCGATGACATAGCCCACAAAAGACACTTTTCTTAAATGGAGTTGTTTAACGCTTCTTTTCTAGATGAAGAGGACAGAGCATTTGGTCAAATTCTCAAATATTTCCTCTCGGTCCCCCTGTGTGTGGATAAAACTATTAGCATGCCATTCATTCTAACCAATCAGCAATAGATGGAAGAAGAGGGCAGTGTGAGTGTAATATGTTAGACGAGGAGGAAGAAGAAGAAGGGGGCCAGTAAATCTGTTTAATGCTAATGTACTGATCTCTGAGAAGGAGAGATAGCAGAGAAACAAGAAGAAAAGGTCAGATGAAAGAGGAGGGTCAGGGTGAAGATCTGCAGCTCTTTCCAATGGTGGAAAGGCCTGTGAGAGTTGAAAGGACAGATGGTCGAGGCGGCTCTGTTTCTGCCTGACAGGTGGGTAACATTAGTTTTGTTGTACAGAGGAGACGACTGCAGGTTTGTGGCAAAGCTAAGCTGCTGTGCTTGTTATTAGTGCTGTTGCTGTCATTTGGACGGAGCGTCCGAAGTGCCAGGTGGTGGAGTTCAGCAGTTTTTTAAGGAATGGTTTTCACCTCCTTTAAAGGTGTAAAAATGTGTTCTTTATTGAACATGCAGATTTGAATGACACCTAATGACACTCTGTCTATTACATGTGAAACGCCAACAGTCACTGCCAGAGGTCAAATTTTGTTGCTTCTTGTTGTGCGTACACTTAGACAAGGGCTGTTAATCTACATGTATACATAATGATTGTGTTTTTATCCACCCTAAAAATAGCATTTAATCACCTTTTGCAATACAGCTACAAATAGTCATAACGTAGAGATACAAGCACACTGAAGCGCAGCATCTCATTATGCAGCACTGCTGGCACCGGCAGAACTGACGCACTCTCTGCGTTAGATGAAACACACTGTGCACTGTTTCATTTGGCAAAGAGTACGATTCAGGAAAATAATTACAACCCGATAGCATGAACATAATATGGAACAAGCCCAGAAACAGTAATTACAATCTGGCAAGATGGCTCTATTAATTGAAGTGAACTTATTTGATGCCACTCCGGGTTGTGGATACTTGAACAATATGTGTGACATCCGGGAGGACGGATGAAGAAAAAAAAAAATCTAATGACTTAAGGAGATCGAGCGGCGTCACCATATATAGCTGTTACACTTGCAAATTCAGTGGATTTGAGTGTATTAATGCAGATTTTTGATGCCTGTATGGAGATTTGTTTATCTGTGTGTTTCACACTGAGATAGTCACACAACCTGTCTATATTGTTTCCATTCATGCTTTTATCTCATCATGTCAGGTCACTGATATTGGCTTGTTCTCCTGCCTCAGTCAGTCAACAGCGACCTGGCTGCAGCTGCAGCAGAGTGAGCCTGCCAGGCTTTTGACAAACACTCTCACAGGTCCCATATCACCCCCTGTGACTGTCCTCTTTTTATTGGCTCTCAGTGAAAAGCAGGTTTGTTTTTCAAAATATCTCTCAGTTCACACAATCTAAATTCACTGAAGCCTCACATGTCCTGATGAGTACAACAGGAAAGCTCCTCATTCTTTGTTCTTTCTATTTTATAGTCTCATATTGAATCATATAAATAGGTATAAAATCATGTTTGTGGAACATATATATATAGATTTACTAGCTGCTGTTTAAGGTAAAAAGATGAGCTGCTGCCGATAATGAAGCTAAACAGAAGTTTAATTAAACCTTCCTTGTCCTTCACACTTCATTATACTTTACACGCTCACTGATGGTACTGCCAATATCCTTTTGTCTTCATTTGCAATGACGAAGAGGAGGAAGGTATGGAAAAGAGGGAATGAGCAGATGAGAAGAGAGGAGAGGAGGGGAAGGCAAAGATGGCAGAGGTAGACGATGTGAGGAAGATACGCAATGAGAAAGAGGAGGGGACAACAAGACCTATTCCTAATGAGGCTAACTGTGTGCTGACAATGGGGCACCAGACACTGAATCAATACCTGCCCCAGAGGTCACACACACACACACACACACACACACAGAGTCTGACATTGTGTAGCTGCTGCTTGAGGCCATAATTCTGACTAAAGGATTCCTGCCACTGCTACATAGACAGAGCCGACTGGACAGGAAGCCTGCTGTGGCGGAACATAAATGACCCATAAAACACACACACACACAACCACACATTTAACATTTAAGAGCAGTAAAACAGTTCATGTGAAAATACTTCATTACTACCAGTATGAGCAATACTGTGAGTAAACCAAGCTGCAAAACTATGTCATTATCAGGAAGGTGTGTGTCTGTGTTGGTGTTCTTCAGTTTGAATAGAAATGTAGAGATGCTTGGCAAACTGTAAATCTGCTATTTAGATGTGCTCTGCTGACTGAAGGGGAAAAACTCTAATAAATTAAACTAAAATGAATTACACAAAGCTTGCACACATTTCAAACACTGACACACACTGTCAGGCACGGAACCCCCTGTGAGGTCCACTTAGCTGATTGGAGTACAGGTGATTGATAGGGGGTATTGTGATGGATGGCAGTTACTTCCCAACAAGTACACACACAAACACACACACACACACACACACACATACATACAGATGTAAACCTACTGAAAGAGTAAAAACTAATATTAATATTTGTTGCATCTTGCCCAAGGCTGCCTTATCAGGGACTCACAGGAGTCCGCTTTGAATTTCAAAATAAACACATCTCTCCTGTGTATATGCTTGTGTGTGTGTGTGTGTGTTGTACCAACATTGTGTTAAAAACAAGTTTAACTCAGGGAAGCTATGCAAAAAAAAACTCCACAGTGAACAGCAGATGCACATTTCTAACATAGAACTGCCCACATGTGATGCATGCATTTTTAAAGACAGCTGACATGAGAGATGCTGGTGCCATTTCTGCTGCTACAAAACAAACGCATCATCTACAGTGATGGGCTTTTTTTGCAGAATTCTGTACTCATCATGTTGCATTTCAAACTGCACAGTTGTATTGTTTTTCCTTCATCTCTCAGTGTATGTGTGGTGGGTCTTGTGTGTGTCCACTGAGTGGGCAAAGTTAAATACAAAGATTATAGCTGGGCCATTAATTCTCCTCCACAAACACTCACACACACTGAAGGTCAACCCGTTTGAACCCTGTTATCACAACCATATTACTCAACTGTGTTAATTCCAGTGTAGTGTGTGTGTTATCCCCAATGTTTGAACTGCTTAGATTGTCTGCATAGTGAGGTGTTTGAAGACTGAGTGCACTGGAGATTACACGTTTGTGTCAAAGGTGTATATATATATATATATATATATATATATATATATATATATATATATATAGATACACTGTGCTCCTATACTCGCACACATACACAATAAGGCATGCATAGAAAATTACCCCTTTTCCATATACCTGGTTTATAGGAAAAGTAATGAAATGAGTAAAAATTAACATTTGTTGCAGAGCACACACACACAGAGTACACACAAAGATGTACACATGCACAAATGTACAGTGACACTGGCCTTGTAATCTCAACTAATCTTAAACTAAACTCTGATCAATTAACCAATGAGACTGATGGAAGTCAATAGTGCAGAGACCCAGCACCAGAAGCATAGAGCAGTGTAAAAGAGACTGAAAGCAGAAGGGAAGCAAATCAAAGGAAAGACAGGGAGAGACAGAGATGAAAAGAGGAGCCGATGGAGATATTGCATTTCACTTCTCCTGAGTGAAAGTGGCTGTGAAAACGAGGGATTCTAAAAAAAATGAAAAAAAAAATAAAAAAATTCTAGACTTGTTCCACAGACAGAAACGAGTCCCTTTGTAGACTGTAACCTTATGTTAACAAAAATAAAACTAAATTAAACTTAGACATCATCACTACTAACTTGGTTTAAGTTTAATTGACAACATGTTACAAGCAACCCTTATGCCATGCAGCTTCTCTGCTCTTTTCTTGGATGTCATCATGAGCTCAAGATGGAAATATTTCACATTTTGCTTATATGCACTACAGGAAGGAGTTTCCCATGTAAGCATTGGCCATTTCCTGCTGAGGTAGAGCCGAGTGCAACACACCCAGAACTCCAACTGTTGCTGGTGGAGTTACATTGTCTTGGCTTTAGACAGGAAGACAGACACTTGGAAGAACTTTCAGTTGTCAAGCTTTTGTATGACAGCAGACAGAGAATGTCTAAGCTGTCTACGGTGCTGTATCAGTTACTTTATAAGTTTTTCTTAACATCTATAAGCAAACAGACCTAATAGTGTTGATGTAGTTTTCCTGAGCTGCTTCTAGAGCCACATCTTACTAATGGCACCCTAAAGTGCAGGAGCTGCAGTCCTACTCAAGATTGTACTCGCTGTCACAGTTGGGTGTTAAAGTCAACACAGAAACTAATGACTTAATTTACATAATTTTCCTCTACAGGGTTCTACAGGGAGGTGTTCATAATTTATGTTATTAAGTGAAATAAGTCGTTTAGAGGAAGAGCGCACAGAAGAAATACATATGCATGTGTGGCTGTGTGGTTGTGTGTGCATGGGCATCGCTCCTCCAGTCCAGCTGGTATGTGACTAATGCTGCCATGGCAACAGGGAAAGCCGTCACCGCCAAAATGTCTGTTAGAAGGCTTGGAGATGTGATTGTCCTTCTGTCCACCCACTTTTAGTCTATCGATCCAAATCTCTTTATTTATTTATTTCCTCTCTGTGATAATCTATTAATCTGAGATTATTAATTTGCCCGTCTGTTGATTGTTGATCTGTCTATCCTTCTTTCAGTGCCTCAATCAATCTTTCTGTTCATCAGCCTAGTATTGATCCATCCTCCCCCTGTTGCTCTATCAATCTTGCTTATCGGCAATCTTTTACTTTATCATCTATCTAGGGATGGGAGATAAATCGATTTCATCGATTAATTCGAATTGGCTCTTTAGAACGATTTTTTTCATGAAAACTGATTTTAACTTCCACCACCAACTCACCCCCCCGTGCTCCCGTAGTTCAAAGTGGGCTCAGCCCTCCCCCACCTGTATCCCACAGAGACACAGCTGGCAGAGGAAATCATCTTTCCTCACTGTGCTGCAAAGTTGGTTTATAACATGTCCCACTCTCTCCTTATCGCTTGTGTCACTGTGTGTTTGTGTGTGATCGAAGGAGTGAGAGCCCTTACCGGTCAATTTTATTTGGTCATATCAACAAACCGGACAGACAGCTGAATGCTGCAGGCCGATAGCAAGGACTGTACTGCTGGACTGAGAACAGACTCTGGATGTGGATGAAAACGAATGTGTCACACTGAGCGCTGTGTTTCCATCAGTCCATCCAGTCATGATGCTGGTGCACTGGCTCAAATGTTAGCTAACTTAGTTACTGTCTTCTATCATAAAGTCCATCCGTTTATGACGGGCTGATTAACATTAAACTGAATATCTATCTATCTATCTATCTATCTATCTATCTATCTATCTATCTATCTATCTATCTATCTATCTATCTATCTATCTATCTATGATATATTTATCATTTTTCATTGGTCTCTTACCTTGAAGGAGAAACATCCAGGAGCATCAGAAGAGGAGAGACATACATGAGAAAGACAGAAAAAAAAGACTTTTGTTAGGAGGCTGAACAGAAACATAAAAAATTAGCTATTTATTTATGTTTATTTATTGCAGCATCCTCTGGGCGTCATGGAGATTTTCTGTTCAGGATAATAACGTATGGTCGGCTTGTTTTTGCAAAAGGTCAAAAAGGCCAAAGGCAGTGCTGATGAACAGGTCATCGTGCCATCAGACACACTTCCACAGTGCAGTCAACACCACCCATTTCCCTTTGACCTCAAGGCACACAGGCACGCCTGCCCACACACAGCATACGCAAGCACCAACACACAAACGCTGTGTATAAACAGCTGTGCAGATAATTATGTTCTGTGTGTGAATATGTGATTAGGTGGTAATTATCATTATCAAGTCGACCGTGGGCACATAATTCTTAAAAAACCACCGCTTTCTGTTTTTGTATGTGTGTGTGTTGAGGGGGTAAATTCACAGATATGTTTGTGTGTTTTTAAATCTGTAATGAATGTACATGTGTACAGTTACAGTAATACATCAGTATTTGTACACTTCTTTACAATTCTGTAAATGTGTGTGTGTGTGTATCACTTCTCTAGCACAATTTTGAATGTCTTACTGCAGCTTCATCCTCTAAAGCCTGTTGTGTGTGTTCAAGTGTGTGTGTGTGTGTGTGTGCGTGCGTGTGCTCTTCTACAGAAAACTCAATATGGCAGGGTCAGCGCTGCAGAAAATGGTCCATTGAGTAGCAATTGCATTTTGCTGCCAAGGACTCTCTGCTTGACTCTTGCCTTTTCTATGGGGTTTTACGTAAAACTGCTGAGCCCACACACAAATACAAACACACCGCCTGCGTGCACACGCGCAAACACACACAGATACACACTTGTGGAAAAGAGGATAAAGAAAGAGACTGAGAGCAAGAGTGGAGGAGGTGTGACTAATCTCCTCTTCCTCTGTTTGGAAAGACTGGAGGAGATGAGCGAGGGCTGTAAAATCATTTTGACGGGGAGGATTAAGACACAGACGCACACACACACAGACACACACACACACACATACAGGTATGGTCTCTTTCTTACACCCAGACCAGCTGATATCTCTCACACTGGCACGCACACATATGGAGAACATACACAGGTACATCCTTGGTTTTCACATGTGCAGCCAAACTTAAATTTCCTCTCTGACATAAATTCTAACACACCTACGCACAGATATGCTAACATGTTCCTACGCAAACCAATATACAAAAGGCTGCTTTATACCTGGCAATAACATGTGTCTCCTCTCACACCACGTCTACATCAGATGCTCCAGTATTATATTAAGATCTGCCATGAGAATATTCTTCTTTTCCTTATGATGCGGATTGTCACCGCATCTTCACTTCCTGTTGTAATAATAACACCCCCGAAGTCCCCATGTCATTCAATTTTCATGTTTTTTTCAAATCTACTCTTGCGCAGAATCAGAAAACTGTTTTTCACACAGATGTGGGTTAGCTGAAACCTCTTGTTGAATCAGTTAAACAGAATATATTTGAAGCTTGAATCAAACAGCCACAGTACTAACCCCCCCCCCCTTTTTTTGGCTGGCAAAAGCATCTCTTTGAAATCAAACTGCTGATGCTGCGAGCTGCCTTCAGTGGCTGTTTCAGTAAAGTCAGGCTGTGATGACTTCATAGTGTTAGACTGACAATTATGTTTGTTAAAAACATAAAAACTGTTTAGGAACAGTTCATTCAGGTCTTAAAGAATTAAACATCAATATCTCTGCACAGACATCTCAACATATAACATTTGTATAAGTAATTTGATTTAAATTTCGACCTGAACACTGAACCAAAACATCTGTTGTTTCATCTACACTGCATGTCAGGTTGGACTGGCTGCTGGGCCTGACAGAATTCAGGAGATTAAACTGACAGAATACAAGTATATACACAATGCATTACTCTCTCTTTCACACACACACTGATGCCAGAGAAAGGGGCTGTTGCCAGGATACACAGGCTATGCGTCCGTTTCCTGTCGGATCAGTCGAAGGAAGAAAAATATAAGTTTCTGATCATGCTGTCACTTTCCAGTCAGTCTGCCTCTGATGTTCCCCCTCTCTTTCTGTGTGTGTGTCTGTGTGTGTGTTTTGTCAGTGTGTTTGCAGTGCTTGCAGGCACTAATGTGTATTTAAGCACATTTGATGCAGTCCCGCGCCTCTCTCCTCCTCACATAAGTGAAATGCCAACTGCATAATTAACATTTATGCTATGTTCCCCGGCATTGTGTAAGATAATTATGCTGACATTTGCCACATAAGTCAACTGTTATTTTTTATCTAATTTTCATGTTTTTTTAAAATCATTTTCAGAGAAATAAATACATCACGTCCTGTGGATGAAGTGATAATGAAATTAAATGAATGCATGGAAAAACTGGGGAGATTATTTTTGCCTCATATTCATGAAGGTTTTAGGTCAACATCAAAATGATGAAAGATAATATAAACCCACACTGATCACACAAATTACTCTTTCAGACCACATTGAGATAGAATTTCTATCAAGCCTCGTCACTAAGCCCCCCTATATAAATTATGATGATTATTTTGGAGCTTACTTGGAATCTCACCTGACTTGACCTGAGAGAAATGACGGAAAAGGAAAGGGGGAATGAAAGATGAGGTCTGGTGTTCACATTTTGGAAAATGAGACATGACCATTCATTTAGGAAAGAAAAGGAAAACGCATACAAATAAAGACTGAGGGAGAAAAAGCATATTTTTATACTGGTGTCTGGAGTTCTTCCACATGCCAATCAAACACCTAATCATCAACCGATTGTTTCCATAGTAATTAAAGCAGATCACATTATCTGTGGTCTGTTTTTAAACGCGGTGTTTCGGGTCTTTCTTTGTATTTTGTGGCTGAGATGAAATGACACACAAAGCTTCATTTTTGAAGATTTTGTGCTTTTGCTGTTTCTTTAGAAAAGCGTTATGACAGGATGAGTCACACTCAGTTTCAGAGAAGGAACTCCAGCGTTACCAAGCTGTCTTTTATACTGGATCTGCAGGGGGTCTTCCTAAATCTGCTCCGCAGGCTGCTTTGGGACATTCCTCCACACTCCACAAAGATATATTTTTGGGGTCAATTTACAGCAGACTTTTAGAGATCGCTGTCTCTAAAAAGGATGAGTGAAACAACAAGATGAAAATACAGATTTTAAAGAGTGGATTTGGTTTGTGTAGAAAATCACCATGATGACCATGGTTTCAACCTGCAGGGAAAACAGTACAGCGCTCAATGCTCCAATCTGAGGTTTACAGTGACTCATAGGTCAGTGGAGTTCGATCCACTCATAGAGGAGCTGCTACTAATCTTTTACACCCACGTAACCCCCACTTGCTTTTAGATTCCTGTGCGAAGGAGGCAGCATCACAGAAGGCAAAATTAGGATCTGCAACGTGAACGCAGGAACAATCATTTACATAATAACTGTATCCATCAGAACGCTCCACTGAAAGGAAGAGAGCGCTGATTAATTCCTCCCTACGCCTTGATTTCTCTTTGTTTGACTGACACACACACACACACACCTTACACCTCATTATGCAAAAAGGAAGCTGTCATAATGACATCCATCATTCCACCACCTTTTCCATACATTTGTCTTACCTCACTGTTCCCAAGGTGACGATAGTTTTACATCTCTTGGTCGTTTCTATGGTTACTAAGAGATAACTAACTGTAACAGGTGTCTCTTTTTCTATCACAACCCCCCCCCCCAATATTTTTTCTCTTCTATTTCTAAAGGGAACAAAAGTTTCTTTTTTACTTTTTTTATTATTATATTTTTATTATACTGTGCAGCCAATATATATGGTGTGAGAAAAGAAAACATTGACCATGAATCCTGTTTTTTAGACGACGTATAATTATAAAAACTATTTCTTGATGGCATTTTTCAGTCATTGTTTAGAGCTATAACCTGAAAACTTATTTAAAATTTTAAATGAAAAGTTTTACCAAAAACCAAAGACTGCATATTTGAATATTCGAGTGCTGTAAGAAAGCGTATGCAGTTAACTCCTTGGTAACCTTTTCTTCTTTATGCGGACACCTCATGGCTCTGACTTGTTGTTGTCCCTCTCGCGGGTCAGAAGTGTTGTTTACGTCATGATGAAGCAGATTGGGTTCTGTGATGTAATCAGTAGCAAATGAAAGTGGGTTGTTGGAATTTATATGTATGTATCTAGGTTATATTTGCATAATGTATTTATATATTTTTACAGATACAGAAAACGACTCATAATTATAACATAACTGTCTCTGTTGTAAATAGCCTGAGGGGCAGCTGGATATAGTGCATGCTGCAGAGGTGATGCAGTAAAGAGTGCAGGGACAGATTGAACAGAAATACAAGCAACTGTGTGCAGCCCAGCCTGACCACCAGACATGAGGAACAATGTGATTCATTATATAATAATGGATATAAGTTAATATTATAACTTAACGACCACACTACAGCATGTGAATATGCTGCAAACTACCATTTAGAATATTTAAAGGTCTTTTTTAAATGTTTAAACATAAACTAGGTTTTAACATCGTACATACTACCAACTTACAAAATGATTCAGTTCTAAAAGCTTGTTTTACTTATTATTATGCAGGAGTGCATGAGAATTCAACAGGTTTCCTCTGCTTTAAGCACTGCAAGTGAGCTCGAATGTGAGAATTTGTTTTTATTGGATTAAGCAGAAGCAGAACAGCCTCTATTACCTACAGTAACAAGCATACCTTTTCTGGATGTCACATTCGCTCTTAATCTCCCTGTTGGAAAATCAAATAAATCTAATCTCAGCATATGAGAGGCGTGTTTGTGTGTGTATATGTGTGTGTGTTTGTCTACTGGTACTATATCTGAACTTTGCAACGGATCTTGTGTATTGTCCGTGAATATCTCTCAGCTGCCACAAAGAGCCCTGATGCTGTCTCTCCTCTCTCTGCTCCGCCTCTCCTTCATCCCTCTCTTGCGCTCTCATGCGCCCACTCACTGCCACTCACACTGACAGACGCAGAAAAACACACAGATGAAGTGAAATGAAATGAAAAATGAGAGGATGAGATGAAGAGAATAATAGCTCCGGTCTTTAAACATACAGTTTTGGGAAAAAAAGCAGCGTTGTACCAGCTTGGACTGCTAATTCAAATGATCATTTATCACATCAGCTGTGGACACTCTGCTCTTCTCAAAGTTCCCCTTGGCAATGACACATCTTTGCTTTTTCCCCCCAAAAAAACCTGCCCTCTCTTTCTCTCTCTGTCTGTTTTAGATGAACACGCATGGTATATACACAAAGAACATTTTCACACTCCCTAAGGCCTCCCTCAAGCAGAGCACACAGCTCACTGCTTCCTGACCTTCCTCTCCCTTGCCCTTACAATATCTTTTTCAGTATCTCTATTTAGCATCCACAGGTAAAGACTGACCTTTTACCATTGCTAACATACACTACACAGAGGAAAACAGAAAACCTGACAGTACAAACAGATTTTAGGGAGTGGGACGGTTGCAGAGCTGAATTTTCCTGTTTGTTCTCCTAAATTTGCCTTGCCTGTTTTAACCGCTCATTATCTCTTGTTGTGGGGTGGAGTTTGTGTCTACTGCTGGCGTATTTTCACGCCTACATGCCCTTTGTTTGAGGAGGATTGTGCTGATCCTGTCCCCACAATTTACTGTGGGCTGCAGTTTTACTTTCACTTTGATCAGTGTCAGCATGTATCATTACGGAACAGTGAACAAAGTACCCCGAGGTTAGAAGACTATTAACAATCTGACAAAATAATTACATTGTAATTTCCCGCAAAACCGATGCCCACATTTTGTCGAGCTGCTTTCTAGTCACTCAGGCTCACCAGTGTTTAGCCTATGCTGATAACTTCATCCATTATTCTTTAGATTTTTATGTGTCTGAAGAGGAAGATATGTAATAGAAATGAAAGAGGAGTTGGTTGAAACGTAAATACACAAAAGTCAAACAGCACTCTATGACCTGGTGCTCAAATTGTGTACTGCCACACTTATAGATGCTGTTTTGACCGTGTGTGTTCAATACATTGTGTACTATGAGCACTATGAGTGTAAAACGATGGACACTTCTCACCCCTAATGGTCAATGTCTTGGCTACATCGTTGGAGGAAGGGACCACCAATCAATTTTCAAACGTGTGAAAAAAGCAGGAGAGAAAGCAGCAGCTTATAAATGCTATGTACATTGTAAATTCATGGAGGTCATACTAGTTTAATTTTACAGTCTGCAGGGCAAAAATGCAGCAGCTACATTAGCCTAATGGATTAGTTGCATTTTCAGCTTAGTATTTGCAAACTTCCATGTAGAAAATAATGGATCATAGCCCAGTTTTAAGTGGGATTAATGCTTAATGCTAACATCAACATGTTAACATGCTATATCTTCAGTTAAATTAGGCTAACATGCCTCAACTGTGCAATATGTGGGCTGCTTACTTGTCTATGAATTATGTTATGTTATTATTATCAGTGCTTTTTAAATTGAAAATATACAGATAAGTAGGAGTGCTCTAATCAATCAAAAACTTATCTAATCATATTGATAGATGTGCCATGAAATTATGAGTTTTAGTTTATTATTTATCTTATATAACCATTAACATCTAAATTACTTCTTTTCCCCCCACAACCGACTCTTCTGACAGCTGCACAGCTGTCTAGTGTGAAGTTTTGGAGTCGATCTTTTTTCCAAAATTTTAGGTTCATTTAACTGCTTGTGGGGAGAACACGGCCCCCCAAAAGCAGTTAAATGGACCTCGACAAAAACTCATCATCTGTCTCCTTCCATTTCTATCCAAAACAGCTGCATCTCTCCACGGTCACCCAGTGGGTAGGAGTGATGGTGGTGAGATGCAGAGGGAGACGTGGAGAGAAAACAGAAGCCAGAAAGAGAGGAAGAGATGTCTTTGAAGCCAGGAAGGAGAGGAAGATTGGCAGGTACTAGAAAAGGGTCAACAGGACAATGGAGGAGATCAAACGGCTCAGTGTGGATTGAAAAGCATGAATGATTTAATTTCCTGGTCAAACACTCACGGAGACATTTAGTGGTCGAGAGCGAGCGTGTGATGCCTCTAATATCGTTTTATCAGCCTCAACAACCAAATCAAACATCCTCTATCCCGCTGAAGGCTCCTAGATGGACTCATCTACACACATCTATATGTACAAATAAAGTTGATATACACTGCACACGCACACACACAGACCAAGGTTCTGCAACACTTACCCCTCTTCTCTAGTGCAAACTGACAATTTGGCTCTGTCATTGCCATGGTAACACAGACCAGGATTGCCTGTGGAGGCATGTCGACATATCTAAATATACTCACACACACACATACACTTTCTCCGATAAATGCAGAGCTATGACTAAATGTGGCAAGTTTCTATCTGACAGGGTTTTTTTCTACTTTTACTTTCGTTGTTGTTAGGTTACTTTAAGGTTCTCATAATGAGGTTTGCATATTCTCTGATTGGACCATGTTTTTGTAATCCAGCATGCTAGGCTAGCTACAGGCTAAATGGTGTCATTTCTGGAATTAAACTATGTTTAATGACACAGCAGCAGTGCTGGAGGTGGAGACGAAAGGGTAAGAGCAGCATAAAAATGTAAGACAGTGTAATGATTGGACGCAAAATCAGTATATGCCCCTAGTGCAGGAAAGGTCATCAGAAAATATTTACCATCTTGGTGTATTAGTGAAGGTGCCATCAGTATAAATCATGATAATACCGAGGATGTTTCAGTTTCAGGCCTGAGTGAGGGCTTGTAGTTATAGTTCAGGAGGGGGTCACCATTTAATTGATGCAAAGCAATGTGATGTTCTCTGAAGTGATGTGTGACTGTGTGTGTGTGTGTAGAAGCTGGTAACGAGTGTCTTAGTAGGAAAAGGTCATTTTCTTGTTTGTCACACTGACAGCTCCTCAGTTATTCCTCTGTGGATGCACACACACCCTTTCCCTGTGAGGGCACCTCTTTCAGGAGCAGCTGACACCGAGACTCATATAAATATGGTGGCATGACGTAGCTCTGATATTCTAATCAAATAACCAGAGAAGGACAGGTGACATGGCGTTCTTCAATAACAATACATCACCACCGCCTCCTTCATCCTTCCTCGTCCTTTCCTCCTCTGTCCTCCGCACATAACCCCGACCTTCCTCCCTCCATCTGTCTTTGACTTTCATTTGACGGCCTGAATTAAACAGTCAATCTAATCCCTCAGGGAATGACATAACCTCTAAATTTTTTCCTGTTTCTCTGCCATCCTCCTGCTTCCTGCCTACACTTATTGAATACCAAGCAAGAGAGATAAAAATCAATAATCTCCAAAACAGTTTTACATTTTTACATATGTTAGATGAATACACAGTTAATCTGTCATTAAGATGCTGTAGCATCTAATGCACAGTTATTGCGTGTCCTACATTTTAACTGGTGAGTGAGACTCTGTGTTGAAAAGGGATTTATGCACTCAGTGTCACAGAATAATGGCTGCCTGAAAGGCAATTTCAATTTTTACTTTCACTTCAGCTTCCTATGCATAAATTGTGAATTAAATCATTTTGTCTTGTCAACTTCCTGTTTTGCTTACAGCTTAACAGAGTCTTGGTTTCTTGGTTACACATTTTAAGAGACATAATTGGAAAGTTAAGATATCAGATTTGGCCAATAATCCCTGGAGGATTACTCTTAACTGTCTGGGTAGTGACTGTAAGATTTGTACTCTGGCTGCAGGGGATCCGTTTCAAAGACTGAACACAGAACAGAAAGAAGTGACAAAATAATCAAGATCACATGAAAGTGTGCTACGATTGTAGCTCCTTTTCAAGCATATCAAATTCGAGTTTGCGTTATGAAGAAAAATACAGACAATTTAAAACAAACTGACACAGTGTCATTTGTCATGTTCTCACTTTTGCATGTATGGGTGTGTGTGTGTGCATGACAGGCAGCAGCTGTGGCGTCTGTTAGCGCTCCCTGTGATTAAATCATAAATAATTAAAGCTTTGAAAGAGACAGAGAGAGAGGGTCAGAGAAGGAGGGAAAAAAAGAGAAGAGAAGACAGGAGTAAGTGTAATTATGTTCCCTGGAGGGTGTTCATTTGATTGCAGAACAAGCCCTCTGCTAATGCATTTGTACGGATCGTCCAGAGGAGGTGCATCTTCGTTCTCTCTCTTTTATTCTTTTTTTCTGTTTAATATAACAAACAAACCAAACCATGTTTCTGGTCACCTAATCATGTAATGAACAAAGTTACTTTTTTATTAATAAGCGACCTGAGTCTATGTTTTTATGGCACCTTAACCACAGAAACTTCTTTGGTGGATCGATGGCACGTCTGCGCTCTGATAAACTGAGCAGTTGTGTAACAGCAACCCCCTCCATCCCCTCACCTCCCACATGAGCACTTCATCTGAGCAACATGCGTCACAGCTTTGGATGGAGCTGTCGATATTTGATCCAGAATACAAATCCTGAAGCATCAGCAGTCAGGAGTCATCTCTGTTTCCCAATGTGACACTTCTTCACATCTCTTCCTCATCTGTACTGCTGCCTGTGTCACGTCTTCTCACACACTCTTTCTTTTGTTTTATCTTGGGCTCTCTGCTGACTGAGCAGAAAAGCAAGGTGTGTGCGCGTGTGTGCATGCACTTTTCCTATCTTTTTGTCCTGCACCTTCACACTGTCTCAGCCTCCCTCCTCTCCACATTCTTCTGTCATCATTGTCTCTTTGTTAGTTTGCCGTTAGATGCCTCCACATTTCTTTCATCAGCTCTGCTTTGATTAACAATCACAGCTGCCATTACCTCAGATGTGCATGCACTTTTATTCCTGCAGAGAAATCTAACAGGTACCTGGATATAAATTAAAAATGTGATGTTGCACATCTGTTTGATTTAAAAGCAGCATTCAGCATTTGACAGCACATAAACGGTGAGTTACAGAAGCGTGGTTTTTAAGGATGAAGCATTTTCTATCTCACCAAAAAAATATGAATGGGATTTAAATTTGAGAAGCAAAACGTTGACATGAATGATTCACACGTGATACCAAACAAAAAAAAACAGACAAGCAAAAGGAAAAAGTCGAACAAAAAGAGCAAACAAATCAGACTGTCACAGTAAAGGAGGCGAGAAACTGCAAGTTTTCAGTTTGTCTTAGAGAGCACTGAACAAACAGGAAGACACTGATACTCACATCTTCAAATTGGTTTACTGAGCTACCAGCTGTGTGTCTTGCAGCCTTCGACCACGCACCCACACAAACACAAAAGCAAGCCGTCTTATCTGTCACAATGGGAGCCAGGCGACCCAAAAGGGATCGGAGTTATCGTCCCCAGACTCAGACAGAAAAATGTATCTCCAAGTGTTTCATCTCTCTGCTGGTGATGGAGACAGAAGATACAGGAAAAACTAATCGAGGTCCAGTGGCTCTGATATGAGCAGTCACTGGGGAGCTGAGCCGGAGGTGAAACTTTGCCTGCTTCAATCTCACAGACAGACATTACACGCTGCTCCCTGAGGAGGACCATTTTATGCTTCCCTTCGTTTGTAAAGGGACAGAAAAGGAGAAAAGGAGATAGAGAAAGGACGCCGGTATTCAAGGAATGGAGGAAAAGGAGCGATGGCTTCTGCATGCTGTGGTCCATTAACTGCAGGTCACCAAGACCTGACATTAATGCCAAGCAAACGGAAACTTTTTAGATTTACTTTCTACCTTCTAGGCAGCCATTAGTTACTTTTTTCAGCACCTCTGAAAATGACTTTCTAAAAACTTCCCACCGAAAATCTGTCACATTGCAACAACTCCGGACATACGGTACAAACC
Organism: Parambassis ranga; assembly: GCF_900634625.1. NCBI lineage: Eukaryota > Metazoa > Chordata > Actinopteri > Ambassidae > Parambassis > Parambassis ranga. Next base: position 10,401,116 of record NC_041033.1, on the reverse strand, counting down.
ATGTACCTCTCTGTAAGTTTAAAAGGAGACATGGATAAAAGAGAAACATAATATGACCAGATCTGGACACCACTGTTCATATAAAGACACAGTGTCTGTGTTTGAGGTCATTGGTTGAAATGTTGCATAAATATACATGATTTCTTTTTCATATATGTTTGTGTACCAACACCATATTAAGCCTCCAAACAAGCTACAGTACCTCTGAAACCCAATTATATTTCAAAGACTTGGACCCGGCCTCAACAGTTCAAACCACAAAATGAGCTTAGTTGAACTTTGGCACACTGTGATAAATACCCACTTGGCTAACACCAGCGAGCCCTCCAAGGCACAGAAGACGAACAGGAGAAAGAGCTGTGACACAAGTTTGCATTTTATATCTAAACAGATGGGTATGACTAAAATAACTGCAGAGGTTTCTTTGTTGAAGTTTTCTGTCAGAAAATATTATTATTATTATTTTATTGATATTATACATACTGCTCTGATTTGCTTTGCAGGTAGGTAGTGTCAATTTGCATTTGAGAGAAATCTGATAAATGTGTTGAGAGCAGCTGTTAACCCAGCTGATATGAACAAATATATAAAGTAAATACACTTCTGTAAATTGACAAAAATCAGAATGTATGTTATACATTGTGCAATGATAATAACATAATTTCTTTAGGGAAAGCACAATAATGCACAAAGCTGACATTGACTAATACACATGCATATACATCAAAAATTACATTGGTGAGAGAGGAAGTGTCTAAAAGTTTATACATAAATGTTTTTAATGCACCCTTTACAGTGAAGTCTCTCTGCACGCTGAGTACTAAATCATATTTTATGCTTAGAAATGTGGTGAGTAATGGCATTAGTCACTAAACATATGGTGAATATAAAGTCTCACAGAGGAATTTGTTTAATCCACATCTCAACTCTCCTCATTTTCAAACACATCTGTTTCACTTCATCTGTATATCTGTATTAATGATCAGTATTGATTCGATGTAGGATAATACCTATTCATCTCATTTGTTTGATCATTAAGAGAAAGCATCCCTGATGTACGGTACGTCCATTCTGCCTCAGCTCATTAACTTAATGGGGTTTTTAAAAAAATACCTTCAGTTTTCAAGAAGTTTATAAATGTCAAATGTCTGTGTTACTGCTTCTTTTTATCGAACCACAACACGTCGTCTCTGCATTCCCTTCTCCTCTCAACATGTTCATGCCTCCTTTCCACTTTTTTTCTCACATCTACCATCTGCCTTTCTCTCTCTCCTCTCTTTGCCTTCTTACTCTCCCACTCCCACTGAGAGAGGATCGACTTAATGTGGCAACATGGTAGGACTGCTGGACCACCCTCACCAGACTGGCAAACACCACCTCTACTAAAGACCTCATTAGCCTGGGCAACACGGAGACACACACAAACACACACACACACACATGTAGGTCTATATAAACACACACACATAAACACATGAATATATTCTGCTGTGCTCCAGGCGAGAGAGGAGTGAACATATATTGTATTTGCATGTGTCTCTTTGTTTGTGTATGTGTGTGCTTTGTCTGTGTTTGTGCGCTCTTATATATTATGTATTTCACCTTGTTTATTTGTCTGCCTATGAAAAATGTGTGAGTGTGTGTCATTTTATAATCTCTGTGTATCACTGGAGAATACCTTCACACCCTTGGCCCGACAGATGCTGTGGTAGCGACTGTTGCGCTGCGCATCACTCCCTCGCTCTTGGCCTTCAGCCCACTCACAGACAAAGACAACCTCAATATACTGCGCTATCACACACATGCACACACACACACACACACCTCATTTTTGCCTCACAATTCATAGAGCCTCAGCCAGAGGGATAGACAGGGGATTGAGAAGGCAGGAGAAGGAAAGAAAGGGATAAGGATAGAGAGGTTATTAAGAACAGATGTATTTACTGATCTATAATTGCCACCTGAGGTTCCACTTTACCGATCTGGCCTCTAGTCTTTCTCCTTCCTCTACCCACTCCTCCTCCTCCTCTCTTTCCCTCTCTCTTCCACACTGTCTGTCTGAGTTGTGGTGTCAGATCCCTCATCCATATTCAGTGCTGAGGCCATCTGTGTGTCTCCAATATGCATGGACCAGCCTGCCGGAGACTCACTGCCAAGCTCACAGCCAGCCAGTGTTAAGAGAGAATGCTGGTGTCATTTTGAGTTAAAGTACAGCCCATTTACTTCTGTCTATGCATTTTGCAACACATGTCACTTTGAATTACTTGTTTGTTTGTTTGTTTCTTTTTTTTCTTGCTTTGGTCAAACCCAGATTCAAATGACTGTAGCTAACCCATCTCATCCTTCTACATCCCCATAGCTGATGAAGATGCCCTAAACCAAGATGTGAGACAATTTGCAAAGTGACACGTGATTTCTTAGCCGACACTTGTGTCAGCTGGTTGTGTTGTGTCACAGATTGGTATGAAGTTTTGTCCACCTCTTGTATTCACTTACCCTACGGCAGCTCCTTGTGAGTGAAAGAAAACAAGTCCGGTTATCCCCTGTGATTGTGCAAGTACCCCTACACATATACTAAGTGATCTGGCGGCCTTGGTAGCAAATCACTACTACTACTGGCTTGACTTTTCTGCACAATAAAGACAGATGCACACACATACAAAATAGTAGCAGAGCAGATGCCTGAGTGCAGTACCTCATGGGATTATGTGTGCTATTTTCAAAAAAATTTGAGGGGAAAAGAGAACATCTAAATTTTTTTTCCCTTTCTGCCTTGTTCTTTAACTGTCTCTCCCATCTTATCTAAATATTGCTGCTTTTCCACTTTTCACCCCAGAACACTCTTTTCGTGCCCTCTAACTTTTAACTCCTCTGTCCTCTTCACTCTTCCTCTCATGCTTCCCTCAATTTTTTTCTCCATCCCTCTGCCAGTTCGACACAAACCCACTCTTCTTGTTATGAAGCCAATTAGTGTAACTGAAATAGTTTCCATAGCGACAGAGGTGCTAATAATAACAGACACCCCCACAGCAAGGGCTGGTGAAGAACACACACACACACACATCTCTACAAACACACAGCATCAGGAGAAACACAGATCAACTGACAAGCCTTTCTCCAATTTAATGTATTTGCTGTGTGTGTGTTGGTGCACGATTAAATGAAATGATCGAAAACATACAGGGCTGCATGTTATCATGTGGGGGCAGCGTGCAGTTTGCGTCAGTGATCTCTGACACTGTTTATAGTGGAGCTTAAATCATGCACTCCTCTGCTGACTGTGCTGCTTTTAGGATGAAGACCTAAGGCCAACACAGGCCGACTGATCAGGGTGCACACACATGCTGCAGGCTGCCGACATGCTTTCACCTTCGGCACCTGCTTGAAAAAAGATTAGCTGGTCAATAGATGCAGAAAACAAATGTGCCAACCCTTTTTGTGTCATTGTGAATCTCATCATGCATTCACAGCATGAGTGCTACCAGGGAATATGTCTGTTGTCTGATATGGTTAGGGTTTCTTTTCACTTCTGCTTTCTCGGCTGATTCTAGCTTTTGCAAACCTAGCAACACTTCTCTTCTCCCTCCCTAGGTGTCTCCTGTATTTCAAGGGCACCTCTTCCTGCTTAGTTGTTTCTCGTGGGAATGTCCCATAATTTGCATGGCCCTCAAAACTTTATTTATGAATAATTGACATATGTGGATCCATCAGTTTTATCTACAGTCACCCAGGCTCAGAGTGTATATGAAACACTCCACACATACACACAACCCATACAATTTACATCCATCTGTCTCTGCAACCTGGAAACTTGATTCAAGTGGCATGCACACAGCTGTTCCCTGTGCAGGCAGGCAGGCCAGCTGATTGCTGAATGAATTAGGTAGTTAACTAAGCTGCTGTCAGGGCAGGATGGTGTTCCTACTAATACACCTGCAAAAAGGGCAGGCTTCCACTGAATGGTAGTATAGTGGTTTAGATTTTGAAACGCACCGTGAAGGCACCTTTTTATTATCCTTATCAATCACCAGAAAAATCATGAAAGCTAACTTTAATAAATCTCAGCTGTCCAGTACAGGTGTACACACACACGTACACACAAAAAAACTAAATTTAAAAATTTAAAGAAAACTGAAAATCTCACAAAACAGCAGACAAAATGTCTGTCAGACTTTGCTCAGATCAATTCAAACAATGAACTCAGTGTTGGACATGTTAATAAGAATTTAATATTGACTTTGTTTTTTATTAAGCCTGTTTCAGGGTCTCATTGCTAAAAATCCCATTTCTGGGATATCTTTATTCAGTAGAGGCTCACTGAGGGACCCTTTTCTATTCAGTGCTATTTCTTGTGTGGAGATCTCTTAAAAGCTATTGATCAAAAAAAGTCACCTAGGCCTGACAGCTTGGAAACCAATCTTTTAAAGGTTACAGCCTATTATATTGCAGAGTGAACTGATAATATTTTTAACCAGCGTCTTTGAACCAATTTCTTCTGCAAACAGTGGAAAGCTCCCTATGAGCTTGTGCTGTTATTAAAGAGTGGGGGCCCATCGCATGCACAGAATACAAATATATTTTCCACACTTCGGATTCTTGATAGGATTCCCAAATAGAGAATTAAATCCTAATTGAAGCTGATTGAAAATTAATTCCTAATTTAGCATGAAACTTAGGTTATGGCAACATTGCAGTGGCAGATAGTTTTACTGCCGTGACTGGCAGTATCAAAGCTCTGCTCTGAGATCATCCTCTGTGTTAATGTACAGACGGTTTAAGAAGCTAAGAATACATGGTGTAATAATGAAGAAGGTTACAAATAAAACTTTAATAACATGTGATTCTATGCAGACGATGCTGTATTCTGCCCAGCTGTCTTTCTTCTCCGTGCGGTCTGACACATCACCAGAACACTTGGTAATGTTTTCTTTCAACAGCTAAAGGCATCAACACTGATCTAAACCTCCAACACATATTGGACAGCAGTCACATTGTCACTGTAGGCGGTAACCATGCAACAACACAGTAGACAAAAAGTCCTATGAAGTGATATTCCTACCTTGCTCCATAGATTTCTATTTAAATATGGGAATGAATGCAATATGCAACTTGAACGGGACAAAAAACAATCTTTGCTACAATAAAATTACTGAAACATCCCTAGAGAAATTAAATCCTGATCAAACATACTGTTTTTGTCATTCCTTCATCTTTCCATCTTCACTAAAAACCTCGATAAAAAGCAAACGTTTGAAAATAATGTATTCCAAAAGTGGTTTTCTCTGTTGAGTATCTCTCAGAGATCAACACACAGAGGCGAGAGTGGTTAAAAGAGAAAATGAGAGAGGATTGGTGCTGAGGGACAGACGGAAGGACAGAGGGAAGAAAAATGATGGCTGGAGGGAAAGAAGGGAATTGATAAAAGCAGAGGAAATGTATTAGGTGAGAGGCTGAGAGTCTTTTATTGTGCTTTGATGCTGTGGATAAATGCCATCATCAACAAAGAGAGTGCCTTTAAATTGATTTGACTTGAAGGTGATTTGAGAGAGGGGGAGAGAGACAAAAGAGAGAAATAGAAGAAGTCTCCTGAGGAGTGAATGACGCAGAGAGAAGACTGGGTTCAGAGTGACAGGGTAGCAAATAGACATGTCTCTAACCTCATTTCAACTCCATTCGCTCTAAAGAGAGAAAACTTTACTGGTCAAGAGGAACGTGTCATGTTCTTTATGCTGAGTTTACTTCCTGTTTATTATACTCACAAATCAGAATTTTATAGGATTGTTATTATTACATTTGAAAGTGACACCTGTCTGTTCCTGCAATGACTTCTGTTATCAGATTTTGGGGTTGCATAATGAGGAATAAATGTTAGTTGAAAATGTTTTAACTGGAGCCAGAAACAATATCACAAACAGATTTTGTGTTCAGTTTTGGATTCTGCATCACAGCTTGAGTCACAAGTCTGAACAAAACAAACAACATTTTGAAGAAAAGCTTGACCTTAGGTCAAAGGTCAAGACTAGATGGTCAGATTGGCTTTCTGATGGCTCCTTCACACATACAGTTGTCATGGATGGGAAAATGAGGGTTTGTGTACCGGGCTGTAAACATGTTTCTGCTGAAAAGCCAGGCTTTTAACATGAAGGTCTGTGGGGACTGACTCCAGCCTCGCCCATTTAATGATGTGCACTTTAGCTTAATTTCTCTAAAGATAGACAGAGAAACAACAAAAAAAAAAAAGTTTCAAACTTTATTTTGTTTCTATCTTGATTTTATTTTCTGAGCTGCCCATTTCAATCTGCTCTGGCTGCCAGTTGATTCCATTCAGCTCCTCTGCAGGCAGACATAAAACAAAAAAATCTATGAACTCATGTCAAAAACAAATCATGCAAAGAGGCCTCTGCTGGAGATTAAATGAAATCAAACTTTTTCTTCACATGGTCAACATTTTGTATAGAAGAATACACATTATTATGCCCAGAGCAATCACACGGAGCCATTCATTTCCCCTATTATGATAGTAGAGCTGCTGTGGTGACAGTTTGGGGAAATTGTCTGAATCCTATTTTCAGGGAAAGGTCCCCTGACAGCTCTGCAGAGCTCAGACTCAAAGCAGAAACTGTCAGTCAGTGTGCTTCAGTGTCAGTGTAAAAAGTAAGAACCCTTAACTACAGAAAAATAAACCTGAAAGCAATACTGGTGGAAGAAGTATTAAACATAATGGCAACTTAGTGATTGATCCATCACATAAATATCTTATCAAGCTATTCACGAAACATGCTCATTTATAAACTGCTCATTTATAAAGGCAGTCAGTAGTTTAACCAATTATAGTTCATTTGGTTATTTGTCATGAGTATAGCCAAATGACAAATTAATATAATTCTGAGCCTGATGTTAGATCTGACAACAGAGCTACCAAAAGCTGTAGTTCCTCTGTTGGCCACTTGAGGCTGGCTCCAAATGTCACATTAAAATGGCTAACTTCACTGTTTAAACCATAAAACATTTAGAGTCATGCAGAGTGACTCTTTTCACAGATCATGAGCTTGTCGGCGCAACTAAGCTTCAAAACTGCATGTCAAGAACTATTAGTGACATCACAGAGGGTTCAGCCATCTTTATTTACACCCCTATAATCTAAAGCAGACAGTTATTTAAGATGCATACAACACAACTGCATGTTTCTCTTGCCTTTTATTTACAGCAATCAGCATTACCCTGCAGGGCAGACTGCTGTCTACACAGTCCTAGAAATGAAGCAGTAAATACAGTAAAGTGAACAATATATGCTGACTTGTCAGTGATATAGTGGTGTAATGTAAAAGCATCTGTTCTTGAAAGTCACTGGAAATGGCTGGTGTTCCCCTTCAAGAGGAACTGCAGCCATAATCAGCTTGAATTCATGTAATAGATGCAAATGGTGACACATTTCATGATGAAAATAAAATGCTTCAAAAAAACCTTAGAGAACCACTTCTGCAATCTAATTTCTTTTTCTGCTGTCCATCTGGGTGCTCAGTCTGTTCCACTCAGTTTTTTAAAATTATGGATGAATGAGCTTCAAAGAGGCCAATATCGAGGGTGTATTCAGTCCAATTATCAAAATTTGTCGCTGCAGCAAATTGTAGCTGTAATCAGACTAAAAGCCATGTTTCCCGGAGCATGGAAATAACACAATCCATTGTGTTGAATCCAGAATTCATTGAAAATGTTTATACTGTGGCGGTGCAGAGCCCTGCATGTGACAAAGGTCTGCAACCTGAATGTAGGTTTTTGTTTTTAGGTCATTTTCTTTCGTTCTCTTTCTCTGTGCTGTTCCACATAATAAAATCCACCCATCCTCTCCTCATACTACTGATCTGCAGAAACTGTCGCTTCCTTCATTGACACCTCTTACCCTGACTCGTGACACTTTCTTTCCTCATCTCACCCATGCTGATGTTAGTTTGCTGGTGAAAGAAGAGAAAGGTGAGAGAGTGAGGGGGGAGGCCTTCACTCCTGCGCTGCTTCCCAGAGGACAGGATCGCTTTTACCCCTGCACCAGCTGCGGGGCTCGCAGAGTCAAAGTATCTGAGCTTTGCAAAAAACTGTCTCTCATACACACACAAGGCCAAAGAACACAAGACATTATTGTAATGCACAAAGAGAAAGACAAACACCACACACATTATCATTATTTGTTTCCTCTTGTCATGTCCTCTTTTATACCAAAAGCAGACCCTCTGTTCAACCACAAGGTCACACTCACAAGGATAATGCAACCTGTCATTTGTTCATATGATGGAAGCAAAGGGGCCAAGCGGTGTCATTAGATTATGTCAACTGCCAATCCATCAGACAATTACTTTTTCATAATCGCTGTCAGTTAGTTTACAGAAATGGTTAGGGTTAGGTTAGGTTTAACTCTAATGTGCAGGCAGAAATGTAACTAAGTGCAAAAGAAGCAGTGGTCGGTTCAAATGGTAGCATCGCATTTCCTCCTACGTCGGCTGCTGAGCCGAGCAAATGACGTCTGATTTGCAGTTCATAACCGACAAATGTTTGTATCTCCCAACAATATATTATTTTTGTTTGCCAAAATGAGTTCTAAGACGGGCTGGAGAACACTTTGTGAATATGTGTAAAAAATCAAGACTAGGCTATTAAAAAATATTTACATCACCTCACCTCAACCCTGCTCTCACTGCCTGGTCATCACGTCTAGCTACAACATCCCACATCTACCCTGTGAACTGCACGAAAGCAACAAATGGAGAAAGAGCATTTCAAGGTCAAGAAAATAACAACATGTCTTAGTGCAGCTTGTACAAGCCTCTGCACTGCCATCATGTCCTCACTCACTTCCATTCAAACACACACACACACACAGAATGACAGCTTCGTTTCTGACTTCGGGAGAGTGAAAAAAAAAACTTTCAGAAATGTTGGAACTTTCTGAACTCATACGGAAAAAAGATCCACACACCTACACGCAATCAGTCCTCACAACCGTCCTCTCAGCATATATGAACAGCATCTGAGTCTGCATATGTGTGTGCATGAGTGGGTGAGTATATGATCTTTGACATTAGGCACTGAAAAGGATCTCATCGTGAAAAAGTGCTCTCTAAAGAGAAAAAACCTCCACATGCACACCCACACAGTGCACATCTAACACACACACACAAATCCATCCTAGATATACAGCGGTGTAGATAAGGACAAAGAGAAAGAGAGATGAAGGATCATGTTTAGAGAAACGGCCCCAGGCTGAGGATCGAGCAAACAAGGCTCTGCTCATGATTATGAGGCTGTGTTTCAATTATTGAACAACACTTTTATCAAAGCTGAATTATGTGAAATTATTTTGGTTGTGTATAAATAATGTACTCCAAACACACACACGCTTTTCCCCCCCTCTTTGTTTAAGTCTTCCTGCTTGATGATATAAAAACATGTTTTTTTAAATAAAGCCACTCTCTTGACAAATGTAACAGCCCCAATTCAAATTGTAATTAATTTCTGTCTCAGCCTTTATCAGAGCCTGTGAAAAAAAAATAAGCTGTGGTTGAATAAGCTCCACACCCGCTGAAGAGGAGGGTGGTGGCAAAGGAATGAAAATATTCTGTCCACTGCGGACAATTATTAAATACTGACGTCCATTATTCTGGTCTCGATTCAGCAGCGGCCCCTGCAATTTCTCCTTCCTGTCTTGAATAACACATCTTCACTTCCCATCGCCCCCGCATTGCCACGTCTAAATGACAGTTGCCACGGTGATAAACAGCAATGAGGAAGCACAACAATCTGATAGAAGAACAGATAAGGACAGCACAATGCACTTCATTCATTCGGCATTCTGTCTCTTCATCTCCTCATTTTCTACATATGTCAGGTTTTTTTCTGTTTCAGTGCCTCTGCTTTTTCTGTGTCTTTTTATGTCCACAATGTCAGTGATAATAACACATGGATGGTGTGTTTTTGCGCATGTGTCCGGATGTCTGTTAAATGGCGGAGCTATTTTTACTATTTCTATGGCTCAAAGAGTCTGAAGGCTAATGAAGAGACTGCATGGTGGTTCTGGTCGTTAGTGAAGGACCACCACTGTGTGTGTGCTATAAATTGGTGTTGGTCCGCAGGGGTTGAATGAATAAAATGAAACACACAAAACAATAACCACTGACTATGAAATAAATAAACAAAATGAGCACAGAAGGTAGCAAATAACAAAAGAAATCAGTGAAATTGAGCGGGAGCTTCAATGATTGATAAATAAAAAAGAGAAAAAAAAGGTGATGAGAAGGGCTGTGAAACCTGGAGCATGTCCTGGAGTCACAGAACAGCGTTATCCTTTTTCATTGTTTCTGATTGCTGAACCTGTGTAATAAAGCCTGTATTCACCCTCAAAAGCACAAACCCTGCTGTACATGATCATGTTAATAACTCTTCAGTTTTTCTATGTGCTGCTTCATGCAGAGCAGGTGCACTCTGGGCTTTCTTAATGTACACCCTCCTGTGAATGTACAATCCTCCCTTTGACATGGGTTTCATCACTGTGGCAGCCAGGAAAATGAAATTAAGATTGAAACGTGCTTAACGTTAACATAACAGAAATCTTGCTGTACAATCAAACCTCAGAAATGACTTTGTCTATTGGAAATGTATGCAAATAAGAGTACCGGTATATTTAAGCTTACCTCATATATTGTAAGAAACTCAAAAAATGCTGTTGGCACAGCTTTCTGATTGAAAGCATGATACCTAACATTGCCTTTCATCACAATGAAAAAAAGGTTTCACCTTCACTTTTTCAGTAGAAAAATGAGTGCACAGTCTGATATGTATAATTTGCATAATTACATTTGCACATTTTTCAGAAAGCTCATTATTTTGAGAACAAATGCAGTTTAACTGTAGTTTCTTCTATTACACAGGGCTTGAGGGCAGGCTGAAAATCTGGATTGGTAATAGTGGTGCAGATGTCAGAACCAGAATCCATTCACCTCTAAGTGCATGTTTCTTCCCTCCAGTTGTATACAATGTAGTAGTCTTCCACGATCAACAAACACGCACTTCAGTATAGTTCCATAAGTGCATGAATACTATCACTTTTCCCTTATAAATAACACTGAAGGATCCATTTTTCCTTTTCCTTGGATTTACCAGGTGGCCTCAAACCTTTTTACTGCGGGAGCAACTTGGTGAAATGAAATCTGTCAAGAGCTGCTGCTGTTTCCTCTTGATTTTATTAGAGGCACAGTGGATGACACCACAGTGTGAATTCATATTTAGACATATTCTACTCGTCTCTTTCCTTCATCCTGAGTGATGTGTATTTCTGATAGATTAGACGAGAGACCAGGTGTGACTTCTACACATTTTGTTCCAAATGTTATTTAACCTCTGAATGAAAACAAAACACTAAATACATTTCAGATTACTGAACATGCAGCGGCTCGGCTCACCAGCTAAATAACATTAGCTTGTTCAGCTGCTGTATTTTGCATTTGTTGGGATTAATAACCAAGAAACAATTCTGTTCCTGTTCAGTTGGTCTACCATGTTTATTAAATCAGGAAGTCTAAGCTTCAAACTTTATCTGCCACTGTCAAAATGTCTCCTGGCTACATTGTGTTACTGCGTCTTTCCACACTAACATCACACACATCACACAGTGTTTATGTCTCTTTGTGTATAACATGCTGTATTGCTTCATCTTCCTGTTGTCAGCCACACAGCAAAAGTGTAGCATGGGGGCCGCCTATTCCTGTTCATAGCCCCTTTACTTGTACTTGGGTACTATTTATACACATTTTCTACACCGAAATACATTGCTCATATGGAGAAACAAAGTCTGGACCTGATTTTGCATGACACACACACACACACACACACACACACACTGACTGCTACCTGAGATAGACACCATTACAGCTTCTCAGGCCCTCTTGTAGCTACAAGTAGGCACAATGGTGTAAATGGGTGGTGCAAAGGTTGAGATGCACACTGACATGTCTGGTGGGACCTGTTGCCATGGCAAACCAGAATCTAAAGGTAAAATTTGTGAAGGGTGGATCAGCTTTTCTAAACCTAACCAAGCTTTGTTAAGAATATCTGAACCAACCATGATGAAGTGAAATGAAATGGCTGAGAAATACTGAGACATTTGTTTATGGTACAAACTTTACCAAGAGTCTAAATATCTCTACAGCCACATTTTGCATGGTTCTCTAACCACTTTTTCTCACCCATGTGTTGTGTTCCAGCCCATTTCCATCACTGGGATGATAAAACAGCTGCTGTGTCCTTACAATTAAAATCGACCATCAATCTGTATGAAGCAGTGGTTGGAGTTTTGCCTTGCCGTTGATGGTGAAAAATAGCCTGGAGTGTCTGACAGTTCAGCGATGACAAAAACATTTTGCACCTGTTATAGATTGAGTCATTAACTGCTCCACGTTGTTTGTCAATGGACACTAAAAGAAGCAGAATACAATTGTCAGTGTGTGTATGATGTCATCGTAGCCGCATTGGTCACTGATGCAGTTTTCAGACTTTAATGCTAATGCGGAGCTCACCACAGATGTACAAGCTGCTGTGGATCAGGCGACGAGAAACAAGGATTAAAAAAGTGACAGTGCATTCATTTTATCAGAGGGTTCAGTGCACTTGAATGCACCCAAGATGAATGGTTGTGCTGGGGACTGGGGTTGCTTAAAAGATAAGTAGAGAAGAAGAATGGAGCATGAGAAAATGATGGAGGAGGAGCAGATTCGCAGATTGATAAAAGAGAGGAGGAAGATAGGAAATAAAACAGATGGGAGGAAGAGAGAGACGGAAACACTAAGCGTTGTAATTCAGAATACAAATGGGAGCAGAAAGAAAAAAGTGGAAATGAGAAAATGCATTACATATTGTATGCATTGAAAGTTGAGCAGAATATAAGATGAATAGAGAAAAGAGAGAGGACTATTAGAAAAAAATGACATTGAGGAAGCAAAAATTAAAGAAAGAAAGACGAAACCGGAAAAACACAAAGAGAGCTGGAGAGAGGATGTACAGACATGACGAGCAGAGAGATGAGGGGAGGGATAGTGGTTCTGATAGATGAGTAATGTCAGGTTCATTTCCTGAGGAGCAGAACAAGACAAAGCCCATTTAATAACTGTCGCACACACACCTCAGAGACACACAGCAGCTGTAAGTGTAGAGGGTGTTAGGTGTGTTTTTTGATAAAAGATCAGAGCCAGTGGAGCTAGAAAAGATAACATGTCATCTCTCTCTGATTTGATTCCAAGTTGGCTGTTTAACATGTTGCTTTTGTAGTGTGTGTGTGTGTGTGTGTGTGTGTGTGTGTGTGCTACTATGATCTCAGGTGCCAGCATGTTTAAATGTATTTGGTCAGAGGCAAGAAATTTGATTTTGTCATTATAGTAATAAGGGTCCGTAACAAAATAGCATAATAAAACGATGTAATGTGATCATGATTGTTATATTACAGGGAATTTCTGTTTGCTTTGTCTGCGCCTGCTTTTTATTGTGATCCATGTGCGCAGACGCTGCCGGTCGGTCTGTCTTCCTGTATACGTGTGCATTTTATGTGACTGGCAACTGTTCTTATTCTTATTTCTCAAGAGAGCTGTACAATTGATGGTTTAATCAATGGCCACCTGTCTGCTATTGCCTAATCAATGCCTGGGTAAACATTAAGATTAGCTCTTTGGAAGAGGCAGATAATTGACTGTAAATGCTCGACAGACGAGCGATGCATACTGTAAGTACATGCTGGAAGGGTGCAGAGACACAGATGGACGCGGAGCAGCAGATGGACAGAAACACAGATGGAGGCAGGAAAAATACAACACAAATATCATATATATATGCAGGGGTTACGGAAAAGGTCAACAGGCTCCTCAGTAAACCTGGTGATACTTAAGAAACAATAGGATACAGAATGGATGCTGAGGCACACATGGTCACATAGTTCTGCTCTATTCAGCAACAAAAATTCCTCAGACAAAAAAAGACATAAACAGTTAAGAAAGAAAAAATGTTTCAAATAGTTGATGAAGAACGAGGATAATTAAGACTCTAAATGTGCATCAGCTGCCAGACGATGTACGATTAAAACCTATTTTCTGCCTCACTAACATGAATTGTATGTATGTTTGTTATTTATGGTTGTTTTTCATGTGAATGTGTTAATGTTGTCTATTTGCTCGTGTTGTGTGGCCATAAGTGTTGATGGTTGTGTTGCTGGACATTCAGGTCTTATGAAACAACTTAAATGTCATGTGACAGTGAAATGTCACCAAAACAGCAGGAAAATGTTTCAACCTTTGATGTAACACACAGGTGACAAAATAACAGCAGTTTCTGTTGCTCAGACCTGAAGAAAAGGGCAAAGTTCCAACAATATTGTGGTGAAGAACGCTGGGCTTATTTTAATGTTTGCAAGACCAGCAATAGCAAAAAATAACCTACAGAAATTGAATGGTGTAAGATCAAAGAGATGTAGCAGAAATGTAGTTACTACAGAAAAGAAAAGCAATCCCACAGTGGGTGTGCAGTTAGTACGGTAAAAGCTTTGTTGAACTGCACAGCATGAATTGCTCTGTTGTGACAATCAACAATAGACAGCAGCGAATGTGAATGTACTGCAAATACAACTGTGTTGTGCTGTCAACGGACATGTTGGTGCTGCAAACTATGAATACTGCAAACATCCTGGTTCTGGGTCAGGACTAGTCATGCTTGTGTGTCCATGTGATGTGGAGTAACAAACCAAAGCAAAATATGAACAAAATACTGTCATTATAAAAACTAATATATAGCATATAGACAACAGTTTAAATGTGTTAACGTGCGAGAAAAGAAGTGTTTACGACTATGACAGCTGCCTCTGTGTTCATGAGCAAAACAAGCTGAGTTTGTGCCGCAACGCCCATAATTATGCGTAATTTTAAGTCCAAATATAATTAAAACAAGTAAGTTGATCATTTGAGACCACAGTGGTTTTTTGTACCAGGCTGTAAACATGTTCATTTCTGCTGTGAATTTGGCCATTTTAACATGGGAGTCTATGGGAAATGACTCGCTTCTGGAGCCAGCCCCCAGCAGCCCCGAAGGTTGCCACTTGGATCAAACACTGTGACCACCACCGCTGCATTAAAGACACAGCAGTCCCCCTCATGCTACAAGACCTAAACACAACAATGGAGTGCAGGGTCGTCCCATGAAGGGACTCGAACCCCCAGCCAGACAACATGTCCTAGATGAACACTAAAATCTCACATTTTTGATATAACTTGGATATAACTCCTCACTTTCACTCAGAGGCTGTGGTGTCGTATGTCATTTATAATTCAGAGGACCTCCACTGAGGTACAATGTGGAAAGATCAGCGATGTAATTATGTAACATCTGCAGGTCATTTTGTTACATCTGATGCTTTCTGAATCTATTGTGCTCCTGCTGAACCTTTGATGAAACAATCATGTTTTATAAATTATAGTCATATTTGATGTGGCTTCATTTCCATACAAATTAACCACAGGTAGTCACACTGAAAATGACAACTCACACCGAGCGAGGACGCAGGGTTGAGTTTGTCTGCAGTGTGAAGTCGGTGGAGGAAGATATCGCACCGCTGTTCACTTTGAAAGACTCAATTGTTTTGTCCTGTAGTGTACTCTGTTTTTCTGCCTGCTGACATGCTCTGAAATTAGTTTTCAGTTTCTCTCTTATCTGGTTTTTGCACCTACAGTCAGCAGACATTACATGAACTTTAAACTCAATACACAACACACTCTGCAAATACCCTGATATTGATTTTAAATTGATTTTTGTGGGGCAAAATTCTACAAATTGACTTTGTATTCAACAAATGTCTTCAATACTATTTGTGTTTCTGCTCTGCTTCAATACATGGAGTGACAGCTCAGCTCTGGGAGGACTGGTTTTCTTGCAGGCAGGTATAAACCAAAGCTGACATTAAATATAAAAAAAAGAATTATTGATTATATATTTTCAATTTCAGCACTATTTAAAGTGGCTGTTGTCTTTACTCTTATGATGACTTGTTCAATCTGCAAAGTTGTTACAAGTTGTGCAATCTTATTATGTGTGATTTTTTTGTATGTATTTGATTTTGACTTCTCCAACTGTAATCCAGATTAGATGTGTAGAGGACTGGAACCAGAATAACATAACAATCATCTTTTCCTAACAATGCAGTACGCGATACAATAAAAAACAAAACGACAACAAAAATAGTTGAGAGTCAACCTGATGGTATGCAGAGTAATAATAAAGCACCTATAAATATATAAATAGATATGAAACCTTGTCATCTCTCTATTGCAACGCTTTTACTGCGAAACAAATACACCCTGAACCAACTGAGCGTTACACCATTAATGTTAATGGGGAGCTCTCCTTTAAATGACCATTTGAAGCTGATGCCTAGCTGTTCATTCACTGGCCCCTCCCTACAAAATAAATTGAGGAAGAAAAAAAGCAAACTACTTTTTGTTGACATGCATCATTACCAGTTCCCAGTTTGCTTAGGTTAAGGAGGATATTATGATTTGGGTTAAAACAGACCCTTTCACAATGTTAATTGTGTTAAAAAGCCTTCCTGTAAGGTGCAAATTGCACTATTGACTTTGACACTGGGGTGTTAAAAGCATCTGCCTTCATTTTTTATTTATTTATTTATTTATTTTGTAAATAACTGATATAGATGGTGACGATGATTTTACATGATGGTTGTTGTCTTTAGATTTTCTTTTTCGTGCAGGTATAGATCCAGAAGCAGCAGGCCATGAGAATGCTCTTTTGTTCGCAGCCAATCATTCCATTTACTGGATCTGTCATTTATTTTTCATTTGATATCACAGTCCTCAGGAAGCCTTTAGTTAAATCAAATTGTGGATGTAAAATTGCATGAGTGGAAAGAAAAAAAAATCCTTCTTCTGTTTTCCTCTACAGGGTCAACAGGATTATCCAAGGCTGGAACACATTAGCTAGGTTTAGTGTCATTTAGTCTCCCCCACAACAACTCCTGCTTATTTTACCATGTTGTCGACAGAAAAGGTCTGTCTGTTTGGCTCCTGTTAAAATTTTAATAAACACAAATACTGAATGTGTCTGTGGTATTGATATAGTGTGAATACATAATAATCATAATAATAACTACAGCTCAAGTGGCCTGACAGTGTGGAGAGGACGGACACGAAGTGAAGAGATGGACAGAGCGTCAACATCATTCTGACATTTGGGCTGTGTTCAAGCATCGCTGAATGACACGAGACACACACGCTGTCCTGCACGCCTGTCGAGTGTTTCAGCAGTTACATACTTGGACGTGGATAACAGCCTAGTTCCTGATACAAGACACAGCAAGACTCTTCAGAGGACAAAAAGGCAATTATGAGAAGTTCAGGAGTATGGTTGTCAGGGAAATGTGGCGTGCATGTGTGCGTGCATGTGTGCGTGCCTGCTTTCGTGCGTGAGTGTGTGTGCGAGTGTGCAAGTGGTGAAAAGAGGCAGAATAAATACAGTAAGTAGAATAAAGGGGAAATGGAGGGAGTAGGGAAGAGGTGAAATGCTGTGACAGAGGGAATCAAATCAGACAGTTTAATCTGGAGATGAGACTAGTTAACATTTTTTCACTTGACGAGCTGCCACGTTGCATCATAGGAGAGGAGACTGCAGAGACAGGAAAACTGTCAGTGTCGGTCAGGATCAAATGCATTCATGTCTAAATAAGAAGCAACTAAATAACATAAGCTCTGAAGTTAATGAACCATTCTTCCTCCTGTTCTGTTGTCGTGGCCTGTTTATCTGTGTAAATGCAGTGTGTGTTTGCCATCACGTGCTGATTTCCATGCAGACTTTATACTTAACAAAGGCTACTAATTAGCATTGGGTGTATAATAAGGCACATCCAGGTTGCAGTGTTTGTAATGTCACTCTACACTTCAAAGTTAAAGTGCCTTTTTATGGAGGTGCTCACTTTATTTTGTCTACCACCTGTGAATAAGTCACTTTAATTGGACTTACAGCATTACTTCACACACTTCTCTGTGGTTAATTAAAGAAAACACTTTCTGTAAATGATTTTTTTTCTCTAAACAAATGCTGTTCAGAGTTTCTCTGAGTTCAACAAAGTCAATTTTTTTTCTTTTACAATGTTAGCAGGGACGCAATTTCAGATTGACTTTCTAAAATGAATCTGAACAAAAAAAATCACAATAACACAGCTTTAATGTTTAAGTGCCATAAATGTCAAAGCTACATCTGAACACAACCAAGGTCTACTGTGGATAATAATAATAAATAGGATAACCTGACAGCAATAAAAGTTTTACTGAAGTATGTTAAAACTTTAAATTATTTGAGGTGTGAAACCATTTTTCTGAAGGTGAAACTGGTTCACTTGCTCCGAGTCGACCACAGCCTTGAGCTGTACGAAGGGGGGGGGGGGGCCTCTGCACCAAGACAGCAAGTGACAGCGGCTGCGCCCTCAGGCACTCCCTAACAAAATGCGATACTGTATAATGATGCTGGTGCTGCATGCTGACGGCGATGCCTCAGTGCGCCCGGCGGCAGGCTGCTTTGCCTCCCTTTCAAACTGATGGAGTAGGTGTGTTGAACTGTGACGCAAGGAAAGGTCTCCCTCTCCTCTCAGTGACTGTGGCCAATAAACAAAACATATATATATATATAAAAAAACATGTCAAAGAAATTATGACATGCAGGCATCATGCAAAAAAATGGAGCAGCTTTAATGTTCCCCCTGGAAGATGGATGTCAGGTTGTAATCAAGACTAAACATTTGCATTTTATCTTAAAGCGACAGTCTTGCAAATGACCTACCAGTTAAATGCTAGGAAAAGCCTGTACTTATGTCAGCCTTATGTAATAACCTGACATATCCATGCAAACTCAAATGAAGATCTTTTATCTCCACCCACCATACATGTACCAGCAGGGTGCCTTGCATGGAAACTTTCATTTCTATTATAAAAACTGCTCAACACAACATGTTTTATTTTGGAATGATCATTTCCAGTGATAGTGAGTCCCGCAAGAAGTCCCCCGATTTGCATAAAGTATCCTATAGGTAATGCAAATACAGCAAAAGTGGTGCCCCATCTCTCAAAATGGACTGTAATGCAATGCAGGGCTCTATGCATAAGTGTAGAAAGAGGGTTTGCAGCGTCACACAGGTTTTTTTTTATCTGAGGTGCAACCAAACTACTTCACCGCTGCTAGGATGTCAAGTTCCTTCAAGTCAATTTATAGCATGTCTTTTAAAGTTAGTCAGCTGTAAAATGTTTAGTCAGCTTACTTTAACTCCCTTTTCTTAGAGAGCGGTGAAAACCAATTGAAGTGTGCCTATCTGCAAAAAAGAGACAAAGTCATTAGTTACAGCTGTCACAGAATGTGAGCGTATATGTGACTTTTAAATGTGTTAATGTGGGCTCTTTTAGCTGCCTTTCTCTTTTATGAAAGAATGTATTAAATGCTTTTTTACCATTGTTGTAACTAGCACACCTCAAAGCATCATTGAGCTAAACAAGTTTAGGCATGGCTTCACCCTTTACTATGGAAAAATCTTTGTAGAGCTTTTGGGAAACTGTCCAAGCAGGACAAGTCTGGAAGTAGAGATGCTGCATCTGAAGTGAATAATTAGCACAAGCTGTGAACAACAACCTCATTTTGTGATTATATTCTCTTCTCTGGCTATTTCAGCTTTATTAGACTTTTAGATTATTATTAGAGATTGTAGGGTTTTCATGTGTGTGTGCATGACAAAAGAATTTATATTTTCATTGATGGTGAAGTCTGCAAGTATACGAGGTATTGTACTATTCAGGTAATGTTTTAGAAACATAGACGTCAGTGTTTGGAAAGTTTTGCAAGCAGCTCATTTTTTGAATCAACTGTCCGTGGAGATACAGACACTCATATTTCCCTTTCAGTTGACTGTCAGTTTCTCCATGGGGATATCTAAAAGCCACTCACATGTCTCGATGTATCCCTCTTGATACAGCCAAGCTTTTAGAGTAAAAGGTACGTAAGCCTGAGGGATGCAGACCTCTGTGCCTATGGAAAATTTTAAGTGTAAGTATGAGTGCAGGAAAGCGTGTGTGTGTGTTGTGGTATAGTGGGGATGAATGGGTGTGTGGAAGTGGAGAGAGATCGATCTCCATTATTGATACGAATTGGATCAATAAGGGAGTTGGCCAGTTGACCAGTATCCTGAAAGGTGGAAATGACCATCTCTATATAAGATGTGCATGCTTGCAACACACACATCCATGCGCACACACGCAGACCTGCCTTCTGGTTATTGAAATGTCCATCCAATGGGAAAACTGGAGCATGTCAGAGATACATGAAGCTCAATACTGCAATGCCACAGTGCTAAAGTAGTGTGTAGGTGATCCCCCACCCCACCGCACCCCACACACACACACACACAAGCACATTGCCTGAACAAGTGGATGGCAACTGAGTATGAAAGAGTTGGAGAGAGAAGGGACGCCCCTCTCTTTTTGTTCAATGCCCCGGGGAAATTACACACTGACACCTCTTCTCTTGCTGTTCTTTCACCCACTTCCTCGGCTCTTTTCTTTCTTCTCTGTCTTTTTTCTCCCCTCTATTCAAGTCTCCATTCAGTAATGCTCTGTTACCACAATGGATGGACCACAAATTGAATGACACAGAATGAAAAAGCACACACACAAACCAATATCCTAAAAACATGTCATATTAACAGGAAAAAAGAGAATGAATAAAAGTGTACCATCTATCTATCTATCTATCTATCTATCTATCTATCTATCTATCTATCTATCTATCTATCTATCTATCTATCTATCTATCTATCTATCTATCTATCTATCTATCTATCTATCTATCCCTCCTGTTGCTATTACTCACGCTGCTGCCTATCTCCCTCCTCTGCACTCAAGTCCTTATCAAACTTGGCCTTGCTTGCGTTCAGCTACTGTGATGCCAGATGAAGAGAAAACTATCTACTCCTTTTGTAAAAGGAGCGTGGGCAGGCCACCCACCTCAGGTTTTAGATAGATTTCATACACTTGCTTATAAAACAGCAAAGAAATGTTCCAACTTGTATAGAAAAAATGTATCTGCAGTAAGTATGTGAGCAAGAAAAAACTCCCTGTTTGCAATCAGAACAACTTTAACTTGAAATGCAAATTCTGTGTATTATTAAGCGTCCTTAACATTTATGAGCTCTGCTGGTAGACGCCATGATAGAGATACAAGATATGTAATTTACTGCTATGCGACACTACATCTCTCAGCTGGTGATTCAAATGATGATTAATAATTGTCCAAAATCTTAAGTGGATACTCCCCACAGACTAAACAAATGATGGAGCTCATTATCAGCTCCTCATTTGCATTCTTCTGTCCACTTTAGAAAGATATAGCTTTATTTTGTACTTGGTGAAAGTGGAGCCAATCAATAACAAAGCTGTACTAGACAGCATCCTGCATATGTATGGGTAGAAATTTGAACCTAAATTTACATCAAATAAGTAGATTTATTAAAGTTTGGGTGGAGTATCACCCAAACCCAAAATAGGTGCAGAAGAAGACATACTCTGTAAACTCTCTGCCTACATGAGGTGAATGATGACTCATTAGTTGTTGCTTTCTTCTATTTTGCTCAAAGCTCTGAATGTGCCTGCAGCCAGACAAAGCCGAGTCACTATTTCACTTTCCCCACTGAAGTCTGGCAAGGCCATAGATGAATTAGCTTGAGATAGAGGTCATTTACTGTAAAACAGGCCGCACAATAGAGGAATAGATCATTTCTCCTTCGCATAGACGTTCCAATTAAACTAACACTTCACCGGACAAACACTGTTACCACTTTGGGTGCTTTTGTCTTGAGATCTCTTGTGTGGTCCTGTTTAAATGTAAACAAGCATTGCTTTGCTTCAGTATTTCTTCTGAGGGTTTTGAAGTAGCAGATTGTCATGTAGAGACAGTTTAATTTACACTGCACAGTTCTGCTTCACTTCTGTTTGCTTTAAAACAGTGTACTTGCTTTAACAAGGTACACATTTTTTTGTTAGTGTTGCTGCTTGCCCTCCAGGTTTTTGTAGTAATAACAAAATGTAACAGTGAAAAGCACTTCCATGTGATTTAAATTTTGTCATGCTCATTGTTCATTGTCAAGAATTATGCCTAATATATGTCCTTTTTTTCTTCAGGCCTTGCCTCTCATCCACACACATATTAGCCACAAGCAACTATGCAAGGTGCAGGAGCACCTCACCAACAACCAACAATGTTGTAATTAATGGACGATCCACTCTGCCCTCTGACTGTATAATTGTAACTGTTTAACATATGCAAGCATGTAAATGGAAACCACTTTAAAAGACACAATATGCGACAAGCAATAATAATAATAATAATAATACCAAAAATAACCCCACTGCAACATTGTGTGCTTTGTTTCAGGGTGTGTCTGCAGAACCTGTGAACCTCTTGTGTCCTCTTGTCCTGTTTTTTTATTATATAGCATTAACTCATCCAACTAACAGTGAATGTGTGGTGATCATTAACTATCTATCTGTGTGAGTGAGCAGGGGGCTTAGACAGCAAATATACAACCATACAGTGTGTTTACCTGCAGGTAGCAGTGTAGTGCATAGTGTAGGTATCAGCACGTAAACACACACACACACACACACACACACACACACCCACAAACACACAAGAGAGAGAGAGAAGAGCTTGTTCAATACCCCAGGGGGATCCACTTGAGATAAAATTCAGCAGCACTAAATAATACAGTCCATTTATCAAAGAAAAAACGCTAACCCTGACATACGCACATTCACACAAGCGCACACACACACGTATATACAGAACTCTCAGAGGGCTGTTGTGAAGTGAAGGTGCCCTTGTGTCGGTGGTCATTTATCAGAATATGTGATTCAAAGTGCCATGGCAGGCGAAGCCCAATGCTCCGGACTTGTGTAAATTTCTCCTCATGGCTTTGAACCTCACAGCACATAATGCAGCACTGCTGCGCTCCTGTAATGTAAAATATTTGCATTTGCATCATTCAGCCACTGCAAGTTCTGCAACAGGAGAAATGCCAACACAGTGGGGGTAAGGATCAAACAAACAAAAAGACCTATGTATGTTACAGGTTGTTTTTTTATTATTTGAAAGCTGTCAAACAATCAGCACAATGTTTTTGTTGAACTGGTCATTGCCTGAATATAAGACAAGACAAGTTTAAGCAGCAATGGCCTGGGCTAAAGAATTAAGCCAATGCAGAAAACATGCATTTCCTTAAATGGCCACTTGAGGCTCCTTGTTAAAATCAGGTACGCTTGGTGCACACCGGAGTATAATGTGTGTCCACCTTCCTCAGTTAATGCCAAGCCAAGCAGAATCCATCCATATGAAAGAACTGAAGCACTGAAGTGTGTTTCTCAGCTGAGGTAAAGCTGTCTTTGTTCGACCAATGCAGCGCTGTTCAGATCAAATACAGGAAATGAATTAAAGTCGGCAGGATACATTGAACAACTAACTTAACTAGTGCTGCGCACCTGATCAACGAACGAGACAATGTTGACTGCTGGCATCACAAAATAGCCGATCAATTGAAGCTGTCGGCTCACTGCAAATTCTCCGCTCTAGTCACTGCCCACGCTTGTCACACCTTACCCGTTATCACCAAGTCCCTCGAGGTTTGTAATCGAAGAACGGAGTTAGGATCTGTAGAACATTATGGATCCTGCTCCCAGTAGGCTAGTTTAATTCAAGCCACCATCGATCAATGCAATAAAACTGAGAGCAGAGGTGCATGCTTGCTGGATATTAACTGAATCACTGACAGTATTTGGAGCTATATACCAACACAATAATGTATATTAAACAGGTTTTACAAGGAACTGATGCAGATATGGGGTAACTTGTGCCACTTAGTAGAGCTCATGCAACACTGACTATTGTCACTGCTTTGGGGAACCTTCACAAGAAGCAGGGTTAAGGGTTGTGTAATGCAATGCTGTGGTTACCTGGAAGTGCAATCCATTTTTTCCTGTACCTGCCATTACACTAGTTGTGATACAGCCCAGAAGCACAGGTCAGTAGTGTTCTGCTGCCTTTGGAGAAAATTTCAATCAAAGTGTTGACTGTTCACCAACAATGTACCCCAGAGCTGCATGTACTTGACTGAATGTGCTGAATATCAAGCTCTGTGTTTGCTGCTTACTGCTGCATGTCAGGGTGCAGGTACATTCGCATTAAGAATAAAAGCAGAGTCGACAACAAGGAACACACACCGGGGGTTTGACAAGCTGAAATGACTCCAAGAGATCTAAAGGGGCAAAATTGTTGCCTTCTTGTCTCTCTTGTTATATAGTGTTAGTGGATGCTATGCTGTCATTTTTGTTTAAATGTGCACTCGTCATCATCCACAGTGTACACTTTTTAGAATTGCAGAATAAGATGGCTAAGAAAGGGTTTCAGCTCTATCTTCATCTACCAGTGTTTTCTAGTTCTTTATCCATGTTACCAGGGAAGTGGTTTTGAGGGTCTGCATGGTGTAAACTTCACCATAAAAATAATAATGGTGCTAGTATCCTCACCAAACGGCACACACTCCTAAACTGATTCTGACTGCTTGTATCTGTGATATCATTCTTTCTTCTGTCCCACCAGTACAGCTCCCTCTTCACCAAAACGTTCGCCAAAGGAATCTTTATTTTGAGCTGTGGCAAAGCTTAAAAGAAGAACATTTCAATAATGCTACATTACACTACTATTTAATAATGAAACCACAGACTCTCAGTTGCTACACCAGAAGCTCAAATGTCTTTCTGTTTTGCCCCCAAGCAATACAAAGGAGACCTACCTGCTGGCTGTCTATAGACCTAAAATAAATACACTGTCAAAAAGGAAAGGCATCTGCGATCTGTAATAATAACAGTATCTTTGCAGTGAGATCTGAATCACATCATGAAGACAGGCATGCACATGCGGGCAAGCAGCCACATGCTCAGTGCCACTAATGCAATAGTCATCATGTTTTTATTCCCATTGGAGAAGTCTCTCTTCATGTTCCTCCAGCAGTGAGGTCAGAGCACAGAGCCTCCCTCCTGTCCCCAAAGTGAAAATTACAACACTGCAGAGTGCAAACTTTAGTAGGCTAAACCCACTCCGTCCAGCAGAAACACTTTCATGTCGTTAAGGTCATGCTATCTGGGCCGCTACCGCATGGAGTTTCCAGACACACAAATCCTCCAAGACACACACACAGAAAGAATTCTTACATTTGTGTTTGCTTCTTTCACTAGAATCCCTGTTTTACCCATGTGGCAATTAAACGACAAAGTGACGAAGGTGACACATAACTGGGAGCTGGAAGAAAGTAAATCAACACACCTATCTCCAAGTATTGCTTCTGATTTGTTTAAACACTTGTTGAGACTCACACAGAGTCCAAACACACAGACGTATCTGCGAGGCTTTGGACGGCAGCACGGTATGTGTGAACATAAACAGAAAATACATTTGTATTGACACACACACAACCACACACAGAAGATTAGAGCTTGTGTAATACATGCACATGATCCACAGCAACACATATTTGCGTGGAGGTTTTTGTACCACTGGTCCTCTCTCTCTCTCTCTCTCTCTCTCTCTCACGCACACACACACACACACAGCCATGTATAAGCACCACCCCAAATCACTGACGAATTAATCCCCACATCTGTTCTGCTGGAGACTGAGAAGAGATTAACCTGCGGCTTTTACAGCCTCACTAGCTCACACACGTATGTTAAACACACACATTTTTCTCTTACATTGTACCAACCTAAAAATATTCAGCATCTTACCTCATCACTACCACATTCCGGCACACATAGAAAGATACAGATACAATAGAGATACAATCAAGCCTTAATGGGCACATTTTAGACTGATGACAGGCAAGAGGTTAGCACCCATATCTGCAATCAAAGCAATCAGATCTGCCACCTTGGTCCAGATTATCTGTTAATGTGAGGTGGTTACAGACCCAGTGTTAAACCTCTAAACTGCTGACAGTTACTAAATTCAAATACGTTTAATTTTCAGGCGCTTAAATCTGGATCCTTGTGATTATGACTAAACGCTGTGTCTGTGTTTCTGACACAGCCTGCAGACACATCCCTAAATGGTGCAGCCATGTTGCGTTGCTATGGCACAATCTGTCTTTCAAGGATGAATTCAACAACTGAGAGCGAGTCCTGCAGCTGATGACACTTGTAGCCTGTGAGTTAGCTAGCATAATACATTGGATGGTTAAAATCTCACCTTCACCTTTATATTGAAAAAACAGACAACCTGTGTTGACCACATCCTGTGAACTATGGTTTTATCCAGACTCATTTAGACTTCTGTCTCAGTGCCTACGGCTGCAAGCTGGAATAAAATGATATATTCATCATATTTAAAGTTCTGTCTAAACATAAAAATAAATTTGAAGACTTTTTTTCAAATATGAACTATAAAATTAACAACATTAACATTTAATTTACAACATATGTCTAATAGGATAAAATGATGGTTCGATCTCATTTCATTTCCAGGTCAAAGGTCAGCATCCTTTAACTCCAATTACAAACATGATATGGATCCAGACAGATCTGCAAACTAACATGACACAGACAGGATGGCTGGTTTCGCACTGCCATTAAAAACATTACAAAAAACTTTTGCACCACAGTATGCCTCCCCTAATGGGATCATGTTAGATCACATGAGGCAGTCATGCTCCCTCCAGCCCCATAATTAATTATGGGGCTAATATTCTTAACCATGTGATGTGCAGTTATCATCAAATCTTACCTCATGAGAAAGGTTTGAGATTAGAAAGAGGGACATCTGTGAGGTTTCTCCTTATGTGCAACCTGATTTCAAAATCCCCATGCATGTCAGGACTGCAACAAAATCCAAAGACATTAAGCCTTAACGTTCCAAGAAAATTCCTAAAAAGCATTGCCCGAACAAATCTCTTTAAGGTGGCCCTCGGTGGTGAGACGGTGTTATAGTAGTGACGCTTCAGCGTTGAGCCATTAAACCATTTAGCGCCACAAAGAGAGGAATGCAGCTGGACAAGACTTTCAGCAATGTAACCTGACTGCATTAGGGCTGACACAAAAGTGCATTAGCACATCAATAACAACACACACACAGGCCGGTTTGAACAAAAGTGTGAATAAATTAAACACATGATCATCATCAACACAGAAAAGGCAGCAAATATAGAAGAGAATTTTAAAGTTTCAGAAAGAGATGATAAATCTAGTGGGACAGGGCAAAAACACACACCCACTGCAATATGTATGCACTAGATTAATATGTAAGTATTTCTCTGCTTACTGCTTTCTTTTATGAATGTCAATGTGTGTGTGTGATTGTTTATTCATATGTGCCTGTATCTCCTTGCGCATATGTGTATGTCTAGGTAATTGGATCTCAGCGCAACATGTCGACGCTGGCAGTCAATCAAACTTTTTTTTTTTATATTTTACTGCCAATATCAAATCCCCACTGCTATATACATCACATCTGCTTACACACACACACACACACACACTTAGACAGCTTCATTGCATATGTGAAAATATAAGACAGCAATTTTAATTATTTTTTATGTTCTGGTGTGAAGTGGAATAACAGTGACCACATTAAAAATGCAGGACATTTTTTTAAACAAAAATAAACTAAAGGTTTACTGATCCTTGGGCTACAAAATAAGAGTCAATTAAAAAAAGTAACCCAAAATACACACACACAAGCATGGAATGTCTGGAAAACATTCTGTGTTACACAAACACTCATCTACCATTGAAAAAAATCACTGTCTTTAATTTCCTGTTATTAATTCGTCACTGTTTTATCTTTCCGTCTATTATCTGTGCCATCATACACACACACACAAAGAACCCCAGGGAAGTAATAAGTCTCTCACCAACTCAATAAACAGAGACAAAGACAGAAAGCTGACGCGACTGGAGTCAAAACTTACCTCATACATACAAAAGTTCATAGGCAAGAACAAGCATTGAGGACAGAGATCAGAGGAGGACAGAGGAATATGTGTGTGTCTATGTGTGCGAGGAATGATATTACAAGATTTCATATGTGGAAAACTGGGGGAGTAAAAACATGGAACATGTATCCTGTTATCAACCTGTTGTTACACACTGGAAGAGGATGGCAACATCACTGAAAGGAAGGGAAGGAGCAGGGCAGAGGGCAGAGGGCATCAAGCATATAGCATCCTGTTTTTCAGACCATGTAGTACAAGAGAGAAGAGGAGAGGAGAACAGAGGAGGGGA
Organism: Parambassis ranga; assembly: GCF_900634625.1. Classification (NCBI taxonomy): domain Eukaryota; kingdom Metazoa; phylum Chordata; class Actinopteri; family Ambassidae; genus Parambassis; species Parambassis ranga. The sequence continues at coordinate 10,372,725 of NC_041033.1, read as the reverse complement.
GAGAAGAAGAGAAAGAATTTCCTACCTGGAGTTGTTCAGACAACGTGGTGGACTGTCTGGCACTCAGGACTGGAGCTGAACTCTCCTCAGGACGCAGAAACACTTGCTGACCACGTCTGCAGGCATCAAAAATCAACAGTCAGTCAGGACCTCCATGTGTGTGTGTGTTATCCACTCCGCACACATGAAATCAGCTGTTGATAAGCTGCTGGAAAAAAGAGCTTTTTCATTCACGCACAAACACACACAACAAATCTCCCAGAAGTGAGGAGTGCAGGAATTTAAAGGTGTGTGTGTGAGGGAATGTAGGGATAAAGGTGAGTGTGTGTGTTTGTGTGTGTGTGTGTGTGAAGTCCTTACAGGTCCTTTCCTTTTTTCCTCTCAAGCGCAGTCATGTCATCTCCACCTGTCGTACGCAGAGAGAGCACTGAAGTCACACTAACATTCACACACACAGCGACACACCGATGCACACACTCGCGCTGGCAGGCTGAGACACACACTGGTGCGATAGCTCCACGCGCAGCAACACATAGAGCCGAGAGTGAACACAGTCCCTCCTCCTCTCTCCTCTCTCCTCTCTCCTCCCACCACACTCTCTCTCTCTCTCTCTCTCTCCTCTGGGTCTTACTGCCTCTCTCAACCCTCCCCTTGTTTCACCTCCCCAAACCCTGTCGGTATGTTGCTACACCAGCAGGAAGAGAGTATAGGCTTACTATAACTCTTTGTTGAATTAAATATGTTTTGAAAGCTATAGGCATTGTGCTAAAAACTGCTTGGACAAAGTGTGGAAGGTAAAAATGCAGTTCACTGTTGTGGTTTGCACCCCATCATATCATTTATTGTTGATGTTCCAATCTCCAACTTCAGTGGTTCACATGATCATCTGCCTGGGTCTTTGTGTTGTTAATAATACTAATTAATAATAATATATGTGGAGCAGCTAGGAAGGCACAAGGCAAAATTAAAAACACACATTTTTCTGTATAAAAGAGAAAACCAAATGCACACTCCCTAGACTTTGAGGGAAGAAGTGTGAGATGAAGATCTGCTGCATGTGGACCCAAATATAGTCTAATAATAGGAACACACATACATCTGCAAGTGAGAGTATGATTGCAGCCTTAATATGAACCAGGCAGATAAGAAAATGTCTTCATGAATCCAAAGGTCCATTTATTATCTGTCAGGGAGCTTTCAATCATATAACATTCATAAGGGCTATACAATTATATACAGGAAATATATACGAGGTTCTAGATGTAGATAATTGGAAGAAAGAACAAAAAAAAGTCATTTTTGGTTGAAAGTATATACACAACATATTTTAAAAAAAAACCAGGACAGCAAGCAAATTAGCCTTTAAATGCTCTGCTGTTCTATTCACCACAGTAAGTGAGGTCTTCTTATTGGCATAAATACCCCAGTTTGTCTCAGAGGAATAGAAAATATGCAATTAATTCCACATAAAACAGAGTAAACCCCAGGAAAATAAATCCTGAAAGTCAAACACTTAATGATCCCTAATTTCTCCATTTAACCAGCTCAGCAGTCACAACACCACACGTCTCTTCACCAGCACAGGTCTGTACATTTAATAAGCCGGCAGATTTATCATATCAGCTTCAAACCGCTGCAGGGAGAGTCCTGTGTGACACTGACAGCTGATTCTCAGAGGTGACATTGCCAATGACAGGACATTTAGCATGGGGCTGTACAACAGGTTGAATGGAACTGTCTAATGTAGTCAATCAATGTGACAGCAACCCTCAGAGTCATTTACTAAAACACACCTGCCAGCAGCTATGCACACTTATCATGCTAATTCCTGTCATTTTACATAGAAGGTGTCTTTCTTAGACAGATGTAGAGTCAGCTCTTTGTTACTGACTAATGCTTTCTGTGAAGAGATTTGTTTTCATTTCTTAAAAGGAATACTGATTGAACAATGAGTTGAAGCTACTGCAAACAGTGTGGGACTAATACAAATGAAATACGCTTGCTTCAGTTCAAATAGTGAGAATGGGCCTGACTGAGAGAAGATAATGTTAATTGTTTGGAAAAATAATCAAAATTTTGTTCTGTTGCGACTTGCTCGCTGGAGGCTGAAATTGCCTGGATCTTTGAGAAATGAATAGAAAACTAACAAAAGAACTTTAGGCACTCAAAATCACATTGATCAAGGATTTAATTAAGAATTCTTAACCTAGTGCTGCAGTGCCACACACTGTATATTCGGAATGCTTGCTGTAATTTACACATTTTAAACCCTGATATGTCTGCCCTGAGCAAACAGACTGCTTTTACGCATGAAATAGGAGAAGAGAGTGAGTTCACAGTGGCAGCTTGTCAGAGGTTGACTCGTGGTTCATCGTGTCATGTTGAGGTGAGTGTGCGCTGCTGCAAAACGCTGTGATACCCCTGTAAAACACCCAGAGGCTGCCTGTGTAGTAAACACTGTAAAAGGGTTATTCCAGTACAGCTGTACCTCAGACTGTATTGACCAGGGTTGGCTAATAGCAGCTAGATACACAAAGACAGATTCAGCACTGCACACACTTCATATTATAAATCCAGCACTGCACAGATAGAGCTCACATGAACACACACACTTCAGGTGGGAGAGCAGGCCCTTACGTGTACTCAAAAAAATACACTCCTGAAAATAGGTTAGTTCAAAGCAAATTCCCCCTCTGTCACTGTCTCTCTTCATCTGCTGTGGACTGGTGATAGAGATTACATTTACGCACACAATCACACACCAACACACAAACACACACCCTGGTTGCGTAGTAAAAAGAAATTGGTATTGATCCCAAGTTTGTGATTAAAAGGGGGGATGCTCAAATGCAATCAGCACACAGACTCAAACTGTGACCACTCACTCACTCAAATGCTCTTTCCCAATCACAAACACCCCACACATACACAAAGTGCAGCTGCATGAATAAATACAGTGCAGGGGAACATAATTAGCCAATCTGTAATCTGATGATGATCCAGGCAGTAACCTTGGTCTGATCCATTTGTGTGTTTGTGAATATGATGTATATGATGTGTGTGTGTGTGTGTGTGTGTGTGTGTGTGTCCTGACTCCCATAGGGCAACAGAGTGATTGAAAGCTCCAAATGGGTGAAGGTGGTGCACTCAGGGGAATAGGGCTAATCTACATAATGGTCGACCTATATTAACAGCATTGAGATTCACACACATGTGAGTGAACACACACACACACACCTGGGTGTCAAGTGAATGCAAGTCTCTCATCCTCCACACAAGCTGTTTCCCTCCTGCTGATCTGAGTTAAAACAATGATGCATTTATATTTATAACTTTTTAAACACCTTTTTGTTCACTGTATTGCTCCAATGATAAATAGAATTTAACACTATTTTACATGTTGGTTTATTGTACAGCCTTCAAGCTGACAGATCAATACCACTGCACAGACATACTACTGACATCTCATTTATTTTTTCCTGCTAAAAACTAAAGAGTCAGCAGCATTTCCAAAGAAGGATTCTCTCAAACTGATCCTCTGTGACATGAACATTTTGAGAGCTTACTATATGCAACTGCATCCCAGCATGAATAGGATCTGCAAATCCATTGACATCTTTTTCCTGTGGAACAATAGAGGTTCCCATCTTGAGGTGGCCACTCCACACATGTGCTCAGCTTGAAGAGCGTCATGCATTGAGGCGAAATGCTTCTGCTGTGTGAGGAGCCAGCAAAAGATAAATAGAGAGGCATTAAATAGCCATGGGCACAGTGGGAAGGTTGTTTGACTGGATCCAGAGAGGAGATGTTCTGATGAAAGTCTACTAAAGAGACCCTTACACTGGATCCTAATTCATCCAGCTAACACAGCACACCTAGCATTACTGCACAGATTATACCTTTCATTGCATGAAATAAAATGTAAAAGGTCTCCAAGAAGTGTAATAAGCTATTATTATATATGGTATATATTAAACCTACACGGTAGACCTATGACGTTATGGCAGTTATTGGCAACACAAGAGGAGGTGATTTCATAGTGAATAAAGGTGAATAAATGAGTTGCTGAATGTAAACATAGCAAAGAGTCTGGAAGATGACCTCCATCCTGCAAGGCTGCCCCCTGTCACCTCACAGGAAACTATGGACAAGGTCCACAGCATGATCTTCACAGCGAAGGACAACACAACACTAACAACAACATTGTATTGCCACAGAGCTGGAATGTGTGCATGCAGTTATCCACAACAATCTCTACACAACCAAGGTGTCCTGGCTCATGGAGCAATCTGCCATTTTAGACTCCGAGATATTTCTGTAGAAATGCGTAACTATGGATGAGACAATCACTCGTCATTTCCAAACAGAGATGAAAGAACAATCAAAACAATGGAAATATCCAGAGCCTCCATTTCCCAACAAAATCAATTGGAGATGATGGTTTTCTGTGAGGCTCACTGAGCTCATTTGTTGAGACAACAATGAAGAAAATCAAGTGGATTTAATGCAAGAAAGGGAAAAGCAGCACAATGGTCAGTAGTGATCACTGCCATTCAGTATGGATTTGAAATCATCTCTGTCCTGTTCACCTGATATTACAACAAGACACCGTCAATAAAGAGCTGATCTGTATTCTCCATGGCTACTGGCCAATAGTGTTATTGTAGGAAGAGACTCCTACTGTTAAATAACCATAAATAATTTTGATACAATTTTAATAATTTAATTAACGTCAGTTTGAGATGTGTCTACCTCAAGGTGAGTTTATGCAAAATATAGTAGATTAGTATTGCAGCGGATTGTTGTAGCATTATTTTACATACAGATAGGCACAGAGGAAAAAAAAATCAGGTTACTGGTGGACTTCATGTTGCGGCCATCAATCCTGAAAAAGTCCTGTATGCTTTCACAGAACTGTGAAGTGCCTTGGTTAAAAGTATTGCACCACATGCTGTATGACTAATGGCTTAGCGAGAGGTTTGTGTATGTGTGTGAAAATTACCTATCCTTATTGTTACTCATAACTAATTTCCTTAAACAACACAAGCAGTAAAACAACAGCAGGAAAGCGACAATGACACGCCCTACTTTGTAAAGTCACGCAGACATACGTAATCACACACGCGCTTACTGTAACAGCAGGCAGCACTGTTTGTATTGATAACCTGTTTCAACAGTGCAAGGCGTTTGTTAACCTGAGACCAGCTCAGTGTGCCGCAGCACTTGAAAACAATGAATTTTAATGCAACTAGCATCAATAACACTGCGAAAGTGGTGCGGATAAAGCCTCTTAGAAAACCCACAAATCATAGCCTGCATGTATTTGAACTTGGGTGCAGCATGTATTGACAACTTCAAAACAGGATATGTTGTTGCAGAGCAAATGACGATCTGTCCTCGTGGAAAAATACTGTTTTACTGACTGAAGGAATTTGGACCTCACTGCTGCAAGGTCCATCTGAAGGCTTTTCTTTAAATGGAACTAACTCTGTTTAATTCAGATTGATCAAACACCATTTCATCAATTTATATAAAAATGAAAGTGTTTCATAAGTCTAGACTTTTAAGCACTGCTGAGCGGGCTTTATTTTAGTCAATTTCAAAAGGTATGTGGAAGTTATAATTTCATTAAAACACCGATATGGCACTTCACATCCTGCTCTTTGTGTAAAAACTCATTGCGTTCTGTACCCAACAGCTAGAGTGGCTGTACATTATGTCCAGCAGAATATCCACACAGCACAAGTGTAAAACCTCTCTGACTTCTATTCATCAGAAATCACAAAGCAACATTTTGAAAAGGCTGCTTGCTTGGTGGTTGCTATGTGAGTTAGTGCGTTGGCAACCTGAAAGGTTTATAAGCCAGTTTCCATACCAACATGCACTGTCTCCTAACTGAGTAGATGAGAGGATGAGGTAAATGAAAATAAGAGGAGAGGGAGGGAAAAGAGACCGTACAGCTCTGTTTGGGTCGCTGTGTAGAAATCCTGCATGCTGAGCGACACAATAGCTCTACACGTACGCTATATGCTGTATGCTATGTGTGCATATGGACACACTTTTAAGTTATCATTAACTTGAAGTGTATCAGACATAATCATTTACTGCTGATGAAAATGTGGGCAGTTATTCAGGTTGCATGTCTGACTCTTTGTAACACAGAACACTTTTTTAAAAACCTACATGAAGATACATAAAGGCTCAGTGATGTCACCCAGAGGTTGAATGGTTATTATAGGCTCAGTGTGGGACCAGATTGATGTCCATGTAATCATGGGGGTCTGTGGAGACTGACACTGAATTTGCTTTCACATCAAACAGTGAATAGGAATATTCAAGGTTGGACATGATGCACAGGCAGACAGTTTTGCTCCTAACAAGAAATTGGACAAAAGCTCTGCTTTGTTCTTTAACCAGACTCTAATGACTTCAGAGACCTTTGTGTGAGCGTTGCAGTGACCCAGAGGCATTGTTTTTTGGACAGATTCTTTGATCCACACAAGGGACACTGTCACTAACTGAAACCTCCAACGGATTTACAGTGACAATGGCAACAATAGCAGGTTGGTTGTGTGTGCAAAATTACATTACGACACTGTATGATAGGTCAAATCTTTCAGTAACAGGCCATTATTTCAAGTTTTAAGTTTTATACCATGAGCATCAACGGGTTCAAATCTTTTTGTGTGTCTAACAAGAGCTTCTCCTGTCATAGTTAGCTGCTTCCTTCCTGATTTTCTGCTCAGCAATGTTCAGGCACACACACTGAGTCACACGCCCATTTCCTTCCTTCGGTAGTGGGTTATTGCTGCTTGTGTCAGAGGTGAAACAGTAAGCAGTGTGAGGAATCAGCGATAAAATCCAGAGGATGGGGAAGAGACAGCAGTAGTGAGAAGTAAAGCAGGAAGTGGAAGAAGTTACACTTCCCATTAGCAAGGTTTAGTAGTGGGGGAAGCACTGTGTCAGTCAACATCAGTGCAGCCTCCGGTATTGTCAGGATCAGCCGAACAGCTAAAAGGTGTCACAGCTGACATACCGTTGTCGTCGCATGAACACATGCATGCTGACATGCGGTGCAAAGTTAAACACATACACACACATGCACACACACAAACACACCAAGTGGAAAATGGGAAAAAACAGTGTAAAAAGTAAAAGCAAGGTTAACAGATTGTAAGACAGGCAACACAAAGAGAGTGGAGAGAGAATGAGAACGGAGAAAATGGAAACACTGCAGCAGCAGCAACAAAAGCAGATGCGACTAAAAAAATAATAGATGGTGAGAAGTCATGCAGGGGCAGTGAGAGAAGAAAGAAGACAGGGGAGGCTGCAGCAAACCAAGAAAACAACTTCTTCTTCATCTCACTTTTCTCGCCCAAAAGTACCCAACAACTAATGAGGTGTGGGCGACAGAGTCCAGCAGCACCAGGCTGCACTGTGAAAATGCATCTGTGTGTATTAGATGATGTGTTCGCAGTTGTCCCTCAACAACATAAAAACACAATTATGCAACTATGTGTGTTACTGAATAGATGCTACAACAATTAATGACAATGACAGTGTGTCTGTGTATGTGAAACAGCACAGTACTCAGCCATCCTGAGGAAAATCACGGAAAAATTTCCAGAGAGCAAAACAGATCTGCTTCATAACTTAAAAGAATTATTCACTTCCTAAAAACTCTGAGTTAAGGCATGTGCAGAAATATCAGATGGGAGCTCTGTTCGGAGTTCTCTTTACATGTACAAACATGATGTAAGCTGTGTAACAGTGCACACAGGGAGCAGAGGGAACCAAACCAGGATGTAGCTAGGGTGTGTAATCCAACTGTGCAAAGGTTTATGACACCTCGACACCTACAGATAAAACAACCTTTGATAAGTACAGTCGTAGCAATTCTCTATCCTACCATATAATCATTCTCAGCAGACACACTTTGTCCAGATATTATTAACATAAATTAGTGATATTATTGCCAGAAAAAACAGCAGTAAAATGATGTGGATATAAACCAATGCTTATGTACCATGTAGTTGTTTTAATACATGCATGAACCATGATCTCCAGCCAAGCTATACTTTGACTAAAAGCAACCATCCAACAGCTGTGTGAAACTCTGGGGTCAAGCTTTCATGTACAGCGACAAATAACCGTAAATGTTTTTGATGGAATGTTCCTTCACTCTCTCTTCATTCTTGCCAGATTCTTAAGCTGGCAGGAATTTATGGTGCCATTAATACTTCAATCTGACCTGGTGTCTATCATGGTGACCAGAAACAGGCTTTGATTGATTAATGTGTGCAACTGTAGATGTCTTTGACGCAAAGAAATGGTGCTTTCACTGTATGGTTCAGAGAGAAAGTCTAAAAGGGTAAATTGATGCAATCTGCTGGGCGATAACTTCATGTCTGTGTGTTGATTAGTGGTTAAATTAATCTCTGGTCATACAATTTCCTTTACATTGTTGTTTCATTTTATACATAGGAATATTTTTCTTAACAATAGACACTACATACATATATATATATATATATTAGTTTTCAATGATAGTAAATCAACTCTCTGTGTTAATGTTGGTGATTTTGTACCCTTTTGTTCCGGTAAAGATGCGCAGGAGAACACTGCTTGTGCACACTGAGTGGACAAAGAGAGGAGGACAGTAATGACAGAAAAATGTAAGCAGTCACTGACAGAAGAAAGACGGCCATTTCATTAGTTTGAGCATGGCAGAAATGGAGCAGGTCCTTTGAAGCCATGACACACACACGCAGTCAACAGGTCAGCACAAAGACACAGCAGTATCCAGGTCTGAATGCACAATGGCAATTATTTTGTGCTGCACACTGTGCCCCAGCATGCACACTCATACATGTCATGAACATTCATGACAAATGTGCACACATGCCCTCAGCACACATCCACGTCCTTTCCTATATAAACACACGTTAATCACACGTTTGACCTTGCTCATCTCCGGCCTCTTCTTTTCCTTAGTCCTTCCTTCCTTTCTTTAGTCTTCTCTTTATTTAAATATATTTCCCTTTTCTCCCTTTTCTCTCTTTAAGTCAATTTTTCTGTTCTTGCAGCAGGTTTGCATAGGCAAGCAAATCAGTGCTGCTGTCAGAGTGCCCCCAAGTGTACAAATACCTTAACAACACTCAGCTGTTGGAAACCTTCCTTTAACTGTGAGCTCCAAATGCAATCAGCACATCCAACAGAATATTCTTGCGCTGAATTTAAACTGTAAAAAAAGACTCTATTTTTATCCTCTCTGCGTTTTGACAGCCTTTAATCTCTCTTCCCTGCATGCCTGTGTATACAGTCCCCTTCCCTTTACTCAACATAATATGAAGCAACAAACACATAACCTCCAACGGGTTGTCATTAAACTAAATTCTTACTGAGAGCAAACGCCCCATGCGTACCTGCTCCTATCCTCATCTGGATTATTGTCAGGTACGACTGCACCGCTCCCTCTACTTTCTGAAGACAGAGGACCAAAATGGAAACCAGCGTTTTTTCTCTCTCTCTGGGGTACTGTAATCATACAGCAACCGTTAGAGAGGAAATGATAAGCAACTTGTGAGCTGACTTCATCTGAATGCCTCGCATCAATTAGAACATCACTCCACCTCCTGAACACAAACTTCAAAGTCGTACAAGTGTTTTCTCTTCTTCTCGCTCTCCTTCTCCTACACACACTTACACATCTCTATAAGGAATACCAATGAGCTTATTGTTTCCATTTCAAAGGGAAGCGTCAGCCTAAAGAGGGTAAGAATTAAACATCACGTCTGTCCCTCAAATAAAAACAAGATAAATAAGAAAGCCGGAAGTCTAATCCACTGAGATGCTACAGTGACAACTAGGCCAGTTTTACAGTGCAGCTCTTCTGTCTTTCCTGGTCTCATTTTCTTTCTTCATCTCTGACTTCATGTCTTTTCTCTTCATTTTAGTGCCGTTTTCTCTTGGGTGACTCACTGAGTAGGACATTAGTACTCTAGTGTAAGATGTAAGATTATGTCTGACTGCAGCATGTACAGGACCAAGATATAAGTGTACATGCTTATGCTTAAATTGTTTCTGTGTGTGTACAGTATGCATGTATTATAAAGGATCAACAGGGTCTTATCAGGAACTGATGCCTGCATGGTATCTAAGCGTTGTGGGGTCGGTGCCATAAAAAAAAAAGAAAAAACGTTTATGCAATTCATGTGTCGTGACTTACAGTAGAAGTGGAAGATAATTTGTGTGCATTTAATATCACTATTACAACTTAAATCTTTACAAAAATGAATTTAAATAAATTTAGAAATAAAAGATCGCTCTTTCAGGCCTCTTCCACATTTTTTTTATTCACTCTGTTTAAACAGGTAAGCTCATGCCAGACCAGTAGGTAATAATGTAACCTTATAGTCATGTTGGTAAGTCAGAGGCCTGCTGCCTCCAGCTCTGTGTGGTGACTCTGGCATATTCTGAAGCTTCTGTTCCTCCATCTACGTGAAAACATGCAAAAAGCTATTTTACAGTATTGACGAAGAGAAAAAGGGGTGTGCACACCTAGAACTCAGATATTAATACAGCATCTTTACTGCGGAAGTATGTTTCAAAAAATGTTCCCTTTTTGAGTGATGGACAGAAGGAATAAAGACATACAGGATGTGTTTTCCTACAAAAGTCAGCCAGGAGACAAACTTTTCGTGTGTCTGCTACAGTCTTCACAGCTTAATCCAGACTTAATCCAGAGAAGACGACAAAGTAGAGGAATCACAGCATATCAAGCAGTATGCACCACCAGCATAAACTCATTTATAACATTACACAAAAGCTTCTGTAAAGCTACTGTACTATGAAACTGCAAAGTATAGCTGGTGTCAGTAGGCTGTTACAGATGGCAGATGAAGAGTAACATTTCCAATCCAGCACAGATTAAAGGATAACAGCTCCATGATTAAAACAGTTTATCTACTGATTACTGCAGCCAGGCCCTGCTCATTGCACTTAACATTATATCCCTGACAAAGTGTGATAGTAAGTGTGGATAACTGCATGCATGTGCCCCAGTGTGTGTCTGTGTGTTGTGTGTCTCTATGCTTAGCACTCCTTCTAGGCAGCTGAACTGCCTGTCCAATTTCCCCACCACTGTTGCGGACATCAGAAGTCATTTTCTCTCCAATTTTCCTCACCTGCCATCTTACCCCCACCCTTTCTCTTCTCTCCACCTCTCCATCTCTATCCTTTCCTCTACATTTTTGATGTGACTACAGCCAATTCTATTTTCTGTTGTTAACATGGTTTCCACTTTGATGCCTTTTCAGTACCTTATGGGATTGCAAGAAAATGATTTGTTTCTGTCTTTAGTGACCCTCTCCAATCGCTCCTGCAGTCTCAGTCACAGCACCTGTTTCCAGAGTGGAACGCTGCTCAATTACACATACACAAAAACACACATTAACAACCACCACACAGTCACATACGATTGCACAAGTGTAATATATATATATATATATATATATATATATATATATAAAAACAACGCAGGCCGTTCTGACCACAGCTCTGAAAGAAATCTCTGCTATCAGCCAACAAACATATACTTAGGCTCACATGTGGACACACAGATGCACTGATGTAAACAATATCAATTCACAGCACACATCAATATACCACAAAGGTCAGCCTTTCCTTCTTTCTCTCGTAGTCTGCATTATACACATAAACATCCCCCCCAATGCAAACACACACACACACGCAAACACCTTCATCTTTATCAAAGTCAGTGATCTAGGACAGGAGAAAAACAGTGCTAAAAAACCTGCTGTCACCATGGTAACATGGTCATAACAACCCCCTCCTCTCCTCCTAGTAAACAGATCCCATTTTTCCCAAAATTCTCTCCGTCTTTCCTTCCTCCTCTTTCTTTGACTTTTGTCACTTAGCTCAGCAGCTTTTAGCCTGCCTTTCTCTTCTGCACCATCTCCAACAGGTACTGGAACAAGCAGTGATGGAGATCACACTAAAAGGCAGCTTAGGGGGTGAATTTGAGTAAAACAGACAGAGGAGAAGACAGAGTCTATGCTAAATCCAGATTCTGTGTGCAGCCAGTTAAAATTTTTGCTATCACAGCAATAGAAATAAAGTCATAGAATCAAACTGCAATTTAATGCAGGGTGATACAATGGTATGCAATACACCATGATGCAATATTGTGTGCTTTTTTTGCTGTAACACTGCTTAATATGATATAGTTGTAGCTGCTCTCCTGATGAAATATTAATACGCAGAATGGTATGAACATTAAATTCTGGTGATAAGTAATTATTTCATATAGTATGTTCTGGCCATAAACCATTAAAAAAGAAAAGAATGACAAAAAGCTGGACTACAGTGACATCGAGTTAACACGTTTATGTATAAGATGAATTGCCCTGTTGCACATAAATCCTGACTAGGACTTCACTTAATTTGATCCAGTTACTTGTAGTCTGCTGCCCAAGATAAGTCTGTATTTTCTTTGATTTGGGGCCAGAGACATGTGCTCAGCGCTCTGTGTGCGTGTCCCACAGGAGGACTGACAGGTAGTGAGGCAGGCAAGTCTACAGAGAGGGAAAACTCTGGAGACAACATGAGAGAGGAAGGGAGCACAGAGGGAAATCCTCAGGTGATTTTTTTTTTCTTAAAGAAAGGAAGTTGTGCACGTTCTACCAGGTTCACCAGCACACACCAGGCCTGGTTGTTTACATGAGTGATTCCAGTCAAACATTTTTTTTCTGATAGAAATTACTGTAGCTATTTATCGAACAACATTAGGCCGACACATGGGTTAGGATCAGTGTAACACCCGCAGCTCCTGTATGTCAGTGCCTGACAGAAGGCAGAGTCAACAGGATGACACTTCAAGGCATGTCGAATCCAAAGGATTTTGCTCTGCTCTCTGTTTGATTTGCATACAACTGTTTTGACTGCCAAATTTGAGATTGTGCAAATGCAGATAGGGAGAGTAGAGAGCCCTGCTGCTCTCTTGCATCTTGCAGATTCAAAACAATCACAGCTCTGGACTAGCAGGCTCACAAAGCTTTGTTTTTTAAAATAATTTTTGTGCCTGTGTGGATTCCTGGCTATCATTGTCTCTGTTTAAATTGCTTTCACTCAAACATGTCCCTTTTTCCTTCTCTTTATTTGTTTTGTGCATTGAAAAATCAAAACAATTTCCTCACGACAACAGAATGAACCTAGGAACACCTTTATGAAAATGTTGCCTAAAAAAACAAACAAAATGCACCTGGACTTGTTCGAGCTGCACACTTCAAAAGTTCAGAACTGACAAAGAGCAGAAAACTAGTTTTCATCCACTTTCATTCATCCCATTATAGTTTAATGGTAGGTGGGAGCTGTAGTGTAGTTGCAGCTGCATCAAGCATCACTTTGACTACTTTGAAAACTGGCAGGGGGTCTCTTTCCACACCAAGATGGTAACCATTGTCCATTATTTTGCACCCAAATTTCTGTTATGATTACACTGTTCAGGTTACTCATAGTGCAGCTGCATGTTGTCATACTTGTCAAAACAGGTTTTAGGACACTGAATAGTGAAAGGAGAAGCATAAAGTGTGCAGAGCCAAGTGAAAATAACAATGTTGCTGTCTGTATGAGGCTCCGGGCTTCAATGAAAAACCAATCTGAGCAATAACTAAACTACATTTGAACAATTCCTCAGGAAAAAGTATGAGTCATTCTACATCTACGACTAACAGCACCGCCACAAAATGGACTCTGCATAAAGGTGGCAAACTCGTCTGGTGACTCAAACAGTATTACTGCAGGTTAACCCTCATGCGTTGTTCGGGACATTTTTGTCCTCTGAGAGAAATTTTTCTGTTTATTTTGGCCATAACTTTGTCAATATGTGGACAAATTGAATCATTTTTCCTCAATAAGCTTAATTTTACATAAATTTTGTTAATATGATTTTAAAATTTTTCATAGGTCAACGGTACACTGTGGGCAAATTTTACCCCCTAATGTGTTGTTCGGGGACAAAAACGTCCCCTAACTTTAACGGTTTTAAAAATATATTAGATAAATATTTTTTTGAAATTTTTTTGCATAGACCTTTTAATTAACTTCAGTTCTAATCAACAGTAGTGAAAAAATCATTTTCCCCCAGGATTTTAACCCTTTAATCACCAATTTTATAAGGGGTGGTGCTGAAAATTGAAAAAAAAACCACACAAAATGGCTCATTTTTAATAGAAAAGGTGAATGTGGACTGGATTCTTTTGAACCTTTATTATAGTCTTGGTCATGTCAAACATCAGTAAAAAAATTGACTTTATTGCATTATTAGTTTTTGCACAGCACTGGATTTTCTTTATTTCTCCCATTTTGTCCCATAGACTTACATTATAAACACACTTTTTTTGACTGCACAGCCATGGCACTAAATAATCATGCATTCTTGATTGTTGGTGGTTTACCCTGTTGGTAGGAGGTAACATTTGTGATTTTTACAGTTAACAACTTAATTACCATATTAACCCTTTACCTGCAGGCCTGTGCTCATGTACTGTAGTTTCTGGCTTAAGTATATGGAGTTATAGGGAGTATTTTAGCACATAATTGTGTGTCTACACACTGTGTGTGTATGTTAGAGAGGAAGAGAGCCATTTGCACACTGTCAGGGAAGGAAAGTCAGGAAAATAAAGTTACTAAGTAAGTGAAGTGTACCTAATTCAGACGTACAACGGCAATGCATAAGCATGTAAAATGAAAACATCCAGGAGTTCTGGCGTCTGAAGTTGTGGATGGGTAAAATAGCTGTTTTTTTTTTTTTTTTTAGCTTTCGGAAAACACGTCCTCCAGTAGAGTGACTTTACTTTTAGGTTAGTGTCTCAGTTGAGATCACTGAATTAGTCTAAGTGAGGTCTAAGTGCCCCTTTTCCATGGTGTGTTGCGCTCCACACGACCATACGTACATGTGCATGTTACTAAATAGACACCATAGATAGATAACTTGATAACATAATAAATAATCATTGACTAACCAAATCTAATCTACAGTTTAGTCCCCTACTAAAATTAGTATTAAAAGTAGTTTAGTAAAGTAAAGTAAAGTAAATTTGTTGCAGCCCTAAAAGTAAGTGCCGGGCCCTTTGATGCTGAGAGGTTCAGACTAAACAAAACAAAAACACTAGTGGACTTGCATGCATCCTCCTGGTCATTTAATGGTGACAAGAGCAGCAAGCAGCATGAAGAGAGGATTCACCTGTGCATGAGTGAAGGATTCACTTGTGAACGAATGAAGGATTCGCTTGTGAACAAGTGACGGATCTACTTGTGCAGCCTTCACAGCTTCACAGCCTGGCCCTTCATAGAGCCAGGCTGCACAATCATTTCCAGAGATTGTGCACAAGTGAATCCTCTCTTCATGTTGCTTTCTGCTCTTCTCACCATCAAATGACCACAAGGTCACATGTAAGACCACTTGCCTTTTTGTTTTGTTTAGTCTGCACCTGTAGACATCAAAGGGCCACACGTGCATAGCAACACTTTCTTTGTTTTTGTTTACTATGAAGACTCTGTGGTTGTGTGTACTCACAGACAACAAGATCAGTGTGCAAATGGCTCTCTTCCTCTCTAACATACACACACAGTGTGTAGACACACAATTATGTGCTAAAATACTCCCTATAACTCCATATACAAGCCAGAAACTACACTACATGAGCACAGGCCTGCAGGTAAAGGGTTAATATGGTAATTAAGTTGTTAACTGTAAAAATCACAAATGTTACCTCCTACCAACAGGGTAAACCACCAACAATCAAGAATGCATGATTATGTAGTGCCATGGCTGTGCAGTCAAAAAAAGTGTGTTTATAATGTAAGTCTATGGGACAAAATGGGAGAAAAAAAGAAAATCCAGTGCTGTGCAAAAACTAATAATGCAATAAAGTCAATTTTTTTACTGATGTTTGACATGACCAAGACTGTAATAAAGGTTCAAAAGAATCCAGTCCACATTCACCTTTTCTATTAAAAATGAGCCATTTTGTGTTTTTTTTTTTCAATTTTCAGCACCACCCCTCATAAAATTGGTGATTAAAGGGTTAAAATCCTGGGGGAAAATGATTTTTTCACTACTGTTGATTAGAACTGAAGTTAATGAAAAGGTCTATGCAAAAAAAATTCAAAAATATATTTATCTAATATATTTTTAAAACCGTTAAAGTTGGGGGACGTTTTTGTCCCTGAACAACACATTAGGGAGAAAAAAAGAAAATCCAGTGCTGTGCAAAAACTAATAATGCAATAAAGTCAATTTTTTTACTGATGTTTGACATGACCAAGACTGTAATAAAGGTTCAAAAGAATCCAGTCCACATTCACCTTTTCTATTAAAAATGAGCCATTTTGTGTTTTTTTTTTTTCAATTTTCAGCACCACCCCTCATAAAATTGGTGATTAAAGGGTTAAAATCCTGGGGGAAAATGATTTTTTCACTACTGTTGATTAGAACTGAAGTTAATGAAAAGGTCTATGCAAAAAAAATTCAAAAATATATTTATCTAATATATTTTTAAAACCGTTAAAGTTGGGGGACGTTTTTGTCCCTGAACAACACATTAGGGAGAAAAAAAGAAAATCCAGTGCTGTGCAAAAACTAATAATGCAATAAAGTCAATTTTTTTACTGATGTTTGACATGACCAAGACTGTAATAAAGGTTCAAAAGAATCCAGTCCACATTCACCTTTTCTATTAAAAATGAGCCATTTTGTGTTTTTTTTTTTTCAATTTTCAGCACCACCCCTTATAAAATTGGTGATTAAAGGGTTAAAATCCTGGGGGAAAATGATTTTTTCACTACTGTTGATTAGAACTGAAGTTAATGAAAAGGTCTATGCAAAAAAAATTCAAAAATATATTTATCTAATATATTTTTAAAACCGTTAAAGTTGGGGGACGTTTTTGTCCCTGAACAACACATTAGGGAGAAAAAAAGAAAATCCAGTGCTGTGCAAAAACTAATAATGCAATAAAGTCAATTTTTTTACTGATGTTTGACATGACCAAGACTGTAATAAAGGTTCAAAAGAATCCAGTCCACATTCACCTTTTCTATTAAAAATGAGCCATTTTGTGTGTTTTTTTTTTCAATTTTCAGCACCACCCCTTATAAAATTGGTGATTAAAGGGTTAAAATCCTGGGGGAAAATGATTTTTTCACTACTGTTGATTAGAACTGAAGTTAATGAAAAGGTCTATGCAAAAAAAATTCAAAAATATATTTATCTAATATATTTTTAAAACCGTTAAAGTTAGGGGACGTTTTTGTCCCCGAACAACACATTAGGGAGAAAAAAAGAAAATCCAGTGCTGTGCAAAAACTAATAATGCAATCAAGTCAATTTTTTTACTGATGTTTGACATGACCAAGACTGTAATAAAGGTTCAAAAGAATCCAGTCCACATTCACCTTTTCTATTAAAAATGAGCCATTTTGTGTTTTTTTTTTTTCAATTTTCAGCACCACCCCTCATAAAATTGGTGATTAAAGGGTTAAAATCCTGGGGGAAAATGATTTTTTCACTACTGTTGATTAGAACTGAAGTTAATTAAAAGGTCTATGCAAAAAAATTTCAAAAAAATATTTATCTAATATATTTTTAAAACCGTTAAAGTTAGGGGACGTTTTTGTCCCCGAACAACACATTAGGGTAGTGTTTGCGAACAATGCATGAGGGTTAAATATGAAAATGTGGATGACTGCACCCACTTTTAATACCGCTTTGCAGGGAGGCTGTTTTCAATTACAGATTCAGGAAAGAGCCGCATGGGGAGGAAGAAACAGAAAAAAAGGGCGACAGGAAGAAATCATTTAACTGTCAATCTAACATGCAACAATGCCGAATGTTTGAACCGAGAGTCTGAAAGTGAGAATATGTGTAAATTTCCATGTAAATGTGTGTGGATATGTTTTTTTGTATGAGTGCGTGCGAACAGGCTGATAAACAGTTCTCCCAAATTTAAGCCATAGAAACTCTCAGCTTATCTTCTCTCCTCTCTCTCCCAGTTTCTTCAGTCGGCTCGGCTCTCTCTACCCTCTATCACCCCCCCCCCTTTCCCTATCCTTTCCCTCTCTTAATCCCCTCACTCACTAAACTCCATATGTGCATTTGCTGTTCAATTATTTAGCTGAAGTTCTTATCCACAGTGACTTACATTAATGCAAACAGTGGAATAAGTTAAAGCTCATCTGCACACATCGGTGAACACACTCCTGTACACACACCTACTTCACTGCTGATAGATGAAGGCAGGTTTCTAAAAAGAAATCAGGCATTATTAGACATTCAGCCTTTGCCCTCAACTGTACAGAGATTTCCTATTAAAGACAAGTCACTGCTTTCATCAATACAACGGCTTTTACATATCCTTCTGTGGCTACCAGAGGCTTAAATGTATTCAAGCTCCATGTCAAATACTTACAGCTATATGTGCACAGATAATGTGATCTTTCAAGCAAACAAAACTCAATACTCAATTTCATACTGTATGCACACCTTAATGACAAAATGAGCCCCTTTAAATCAGTAATTACTCATGATGTGATATTTCCGGCACATTTATGGAAGCTTTTAACTAAACCGATCTGGTTAATAAAAGTTAATGATTATTTGGGGGCAATCAATGCTGTTGCTTTTGGACTTTGCAGCTTAGTGATGCAGGGAAATAAGCAAAACCTGTGGATATGTGGAAAGATGTGTCAGGGCCTTTATGCTAAATGTTGGTAAAAATGTTGGTTTTGAAGAGCATTATTTGTTCATGAGTGCAGTTTCTGGTGAAAGAAAAGCCTAAATGTTACAATGCCATGTTTACTAAATATCTATTATCTATATCTATAATAAATAACTATTGTGCAAATATATAGTTAAGTTCACCACATGGAAGCAGAGCATTTCTCATTCCCCTAATCAGATCTAGCTGCTGACAGGTTGATGTGTTTTCCCACCCAATTACTTATAGTTAATAATATTTTTACACAAACTCCTCATGTGCATCTTGTTTGAAGTCCCTCTATTTATACATGGGACCATTTAACAAACATCATCCAATCACAGTCTGACACACTCGACTTTTCAATCTTAGGCTATGAAATTTGAAGTGTCCTCCTTCTCCCATTTCAGGACAGCAGTGTTTTGTGACCAAGCTTCACCTCTTCAACACTGCAGCTGTGTGGACCTCGTATGTGGAAAGCTAAACCTCACGTACCAATCCTTATCACCAGCACCACTGTCTCCATGGTAAGTATCCTCCACACAGCATCACTTCTGAAAGTCTACTAAAATTTTACCCTACCTACAGATTTATCATCCTTTTCTTGTTTGGCAGGACAGAACATTCCACCAAACCTAAAGTAGTGTGCATGACATTTAAGTTTTGTGAACAGTGGAATCACCTGCGGAACGGTCTGTAAGCAGAGGTCCATGTTTAACATTTAGCTTTGCAAATGAGGGGAGGAATAATTTAGAAGAGCGCTAAGGTAAGTGGTGACTCATGAAATGATATGAGGTGTTTTAAATATCAAATATAATAAATCCAAAGAAAATGATATATCCACATTTGTGGGTGTTTAATAGTCATGTCAGACTTCCACTCAGGTACAGCCTCTGTGATGAGTGGGTTATAGTGGGTTACTATGAGCCTGTTTAGGAAATGGGAGACTGCAGCATACATCTCCCTTTGACCACATTGGCAGGTTGTAACCCTCTGCCCAGCTGTGTCACATTTATTCTTATAGTGTTTCATTTTAAAGTCATACTCCACACACACACACACACACACACACACGTGGTTGTGTCTACAGCACTTAATCACCCACTGCTAGCCCGCTATGCTGAATAGCAGTCTGGCCTATTCTTCTTTTTTTTACTGCAGGCAGCCTGTAAACATATCCATAATACTTTATATGTCCCCGCCGCAGAAACTTAATGCTCCCCCATCCATTCCATGCAGCAGCTCATCCTGTGAATAACCATAATTATACACAGTAACTATTAATGCCTGAGCACTCAGTCTCCAAAATAACAAAGCAATCACAGAAAGAGAACTACAGTGTTAGTTTTGAAAGCTTAATTACAAAAAAAAGAGGTATGACTCAGTTCTATTATCTGCCCGCTTCTATACTGAATCTAAGGATGAGAGAACAGTCACAACATGGCTTCAGTAAAACTCTAACTTGGTATATTAGCTTGAAGTTTCTATTCTGGGCCTCTGGAGAGGAGTAGTGAATGTAAGCATCACAGGTCAAAATCAGGCCATGAGGACACAGTGGAAACAGCCTCCTGCTATACAGTATTTTCCACCCATAAGCTACAGTGGTCACATTCATGGGTCAATATATGAGGGCACAGAAGATAGACAGGGTGTAGAGTCAAGCTCAGCTGGGTACAACAAGAAACAGCATGTAAAAAGAGGAAAGACTTTCACATTGGTTGTGTATTATATCTGCATGCATACTTGTTCACATGGATGTTCCAGTCAATGTTCTCAGGCTTTGAGATCAGTGTGTATGTACTCAGTGCTCATACTTGGTTGTATCCATGTCAAATTTATTATTTGGGCTGGAAATCCTTTTGTGGTCTTTCTCTCTCTCTCTCTGCCAAAAATGGCAGACACACCACATAAAATGTGTTAAATGTTGTGAATGGATCATTTTTAAGCCAAACCAACATTTTTTGTTCTTAGGTTATTCTAAACCTAACCAGGTACTTTTAATGTTTAAACCAGTAAAAACAATGCGACCAACTTTAAAATTTGACTCTAATCGACTGACCACATTTATCCATTTACGTAGTCTTTTAAAGGACCACTAAGTAGGATCTGAGTGACCTCCAGTGGTGAAGCTGCAGTCTGCAACCAACTGAAAACCTCTGCATTTCCACATATTCTGAACTACTGTGGAAACACTGAAGGCATCGTGGAGGAGGGTTGCCTCACTCTAAACTGACAGATGCAGGTAATTAAGTAAATGAAATTAAATATGGATGCTATACTGTATTTAGGCCAACACATTGCTTCTTGTACAGGGCATATAATTCTTCATGGATTAGCTTACATCACCATGTAATCTTGCTCAAAGCTGTAACTATGTTTTCACACATTCAATGTGACCTTACTAATTATACGCATGAACTGCTTACATATACAGTACTATAATCACACAGCCTGTCCTACGCTGTAGACAATGGATGCACACACATCTATACACACTGTACAGTAAGCACCAACCTTCCTCTCATTACGCAGAACTACTATGGCAGAAAGGAAAGTAAAGGTGTGCGTGTGCGTGTGTGTTTCCCGTCTGAGTAAACAAAGAGGTGGTGTTTGGAGCGATAAGGCTTCCGGTCCTGATGTTGGTTCAGTTCCTGTGTGTGACGCTGCAGATAAGAAAGTGCATAAATATACACACATATGATATATCACACCCACAGACATAAACACACAAACAGTAAGTACACAAAACTCAGTTTAAGCCCAAACAATACATCTCTGTCACTGTGACTCAACGACCAAATCCTCCGAAACTAACATTTACACATCAGCAAATGAGTGGGCTGCAGTGTATCCTGACTGGAAGTAACCTTACAGCTAAAGCAGAATTTCAGATACAATCTTTATTACATTATATTACAGCTCTTTGCACTACATGGAGAGTAAGATATAAAGCTCATGTTCAAAACTGAAGACCTTAAGGTGAAAGGGTCACCAGAGGGTCATTTTCTCTTTGTATTATTACCAACAAGCAATAAGTACACACAACTCTGTGTATTACTGCTTGTGTTGAAACTTAGTGGGGGTTTTTTTCATCTAATAAAAAAGTTCTGGTGAGCGGCCCAATTTTGTGTGTGTGTGTGTGTTACAATTGGACTAGGAATAAATACACTGTGCTTCTCTCCTCTCTCTATTTTAAATCAGTTAAAAGCCTCTCAGAGAAGGGAACCATTTGCTCTATTGATGAATCGGGACAATGTGCCACACCATCCACCCCATGAGATAATTTGGGGGAAAAAAAAAACATTTTCTCATTCTGTGACATTCCTTGAAAAGAAAAAATAGAAACAGTAAGCTATGTTGTTCATGTCAGTGTGAGCTCGCCCTCAAACAACAGTAAAGTGATAATATTAGGTTCAGCCAGCTCTATACTGTCCCACTACACACTAATGATGCTATGGAGTGGCAGCTAATGAAAGGAAATATAATTAGTTCCACTCATGGCTTCATTGATCCAGTCTCTTCTATCCACAAAAGAAGAAAAAGATCACTTGCTAATTAACTAAGTAGCTCCAGAAACGTAACTTGCAATTGTATTGTTAATGTATTTTTAACATAAAAATGGATGAGGTAAAAATAAATCTACAGCATATCAGAGTTCACAGGACGATCGTAAAATGTCAATGACCTCCTGCTAGAAACGGTGTAGTGTTTTACTGCAGACCTGCTTTAGTTACAGTACGATGTGTGGCAGTATGTTTTATTTTAGTTAATCCAAACTTTTTTCAGGTTAGAAAATCAGAAATACTCAGATCAAAAACTTTTAGTTAAACTTTTAAGTGTAAATATAATTGTAAGATTTTTGCATCAGACTTGAATGTGAAAATCATTTGTGTAATATGACACTGGATCATTCCAGTCCCCAAATGAGGAAACATGTACTGTAAATGAGTATTACTGTTGAATATGAAAATTAATGATAAAGCAACAGAAGAGGAACACAAATGTAAAAGAGACAAATTCACAGGAGAACCAATCAGATTTAGAAATTAGAAACAAAGCGAGATGAAGAGGCAGAATGAACAGGAGGTGAAGAGGAAAAAACAATACAAAAGAGAAGGACACAAACAAAATATCATCAGGGGAGAGGAGGAGGAGGACACGAGTAAGTTTAATAAGCAACTGCATAACAATAAAACAGGACAGATAACACCCACACAGTGATCTAACACACACACAAACACACACAAACTCAGCCAGCGTAGCAGAGCAAATGGAGCAGTGAGGAGAGCTCCCAAAGAGACAGGAGGAAAGAAAGTGAGATGACGGCTACCAGAATTGACAGAGTGCATCTAAAAGACACACAAAATCATCCACACAGAAAAACATAAAGGCAGCACGCGCAAACCTTTATCCACACACCTTCCCTGATTATACCAGAGGATATGCTGACATTTAATCCAGTGCCCCCCTTGCAGTGTTAACATGATTTTCCACGGCAAGGTAATTAAGCAGCTCAGCAACCTGTAGACTCTCTCTCTCTCTCTCTCTCTCTCTCTCACTCATTCACACATTCTCTCGCTCTCTGACTCACTCACATAGAAAATGTGGTCTTGGACACACTGGCTCGATGTTAATGAGCCCAGTTTAGCTTTATCTCCTTAACAATGTACAATTCATTAACAATGACAAAAGACAAAATCAGCCTGGGGGCAGTGTGTGTGTGTCTGTCTGTTTGTGTAATAAAATCTATGGTTAAACAGCCAATTAGACCCCTCGTCCTTAGACAGAGTGCAGCAAATGACTCTTATCTTCTTGACTTACTGTACAGCCACATATGTGGATATGAATAAACTACACTTTTGCTTGCGCGTACGGCATCTGACATTATCGCTGATATGTGGCAGCATTTAAAGAAAAAGCCCTGACAGGACTGAATTATAATGAAGGTCAATGAAGGTTAACAGCAACCCTCAGAACCCCTAATACATACACAAACACACATTCATGACATTTCAGAGGTTAATTTGTGTTCAACTGCTTTATGCTCAAAGTCATTCGTCAACATTAGCTTTCTAAAAAGGGAGTGTTTGCTGATAGGCGAGCAACTGGCATTTTACACAGTCAGTGTCATTTATTATTAATAGCTGTCATGGAAATACGGACAGAGGGAGGCATGGAGGGAATAAAGAGAGAGAAGGGGGCATCATAAATCAGTCATGACATCAGCAACTCCTCAAAACACAGTCATTGAATTAAAATTCACTGATCGCTGTTTTATACAATATTTACGATGCTGTCCTTGTAGAATTTTTAAATATCTTCAACCATCAGGAGGTGCTGTGGCAGAGCAGCAGGTGGTGCAGGAGTCATGTGCAAAATAAATGAGGTCAAAGCTGGATAAAGTTTACTTTCAGTGGCTATATGGAATATAATAAAACAACTTTCCTGCTCTCCAGAAATATACCGATCAGAGTGGATGAGTGTTTGGTTCAGGATGGAAACCACTGTGTGTCAACTGTGATGTCCTGTTGTCGGTCAATTAGGTTCCTCTCCTCTCTTCTCTAATGGGTCTGCGTATCCTTCCTGTTGGAAAGCTGATGGAAGACACACCTAGCAGCTGGCTTTACTAGATCAACACAGCTATCACACACACAGTCATACACACATTGTCAGGAAACAATTTGGCAGCTCACTGGGCAAACTGGTGGTTATTAGACAATATAGCCAACTGTAATGGCCATAACATCTACAAACATCACCCTTTACCACATCACAGCTATTGCACAACTACAAGCATTAAGAAACAACAGACCTATACTCTGAGAGCAGAGAAGGCTACATCATCTATAAAGCTGTTTCAGGACATCTCACAGTTCCAGAGGACACGTGGACCATTGTTGTATAGCATAAAATAAGCACATGATACACTCTGAAGTGTCTTTGAGGAGGAAAATAATATAACCAGACTTAACACTGACAAATTTTTCATTTTTGTAAATCAAATTTGACTCTAGTTCACCTGCAGGAAAATTGAATTGATTCAGGTCAGCTACCAATATTCATCCTGCATGTCAGGGAAACAAGCCATGACATCCAAGGGTCTCTCTGTTGACCTCTGTAACGAAGTGTGGTGAGGCAAGAGAATGAAAGAGTTTCTCTGAGGGCACACAATGAGTTCAAGAATTATGAAATGGAACAGTTGGCTTACACAAGTATGAAGAACACTGGTCAGAGAAGTGTTAACTCAATCACAGCTCTCCTTCTATTTGTCTCTGTAGATAGAGAAAACCTGTCTGAATGATGAGCAGTAACACCACAGGAGCCAGGCCTATGGTGGAGCAGCTAGATGAATGGCACCAATGAAATAAAGATTTTCTGGCCTGACGAGCCAAACACTGAACTATGACAGCTGATTGATATGTTTATGGAAAATGGTAGAAGGTGTTTCATAAACAACATATAAGTCAGCTCTGTCTGCACAAATGGCCTTCATGCAGTCAAAAACCTTGAACACAACTCCAGGCTGTTCTTATCTGGTTAACACCATCCCTACAGAGAACATGGGGTGCTTCGTGGCAGCACAGGAAAATAAAGAGATATCCTTGACAAAAAACTGCTTTTGTCACCACATAACTCAAATCAAACAGCCAAGACAACACTGGAACAGCTTCAGGAAAACTCTATGGTCATCCTTGAGTGGTCTAGCCAAAGCTGAAACCTGCAGAACATCTGAGGAGAGACCTGAAGATGGCAGTTCACACACACTTCCCATCTAATCTGTCCGAGTTTGAGAGGATCTGCCAGGAAGAATGGGACAAACCCAGACCCAAACCCAACTCATGTAGAGCAGTAATCTCCACAGGAGGCTTCAAAAACGTACTGAATTATAGGTTACTGGTTTTGAGTCATTTATAGGTGCACACAGCCCATTATGGAATCTTTATACAGGGACAGCTGCCAACTCAGATGAGTCTGCATAGCAATTAATAACATGCTTGACTCTGCAATTGAGCGCAGATGGACATATGAGGAATTTTTTGTTTTTTAAAACATGGACCACCTAAACACATTGTGTCCACAAAACCTGAACAGTATAATGTTTATGCTGCATATTTGTGAGAACATCAGGTGATGTTATGATAGGGAAAACATGCTGTTAATACTGATTAACCTCACAGCAATGCATTTTACTAACTAGTAATAAACTTCCTGCAAAGACTATGCTTGACTCTGCACCACTGACTGATAAATATATCAGCCAGGCTCTAGTTTGAAAGCATAAATTAACCATGCACCTTTTTTTTTTTGCACACCAAAGGTGAAACAAAGAGGTCTGAAATAATCATTTTAAGCTATTTACATAAACAGAAGTGGTGTGGTAAATAGCACCACATTTTTGATGAATGTCTGCCACAGCAGAGGTCATTGTGTTCATGTTACTGCTTAAGAAAGCAGTAAAGCACAGCCTAAATACATCGTCCTTCCGAAAGTTAATTCTCCATGAAAGTTTTGTGGATATTTTGCTCTTATTGCACACACACACACCCAAACCTCAGAAGATTGAATCTGAAATCCATCACATCTGTTCCCACATCTCCTGTCAGCTTCCTGTTGTCCACCATCTGGCCCTCCATTTTGGGAAAGTCCAGCCACTGTACATCTATGAATAAATTACTGCTGGGACCTAAATACACGTAACAACAGTCACACTTTACAAGATGGAGGGAGAGAGAGAGAGAGAGAGGCAGGGAAGGAAGGGGGAACAACATCATCACTGGGAGTGGTAGCAGATGAAGAAAGGAGGTGAGCAGGAAGAGGAGAGAGATAATATGAGATGGGGGCCCATTTGGTCTCAGTTGTAATGTATTATGTATCAGAATGAGCAGACCAGCAGGAAAAAGCATATGAGGTATAGCTTAATTTTACATGCAGCAGTGTGTGTGTGTAGTTGTGTGTATTCTTGAGTCACTCTCAATTTGCTTTGAGAGTGAGGAGGTTTTGACCAGTACTCTTCGCTTTGGGACAGACCTTTAAAGGGCTGCTGAGACCCAAGGTTAGAATCTACTGTTAGGCCACTACATTAGCATAGTAACGTGTAAAAATGTTAAATCAGGAAGTTATTTTTATATACAAATAAAAACTGGATGAAAATATATTTTAAATGTATAAAAAACAGGAAGAAGGGAGAGAAAATGAACCTGGGATGTTTATAACATCTGCAAATCTGTAAATAAACAGGGGAAAAACTCACCTTTGAATACACAGAAGCACTGGTATCAAGAACAAAGGCACTGAAGAGAAGGTAGAGACAGGCAGACGCAGACAGTTTTGATGTTCTGCAATGATGTATTGAACATGAGAACAACAGGAAAAACATAAAAGCGACTTTAGAACTCAACTGCTCCCATGACCCGTGTACATTTCTACCTCAGTAACAACAACAACGCAGAGTAAAACAGCTTGACCTGAATAAATGAAAGAAAGACAGAGGGGTGCAGAATGAAGGAAACTGAAAGAGACAGAATAATAATGCATCGCACAAACAAAAACCGACGTATGTCCTTGTGCGACAATACAGAGCTATTTGTGTCTGCAGCAGAAACTAGCCTCACGGAGGACGCCCACAACTTATTGTTTAAAGGCTGACTTTTAATGTCTTCATTGTGCTGCCAATTAAAGTGATTTGTTATTTAACTTGCCGGCTAACGGTTTGAGTCATGTAGTAAATTTCATTTGATGAATGTGTCAACTCAATTTTTGCAAATGTTTCACAAATCAGATGCTGTGTTTGGCCAAGAAAAACCACACATTATGTTGATGTCTTGTTCATAATGAGGGATGCAGTCGGATTGTGCTTCCCTTGGTATGACTGTCTGAATACAAAAGGAGCATAATGTATGAAATACAGCAAAGAAGAGCATCTACTGAATACACAGCTCAAATCAACAGCTGGAGCCATGTTCCATTTTGAGCTTGGATACATTAGCAGCAGATTTTCATGATGGTTTACAAACCAGTTTTTTCTCACTAAAAAACAACAACATTAGTGGTGATTAGCAGTTTTACATCAATATGCTGCCTGCTGTGTGTAGTTTGTTTCTCCTAACAGGGAACACAGCAAAAAACACTGCAGTTTTAACAACAAACCAAAAGAACCTGTTTGTACATAAACTGACCCAACACTGCAATGTGGCCTGCCTATGCTAACATATATGCTGATCAGCCCAGAGGCGCTTTATCTCTTCATGGGTCATTTTGATTTGTCAGCACATACCACTCTTGTTTGGGGTTGTGTCATGCAACCACATCCTGTCCTGTGTTTGTTTAGCTTATGGGGTAGCTACAGTCAAACACCACCAGAGTTTGGTTGGCAGTGTTCACATTGGTTTACCTATTGAGTGTGAACATGCATTCTTCTGGTCAGGGTGAAGTATGTCACAGACGAGAACTTTAAAAATGTTTTTCTACTGTACTGTATTTTGGTGCACAGGCCAAACCATACAGCAAACCAAAGCCAGACTTTTGGACTGGACTTAAGTTAACACCCTCATCCACCCTACTGCCTCTTTTTTGCAGTCAGAAATCGACTTTTATGTGCAAGAACACAGTTTCAAACTATAAAGGTCAGTACTGAATCAAATGTCTACATAACTCCAGCCAAGAAAAACAAGTCTGTCTGACAGGCAGCTGATCTGTCAGATCAAGCAAGTGTTATGATTAACTGTGTGCTGGAAAACAAGCACAAACACTATCAACAAACATGAGGCGGTACAGTGAGTCAAAGAAGGCCGGCTCCAATCAGAACTGCATCCGCCGCATCTTCATTACTGACTTCAAATTGTTGGTGACATCAAAGTAGCTTTCCTGACTGTCTGCTTAGGGACCAGGCGAGTAATGCCCCGATGCAATCGAACCATGGAGGAAACAGGCGACAGCAGATTACAGCAGAGGCAGTTTTAACAGAGATGGGAAAAGACAAAAGAGATGAAAGCAAGTGTGCCCTCTCTGCAGACATCAATCCACTCTAGCATGAGGAAGCTTCTCAAAGAAGACTTGAAAAAGGTGTGATGGGTCCATCAAAGACTTAAACTCTCCCTCCTCTCCTGAGAACACAAAGGTTAGAGCTATCAAAAATACACCAACTCTTCCCATATTGACTTTGAAGTCTGCACCTGGACAATGACACACACAAGTAGAACACATCTGTGAACATGCAACACCCTCAACAGTCTAAAAGCATGTAGATGTTAGTAATGTCTGACAATGGAACTGCACAGACTACATTCATACAGTGTGTAGTTTTTTCAATGTGTTTTTTCACTGTGCGTGTTCAGACATACATAAATATGCACATGTACAAAGAGCACACCCATCTCCGATGGATACCCCATTGGCAGCAAAAATTGTTCATTTTTTGCTTGAACTGACTTGAAAGTGACATTTTTAAAAGAAAAAACATATTCAAGGCAGAATGGGAGACAGAATGAGAGAGACAGAAAGAAAAAGTGCCTGTGGGCGATTATGACTATCTTTGTCTGTGTGAGAGACTGTACGTGTGTGTGTGTGTGTGTAGACTTGAGGCATGATGGAACAACTGTGAAAGGTGACCAGTTGGGGTCACTGATGACAGAAAAAAATAAAATGGACGGAGTCATACTGACAGATGTAAGTAGGATCACAAAGAATCTGTGACAGCCTCACACACAGACACAAAAGACACACACACACATTTGTTTTGACAGCAGGGCAGCAAAATGAGCACTAACTCTAATTACGAACTTCAGAATCACACCCCGGAATAGTGTTTGAATCTGTGCCTGTGTGTGTTTACTCGTGTCTGTCTCTGTGTGTCATCATTTAGAGGTTATAAGAGATTCAGATGTGGAAACTGTCAGTGGGGTGGCTGCTTAGCATATAATTAGTATATCATAATGCTTCTGCTTTAACATCCAATCAAACCTAGAGAATGCCGTCTGAATACAAATGCATTTCACCTCGTCCTACCCAAGTGTTTGACAGCACTTCTGCACGACTTTACACCAGTTAGATGTGTGTGTGTGTGTGTGAAAGCCTATGTTTATGTGTGCCCAGGGCAGAGTGTTGTACTGCTGAAGTAAGGAGCCAACCTTTGTCTGGGAGCAGTTCATGGTCGTCTTACCCTGGAGTAACATCCATGTGTGGCAACATAATGACACAAGGGTCAACCAAGCAAAGACCTAAAGCTACCAC
Source organism: Parambassis ranga (assembly GCF_900634625.1). Classification (NCBI taxonomy): domain Eukaryota; kingdom Metazoa; phylum Chordata; class Actinopteri; family Ambassidae; genus Parambassis; species Parambassis ranga. The sequence continues at coordinate 10,342,717 of NC_041033.1, read as the reverse complement.
TTTTACCCTTCTGGCAAAAGTCTGATTTGACTGAATATTAAACCCACAAACACACTCAAGTTCAGAGTAGTAAAACACTTCCATGTAGTACACTAGGACTTGAGTAAGGATGAGTCTACACGGGGCAATGTTACAAATTGAACCTGGCAAGTTGTGCACTCACTGGAAAGGATGACAGCAATACATGTCAATGCAGGTTTACACTTTAAGACACATAATACGCTCTCTGTTCTCCAAAATGTCCCATGAGAGATGCTTGAATGGCCACATTGTTGCAAATAGAAGTAAAACCTACTTTTTAGTATGATTTACACATAAATGGCAATATACAAATCCAAAAATATCCACATACAGCTTGCTGTCAACCACCTCCAGCCTTCTTAGAAACTCTTTACAAGGCAAAATTATTCATCCTGCAACAAGCGTCTTTGTCATTTTATTGATTAATCTTGCTCTCTGACCTACAGATACTAAGCACTTTATTCACATGACCGAAGCAGGTCACTCTGTACGTCATTTGATCGCCTTTCCAATCACCACAGTAGAAGTCAACACTTACTGAACTATTGACAGTTGAACAGAGGGTTAGGACAGATAACTAAAGGGAAACAATGAAGGGGCCATCTGAGCTACGTAGACTCCAAAAGAGGTGAAAGCATTTCTAACAGTAAAATTACATTTAGGGTAGAAGGCTTTAGGAGCAGTTACGACAGCAAAGACCTTTAGGACACTTTTCTCCTTCCAAACAAAATATTTCTTCATTATTAAGAATTTAAAATCACTTTCGAGACAGCGTTTTATTTTGTTTTTGTCTTTGGTTCTTTGTTGTTAGGGACTACGTGTGTTTTTCTAATTTCACATTTAGTAAATGCTTTCAGCCTCTGCCACAGTTCAATTAGTTTCACTTGATTTATACGACTATAGTGCAATTTAAAAGCCTTTACTACAACCACTTAACATTTCTGCCCATCTGTATGTGGAAGGGGCTGGTCTCAAGAGCACTTTGTGACAGAGTGGTGTACATAAATTTGTTAAAGTTTACATAATGTCCTTCCTGTGTTTTTAAAACCACAAGTTTTCTATGACAGGGCTCCATGATGTCTTTCCTCTCCCACTGCTGTGTATGCTGTGCGGATTGTGTATTTCCAGCTCTGTCTGCAGATCATCACCTCGGCTGTAGCTGTCCTGTAGCTCTCAATAGTCCCAGATCACGCCGGCGTGATTGTATCACGTGACATTTTCAACACGTCATAACAGAAAAACCCCTGCCATCTACAATGCTGTCGATCTTTTCCATCGATCTTTCCATCTTTGGAAAGTGCAGATTCCGAACGTTCACCCAGTTTTTATTTTATGTTGATACACCCAGTAAAACCAGAGATACGATACGTTTTAGTTCGAGTATTTGTCAGAGCATAAAAGAGCGATCAGAGCGCTCGGCAGGCGTTGGATTTCTCTCGCCAATTTTGGTCTTTTTACAAGTCGGTCAGATATAAATAGTAGATAAATAGTATTTTTTTCCATTTGGATTTAGTGATTTTTGTTTGTTTTGGGGCCCAATATGTTAATAGAGTAGGTTAAACCTAAAAATAATGATCAGATCTTATAGGTGAGGTTGTGCTGAAAAGGATACCAAACATGGGTATGGTAATATTTTCAATGTGGGATATTAAGACAAAACCAAAAGCATTCATAAACAGCCAGAATAGGCCAAGACTTGTGAAGGTTAAAAACAGTTGAGTTATTCCTGTGAAATCCATACAAACCTAATACTCTTTTTTTAATTAGCATCTTGCCTTCAAGTCATGTCGCTGAAGAGAACAGACAGACCCATTAAAACGCATTGCATCAGACTATCAGGAACACTGTAGAGCTCAGTGTTGTGAGCACTGAATGTCACATTTCTGACCCCTCAGATGACATCATGCCAAAAATCATGCACACTTCGCTAGTGAGAGTATGGAGATAATTGTTGACTCTCATTCCTCCTTCAGTCAAATCACATAAATATTTCAAATTCCATGTACTATCTTCAGCTTGTTCAAAACAATCATCAAAACAAGTTCAGTGTTCTAATGAGTTCAGGACAGATTTACAGAGTTGGCTGCTTACATTTGGAGCTTTACACAGCAGTGTTTCTGGTTCTGTTGATATGTTGGCTCCATGTGACCCAGAGCGGTCCCTGTGATCTCACAGCAGGAGACTAATGGTGATCTTTAGTGTCTGTTTCATCTTTCCTCAAAGCTTTTTTTTTTTTTTTTTTTTTTTTTTTTTTTTTTTAATGCAACAGGATTTTCAACATCTATTTTTATTCTTTCACATTTAACATCTTAGTTAGTGTCTCATGTTTATGCCGTTTCATCTTATTTGATGTTTTTTTTTGGTTGATTGTGTCTTGGTGGATTTTTCCTTTCTTTTATCTTTTGGCCTGCTTTGTTATAGAGGTGTACAGTGACAACACTGTTAAAACTCACTTTTTAATATTGTATTGCCTTGACAAGGAAATAATTAATTTCTTAATATAAAATGTGACTGTAGTCTTCAGACAGAGTCTCCATTAAGGCGACAGTTTTCTATTTTCTATTTCTTATGGGTGTTTTAATAGCTGAACAGCTTGTCAAGAATGTTATTTGGTGATATAAACTGCAGTGGTTGCACACGGTTGCCTGGCAGTACAGGTCCTGCTCTCTGAAGTATTTGCAATCCAGCTGCAGAAGCAGCACTGAGGATCAGTCACAGAGCTGGTTTTTTATTGGAGCACTGGTTAACCGCAATTACCTGGTGTCCCAGGTGGAAAGAGTCTGCATTAAGGAATGAAAAGAAGCAGGACTCAGACCGGTGAGCAGCATGGCTGGGCACCACCATGGCTACAGGTTGTGACTGCATGATTGATTGTATTCTGACTTATACTGCAGCCAGCCACCAGGGGGCAATCGAGAGGTTTTAGCTTCGCTTTTGGGGAGCTGTCATGCCATCCATCTTTATGGCCAAAAATGTATTTCATGAACATTACATTTTAAAAACAGCTCACAAATATGCTGATAATGGGTTCAGGTCTCACTGTCTGATAAGTAGATATAAATAATTTAATAAACAAAACCCTATCAGGATTTTCAGCCAAACTGATTTTTTTAATCATAATCCAAAACATGGGATACATCCATCCCAGAGTCAACTTCTGAACAATGAGCTGTCAGTGGATTAATGTGCTTCCATGCCCTTCAGAAGAGGAACAAGAGGAACAACCTGCAGAGGAAATGCAGTTGTAGCTTCATCACATGTGTCACAAAACCTTTGATTAGACACCAGGACTGATTTAGTGAATATAGTACCCCTATGGGTAACCTGTGACACCATTAGTTGCCAAGCAACCCAGGCAACTCTTTGGATTAAACACCTGCCCCTTATCTATCAAGCCATCTCAGCAGTCTCTTCCTCTCTCTGACACACCTGTCTCGCTCACTGTGTCTGGTGGATGGGATTTTAAGGGCTGAGGGGTAGAAAGTCAGGACAGGAATGATAAACAGGTAGAGGAGTCAATAACCTCAATGAGAAAATTAAGAGAACAGAAAATTGATCTGAAATGATAACAAGTGCAGCATGACCATATATAGACTGTAGGAATCGACAGATACACAGTCAATAAGCCTATTGTCCATGTTATTGTGAATAATCCTCACTTTGTGTGAGGCAGACTGCGAGCATTTATCTGCCATTGTGAGTGTATACATGTCACGGCTTACATGTTGTTGAGCGAGTCATTTCGTTCAGCATCACAGGCCTCATAAAGCCCCTGAATGCCCCAAATGCAACACTTAGAGCCAGTCCATGGCTTGTCTCTGTGTGAGTTGATCAATAGAGCTGATCAATAAAAAAAAACCCTGCAGTCAGAACAAGAGCCACCAGAGCATGGGAGCACATTCTGCTACTCTACAGAAGAGCTAACAATGCTGAGTATAACAACCAGTGTAGCAGCAATCATGTGACCTCAGCAGAAGATGATGTAAATCAGGAAAGCAGCTGTAGTGGGGGATTTTTTTTAGTCGAGTGTTTAAACACATATTACAAGAAAAACGTCTGCAATGTTACCGTATGTACCATTTATGAATTGTTTGTGTTGAATGAAATATTATGAAGCTGTTTTTAAGTGTGAAATCACATGATGAATATCAGTTATATCAGCAATAAAAATATTAGAGCAACAAAACAAATGACGCACACCACAAAGCAAAACAACTAAATTAAATCAGGACTGGCCTCGGTGTCGTGTTTGTCCCAGTTACCTGCACAAAATAAACACAATTGTTCTTTATTTATAGGAATGAAACAGATGGTGAAAGAACTAATCTCTGCTGTGAACTTTTGAATTTTTGAGCTGTGCAAAAGGGTTTTTTGTGTCTGTGAATTTGAGATTCATAAATTATTTACTTCTGTCATCCCGTGTCATTTTAATCCCTCCACTTCCTTTAAGCTGGAGCTTCAAATAGTCACTTTTATTCCACATAGAATGTGACAGCAGAGGATTTACTTTTACTACTACTGTGTTTGTAAGAGCAGAGAATTTGTGAGAGCAGATGCTGCGTAATTCTCAGTGAAGTACAGTATAAACTGTAAACACTACATGTGTGACTAATTATTTCTGCATCTTTCTGCATCTGACCACAAAGCCTTAGTTCACAGCTGAAGTCAAATGACCTTCAGACTGAAGCAGCCAACAACAACAAGCCTTAAACACAAAATTCACAAAGGCTGCAAGTGCTAAAGCCAGGTGTCTGCTGCCTATCAATGAGGCCCACACACATGCAGGGACATGATACTGTTTTCTAATTAAACCAAAGCTCTGTCCCAAACACAGCTGCCTCACCTTCCGCTGTAATCTCTCATGGGAGTGCACATACACACACACGCACAAACACACAAAGTTCTTACCACTGACAAAAGCACTCACAAACAGCTGTGGGTGTCCATTTGATTACTGACAGTGACACAGCTGTACCATGCATACACACACTTGTAACTTTCATAGACACAAGAGTGAAAACACACACTAAGACAAACACAAACATCTACACACACACACACACACAGAAACACCTGTCTGTGGCAACAGTCCATAGAGATAAGAAGGTGACAAGAGCTGCTGGAGCCGAAGCCGGGAACCATGGGAGCTGTCAGGCTCATTTCTCTGTGACACCTTAAGGCTCGTGCACACTCGTGCACACACACACAGACTTTAGACAACACTGCACTGCCTTAAACTCATTCCCTGGAGCTGTATTCTTACAATAATTATGACATACTTAATGAAAAAGTCAATGCAACCACACACCCGCCTATGCATCAAAACTTAATGACAAACAGTACTCTGACCCTTCCTAAATGTAATCCTAGCCTGTCTTTAAAATAACTCTTCCTAATAAGGTGTGAGAAACAGTCGTCACAAGTGACCAGCTGGCCAGGTTTGCTATTCTTGTGTAGGAGCCACAACAGAAGCAGCAAGGACGCCATGATGCACATAAGGTGGGAAATAAGCTGAGAAGATAGGGTTAAGGAGCAGTACTTGTTAAATATGAGCATGTTTGGTTAGAACAGTAATGAATGCATAGTTTAAAATAAACAGAGAATAGTTTGTATAAAACCTAATGAAGCCACTGGATGACTGCAGTGATTTATTTTCTCTGATATGAAATGGATTTCCACTCTGTTAGAGACTGGGCCACTTGTATTACATCTAATTACACAGATAATGCTGTTTAACATTAATGGTAAATGGCTTGTAACTAAATTAATTCATCCATCTCCTTCTTTCTAGCTTAAACACGCAACATAAAACACAGCACTCGTTTTGTTTGGCAGCTGCTGAGTGTATTGAGTTGAATCAATGTAGCAGAGTTATGTTGATAAAATCAAAATGATTCTAGGAACCTTTTTTCCCATTTACATCTTTGGATCAATTTGCTTATTTTACTTTTTCTTTTTAAACCAATCTAAACTGATAAAACTAAAATATGGCTTCCTGTCCAGGATGTACCCTGCTTTGTCTCCCTAATAGTTGTTTTTGGTCCCAAACATCTTGACTGAGGACCCTCAGAGTTATCTTTGATCAGGACATGTCATTTATCCCTCATATTATACAGGTCTCCAAGACTACCTTCCTTTAACCTGCGTAATGTTGCTAAGATCAGGAGCATCCTCTCTCAGAGTGATGCTGAAAAACTCGTCCATGCTTTTGTTACTTCTAGGCTGGACTACTGCAAGTCACTGTCAGGAGGTCCACATTACTCCATTAACAGTCTGCAGCTGATCCAGAACACAGCAGGAAAAGTTCTGACAGGTATCAGCCAAAGGGATCATATCTCTCCTGTCCTAGCGTCTCTTCACTGGCTCCCAGTGGGCTCAAGGTTACACTTCAAGATCCTTCTCCAAACCTACAAGGCTCTACATGGACTAGCTCCATTATATCTGCAGGACCTGATAGTACCATATGTTCCTAATAGAACACTCAGATCTCTGAGTGCAGGTTTACTAGTAGTTCCTAGAATTCATAAAAGTAGAATGGGAGAATGAGTTTTTAGCTATCAGGCACTGCTACTATGGAACCAGTTTCTAACGTGGGTTTTGGAGGTAGAAACCACCACCTTTGAGACCAGGCTTAAACCTTTCCATTTAGCAATGTGTATAACTAGTTGTGTAAAGAAGTTAGGTATAAATACAGTCACTTGTAGATATGTCTACAGCCACAGGTAGAATAGTGCCGATAAACCCTCAACCTGCAGCATAGCTATGCTGCTATAAACCTACGCTGTCGGGGACACAAACATGATCCACTGAGCTGTTCCCTGTCTCCTTCAACCCCTCTTAACCTCTTACCTCATCAGGCTGATTCATACTGGTGATTAACTGTGTTTGCTGTCTTCCTAGTAGTTTCGCTCTCTCCCTCTCGCTGCAGGTTTCTCTGCCTCCAGACCTGCAGGCTGACCTGGCCCCTGACTAAACCAATGTGTATTGCCTGCACCACAGTCTGTTCATCTTTGTTTTATAATTAACTCATGATATATACATCCGCTATCATATAAACACAGTAGCTCCTCCTTGCTTGACAACATCAATAACCTGCCATGTTTGTCTTCTATAGTATACAATGCATGTTTGTTCCTCTGTCTCTCTCTCTTTCATCCTCTCTGTCCTGTCTACCTCTTCTTCACCTCCTTCACATGGCCAGTTATCAGCAGGAGGGTTCTCCCTTATAAGCCAGGCCCTGCTTTAAGGTTTCTTCCTGTTAAAATGGGGGGGGGGGGGGTTCTCTCTCTCTATAAAGAACCTTGAGACAGTTCTGACCGTAACATGCTTGCAGTGGGTAAGGGTGCGCCCTCCACAGAACCTCTTGCAGAATTCTTGCAGAACTCCACAGAATGAGAAACGGGATAAATATATATGCTACAGTCTATATGATCAGTTATCTGCCACTTTACAGATGTTTTACTCAAAAAATAAACATTCAACAACTGATGATCATTTGAGCAAAGTAGTTCATGTATGTGACGAAAACTATTTAAATTTAATCGACCACAGATATACTATGTAGGTGTACCTCTCTCAGCCCCCTCAGGCGACATGCATGGCTGCAATTTATGAAAATTTCAGACAATACTACAGACTTATTATTATAATTATTAATTGATTTGAAGCAATCAAGACTAAAAAATGTAATCAATTATAAACCAAAAAGTAATTTTAATATGCTGAAACAAAATTAGTTGAATGATTATTATAAACCTGACACTGGCTGTGATGACCATTTCTGGCGTAGTGACGCCATGTTTGTTACCTCAGATCCACCTGTGAGTCACCGTGGATTTCTCTCAAAGCCCGGACATTTGACTCTGAAACAGATTTATTTTAGTTGCTCATCTTCTGTAACAATGATTCAGCTGGGTGACGTTCACAGCACCTAAGCTTTGTCAGCTGCCTCATAATATTCGCGGAGATGATGACAACATCAAATAACAAACTATTCATCACACTGTAGACTGGAGGCCATAGTTATTATAATGCATATATTATGGCTCAGTTGAAATTATTCTCTACAGACGTCTTCTCAAGCAAACCTAATTAAATATTGTCTATTGCTCTACATTTAGAGACAGGGAATCAAAGCATGGGTAAATCTGTATTGAAAGCCTTTAAGCCAGTTGTTTTGCAGATACATCAAAAACACACAAATATGCAAAAGTATCCAAACCTAACACACAACGGGTTCTCCCGGCATTCGCTTTGCCTTCACTTTATCTGCCTCTTCCCTCTCTGCCTCTCTCTCTCTCTCTCTGAATATTTTAGTATTGATGAGCCCATTACTGATGATAACACAGTGCAACGTCAGCATCCTTTCTCTTTTCTCTCTCTCTCTCACACACACACACACACACACACTCACTCATCAGGAGTCAGGTTACAACTCTGCTGCTGCTGCTGCTGCTGTGTACTTCTGTGAGTGTGCTCAGAGGGAGACTGGGGAATCTGACTTCCTGGCGTCACTCCAATAAATTGCAATATTTTTCAGGCTGAGGACTGTTCACGTGCCCACCCGCTGGCACACAAATACACAGACCTAAATACAGATTACAAGGGCGATGTGTGTCGGCTCTTGAAAGGACGCGCAGCGATAACAGCGGATAAACAAAATGCACTGAATATGAATGTGTTTTTTCCTCATATGGCCGCTCAAAACACACAAAGAAACTTAGCAGCAAATAATATCAAGCCTTAGAAACTATGAGCAAAAAAGAGCTTTAAAAGTGATTCAGAATGCATGTATGTGATTCCTGAAAGTGCAGAGCTTGATTCTGTGAATCCAAATAAACCATGAGTATGATAAAACATGAGATCCTCTTTAATTTTTGGATTTAAATGTTTATAATTATTTCTGTCATCAATCACAAAAGCAGAGGAGAACAGAAAAACAGAACCGTCAAAGATGATAACCTGCTATATTTAAAGTATGAAATCCTGATGTCATGGTAATTGAGCACCTCTTGAATCATCACCAGTTCTTTATATTGCTTTGGTTTAAAGAGGGAATTATGCATCTGGGTAGTAAACAACAACTAAGACCTGAGTTGTTAACATCATCACGGTGATGGCCTTGTCTCTCTCCTGGCTATAAAGCAGGATCAAAAAAAGCACCTCGATTTTCTTGCACCTCAAAAGGAACTGAAGAGGGGTAGCAGGGGTATTGTGTTGCACCTCTACGCCAGCAATGGAGGTAGTCATGATGTTGAATCAACCGCTGTGGGAAAGGACGAGCCAGCATGGCAGAACACGCTGCAAAATTTGACACATCACACCTCTGATTACAGAACATTGATGTGCCTTTTTAAAGCATGCACTGAAGCGGCTTAACACTGGCTTTGTTTGGGCAGCATAAAGCATGTATTGTCTAGCGAAAAGAGCCAGGAAACTTGACTGATAACGCAAAATCTTTTAGTCATGACAACCCACATACTGGAAATTTGATATCATGACAGCCTAGTTAAATATTCCTGTAGGTACAGACATCTGCTTCTGTGTATTTTGTCTTCCTGACCTTCACTGATCGCTGGAGCTGTTGCAAAGTCAAAGCAGCTCCAGCTTGAGGGAAGCAGGTGAACCCAGCTACTGAATCTAATTGTGTATCAGAGATCACTGACATCCATGTGGCAGATTCATTATTCTGTCACAAGCCCGGTTATTTCCTCCTGGTCCAACCAACAAATGATCAGAGTAAGAAGCTTAAAATCTTTTCTGTGAGGTGAATGACAGTCATTATGCTCCAGTGAGCGAATTGAAACCAATAATGACACAGAGCATCAAACACATTAGTGGGTTTTTTTTCCAACTTGGGACAAAAAAGCAGTTGAACCACGATATGAGGAAGATGTCACTAATATTTGTGCAATCATGCATTATGGTATCACAATGTTATTATCACCAAATAGCTGCCCAGCTATATGACAGGGGAAGGGCACACTAACTATGATTCCCATGGGAAGCTCTTATACAGCGTGTGTGTGTGTGTGTGTGTGTGTGTGTGTGTGTGTGTGTGTGTGTGTGCGTGTGTGTGTGTGTGCATGCTGTTTGATCAGCCACATGTTTGATCACAATCACTCCACACATTCTGCAGCAGATGCGTCACTTTTATTTGAGGGCAGATAATATGGGTTTACATGGTAACCTTTCATTTTAAACATCAGAAGCCTGCTTCAGAATCAGGCGCTCTGTTTTATTAACCAACATTTAGCCAAACACTGAGCCCTGACATTTAAAAGTTCATCGTTTTCTTCCAACACAGGTGCCCCTGGAGAGATTCATCACACACAGACAGGAGGGGGAATAACTGCAAAAATATTCAACGCAGACACAACAACACAACTAGTTTAATCCTACTCGACAGCTTCAACAGCTTTACAAAGTCAGAATGCAAAGTTATATGAAATAAAGCAGCCAATTATAACGATCGCCCTGCTTTGATCCACAGCACATATTTACTATGCTGTGAAAAACATGAATCTTCTCATGAAGCCAGAAAAACAGCCTCAGGATGAAGAATGAACATTAAAAATAGGCTTGCTGTAAAAAAAAAAAAAATTGGGGGGGCTTCAAAGTGCAGAGAAGAATAATTTATCCTCAAATATAAAACGTGACCCTAACAAAGCACTCTTAGAAGTTATCGAATACAGCCACACTAATCCTTTATAGATACAAGTGTGGAATCTGTCTGCTGTTTATTCCTAGAGCAAAAAATACAGACAACAGATGTGTGTGCTTGTGTTACTGTGCCATTAAATCATTTTTCCACAACCTGGCAACCACAGGTTAGTTAAGCATGACTTCTCTTTAAAACATGACTAAATTATTTCTTAAAAAGCTATTAGTTACAGCCATGAAGGGTGTGCTGCCCGGTGAGGCTGAGGCACGTTTTAAAGTAACGACTTCCACAGGCGTAATTCAGTTAGCAGGGATATAATGTAGCCTACTATCTGTCCCCACAGGAATATTAGAGGAAGAGGAGCAGCCTATCGGAGAACTGTTATGATACCCTGGAAGATACAAAGGCACGATAAGGTCACTAAATTCTCTGTAGAGCAGACCGTAGGCGCGCCGAGAGAACGCTTTAGTGGCGATAGAGTGGCGTGGCGCAGAGCTACAGGGATTTTGTCCACTGACAGCCGCGTGCACAGTTCACACGGGGTCTTCACGGCCGCTGTCAGTGGGAATAATGACACCCAGCAGGTCACCACACTCAACACAACAGTTTGCGTTCTGCTTCATTCAGCCAGAGAAGAGGGGAAGTGCACAAAGACACAGAGAGTGGAGCATAGTTAGTTTGCACTTACATCTCAGAGGACGGCGGCTGGCTACGGCAGAGGAGCGCGTGTCCGCACGCTTGTCCCATCGCGCATCCTGCCTCGCGCCTCCCCTGTTAACCCAAACAGCTGCAGTCAGGGGGACTCGCGGTCAAAGGAGGAAGAGCAGGAGAAGGAGCTGACCGCGCGCGCGAGAGAGTGTGTGTGTGTGTGTGTCTGGATGGAGTGAAGGAGGATGATGGATGGATGACTGGGTGTGTGCTTCTCTCGCGCTCTCCCCGGTCTGTCTGCCTCTCTCCGTTTTGCTGTCTCCTCTCGAGCTCTGACAGCGCGCTGGGATTGGTTGGGACCTGGTAACTGATATTCTAGCTGTGGTGAGCGAGGATATAATGGAGGAGAGAGAGGGGGAGAGAGCGCTCAGCCGGTAGTTCCACGGTTAACGCCACATGGACGCACCAACACTCAAAGACGTGACAATCAAACTGGAGCCGGGGCACGTCACTCGTCCCCGTGCGCTTCAAAACAATCTTCCTCAGACCGTGCCCGCTCCTCCACGAGCGTCTGATGGCTGGTTAATCCACCCGTGCAAATGAAAGTTGTGTTGTTGTGGGTATTAAACTTTCACGGTGTGTCCACGCACCTCAGCTGCGCATTTCCAGACAGCTGCCACCGCCACGCGCGCTGCTCCCCCTCAGTGCTGCTTCATATTGTCTTTGAGACAGGAGGACATCTTCTTTCCGAACACACAGGCTTTCATTAGAAACCACGAGCTGTGCGTCTATCACGGGACACAAGGTCTCAAGGTCCACACACACATACACAGATCTTCTGCCATATATGGCCTTTCCAGTACTCACAAGGAAGCAGCAGGGATCCACTGTAGGAGCAGGGCATAGTGAAACAGGAGCCTTGGAAATGTTTGTTGACTCTGAGGCCTTTAAATATCCTCCACTAGGTTTCACGTGTCAGCTGTTTTGCATGTTAATAGAGCACTGGGAATTTCTGGTGGCTGTAGTCACATGGCCACCTACACAGGTGCGTGATTGCTGCAGGCAGCATGGACACACACAGACTGATTGACAGCTGTGTCACTTCCTTTAGATTGGTTACATATGTTCGTCCTCATCACCACCACCACCACCATCATCACCATCATCATCATCATCAACACAGTCTTTATTATTACTTCATGTGCTGGCTGACCTCAGGGACTAATCAGCCATAACTGCAAACACTTGTGTAAATGAGCATGGGGCTCCAGAAGCTTCATTATTAATGCTTTCTCAGGATACTCTTTCATAGACGTTTTGAATTGTCACAACAGAAAAAAACACGGCTGTATTAATGATGGCTCAGTTCCATTAAGTATCCCAAAAAGCCATCACAGGGAAACAGAGTTCAAAACAGCAGGACTGCAGAATGCAGCCATAATTCAGACAGACGTGCTTTCTGTACTATGTTGAGCCAAAAAGTTGTCTGTGAGAAAGATCCACTGTGCTCTTTGAGTTTTGGTGCATGGGGCTACATCTACTGTATATTTATATTTGGATTATAGACTGAAGTTTTATCATTTCTCCTTACCTTTGGACGGGGAGTAACAACACACAGTCCTCTACACTGTTATTGTTTTTCCCTGGTCAAGAGATTGAAAACTGTCTCTAAAGTGATGACTGGAAGATACTTAGTTGAAACCGGTTTAACACTATTGATTTCTGTCAAGGAAATGCAGCATCAGTCAGCTTTCCGTTCAACAAGGAACAAGGAAGTGGTGCTGTGAGGACCACAGGCATAAGCATGGGCAGGAAGCTGTTGATCCATGCTGTCCTAAAAAAAAAACCCCATCCAGCCAGTTCTGCTCTCCAATGTCTGTGTCCTAAACAATACATGACTGTGTATGACTCCAGCAGACAACACAAGCATCAATTTCACAGTCATGGACCAAGGCAGGGCCGGCCCAAGCCTTTATGGGGCCCTAAGCAAAATTTCATACCACCACCTCACCATCAGATGCTTCATCATCCTATAGACTGCACTGTGTGTGTAACATACCCACTATCATTACCATACCATCTCGTTTGTATTAGTCAATGTTATTTTTTAAAATATAAAATATATATTTTATCATGGACTTTTGGTGCTCTTGGGGGCCCTAAGCGACCGCATATTTTGCATATGCCTTGGGTCGGCCCTGGACCAAGGTCTATGTGCCACTATGTAAAATTGTTCCTTACAAACTTCTTCTATAAATTGCATTAGAAAAGTCTTTAACTTGAAAAAAATTGGGGGCGACAAGCAGCTTTATTAGCTGTCATTGTACGAATTAGCTATACTAACATTAATAGTGTGTCCCTTTTCTTAAATTTTTCATAAAGCTGTATTTCTGATCCACTGACATGTGAGCTTAAATAAAATGCAGCTACCTTTATTCCAGTGGATTACACCTGTTTGTTTGTTTATGTATTTTTTGCTGAATCATGTCAAAATGCTGCACACAGTAAAGGTTGCACTACACAGCAGCTCACACTGCAGCAGATCACTTATCTGTGGCAGGTAATTACAGAAAGTTCAAAGTTCTCCTGGTCTCAGGGGCACAAAAAGCACCTAAAAGATATGAAGCGGCAAGACTCCAACAGTGTGTTCAGGTGAATAAAAGGTTAATTAGTGCATCCGTTCTTGGAACTAAAACAAGATTAAAGTTCTAATATTGTGTGAGAAACCAATTTATTTTTGCCCCCACAATTCACATCATGACCTGCTGTAGCAGTCCTGACCTCCATGTTGTAAACCACAGCATTACAAAACAGGGGCTGCTCTCCTTCTTGTAATTCGGTTACTGGATGTATTTTAGTCGGGCCATCTTTCAACATGCGGCTTACATTTGATTATATTACCTTCATTTGATGGCAAATAAAAAAATAACATCCAAAATATGAGGACACAACCTCAGTGTCTTCTGTGGTAGCTACGGACCTGCTGTGTCTGTATTTAGACCCCAACAGTCTGTTTATTTATAATTTGTGCTGGATGATCTCCACATCACTGTCTAAACAGATAAAGTCTGATTTAAGCCAGACTATCTGACTGTAATAGAGGAAGAGCAGAAGGGGTCCAAAAATGAGATCTGCTGTGCCTGCCCCAAATATATCCCTGTATCTCTGTCTGTCCAGGCATAGCTGTATGTATCTAGATACCATAAAAGTAGTAAACACAGGGGAGACCATTCAATGTGTCTTATAAGTCCTGCAAAGAGAGACATCTCAAGTGGCCCAGCAGGAGCTGTCAATTACAAGAGAGGAGAGAAACATGGAGGAGAGAACAACCAGAGAGTGTGACAGGGGACATGAGAGGAAGAATGATAAAGAGGTGAGTGACAGAGACTGTGAATCTTATTACTACCATGTCAACTTTGCCTGTGTGAGTGTGTGTGTGTGAGTGTCCATGCACACATGTCACATCTGGTATGTTGGCATACACATGTATGGTCCTCAGCTGTGTTTCGACATGTATTTGTCCAGCAGGACTCTTGTGCCTGAGGGCACCCACATTCAGATCAGTGGGCACGAAAAGATCCTCTGCTGGGACTTGGCCCGAAGAAATGTCTGCAATAGACACTTATCAACCAGCTGGAGAACATGTTTATGTTATGTTTCTCCTACTATCATCAAATATTAGCTGCAACTTTTGTACTGGTTGAAGTAATTAAAATGATCTTTGTTTGTGTAGCTGTGTGCATCATTTTATAGTACAATATGGACTATTGTAGTTATTTGTAGGTGATCGTGTAATGTGAGGAGAAAGAATCAGAGATCACATTGGCAACATCTTGTGGTTGTGTGACCCATCACCATGGTAACCCAGAAAACGGAGGACAAGTTTGCTCTCATGGTTGTGGAAAAGCAACACATATAACAATTCAGGATTTTTACTTTGTCACTGCCTAACAAAGTATTTGTTGTGCCCTAAACCTATGACAGAAAATGAAAAGAAAAAAATAATGATTAAAAGAGCAGAGCGTAGTACCGTAATAGTGATTCCATGCAGGATTTAAACCCCAGCGTTTGTGCATAGACCGATCTCCAGATGATTAGAAATGACAACTGTCATGGGAAAATGTCATCTTAATCACGCCGTATACCATTTTAAAAAGAAACAGATTAAACCCAATTTATGATCTTTGAATAGTTTTGCAGCCAATACTCAATCCAACTGTGAGCTTAGAGTAACATGAATCCAAGTTTCCTTTGTGAAAGTCTGATCTGGATATTTGTCACCCTCTGTTTGTCTTTGCACAACCACGTCCAAACTACCATATATGTCGTTTTAAGAATCATTGACAATCGATCTATTGTATTATGTGTGAGGATGTTGCTATGCACTTTCTGAGACTTACCAGACTGGACCAAAAAAAAAACAGTGCTAAAGAAGAACTTGGAGTGAAGTGAAGCAGCCTAAAATAAAAGTGATGTTACAGAATGTGAGTTTAATGTAATGTTGTCACATCTAAAATATGATCATGTCACAAACACCAAATTAGGTAGAACTATCACAGCCTCCTGTGGACAAAACAACAGCACGGAGAGGGACAGTAAGAGGCAGCAGCTGTAATGTGACAGCCGTGTCCGCCGTTATAAAGTGCACTGGAGCTTATTTTTATGAGAGGGGAAATTCCTGCTGTTCCAGTTTTTGCTCAAACACACAGAGCAGAGCTGCTGCTGCTGTAAATAAGATGAGTGATGGGCAAACAGGCTCTGTTCATGTTAAGACTCCTTTAATATGTGATTGAAACTGAAGCGACCCATTAATGCGACCCTGAACAGTCTTGTCCTCATTAAAAACTGATATGTTTGTTACATAAGACTAAAATTAGAGCTGCTACATCCCCCATGTGATCAAATGACATGTTGACAGTGCAAAGGAGGGAAATATATGATGCTTTAATCTGCCAATAGAAATAGAGACGTGTCTTTCCTTATGGTTCTGTCATCAATATCACTACCATGCAGGCTGGCAGCTTGTCTTGAGTGTCCCACAGCAAGGTCTAATCAAGGTGTAAGAGTCAGATAAAGCTGAGAAAACAGCAGTAGAATAATTATCCTGATATCAGTATAGAGTTTAGTGACCATGAAACTAAAATCCTGTCATTGTGCAGTGAAAAGAAAGCACGTCACGCTTCAGCAGAGTGAGCGTATCAGCTCCTCGAGTTGATTACATCAGAACTTGATTAGACTTACTGTCCTCTACCTGGAGTGTTTACATGGCATTTATAGACAGCCTGACCTACCAGTTGTTAATACTTCCTGGAATTTGAAAGTGCCGACTGAATGGTCACTTAATTATTTATGATCCCTTCTGTGCCCGTGGCCTGGTTGGTAAACAGTCCTCTGTTGAGCAATAACACCATGCTATCTTCCAACAGGCGGTAATACAGTGTCTGGAGACATCAGTGTGAGCTACAGCGCCTGCAGCAGACATATGTACTGACAGCATGGTTGTAAATAAGATATTGCAGCATAAGGACAAAATGAGGTAATAGTCATAGAGCTGGTGAGGTGCAGTGTGTGTGTCCATCTCCTGTCTTTACCTGTCCTTCAGTCAAAGAGATGTGTCCGCTCTCTCTGGAGCTGGTTCAGATCTCACACAGTGGGACAGACTGTGGCAAACAGTGGGCTTTTCTTTTTTGTGTACTTGTTGCTTGTATCTCTCTTAACAAACAGACAGACATCTCCCACCCAATCTTCTTCTCAACAATATTTGATTTTGTCACAAACACAATAACAGGCTGCAGCACCATGTCCTAACGACGTAGCCATGCACCCACTCCTCTCACTTGTTCTAGTGTCAGGTTGCTAACAAGCAAACAGCTAAGAGATGGAAAACACACTGTATGGACATGTGGAGTAATAAGGAGAAGTTACTCCATCCTCAACAAGTGTGCACACGAAGCCTGAACTGGCCTGTTTACATTTGTCTGGAAACAGTTCTTTGGGTCAATCAAATAATAAAAGTCAGAAGTAGTGTGACATTGTTATTGTGAGTGGGTGACCATAGAGACTGCAGTTTGTATCCCAGAGGTTGTTCTTTTTAACCATGTTGGCCTGTGTTTTTAGTCCTTTGCAACTCCGAAAGGGGAAGTATTTGGCTCATTAGCTTAAAAAAAATGAGCTTACTAGTAAAAGAATGATATGTACATTATTCCCCACCTATAAATTGTCACGTCTGTGCAAAAAAAGGTTAGAACAATCTAAAATGCCGTGCATAGCTCTAATCTGACAATAAGCCCAGGTCATGAGATTCATTGCTCATATAAAAAAATCCCGAGTGAACCAGACCACAGCTCATCTGTCACAAAGATCTTAGATCAGTAACAAGGATCCAAGGATGAACCACCTGTTCTGTCCTTTGGAGTGAGGGAATAAATCAACTCTTAACAAATAAAATGAGCTCCTCAGACATTTCTCACACCTGCTATCTATCCCTCCTCATCTTAATCCCCTCCTTTCTCTGTCTGTTCTGCCCTCCATCTTCCACTCCATCCTTCCTCCCTCCATCTCTGCTGCAATCGCTTTAATACCTTCCTGCAGGCCAACAATCCCCACTTTTTTTCTCTCCTTCTCCTTCCTCCTTAACTTCCTCCCCCCCTTTTCCTTCCTCTGTTCATTCTGCCACACATAAGCCTCCTCTCACTGCTGTCCAAACACGGCATTAAATAGAAAAGCCTGTGGGCGCAGCCATCTTTACTTGATCTTTTGGGGCTTTATTGCAGCAAGTTATAGCCCAGTGTGATCCCTCAGCCCTGGGCTCAGTTTTATCAAAACTAATTAAAACCCTTTCTCAGCGTCTCCAGCTTCCAACTCATGGTTACCTTGCTCCAGTTCATCACCAGCTAGCTCAGGGCTACAAGCTAGTCCACTTAAGATACCAGTTAGATTTCTATCAGCCTCCACAGTGAACAGAAACGTCCTCGGTTTAGGTTCTGTTTTTATTTAGTTCACCAGATAACTGCACATGTGCAAAAAGTATTCCCACATATTTCACTTCTTCAACTGTGCTGACATTACTCTGCCCCCTCCAACTACACTGGAGAACATCAAGTTAATTATTTTGCTAGAGATACACAACAACAAAAAAACACACCAGGGAAAGTGATGCTCATTGCCACTGTGCTCCTCCTAACGCCTTACAGTGAAGTGAGTTTAATGATTTCAGCAGCACAGGCTGTGTTTGATGCATAACTTATTATGAGCAAAAGAAGTTTTTTTGCAAATCAAGCTGAAGAAGTTATAGAGTGTGCTAAATCAAAGCACGAAGCAGGTCAATGGGACTACAGGCGATAACAGCTAAGTGGCTGCATTTTGTAGAAATGAATGCATGTTTACAGTCTCACGTTGTTATTTCAAACAACTGCTGCTTTAATACAACAAGAAGATTGATAGTGAGACACTGAGGCTCCTACCTGGTCAGGACCATTAGTCACTCTGGATTAAAGAGTCCTGAAAATGTAAACTTTGTGTTGGAGACCATAGGTGATGTAAAGTCTCACAGTACTTCATTAGAAATAGAACATTTCTTGATGCTTTGGAGTGGAAAGAGTTCCAAAATTCAACAAAACTGCTACTGTTTGAGTCCGCACAAACCCATCTGGCCAAAGTTAGTCATGCGCCGAACACACTGCTGCTGCAGCCGCAGTTCTTATCATGGGCATTAATATTCATCTCAACAGAGTAAGGGTTCATCACTTTTATTCTCGTCGCCTGTGTCACATGTTCAACATCAGCATGATTTTGTTTAAGGCCCAGCCAGAGGCGCAGCACCACATACTGTGCTGGGCCTTTGCATATTATCAGTGGAGTCTTTTGAACCATGCAGAGGAGGGGGGGGGACACAACAGCTGCCACCAGGAACACCAGGAGTTGATTTAATTGTGCCTCTGCTTCGCCCTCACCGGAGTGCAGGAGGTTCTGTGGACTCACAGCCTCCGAGTACTTCAACAGCCTCTCATGATTTTACAAGACAGACTTAGAAATGGGAGTTGATTAATGACGCTGTTCTCCAGGCTTAACACGAAGTACACAGGCTTTCCCTCATCACTTTGTCAGTGGTGGGTGAGTGTGTGTAAGAAGACAGTATGAACTGTCTGACTGCACCATCAGCTGTGAGTTACGGTCATCCTGGCCTGTCATAATACCCTTTCTCTGACTGCATGCCCTCAGGTTGTCATTCCCACTGAGTGAGTGTGTGTATGAGTGTGTGTGTGTGTCTGTGTGTAGTGGGTAGAGCCAGATGGCTACTGGCTGACTTAGCAGCAATAATTAAAAGGAAATCATATGCGACAGT
This sequence comes from Parambassis ranga, assembly GCF_900634625.1. Lineage (NCBI taxonomy): Eukaryota > Metazoa > Chordata > Actinopteri > Ambassidae > Parambassis > Parambassis ranga. The sequence continues at coordinate 10,323,041 of NC_041033.1, read as the reverse complement.
TCTGCTTATCTTTCCATTAATATACTTCACTGAGTATCAGGCACCAGAAGAGTGGTGCCCCCCCCCCTCCATTCTCACACACACACACACCCAACCCTTCCATTCAAACACACACGCTGCATTTACATGTGTGTTTTGAAAGCTTCGTGGGTTTGATCTCGGTTTTGAATAAATGTTTTTGATGGCTCTCTGAAAACAGTAGCGGGCTGTGGATCACCGGATCGTCCACTAATCTCTAATCTTGTCCACACACTCTACAAAAGCGCCTGAGCACCCGTGAACAGGTACAACTATTGTTTTTTGCGTGTGGCCCATTTACCATACGAGTGACTGACAACTTCCACAACTGCCTGTGCTCTTTCTGTTGCAGCAAGTCAGAATAATGTGATTGAGTCTCCGAAGTGATGTGAACAAATTATATTCAAGATCAAATCAACACCATCCACAGAACACCTGCTTCCACCTACTGATGAAGTGACACTGTCTCTGCATCAATCAACATATCAATACTCCAAATTCTTACAAACAACATGAGCAATCAAGCTTGATCGTGACCTTTTTACATGCAATTATGTTGATCAGAGCAACATGTGTGAGCACATGTTGAGTGTGTTGAAGTTTAATTCCTGCGCCATTGAAGTTTGTGACCCTTTAACAAGTCAGGAGGAAAGATAGTGCTCCTTACTTCTCAGTAAAGAACAGGGTTTGACTGGAGTGAAGGCTTATTGGCTTGTTATGTACTATTATAATAACAGCTTTTGACTGGAAGCCTGAAAGGCTCATCATTACATCATAGTTGCATTATTCATGACGTAGTTAGTGCCTATGTCACTTCATCTCTGGTATATAACTGTCCAGACATCATGGTGCATGACCTGTGTGACCTTGTGTTGCATGTAGGTCTCAGCCCTACAGCCACCTCGGCTGCAGCCATTCTGCCCTGCAGGGTCCTCTCTGCCAAGTCCATGCCAACTGAGATCGGAAGGCCTTTGTTTTCATCCAGCACCTCCCTAAACTCTTGAGAAAGGTCTTGTACAGATTCCAAACTGCCTCTGTGTCTTTGAGTGTGCAAGGTTAAACAACTCTGGAGTCCTTTCGGTGTTCAGGGCCTCAAAACAACCTGATACAAAAGTGTTGAGAGTCCTGACCCCATTTCACCTGCATGTAAAAAAAAAACTCACAGCATGTTGCTTATTTGTGTGATTTGTTACGTTCAATTAACACTTAAAACACAATCAAACAATACCAACACGTCTAAACCAAGTCACATGTTGACTCCTCTACAGCCCCAAAAACCTGCTACTACTAACTATACAGTCTCTTCTGTATGTTAACATTTTCTTAATCCCGCATATCATCTGTATTTAAAAAAACATGTAGGGATTATCCCTACAAAGTGCAACGTGACATGCGTTTGCCCACAACACAGACAGTAAGGCCTCCGACTCGCACAGATGGTGGAATTTGTTGGAAAAAGCTGATATGTTTCTCCATGGCTTAGCTGCAGCCTGGTGCGTCACGCAGCGACGTACAGCACTGTGCTGTATGTACATGCACACACAGCCGGGACAGACACCAAAGATGAAGCCAGAAAAGAGCAGAATGAGGGTGGTGATTTAAAAAGAGGAGAGAGAAATGAAAAGAGGATTACACTACAGCGTCAAAAGTTCTGCGTGCATTAAAAAAAAGAAAGAAAGCAAAAAAGCTGCCAGTAAACTTTGGGGAATCACAGTGGGAATAGACTGTAGCTTGTCTGTTGTTTTCAACACCTATAGGTTTATCTTTTGATACCACCACACACCACCTTTACTGTGTGCAGAGTTTAGAATTTTTCCAAACAGCTTACATAATTCAGAGAGCACAACCCAGGAACACACGCACACACACACACATACACACACATACACGCGCACACAGGACAGGGCCCTGTGGCTACATCATCTGCACAGTGCCTCTATTTTCTCTTTGGTTCCCTGAACAGCACCCGTGCTGCTTTATGCTCAGAGGCGTGATTCCAACTGCAGGCATATGATGCATGAAGGCCTCTCCCTTGTCTGTTTTAATGTCTTGTTTTTCAGCACTGGGGCTCTACCCCCGGTACAGTGTTATCAATTTTACACAGGTGTGCATGGACATATAGAGAGATGAAAACAGCAGGGCTGTGGTTTACACTCTGCTGGGGCCATTATTAAACCAGTCAATATAGGAATGGTCATGAATTTGTAGACGTTTGTAGTTTTTCTACAATAGGGATAAATCTATAGACAGACCTGATCTATGCACCTCTGTGCTTTACTGTGGAAAATAAGATAAGGTATTATTTACAGATTATAAAATGTCAATGCTCCTTATTGGACTATTAAAGTCCTAATTCTTAAACGTTATAGTGGCATTCTTTTTGTCTCCCTCCTCTGGCTGAAAGAGTAACTGCACACATAGTGTTAATTACATAACAAATTGGTGGGGCCACAGATGAGCTCCTCTCTGACAGAATGTGGTGTCATGCCAGGACTGTCTGAAGCTCAGCCTGTGAGATGTGCTAACTGAGCTTTTGGATACGCACCACACCACACCTCAGAGTTGGCATTGGAGTTTTTGAGTAATTAGAAAGACAGAACTGTTACCCATTTTCTCAAAATGAGGTTAGGTAGCCAACACAGATTTAGTGTGACTTTTCATTGTTGGAAAGCACAGCTTTCTAACAACTCCCTAATCTTTCTGGGTTTTTTTCCTCCCCCCTTTCTCAGCTGCTGCAGCCTCGCTCTCTGTCATTACAATATATCCCAACCTTAACTCCACTGCGACAGTAGGTCAGTGCAGGAATGTCACCACTATAGAGATATATACGTGGTGCTGAAACGCTTAATAAGCATTGTGTGAGCTTGTTTGACAAAACATAGGTGGACAAAAGGGTTGTGAACATACTTAATACATACCAAATCAGTTCATTCTACATAACATACCTTAATGTTTCATTTTCACATGCTGCTATGTGACATCACAACTACTTATGATTTAAATAATATTACCAAATCTAATTGTATGTGATGTAGACAATTAAAGAATGGTTTCCTTTGAGTTCTTACAGCTGTTCTGTTACATTTTGTTAATGTATGAATGTCTCTTCTCTAAAATTCACCCTGACATTATTAGTGTCTTGTAGACTGTGAGCACTTGACTCTGTTCTTAAAATAAATCTGTGAACGTTTGAACAGAGTTTCTGCAGGGTAACATGAGTTTGCAGCGACAGTCACTGTCCTGTTCTGGGGAAGGCCAAAGATGGGGATTAAGGCGTCAGTAAAATACGCAAACACAGAGCTGTAATGTGTCGTCTGTGCGCCCGAGGGAATGGAAAAAAAGGGGAACTAAGAGGGAGATAAAAAAGATGAGGAAAAAAGATAGACTCACTGTCAGAATGTTTAAAGAGATAAGTTTTATTTATGCCACTGTGTCAGAAGAGAAATGTTTTTGCTGGAGTACAGATGACGCAACTGCTGCTACAGCTGCCTCTACAATATACTGTAGCCTGATGTAGTGACATCATCAGCCCTGCAGCACTGTGTGTGTGTGTGTGCGCTCATCAAGTCAGTCAGGTTTAATTAAACTGTACAGCGGGGCAAATTCCTCAGTCTATCGGCTTGTGCAGTTTCACCCTCAATCAAAAATTCAAATACACACACACACACAGACAGAGTGACTAGTGGTGCACTAGCCCACAGCATATTTAGAGTGACTAATCTACTATTAGCACTTGTCTCCCAGGCCCTCCCTGCCTTCCTCCTCCTTCTCAGCACTCCTTCCTCTTCCTCATCTCCCTCCCCTCCTTCATCCATCTCAGCTCAAGGGGTTTCTTGATTGTCAGGTTGTTTAGCATCTTTTGAAACATAACAGTGTTGATTATAAAATGACAAAATCTTAATAGCATTTTTGCTTCAGCTATCCACTCTCCTCCTCTTCCTCCTCTTCCTCCTCATCTGTCACGTTTAAACCCTCTTTCATCCATCTCCTTCCTCATCTCCTCCCCCATGGTTCTTCTTCTTCGCTGTCACTCCACTGTCTCCTCTTTCTTCCTCCTTCAATATTCTTTGCTTCGTCCGTTGGGCCACTGTTTTGTCGTTTCAATCATCTCTCCTTATGTTTTCTTTTCAGTCATCCACGTCCCTTCTGCACCATCTGTTATCTTTTTTCCCATTTCTTTAATTTTGTCTCTTCTTCCCTTCAGCCCACCTCCTTCCCTACTACCACCATCACCTCCTCCTGAGTCCCTCCATGGTGATTGTATCTATGAGATAAGCTGGGTGTCAGACACGAAATGTTCTCCAATTTCTCTGCATCTGCTGCTGGTGAGAAATGGGCAGGCTGAAAGATAAAGTCAACAAGAAGACGACAGGGGTGTGGAAAGTAGGAAAAGAATGAAAAAAAAGGGAGCAGGCAGGTCGAGGGACAGACAGACACTATGTGACAGCATAGGTTAAAAACCCAATACTGGTCACTGCATACATTTATTTCAAGCCAAGATTGTCTAAGGAATACTTAAATATATTAGTTAATACACTTGAAAGGAGAAGGCGCCTGGCTCAGCACAAAGCCTGCAGACATTGCTGCTGCTTATCACAACATCAGATTTTCACTACACAACAACAACATCAATTAGAAAACTGCAAAACAAATAAAGCTTTCAGTCACAAAAAGTCTAATCCATCAGCTCAGCTTTAACAAGACTTAATGTCACGATTCAAGCTAACCTGCAGTTTAACGTCTCACCTCATGGTGAATTCTGCAGGAGGATGGAGCTGAGGGTGGTATTGCTTCCTTTTACCTTCCTTCTTAGGTATAGCTGGTCAGCATGTCCTGCAGACTGGCTCGTCTAACAAGCAAAACCAAATCCAATGAAACCATTTAGCAGCTTTAAATTAGCTGGGCAGTGAGAGCATCCAATCTGTTTGCCACACACATAAAGAAAAAGCACGACTATTTCCCTTATGAATATTAAGCTATGACTTCAAATAGTTAATAATGAAATATGTAATAATGTATTGCTGAATATTGAGCAATTACCCAAGAATGTATCTGTGTATTAATGAGGATGTTTTTACATGCTACTGTTGTTTCAGGTATTCTATAATGTGATTTGTAGGCTAGAGTGAAAAAATGGCTGACAGGGTGACACTGTGGGTGAAAACGACCAAAAATAGCCTGTATGCCAAATGTCTGAAAGTGATATTTGGCTGCTGAACTTCTCCTCTTTAGCCGGGCCGGGGCAGGACAGAAAGAGAGTCATTGTCTGATTGATTGTGCAGAAAAGGAGAAGAGCAGTTGCCATGGGGACAAGCAGAAGGGCCTTTTCCCCCACTTTTTTTTCTAAGGACCAGTAATTGGTGATAAACCTGAAGGGAGGGGCTGGAGGGCGGTAGCCTAATCATACGCAGTGAAGCACAACAGCCTTCACAGAACTGAAGAAGTGCTGCAGGACTCAGGAAGTGTGTGTTTGTGTGATAAAAAGTCAATATGTGTGCTAAAAAAAGCCAAGCAAAAGAGTGAGAGAGAAGTTTTAGTGTGTGTGTGTGTTTATGGGAGTTTGCCTGTTTCCCAGTCAGCTGTAGATGACTTAAGACAAGGTGTTAATGAAATGTATAAAAGGAAGCTGTTGAACTGTGTCCAGCTGAGAGATGGTACATGTGGCACAGCAGACCATCAACCACACAAGTTCACTCCACTATTATGCAGCCTGCAGGACACACACACACAGGAGCAGAAAACAGCAAATTAAGTGAGATGTGGAATAAGTAAGTTCACTTTGTTTTGATACTAGAAAAGATAAATGACTATAAAGCCTCAGCTGAATCTGAGCTGTGGTGTCAGGTTGATCATTCTTACAGCATGCTGCACAAAACGACAAAACTGAGAGGGTAGCTTCTTACTTACCAGTCTAGAAGACATGTTCAGACCTCAGACTCAAACTTCAGACCCTCAGTAGTGAAGATCTGTCTCCAGGGCTGAAGAACACACTCCTGTTTTTTTTAAGTATGTTTCTGTTTTGCTACAGATTGTGGTGTGTCACCTGGAGCAGGTAGTGTGGGTAATAGTTGTTTGTTGACCCATTCCCCTTTAACTCCTCTCTCTCAACATGCTCTTCTGCTTTTTCTTCCTCCTGCTCTTCTTCTCTTGTTGGAATAAGACCAGACAAGACACTACATCAACTAACTAACCCATCTAGTGTTTAAACACGGTATTACACAGAGGACCGCCTAACCGCATAAATGCCTTTCACATATCTGGCTCCTTCATGAACCATTTCAGTGAAAAAAAACAGCAGCTAATCCCCATTAGTGTTGCCATTCCAGTCGTTTCTGTTGACATTAAATATGAACAGTTTGATCTCTATTGGCTGCAGGCGGGCTTTATGTTTGATGTGATAGTGCATCAATTAATTAAGGTCCTCCTATGTAAACATCATTTAGCTAAATATCATACTGCTCATGAGCTACACGTCTCTTGGGAAGAACTCCCCTTCTCTCTCATCTCTCCATCTGCTATCTCACCACTAATGATAAGACAATTCAGTAAAAATACCAGTGAAGAGAGTCACATGGTTTGTAATCAGTAGGATTAATTAGAAATTATTCCTTTCCTGCATTAAGCACCAAAATAACCCTGAGTAGATGGCAGATTTGTTTTTAATCTCTCATCTCTCATTATCTTAATCTAAATGACAAGTTGTTCAAAAGCCTGGCAGGAGGTCGCTGTTCTTCCTCTCTCACCTGTGCACATCTCTTCACACCCCTTCACTCTCCCTGACAGCTGAACTTCAACATAACAGAGACTAGAAACACACCTCTAGAAAAAACGTGAACCTCCCAGCCTGCTGGTGTCAAGTATAACATTAAACAAAATGCAATACAGCCTCTGACAGCAACGCTTTTTATAGTCACAATCCTGCAGGAATCAACACCTTTAATGTGATTGCCCCCTTTTTTTGGTTGGTTTCCTTGACAACAAAGGAGAAGATCAGGATTTGTGAGGCTGAAATGATTTTGTCTGGAACCAAAATGAATATGAGCTGAGCAAACAGATCGGATTGATTATATCCACAAAAACTTGTCTAAAGCTCATCAGCAGGGGGATTAGAAAGTTTCAGAGGTGGCAGACAATTCTGGCAGGGTGAGTGAGTGCAGGGCACCGTGTAATTATCCAAATCTGGACTGATGCCTCATGCAGCTCAACACTGCAGGTGAAAGTACAAAGAGCAATGAAGGGCACCGAGACTGACAATATGATTTGTGGGGTAAAATCTGTAGTATGCTACAGGTAGCTGGTGATTAATCAATCAGAGCATTCATCTTAAAGAGTAAAACATCGTTTATGCAGAGCTGACAGAACTGTGTGTCTCTACAGGTGAAAATCACAGAGTACTGACTTGGCTATTTACACCCAGAGCAGCAGAGTGGCATGCATGGATGGTTGCATGATGTAAGCAGATCATTATGTGGTAGTGAGAGAGTTTTGCCTGCAGGGCTCTCTACCAGAGGTGAGGTAGTAAAAAGAGCGACAAGGATCGAGTGAATGGGTCAAAATACAGAGGTGCAAAATTATAAAATTTATAATTAAATTAATAAAATTTATGGAGAAGACAGAGAAGAAGCAGGGTAGAGAGAAGTAAACCCAGGTGAGCTATCTCTGTGCAAACAGGACTGTTGGTCACTGATGCCTTCCATACATCATCCTGCCTGTAAGACAAAAACAGAGGACAGTCAGCCCACACACTGAGCCAGTTCCTTTTAAATCTGCATGTGGGTCCATTTTTAAAAACTCTAAAACTGAAATGATTTGAAATTCAAATGAGCTGTTGTTGAACTGTTGGGGTTATTTGCAAACATGCCTTTAAATTAAAACAAATTTAAAACAGCAAGTTAGGTGAAAATTCACAGGCACAGTGTGCTCAGTGACGAAGATTTCTTCCCTAATCAGAATTCATCCCAGACTGCAGTTATATAAACAAACAGATTACATGGCTGATTTTTGAGACCGCAGAGAGCCTGGATAAAAGTAGGGAAACACACTGAAATGAAAATGTTTGTTGCACTTTCAGCTGTTCACCAATATCATTACATTGTTTGACAATCCAAAGACAACTACAGAGTAGTCTCATATTTTGTGCATATTTCCATGATTTTAACACAATGTGCGGGTAAAAACCAATATGTAGGTTTTATCCTGATTATTCTTGTATGATTGTGAAAAATTGTTTTTTCATCCATGTTTTTTATTATTATAGTGAGTGCACCTTTTCAGAACATCAGTTCTGGACTCAAACCTGCACAGGTTTTCACCGCTGACTCAGTTCAGGCTGGACTTCACCTAAATGAAGCTTCTCTGTCTGCTGATGCAGTGCAGCATGCGGTGAAAGCCAATTGGAGTGTCACTCACTCACGCTGTTCTTGTTGTTGTGTGCTCTGAGTGGAAATGAAGAAAATTGGCTCTCACAGGCGGATGTCCAGATTTCTGTAGGAGGCTGGTGACTGCTGCTGTCCCTCCTATTGTTTGTCTGTTTGAAAAGTTGTGACACACTGTGCTACTTGAGAATTTACATTTTTATTCTCAGGAGCTGGCAGGTGGGGCTGGCAGGTTGGCACCTCACCACACCGTAGGTCCGCCCCTAAAGCTCATTTCCTTAGTTTGGACTTTATCTGTGCCTTGCATTCGTGGCCCCTGTCTGAACCACACTCATTTGTCTCCATCCTTCTGTTTTATGCAACTGCTGCCATGACCTATATAGTAAAGGCCATTTTAATGTGCGTTTGTGTGGGTTCATCCCCAGTGGGTCTCCTGTGCGTGTTTGTGGATGGTTTAGTGAAGATCTCCAGTGTGTTGGTCCCTTGCAGAGCTCTCCGGTGTGTGTCTCGAGGTACAGAGTGACCCTGATGTGTCAGTTCTGCTTAAAAAAATGAATGGAGTGCTGGTGGACCACCGTGACTCACACACACACACACTTAGAGAAAACTTCCCCAGGGCTCTCCCTATGATCACTGTACCCCCCTCAAACACATACACACACAAAATCTGCTGACATTTTTCCTCGAAGCACATCTATAGGCTTCAATTTTATATCTGTGGTGTGACATTGTCATGAAACCCGCAGGCGCTAGAAAAGTTTCTGTCTCTATATATTTGTATTTTGCTGTGTACGAACACAAGTAAAGTGTTACGTGATTTATAGCCCGGCTTGTCTTTTCACAGCAAGCCTGTGGGCCAGCTGGGTATGCATGTGTGTTTGTACATTTACATTAATTTCATAAAAGCACAGAAAAAAGTGGATTACCACGAAGGAAAATAAACAAAGCTGGAGGACATCAATGTTTTTTTTTTTCTAAAAGCAGTCTTCACTAGGCATGCTCAGAAACACAGCACATTTATACAACTAGCTGGATGTATTTATTAGAGTTTCAAAGATGCAAAGAACATTCAGTAAAATGCTGAGTAACAGAATAAGAGAGGCAGAGACATGGAATGTAAACACTGACTATAGGAAGTATCCAAATGTTGTTTTACAGTATTGAACAATGTAAAGGGATATCGGGACAGAGGAGAGCTCTACAAATGAAAAGGGACAGTTCACCCTGGTTTACATTGTCCCTGTGGCCTGCAGCGCCATGTATCCATGCAGATATCAGGTGTATTTTTGTTTTCTGTTTAGTATAATGGGACTACTATAATGACTCTCAGCTTGGGGTGCTAAAAGTGGCAAAAAAAGTCTAGTTTCTAGGAACACAAACCACAGGCCATGTTGTGGGCAATTTTAGTTGCAGTGGGTATGGCAGAAAATATCTTCTATACAAATCTGTATACTGTTCACAACAAGGTCTCTCTCTCTGTGTGTGTGTGTGTGTGTGTGTGTGTTTTCAGCAACACAAGCTGAGTGCCATGTAGATATCTCTACAGGCAAAACATGGGCACTGTGGACCACAGGAAACAAGACACAATATTTAAATCCTGGGTTGAAATGTCACTTTAATTACAGGGTAAATACTTTCTATAGGAAGTGTTGTCATCGTCATTGTAGAGTCGAGTTGACTCCTGCTGAGGTGAGAGGGCAATCAACGACACACTGTCACACATATTGTACATGTACACACACTGCACAGGTTTATGAGCTTGAAGCTGTTCCACCATTTAGCCAAAAAAATGATGAGAGGAAACACAGTGCAGCATGTAGCGTCCTCTGCTGTCAAAATAAATACAAAAATCTTTACATAAAGTAAACCTATAGGTGCAGATGAAGGGTTAATCCTTTAGACAAAATATATACAAGTGTGAACCCGGGGCAGATAGTGACAGAGGAATGTAATGCACTATAGTTTGTATCTGGTGCTTACAGATGTTTAGGTAGGACGTGCCAGCCCAAGCTATAAAAATACAACTTTGTGCATACACAACAAAAAAACTTGTTTACCTATTCCTGATTTAAAACTTCAGAAATACTCCTGGTTAGACAGAAATGCCCGGGTATTGTATTTTGCCTCTAAGCATCACATTTGTGAGCAACCTACAGAGCGGAGACAGAGCTGAAGATTGTGATGAAGAACACACCAGAGCAAGAACATTAGTAAATATAGTTTAAAATGTGATCTTTCTAAGGTGTTTATCTGCTTCACAATAAACATTTTAACAAAAAATGCCCTCTCCTGTGACATTCTTCAAAGAAAAATATAGCTTTTAGCACCTAGCTCTCCATATGTATCACACAGGTGCACGTGCAGACAACATATATACATCTCAAATGCACATTGCTGGCATGTATATTGCGGCGTAACAGACACTGATCCTTCACCTGTCAAATTCAAGTCACAGTCTCCTCTAACACATGCCTTCTTTATAGTAACTATTTACCTGCACATTCACCCCAATGATTTATTGAGCAATAGTACAGAAATTAAGTTAAAAACTGATTCAGCTACAAATATGTGTCAAACTTCTATTTCCTACAAAACAGAAAATGAAGCACTCCGTGCTTGTGCCTATAATCATCTAGCATTTTTAAACATATACAGAAGAAGAAATCTCTCAGCAAGTCTGTCCTGATTCCAATGGAAACCAAGGTGCTACAAGCGAGCTCAACCGAGGAACTCCACAGAGTGATTGTGTGATTGTGGCCCAGTAAGTCTCCTTCATTTTAATGCCAGAGCTTATTGCTCTTTTGTGCATCGGGTTCAAAAAAAAAAAAAATCATCCATGAACAGAAACCAGTGCAGGGTATATTTTACATGTGATCCTATTGTCCGTTTCTATTTTGGTCCACTTCATATCCACAGGAGCAGATGGGAGTGTCAGGCCATAATCCATATGCAGTATGAGCCTGTCATTCTGATCACAGAATGATGAAGTCACTGAAATATTCAGAGGTCATCTGATGAGGCCAACTGTTCATCCTTTAAAGACAAACACACACACACGCTTTATCTTCTCATCATAACCATCGGTAAAGATTTGTATTACTACTTGCAGCTTTTCTCTCTAAACCTAAAATCAGTTTCACAGCATTTTTAAAGCCCCCTGAGAGGTCAAGCTTAAAATTCTCATCCAGACCAAGGATGTCTCGGAGCCATGGCAACCAGATATGAGGCTGCTCATGAGATGTGGACTCAATAAGCTGTGGTCAAGGGAACAGATAAACACAGATATGCAGCCTGACAGATCAGTTTGGACTGAGAGATAGTGGTGCAAGTCACTCAAACTTTATATTGATTCTCACAGTTCAAAACCCAAAGGTAAGAAAACTGCAGGATGTACGCAACAGAAAACATTTCGAATTATTGGTAGATGACCAGATAAAATAAAATACGTGCAACAGATATTTTCCCAAAAGTCTTCAGGAATAATTGGCCTTTGTATTTAAATGAGGTGAAATTGTTATACCACCTTACCTTCCTTTCAGTGACCATTATCGAACATCTCTAAAGAGCTGAAAGATAAACAATGAGAGATTATGGCATGAGGTATACAGCAGTTCACACGCAGAACAACAGGCCTAAGTGAGTCCCATACAAAGAGACACACATGGTCAGTGAACACTGCCCACTTCAACATGCAGTGAGCTTCTGTTGCTATCCCATTACCGAAGCAATCGCACATCTCCTCAATATTCATCATGTCATCCATCATTCATCAAGTCAATACACTGAACAGGCGAAAATCTATATCTAGAAGGCAACAACACAGCTACCCTTAAATCATGTTATTGCCTTTGGAAGTTACAGGAGAGTGGAATTCTTATGTGCTGCTGCAGTCTGCAGCAAACTAATGAGCAGAATGTGATATGCAGAAAACAGCAGGAGGACACGGCTGCATCATCAGATAGTGGACATTTGGTCTCATGGCGCCAAGACTGAGCAGAGTGAAGTGTTTTGGATGGCTGCACTCACATTTTCTATGAAAATAGAACAGATGGAGAGGGTGATCCTGATACTGCTGAACAGATCTGTTCTAATGTGAGTGTGCTTGAAACAATGATGATGTCTATCAAGTTTGTGATAAAGTTCATACCAGTGTCAGTAAGCAAAACTTCACTGTAGAATTACTCTTATTGTAATTGGTGTCTTAGTCAAAAACATCTGCAACCTGAAGATGCTTCCACCTCCTTTCACACTGTCTGGATTCTTAAACATCTTGGGTACAAATTATTAATTTATTTCTCTCACATTAAAGGGGTTTAAATCAAAGTTTAAGAACCCAGATTCTGTCATAAGGAATAAATCAAAGACAATCATAGAGCAGAGGCTATTGATCCTGCACAGGTGCGACCCCCAACTCTTATTCTTGTTGTTCTGATCACAGAAAGACATCATGCATCAATCACTGAAAGAAATCAGTCTACCAAAGGACTTACTACACAACTTCAATAAGATGTGCACAAATTTGTTCTGCTCTTTGATAAGGATCAAGGTTGAGGGTCCAGACCACCTGTTCAGCATGAATGTCTCTGATTAGCCTGCAGCTCTGGATTGAGCCGGTCTGTCCTAGATTAGTCCCAGTGATTGGTAAAGTGACTCACAGCAAGCTGGTCTTGGCTGAAAGCTGCTACGCTGTTCCGCATCTCATTCTCACTGCCGCGCAGTGGTATCAGTGACACGTTACCATGACGCGCATCTGGCAGCACGCGGCTCACCCGGGACTGTGGGAGTCCGTCCTGAGGCCACACATCACCGTCATACTTTAATGAGGAGTGGACAGAAGGAAAGACAGAGTGTAAGTACACACGATACATACAGCAGGGAAACATCCCATCTTTTTCCAAATGGTTCTACTGAATACTCCTAAAAGAGTCAGACTATGGTTTTTAGCAGCCTTAAAAATCAGCAGTGGAAGCAGAAGATTTGACTTTTGAACGATTACAAATAACAGGGTTACAGAATTTCAATAAAATAATGTGTTAAAAAACAGTGTGTAGAAATTAGTGGTACTTAACAAAGAGTTTATGCTTATTTCTAAGCATGTACAAGAGCCTACAATGGTTAACGCCTTAGTACAAATACTTGCAAGCCTCTGTGGAAGCACGGTGATGTGACACCCACTAACATCTACTTTTGTATTCAGTGGACAGAAGAATCAATATTCATTCATTCTTGGGTCCAAAAGCTCTGCAATAGTTACAGGTATTTTTTTAGCTCCAGCTCCTAATGACAAGAGCGGAAAGACTGCACTGAGAAAGACATGCAAAAGTCCTTTTTTCAAATGGTTGGCATGCCCATAGACTCATGCTTTTTAAACTGTATACTAGCTTGTGACACTAATCATGGCATGCCAGCAAAAAAGACAAAGTTCTACTTAACCGCCTTGGATATATATATATATATGTTTTGTGTGTATATATGTGGGTGTGTGAGAGAAAGAGATAAAGGAGAGAACAGAACACACCTGGATACTTAAAAAGGTAGCATACCACTCCCTCATTTCTGACTGAGTGTCACAGCAGAGGTACCTGCAAAAAAAAAAAAAAAAAAACAAGGTAGTGAAGCAGATCTTGGGAGACCTGAATCGAGAGAGGCATTTGGAGACCAAGGGAAATTTGGAAAAAGAAAAGACAGTGAAGTACTCAAAGACATTAAATAAAATTGACATGCTCTCTCTGATGGTGCCCGGCAGTGCCACCACAAGTATAAACACTGAGTGTGATTCCTAATTTTAAATTTCCACCACAGACAAACACTGATTAGGACCTTGAGCATCTGTGTGTGTCTGCGAAGGTGTGACTTTGTGTGTGCGTGTGCATATTTCATGACACGCAGGTTGCTGTCGCATAGCCCTCTGAGTCATCAGCCACGCTGTGGTGCTGAATAAATAGGCTATATTTATACAGTTATTGTTGTTGTTATGAGCACAGATTTAGACCACGACAATTATTCCAGTGCTTTCCACTGAGACACAACAAAACACCAATGCAAAGAGACTTTAGAACAAAAGAGTATAGAGAGTTCAGTGTGTTTCACAGATGTATATTTAGCTACGATTTGGCACACATGCTAACTCACCTTACACACACGGCTCCTCCCTCTCCCTGGTTTGCATCACTATGCCTAACAGAGCTCATTAGTGCTTGAAGAGATTCATAAGAAGACTAGCACGCATACAAACCTACAGCACAGTATCTCCCACAGTACTTTCTTCATTTTAAATAACCATCTGCTAATCTACAACATTAAGAGCAAAAGAATGAATGCTGCTCATTAATCATTATGGCTGTCCGCAGAATAAAATTTACATAATATGCTGCAAATTCATCAGCTTAAGTGCAGTGACTGCGAGAATAAGCTGATAAAATAGTAAAGAAAAAAAGGAAAATGAATGTTTTAGGAGTTTTGAGTGCAAGTGGGTAAGATTAAGAGAGAGAAGTTCAGAACGTCGTCACATGGGCACTTCCTCATCCACTCATTTTCTCATGTTTTCACTTTGTTTCTTATCTCTCTTACTTTCCCAAGTTTTTGCCTGCAGTTAATTTAAAGTTTCTGCCTTAGTATACAGCATCTCCCCTTCAGCGTGACACTTTGCCTCTTTGCCTTCCACCTTCCCCCCACTCCTTCTTTATCTTTAGTCCACATTCCCTCCCTCTCAGGTGTGTTTTATGCTGTGAGGGACATAACGATGGAGCGAAACCAAGAGATGATACTGCCTGCAGCGTGACGAGAACAGCACTCCCATTACCACTGTGGAGATGTCTACTGCTGTTGACAATGCAGAGCCTGGTGTAACACGGACACACAAAGCACGCACATGGATGTACACACACATTCTCCAGGTCCACACACACACACACACAAAGGCATGTATATGTGAACAGACCTGGATTAGAAGAGAGGTTATAGGTGTACTCATGTGGATTTCCCCCCCTGGGTGGAGCCGACCTTTCACATGCCTGCATCTCCAACCTCTCATGCAGTGATCTGACCTGTTTTCTCAGCCTACAGAGAGGCTGCCAGGTCTCTAATGTTGACCATGTTTACATGCCACACATATGAGGAAGTTTGCCTTCCTGCTACTGCAGATAAATATAACTATAGGTGCTGAAGTACATTGTGAGGCTTTAACTGAACATATGGACAAGAATACAATTCACATTCTGCTTTTACACACTTCATTTTAAATGTGAAGCCAGCAATATACCCTTTAAACCCAGTGTTGCCAGGATCAGGTTAGGCACTGTGCTGCAGCTCTTCTTTTAAAAACACTAAGTGTTTGAGGAAACTAAACTAACTTCTGTAGCTTTGGAAGCTAAAGTTAAATATTTTGCACCATTCTAGCCTGATACACAGTTTCAGCTGTGAAACAGTATGAGGGCTTTACCACCATGCTGACTTTTGATCTGGGTGCTGATAAAAAGCCAGATGGTCCCTGTCTTCTTTAGTCCAGCGGATGCAGCAGCAGCAATGATTTCCACAGTTTTCAGTTTCGATTGGTCAGACCACAGCAGGACAGTTTTCCACTCTGCCTGAGTCTGATTTAAATGAGTCCAGGCACAAAGACATGTCTGGATCTTATGGATCCTATGATGTTTTTTCTTTGCTTGGAATTACAACCCATTACAGAATACTTCTAATGCCGCACCGCCTGGGGGGCTGAAGACCACAGCCATTCGGCATTGGTTCTCAGCATTGTAATAATGATGAAGATAATATAATAGTACATTTGTTATTCTTAAAACTACTTACCCACACAATTGTCCATAGAAAGGTAAAGCTCTCCCTCTCTACCCTTCACAAAATCTCCCTGGTATGACTTATCATTAAGTTACTGACCTGTTACAGAACTCTTGGCATCTTTTTTTGTTTAAACACATTGCTGGCATCAGAAACAAAATGTTTTACCACCTGAATAGATATGAAAGTGTGCCATGTGTAGTTCATTCATGCTACAGTTAAAACGCCTGTGGGGGTGCATCTTTATGTGAGCTACAGTGTACATGTGATTTTATGTAGCTATGAACCATAAAGAGCAGCCCACGGGCACAAGATATGTCTTGAGGTTTTAGTACAAATGAACAAAAGAAAAAAATGTTCTGAGCTGTAAATGTGGTGGCTGGCAGCTATGTATCAATTGTAATGTATTTAAGTGCTGAACATGCGGATCTGGACAGCCACTCACCACTGCTGTCTCTCAGGCTTTTCTTGCTTCTTGCTCTCATAGACCAGTGTCAGACCCCAGCTAGAAGTAAATGGAGACAGAAGGAGACGATTACTTCAACAACCACCCTGATGCTTTTAATTCTTTGGCTAACTCTGCCCCCTAGTGGTTACTCTGATCACAGGCCCTATCAGGTTCTTCAGACAAGGCAAAGACGGATCCAAAATTAATTATTTAGGTTTAGCCATTAAGTATTCCTTTAAATTATTATGCTAAAGAGCAAGGGGAGATACAGAAGCTCTGGACTTGTGTGCCGTTTTACACCATTAAGAAAGTACACTTGGGAGCAGGGACCAATTTTATTAAAGCAAAATGGTGGCAGTAAAGCAAATGAGTCAGTTGAAAATACATGTTATGATTTTCAACGTAATTTCAATGCAATCAGATGTTCCAGCAAAAATACTCTCATTATCCATAGATATAAAGAACAGCATACTTATTCAGGCCCTTTGCCACAAAGTGGTCTTGAGGAGGATAACAAGTGATATCAGTGCCGGTGCTCACCATGTGGGAGGACGGAGTTTCTTCTTGATTCCTAAGTAAACTGTAAGGTTTTTTACTGGCCAATCACGTTCTGGACGGTTACTCTGCCAGAGAGAGAAAGAGAAATACACTTACTCAGCTTCTGAAAGAAATCGTCACAAGTTAAACTTTGCATAATGTGTGTCATAATCTGTCAGTCTTACTCTGACTTCCTTGTACATTCTGAGAGAGGTAAAATTGAGGATGAAATAACGGTCATGGAAGCTTCCGGAGGACAGACCCAATCCCAAGATGCTTCGCTCTTCTCTGAATTTCATCATCCCACTTTTAGATGCATCCACTTTATTTGCTGGTGGGACAAATGTGAGATTACTACATATACAACATTATAGCAGATCAAACAGAGCAGTGATTGAGACATAAAGAGACTGATAGTTTACCCAGATAGACATTTATTGCCTCCATTGCCATGTGTTTTTTGATGAGCAGATGGGAGTCAGTACCAAAAGAGTGGAGGATGGGTAGGACTCGCTCCTGATAGTGCAATGGGCGTTCTGAGAAATAGACACAGACACAGACAAACATGTCACAGAATTGGACTGGCTTCTTTTTGAAAGCTTTGTGTTAAAATGTTTGTTTTGTATTTTAGCAAACAGTGGAATGGAGACTTCAAATAACACCGCTTACTACCTACCCGTAAATCTGCTCTGTGGTGACGACACTCCCCCCATTCATTCCTGTCACTCATACCTTTAGTCATTTAGTTTCTGACAACTCGTGAAACACATGCCAGATCAGCTGAGTGTTACTGGCAGTTGATACTCCACCTAGAGGTTTTCTGATGGGAAACCAGATGGCCCACATGCCAGGCTCAAAAGAATGATCTTTGTTGCCTCTGAAGCTTGTGTATTACTTTTTGTAGTTCGGGCTGCAGGCTGAGTAAGGAGCACTTGAAAACCTTTGCGTTGTTGTTTTTGTTTTGCTTGTATTGGCACGTAAACCCTTGTCTCTAAACTGAGAACATGTAAATTTAAATTTCGTCTCACCGTGCCTTCCCAGTAGACTCACCCATTTCTTCCTTGTCGCAGATCTCCCAGCAGCTCCAGTAGTCTTTCTCTTTAACTCGGATGTTACGTCTGTCCAAAACCTCTAATGTGAGCTCTGCTGCTGTCATAGAACCTGGAATCTAAGGAAAAGCAGAGCAGAGGATTTTAAAGATAAAAATAAAAACAGTACAAAGTCCATTAATGTTGTGTCATTTCTTGACATTGAATTACCTTGACATGTTGTTCTGCTGTCTCTGTCTTTTCCTCCAGGTACACTGTACAGATGAAGTGGCCTCCGGGTTCAGTACTCTGAACAAAATGGAACAACAGGAATCAAATAACAACAGATAAATAAGTAACAGCATACATAGATGTCCAGTTGCAATGTCACGCTCAATAACATAAACTGAAACATCTAAAAATAAAAAAGATTTTATGTGACTTAAACAACGAAAAACACAGTTACAACGACACAAAGGCAGGTTACGTTGTTCACGTTCCAAATAAATAGGATTTGTGTGTGATCTGAAAGCGTGTGTGACTCACAGGAAACTTTGTATTAAGTTTTTCTCGCACTTTGATGATTACTTTGATCTCTTCTAGTTGCTTCTTTAGCTGCTGCTCATCCACCTGCAAACCGGTATGGACACATTCATTCACACACAAAAAATTAATCAACCAACTGAAATGAAATGACACATTATCCACCTGGATATAACAACTTCATGCTGTGTCATGTTAATGCCTCTGGCATGAGGTTGCATTTTAATCGCCCGCGGACAGAATGTTGTGGGTTGGAGTTTGGAAGCTGTCTTTCATGTAGCAAATGTTGACAGTGGCTAATTATGCTTTTCCTTACTCTTTTTGCAACATTCACTGTTATTTCCCATATTTCCTGTAAACAAACTAAATGCTGCATAAATAATCTTACTGCCACTTAAAAAAATCAGTTTCCTGTAATAAAATTATGTAATAATAATAATAATAATAATAATAATCGGATCCTGATCTTGCAGTTAATATAATAATTTGATTTTTTTTCTCCTATATATGAGTATGAGTGAACAGTGAATCTAACCTCGAAGATGAGGGTGTAGTGCTGTATAAGGTCCTCAATAACTAGTCCAGCACTGTAGTCCTTCCCGTCAGTCTGGAACAGTGTGGGGCCAAACACTATAGCCAGGTTATGGAGGTTCATCTGGTTTAGCTCAGAAAATCTTTGCACGCTGAAATGCACAAAATGCCAAACGTAAGTGGACATAAACAGAGATAAAACAGTTATTGTGTTTCTGTATCTCACCAGTAGAGGTGGTTGATAAGGGCTTGTAGTGTAGCCTTGTTGACATGAGGCAGTCTGTTCAAGAGGAGCTGATACTGGGAGATTTTCACACTTTGATCTTGAATGCCTGAAGTACAAGATACATACAGAGAGAGAGAGAGAGAGAGAGGAGGAAGACAAAGTGAAAATTGTAGTATAAATAGAGGTAAGATCACAGACAACAGGAAATTGATAAGAGAAAGAAAAACATTCAGCAGGATGACGAGAAGAGGAGATAAATATCTACGACGTCTAAATATAGGTAGATAGTGGGACAAACGACTGACAAACAATTACAGTGCATTTTACTGCACAGAGTTTTCTTATTACCTGCCAGGCTGACAGGTTCAGATATATGACTGGACATGCTAATACTCTTACCAGCAGCACTGAGCCAGGCCCTGGAGTCCTCTGATGTGAACAGTCCCTCTTCTAACTCCCTGAAGAAGCGTTTGAGTGTGTTGGAGACATCATCCACCTGATGCTCTCCTTCCTTTAAACGAAGACTGCGAGCATCACGGCGATATCTCTCGCACAGGGCTGCCACACGGGAGTTCACACCACTCTTCCGATAAATTCCCTCTGACGTCAAGCCTTGAAAAATACATCAAAGGATATTCCAGAACATACACAGAAGACTTCCAAAATATAAATTGTTTTTAAATTACTTTAGAGACAGACTATAACAAAACTGTTAACACACCCAGAGCAGTTGTAAATTATTAACAATTAACACATCGATGTAAACTGTAAATGTTATGCGATATTAGAAAAAGGAAACAAGGGAAAGTGCAAAGACAAAAGTGGAGGAAGAACAGAGTTGTTTTGTTGTTATGTATTGTTATTTCTATTTCAGAGATCAAGCAATCGGACACACATAAAGTACAAAGTGTGCACACATTTACAGACAAGGCCAAAACAACAGGTATGTTACTTCACAAAATAGAGATGTTTCTTACCGCACTGTGTGATGTAGCCGATGCAGCTGTGTACTATGACAGGTATGTCTGTCTCTGTGAGCTGCTGCTGGCTCAGAGTGTCTCCTCCACTCCCTGCTGCCGCCTGGATTGCTGCACACCAGCCAGCAAAATCCAGTTTCCTCTCTCCCTCTATGTACAGAGTTCTACATAAAGAGAAAGTGGGCAGAACAGAGAAATGAATTGTCAGCGACAATAACATTCACATTAGCAACATAATAAGCAAATTGCTTTTCTTTAACCCTCTCACCTGCCTTTCTCCACCAGAACCAGGACTTCATTGTCTTGTTGGGTTGCTGTAAAATACACATACACCCTGTTACTGAAATTTGCACAGTACTAAAGTGTAAAAGGAAGGGAAACAAAATATAACATGCACCCAATAAATGTACATAAACAATACTTATGTTTACATGTCTCACTCACAGAGTTCATTCAGTTTGCGGAGGTGGATCTCCTCTCCCTTGCTGTCCTCAAGGTAAACGTAAAGCGTGGAGCCGGCCAGAGCAAACCACCCAACCTTGGATGTTTGCAGGTTCAGGCCATCTTTACACTTCAGGCGACCAATCCGCTCAAAACCCAATTTCAGTAAAGAATCTGCAGTGGCTGGGATAAAGCTCTGCAAACAAAAAATGCACTCTGAGACCTTGATGATTTAACCACTGTGTTTATATGTTTTACTAAAACATTACTAAACACTACCATTTAAACTCAGTATCAAAATAGCCTGCACATATGGGGCAAATAACTCTAAAATGTGTCAGATGTTTCTGCTAGAACCATTACGCAAGTGTGGTCAGGGTGCAAGCAACAATTGCTTCATTTCCCCCCATCATATGTCAGATGTAGAGACTGGTGAGCTAAACAAATATCAAAGACAGAAAACCCTGCCCTGACCCCTCTGCAGAATTTCTCAGCTCAGCGTGGCAAGAACTCCTACTCCTATCTTTCCAATTTCACCATAAAAATGACCAGTTTGCTGTTTATCAATGCATTCTGTGTATCTTTCCTATGCAGGGGACCACTTGAGGAAAACTGTACAAGCTGTTACAGCTGTAAGTCATGGTTACCTTGGCAATAGACTTGACCCAATCCTTATGCCCGTCTGGGTCATCAGTGCCAAACAAGTAGAGACGCTCAGCCTCTGAGTAGAGTTCAAAGGTATAGTCATATCTGAGGATTAAAAAGAAAGGTTAGGCGGGTGTCAGGCTCAGGACAAGATAAAACAGAAAGGAGAGTATAAATAATAAAGCCATGCTGTCTGCCATGCTTGCAGAGGTGAGATTTCAGCCTTAGAACTTATATAACCTTGCATAAAGTTTAAGCTGTAAAACATTGTTATAAATACATGCATAAGAAAGCCATGGAATGTGTGTGAAAAGAGGATGAATGCATACCCATGTTTCTCAGGTGGGTCAACAGCCAAACACACTATCTCTGTAGCCTTTAGTGCTCCATTAGGGTTCGAGTTTCTGTCACTTTCATAGTAGCTGAAGGTGCCATCATTTAGTGTGCACCAGCGGCGACTGAACTCTATATAGATTGGACAAATAAAGATTTATTTGGCATCACATTGCACGATACTATATCAAGCATGATTACAAACCAATGATTACGTTTTACAAAACATAGTTATTCATTATTACTGCGGTCTGTCACTGTGAAGAGATGTGGACGTAAATGTCAGTGCTGCATAGTGTGTGTGTGTACCCTCTTTGGTCTTGCGCTCCGTGATAGCTCGTGCCATGGATGCAGTTTTGAACAGGAAGCCATTATGAGACACACAAGGTTGTGGGAGGTAAGGTACCGGGTCCATGCTCACTTCTATTTCCCGTGGCAGTTCTATAAGAAATAAATGTAAGATAAAAAACTTTATTAATCCCGAAGGAAATTCTTGTGCCAGAGGTATCAAGTTACATTAAATGCAGTTAAGTACAGAGTATAAGAGTATAAGTGTCACTATAATCCAAAATCAGAGTACAGTACGCAGTATGAGCACAATATATGATACATGGATACAAATATGGAGATGTAAGGTGCTAAGTAAACATAAATATAGACCAGTGGAGGGAATGACAGTGATGCCTGACATGATTATCTAGCGCTTCTCCCTACAGAAAGGGGAGGAGTTATACAGTCTGATGGCCACTGGCAGGAAGGACCTCCTGTGGCGTTCTGTGCTGCTCCTCGGTAGTCTCAGTCTACCGCTGAATGTGCTCCTGTAGGACAGCAGTGTGTCGTGCAGGGGGTGAGACGTGTTGTTACGAATACTGAGGAGTTTCCTCAGTATCCTCCTCTCTGTCACCTCCACCACAGACTCCAGCTCCACTCCCAGTACCGAGCCAGCCTTCCTAATGAGCTTGTTGAGTCTGTTGGTGTCGGCCATCTTCATCCTGCTGCCCCAGCACACTACAGCGTAGAAGATGACGCTGGAGACCACCGAGTGGTAAAACATCTGCAGCATGGTCTGGCAGACGTTAAAGGACCTGAGTCTCCTCAGTAGATACAGGCGACTCTGTCCCTTCCTGTATATTGCCTCTGCGAATGTATGTATGAATGTATGATGTATAAATATAAAGTGCAAAAACCTTTTAATTGCTTTGATACTTTTGGTGCAGCCTAGAGAGGGAACATAGATTCGGACAGCTAAACGGTCCAGCCCATAATCTTTATATCAAATATTATGAGAGCCCCTTTCGCAAGAATACAATGTTTTATGTTGTCATTCAATGCATTTTATCTTATTAGTTTGAACAAGTTTTAACATGTTTTATATCGTTTAATCTTCCAGGTAAACCTTGCTTTAATGCTCTGCTCTAGCCTAAGCTTCAAAATACAAATCAGATTCTGCAATCTCATAAAAACAGAATCTATAAAAGTTAGTGATAGAAGTCAGTCAATCTATCATATCTATCGTCTTTTATTTCTTTACAATACTACTGAAATTCACTGCAAACTGTGCAAAATGCAACTGTTACACAAGCATGGTGGCTATACTCCTCTGAAAGTCCTAAAGTCTAAACTAGCAGCTAGTCTAATACTAAATATAACCCATTTTGCCATTCAATCTGTTTTAAACATGGTTGTCATGTTTCCTGTGTGTTCACAGATACTGTACCTGTATTGAGGTTATGATTAATCAGCTCCGCCTGTAAGGGTTGCGAGTGTGCATTGGCCAGAGAGAGAGGGGTGGGACAACCTGCCACGCCAGTTGCACAATTCACATCTGCACCGCAGAAAATCAGACTTAACGTCTCCAGCACATCACTACACTGCGCATTTATACACAGAGCCTGAAGAAAAAGACAGAGGGGGAGACAATGAAGATACAACGAAACAATTGAGCAACTGTGCATAAAGATAACAGATGGAGATTATAATTTGTTGCTTGTTGGCAACAGCCCCCAGCCTTTCATGGTAATGAAGACATGGCGTATTGTATAGTGTCTCTATTACAATACTACTTAAATTTTGAAGGAAATTAAGGTGTGGAAAAAAGAAAGGAAGAAGAAAGGAAAAGGAGAGGTGAAATATGTAAGCGACTGACAGAGCTTTAATCATGTCATATGATGCACTGCAGATCCACTGTGTAGAAAAAAAACAGCTAAATAATCCAAACAAACAGGACATTGTGAGTGGACAGCAACCACCCACTGATCAATGAGCACTGCACAGTATAATGAGCTTTCTGACTGCTTGGTCCTGCAACTGTTAACACAGATATACTCTTTCCATGTCCACAAATGACTGAAGTGTCTTATTTGTTGAAAAATAAATATCCTGCTCTGTCAAAGAAAAAAACTGAAGTAAAAAAAAAAAAACACAGTGTATAAAAGTTAATATATATATACAAGAAGAAGAAGAAGAAGGATGTACTGTTTTCATACCTGTGGGACTGCTTCAAAGGTGCACACATATACACACATATGTTTGTCTTTTGTTACAACCAATAAGATCTTTTGGGTATGTTTGAGAAATTCCACAGCACTCACTCACAGACTGAGCCCCTCCTCTATTTAAGCACTACTGAGCCACTACAAACACATGCAGACAAACAAACCAATTAACATAGATTAGAATTGCTCAAGACACTCATACACACATCCAACAGACCCAAACACAAACTGCATTTTTTCCTCTCTCACACAACATAGAAGACATCTGAACAAAAACTCAAGGTCAGCCATCTAAAGAGAGCAGTGTATCCACTCATCATATAAATGATGAGTACTAACAAAACTGGTGCATATTTAGTGCTGTGGAAACTCTTATTTCATGCAACTTGTAGTTACTTCACTGTTGGCCACTTTAGTCTGCTATAATTGTTCAAAGCCTATTTACATACAGTACAAATGATAAGGGTGCCATTTTGGAGTAAAAATACAAATGAAGTAATAGTATACAAAAATAAAGACAAATGCAAGAATTCAAAGATTTGATTTTAAGTTAAAATAACAGTAGGTAAAAGTAGTGAACAACTTATAGCTGTATTGGCAAAAGTTATAACCCAGAAAAATCAATGCCTCAGATCAATGCAAGTTAACATTAATGACCATACTTTGGGCAAAGCCATATAGATACTGTATTTTGACTACAAGCACAGTGTAGTTCAACAATGCTTTCCTGCCATCACGTATAGGTGATACCAGCACAAAGTTGTAGTGTGTTCTCTAGCAAAATATAACTAACACTCTGGTAAATACATTTGACAGCTGTGTTGTGCCTTACAGTATCTAAGACAATGCACAACAGCAAAGCCTCCTTCTGACCAAGAGCAGTGAACCAATTGGAACAAAGCAGAATGAGGAAATGGGTTGTTTGAGTGTTTGAAGACCTCGCCCTCCAACATCTGCTGCCTATGAAACAGGGAGTAATGCAATAACAGACACACAGAGAGAAGAAGGAAAGGGAATTCAAGAATCTTACCCAATTTCCCCAGAGAGAGAGAGAGCGAGAGAGGACTAAGAGAGATTTTATCTGGGTGTGTCTAAAATCACAGACCTCCATCTGGCCTCTGCAGTTACATGGGACAGAATTGGAGGAAAAGAAAGATGAGAGAAACTGAAGACAGAAAAATATTGTGAATAGAAGATGAAAGCATTTCAGTTAGGCACATTAATCAGTGACTGATTGTACTTGGCTCGAAATTAAACATTATACACTCAGACCCCCTACATACAGACACATACGGACCCAACATATGCAGCCACTTCTGCTTTTTACTGTAGACTTTAATATAGCCTTTGTACTAGACATCCAGCCATAAGTACACCGACACTATATGCACGTATACGTATCTACATATATTAAATCCAGATGAGGAAGAACAGCTAGGCACATATGTTCCATCATTACATCACCAGGGACAGAGAGAGGGAGGTGGAGGTAAAGATCCAGACAGATGGAGGAGAGAGGAAGAATGGATAGCAGGGAAAAACTAAAAAAGAGGGGGAAATTGTAACATAAACAAGCAAGCAAATCCCTTCTCCAGCCGAAATCCCTGCAGAAATGGAAGGATCTATAAAACAGAATCCTACAGTATGAATGAGGATATGTGAGGATATGAGCGAACTCAGCTGGAAAGGAAGAGAAATACAAAACAAAAAGAATGAGCAACAGTGGGAATCAGCAGAAACAGAGTGACTGGGAGATGGAGCAATTCTTCCACTTTCCAAAACTAGAAGCACAAAAATAAGCCCATGAAGAGTTTTTGCTATTGCCCCAGATCTTCAGTATGCTATATGAAGTACCAATAACTTGCTGATTTCACTCAGTCAACAGCAGGCTCAAGCCTGGAAGACCTGGATTAGTCTGAAATGTCTGAGGGGAGCAACGTGGCTATAGATGCTCCTATTTCTCACAAAAACAAAACAGGAAAATAGATCACTCAAACTAAAATGCAAGATAATACAAATCCTTCAGACACTTGGAACACATGCAAAGATACTCTAAATCCGTCAACACATCTCTGTGTTCAATGACTCAGTGCCATACTGTACATACCACTGTGAGACATCTTTTATGCCGTCTCATCACTTCTCTGCTGCCTTATAAACACAGAGGAAACCACCACAACCCTTTTTGAAGTGTTTGGATATTTTCAACAGCTATGAAAAACAAGCTTCAAATGCCAGCCTAATATAATAACACATCAAGGAGGAAAACAGGCTCATGGCTAGCTTAGTTGTTTAGTGAGTTACAAAGCCAAGTTTGCATGCAAAGATGCAATTTTTGGAAAAACATGAACATCATGTTCTTGCAGAAATATATGACGCCCAGGTATTGAATGTAAAACAGTAAAAAAAGGAACAAAGGCAAGAGAGAGAACCACAACAGAGAGGGGGAGAAAATGTCTACTGACAGAGGTAAGCATATTATCTACTCTGACAAGGGAACACACAGAAACAGAGCACAGACCAAAAATACAAAAACAGCACACAAACATGCCTACACAGGCTCATTAATATGCATGTTAACATATCACAGCCCACACAAGCGAGAAACATACACACAATAACTCTAATGTGCATTCACAGACACAACAATCCTTATGTCCCAAGACAAAACCATTAACTATGCCACACAAGCACAGTTAAATATGCACATACTATCAGAGATCCAAAGTCCGTGTTATATTAGCACTGACCTACTCCCATTAAAACACACATTCACACTCACATTCCTGCTACAAAAGCCCACAGATGCAGACACAACATATTTTCACTACCCCTCTCCTAAAACTGTGCTCACGCACCAACCTACCTGGAAGTTCTCAGTTCCTTTCAAACAGGCCTCTGTTTGAATGTCAATCGACAAAGACAGGCACACAAAGTTGCAAAAGTTAAAGCACCTTGTTAGTGAGGCATCAGTCACAGAGTTAAAAAAAACTAGTAAAACTTACAAATAGGAAAAATAGTCAGGAGGGAAGAAATCAACTTTCTTGAGCAGTCACAGCCAAACAATGAGGAGGGCAGAAAGAGAGGAGGGGAGAGGGAGAGGCGGAGTTAAAGCACATTCCAGTTAAACCATTGAGTAATGATGTCACATACAGGAAAAAAAGGAAAAACAAAGTGGAAAGCCAGCACAGAAATAGAGATAAAAACCCAGGAATACATCAATAAACCTGAATTCAGTCTGAAATGCTCAGGTGGTCATAACTTTTTCACTGCAAACATGTTTGTACTAACAAAACACCTGTGACAATAAGACAGGGTTTAGTATTTCTTAAGACAAGTACAACAGTAGCAATGCACTGAAGAACTTAAAAAATTTGAAAGGGGAACAGAGAAAACAGGTCAAGCAACAATCCCCTGAGTGATCATTTTTCCAAGAAGAGTGAAGGTAATTAAAGAAGACTGCAAATGAGTCCAAGAGGTTACTTTTTTACAGACTCCCTAAAACAGTAATAGTTTTAGCAGCAGCAGCAGGAGGAAAAAAGGAAGATGACCAGCACAATCTATTAAAACCAGAAAACTTCCTTTTATCTCCCTCTGCACATCCAAAACCCAATGAATCAGACACACAGACACACTCACACACAAGCCCCAGTGGTTTAAGGGGGAAACATAACTCACAGTCAGGTGCTAAATGTGACTCACTCATACTCTCAGCATGTCTGTGAGCCGTACACATTGTTTGGGGGTATGTGGGTTAAGGAGCTAATGACTGAGCCAGCAGGGTCTGAAACACGAAGACATTTACCACACATGCTGGAGCACAACAAGAGCGAAACATAAAAACCACAAAGCAAGCCATACCCAGGTTGTTCAAACAGCCTACTTCTGATGATCCATTATCAAATAAATAAATTTGAATTGAATTGATTTAAACTGGCCAAATCTAACAAGGGTGGAAATATTATTTTTGTCCCAAAGACAAGGGCACAAAGAATCTTAGGGCAAAATAGAGCATGTGTTAATGATTATTAATCAATACAAAAATCATCAATGGGTAGTAGTTGGAGTAATGGCAGATATATGACTACACATAAACAGAGTGTTGATTCAAACCTAAAAATTAAGGTAATGTAGACAACAGTCTACACTCCAAATATCATCTTCAACTTACATTATTGAGCTCTCTCTGGTGTCCATACAGAGGGTGGTATTTCCTGTATTTGCCCTGGCGGTATTTGTTGGTGATGAAGCGCCGTCTTTCTTCACTGCAGCTAGAGGGTGTTAAAGCTTCACTTGGTGGGACATTAGCTGCCCAGAAACTGTTCGCCCGCTCATTGCCAAGCAACAGGAACACCTGCATCGTAGGTAGAATTAAAGGATGGATTTCATGTTAAGACGGGACGAAGCATGTTGTTCATTTTAAACCTATGTACAATGTTCCTTTGATGTTTATTAAACCAACTAATCCTTGGCACTTTTATCTATTCAAGTCAGCACACTACAACCCATTGCAACACCTAGACTAACTAATGCTTCAGAAATTAGGTAGATTTATTTTCTGTGTATTTACCTGAATAAGCTCCTCTGTCCATACTTTCTTGTCCATCTTCAAACTCCGAACCTTTGAGATGCTAGGACCCAGTCCCCTGTGCTCTCCTAAAACATACACATAAACATTACTGTCAAATTCCACAAGTAGGCCCCATCCTTTTTAAAAAATAAAAGTAAATGCAAACAAAAAACACATGTTAGATTATATTTGGCCATGTATTTTGCACCCAACCTCACTCACACAAACCTGCACATCTTTTGCAGACCACCACACACAGGTTGATGGCAGCCCACTCTGGTTTGGGAGCCCCACAATCGGCACAGAGACTATTGCTAGGCTCCGCCCAGATCCGTTCGGCCACTTCGCTATTGGACAAGGCCTCACCTATGGCATTCTGCATGGCATCCACCCATTGCTCTTTCAGCTGCTCTGTCTCAGCTATGAAACTGCGGAGATGGACAAACACATGGCGAAGGGTTAATCCTGACATGACTGATGAATCTATCAGACTATAGACTGAAAAAGCTTGTTCTAGTCCTCCGTCTGTGTCCTTATGTCTCTAAAGCACACTGACAACTGACTCTTATGGACTTGTTTACGGTAGCTAAATATACTACAAACAAAATTCGGAAACTTTACCAGCTCACATGGATTTATACAGACATACACACAAAGATCTGTGGGTTGACACAGACTCTCATGTCTCTGAATTGTTCCTCTTTTTATATGTCTCGCAATCCATGTGGTTCAATTTACACTTAAAATAGTGTAGCACATAAACACACTTCTTAAATGAAGCATTCATATTTCCTGATGTCCAGTGTGATGTGAAAGTCTGTTTGCACGAAGTTCATGAATTTCTTATATGCACAGTTGACTCTGATGAAAGCATGGACTTGTGTTGTGCAAAACATGTTAAATTCTTTTTTTTCCTAGCATGATGTGACAAAAACAGCTGATGACAGGAATATTTTCCTTTCCATGCGCCTTCATAAATATTTAGTGGGGTTAAGGGAGGTGACTGTGGAGTTCTCCATGGTTTCTGGACAGCATTGTTTTGACAAAAAGCCTGCTGATTTTTGAGTCCTGTGTTCCAGAAGGTGCAAGATACAGTAGTATCGACTGACTGATGACATGGTCACTTCTGATCAAGTAAAACTTTTTTGTTTTGATAAAGGACTGCACAGTGCTATGTACTATACCAATAACTCTGGCCATAATTAAACACTTAGTGTGGTTATTAAAACACTGGATTTGATTTCTCAAACAATTCCTACTATCAGGTTTACATGAAAATACAAACTTTTTCATGTAGTTTGAGACTTTTGAACTACACTAGTTTCACCACACAACTACACATGCGGACAGAGACATACAGTGAAAACACACTGAACATTTCTTAGAAAATAGACCAGCCCTTTCACATTTCCCCATCCTGTCAAGCTGAGCCCTTTCACTGCAAACTGTTTACAGCCAGAAGACCACACACACCACACTAGCTTATGTGTACAAAAGTGTCCTCCCCAGTCTTCTTCACACACAAATACTCAAACAAAACTGCTATTTACATTTGACAGACATCTAGCTGAGGACCCTGATTATAGATGGGGGTGAGTTCTCAGTAAAACAACATGATCTTATTTCTCTATGTATCCTAGCTTCAAGACCAGCTCAGCCACTGATTTATAATGAAGGCTGATAATATCAGCATTCACATAACATAATGTTGAGAAAATTTTACCTCCATTAAAACTCTGTATTATTGAACTGGAAGAATGTATGGTCATCCTTGTGGGAAAACCAACACAACTTACACTGTATACATATGGCAGACAAGTCTGTAAGTGTGCCCCTAACTCCATTAAATAGTATATACAGTACCTGAATATTCTGTAAGGTGTGGTGAGATCAAAACTACGCCGATCTGTGTCTTTCACATTTCCTACATTCATCTCGATGGATGTGATACCCACTCCGATACGATAGTCCTGGAAGGAATAAATGTGTTGTTGTATTTTTGTTAGATCAGCAACAGCATTTTAATACTTCAGTTGAATACCAACATGTTCTTACATCTATATTTTTGTAGAGGAAGACTTTATCTGAGGTGACAACAGTATACAGTTTGGAGCGTAACCCCCTGAGTTCCAGATAGCCCTGATAATCTGGGGCCAAAGGTGACCCAGGATTCATGGTGCTGCGCCAATTGCGCCCCCTGACGCAGTCCTGCAGTACAGTTATCCAGTCATTTCTTTCAGCTGGAAAGAAACACATACAAACACATTTAGAATCATTCATGTAATTAGTAAAATATGCAGCATATACATTTGAACAATGATAAGTGCATATGATGTGTGTGCATGATATATGACCAACAGTAACATGATTCAGCTAAAGCAGACAGACCTTCACTTTCAGCCCTGAAGATAAAGGTTCTGTTGTTTGTGACAACGTCAAATTTCAGCTCTCCCACACTGGTCACATTAGTGATGAACGCTGTTGATATGATCCCTTTGGAATACACCTCCTACAACACACCACACCCACAGCAACACATTCTCTGTTGAATAATCCCACGTCTATCATTCTTTATGCAGATTATGCATGCACATTGACACAATTAGCAGGAAGTGATCAGCTGTTACCTTGTCATTGTCAAAGTACCTCAGATAGTCAACATCTAGCTTTACCCATCGTCGCTGATAATATAGAGCTCTGTCAGGAGGGCACACAAAGTGACATATATTTAAAAATAATCATAGTCATTTTCATGTGAAACATTTGGACAGGAACAGCTACATTGCATTCCATCATAACATTTTGGTTTTGTTGATACTATTAATTAGATCCATGTAGGGTCTTATAGCAGAGGAGAACCTCAGCCTGTGTGTCTGTGCGGTCATTTATACCCCTGTGGTGGATTCTTGTCCAGCCAACCCATCTTGATAACAGCAGAGAGCTGTGTGCTGTCTTCTTTAGAGGCTGAAGCCAGTCTGTCACGGCTTGGTAGGTACACACTGCCTTTGAGGTTGCTGGAGCCCTCTTCCTGACTTTGGATGAACAGAGAGCATGTAAACAAAAATACTTTTTTTTTCCATACAAAGTCTTCAAGGGTGACAGTTTAATAAACTAAACAAATAAGAGCTAAAAAAAATCCTAGAATGACACAGATGGTAAGTGGGCCTTCCAAAAGAGCAAGCTGTTATATTAACTGTATTATGTAATGAGAAAATGAATTTCTGATATCATTTCCAACTTTCCCAATCTTTCAGAATTTTTAAAGCTGCCAATTCAAAAACATAAATTGTGTTTTAAGATCAATTGTGAGTGCATGAGCAAAACATCTATGTTATAAAGACAAAGTCTTTCTGTGTTTGTGCAAAGGGTTTGTTGACTCACTCATCATCATCCAGTAGCTCATCGTCACTGTATAAAGAAGTGCGCCACCCCTTTGACAGCCTGGGTACTTGCAGGGACATTTCCTATTGAAGAAGACTAAGGTCATTCCTGGTACCACAGGAGAAGATGAGGAAAAAAGAGTAACACTCCCAATAACTCTGCTTACTCTTACCCTGTCCGATGTGTTCACTGGATGAACACTGGAGTAAACCAAGAAGGAATCCTCATAGTCATCAGAATTATCCTCCACTGATCCAGATGCTGAGCAGGGGTAGAGAACAAATGAAATTGTACAGCTTTGGTTAGTATATACAGTATTTTTTTTCAACACATATTTTGCAGGACTGACACAAAAAAGATGCTGCAAATGTCAGCAATCAGTATTGGAGGGGTTGGAAGGAACTGGGATAAAGTTCTTTGCTGGAAACTGCTTCAAGGTGATATATATTTGATACCAGTTTACCACACATGAAATAAAAGTAAGAGATTTCAAGGTCTGTGTTTTGAAAGACAGCAGCACTCACGTAAAACCCTGTATATTACTGTGCTGGCAATAGGTTTTAAAACTAAGGTAGACTGGAAATAGAAAGAAGTATCAAAAAGTGTGTGGTTAAAATCTGCTCGAGTGGGAAGTATCACATTTAAGGGAAGCTTTCTGACCAAAGCACTGTAGAGCACATTTTGTCATTCTATATATATATTTGACCTGCCAGGAAACAGATGACATGATTTTTTTAGCAGTTTAAAGGCTGATAAATGTGCAGCAAGATCACAAATGTATAGTGTAAGTATTTATGCAAACTTGCAGTGATTTTGTTTTACAATTACATCTTAAAGTAGTAGTAATATTAAGTAAAATTGAGACCACTTTAAGGCCATATGTGCCTGGATCAAAATGTTCCTGACACCAATTTTGGTGGGGCACAGGCTGTATCAAGGATCACTTTAAATTAGCTTAAAAAAACAGCCCAAAACCAAGCTGTCCTTCCACGGTGTCATATCACATCTGCATAAACAGCTGATCTCACTCCATAAAAGCCTCATCCGAGGGTAACTGTACACATCTGTGTTGCAAATACAGTATTTGTGTTCTCCCCAGTGTCTAATAATCATATAAGAGGTAGGTTATACTACTTACTGTACGGACAGGGAGGTGGGGGGACCCTTCTAGCAGGCAGAGCTGGCTGTGTGTCAGGTGGAGCTGACTGTTGTGTGTGTTCGTGCGTTTGAGGAGTCCTAACTCGAGGTGGGATGTGTGGAGTTGGTTCTTTCAGCGAAGTCACGTCTCTCTGCGTCTCATCCGTGCTGGTCTTGGTGGGAGATGGGCTGGGAGATCAAGGAGAGGACAGGTCAACAGAGGTTTGAGGAAGAGGAGCATCCTCCTTGCACACCATGACAGTCTCTGAACAGGTAAAAGTTCCACGCAGACGGCTGATTCTATGCATCTTCTGGAAAGAAAGGAAGGTGATCTCTTTTTAACTCTCTCTGCTACTTTTTTCTCATTCTATCATAAAATCTACTAATGATGACGATGTTTGAGATTTGACTCCAAGTAACAACTATAAAACATCCTGCTGCTGGAAACAACGTTGTGCTTTCTCCCAGGACTCAAGAAGGAAACTGTTGTAAAATGATTCAGTACAAAGTATTGACTGCTGCTCTGTGACACTTAAAGAACTGAACCCACAATTGTGGGAAGCTTGTGTCCCCATGCTCTCCTGCTGACTGTCGCCTTTTCTTTTTTCTACTTCTGGCAGGTCTGAACCTGCCTTAGCTCCAAGCTACCATCATCATGTAAACACTGCATACCAGAGTAAATACATACACACAGAGACACACAGTATATGGCTATTTATGTGCCAAGTTGTACAATGTATCATGTTGAAAAATAAGGTTGGGCATTGTAGCTCTCCTGCCTTTATTACTGTAGCAGCTTAATTCTGGTTAGCCTCAAGGAAACACCTTTTAGACTCAGCAGGACCAGAAAAACAGGCTTCTGTTCTATTCCCAGCAACTCTATTTATCATCATCTTGGCAAATCCTTCTGAAGTTATGGGTGCCGAGTCATAACATTCAGTGTGAGAAACAAATTTGACTGACAAAAGAGAAACTCTCCACATTAAAATCACTGATATTACACTATTTCTATTAGATCATCAACAAAAATCTGTTTGTAAATTTCCTCACTGGCTTCAAGAAGACGCGCTTTTTCGTATATTTGGTAGTACAAGGCTTAAAAATACAGCTTATATCTTGCTAGGTTGCTTACATCCAGGTTAAGCACAATGTAAAGCAATTTTACTACATGAACAATAATTTTAGCAGCAGCACATTATGAATGTATGTGCAATTCAATGCAATACAAGACCATGAAGAAGCAAACAGAGACATACAGAGACAATACATGCATTTTCTTGGGCCACAGTTAGAATAGCAGGCTAAGTATTTCAGCCATTATAGTCTTCCTAGTCATTTACTTGTGTTCTTTCTCTGGGATCTCAGCCACATTGTGTCATTCATTTAGAACCTTGTGGGTATTGCCCAGAGTCTCCAAAGAGTTGGACATGCCTAAAATACCTCTGTTCCTGGAATAGATGTGTGTGTGTGTGTGTGTGTGTTATATTTTTTAAGAAAATGACTCCCCACTCCATCCATGCAAATGAACTTGGACACCCTGTACTTTTGGTCTTTTGTGTCAATAAACTTATTTACACTCTTCAAAGTCAGTCCAGTGGAACAACCACTTTACCACTAACACCACATCAACCCTCATCTTGATCTCACATCTTACGTTCGCATGTCAATAATATCTGGGCCAAATCATTTTACCAGCATATTTAAAACGTGCCAAAATGCAGAACATATACACATAGAACTAAAGTTCTCTTGTTTACTTATCTACTGATGCAAAATACAAAATGTATTAGACAGTAGGTATGAATGCAGTCCTGATCATTGTGGAAAGCCCAATCCAGTCTATGTGCTATAGTGCTATAGGAGTGTGGTATATTTTGTTCTACATCAGCTTTTTGTGCCAAATATCTGACAGCTGAGTAGCTGAATAATTGGCAAGATAATGTGAAAATAGAGAATTATTACTAATTTACCCTTCTGTGCAGATGGAAGTTTATACATTATGCTTTATCTTTTAACATAGTCAACAGAGTTCATTATCATGTCTGCAAATACAACATAGGACAGATTTTGAAGTATATAAGGGCAAGAGATGCAATTCAATTCATTTAACTTTTTATGCTGCTTTATGCTTCTTTTCTCACTGTTAGGCTTAGTCAATAAGTCTTGTCAGGCCCAAACAATAATAAATGGATTTATTTCACAATGCTAAAGAGTGTATGTATGCTGACATGCTGATGGGAAAATCAAAAATGAGTACATAAGTCTAGTTTTCTATCCATCCAGTATTGTGAAAGTTCCTCTTTAATCCTCCCACTTTTTTGTTTCCTTCCCATAACTTAAAAAAAAAAACTAAAAATACAAGATATTAGTCACATATTATGGCAAAACAACTTGGTCACTGCATTTCTTAACAAAGCTCAACTAATTAATCAAATAACATAACTCATGGAAACTGGTTTATGTTTGTTCACAATGGCCAAAGCAAAACAGTAGGAAACAAAAACTAAAAGTAACTTACATTTTTTAAATACGATTAAAAATACACAAGCTATGCATTAATTGTGCTCAATAATAAAACAAAAAATTATACATACAACCAACAATGACGGGAAACTGGTGACACAGTTCCTCCTTGCTAACAGAGGAAGAGTGCTCAGAGGGGTCTGCTAGCTAGTTTCTATATATAACTTGGTCTCTGATAGGTAACTTATGACACTGACACTGACGAAACTATGTACTTGATGTTTCTTTCTTTTCCTCCCACACAATGTGTGTGTAGAAAGTTAAACAGTTCAAATTTATTCAACGTTACCGATACAAATGAGCACCTTTGTAAGCCAGCATGGCTTCCATGCGTTAGAAGTGTTAAATCTAATCTAAACGTAGCAGTTTGACAAACATTATCACCATGCCAGATAAACATACCAGGAATGCCTTTGCAAAATCCCATCTTTCTTGTTTGTTTTGGATTCTTTGTAGATGTACAGATAACACACCAATGCCACTGTCAGTTCCATAAACATGTATTGCCCGAGGACAGAACATATTGTCTGGTTTCATGTTGAAATATTAAAACTTGAAACCACCTTCACCTAGTTCGAGTAAAACATCTCTTAAATATAACCGTAGCTTCACTGTCTCACTTAAATTAAAGTAGCACAGCAGTGACAGAGGAGAAACACAGCAAGGAAGACAGAGCACTTTCTTTGTTTGAAAGACAGAACAGCATGGAGAGAAGAAGAGAGTGCATGCTAAACATTACTACAGACAGAGAATAAATATGTACAGATAGAGGTTCAATAAATGTTACCTGTTACATGTTCAAAAGGAGTCCTCTTCTTGATGATCTCACACACACACAAACACACCATAAAAGCAGGAGGAAATGACTAGAAGATGGGAGGAGGCAACAGCACAGACAAGGAAGAGTGAAGCAAGTGAGTGTGTGAATGTGTTCAGATAGACGCTGCAAAGGTCTGTGCTGGTTCCTGGTTACAATTCACTTTAGTCTTCCTCACTCTCTTTATTCCTCACTCTCGTTCTTCCCGTCACTCACACAGGCTAAGCTAAGCTTTTTTTTTTAACCACTCTGTTTTGTTCTCCATTGTAACTTCCTCTCTTTTTCTATAACTAGTTTCCCTTTAAAACACAGGAAAACAAATGTTACTCATAACAGAACAAGTCCAATGCCTGATGCGAGGTTTAAGTTTCTTTTCCTTACAGGTTATGAAACACAACAAGAAAAGATTTTCTTATGTTTGCTATAACTACAATAACACAGAGACATGTAATGTCTGCGTGCTTTTACCATCTGCCAAACTCATCATATTGTACAAATAGTAATTAAAAAGTGTACAATAGTAAAAACACACACTGTTTTCAACCAACCACTAGGCTTGTCCTCTTTTCAGGAAGTACTTTAAAGTACCCAATAAACCTCTGTGGCTTAACTGATACTTAAGTTGAGAAAAGATGCATTTTTTCAACTTGGCCAACAAGTGGCAGCACAACCCACAACCATTTCACAGGAAAGATACTTGAGCATTTCTCACAGCACAGCTGAACATATTGTATCCTTTATACAACACAAAATAGTAAACACTTGAAAAAATAAGTTTATAACCTTCTACCATACAGAAATTCAATAAATTTGTCCAAATTAAAGTAAAGAGTTAACCAAAAGCAAGTTGTATTTATGCAATGTGGGAGAAAATGTCAGTTTGGATCCAAATGACTAAAATGACTAAAATGTTGCACTGGTAACCCGCTGAGTGTGTGCCTTTTTTAAAAAATGTTGTAAGTGAACTTAATATCAAACCACAAACACAGCAACATAAGGGCGCTGCAATAAGGATTATTTCAAAAACAGCCTTACCTCTGAGTTTTGGCAGTCTGTGTTAGAATCCGCTGTGGGACTGGTGGAGGGCCTTTGGGTCCTGTCCCTACCTTGGGAGGGAGAGGTGGAGCATTTCTCTCATTGATAGGGGAGGCGGTGGGGGAGATTGGTGAAGATTTTCTACCTATATCTACTTCCAGATGTTGTGCAGGCAGCTGAATGGCTAATGTCTGAGGCCTAGTTTGGGTGGAGGAGAGGTTGGGTGAGCGGACCGGTGCATATGTGGGGACTGGGGTGGAACTCGAGGACACAGACCTGGGCTGTACAGTAGGTGCTATGACTGCATGGCTGTCTAGTTTAGGGGAGGCAGGGGTCTGAGCTGGAGGAAGAGAGGACATAGAAGAGGTGAAACGCTGTGGAGGGCAGTTGGGCATGCTCCGTGGGGGGACTGGGGGTAAAGAGGTGTCAGAGGATGGAGAGCCGAGGGAGCTATAGTTACAGTCAGCTGGAGCACTTGAGCGAAACTTCGTCCTCTCTTTAGGCACTGGCTTTCCTCTGTCTCCATCCAGTCCTCCGTTACTCTCTTCAGCTTTTTCTCTTCCAGGCTCTGTTTGTTTTTGTCCAGGAACTGGCTTCTTCTCATCTTCTTCTTTAGTGTTCTCTTGAGGTCTGTATGCTTGTCTCTCCTTAGGGACTGGTTTCTCTCTCTCCCTAGGTATTGGTCTCGGTGACTCCCCTTGCTTTTTCTCAGGTTTTTCTTCTACTGGTGTTGGCACAGGCCTCTCTCTCCACAATATTTCAGCTTGACCCATTTCCTCTGATCTCTCAGATTGTTCAAAGTGAGAGTGTGTATCATGACTACCATGTGTTTTGCTCAGGCTAGCCAGGATGCGTCTCTGGTGTCCTGGCAGGGTGATGCCCATCTCTTCCAGCTGATCTGGTGTGAGGTTGCGACACTGTCGCAACGATGCCAACCCGGCACTCTGAAATGCATTAGAATACTGCTCCAGTCGAAGCATGCATAGCCAGTCCCACACATCTGTACAGGAATCGGACTGAGACATGACTGAGTTGTGTGGGTGTCCAGCATGTGTAAAGGGTCGACATTCACAGGGTCCACTTCAGATCATGGCTCACACAACCTGCGGAAGAAACAAAACACATACATTTTAATAAAACACATGCCCCTTCAGGGTTTTTCACAAGTAAAATGGATTCAGAAAGACAAACATGTATGATTGATATATTGAATTGAACTAACAGGTTTAGAGGTCTCTCACCTCATTTAAAGAGTAATAAATAAATAAACAGTAATATTCCCTTCCACTTCATTCATTTTGATGAAGACTACTATTCTCACCAGTATTTCTGTTGAAGACTTACAAACATATAACTATAACTATAATACTGAACACATAGAAAGACATTGGACGTACACAAAATGAATGCAATTTCACAACAGACCACTATGAGAGGAAGTTTAGAGTATGACACAATACGTACAACATACAAGGCAAGTTTTGACAGACACTCAGTTCTCCCTTCAGCTCTCCACTCCAGTATTGAATGCAGCATAAGTGGATTCAAGATTCCACAAAGTATTCTGATCCCTCTCCATTAGCACTCTCTTAGCACCCTATCCACTCCAGGTTTTTTTAAGTCTTGGCACATAAAGTATTGTGACAGTCTTCAGACTGAGTTCCAGCTCCTAGCATTCACGTGCAGCAAACCTGCTTGACAGAAACAATTTCCGCATTTTTGCTGCCAAACGTTTTAGTTAAACACCTTCTGCATTGGCTTTATTTCTCTGCCTCATACCTCCGACCACACAGGAAGCTGCTGGTTTTCCAGGCACAGCCACAAATGCTGTCTTTCTTCACACACAGTCTAATGTGGGACCTGCACACTGAATATCACTAGGTTCAAGACACTGGATATGTACCTTGACAAAACAAGAATGTAAAATACATCTATGTGATCAGCTAAAAGTCATTAATTAATTAGTATGTGTAGAACTACATTTCATTTTAATGACTGTAGGTGGAAGCTTTTAAGGCTGAGTGTGTGTTGAAATGAATGTGGTACATTTCTTCTTAAATGTTTCCTTAGCCAGAGAACATGGAGACACTGAATCTTGCGCTTGTCTCTGATTAAACGCAGTTCCTATTTTTGAATTGAGGAACTCAGAAACAGTCCATGCAATGAAATACAGTCTGGTCATCTGGAGTGTGCACCCTGGATAAACAAACACACAAGCAAAAATTACATTTTTGCACACACGCATAATTTATCCAGGATGTCAGCATCTTTTTTTGTTTTATCTCAGCGCTTTGTTTCAGTGAAGACTATAGCCTCGTGTGAGGGCGTTGATGAATTTAAGGTCAACACCAAGCGGTGTTAAACACTCATTTAAAAGGTGACAAAAACTTCACTTCACTCTTGTTGAAGGCTTGAATGTGTGCAGCCACACCATAGATTTTTTGAGTACAGGATGAGTGAAAACTGTTTTTAAAGGACATACTTTCTTACCCTTTCAACTGATTAATCACCTCAATTTTTCCCACTTCTGAAAGAGGCACCTTCCACCTCCCTTCTCCGCTGTGCTGTATGTGGCTAATCACAACCGAGGCCTCTCAGATGCAAACAAAACTGATACAGATCTTTTCACCTGACTGTCAGCAGCAAGGCAAACAATTCACAAAACTGTCAGCATATTCTTTCAGCTGCTGAAATCAACCATAAGTGCAGTTCTTTTCCTTTCCTTCCATTTTTTTCTGCAGTTCCAACCAACATTTCTCAATTCATTCACCTCTCCACTCTCTCCCTCCATCTTTATCCATGCTCGCTCCCTCCCACTCAGAAAGCTGCCAATAACAGGGTCTCTGTGCTGCCTTTACAATGGGGCATTCTGTTGCCTAGGCAAGTACACGCACACACTAACAAGAAGGAAGGAAATCATGGTGGGGGTTGGAGGCTGCTCACACACTCTAAAACAAGTGCTCACCTAATAATATTGTGCGAGTTAGTTTGTGTGTGAGTGTGAATGTTCCTGGAGGGTGGGGGGGTTGCCTCACCAATTGTTTTTCAGGTCTCATATCCCTTTTTGCTTTGACACAGAAACGGATATCAAAGATTCCTCATTTGGAATGTGATGAGCACTAGCTGACATGAGGAGTAACTGCTTACTTCCCTGAGATTGTTTCAAAAGACACTATCAGCCTGCAGGGCCGTGCGAACAAAATCAGTCAAATGATCTCCACACATTTTCTCTTTAACACCTCTGCAAACACTAAAAACACACCATGTCATTTTTGCTGTCCGCTTTACTCACCACATTTACAGTACACTATTACAGTGTACAGTCAAGGCTAAAGAGGTCTGGCTATGAAACACAGCCTAATACATTCACATATTTTTTACAAACATAGGAAGGGTGACATTCCTAGGAGAATCCTAATTTCATTCTATGCATTTTTTTATCAGTCACATGATGTGAATTTTAAACTTTCTGGTCCAACATAGGGTGTTGAATATGCCGTTATGTAAAATCCTCTGCAGCACGACCACTCTATCATGTTACATAGTGAAATGCACCTGTTACAATTTCCTTTAACCTACTTCTTACAAAGGTCAAGTGAAAGGAACTGCTTCCTAATCATCTTCAGGCTTGATATACAACAAATGCTAACAAAAGTTTAGATCCCCTTTCATGTGAAACGTTCAATAGAAAATTAAGTTATACTATCACATCACACATATAGTAGTACAGCAGGAAACTAGAGGCCTAGAACTTGACACAGCACTGCATTGTGATAACTCTGTGTGTACAATTGTGATCGGTTCAACACTAACCTCACTGCCACTATGAAATCAACAGCAGCTGTAAAGGGATATATCATTTCAAGCCTTTAAATGCAATTTATTTCAGATTCTTCTTATAGTTGAAATGTTGCAGTGTAAGAAAGAGTACTAGTGGTCTATTCAATTTACTAATGCTAATAATAGCTTATAACATGTATTGATGTTAGTGTTTTTGCTGATGTGGTTGAGACCACTTGGAAAGGCTGTCAGTATGTTAGACAAATATTAAGACAAATTCAAACAGACCTTCAGTCCAGGTAATGACAACACCAACTGAAAGACTTTCTGAATGGGATCAATACATGCTGTGGCATTTTACTTCCTACAATGACCTTGCAAAAAACAATGCTAGGAAAGCTAATGGCACATCTACAGGCTAACACAACATGTAAAGACTGCAGGATATCAACGTTATCATGATCTCAGTGTTTCAGCTATTATGTGGTTAAGTGCATTTCCTTGTTTATTAAAATCGCTTTGGATGTACTGATACGAACTACTGCACGTTTAATGAATGTTTGTCCCAAAGTCAGTCTTCACAATGTTAGAATGTAAGCCACCTACATTCTTGCTTTGCTGGGCAGCTAACACAGTGAAGCTGCACAGTATATTGCCAGATGTGTCAAATTTGCATTTCCATAACTTTTTCATTTAACCTCAGAGTTTGATCAATATGTTGTCCTTGGTTTGCATTGAATTGCTGAAGAACACACTCACACACACAAAGGACATGACTCATACACACACCACTAGACACACTGCTGCTTTCAGCCCACTTTCAATTAGAGCTGAATAGTGACTCAGTCCTGCCAGTACAGCAATCTATCCGAACAATGTCCTCTAGTGAACAACTGTGTGTGCATGCATACACACACTTACTGCTAACGCTTCAGGGTGCAACATATTTTCTATAGCAACTCACCTCAACCTAGTCACCACTGTTTATCTTGGAATCCTTTCATTCAGTTGGTCATTAAGTCATCAGGCCTGTAACAAAAATCTGAGGTGGATCATATTTTCACTTGGTATTACTGAAAATACTGCTGCAGCTTAGTTATTAGCTCAAAATGACCATCCAAACACGTAAAGACCTAAAGAGGATTTACTCATACGCTTTGTTAAGAAAAGATTTGTTGCAGGACTTTAGGCAGCATTATACTGCATTTGTTTAGCTACATGTAACAACAATGTGCATTCACTTACATTTTTGAATGATCCATTTTGAGAATATGTACAATCCTTAAGTTAAATGTATAACCTTTCATTCCGTTCATGATGTCATTGTATCACAGGCTCCAGTTATTATGTCTTCTTGTCATTTGACCAATGTAATTTTGCAATCACACAGTTTTATCTGTCCTCAACAACTGAAATATCCTTCTTGTCACCTCATGAGTGATTCAATTGCCAGTAATCGAGTGAGTGTATGAGACATAGGAAGAAAAAAAACTCAATTGGTACATCAAAGGGGGATCAAGATAATGGAAACAGATGGAAATAGACTAACCTTTCAACTGCAATGATACGGACATGATTCATACATAATTTAAAGCTTACTTCCTCAATAGAAGTAAAACAAGATTGTGAATTTGAATTGGCTTTACTTAGCAAAGCATGCATCTCACACTGACAGACACAAAACCTCAGGTTGTGGGGTAGAGACATATGCTTCTATCTGTGATTTGATAAGAAACATCTTGTAAATCTACTTTATGGGTGTTGGGGAGCAGTTTAATGCAGGGCAAAAAAAGGGTTAGTGGGTACCATGATACTGCTACAACAGCTATTTTTGATGACTGCAAAAAACATTTTAGCAAGCTATATTTGTGTTGCCCTTTGATACAATAAAGTTTTGGCTTCTGTAAGGGCCTGTGACCCTCAGGCCTATGTTATGTCTGCAACCTGTATATTTATTTTCATTTATTAAAAGGACACATTTACACAGCTAGCATATAAGAAAGCTTCTAAAATTAGTTTGCTAATGTTACTTGACAAATCTTACGAGGGTGCGCTGCTGAAACCCAAACAAGTCTGTCACAAAGTTAATTTTCTTAGATATTTAGTTTGGTGACTACCAGACAGAATCTGTGATTACATTCAATTTGTCCATTGGAATCTCCATCTAATTTCTACATGGCCTTTGCTACAGACGCCAACCAAAGTCACATCATAGCTGAATAACTTTCTGGAGAGTTTGGACTTAACAGCATTGTGACTGTTCCTTAGGTTATGTCAAAAAATGAGAGAGAATCAGGGATTCAGGATAGCCACCATGGTTTGAGCCAGTTTTTCTACAAATATTGATGAGATCCATCATCTGACACCGTGACAAACCTACACTGATAATAAAAAACACTGGCTATTATTAACTGAACACATAAGTAAAAGTAATTATTTAACCATAACAGGCAGGAACAGAGCTGCCACAGTCAAAACTGAACTGTTGATGAAAATTTGCATTCACAAATTTTAAGTGTCTTTAGAAGATAAACCCAGGCATGTAAATAGTGTCTATTTTAAGTCTTTTACCCTGCACAAACAATGTTCCTCTTTGACTGAGAAGACCATACCAAACAGATCACATCTATATTTAAAAAGAAACTATTTCAATGAAACGGAAAAAAAGATATTATCTCAACAACTTATCTTAGAGTTTGTTTACACGGATTCACAAATGACATGAGTTCACACCTTAACATCTCAGTGTATGAAGTCAAAACAGCACAAATACAGAAGGCAGGCTCGCACTGGAGCGCATAAAAACAGAAATATACTGTACTCCTACTACAGCAGAGTGCAAAGCCTGGATGAGCACCTGTCAACAATCCACCTGCTGACACACACGTAAAAATCACGATGTAAGAAATACAACCTCTCTTCACACACACTAAGGTCCAATCACACATCTTTTAAGTTTACTTAAAGAATTTGAACTGTCAACATCCATGCGATCAGGGTAGCAATAATAAATTCCCGTGGGGATAAGCAGTTCGACGGAGAGAGAAGTAAGCAAGAAACATGTATTAAAACTATACATCAACTAAAATAAAGACAGTGCATTGTTTCCTTCTCTGTTCAGTTACTAAACTGCCAAAAGCAGAACTGGACACAGAACTTTCAAAACTTTAGGCCAAAATGTTTTATTTTATTTAGCCGGCTAAGCTAACGATGCATTGAAGCTAACGGTCAATTCGCCTAGTAACACTTTCAGAGTTTGGACATCCTACTGTTGACTTGGTGTGTTTAAGTTTACTCTTATCAGCT
The DNA here is from genome assembly GCF_900634625.1 of Parambassis ranga. Lineage (NCBI taxonomy): Eukaryota > Metazoa > Chordata > Actinopteri > Ambassidae > Parambassis > Parambassis ranga. Next base: position 10,278,101 of record NC_041033.1, on the reverse strand, counting down.
GGCCGGGACAGTTCCTCCTGGGAAAAAATAACAAGTTGTAATTTACTTACCCCTGACGAGTCTTCGCAAGTGTCCCACTTGATAAAATAAAGATTTTGTCTCCGAGGACGAATTAGTGGACAAAACTGCGACGCCGAGTAGCGGCTCACATTTTTTCTCCCACGGCCGAAAAGCAGCAACAAGCGACTCTCTCACAGGCGCGAGGCGGCGGGTGAGGAGCCGCAGCGAAGAAGAAAGTCTCACTTCCGGGAACACCTTTCAAAATAAATACGCGTAGAATTTTTCAACATTTGTTGTGTTTTATTCTTTAAGGCAACAACATTATTGTTGACTGTTTTTCTTTAGAAACTATGGCCGACTTGATAAAGATAAAAATCCCAAAACTTCCGTGAAACCATCATGTGACCGCTGAGACAGACTGGACAGACCAGGCGTGTTTACATGCAAATGCCGATTAACACTCCCATTTACCTCTCAGAAGCGAGAATTAAAGCTTAAACAGAGTTATCTTATGTCAATGATTCACATGCAAGTTAGACAGTGGTACAAAGGCACAAGTAACTATTATTAAACCCTAAGATAAACTGAAAAAATACGTGTAAGTTGAATTTTGGAGACCTATGTGTTCCTCAGCAATAATACCTTTCAGCTCCTGACTCATTGACTATTCAATGGATTAAAGCCAGTTCCAAGCCAGAGCCCACATGGGGACACAACAGGTAAATATAATCCTAAAAATAATCTACTGTGACCCGGTAACGGTGATGTGGCATTTATAAAAGCAGACTACTTCATGTTTTCATTGTAAGGTCCCATAATAACCAGAAGAGGGCAACCACTCACCACTAAGAATAAAAAAGCAAATGCGGGTTTACCAAAAAAAAATAGCTTAAAATGATAGGGAAAACCCATATTTATTGCAGAGCGAGTTTTTTCAAGTGCATTCTTTTCATTTAATTTCATCAACAGTGAAGAGAAATGGTAAAGTTGCAGTAATACAGTCATATGGTGCTGTAGATCCTGATGTCCTAGGTGGCTCCTAACAAAAAGCTAAAGACATCCTGCCTGTACGACACGTTTCACTGTGCTGGTTCATACATATAATGTTCATCATGGTTTTTAGACTGCTGACGGGAAAATGTGTCCATTATCATGGCCTCTGTCTGTGTGTGTGTGTGTCACTTCATGATTCAGTTAGTTAGGTTCCCTCAAGTCGCATTCTGGGGCCCTGCTGTCCATGACGCACACATAAGTAAAAGGGTGATATTTTAGCCTTCAGATTCCAGAATGAACTCTATGAAGAGCCAGTGACTCTGCAGTATGTTAATCATTTTACATGGGGTAAAGATTTAGCCTAGGGACATGACTAAAAAGTTGAAGGAAAGATGGAAGGAGAAAGGTGCAGAAAACCGGTGGTAACATGCAATATTTGTAAGATATAATAAAAGAAAAGAAGTGGCAATATGATGAAAGGGAGGTAAACAAAAAAAGGTAATAAGTGAATGGGTGTAGGAGACAAAACAGAACGGGAAGAGAATAAATGAGGGGGAACAAATGGCTTAGATTCAGGAAAGGAAAAAGACAAGTGTGCCAAAAAAGGCAAAGAGGAAGAGTGGATAGAGAAGCATGGAGGAGAATCAAAGAAGATGGGGAAGAAAAGAAAGAGGGCAGAGAAGAGGAGAAACTGAGAAACAGCACATGGGGAGAATATGGCAGGAAAGGGAGAGGAGATGAAGAGGAGGTGGGGTGGTGATGAGTCATCACCAGGCTATCAGCCCTGGTGGGCTGGGTTGCTGTGGGGGTGGCAGTGTGACACATATGGAGGAGCGCACACACTGAGGGGTTGCTGGCCGTCACGCCGCTTCTATGTCTCCTCCTGCTGTGGAGGCGGGTGGAAGACAATAAAGGGATGCCACTGGGATATACAGTTGCACGCACACAGCCCTTTTCTTCCACACACACACATGCACATAATGATGATGACTGGGCAAGAGGCCTTATTAAGACTCTGTGGATGGATGGATGGTTGTATACAAGGGCATATGGATACGCAGTCAATACATCTGTAGGAGAGAAAAATAACAGAGCAGAAGAAGAGCAGAGCTGCACATCTCACGCTGTCTGCATCTGCACCTTCCTCCATCATTCATACTTTATTAGACCGTGCATATGCAGAGGCGGATGTATAAAAGGAGAAGCGAGGCAGACATACAAAAATCATGGGCCTGACATTACTGCAGTGTTCCTCTTAGTGACATGGACAGACAGCTTCCAGAGCGCAGACCATGTCTTTGATGCAGGTTTTGGCTTTACTGTAATGTAGTGGCACCATTTTTTTAAGCAGTGTGTTTCATGCAAGACAGGTGTCAGGTCATTTACATAACTTCAAACAATGCACAGTACAGTGCACGTGGAGTACATGCTCTTAGTCTAATCATACACTAGAAAGAATGGCTGGACATCCTGTAATAAATCACTTCCTCTGTCACATGCAAGCTCTCATCAATAGGAGTCGATTTTATGTTGCCATGCCAACAGATTGGGGGATTCCTAATTCTGATCTAGGCCACGGCGCACGCATACACTGCACAAAAGCACACTCATAAACACTTTTTATCATAGTAAAAAAGTGTGTGGTCTAATGGTGTTTCTCTTCCAATAATAGCTGTAGTTTTACAGTTTGTGTGTGTGTGTGTGTCACAGAAATAATGTGTGAATGAGAGCAGATACACATTTAATCAGGTCAATGATTCTTCAAACCTATTTTAGTATCAACACAACCATTCAAAGCTGCAGGCATCACCACACTCAGGCAGTGACACAAGTTGAAACACACACACACACACACAGTGAAAAAAAATACCGTACACAGATCCATGGAATTCAAAAACCTTTGTAGGAATCTTTGTATTTAATTTTTAAACTCTACATACATTCATACATCTCTCAAACAGAGGAGCAGACAGTACGTGTGAGTGTAAATCTTTGTGGTGTGTGTGTGTGTGTGAGTGAGGGAGAGAGACAGGGAGGGGGGATGCAGGTTAGATTGAGGGTTCCAGCTGCCTTCTGCACACCTGCATATTTACTATGTGCTTACAAAATGTAAGGGAGACACATAATGAGGGACAGAGGGACAACACAGGCAGGGAGTTACAAACTGTCAGTGGGGTATAAGTAAAAGGTGTGTGTGTGTGTACCATTAAGGTTTGTATCAGGATGTTAAAAGATATTTTGAAGTCCATTAATCGTATTTTCAGGTTAGTGTGTAAACATTTTTACATGAAAATATATTTTTGTTATGACAATCTGCATAGACCAATTAGAAATCTTTGATAACCATTGAACGAACAAGAAAAAAATTACATTTACCGCCCTTTTTTGATTAAACTAAACATTAGTTCACTGATTTGTAAAAGCTTCTGGTGAGTGGGTGTGTATGTCATTGTGAATTCATATACTGTATATGTTTGTGTTCATGCATTATTCATGTGACTGAGTTGGTGAAGTATGAGTTTGTCTTTGTGCCTGAATGCTTACATACATGTGCCAGTTGGCATGCCCGCATATGCATCTATCATGTACAAACACAATAACATACATGTAATTGTGTTTATCAGCCTTTCATATATCCCTGCATTGCTGTTTGTATGAACATGTATGTGTGTGTGTATGTCTGTGTTAGTCGCTGTCTTCTCTCTCATGGCCCTCATCCAGGCAGCTCTCATCAATTTTCTCCAGGCTCTCTGCACGCTGGATGCTGAGCTCAGATAGTGGGATGCTGGGTAATGTAGTCTGTTCGGGGTACAGCCAGGGCTTGAAACCAGGGTTATGCTTTTGCTTCCACTCAAAATACTTCAAACAGGCTTTGTTGATCTTTCTCATTGCCTAAAAAATGCAGAAAAAGTAAACAACAAAAGATGAATAAAATGCAATCAGTTCTTGCCAATATCAATAGACAGATACTGAGATCAGACAAAATGCAGTAGGAGAGGAAGATAAGGTAAATTGTGAGCAAGTTGAGAGAGATGAAACATGGGAATAGAAGCTACGGAGGACATCCTGTACATTACAGGTATTACAACCACCTCTCCCAGGTTGAAGGCAGGATGATGCTGATAACACACTTTCTGTGTTTTCAGACAATTCTGCAGATCAGGCACATGTATTGGCTATGTAAGTGTATAAATGCATGAGAAGACCATGTTGGAGAATAAATTAACTTGGTTTACTCAAAATGACTCTATTCTACCAATGAGCAGTCACCCCTCACAGTATAAGACCGAGGACCTAATATATTTGTTTCTGTATTTATTCTGTTGATATCTTGAGCACGGTTATTTTCAGTGGGATCTGTGCATCTCACCGAGCTTCTATTTTCTGACATGATCATCAAGGGACTCCTCCGTCCCAGGGTATTCTCTAGAGAATCTCTGCCCTATATCAACAAATGTTGATCTAACAAACAAATACAATATACAGCTCGCTTCTGGAATTTGTAGAAGAGCACACAGCAAACTCCATGCAACCTAACGAAACACTCACAGGATGTGTGTGTTAATGTGCACATGACTTACGCGAGGAGCGAGGAAGTGGGAAGACTTGTTGACAACCCACTTGGGTAATGAACCTGTAATGAGAAACACAGTGAACAGGATAAATTTGTGACACTGACAGAATCTAAGTGACAGACAGTAAGATGAGGATGGAGAAGACGTGCATGAGGAATTTAAATTACATGTCATGTCACCAGCTTCAAAGTGTAGTTTCATAGTATTTACACAAACATCATTTAAGAGGCCAACACTGAAGGAAGTGAATCAAAGGGATAAGAGGAAAAAATTAATGAATAGAAAAGGAGAGAAAAGAGGAAGACAGACTGTCCTTCATATGGTTACCGTGGTGACCTACTTGACATAAAGGCAGGGGAATGAATAATTCATACAACTTTGAGCATGCATTAGGCACCTATGTAAGAGTGCATCAGTGTCTGTTCTGAAAGCAGTGTTTCAGTGTGTCCTCGATAGCCTATATAGTGTGTGTGTGTGTGTGTGTGTGCTTGCTTACCTCGAGGATCAACCTGGGCCATGTAAGTTAGGATGCAGTCATTAGGGCCCTGGTTCTGGACCATGTACCCAGTCTGGATGGAAACAGCACGTACCATATCCTTTTTGGGAGGGTATTTCTAAAGAGATAATGGACATACAAACTCCCACAGTAAACCTACTACATCAATGAATACAGAACATATTATGCACAAGCAGAAATTCTCTTCTAACATAAACGTTATGTATCCACACTAGCTTTTATTGACCACCTATCAAACTGACTGCAGGCTGTTTGTGTATTAAGCTGCCAGTCAAACAGATTTTCTGCTTCACAGTCATATATTTGATGTAAATTCAGTCCACTCTACCCTGCAGTAAAGGCCAGATATAGCCCATGATTTCACTGCTAGATGCTTTGACCATATCAAAGATTATTATTCATGAAAAGGGGGATGTACAGTGCTAGTTAGCCTGCACAAATTGGGACAGGCACACTGCAGAGCACTTCACAAGCACGCAGAGCAGCAGTGAACTAAGAAACATTTTCAAAGGAGAACTTCAGATTTCTGCTTTTATCTTTTTCAACTATTTGACTCACATTTTTTGGGACTGCACTCTTCTACAAAAAGGTTCCACTGTAGGAATTGTGGCTGACAGTACAATGACATCTTTTATAAATCATGTGCAGGTTTCTGGGAAATCAGATTTGAGATAATATTTGAAGCATTAGTCCCCTATATTCTTGGAACACCAATCACACTAGGAAGGATTCTACATCCATTAAAACAAATAATACAAATAATACAAAAATGTCATCCCATTGAACTGGCGCGACATGCCATGTCTTAGATCCTTCCATACTGCCATATTGATTATGTATTTATGGCCAGACAGTGTATGCTTAGTGGTTGAAAAGTGTGAAATAATGGACTTGAGGCTGCTACAGCAGTTGCAGTTGTAATTATTTAAGTTAGTTAACCTTCATTTCTTCTTTACTGAACACCTGTATATTGTTTTGGCATAGACGCCATTTATGCATTGGTTCCTATGTTAGGCTGTAATGATATAGCAGCAACTGTTAGCTTAGTAGGTCTCAGAGTAAGGATTGAAGGGTTGCCGTTGCAACATTAAGTAAATGTCTTGTGTGCCTGTAATGTGGGTATCCACCATGACCACATTGACAATGCTACCACATTGCTGGGACAGAACTGTAACCATCTTAGTACTACCATTTGCTAATGGAGGGATAGATAGATGGCAAGTCTGGGGGAACCTAAGGTCCTTAGTCATCCCCTGGGGAAAATGAGTATCTGTGCCAAATTTAATTACTCAATATTAATCCATCTATTATCTGTTGAGACATTTGAGAATGGATCAAACATACTGCTAGATTGGCTGACTTCTATTTTTGGAGCCAAGGGATTGTGCAAAGAGCGTCTGATAGATCCACTAATAGAGTAGTCATTAGAAGCCATTAGTAGTCTTTAGCTGTTGTAATAGTTGTAATAGTACAATAATAATGTACGAGTTAGTCTGCATCCTGGTAGGTATCAGCCGAGACTTGAACCACAGTTACTACACATGGCAGGGGGATCCCACAACGCTGCTTAAAGTCTTTGCAATTGAAAAAAAAATATTCTTATGATAGCAAATAATTTAATATGACCCCTGGTGGTAGATGCATGAACTCGCCCCCCTACTTCAGGCTGTACTCCATAAATCGCTCAGCTTCTACTGATTGACAAGGGTGACCTTGGCTAATCACACACATGCAAACAGTCAGATACACACTCACGGAACACAAACATGCACACACAGTCTATTATGTTCTTAACCACTAATTGATGCAGGAATGCGGAAGGCAAGGCGGAAGTCAAGAGCTAACAGTCACATGAGAGTCCTTATCTTTCTGTAAACATTATAGTAGAGAGCTGAACTGAGAGCGGAGAGGAAAATGGAGAGCAAAGGGAGAAAAGCGATGAAAATACCAGGCAGAAGAAACTGGAAGACCAGCAAGGGAGAGAACAAGAAAGGTATATTTAAATCTGTTATTTATAACCAATTTGCCTAATTTTACTTGGTTCCATTCTCTGTTTTTCTTTCTTTTACATTGTACTACATTAAATCATGTCTATTTACAAAAGCAGTTCATGACTCAGACAATGAAAAAAATTAAAGCAGATTAATAATATGATGCACTGTAACCTTGCAGACAGGCGATAATTACAGGCTTTACAGTTCTTGCCCTGTTCTTCCAGCTGGACAAGAAACACAGAAAGCCAAAGCCAAGAGGTTTCAGGCCTGATTCCAAACTGAAAGTCACTCACATGACTCTCTAATCAGTGTGTTTATTTTACTGGTATTTGGTATTCAAATTGTTCAAGGTTTTAAAAGGGAAGATTGCAAGCTGAAGAGAAACACAAGTGAATCTAATTAGCTCTCACACACTTAAAACTGAAGCAGGCAGTACATCTATCATTCTCTCAGGTAAAAGCATTAAGGGCCAGGAGGGTTTGATGGTGCTCTTTGGAGAGGTGCCAAACCGTCTTTTACTTCCTGGATGGAGTGAATTTGTATGAGGAGAATTTAAATGGCTCATACAAACACAGAGCTTTGTACTGCTGCCTTATAAAGACTTTTCATACAGTGCAGTCCCTTGAGCTGTTAGTTTCACAATGCTACATTAGCATTCCTATGCACCTTTGAACTTACATATAAAGAGGTGAATGAGTGTGTATACTTACAGCATGTTTGACCGAGTAGTTCATGATGATATAATCTTTTCCTATTGGCAGCCAGGAGCGAAGTGTGATGACATCACGGTTACGGAGGGGATTTGGACACTTCCCTGAAAATAAAAAAAAAAAGTGATGGATTTAAACACAGTGGAACAATGTGCACTGTATGTTCCTGCTTCCATTCACTTCCCTAAATGAGTTCCAACATACATGAGTAGTAACCAACATCTGCGTTGACAGTAAGCTTTCCAATGTCAAAGGTCTCGATGACGTTGGAGTCCCACTTTCTTCTGTATTCAATGTCGTGCAGAACGTCGTACATAGTCTCAGCTGACACACCCTTACACACCATCTGACACTGAGAGAATGAGAAAGAGTGTTAGGTACTATTCATGTAGTGAATACCAGGTATGAAGTAGGAAAATCCATTAGTTTATTGATCATCCCATAAATTCAAAGTGCACAAAGTGAGTTTGCTTTTATTTCTGCCAAATACTTCTCCAGAGGGTGAGTGTAAGTGTACATGCACACACAGAGACGGATATGGGAACTGACGTGTAAATGATCAGACATCAGATGGCTGGAGAGTGTCAGTGTCAGAGCAGAGAGAGAGACAATGTGCGGTGTGTACGTGTGACAGAGAGTATTAGCAGACACAGGCCACTGACCATAGATGAGTCATTACTAGACCTGAGCTCTTCAATGGAAAATAACACATTAGTACAGAGCAGACGCACACATCAAATGGTCTGTGATAGTAGTACTGGGGGGATTTTTTTGAGGCTGTACAGGTCACCTACTGTTTGGGGCAAAGCAGTAATGAGATTCATTTGCATCATGCTGCAACGCAGATTCAATGCAACATAGTGTGTATTCTACATTTTTTTTAATGGAGCATTCACAAGCAAATTCAGTTTAGTGCCTGGTAATACATCCATTCTGCATGTTGGTGAAGGAGTGCCACAGCCAATTAATGAAACCATGGGGACTCCTGCACATGTTTGAAGTAGATGGTACTATAGCACACGTAAATAAAAGTCTGCAGCCCTAGAGTACAGCTGTTACTACAGCTACAAATGCCAGGGGGAATTAGGCTTAATAATAACAACTAGGAAAAGGAGCGAGTGAGCCGTGTAAAGGCAAGACAAGCTGACAGAAATAAAAAAATAAAAAAGGACAGAGTCCTTGAAGGATAAGAGACAGAGAAAGCAAAACAGATAGAGACTAAGCAGAGCAAGAGAAGAGGAGCAAATGAGGAAGAAATGGATCGAGATTGTCGGTCCCAGATGGTTTTAACTCCCATTGCAAATCAGTACATAAGGTTTTAAGCTCAATCTGTCCTATCTTCCTTAAATTGTTTCCTCAGGTCCTAATTCAAGAAAATTATCACAGACTTTAAGCTCTCCTCTCTTTAATAACAAGAGCTAGTGAGATCTGAGAGGATCACCTAACAGCACATATCATAGACTAGTAACTCTATTGTATACACACTCACACATATATAAGTATATGAATATGTATACATGTACACACACACACAAACACAGATTGTCCTACGCTGTTTTTGTTTTGTTTTCCTTAACATGCTTAGGCTCATGGCTGTCGCCCACAGTAGGGCATGGGGAAAGGAGAAAAGAGGTCTGGTCTGGGTTGACTGGTTGGTGTTTTAAGGGAAGTCAGGAGATTTCCTATGTCTCTAGAGTTTCTCCTACTGTCCATTTTCTTTTTAAAAAGTCCCTCAAATACTCTCTTTAAGCATAAGATACTAAACAGCTTTCAGATTTAAGCTGGGAGTTCCTGTGAGGACGAAACGACAAATGATAGAAGAGAAAAAAGGAGGATAACAGTGATAAGATAGTGGGAGACCCATATTCGGGATGTTAATTGTCCTGGGATGAGATATCATCATTAATAGTCAATGTCCTATTTTGGTTGGTAACCTACTTGTTAAAAACTTGTTTTATCACTTACGAATCCAACAATATCCGAGCTATATCTGAAAGATATGTGCACTTGTTGCCACACAGAGAGCCACTGTGGTTTAAATCAAGAGAAGGTATACACACAGCTCTTACACACACAACACAGCCTCACAGGGCTTTTACAACAGCCATGCTGTGCCACAAAAGAATTGAAAATGCTAAAATGAAAAGACATCCTCAAACACAGAGCCCTTGCTTATAACAGAGAGTGCAGCAAGCAGGTAAACACGGACTGACAACAAAATGACACAAGAGACAGAATGTATGTGAATAATGTGGTGCAGGTGCATCAGTGCAAACAGCTTTAACATCATCATTATTATCCTAATCAGCCACACAAAGGGGCTAATTTATGATTCCATTAAGGAGGCAGATGTGATTTTGATGTTTATAATATGTAAGGAAATCTGAAAATGTCCTCTTAGACCATGACCAATTCACATGGGAATCAAATGGCTACACCACATGGTAGCAAACAGCTCAGAGGACGTGAGGGCAGCTACAGTCATGTATAAGCCAAATAAAGTTGCATGGTATGTGTGTGGTCAGACCACTGAGCAAAGTGTGAGAACAAAAGCATGCACCAAACTGACTGAAAGGCACTCAATGATCTGGATGCAACATCATCGCAGAGGTAGACCTGAACAAATTACACAGAGGCTCACAGGCACATCACAGCTGCACCAAAACATGTTAAAGTATCTACAGTCTCCATGCTAAGAGATGTGAACAATGACATACGCCTCAATGGTGAAGGCAGAGAACACTGATAGTTACACAAATAATTATGATATATGAAGAACTTTTCCCTGTGAGGGACGGGTGACCTGTCTAGGGTCTACCCTACCTCACCTGTAGATAGCTGGGATAGGCTCCAGCCCCCCGTGACCCTGCACTGCAGGACAACGTGGGTTCGGATGATGGATGGATGGAAGAACTCTTGGGTCAAAGTCTTGCACAAAACAATGGATGGTGGATGGGGTTGCAGCTGCCTTAATGTGTGACTACTGTGTGAAACTTGTGTGTTCCGACATTAATTTGGAGAAAATGTAAAATGCTAGACATGTTAATACAAGGCTTAGGGGACTACTATTTTAAGTGTATGACTTGTACTTGTGAAACTGCAGCTTATTTCTGTGTGTAACTACTTTTAATTTTATTAAGTAATTAATTTAATTAAGTAAAGTTTCCAGAGCTGTGTGTAAGAAATGAAAGCATGGGAAGACATTACAAAGAGGAGCTCATTGGTTGTTTAAATGCAATTATTGATTGTACAGTCATCTGATGCTGCTGTGCCTAAACAAATGGAAAGTCAGTTTATTAAAGACAATAGTATCAGAGTGCATAGCCGACCACAGAGCTGTGTGAGGAGTCTTGTTGATTACATTCTATCCATAGCAGAACTTCACAAACACAAAGAGAACCGAATATGGAGCGATTTGAAAATAAAGTGCACACTAACTATGAGCCTTGTTTGATGTACTTGAGAAGAAATCACAGCTACTGAGTACCAAAAGTATTACTAGGGTGTCATATTTGATATCTGCACGCACAAACTGACTGGCAAAGGGATTTGTGTGTCAGAAAAGTCTAAAAAATAGAGAATGGAGGCCTCGTATCTACTGAAACAGGAGGAGGAGGAAGAAGAAAAGGGGAATACAAAACCGAAAGAAGAGAGCTGTAGGGAGCAGAGGACATTCAGCTAAGTACATGTGTGTGTAATTCTATTACATACTAATTCAGTGAACTCAGATGTAGCAAGGAGATGAGCACAGAGAGAGGCGGGTTTAAGTAGAGTTCAGCACGATAAAACAGAGGGAGACAATCAGATGGACAAAATAGATACACTAAACAATAGGTGTTTGTGTGGAGTCTCTTTATGCCTGTCCACGCCGCACCCATCAGCCCACTCACAATACCCAGTGACCTCTGACCCCTGCACATCCAACCTACTCCACCTACTCTCTGCCTTGTTCCCCTGTCTCACCCACTCTTGTTCTCTCCCTGCCACTCTCTTCTTTCCCTCCCTCCCCTCTGCCAACCTGTCAGCTCCCATCATTTACTCCTCTGGGTGCTGATACATGATTGTGGAAGACAATCCTAAAAAAAAAACAAAAAAAAAACAGAGAGGGGCTGCGTGTGTGATTCAGAGCCGGGCTTCCCTCTGTGTCAGCATGAGAGAAAGCATTTTTGTGTGTGTGTGTCAGTGATGGGTGGGGGTCCAAACTATTACAGTAAACAACCCCACCTACAGTACATATTCATACACATATGTGTGGAGTCAAATGATATCATGATGGTGATGATAAAGTGATCACAGCTGTGATACAAATGTCATCATTGATTAATATGGAAGAGGCCATGATTACAATCATAATGAGGCTGATGATAATTACACCACTAATGATAATGATGATTGCCAGCCTGTGCTTCCTATCACTTGATTTGAAATACATTTTCTTTTGTGTTTTTTAATCCATAGGGGAAAAGCAGACAGTTCAACTAACTGATGATGAGGAAAGTTTGAAGTCAACAACTTTGGATGTTGCAGGTAAGCATTGTAATGTGTAGTCATCTGCCCCCTCAGTCTCAGAGGAGGAAGAACTCAACTGCTGAATTCCAATAAAGGGCCTGGAAGATGCCTGCCTTGGAATTCCAAACACCATCACCACACAGGAATTCATTTGTAAGCCTCATGGCGTGATCTTGACAGGGCGATAAATAACAAGTTGATTGGCCACTGTTCTTCACCTACCTCCAACCAGAAGGGAAAGAACCAAAAACAAAACAGTGGAAATACCCACAGCATGCCAAGATAAACAGATCTGCAAGAAAGGTTATGACCACAGACATCCAAAGAGAGCGCTGCATGAGGTCTGCCCTGCAAAAAAGGGCCACGCATACAGAGGCTGAGTACGCTGATCTGCTGAGACAGCTGCAGCAGAAAATCAAGAAGATTTGGCGTGGGAAGGTGAGAAGCTTTCACCAGGACAACGCTCCAGCTCACCAGTCTGCACCGTGGTTATGGCTGAAATCCAGGAATGTGGATTCAAAGTTGTCAAACACCTGCTCTTTTCACCTGATTTGGAACCATCAGACTACTACCTCTTCCGAGAAGTGTGTAAGTGTAGGAGGGGACACTGTAGAAAAATAAATGTGCTATGTTTTCTAAAACTGACTCCTGGCATCATTATCGGTATATACAGGAAGAGTGAGCGGTTGAGCAGAAAAAAAGGGAAGATAAACAACAATGCACAAAGGAGAATTTAGTTCTGTTAAGTGTCATATTTACATAAAGATAAAGGAACAGTTGTAGATTGAAGCCCTACCCAAACTGCAAATTTGTATATGTGCCCTTTTTACCATTTGCAGTCTGCAGCTGCCACCTGTCCTGTAACAACACATACACAGACACTAGCCGGCTTACAGGTATAAAAAAGACAGACACATCTGGGAAAGCCCTCTGCTTTTGTGGCCCCTGCACATGAAGATAAACCCCCTGCGCACACAGACACACACCCATGCACACACACAGCTTATTTTAACTAAAGTAAACACCTGCTGACTCGCTTATGCTCTTCAGACCCGGATACAGAAACAGGAAAGTACACACATGTGTACACAGAGGAGACTGGCAGGAAAATATCTTGCACAGTAACTAACAGTAATCTGATTTTTATCTCAAAGCAAACTGTGTGAACCAAAAAAAAATAAAATAAATGTAGCTGCTTGGGAGCAAAATCGATGCTAAAGAGAAAGAGATGACACTGAGCCGGTTAAGTACTAATTAAACTTCAGGTTTCCAGCCAACTTCTGAGGCTGTAAGAGGAGATTGTGCCATTGACTGAGCAAGCTGCAAGGGTAAGTGTAATACAACATTGTCTTATTGATCAATGTAACAAGTTCCCAAAGATTTGAAGGTGACCTTATTTATCTTGATGCGTGCAAACTATTTTGTAGACGTTCTTATCCACAGAGTACGAAAAGATGGAAAAGCCCTCAGTGATGTCATCCAGGGGGTTTTGAAGCTCAGTGCGGGAGGCTTGGGAGGCCGTCATCACGGCAGCGCTGCCTAAGTGTGAGCTAATCCAAATACAAGCACGAGTGGAGCTTAAGTAGAAGGGCAGTCATCATGAATGGGGAAATTATCAATAGAGACTCTGTTTGGTGCCAGGCTGTAAACATGTTGATTTCTGATATAAAGCAAAGCATTAACATGGAAATGAGTGGACAGCCAGTTTCAGCCGACCATTTGAGAAACTGCAGCCTCTTGGTTTTTTCCCCTTGTGTCCAAATGCAGTACACTAACAAAAGAATGATTAATGACTACGGTCGGACAGAACACATTAGACTGTATGTATGCAGCAGTGGCATCACTGTCCTTAAACAATTGATTCCCAAGACTAACACTGAACCCTGGAGGCAAACAGCCACAACTGCTGTAGATAACAAAGTTTACTCACTGCGTACTTTCACATGACGGACACATTATCTTATCTAAACAACTTATCAGGAGGCACTACTAGATTTTTCCACTTGCTGTACCCTGTGTGTGTGTCTGTCAAGTCCCCAATTAAAGCAGCAATGCTGAACACTGCCCTGTGTGTTACAGATGACAAGCTGCATGCAAATGTCACTTTACAGGCTAAGCTGGCAGAGTATACTTAAAAACCACATTACATGCTTTTGCACAGAGGCTTGAAAATGGTTTCACCTGATGATGTGTCCCCCCTGAGATTTCACTCAGCTCTCATTTCTCTTAATCATGGGGGATTTGGTTTTTCGCTTCACATCCTACAAATGGTACGCATCAGAAACAGGATGTGTTAACTAAAAGTTTCCTGCGGTAAAGTTACATTACGCTGGGATACTTTTGTTTTTTATGCTTACTAAGGTGCATCTGTATCATCAGATTTCAGAGTGCAGGGGAAACCTTTAAGGAGCATGCAGGAAGCTGCAGCAATTCCAGCATGTCAGCAGTTTAACTCATATGGGAATACAGAGAGAACACTTTACACAGGATTATACAGCAGGCTGATATTTAACACGGCCACTTCTTTCTATTAAGCTTGGTGCACAGTACTGCGCACTATTTGAATACTTTCTTGTCTCACCTTTATTTTGTGGATGGACTTCCCTTCATCCAGAGCCTGGGTCCACACCTTGATGGTCCCCTTGTGATAGGTCATAATCCAGCCCTCTTCGCACAGACACTCCGACTTGAAGCCGGCAAACGCCCGGTCGTCCGGTATGGTCACAGACTGCCCAGACATGGCTTGTTACCGTGTGGAGATGCAGGGAGAGCGGTGCTGGGGATGGTGCTGGTGCTGGTGGGGAGGGGGACTCCTGGTGAACCCGGTCAGCGACGGTCAGCCGGGTGTCTGTCTGTATTTGCTCCTGTACTGTGGGGATAACTTGTCTAATTTAATTTTCTTCTTGCAGCAAGCTTCTGTCGGCTGCACCGCGTCTTGTGATGCAGTGTGTGTGTGTGTGTGTGTGTCTGTGTTGCGCGTTCAGGGAGGTCCAACAACCGCAATCTACCCTGCACAAAGTAAAGAGATGTAAACACAGGTGAGCGAGCACAAAAAAGAAGTGTCCAAACAGAAGACAGGCAAACCAAAGGTGTCTTACAGCAGCGGCTGAATAAGTTTCAGTGTGTTCCAGCAGTCCTCAGGAACAGGAGCCGCTCTCCACACAAACCATATGTTTGGTGTTTCCGCCTGTCAGTCTCTGTTTCTGCCTCTTCTTCTCTGCCTGCAGCTTCTCTGCCTTTTCCTTCTCGGTGTTTCGCTCCTTCTCTTACAGCTGTGTTCCTCTGTGAGCTTCTAATCATGGGCAGAAGGTCTCCATCGCTGCGCCGCGGCTGTGGCAGGTGGTGGAGGAGATGCAGTGAGGAATAAGAGGAAGAGGAGGAGGAGGAGGAGGTGGAGAAATCAGGCTGCACCGGCAGGCGACGCAGCGACAGCTCCAGTGGAAGCGCCTCCCTGTGCTGCCTTCAGGCGCAACTCGTAAAGTTCGGAGTCTGGCTCATACACCTGTTAGAATACTTTGTGTAACGTATATTTATTCGGGTATATTCAGAACGTTTCTAAATTGCTTGTACCTTTGTCTAATTGAGAACTTCACTATGAAAGCTGTACAGAGTTTGGCCAGCTTTATATAATCATATCATATATAATCATATAGTTATTCATCTAAAATAGGCAACAATCTTACATAATAAAGTCAGCAACATGTTGGAACTGAGTGTTTTTAAATGTGGCATTGCTACTTTTACAGAAGGTTAAAATACAATAACGACAAAAAATATTAGTCACATGCAGACAGAAACTATGTCAACTACAGTATAAAGTGTGTTTTAGGGTTAGATTGGACCAAACCTCTGAAGTTAATTTATATAAAATCTGAATGTATTTGGAATAATTATCAAAAAATATTTAATGATTAATCTCCTCTAATTTTGTTTTCAATGTATATATACAATGTATGTATGTAAATATAATATTTTCTTTTTAATAATCTGCATCGACCTGTATGGTGTCAGCCTGCATGTGGAGACCAGGCTGTGTATCCAGTAAACTGTAAATACTGGATGTTTATTCACATTTCCAACTGTTCTTAAACGCAATCTGAGCGCGCACATGTTGGAACAGCAGTAAGTTGTTCACGGAGCAGCGGGGGCGCGCATGGGCTCCTGTTGGCTGACGTGTTAAAGGTTTCCTTTGTTCCTGCTTACTTGTGAAATCAGTCAGCTGAGAGTTAAACAAAGTTACATACTCAAACACGGAAAACCATCAAATCCTATAAATTAAAACAGTATTCCTGCCTGTGCTACAGTTTCCTTCAGACTGGTGCTTGTGACATTTTCTCTTTCAGATGGAGCTATAAGCTCATTTAAGCCTCCTTCCTTTTTTCATCTGTGGGTGTTCTCACGACTTCCCAAGTCACAAATAATCACCTTGTGCTCTTTGAATCCGTCTGTGTAAAGACATAATAAAAACGATGAACCATGAATGCTTTTCTGGGCAGACTTGTTTTTTTTGTTGTGGTGGCTGACAGGTAGCAGCTTCTGCAGACAAACACAAACACACAAATAATACATAGGCTATGTCTAATTTTACACCTGAGTATCATACAGCTCCTGCAGAATCACTGTGACCTCTGACCTCCAGACACAGGGAATGAAAGGAGGCTTGAGCATCGTTTTGTTGTATTTAAAATACTAACTGACAACGTCTTAAAGGTCAAAGCTGAAGAGCAGAGCTTATAATTTAAGCAGATTTTAACATAAAGATGTGTTGTGCTGTGAAGTGACACCTTTTTTTACAGCTCGGCTGTCTTGAGACACAAATATCAGCCATCATACATTCTTACTACTAATAGTAACACATATAGTGAGCTTCAAAAAGGCTTTACAAACAGAAACAGGCATGTTGTTGTGAAGATGAATTTACTGTATATTTGGCTGACCCACACTGTAACATGGAAGGGAAGCAGCTGGTGGTAAAAGTGGATTTATGATGTTCTTTATATAATTCATGTCTGTTCAGGAGCACTGCCGGCACACAAACCCACAAAATAAATTACAGCTATACTACTTTTATATATGTCAGCAAGCATGGGACTGCTCAGGCTGTTTTTCAGTAATAGCAAAATTGCATTTCACTTTATTATATACAAAAGATTTTTACTGCAATACTTAGAAACTTTGGTGGCAAATAACCTCATCATGTGAAAGCATTAGCAACCCCTGCTACTAAAATTAAGATTAAGATTAACTTTATTAATACCTGTAGGGAAATTGAGTAGAATGAATAAATAAATGAATGAAAGGGTCTTTCTGTCCTTATCTGGTGTACAAATACCACCTCTGCGCATTGTTATCTGCTGCATCATCACGCCTCGGCAGGAAATAATAAGATAAGCATGCATGATGTATTTATATCAGGCAATCAAACTAGGGTTCTAGTGCAGGAAATGATACAGTCGTGTACTTTTATTTGGAGCATGTGTGTGGTGGAATAAAACATTTTAAACTGTTTAAAATCCTTTGTGGTTTATTCTTTTTGTATCATCACAATAAAACCCAACTGTAACTAGAAAAGGGCATTTCCTGAAGAAAATGCAAGTTTGTTTGCTGCAGCTGAAGCATTGCTTTGAATGCTGATGTGAAGGATTGCTCTGAATTGCTGGAGAATCAGAGCAAGTCAGAGCTTTGTATGCCTGTGTGTGTTTTTTTTGGTAGGGGTTCATTTATAGTTGTGTGTAGTTGTCCTAATTTAAAACTTAGAAGACAGCAATTCAAAATATGTTAGAAAAATGTGACTGTGACTAAAGTGTACTCGGATGATGACATTAGCCTGCAATATTGTCCAGCTGTAGCCCAACAGTGCTGTGATTTGACGCCATCTGGTGGTCATCATGCACAAGTGCTTTTTTTAAAAATGGCTTGTCTCATCATTTCTTTCTCTGTTGATGGTCTTTTGTACAGCAAAGCTGTAAACGAATGTTCCAGAGAACCAAAACACTTCTGCTTTGTTTGGAAACAGCTCTGTCTGTAGCTGCTAATGACGGCTAACGCTATTCTGTTAATAGTTTGTAGTTTTAGCATGAAACGCTACAAAACTGAAACTACAAAATTCCAACAAAATAGCAGCAACTCCAAAGTCAACCGATCTGTCCGGGCAGCCTAAATCAAACCTGTGCTAAATGATTCCGTAAACTGAAGTGTAAACGGAAGTGTACCCGTCGTAACGTCGTAACACGGCAACGGGCTTGCGCCTAGGTTTCGAGTAAAACCACATTTCCCAGAATGCACCGACGGTTCTAGTGACATCCACACTACGATGAGGTGAAGCGGTTGTTTTCGTCCCGATCTTGGACTAACGCTGCCTGTAAACTGAGCTACATCGGGTCTTACATCGGAATCAGCGCGGTGTCTCCGGTTTGTAGGTGTCCATTGGCTTCAGGCATCCTGTCAGACTAAGGGTTTCTCTTCATTTTCGGTGAGTTTATCGCCATGTTGTCATCAGTCCCCACCAGGCTCATTGCGCGAAGGTCGCGCAGCCTGTCACCGTGTAGTCGCGTGCTGCAGACCAGCTCCAACGGCGCCGCATGTCAGGGCATCCGCGAGACACCGGCGGAAGCCAACCGAAACCCCATCGTGTCCACCTCCCGGGTCTCCAGGAGGGGGATTTTGGCTGAGGAGACTGCTTCTAACAGTATGAACCCAGCGGTGCAGTACCACCACCTCGCCCCTAGATGGCTGTCTAACCTGGAGAACCGCCGCAGCTCCTGGGCGGCTCTGGCCAGCAGAGGGCGCAACAACAACCAGTACTGGGAGGAGAGCGGGCAGAGCGGCGGAGGTGAGAGCCGAGGGGCAGGTGGAGGAGCCAGCCGGGCAGGAGTGGCCTCGGCCGGAGTTCTGTCTGCTGCAGCTGTGGCCTTCTGCCTGAGGAAAGACTCAGATAACAAAGGTAGACTTAATCTGTGTTATTTGACTCAGTGATTAATTACAGACCTTGGATCGAGACAATAAAACAATGTTGACATTTCTGCACATTTTCACCAAATATACATTTGTACTCATTTGTTGTGTACAAGTGTGTTCTTGTTGCGTAATTAGTTTCTGCATGTGTTTCTTTTAACAAGGTGATGCTCTGCTGGAGGCAGCGAGGACCAGTAACTCTCAAGATGTAGCCAGGTACCTACTAATGCACACATTCCTTTCACTCACATGTAAACACAGAGGCTGCTGTCACTGTAAATGCAATTCATTTTGTGTCACAAAGCTTTGTCACGACAGCGGTGAACTGTGTTAGATCATATCCATTGCCTTTAATTTATTATAATATTGTTAAGATGATATTGAATATTGTCACTATTTGTATTACATGTTCTACATTAAATTCTGTTCACATGAATAAAGACAATGATCTTTATATTTTTTAGTGTGTGTAGACATTTAAGCCTTGTTTAAGTTTCATGCTGAGGCCAATTTCCAGAAAAGTCAGCGTCATTGTGAAAGCATTTGCTCACCTGTGGTTGCAGTTTCACTAATAACCAGCAGGTGGAAGAAGAGAACCATCTGTCTGTGCAAAATTGTGTTTGTGAAGGAGATGTTTGCTGGATGGATGTCACACTCAGGCATAATTTCAGCAAAATATTTTGCACTACAATGAGTATCAATGTCTAGAATGTCTCTCCTTAATTTTTTTTTTTTGCTGATTTCTTTTTCTACAAAACCAAAAAATCTAGAAATAAGACACAATGACTCACAAACATGAGCTTAATGGACTCTTTGTGACCACAAGGTTATCCACATTCATCCACATTTGGCTACATGCGAAACACACAGATTACTCCTGATTTCCTGTTCTTGTTGCAGCACTTTGAAGAATCTGTCCTTCAGTTGTGTTAAATGGATGACTGCATGCTCTCTTGGAGTTGTTGGGTATCGATATCTTAATCCATGTACTGAGTGTGTGCATACATGTGTGTATCGATGTGTGTCTCCATTTGCAAGCTTGTGTTACCTGTGCACATGTGGCAGATGGTGCAGGTGAGAGTGCAGAGACGGCCAGTCAGCAGGTCACAGAATGTTTTAAGTGCTTTGGTTTATAGAAGTGCTCGAGTGTCGGGGTGTGTCTGCTGAGCGGCAGCCAGCAGAGCAGAGGCCTCCTGTCTCAAAGGCTGTGCAAAATGTACTATTGTAATATTTGGGGACATTTTTATGTTGTTAAATTGGCAATGATGAATGAAGCTGGTGTGCTGTTATGAAAAGCTGTTCTTGAAGGCTCCATTTTAGTGTGGAAGATGGGAAAGAGTTGTTCTCAGCTAAAGTAGAATAGAAGATGTTGCACTTAATGGGTTTTAGCTATGAATACATTCAGTATTGTTTCAGTAATGTTGTGACTTGAGCTAAAAAAAGGCTCCAAGCCCTTTCTCTCTGAGTCTGCTAATCAAGCTGGGCTGTATCCATCAAAGAGCACAGCCTGTGAAGCTGTAGACCACAGAGGTGGCAATAAGTGTTAAAAATTTCCCCACAATGGGGAAATTGCATTTTTGCAACGGCAGATACAGAAAGCAAGTGTGTGTGTGAAAAATATAAAATCAGACATCGTTGAGTCTTGGGATTAGTTGTGTTGTGAAGGATTCACTTGTTGCATACTGTGCTACCATAGAGATGAAGGCTGCATTTGAAGAAGACCTCAAAATGGGACAGTCTTGCTGCTCAGCTAAAATGCTGCCTTCAAATACTATGAATTCTGTATTCTGTGTTAATTCTGCAACACTTCAAATTGAAAAAAATGTAGTTCATTAGGCTTTTATCTCCTCATGTGTCACTGTTAATCTGCGCTATGTTTCCAAAGATTTGTCCTCCGACACTGCTTTTATTTAGTTGTTCTTGTAGCTGTGGTACAACTGTGGCCAAACTCTGATACTGCCTGCAGACCAAAGCAGTAAAAAAAAAACAGAGCCAGAGAGCAGCAGAGCTGAGGGCAGAGCAGACAGAGGCCACCGTGTTGACTGTAAACACACACACACTGTCTGCCCGCTCAGCACAGCAGACGACAGACGGCAGACCCCTTGGTCACACACAGACACACTGAGTGTATTATAGGACTGTGTCGCTCTAGTGCCTGATGTTATACCCTCAGGCTGAAAACTCAACACACACCTGGCTTGAACACAGAGACACATTAACTGGTCAAGGAGCAAGTGTGAGTGGCTTTGAATAAAGACAACACACTGGTTTCATGCTCTCATGTGTCCAACAAGCCACATTTTCTTTGTGTTTCTGCATAACTCTTCATTGATATGTGTTAGAACAATGGTGCTGATACTAAAATAAAAAAAATGACACCAATTTTCTTTTTCTATTTCCCATCAGGCTGCTAAAAGAAGGAGTCGACCCAAATCACCGGCACCGCCTTGGTTGGACCGCTCTCATGGTTGCTGCCATGAATCGACAGCACAGGTCTGTGTTCCATCCAGCTAAACCTTCTGAAAACGTGTTTTTAAAGACGCCCTCCCCAGTAAAAGCATACATAACAGTAACAACAGGGTGTGCTGTCCTGCAGCTGTCTGTGTGCATGTGAGCATGTGTCCTCTGTGTCACTGCTCTGGTTGTTACAGTAGGTCTTCAAAAGTGCAAAAAGCAACTCTCAGACTGACAGACGGTCTTTACCCATTTCCCCCCCACATCTCTCTGTCCAACAAATTAAATTAGCCTCCTGGCCCCCAAGAACGCACACAACACAGAGAAGGGCTGAGGTTAAGGCCGGGCCAAATCCAATTTACAGGGCTTTTTTTTTTCCTCCATCAGGACTGTGTGGTCCTCTTTTTTGTTGTTAAAAGGTCTCACAAGTGAGAAGCATTATGTGAAATCTGAATATGAAAATAGGTCCATATGTGCCTACAGGGTTATAAGGGCATCATGAATAATCAGGGGATATGCTCAGGCTGTGATAGCTGAGAGAACATGTTTAGATTTTTTTTGCATTTAAACTGGCAAAATGTAGCTCGATTTAGTTCTTCACTTGTCAGTAATGAATCATTTTACCCAGTAATCTTTAAGCTGCATCCTATATTCCCATCATGTGTGCTGAGTGATGGCTGCACTGTAATGTATTGACGTGAGTCATGTTGTCTTCAACGACGTCTCTCTGTGTTTTTTAGATACAAATTTGATTGTGTTTGTGTCTTAACTGATTGTCAGTTCGTGTGTGTGTGTGTGTTGCTGCACACTCTTTGGGTGTGTGTTTGTGTGTGTATGTGTTATGAGTGCTATAACTCAGCGAGACAGTGACACTCCTCTGTGTTTAATCCCGTCTTCCAACCCCCCAGTGAGCCGTCACTGCTGCAGGGAAGACGGAACATTGGTTCACACACATCAGTCACACAACTCTCGCTCTCAAATACACACACACAAACACGTACAAGTGAGACGGGGAGTTTATACCAAATATCTTACAGGCCAACTGCCTATTACTCAGCCACACACAACTTTATTTACAGCCGTTAAGTGAAAACACAGGGAACATTACTCATGAACAAGATCTAGCCTGTAGCTAGAATGTCAGCATGGATCTCACTGTTGAATTATTCCCCCTCTCCTTCATTTTGTATTTATGTTTATCTGCTTTTAAAGTGATAGTTGTGTTTAAAGGAAACTTTGGCACTGTGGCATCCACCTCGTAGCCTCTCATGTGTTCAGGGGTCGAGGTGTGACTGTGTGTGATAGAATCAAGGGTGGAGCAGAGGGGTGTGTAAGAAGTAAGGGTGAGACATTGGGGGGGCGTGTGTTTGTTTAGCTTTGATGTGGGTCTAAATCAGGGAGGCGCAGGGCCTGGCCCTCTGTTTACACTCTTTAACACACAATACCCATCTCCATTGCTCTTTCTGTCCCTCCATCCCTCCCTCGCTGCATTCACGTGCACAATGAACGCTCAGCCGAGTGTAGCGCCTATTGACCGTTCCGACCTGTCGGCCGAGCGGCTCGATGGGAAGGAGGGGAGGCAGGAACGAGGGGAAAGCGAAGGAAAGATGGAAGGAGAGGATGAGTGGCTTGTTGGGGAAAAAGAGAGGGAGAGAGAGGGTGATGTGGAGTGGAGTGGGATTATGGGTTTAAAACCGTGATTAGCTACACGAGTTGATGTGTTGTCATCATTTAGTCATGATGCAACAAGATTATGATGGTTAGACTCAGTGACAAACCAGGATATGAATGTTTCTAGCCCAGTTTTAAATACAAATACAGAGCTGAAAATGAGGGATGTCATTTTTTTAATATTACAGCCAGCCATATAGTATTACTGCAATAATTCAGACTGTAAAAGATGTAAACGTTGAACATCAACTTCACCACTTTACACCAGCCAGTTTAATTGAAAAAGTTCATAGATGTTAAACTTCTAGGATTGTAGTGTCCAAAAAACATTATTTTGATTATCTGATGCCATAAAATCTACATTTTCTGGATTGTGGCTGACAATAAAAACTGTAGTGAACCTTTCTTGGTGTCTTTTTGACCCCAAGGTCTGCACCAGGTGAGCTAAGGGGTCAAGTGAGGTCCAGCGTCTGGGCCAGGTGGTCAGAGATATGGATGGTCAGCTCAGCTCAGGTGTCTATTATAGAGCAAAGGAGACGGAAGTGTCCGTTTCCTTATTTCCCCTCCAGGGCTGGATCTGAAACTAACACCAGCCCCCCAGCCTTAACCAGCCGTCACCTGCTGGCAGAGCTCACACTGAGTTGGGAGGCTGATGATGAGCAGCCCGAACTTTTGGATATTATAACTTCTGCTGAACATGCTGACTGTCTCTGAGCTCCATCAGTGACGGAGCTGAGCGTTAACTCAGGCATCACTGCTGAAGTGGAACTGATTGAGGAATAATTTACATTTGTAGATTCATTAAAAATGCAATAAATAAATAAATGCTGCCTATTCTGTAATGTGGTAAATTAACTACTTTATTTTGGTTTATCCACAGAGGGAAAATAACTGTTTCTGTGTATATAATGTGCGAAGAGTAAGCTGTAACTTTTTTCCTGGTTTAACCTAATTAACCCCTGCATGTCTTCAGTTTGGCCTCAAATTAGTGCAGAGGTGCTCTGCCTAAACGTCCTAAATAAAGTTAGCCACTTGATCATCAGTTGATTAGTAAAACTATAAACTGTTTTCAAAAGCTCATTAGTTTTAGCACCACCCTGCATAATTAAATCTCCTCCTCTTTCATCTTTTTAGCTACACTTTCCTCTTTTCATACACTCCTCCTCCTTCTCCTCCTCCCCTGCTTCTTTATCCCCTCATGTTTACCTTCCTGATGCCATTAACCCTTTTCAGACCATCTCATTTCTTCACACAGTCCTGCCCAGCCTCGTGTGACCGACCTTAGTTTGAGTTTGGGTGTGTCATAGAGGAGGATGCGTCGATATTTGTAGAAGTGCTTGCAAGGGTGAGAGGAGAGCCCTCGGTGGGTCATGCCCCCCCCCTCCCCAGCAGCCCCCCAGCCACAGCGATACAGTAACAAAAGAGGACTCCCAGATAGTCCTTTTAGCCTCCCTCAGCAAGGTTAGACACAAAGACCTGGTCAGACAGTTCTCAGCCTCGCTCTCCCACAGGAACACAACATTCATCATATAAATAGATACAAGAGACAATTTGTCTATTTTTGAGACTTTACAGCTGAAGTAATTCATTGTATAATAAGGAACTATGTTCGCAACCTGTTGAGATTTTTAAGCAAAAATTGAGATGCTTTTTTTTACGCAGCTTTTTTGGTTTTTGGTCATATCTAGTAATTAGCTGAGACATTTGGTCAGAGGAATGAAGCAATTTTTATGAATTTAATAAATCACCTCAGCACAAGAAAAGGGTGAATAAAGAATAACACACATTTTAATACAATTTAAAGAAAAATGTGTAAATGTAAAAACATATATATTGCAATATTGCATTTGTCTACTTTCTGCTGCATGTTTTGATGCATGTTAACATGTTATTAGTTTAATTTCTCCTGGTGTTAGATCAGTCGCCTGTCAGTGCTAGTTCTCGGAGCACAGCTGTTTCTACTGTATCCTGTTACAAACGTTTGCTCTAAAAAAAGAGGGTCCACCTCATCCTCTTATGAATAATCATTTTGCTCCATTTAAGCCATTTTAGGCCACTGCCAAAACCATTTAGCTGAAAATGATCCATCAGTCCCTCCCAGGCTGCATTACGTGGTAACGGGTTTAATGACGGCAGCAGCGTAGGGTTCATGTTTCGGCCACCACCTCTTTCTCAGTCAGC
Organism: Parambassis ranga; assembly: GCF_900634625.1. Classification (NCBI taxonomy): domain Eukaryota; kingdom Metazoa; phylum Chordata; class Actinopteri; family Ambassidae; genus Parambassis; species Parambassis ranga. Next base: position 10,252,543 of record NC_041033.1, on the reverse strand, counting down.
ACAGGCTAGTTTTTGTTTGTGTACATGTCTGTGTCTCAATGTCAAAGCTGTTGCTCACGGTAGAAAATGTGAAGTGTGTGACAATGTGTTCTGTAGACAGAGAGACAGTACCTGGAATGTCCGTCGGGTCACAGTGAGTGGTGTTGCCGAGGTACTGGTCGCTTGTTCTCTAAGGCGGTACGCTCCAATGAAGGACTACACACAAACACCAGCTCTGTCACACACAGGGCCCCCAGCAGTGCCGGAAATGGGCCCGACCCTTGCCCCTTCCATGTGCACATATGTACATGTTACAAGGGACACAAATGTGTAATGAAGGAGAGAAAGAGGGAAGTGGGCCATTGGTGTGTAACCACCATAACGGGACAGAATAGATGGAAGTGAATCAGGTGGAAGAAGAGTCATATTTGCATCAGCATCTGTTTGTTTTTGAGCTGCAAGGATGCACCAAGAGGTCAAGGTTATGTTTGAAATAAAGGAAACATCCCTGGTCAAAATCCAGTCCACATCCTGACAGACCTAGATGGCCTTCAAGTGTATTTATAAGTGCAAAAATCCCACTATCAGACTAGCTGTCCTTTTATTATCCTTAGTTGTTGTAAATAAGGATGCTGTTATGAAACAATATTGTCTTTGCAAGATTTTTTTGCATAGATTTATTTTTGTTTTTAATCTGGGTTCATAAAAAACAGAGACCCTCATGTAATCAGTCTGTAAATGTTTCTCTTTTTACTTAAAAAAATCACCTCAGCCGTGAACAAAGTGCAAAATATACAATAATAAAAAAATACTCTTTGTTCTATGAATTACATAGAACAAATAACATTTAGACATAATACGTGGTTCTTGGAAGAATTAGAGCATGTGTTTAAAAGTGTGTGTTTTTCATTACCAGCGTGGTGAAGGTGCTGCTTGAAGCTGGTGCTGACCCAAATGCTGGAGATCACTTTAACAACGTTTATGACACCTCGCGGGAGAAAGGCATCCATTCACTGGAAGGTAAAAAAAAGAAATAAAAAAAGTGTGTGTCTCGTGTGTATTACACATATAAACACAATGTGTTAAACCAGATATTATGAGACATTATTATCTGCATAAAAATTTGCATTTATGTACATGTTTGATTCCCTGTGTATTATTTGTTTTATACGTTCTGTGACAAGTACTGTGTGTTTTATTTATTTTTCTTCTGGGCTGCAAAGTCGCACATACACACAGGCATGATGGCACACACACACACACACTTTACCCCCCACCCTCCAGTCTGTGCTGGGTTTCTGCAGACATATTTATATGGGATATGTATATTGCAGACATTTATATGGCTGTCAGGTTTGGGTCCACGTGGGGCCGGCGTAGCGTGGGGAAGCGTTTCCCAGACGCGCACTGATGGATGGGCTAGGGGGGCCTGTGCGACGCTTTATTGGGTTAGCTATGATTATCCCACCCTGTCTCTTTCTCTCTCTCTCTCTCTCTCCAACACACATACACAGACACTTCAGTGAGATGGAGGAAGAGTGGGATGGATGGATGAAGGGAAAGACTGATGAAGCTAGGAAAAGGAAAGGGAGATGGAGGAAGGAAGATGTGGATGTTTGAGGGAGTGATAGAGAGAGGGAGGGATTGAAGGAAATGGGTGGGATGATGAGGGAGAGAAGAGGAAGTCGGGAAATGGATGAGACAAAGTTATTGGGATAGAGAGAGTGTGGGAGGGGGGGGGGGTGTGCGGGTGGTGAAAGGGATTGATGGACACCGAGGACGAAAGGAAGGAGGTGGAAAAAATAAAAATGGATGGTGGAGGAGTGGCACGAGATGAGTGCTCTTATGAAAAAGAAGTAAGGAGAAAATGATAGAGTATCTCTATTATTAGTAAGGAGCACAGAAAAGAAGAGGCTAACACACAACTTACATTATCTGGATCATGTCAGACAGCTGAGCTTAAATCTGTGAAATTGAACAAGTCTTCCAAAGCTGGAAACAGAGTTGCCGTCACACTTTCTGGAGACACTGACTGTGAACAGACACTGAAAGTGAAAAATCACTTTTCAGTTTTATAGTAATAGTAATAGTATACTGAACCTGTCCTTGCTCTGCTAAGACACATACAGTTGTTGTAATATTTGTTCTCTCTTCATCTTCCTGTTCCTCTTCACAGTCCTTGTGTCCAGAGAGGATGAATTCAGCAGCAGGCTCAGCAGCAGGGCTGGTTTCCGTGGTTGCACAGCTCTTCACTACGCCACACTGGCCGACGACCCGAGCATTGTCCGCATGCTGCTGGAGGCTGGTAAGTTACCCTGCCCAGACAATCCAATAGTACTATAGTACTCCACTCAAGAGTTTTTTAATCTGGCTATATGTTTTTAGCAGCTGTTTTGATGAGAAAATCAAACATTTGCTTTAGATTGGCTATTGGTTATTTTACAGTTTTAGTTCTCATTTCTCATATAAAAATGAATTTGTTGGCTGTAGAATACACAGACCTAGTCCCTGTCCCTGTCACCTAACGACACAGGGATGGTGGAGGAAGTCTGTTTCCTGAGGCCAAACTGCAAAATGCAGCTGCCACCTGAACTCTGTCCATCTCAGCTAAACAAATCCAACAGACCTCAATTATGGTGTCTACTAGAGGGAAGATTCTCTGTGGTTTAACAGATTGTCTTTATGTGTTATTAAGTCAAAGGTGTCAGTCAACACTTCCAGAAATTTCCAAATGTTACGCAGTGCTCCGGTTTTACATATAGATCACTTCTATGTAAAAATCAGCACCTTGCACATACTGGAAGTGGTCCACAGGGGCAATGATGTCATCACTAATGTAAAAAAAAAAGGGACGACTAATGAGGGGTGGTGTTGGATAAGTTCAAAACTGTATTCCTGGATGGAAGCCTCTGCTGTTATGGATCCTCACAAGGGCTGAGCAATTTGGGTAAATCCAGTATCCAGGTTTTTTTTTTAACAAATATGGTGATTCTTGGTTGATTTCATCTACTGGTTTTCTGCGTATCATCACTTATTGCGTATTGTCACCACCTCTACCTTTTAAATTTTATATTGTTTACAATTAAAACATTATAAACAATGTAAAAAAACAGCACTAAAATGACTTGTTCCTCCTCCCCAGCCCCCATTACCCTCGCACCTGTCGTTGACTCAGCTCCTCTAGTACACACACACACACACACACACACAGGCCCTGGGGCCAGAGTATCCCCCTCAGTTTCCAGGCGAGCAGCTCTTAAACAAGCCAGGCCTCGTTGAACTGTGACCTCCACACAGAACATGCCCTTGGGGTAGCTGCACATCCACAGGAAGTGTGTGTCTTTGTGTGTGTGAGTTTACATATGTGAGATCATGTATGTATCATATTTGTGCACTCAAGACTCCATATGATTAATTAAAATATTCATTTATTCATGTGCTGCTTTTATCCATCTGATATCCTTGTTTCGGTGTGTGTATATACATCACTTTAGATTGTGGGGAATGTGTAGTTGTTGCTTTTTAAGATGATGAGGTTTTTAATCTAAAAACACTCCCATGTTTTGGATCAAAGACACCAATCACCATCACTATACACACACACACACAAGCTTGTATTAATGTCTTGTTTATGTTTATGATGGATGGTGCATCTAAAGCTCTGTCTGCCCGTCTCACCCGTCTGTAAGCCCTCCGTACGCCTAAACAAATCACTTCGTCTAACTCGATCAAATGTTCTGCAGACGCATTTTTGAATTAAAAAGGTAAGAAATTTCACGAAGCAGAGACATTTGTTTTAAGACAATCAGATTAAAGACAGGGTTGGTTGTTGCTTGCCCGGCTGGGCTTTAGCAGGGTTGGCGCCGCCATCATGGCCAATAACCATCATGACATCACACACAACAGAGTCACACTACTGTACTGTGCCTGTGTGTGAATGGGCGCATAATTAAGAAAGTTTTTATGTGTGTTTGATTATGCTTCCATTTCCTCTTTGTAGCCCCAATCTGTCTTTCATCATCATAAAAACCTTATAAACTGCCACAGCTTCAGGACATCCATATGGATTTGTGTGTGCGCGTGTGCCCTCTGCATGTGTTTGTAGAGGTGTGTCTGTCTTGTACCTTGTTATTTCCCCTGTGTTTGTGTGCCTCCGTGTTACGCCACTAGCCATCGGTTTGCTCTTTTGGCCTTAGCCGGCCCACGACTCGCATCTCTATCCATCACAGTCTCTGGGCCCACCCGCAGGCTTCACTTTGCCCCACAGTCCCTCGCCCTACCTGCGGAGGCTCTCCAGCTCCTCCCTAAGGCTCCACATCAGGGGAGGGGAGGGGGAGTCACTGAGTAATGGACAGCTCCGTAGGTGGTAGGAGGCCAGAAGAGACACACATGCTCACAGACGCACACAATACAGATACAAGGACACACACGCACACAAAGACCAGCAGGGGCTCTCTCCCACCAGCTGCTGTGAAAGAGAGGGAGGAGGAAATAGGGAAGAGGTGGGGACTCCTAATAGGCATAACTAAAGCACTCCTAATGAAGGGATCCTCTGTGTGTGTGCGTGTGTGAGAGAGTGACTGTCGTTAATGTTGATCCTGTTATAAAGTGCTATGGCCCAGAGGGTTGGCCTGATATTAAAGCCCTAAATGATGCTATTTATTATGTCCAGTGTGTGTGTGTGTAGGGTTACTTTATTGCTTTCCTCCCTCATGTTTTTGGTGGTTGATGCTGGTGGTGGGGGGGTAGCGGTGTATTGTTGTCAGGATCGATAGCTTTGTGAGCAGGTCAGGAAATGTAGGGATTTATCGATAATCATCACAGTGATTATTGGTCTCTGTGGTCTGAGAGCACAAAGAACAAACCTCACCTTTACTGCTAACATACAGTTTGTTCCTGGTGGAAACTTCAACCTCCTTTCAGCTTCTATACAGTACAGATGGCACCAAATACTTGGGTACAACCTTCTAAAAAATATTTACCCTTATAGACGTAACTGCAAGCACTTATAATTCATGAGTGATTTATTGCATTCGTCTTATACTGTAGCAGATTTCCATGTGCTTTAGTACCAACTGATCAAGAAGTGACACATGTCTTGTCACTCCAATGAGCTTGCACTGTTTTCCCTCTCACGACTTTCTTAAATTACATTAAAGATTGTTCAACAGTGAGATTCATCATAAAACCCATTCGAACCTTCAGCAGTGCCACCATGCAAAACCCAGAGAAAATCATAAGAACTCACAGTGCTGCTTAATACTTAGGGCTTTTTTTTAAATATATTGCAGCCTCTTGGCTCAGATGTGTTTGCTTGTTAGTGTGTGTGAGTCACTTGGCAGATCAAGAAGTAGCACATTAGCAACCTGGGTGTGTTACTAAAGTCTCTTACTGCTCAAGAATCAGAGTATCATCTAGATACTAGCGCTATGAGCTGAATACATTTTTGTTGCTACCAAAACAGTGTTGAGGTTTGAAATCTAGGTTCCATCTGATGTGGTGAAAACACTCACTTGTTCGTGTGAAGGCACGTGTGTGTGTCGCCAACACTGTGTTGACAGTGGTGGCACAGGTCAGGGCAGAAGGCACTGCTAAACACCCCAGTTGACAAGCCCACCTCTGTCCAACCCTGGCACACTTCACCCACACTGACATTATGTTTCTTCCTCATTCTCACTACATTTGACAAACGTTTTCCTCCGTCTGACCCCTCATGCTGTGTGTTTGTGCACCTCAGCGGCTCCCAACCTGCAGCAACCCACAGTCTGTATTGATTTTATAGTTGTTAAGGGTGTTGGTGTGCGGTTGTAGGGGTCAGGGTGTGCGTTATTGGCACGCATTGCAGATATGAAACCCCCTACAGGGTCATTGCGTAGCCTGCCTGCTTCACTGCAGTGACCCCTGAACCCATGTGACCTCTCACCTTCTGAATTGATGTTTTGACCCTCCTGCTGAGCAAGTGTGCGTAAATTCATGGTGTTTTTTTTTCCCTGAAAAGAGATTAACTGCTGTTAGTTTCAATTGTTATATGAATAATACAAACTGTACATTTGTGTTGTGTGCAGGTGCCAACCCCTTGCAGACCAATGGTTTGGGACACACAGCACGGGCCTATGCTAAAGAAGGCGATGTGGGCACAGCACTGAAAGAGTGGGAGGACAAGGTATGACACACATACACACATTCATAAACACAGACAGATGTTCTGATAGTTTGGCTTTGGCCTGCTCTGAGTGACTCGGCACAATGTGTGTCATTTACACAGACACACTCCTCAGGAGGTCTGTGTGTGCTGACTGACAGGTGCTATTGAGTATCAAAGCTGTGAAAGCTGGTGGAGGTTAACTGGGGTTAAAAACATGTGCTGAAGAACAGAGCTGGGTTATTGATCAGTATGTTATAAAGTACATAAGAGGAGACACAGCCTGGAACTCTGTCTGTAGTCCTGTGTGAGTGAGCTTCACAGGAAGTGCTCTCTGGAGATGGTGAAAGTGATAGCAGTTATTAGTCTGTGGAGCTACTTCTAAGTAAAATACAGTGCCTGTATTTATTTTTTTTAAGTAATGGAAAAACATGTCAGCCAGTGTAACTGTGTGGCTCACTGACGCGTCTTTAATAGTTTTTGGACACAAATCGAGCTCTGTGGCACAGAGGGTAACGCAGGGTCACAGATGTTAGTGCCATCAATTTATTGTTGGATTGAAGAGAGCAAGTAAAGCTTAGTTTATAGAGAAATCTCTGAAAACGCAGAGTTATGTGCTTTGAATTAACAAATAAAATGATACACACAATGAAAACAATTGGTGAAAGAGTGAATAAATGGACACGTCTAGCACAGAAGAGGGGCAACAGGTGGATTTTGAAAGTAAGAGCAAACACATGAGACGAGTCAATTTTATCCACACAAACATGTTGCTTTAAAAATAAAAGTAAATCTATCTCTGAATAATAATGTGATATGAAACCGTGATTTAATATAGAGCAAGTTGTCCTGAGTGCAGTTTTGTGGTTTCATGCATGTTCGGCTGCACAAAACTCCAACAGCACAGTCTCAGTGTTTCACAGGAGCACACAGGAGCAGTAGAAGTGTTTCTTAAATAAAACTCAAGTTATCCGTAGTTATCTACTGGCTTGACAGCAGGCTGGAGCTAAGCAAGATGGAGAGAGAGAATAAACAGGCTGCCTCCACTGCAGGGTGAAAACCTGGAGTCTAAGGAGACAAAGAGGGGAGGATAAATGAGTCATGTGGTGGCAGCAAGAAAGAAAGAGACACTGAGGGGTGAGTGAAGAAAGAAAAATCACAGGCAAAGAAAGAGAGGAGGATAAGAGTGATTGAGCAGAGTCAGCAGAAGAGAGAAAATGGAGGCAAATGGAGAGAGTATGATGAAGATGAAGAAGAAGCAGACAGCCGCTGCAGAGGAAGGAGAAGTTGGAGCAGACTTCACAAAGAGAGGATACACTTTGAGAGCACTGGTCCAACATACTGACTGTGAGACTGTCCTTAACACACACTGTTGTGTCTTTCTGATGTTTTTTTTTTGCTTTGTTTTGTGTTTTTTTTTTTTTTTTTTTTTTTTAACCTTTATCTAGTTCCAAGAGGCACAGGCCCGGCGGGAGGCGGAGGAAAGGAGGAGGTTCCCCCTGGAGAGGAGGCTGAAGGAGCACATCATCGGACAGGAGGGGGCCATCAACACTGTGGCTTCAGGTAAACACAAACGCACAAAGATTATATGATGCTGTAACTACACACCAGCATAAATAAACACTTCTTTTCTTTCTCTCACATTTTCTATGTGCTCTTTTAAAAATCTTTCTTTTCTGCACCCATCTACTGCTTCTCCTCCCTTCCCTCCAGCAGTAGGCGGGATCAGACAGACCGGCGGAGGCTGTAATTGGTTAATTGTGATGAATGAGCTGTCTGTCAGGCATACACAGGTGCTGTGTGCATGTGCGTGTGTTTGTGTGACAGCTGAGGAGGCCAGGCTTGGAGCCGCCAGTTAACACGATTACAGAGAGAGGAGACATACTACAGAACCCCCTCCCTCCCTTCTCTCCTCTCCCCTCCTCCTCTTTCTTCTCCATCTTTCTCCTCTCCCCTTCAGCTTCCTCTCCTCTGTGTCTCCTCCATCTCTGCCTTGATTTCCATCTCACCCTCTCTCCTTCCTCCTGTCTTGTGGCCTTCATGCACTTCCTGAATCTTTCCACCATTCCGTAGGTAGCCAGGAAGGTGGGAAATAAAAAACACAGTAAGACAGTAGAAACAGTAGAAAATAGTAGCTGAAAACATGGCATAGAAAAGAGGAGGGAGGATGAGTTAGAGCACAATAAGACAGGAGACAGTAAAGAGCTGATATTACACCCAGCATCCATGGAGGCCATGTATTGATCTGCAGATGAGAGAGTTTCAGAAAGGTTGTGCAGCAGAGAGAGAGAAAGAGAGAGAGGCTGTGTGTTATTTTTTTATGAGGTTGGACATTTTCTGTTTAGATTTGTGAAAATAATTAACTTGCTCCCAAAGCCAGGAACGGATATTACAGCCTGTAATGGTATTGGTGGGAGCAGAGTTTATAACCAACAGGAGAGTGAAACTGAAGATCCACAGATCTGAGAGATGTCTATAAAACAAATACACATTTACAAGTGTCAGCGTTGGGAGGGAGAGGAGGGGATGATCATGGGACTTGTAGTCTTTGGCAGGGCGATGAATGGCTGTGGTTATCATAGCAAATTGTCCTGAAAGCCATACAAGATGTCGCCACTGAGATAAAAGAGCAGCTTATTGATCTCTAAGTATGATAGTGAATATATCACACACACACATACATATATATATATATATATATATATATATATATACACCACATAAGTGGTATGAGAGAACTAAAACAGGCAGAGATATTTGTACTTACATGTTATTTTGTTTTTATCAAAGATGAGCCAGGCACGAATCAGTTAAACTTTGTCAGAGTCTAAGAGTGGAAGTAGAGATTTGGAGATGAGGGGAGGTGGATCAGGAAAGAGAGAAAGGGCTGTAGTGCAGATAAGGAGACAGCAAATGAGAAAAGGATGTAGAGATAAAAACAGAGTGCTACACTAAGGCAGATTATGTAACAAATGTCAGCCACATATAACAACGTATTTTAATGCGAGCTCCCATTAAAAACATTTAGTTTTATAATACTTTTAAAAAGGCTATAAAGACAGGTTATCACATTTGGAGGGTGGATATATTGTTTCAGTAAACTGTTACAGAAGTTGAGAAAGGAAAGTTTTTGTCTGTGTATGATTTTATCTTTCCATTGTTTAGCGTGTGTGTGTTGTCGTGTCATCAGACGGCCTTTTCCACCTGAATTCTTCATGACGAACAGCTGGCCTGCAGCAAGACACACACACACACACACACACACATTACAAATACACAAACCTCGCGCACACACAGGAAGGAGGTTAGATTGATCCAGGTTTAGCTCTCAGGGCTAAGGGTTATTGAAGAGAATCATCCTTCAGTAATCATGTTAGAGCCAACCAGACCTGCCCAGTGCACACTGCTTCCTGTGTGTGTGTATACACATGTGAAAGAGAGTGAGCTTTCATTTGTTTTGTGTCTCCTTCCTTTCCTCGTTGTTGTCGGGGTCCTCTGAGAAATGTCAATGTGCCCTTCTGTCAAAGTCGGTCTCAATCAGCTAAAACACGCACAAACACACAGAAGGTTACGCTGTCATTCACACAACCATTGATAAAGCAGACAGAGCTTTGGAGCCCCTCTTGTCACTATTCATCTCCCTGTCCATCTCTGACACACTCGTTTGTTTCTCTGCCTCATTCTCTGTCTCCTTATCTCCATCACTCCTCTCTCTTTCCCCTCTTTATCTCCACCTACATCTCTGCTCCTCTTTCCTCTCCTTATCTCTGCTCCTCCCTCTGCTCACCTCTGTGCCATGTCATCCCTCCATCATTCTGCCTCTCCTCTTCTAGTATTATCAGGTATTAGTTGCTATTTTAGCACTATGATGCCTGTGAAGTGTAGTTTTTACTGCACAGCATGTAGACCGCTTTGTGGTTCTCTCATGTAAGGTCTGTGTTAGGAGGGTGTCATTTTTCCACATCCATTAGTACAGGTGTCTACTAGGGTTTGTCATAATCGGAGTGTATGTGAGGATTCAGTGGTTCCACTCTCTACCTTCATGATGATCTGAGCATTCCTGCTGGCATCAGCTGTACTGGCAGATCTTGATGTTCAGCTAATGAAGGAAACTGTGGTCAGATCCTACCTGAATGTGTCCCTTCATTATCTATACTCACCCTACAGTCCACATCACATCACATCTATCCAGAGCCATTGCCAACTAAAACACACAAACACGCACATAGTGAATACACACAAAAAAAACTGGTCGGTAGATTCAAACCAGAATCTTTTCACTCAGGGCAGCAGTAACCATTGATCCACGGACCTGTTTTGGCCCTGTTGGTTAAACCCTGTCCATCTATGGCTCTAGATTTGGCCCCAGTCTCTCAACAGATTCTGCTTTGGAAGAGTTTGTGTCTTGTTCCTCGAGGAGTGGCTGAAACCACGGCCAAATACACACTTTACTCCCCACTGATCCACCTCATCATCTTGTCTTTGTGTATGTGTGTGAGTGTGGTTGCTGGGGTGATGGCAGGGTTGGGTAGGCACTCCTCTTTAAGCAAGCGTGTGTGTCTGTGTGTGTGCAATGCTACGATCTATGCTAAACTGATTTCACCATGGCCGCGCCAGAGAGGCTAACACAATTACTGCTGGCTAATGGCCCCACTGACTGAGGGGGGAGGAGGGCCATCGTGGCTAGCTTTCTGGAGGTCTCTCATCTCGCTCTGTTTTCTCTCTTTTTTCTTGTTTCTTTTTTTCCCTAACAAATGTCTCTGACCCTTTCCTCATCCCTGCTCTCGCACTCTTTTCTCATAGTTTCTGTGATACCCGCTGCCCTCAGGTCAGCTGGGTTCAGATGGGTGAAACTTTGTCATCCAATGCATTACTAAAAGAAAATGGCGTCTCTCTTTCTTTCTGTCTCTGTAGCCATCAGGAGGAAGGAGAATGGCTGGTACGATGAAGAGCATCCTCTCGTGTTTCTCTTTCTTGGCTCATCAGGAATCGGTAACACATTCTCTCTCCTCTTTCACACACAACAGCTCACACTCTGGTTTGATCTCATGAAGTGATCTGCAAAAAAAAGGAGCTAAAATAAACACTCCAATAAGTCAAGTTCCTGAATTGTGTTGATGCATGTTGAGTGTGGTGTGTCCTCCTCCTGCCAAACAGACAAAGACAAACAAACACACAAGACTAAACACAGTACAGGTCACACACTGTAAGCACAAATTAGACAAAGTCTAGCTTGTGTTTAGTAAAAGATGTCACTCCCTACATCAAACTGTTACTTACAATAGATTAGTGTTTCATTTTAGAACGTTATTTTAATAAATAAGGGGGTTTGTGTTTACAAACTAAATTACTGTGATAATGTTTTGTTTAAATGTTGGCTCCCTAGGCTGTACTACTATTTACTGCATTCAAGCTAAAACCTCTTTTTTATGTATTTACTGTTTTCTCATATCTTTTTTATGTCCTTACACAATTTTTAGCTGTAAAAAATACCAAAAGTTGGTTTTGCAGATTTTAATTGAGGCCTTTTAAAAGCAGAATGTGCAGCCATTATTAATGTGTATCACTGAGGGACACATAAAATTAAATCACTGTCGGCAGATTTTCAGTGTTTAAAGACAAACCTTGAGTAGTTCAGAGAAAAGCTTAAATGTCCTCAACCGTCATGAGATGAGGAAGTGTGTGTGTGTGTTTGTGTGAAGGCAGCAGGGAGGGAGAGGGAGAGAGGGGAGGGATATTAGGGGCCAGATAGATGGCTAAAAAAGCAGGAGATGGTGAAATGACAGGCCAGAGAGATAGATGAGGGAGAGACGGTGTTCATATTCTCTGTTCCCTTCAGCGACAAACAGTGGCCATGAGACATCAATATTAAACACAGCAACAAGACACAAGCGCACAGCCTCTTTCACACACACACACACACAATCATCATACCCGTATGCATACCAAACACAAGACATCAATATCATATATGAGCATTTATATGCAGAATATTTTACCGACAAACATAGTGTGTGCTGCTGGAGATGATTGAAAGCTTGGTTGAGGGAGGCGCTGGGATTTAGGCCAGCACTTAGCGAAGGAGAGAGATTGTCTTTCTGTCTGAAATGAGTAAGCTTGTTTTCCTGGATTCCTGAAATCTCTGCATGCTGATGTGCTCTGTAATGGCAGGGATAGTTTTTTTTACATTAAAAATAAAGTAATTGAATGGAGGGAAAGGGTTGTTCCTGTTGCATAATGAATAATTAAATGATGTCTCTGTTTTGTCTGACCGAACCCGTCACAGGAAAGACAGAGTTGGCCAAACAGGTGGCTCGATACATGCACAAGGATATTAAAAAGGTAAGAAATGCATAAAGATTTCCCACTTTCCATAGGTGGGAGAGCTCCTCAGTCCTCACACTTTTAATTTAGGTAATGAAAGAGTTAAGATTTACATGGGCAGTACATGGCAGTACACTCTGATACTGTCCATAAAGGGTTGTGTGCGTCTTGTGTGATTGCAGGGCTTCATCCGGATGGACATGTCTGAGTTCCAGGAGAAACACGAGGTACGGCCTAAGTTGTATTACAGAAGTTCATTCATGTCAGAGGAGAGCAGCTGCTGATGCATGGCATTGACGCATTGGATTAATTCTGTTTATGTACTCATAATGGATGCATAAACCAAAAAGAATGTTTTCCCTCTTTGTGAAGCTTTGGTGATGAATACATTTAATCACTGATTCAGAGTTGCATTATGTTACACGGTTCAAAAGCCACACCTAATCATTTCTCCTTAGTGTATTTCTACATACATGTAGATTGTTGAGTATAGTTCTCTATTTCTCATCTCAGGTGGCAAAGTTCATTGGCTCCCCACCAGGGTATGTGGGACATGAAGAAGGCGGTCAGCTGACCAAGCTGTTGAGGGCTTGTCCCAATGCCGTTGTCCTGTTTGATGAAGTGGACAAAGCTCACCCTGATGTTCTCACCATCATGCTGCAGTTGTTTGATGAGGTGTGTACTCACTCTGAAACACATCCTTCCTGCGCGTATGTTTGCTAGTGCAATAAAATGATCAATGATTCCTCTCTCAGGGTCGCCTTACAGACGGTAAGGGAAAGACCATTGAGTGTAAAGATGCCATCTTCATCATGACGTCTAACGTTGCAAGCGATGAGATCGCCCAGCATGGACTGCAGCTTCGCCAAGAAGCTGAGGAGGTCAGCCGCAGAAAGCTTGCTGACAACCTTGGTGAGAGAAACACACTAATGTAATGTAAATAAACACAAGTGTGCATACAAACACATGTATGTGCTCTCATCACATGATTTTATGTTATAACATGACATTTCCATTAGTTATGTAAAATGGACCTGTCTTTCAAAATAAAAGGGATCAAACATTCAGCAGTGACAGCCACAAAACCCAATGAAATTAAGTGCTACACTGTGCTAAATTAAATTAACTGCTGTCATCATGCTCATTTCAGAGGATGTACAGAAAAGTGATGACATCAAAATCTCCCGGCAGTTCAAAGAATCTGTCATCCGACCGATCCTAAAGGTAACAGTAACAGATATACACAGCCTTGTAAGTTGGCCTGAGAGGCTGCAGGTGTCATTGCTCATTCTTTGGTTCTGTTACAGGCTCATTTCCGGAGGGACGAGTTTCTGGGTCGGATCAATGAAATTGTATACTTCCTGCCATTCTGTCACTCAGAGCTGCTACAGCTGGTCAGCAAAGAACTCAGCTTCTGGGCCAAAAAGGTGAGAAACATCATGTCATCATGTGTAGATGCACACACGTCCTTCTGCTGCTTAACACAAGCAGAGAGCCATCCAGTTCTACTACACTGGAAGAAGGGCAGATATGTCCAAAGACAGGTGGGTGAAGAGCAGAGCAGTCCACAGGACAAACAAGAATATTTAAACTGTGCAGACCTGCTACAGCATATCACTCTGTGTGTATGTGTGTGTTTTTTTAACTCCGAGGAAGAAAATCTGTCTTCGGAGCCCCGTCCTTCACTGCACCCCACATTTATAACCCGGGTGTCCTCCAGTGGGAATGGGGGGGGGCTCACCCACTTCATCCTGCAGCCGCTGAGCTGTGCAGAAACGCACGCAGATCAATATTATGTGCCACTGTTACTCACTATAATGTGATTACAGTGTTTAACATGTGGAGCCCTCATCAATATTTAATTATTAATATTACAGCTGTGTCCTGACAGCCAACATGGGCCCTGCAGGCGACTGATAGGGACCTGACTCATGACTCATTTATCTGTCCGTCTTTTGAATGTTACCACGTGCGTCTGTTTGGCTGTGTTCCTGTGTTTAATTTTTTTAAGTGTCTCGTAATAACCCGTCTCTGTCTGTATCTGGCAGCGGCGCTAACAGCAGAAATCTCATTATTACTGAATCCCCACAAGCCATTTGTTTGTCACTCACTTATATTAAAAGAATCAAACATTTACTGCTTACATTATTGCCCTTCTATATATCTGGAGTAAAACATGGCATCTTAGTTATTGAATGGAGCGTTAACATCCGTAGCTAAATGAGCGCCCTGATCACTACTATCGACTGGTGTTTGATTAAAACACATTAAGTGCCTGTTGATTAGCGCTAGCAGACATGCTGCTTGACAGTATCTCATCTCTCCTTCCTCTCTAACAGATTTGTGGTTCTCTGTGTCCTTTTTTTTTTCATGACCTCATCTCCCCCTCTGTCCTCAGGCTAAGCAGCGCCATGACATCACTCTTCAGTGGGATCGCCCTGTCCTGGACCTGTTGGCGGGCGGGTATAACATGCATTACGGAGCACGTTCCATCAAACATGAGGTATGCAGACAATGTCTCTGGTGTCCATAATGTAATGAGTAAAGTTTAATTACTATTAGTTAGTAGTTTTACAGGGAAGAAAACTGTCGCTGTTACCCAGTAAGTGTTGATGGTAATTCTGTTGAACTGAAGCAGTGAATTCCTTTGTGCTGTTACTGTTAGTAAAGGCTGAGTTATCTGCTCCTAATCCACTGCCTACATATACCAGCATACACTGCACATCAACAGCACAAGATAAATCCTTGAATTCTTACAAAACCTGTAGAAGTCAGCATTTCAGAGGTTTGTGGGTAAGCACCGACAAAAACCCTGCAGGTTCAGTGTCTTTGTGTATCACCATCACCATACCTGTAGCTACTACTTTGTTCCAAACATAATGTAACACTGCAAAGATACCTCACCCAGTCTGTCCTGCTGGTCTTCTTTGTCCTTTCCAATTTATTTGTGAGAACTGAGGAGTAAAAATTTCCAGCATTATAAGGCACACTTGGGTTAAACTCACCCTGAAATTTGAGAGATGAGCCCTAGAGACACAGAGCACATGAAAAAAAATTATATCTAACTTAGATGTGTGGCAATAATTGACAAAGGGGTCCTTTCGTGTTCCTGGTCATTCTTATTTCCAAATAAGTGGGTAAGATAATATGCTTTAGCTAAGGCATTGATACATTTTACTGAGCTTAAAAGAAAAATGAGAAAATATTTTTCAAGTTGCTGCCCTAGTCTGACAATAGGATATTTTTGATATTATGATATGTGATATTTTTTGTTTTAGGAGTCTACTTTACAAAAAAAGTGTTTACAAAAGTAGAAAAATGATTTTAAAACTACAATCCCAACAAATAAAAAACTGACTTCTGACCTTGTCACTAATCCCTCAGGTTGAGCGGCGGGTCGTCAATCAGTTAGCTGCAGCGTACGAGCAGGAGCTGCTGCCCAAAGGCTGCACGCTGCGCCTGTCTGTCCAATCAGAGGACCAGGAGGAGCGCAGCACACCCAGTCTGCGCCTCGAGGTGGTCGGAGAGGACAGCTCATCCAGAACGCTGGACATCCGCCCACCGCTCAGCCCTGAACACTAACAAAAGGCAAACACCATATCATCAGCATCCTCATCCTCATTACTGGTGAATACATCCAATAAAAGTACCTCTGATGAACACAGCATCACTGCCTCTCTGTTCCAGTGCAGTAATTACATGCCAACATTTCCACAATATGCATTATTTGAAGCTACTAGACAAACAAATCTGTATTCAGAGCATAACAGCAATTTGACATTGACTCATTGCTGTCCTCTGTGCAGCATAAAGTATTCAGCAGCATCATGACCATCATCATCGTCATCATCACTGAATTAGCTGAGAAAAGCTTCACTGCATTACATTTGTGGTAGACTACTCTTCATTAGCTTAGCTGTGACACAGTGATGTTATTGTTCACTTTATAGTGTAAAAATAAGCTCAAATATTTATATTTATTCAAGATAGTATATTTAATGTAATGACTACAAAGAGGAAGAATGGCAGTTTTGGAAGTAATTAGGTTTAATGAAGGAAAGTGGAGGAACAGGAAAGACTCATAGTCCAACTTGTATTTCTCCCACAGGTGAATAAATAATAGCCACTTAAATTGTGTCCATTTTGATGAGAAGGAATAGATTTAATAACCAAAGAAAAATAACTGTGTGTTAGCACATTTCACTTATGACCCACACCAGCAGAGCTACACTGATAAATATATATGTAAACACACCCTGCTTGTTCATTTAACTTGAGCAAAGAACGCACAGCAGTCCATTTGAATGATGCTCACTGTAACGGCTTTGTTGATGCATGTTAATGTACAGATGTCTCGTCTGTCACTCTGTAGCTGTACAGTGTGTGTGTCTGACATAAAGAGAAATTTAGAGTCATAAAGAATATAAAAATATTCAAAGTGTTGCACCATAAATGTTTCAACAGCATGTCAACGAAGCGCCAAATGTAATGAAGCGAGATTTTTCATTCTTGTATTCCAGCCCTCCTCAATGTAAATAAAGGCATCACAACAAAAAAAGGGAATTCCTCTGTTTTTGTTCTGGTTGTGTTGCACTGACACTCCTGATGGATGGATGGATGGATGTGTGAGAGAGAAGCAGTGCCTGGGTGGGAATTCTACAACAATAACGCTTGTCCACCTTGTGAAACGACATGACAGAGGAATTTCCTTGGAATTTTGCTCTGTGTGTGGGGGTCCGTGTCAGACGCTGGGAGGGAATGCAGCGTGGTAAATGCTACAGAGATACATCTCACACATGCACACACACACACACCCTTCGGGAATGTACCCTCCATAGGGAGGAATTAGCATGCAAGGAAAAGAGACATTCACTCTTACTGTGCTCCGCCTGGACCCCCCAATGATGCAAACACACTGCCTGTTTAAGTCACATCACAGCTGTCCTATAGAGGAAGTGCTTTAAGTCATTCCCATTGGTTTTTTAGTCCGTTATCAGGAAGAAAATGCAGAACATTTGTTGGCTGCAATTTTTACAAATTAAACTCTTAGCTTGTCTTCCTTTGTAAAATCCTTCTGTATCAATGGTCCATCTCCATGATTTACAATGTTTAAATACAGGAAATCAAGCAGAAAGCCAACCTAAACAACAAAGTCCTGAATATTTTAAGCATTTATAACAACCATAATTTGGTATGTTTGAGTACTTTATGGAATATCTGACTGTTGTCTTGTGTCAAATTCAAAACCCTACCTAACTATGTTCTTTTTTTGAAGTTGATGCCCACAGAGAGAAGGAGCAACAGGCCAGCAGATGTTTTTTCTTTTCTTTTTTTTAAATGAGAGTCCTGAAGTGGCTGCATCTGGACAGTAGATCAGGTTTTGCTATGATACCTTGAGGCTTTTCTCATCTCTTATAACCCTCAAACACATCTACACTTTATGGTTTTAGGAAGTCAGTATGCTCTGTGTGTGTGTGTGTGTGTGTATCCATTTACCCTCCCCGAGGAGGAAGACAAGAATAAGAGGAGGAGCAGAAAGAGAAGAGGCTCTTAGTCTGTCCGTCAGGCTATTTCTGACTGCTGCCATTTCTCTGATTAGATTATGGAGAAACAGAAACCTGGCCCTCCATCGTCCTAACCTCGCTCTCCCTCTATCTCGCTACATTTTACTTACTCACCCCATACTCCCTCCGCCTGCTGCTCGGTTTCTGTCTCCTCCATGCTTTCCTCTCCCTTCTTCCTCTGCTGTCCATCTGTCTGTCTCTGTCCTCCTGCTTCTGATACAAATGGAGACGGGTTTAAGGTGCAAGAGGTTTTAAAGATTTGCTTTATTTCAGTGCATATAAGTGTGTGTGTGTGCACCCTCCCACCTGCCCCTTGGTGACCCATCATGCCTTGTAACTGCTCTCACTTTGAGCCCTGCAGTCAGGTCTGGATGTATCTTGGCAAGGTGTGAGTGACTTTAGTGCAGCGTGAGCAGCCCAGCCCGCAGCAGCAGCTCAGGGTGGTGCAGCAGCAGGTGGAGGTGGTGAATGATAAACGACTACTAGCCACTCTCCCATTATCATATCTGTCCCTGCTCTTAACGGGGGATTTTCATCCGTGTCCCTCTGCACTCCTCTCCTCTCCTCTCTCTCTCCCTCCCTCCCTCCTCTCTCATTGTGCTCCCCCAGGGAAGCGATCGATTTCACCTCCATTACCTCCTTGCACTCAGCTCTCACTCTGAAGATGCTCCCAGCACATCGCAGGCTGCACATTCAGGGTCCAAACCAGGTTGTTTACGAATGAAGATGTGGGTGCTGTTGTGGTTGGTGGGACGGACTGAGGAAGGGTGGACGCACCGGATGCCGTCCGGTTGCTGCACGGCAATCACGTGACAGTCCCCTGGGAGAATTAGCATAAAAGACAGATAGAGGACCCCACCAAAAAACACACCAGTCTGTCCTCCTTTTCTTTTAAAGAAAAGGAACAAATCCATTCCGCCTAATTCGAACCTTGCTCAGGGACAGCTCGCGTGGCAGATTGCAGTCTAATTAGTTTAGAGGGAATTTAATTCAATTAACTTTCCACAGCTCCGCGCGCCCCGCCGCTGGGCTGCTTTCAGAGCGCGGGGCCAGAGCTCGAGATCTAATTAGCGTGTTTGGAGAAGCTCTCCTGCGCGCGGCCATCCCTCGCCGCTCCAGCTGTGGTGTGCCCGTGTATGTGTGTGTGTGTGTTTGTGTGTGTACTGAGGTCTCCCGGGAGCTGGTTTTTATCCTAAAAAGCTTCTTTTTTAAGTAACATGCCGTTATCCATTAGGATAATACAGGTCTGGTGCCGCAGGATGGATGCAGCATGTGAATAACCGCAGCTGCTGTGCGTCATATTCCGCCTGATCAATGCGCGTTCAGTTCAACTTAGATTGGACTTAAACACACACGAGTGTAATCTGATGGCTGGAAATTAATAACCATGTTTCCAGGCGGTTTTGGCAAATTCTTCCTGTGGACAAATGTTGTTGTATCTGTCGTAATTCTGATCCAATCTGGAACCAAACAGGAGAGTTTTAAATCAAACATGTCCTTTGTTTCACGCAGCGGGGTATAATATGTGGAAATGGGTTGTATTCCACCGGTCGAGGAAAATATGTGTAATAAAAGAAAACGTTAAATTATTATTCTAGAGCTTTTTCTTGAAATGATTCAGGGGTTTTTGTCAGAAAATATTTTGGTTTGTGGTATAATTTACTTCATATAACGGAGACTGAGGACCAAAGCTGATTTAGATCTGAGTGAGGAGCTGAATGGAACTTCTACACACTCAGTGTTGTTGCTTTGATGCGCGCCGTCGTCTCCACCCTGAGCGTCACGGTATATTCCGGTAATTGGGGACTGATGTGCGGGGACAGGCGTACCGACGGGACCCCCTTGCCTCACCCCCCCCCCCCCCCTTCCTCCCTCCCTCCCACCCGCTCCTGCTCCGCTCATCTCTCATCCATCACCGAGCAAATCAAATGCGCACCGCCAGCCTCTCCTGCCGCAAAGACGCAGGCCGACGTTAACGGCACGAGATCTGAGTTCTGATTTTATTTTATGTGCAATCAAATCGACCCTCGGAGGCAAGAAGATCTTAAAAGGGGCGATGACACGACACATTTTAGTGACACTGCAGGTATGAGTGTGTGTGTGTGATCACACACCGGCCTGCTGGGTTTAACACAGACAGCAGAGTTAGAGGATGACGAAGGGAAGTGATGAATTCATCCTATATATTATTAAAAACTAAAATATTGCCTATTTATTTTACTAACGAAAAAGATGATCTATTAAGCTGCTAAAAAGGTAATGAGAGAGAAACAGAGTGCTGAGCCACTGCGTATTTTGCGCACAAACGCACTCAGCAACAGCAACACAGCAGACTGACTTCCAGTTTTAAAATAGTGTTATTTAATTGTTACAATTTTCATGGAAATTTAGACTGTTTGACAAATGTCTATTTTATATGTGTTAAACTTGTTGCAGCTATTTAATCACCCTTTAAAATAAAATGACGTGAAACTGTAACGACGTCTGTAAAATTCGTTTGATATAATCTGGGTTCTGTTTTAATTGACTGTAATACACAAAACCCAGGTCCATATCTCGGGATGAGGATCAATAGCTGCTTGTGTCTGCACCAAGAAAACGTCTTTGGAGCACATGGGATGTGTTCTTCTTCTCTGAGTTTTCTTTGATGGATGGACCCGGCAGTCTCCTTCTCTTGACTGACAGTCTCACTTGGATTTCAGACCACCACCGCGTGTGTCAGGACAGAAACCGGACTGGGCCTCCCGCATGGCTTTTCATCAAACCAGTGTCGCCGCTGTCCCATCCTTCACTCATCCCTTATGTCCCCTGTCTCTATCCATACACCTCTCCACCTCTGCATCAAGACCATCCAGCCATCCATCATAGAGACCAGACTTTCTAACACACACACACAGAGAGAGACACACACACACCTCCTTCGTTAAGTTTAATCTACATGCAGCCCCACAGATATCCAGCCGGTGTCTTTGGGGTGGAGGAGCATCACAAACAATTACAGTAGCAGGAAAGATGGGAATTTAATTTCTCTGCAGATCGTGCCTCCTTCGCGTTAGAAATGGACAGGACAATTAATGGGCTGCGAACAAAAGGCGCAGCGCAGTTTGATCCTCACAGGAATAAAAAATAAAATAAATAAAAATGTGATTACAGCGCAGAAGAAGAAAAAAATGAGCCAAAATCATTAGATTAGTCTCTGTATGACTAGCTTTAAAAATCAATTATTAGAAGGATAAGCTAATTAGGAGACGCGGTTATTTATAACAGAATACAGGACAGACAGATGTTTGGACACAAAGCCAATATTTCCTTCATTATTATAAAACAACATTCAATTATGTGCAGTGTTGTTATGAGCTATTCTCATTCACTGCTAAAGGCCTGTTTTTGCTGTCTGCCATTGTTCTCCCTGTGATTAGTTAATTAGCTAATCAATCATTTAGTTCCATTTACAGTTTCTGCCTTACTGCAAAGGGGAACTGGTCCTTCACTCTTAACTTAATCATAAGGCAGCACGTTCATAAGGGTTTTTCTTAATAACTCATGGGCCTGTAATCCCTATAGCCGGGGTTTCTCTCTCAGGGGCCCTCAGCAGCCTCTAGGGGACCATTGTGTCCCCCTCTGTTGACTCAGACGCCATGAATGCCAAAGCTCCCCGTTACTGTTTCCGTCAAATCGCCCCATGAATGTAAAAGTCCAAAGTTAAAGCCTCTGCAGAGGAGAAGTCTCCCCCTGCGCCGGAGCACTATAGGGCGGATTAGTGGCCTGGAAGAGACCGGTCCTTCTTTGAAGGGATTAAAGTTTAAATGCTTAAGAGCGGGAGAGCTAGGGTCGCTCCTGGCTGCTCTTTTTTTAGAGGAGGAGGAGGAGGAGGAGGAGGAGGAGGCAGCAACAGCACGGAGAGTTTAACTTTGAAACAATTTAAGTTTCTAGGTAAACTCACCTCTGAACCCAGCAGACGGGGACAGGGACGCACAACAGACGGGACGGTCTGGGAGCGGACGTGGAATAAAAAAAAAAAAAAAATCTCAATAGGCTTATAAAATGTATTTATTTTAAGTGTCTTTAGAACAAAGTGCGTTTACATGGATTCATCAGTGCTGCACCAAACTATTCTCATGAAGTCATGACGGGGACACTGCTGTGTGACAAATGTTAGAAAGCTGTGAAGTTTCTGACGGGCTGTATAGATTATCAGATGCACACAATAACTATTAATACTGATGCTGATCAAGCCTCTTGGGTTGAGTTATTATTTTTAATTTTCCAACAATTATTTCTAATAATTAGATATATTATTTTTCATAAAGCCGTGTGCAGATGAACTGCGGCCGCCCCACCCTTAACACCATCCATCTCTCACCAACCGCACAATGAAGCTGTAAACAAATCTTATTATTGTTTGGCAAATGAACGCATGCGCACTTAAGTGTGTGTAGTACGGTAATGTCATTAAGGAGCATCATCACGCAGCCTCTGGTCAAGCGCAGAGATAAGAGCGCGCACTTTCAGCTCGTATTATGCTTTTTACGCACGGGAACACGCGGGCCAAACTTAATTAATTTCTCTCATGCACGAACAACGTAATTTTAGTTGGTGGATTATATCATTTGGTGAAATTTATCCGCTAATAAAAAGCCTGTTAATTTCAGAGCAGGGGCAGCGAGCAGTAGTCTTTTTCTTTCTTTCTTTTGGCACCAGATTTGGAAACTACGTGGAGCGCGCGCACTGCTTGCTGTGTGTGTGAGTGTGTGTGTGATACGGGTGCCGTGTGGGATATGACTTATCACATTGTATGACACCGAACAATAAACTTAAACCAATTTATGAAGCGTCAATGCGTTTATGGTTTAGCCTGTCGTGGTTGGCTCCTCTCTGCAGTCCTATACATCAAACTGACGCTCACTCTGGTGACATCTCCGTAAAAAGTGATCGGAATCAAATCAAAGCTTTTAATCTCACCAATCACCGTCACATCTGGACGCTTCCCCTCACATAAAGACTTCTGTGGCGGAGCTGCGCTTTGGTTCTAGGAGCGGTAAAAACAGAAGGACTGACCGGAGATGGGGCATCATGTTGGGATGATGAAGTCTGTTAGTCAGGCGGTATTTAGACCGACATTAAACTTTCTCAGTGAAATGACGATTAATGCAATTTATCCATTGTGGGACTAATAAAGGTATTCTTGTTCTTAATCTTAATCTTAATGTCGATACGGATTGTATGCTTTTATCCAGATTCTTTATAAATAGCTATTATTCTTTTTCTATTCATTACGTAGAATGTGTTCCTTTTATTCGCTTCAAACATCTGTAGGGGTTCACATGGTGTATTACATTATTTTAGCTTATATGCATATTAGTACAATCCCCTGAGTCACAATAAATAAAACACAAAGCGTCTGGTTTTTAGGCCTGATCCGTTTTAGAGAGCAGTTCTGCTCCTATGCGCATCTAAATACATGCAACACTAAGGATTTGATGGGGTCATTAAAATCATAATAAACACACATTATGTCTGGATAAAATATAGGTGGCACTTGATTTGGTTACATTTGGTCTTTCAGGGAAACCTGAACGCGCCAGAATTAGAACCGTCCGATAAAGGATCTATGTGACCTATAAGTCATTTAAATGAAGAAATCGCAGCTTTCTTTCAGGATTTTACTCTGCTGACACCTGCAAGCTCGGGATGCTGAGTGGACCGCGTGGGCGGTGCAGTGCAGAGCGGTGGGAGGGAGGGAGGGAGGGAGGGAGGGGGCCGTCCGTGTCCACGCTCACTCACTGCTGGCATTGTCATGGAAACTAGACCACCGCCTCGCTATTGTCTCGCGCCCTGCCAAGTTTATTATAAACACGGCTCGAGCAGCAGCGCGCTGTCAAACGGAGCGCGAGCGCAGAGCTGAACTGAACTGCGGTCCAGGGAGACAGAGAGAGAGAGAGGGAGAGGAGACAGAGAGAGAGAGGGAGAGAACCAGGACAAAGTGTGAAACATCTGGATTTTACTTACTGAGAAAAGCAGCCGCGTGACAGTGAGATATAAAACACAAAGCTGACGTGAGTTTTTGGTGTCACGAGCCAGCTGTCTGTGGACATTGTGGACAGAAAGTGAGCAGTCTGCACAACATCCACGCCTGAAGCCTCCTCTCTGACTATCTGAGGGCTCCCCGCGCCGTCTTCCTGCGTGCAGACCGGTGTGCGCACCGGCTGACCTCCATGTATAAGATGGATTACTCCTACCTGAACTCCTATGACTCCTGCATGGCGGCCATGGAAGCCTCGGCCTATGCGGACTTCAGCTCCTGCAGCCAGGCCAGCTCTTTCCAGTACAACCCGATCCGGAGCGGACCTTTCTCCAACCCAGGCTGCACCCCGCTCAGCACGGCCAGCTGCACACTGGGAGCCCTGCGGGAGCACCAGCCCACGCCGTACTCCTCAGGTAGACAAGACCAGCTCACGCTCCTCATGAAGGGCCACACCTGCAGCAGGACGGGATTAGATTAGGTTTTAAAGGGAGGAAAGGATCAGTGCTAGGAGCTCTGCAGCTTGTTTTGGGCCTGTTCATGTTTTTGTTTTAATTTTTTAATTCTTATTACGGGCAATAAAACATACATGGAACAAAATTCAATTATAATGTTATGATATCATGGCCAAAATATATTTGGACAAACATCGAACTGTTTTTAATTTATATAAATCTAATTATTATATTAAAATAATTACATTATTGCAGTGATTCATTTATAGACGAAGACATTTCCAAATTAGTAATTCCAAATGGGGGCATTTTTAAAATATTAATAATAACAATAATAACAATAATAATAACAATAATACATCGATGAAAATGACTCCTTATTTGTTTAAAACCGTAATAGTGCCGTATTCTTAAAACTACACTTAGTGTAGGGATATTTCAAACTGCATAACGATCCATTGTAAATTGTCTTTGCAGTAAAGCTCTCTGACGGACAGAATGTGCTTTTTGACATTCTTAAATATTAAAATGGCGTTTATTTATTTTTACAAGAGGCCCAAACTCTCCTCAAACAACAGTTTACGGCTAAATTAAAAAAACAAACGAATACATTTTTACCAGACATTTTGGTAAATTGTAAATAAATTAATATGACGTTTTCTTCTTTTGATTGACAAAACAGTTATGATTTCATTGTTTGAAATTGTTCTGACTCGGGCGCGGCCTCTGTTTGTGTTCTCATTGTAATTTCAGTCTATTTGTGGTTTTAGTCAGGTCATTGTAAATGTTACTGTTTGATGGTTGAACAGGATTTTTAATTTTTACCTTGCAGTCCCCTATAAGTTCTTCTCGGACCCGTCTGGCCTGAACGAGAAGAGGAAGCAGCGGCGCATCAGGACCACCTTCACCAGCTCCCAGCTCAAGGAGCTGGAGCGGGTCTTCGCTGAGACGCACTACCCGGACATCTACACCCGCGAGGAGCTGGCGCTGAAGATAGACCTGACCGAGGCCCGGGTACAGGTGAGAGGAGCATCTGCAAAGCTTTACCAAACACAATGAATGTCACGTTATCTGACTGTACTTGTATGCGCTGTTATATGTATTCAAACATACCTGTGTGTGTGTGTGTTTGTCAGGTGTGGTTTCAGAACAGACGTGCCAAATTTCGTAAGCAGGAGCGCGCAGCCAATGCCAAAGCCAACAGCTCTGGTGGCAACACTGGCAGCAGCTCTAGCAGCAGCTCCGGAGGGAAGAAGGGCGGAGAGCCAAGAACTTCATCTGATGATGATGAGTCCAAAGAGTCCACCTGCAGCCCAACACCTGACAGCACGGCCTCCCTGCCGGGATCAGCCAATGGAAATTTGGGGAGCCCTGCCAGCCTGAGTCCCAGCCCAGCTCCTACTAACAGCTACACTAACACCTCCAGCTCTCCAGTCCTCCAGGGGCTGAAGCCTCCCAGCTGGTCCAGCCTGGGTCCGTCCAACCCGGCCGTGGCCCAGCCTGCTGCCCAGACTCAGGAGATTCTGAAGGCCTGGCAGCCGGCGGACAGTATGACCGGGCCCTTTGCTGGAGTCCTGTCCTCCTTCCACAGAAAACCCAATCCCACCATCAAGACAAATCTGTTCTGAAGCACAGAAGGGGAAAAAAAATGAGAAACAACCTGGAGCAGAGAGGAGTTTCAAGCTTTGTGGAGACAATTATCCATTATAACTCACCAGACTGCTGTAGGTCAGCAAGGCCCTCAGCTGTCCACCAAGAAACTGCCAACATGACTAAAATCATAGGTCTCATCACATAATATTATACAACTGCGTACCTTCAGCAATGACCTTGCTCACCCTCTAACCAGAGCTGCTCATCCAGTCTGGCTAGAAATCCTTCTTCCTCAGACAAAACGACTCTTTAGGATACTGAACTATACAGGCCCCAAAATCCTCTGATCTGACTCATGCATAGACAGTTTCTCAGCATCACGTTCCCACGCTCACAGCACTGCAGCAGCTCTGATGAGCATGGCAGTCAGGTACGAGTTTAAAGCAGAAATCCAAACATCATGCTCCAGTCTCTGCTGCATGGAGGGAAACAAAAACACATTTTAACCCTCAAGCACAACTTCCTTTAAGCCTCCCTGACACACAAAACTTCCACCAGAAGGAACAGGGTCCCCCCTTCGAATCTCTTTGTCAGGCAGATCGAGGCACCCCAAAATCCAATTACAGCAGCTGGGTGCAGAGTTCGACACCTCCCCAGCTCATCCTGTATCAAGTCCTGACTCCCACACTCTCATCTTCCATGAGATTTTATGTCCCATCATGCCTTTCTCTGTCAAACAGTTGTGACTTTGTTACAAATCTGCAATGAAAGGAGACTGAGAACTGTGACCCCATTTCCAGTTCAGTTTCCTGCCTTGTTCTTTGGGGCGGAGCAGGGTGTAGCCTACACTAGTACACGTGTACCAGTTTCAGCTGTACTGATGGGAACATCGGAGTTTGTGCAACAGGCGGTGCTCGAGTTTCGTTGACTCTCTCATATCTGACAAATGTGTGATTAACAATATATTGAGGTGGAGTTTTCTACTGTATGTTCATTAATACCCTGACTTTTGTTGCAAAGTTGTAAACCATCCCTTTCACTTGTTGCATATCAGTGAAAAGCGGCTGATTTTCTCCTAAAAATCTACTGAAAAAGGGAAAAAACATGTATTTATTAATATTTTTTATTATGTGAGAGAAAACTGACATTTCTTTGAACTACTACATAAAATTTTGTGACTGTAAATTCTGTAATTAGTAATATAAATATTAGGTAGACCTTTTTTTTGCTTTACAGATCTATTTCATTGCAGAGCATCTGTCTCAATGAGAACTATGACCGGACAGAAAGTTCTAGTGAATGAGAAGTTATAGCACTACTCTGAATATTCTAATAAATCTACATTATGGAGGCACTACACTGATGCATTTCATGATCTGGTTTCTTCTTGTGTGGGTTGTGGGTATTGTGCAGGAATCCAAAACTCACAAAGCTGTCGCCATGACTCCTGAAAATCATGGTTATTTTTCTTTCCCTTTCTGATGCAGATCTATGGACATGCAGCTTTCCCTGCAAGATGACAAAATAAGTATGAGTGAAATCTTAAAAAGATATGTAAAGATATTAGTTTTTAATTAAAAAAGTGAGTGAACATTAACTTAAAGCAACCAAAGTAGGAGACTACATGAAGGAACAAGATAAAATGGAGTGTCAGAGAAAACAGTCTGTTTTTCACGCACACACACACAAACACACACACACACACACAAACACACACACACAATCACACACACATCACTGAGAACACTGAAAGGCCCAAAAAAGGCTTAAAATGACATTTGACTGAACACATCTGATCCACATTCTGCATCGGGTTGTTTGGCATTTAAAGGATTAGACACGTACAGGCTGAGGGTATTCATGGGTCATAAAAAAAATAGAATCAGAGTAAAACAACTTTTTTGCTTTTGTTTTTTAAAAAAGATTTAAGATATTTAGCCTTACTTTAGAATTGAACATTTCAAGTTTTTTCTTCTTACTTGATGAATGCATTTTGGTAGCAAAGTCAAATTTAGTGTGATCCACCTTAGTAAAGAAAAGGTGTCAATGAACTGATGCAGAAGAGGAGGCAGGATTTAAATTATGAACAAATGAAAGCAGTCTGAAAACTAACAATTTTACTTGCTTAGAAAACAGCACTAACAATTATAACTAATTTCACTGAATTAGTTGTCTCTTATGTTCCCCAAGTTTTCCACAGCCAGCATCTCCTGATGAGGTGTGTGGAGCAGCAGCACCCCCTGCTGGTTACGTCAAAGAATGAGTCCCCTCACATCATACTGTGCTGGGTGTGTCCTGCAGAAACATGACATTTCTGTTTTCTTATGTGTACAAAATAAATGGAAGTGATGTCTCTGTTAAATAACAAAAGACATATTGAGGATAAGAAATCCCTGCTCAGTTAGGATAATCTAAAATGGCACGCACACGTTGAAATTTAGAGTTCTCACAGACCATTAGCATGAGCAATGTACTGTGTACAAATGTATTAATATCATTGACCAATAAACTCCATGGTGACTGAGAAGAATGCTGCATTTGGCAGTGTGAAAATGTTAAATGTACAGTCACTGTACTGCAAAGATTAGGCAGGTGGTGTCAAAAGCAGATGGCTAACAGTCACTAAAATGTTATACAAAGATGAAATATGGACTTCTAAAATGAGTGATTTGGTTGGCTTGCTCAATATTCCCTTTTTCATTCAAATAAACATAAAACTATAAACACATGCAGATACACCAAAGACAACAGAGGCCACCACTTAAATAACAGTGGCCCAGACATCATCACAAAACTGATGGGAAAAAAGTGAGTCGAGCTTACTTTTGCCTGACTAACTAGCAACATTCTGTTTGCCTTCATCGTGGGAGGGTTTCTCTACCCAAACTGGGGCCTCACAGTACTCCTGAGTCCTCCCTAATAATTCCCAGTTTCCCAGATGTGACCGTGAGTGAGGGGAAAAACCAAACACTCAGAAGTCTGGCCCAAGGCTCTGATTTTTCCTTGTGTCATATTGAACTTGAAATTTCCCACTTCTGAAGGTTCACTTCACAGCTAAGGTTTCTCTGGACTGACTGGATCTTGAAAGTCAGATCTAATGCACCTCTGAACAAGTTGCATCTCTAATTCAGTCTGGCCAAAAAGAAAAAACACATACTCACTGGCTTTAAAAGCCAGGGGGTTATGTAGTGACGTTTGAAATGATTACTATTAAATAAGGCCACATCTATGACAATGACAACACGTATACAGTACATGTGAAAAAAGGGACGTTGGTTCAACAAGTGTTTTTGAAAGTACAAATTGGAGTGCAATTTCTCTCAGAAGGCACAGTCTGGCATTAATTGGCACGTTCCAGCTCAGTTCAGTTCAGCTGAGATTTGGCCTCTTGGGACCTGGTGTGGAGACAGGTTGGTTTGGACCAGTCATAGACCACTTTGTTACAGTTTATTTCTGCTGCTGCTGTTGCTGCCTGAGGCTCTCCAGCAGGATTCGTTTGTGGGTGGGGTCGAGCACTCCTGCCTCCTCCAGGTCCTCTTCAGTGATGTCACTAGAAAAGGAAAACAAATGATAATACAAGGTTGAGTAGAACACTTTTGTTTTTTTGACAAATCCTACATGTACAGAACTGTTTTCCAGAAATGAGGTGCACAGAATGAATCCACTTACTATTAACTAATAGAAATTAATATAATGTATAGACGAGAATAGACGTGTTAAACATGTAGCAGATGTTTCACTCTTAAACCTCACACGAGGTGAGTTGTTGCAGGCACAGATACCTGCTGCAGACAGAGAGGAGGTTGGCTAATGCTATTAGCTATCTTACAACAAACAGCATGTTTTTTTCAGCTGCCCTTGTATTGCAGAGCACAAATGTCTACATCTGAGTGTGTGACAGAGTGTACCTGAGGAACTCCAGATCATCCCAGCCGTTGTGTAGAAGACCCTGCTCATACCTCTCCAGTCCCAGCCTGTGTAGCCACTCCCCCACTGAGGATTCCCCTACAGACAGCGATGAACTACTGCTGCCCCAAAGTGCCTGCGCAGGAGAATTGCAGTGTTGGATCACATAAAAACTGATGTAGACATCCTCAGCTCATCACAGTTTTAACAATCATATTACAGGAAAGAAATGGGTACACAATGCTAGAGCTTGAGACTCGATTTTCCTCCACTTCTAAAGGCATAAGATGACATCTATCTTACAGATGGCTGTATGAAAATGTAGAGGTATTATGTATATATGCTCTGAAACAGCTTAAGAACCGGGTCATGTGCAACTTCAAGCAGTTGAAGCTGAAGCTAAGTTCGAGTAGTGGTCAGAAATGGAGTGAACTATCCAAAACAACCCTAAGAATTTACAGCAGCATTTGTTGTAGCAGCTACCTTACATCATAAAAAGATAGTTTATTAGGCACTTAACTAAATGGGTTCATATAACCTTACCTCCTCAGGCATGTCCTCTGCAATACTCTCTGTGATAGGATTTCTGGGTGGGAAGGTGCGACAGGCATCCAGACATAAACCCATTGGCTGCCCTCTAAGAGGTGGTGGTGCTGAGGGGGCACGTGGAGGCTGACCAGGAAACTCACTCTCACTCAGTGTCTTTGCCATCTGAAGCACAGAACATGACTGGTCATCCAACGCCCCTGCCCCAACTCCTCCTCGCCTAAAACCTTCCCCTAAGGCAAGTGGTGCCCCGGGGCCAGCTGCTGGGATCCTGACCTCAGCCAAGTCTGGGTAAAGGGGGCGTGGTTTGGTGAAGGGGGCCTCTGCGACCATCTCCAGAGCTCCTTTAGGAAGCGGAGGAGGGGGGAAGTCAGGAGGGGGTCGATTCAGTGTGGTTCCAACTGTTCCACCAACACTTCCTCCATGTGCCCCCGTCATGCAAGCTGCTCCATCTTCTTCAGAGGAGGCTTCCTCACTTATTGCACGTACTGGAGGTCCTGCCACTGGTCTGCGCGGGTGAGGGGGTCCAGAAGTCGTACAAGGGGGTTTGGTTCGAGCCAAACCCCCTTGTGCAGAAGAAGGGGCTTTAGCTGCCTGGGGGTTTTGTGAGGTAGGAGATGGGAGAAGCTCAGGAGAAAGAGCAGCAGCTGACTGGTTAGGAACGCCCTCAAGGATGTAGTAGGCTGGGTTGTTGTAGCTGTTCTTGCTGATTGATGGATCACTGGTGTCTGATGTGTCCTGTTTAGGTCTTCATGGTACACACAAACACAAACAGGACATTAGAATTGACGTGTGTTTGTGTGTAAAGAACACAAATGACTGTGTATGTACCTTGCAGCAGTTTCCTCTTTGCTGCTCCGTTCTCCCTCCTCACTGACCTTTCCCAGCTCACCAAGCTGTTTACGAACCACAGACGGCCTGCATCCAACACACATTACACAAAACGGTTTGACACAGGATGTAGGATGTCAATATCTGCACACTAATTTAGGATTGTAAAACAAAGGCAAGCTGGGCTGCCATCGGTAAAATGGCCATTATCCGGTTTCAGATGAAGTAATTTAACTTTATGTGTGCAGTTACTCTTCACACACCAGACATCAACTTGTGTTATTCACATAATCTGTGAGTGGTCATTATGTTCTGGATCATCAATGTATGGGAACACATCACAAACCAGAATATGTAGGTAGAACAATATAAAATTGTGTGCATATCATGATAAACCAACATTAATGCAAATATAAAAGAAGCAGTGTGTACTGACTTCACATACTCATGTCCCACTCTGGACAACATGGTGGATTTCCCTTTAGGTCCGCCAGTCTCATCTTTGTCCACACTGATCCACTCTGAAGTAATGACAAAATGGCTTAAAAATGAAACCACACTTGAACAATGTATGTCTGTCGTTTCAAAAATTTGAAAGTGTATTACCATACAGTCTCTCCCTGGTTCCCATCCTTTCAGATGGGACTCTGACCCTCATAGACCCACGGATATTTCCTGTTTCTTCGCCTCGGTGGGACAGGTAGGTGTGGAACTGCTGGGCTGTGCTGCCAATCATCGACTTTAGAGCCAAAACGCACTCTCCTAGCACGGAAAACACACACAAGGTTGGATCTGTGAGAAAGTCACTTGGAGAACTGCAAAAAACTGGACCACAAACATAAACACTCTTTACCATAGGACTCATATCCATCAAGTGATTTCACAGTTAGCAACAGATGTTGGTCCTGTAGGTACTCGATCTCTGACAGAAGAGGTTTCAGCGTTGTTAGCTGCTTGTTAGACCAGCCCACACGCAGGAAGTTGACATTGTCGCTGCTCTGACTGTCGTTCTCGTAACTCTTCTTGAACTCTATAGGTTGGTGTGAGAGAGAGAGAGAGATGCAGGGTAGTGGATGGGCGAGAGGACAAAGGGAGGAGGGGTGTTTCATTCAAAAATACACAGTGGACAGGAGGTGAGGATTTAGAATAGGTCAAATATGGAATCTCGTTTAAAGGTATACTGACTGCCTGAAATAAGGAGGGAGGGAGGAAAATACAAACAGAAGAAGCAGACACAATTTTGTTACAGGAACCGCATATGTACTGCAACTCCAGGTGGATTTCTGTCACACTGTCTGTATACAAAAGGTGTAGGGCTGTTCAGCTAACCTTCTAAACAAGTGGAGTAGAATTCAATGAAGAACTTGGTCCGGCTTGCCGTCTTGACTATTGCCTCGATGCTCTCAAACTCAATGTAGGCCTGCTCTGAAGACTTTGGCAGACCTAACAGGATAAAGAAGAGGAGGAGGGAAGATGGAAAAAGAGAGAGAAAACTTGAGTGGGTGGTGCGGAGTAGCTTTTAGCAAGGAAGGAAAACAAATTAGAAGTTACTTTCACATGTCTTTGTTTAATAAAGAAAACCACACACCCAGATCTTGAATTGAATTTACTGATACCTACCTTTCTTGGAGACAAACTGGGATGTTACGCCCACCTCAAATGTAGCAAATACAGGGGAATGATCACTGGTCACAATATCATCTGTACAGCCTGGCAAAAAGAGCATTAAATTATTGATCATTCACTGATTTACCACACATTAATATTTACGTTTAGTTGACATTAACCCCTACACCCCAAATAGCTTAAATTTTTATTTTGATGTCTTACCATAGGAGTTGCAGACAATGTGAGTTTCAGGGTACGACTTCCACAGGATTCTGTCACACCATGATGGGACATTAGTCCTCATCTAGTAGACAGAAAAAGTGGAAGATGCAGCAGAATTAACAAGAAGAGTCAGGAAAAGGGGAAGTGTATCTGTGAGGTTGTCTGAGTTAGTGAACGTACCCCTGTGGCCTTCTGCTTTTGCCAAACATATGTGTCCCTCGAGCCTCTTTCGTAGCGGTAGGTGGGTGGGAATGAGATCTCTTCCTCCGCTGCAAGAAGAAAGACAGAAAGACACACTCACTTTTTTGGAACTGTAAATATTAAACTGAATATTTATAAAACAAATGGACAACTGATGAAATGAAAGACAGCCTTATTTCAATTTTATTTCATATAATTTCATTGTGGGACACCAGATTAGAGTCAGGGAAAATATTGTTTGAGACCCCTGCTGAAGTTTGCCCACTAACAAAGAAATGATCAGTCTATAATTTCAATAGTAGGTTTATTTAAACAATAATCCAAAACACACGGCCAAGGCAAAAAAGTATTGATCAAGAAGAAGCATATTAAGGTTTTGGAGTGGTCTAGTCCGTCTCCAGACCTTCAAGGTTCAAGTTGCAAAACATCAGCCACGAAACATTAATGACTTGGAGAGGATCTGCAAAGAGGAGTGGGACAAAATCCCCCCTGAGATGTGTACAAACCTTGTGGCCAACTACAAGAAACATCTGACCTCTGTGATGCCAACAAAGATTTTGCCACCAAGCACTAACGCACGTTTTGGAGGGGTTTGATACCAATTCTTAAATATTGTTCTGCCTCTCACTGGTCAAAAAAAACAACAATTGAAACCATAGACTGATCATTTCTTTGTTAGTGGGCAAACTTACACACTCAGCTGGGGTTCAAATCATTTTTTTTATATATATTTTATATATATATATATATATATATATATATATATATATATATATTGTGCTGACACTTTTGCACTATTTGTTACTGATGAGAGCAATTTTCACAGTTCCCCACTGTATTAATGCTATTTTAGCAAAGTTAAAATGATATGAGAACGATCACAACAACAAACTCACTTGATGGTTCTGTTAAGTCTGTTCTCATTTTCTGTTTGTCAGGTGGGTTTGAAAAGAGTGAGCAATGTTATTATTAATAACTATTATTTCCCTACATTTAAACATATCCTGATCTGACTCATGATTGAAAGAGTCTGGGGCACAAGGAGAGAAGTAAGTCATACTCACCAAAGCGTAAAAAGACTTTGTTCTTCTCCCTCTCCAGGTTGAGCTGGTCTACTTTCAACAGGGGATCAAACTCCTTTCTGTTAATGTAGTTTAAAATCTCCTGCACACACAGATGTAAACAAATACTAAATTAGAAAATAAAATTTCATCCCAAATGTGTTGCATTGGTTTGTTTTTTGCTTCACCTGTATGTCCATATCCAGCCTGTAGTTGAGGTCTCCCAGCCAAAAGAGATGGGTAAAGCGCAGTGAAATGTCAAAAGAACTTAGCTGTTTGTCTCCGAGTGAGAGCAGCCGTAGAATATCAAGATAGTTTTGGTTTCTCCTGCAGAGGTCAAAGGTCGCATATATCAGGAGGTAAACGTCTGTCTGTCTGAGATGTTTTAACTTTACTGATTCAAAGGTTACAACTTACAGTCAAGATGATGAAAGATGCTAATATAGATATTGTTGTTGAAAATTTTGTCAACAAATCAACTAAGACAAAAAAGGTGTGTGTAGGGCTGTAGTAGTCACCTTGCAATCTTTTCATTCCCTGATGTTAAGTGGCAATTCACAAAGCCAAAAGACGTTCCGTTGAACATAAAGGATACACCGACTGCTCCTTTGTTACCTAGAAACACATCAGAGCAAACATCAAACTAAATGTAAAGAAACTGACTAATTAGCAACTATTACTTAAAGGAAAAATGACTAATTCTGATTCTGTTGTGTGATAGTAAATTCTCATTACAAGCAATAGATTTTTTGTCAAAGTGTCACCACATGAGATACAGTAATAAGATAACGCTGCCATTATTAGACCAAGGTCAGGGTTTTTCTCTTGTTGTTGTTTGTTTTTACATAGACTTTACCGAAAGACTATATACATTTGTTTTACCCAAGGTGTTGGCAATGCCCGTCTTGACACTAGACATCCCCACATGGCTTATCCGGTTCTCATGTTCAGGTTTCACCAACACAGCGATTTTTATGTTCCACAGAGTCTGTACTGCAATCTACGTACATGAAAAAGAGACAAAGGGGAACTTAAAGTCATCATTTCTGCATTTGCACCAAAAATGTTCCATCTTTATTCAGCTTCAGTTTTCTTCTTCTGGAATATTCGTCTCTGCCTTCTTTACTCACCGGCTTATAATCCAGCTCCGTCTGGTCTTTTAAAATGGCACGTAGTGACTCCACCCACTCCCGGTCACACACTGAGTTCTCCTGGGTTCCAAATACATACAGATCATGTGGGATGGTGACAGTCATCTCATCCAGAGTCTTGCCAAGACCACGACACAACACCCACGAGGCCACAGACTTTGGTGCAGGCACTGAGCCTAAGGACAAGAACAAACATTCTCAAAAAAGTTACTCTAAAAATACTAATGTATATCTGTGTTACTTCTCACGTAACACATGTTGTGTTAGAGAATATCTCTGTGGGTATCTAACCCATATTCCAGGTGCCTATGAAGATCGAAATCATGTCTGGCTCATCCTGGTTGGAATGTTTGTTCTTCATCAGCTGCAGCAGCTGACAAAATGCCTCACGCTTCTGAAACACACAGATCCACACACACACATCAGTAAGTGGACATCTCTACAGAAGAGTTTGTAGAGTTTTTTTCAAAGTACATTTTAACATATGGAATAATTATAGAACAGAGTACCGGTATATGTTAGTGCTGTCAAATCAAAGTGTTTTTGTTATTAACTTAGAGCAGCTAATAGCTTAGAGTTTTCAGAGATGGTGAATTGCACTAAGTATTGACATCAGTCTCAAAAATCTAGTTAGTCTGACTTAAAATGTGTGTGTGTGGATATAGTGTGTAGACCTTGGCGCTAGCAAAGATGAAGTCTTTCCTCTGGCTCTTATCCTTCTCCTTCTCAAACACAATGCCCAGTTTATTCTGCACCCGCTGAGACTTGATCAGCTGACGTACTGAGAGACAGACAGATGGCAGACAGAAGATTAACAATGAAGAGATCCGAGAGGAAAAGCAAGGTGTACAAAAAGTTGGGGGGTAAAAATCCATATATACTTCATGTCTACATCTCAGATAACTACGAATATCATTGAGGGTATTATAGGTCTAGTTGCATATTTTATACATATTGTGGTGAAGCAAAAATGCAATTATAACAGGATTAATGTAGATTACTATACATAAGTTACTATTTATGCTGTAATTGTGCATATAATTAATAGTTTGCAACATGAAATGCACCATGTGTCTTAACTCCTCTCTTATATAACTCGTTTTTTCATTACAGATCACATTTTTTGTTTGTAAAGAAGGTTAGGGTGCAACTTACTCTTGTCATGGGTAAAGGTGGTCCAGTCCTCTTGATTGTCTTTTACCTTCTTCATCACTACCAGCCTTCCTCCCTCAACATCCACAGACAATGTGTACTTCTGGCTCTTTCCTATTTTTGTCAGCTCTGCCAGATAAACGTCAAGCTTCACCTGTTGTGAACCGAAGAAGAAGAATTAAACATAAGCACAAAGTGGGGATGCTCGTGAGTGCGTGTGCAGAGCTTATTTCAGAGCAAGTCAAATTTTCACACCACCAGGGGTCTCCAAAAGGAAAACACAAAAAACTGTGAACACTCTCACTTTAATGTTACCACACACAAAAGGACCTACTGCTTCTCTTCACAGCTGCTTTGCTTACAATAAATATGTTTCTTTTTAGCACATACTTTAGAAACAATTCTAAAATTTTCATTACATACCGTAGTTTGAATCCATAGGACTAGCTATAACATAAAAGTCAGAATTTCTCAGAAAATCTCTCTAAAGATAGGTTTCGCCTAGAAGAGAGACATTCTGATGTGATGCTGTGATGTGGTCTTGATCTGTGTTAGTGGGTAAATCAGGTGCCGAAAACATTTCTGTTCCTGTTCAACAGGAAGCGACTGAAAGGATGTTATCACTGAGAATTCATGCTGATGGCCAGTGACTCAGAACATTCATCTGTTCTTTCCTCCCTTTTTCACAATCACTTTTCCAACTTTCTTTTTCGCTACAACCTGTTCATTCAATTGTCACTCTTTAAAACTGCATTTGTCCCATATCCCTAATTTATGCTGTAGATACATTGCAAAATAAAACTTAATTGTACAGTGAATGTGAAATTGTGTTTACTCTACAAAGGAGCATGACCACAAAGGTTACAGATACCATGACAACCTTGCAGATGATGCTAAAGGAAGTGTATTACAAACATTCCTTTGGTCTCACATCAGCTCTGCTGACACACTTCCTGCTGTATGTTGAGGAATACATAACTCTCTAGGTGCAGTGTTCCCTCAACAGTAACATTTAAAATTTTACTTTAGCACTCCACAAAGAGAGTAGAGAAATTAATATCACATCAGGAAAATGCCTTTTTTCTAACAAAAATCATAAAATTAAAGGTTTACAGGTCTGAGAATAAGCTCCCATGAAGGAAACCCACTCTCTCTCACAGGAAAGGTCCTCACTACTTCTATAACACTCATACTGCAGTTAGACACCCACTGATGATGTATGTGTGACTGGTGTGTGTGCGTGGCTGTAGGGGCTTACCTCAAAAGCCTGCACAGGAATGGCTTTGCTGTGACGCATGGAGAGAAGAGGAGGGTTGCATGGAGAGGACAAGCTCATGTCCTGCAAAGCTTTCAGAGCCTGAGGGGGACAAAGTGAAAGAAGAGGAGAGAAATGTGGCGAAACAATTAAAAGAAAGCAAGATAAAAAGTGAAAAAAAGAAACAAGACTAAACTGTAATGTTTTCTATCTCAGTGTTTTGTGTCAGTGATGGAATGGTTTCCCATTTCCTGGATGTGATCTAACAGGACAGAGGAGGAGGTGGAGCAAGTACCATCACATGCATCCGGACATGTAGCTTGACTGCACTGAGGCCATTTCCTCCCGAGGCAACTAAAGCCCCCCTTACAAGTAAAGTCATACTAAAACAGCGTGACCTGTTAACATGGTGTACGTGTAATTTCTAAGGTTTACTGCACTAGAAAACTCTCTGGCTTTTATTACTTTGCTGTAATTGCAGTAGTTTTGTTTGTATGCAAAGGTTTGGGTAAATATCAAATGCTGATTTCTAAAATATACATAAATTAAAAAAATATCCCTT
Source organism: Parambassis ranga (assembly GCF_900634625.1). Lineage (NCBI taxonomy): Eukaryota > Metazoa > Chordata > Actinopteri > Ambassidae > Parambassis > Parambassis ranga. The sequence goes on along the minus strand of NC_041033.1, from coordinate 10,213,969 downwards.
AAAATGTTATTACACAATTACTTTTTATTTAATTAATGCATTCGTCTAGTATCATGTAGTATCTTCATCTTCATTAACTCAAGGTAGGAGGGTAGGTGAGGAAACCTCCTTAGGAGATGTCAGCTGATAACGATTCCAGACAGATATGATCTTTAATCCTTGCGGTTAAAGCTGAGCAATCATGACGCACACTGACACTAACAGGAAGCTGGGGATGGCTATAACAAGAGATATTATGTATGCTTTCAGCTTTTGATTTTCACTTTCATAAAGTGATTAATGACAGCTTTGAAGATCTGTAAAAGACTGACATCACTTTTAAAAAAAACATGCTGGGCAACGATCAGACAGGAAAAACCCATAACACATACGGTACTCTCATTTAAACAATAAGAAAATGTTTTTAAAAGGCGGTGTCAACAAACTACCTCTCAGAGAGTTCAGAGGTGTCACATTGAAATGCCGCCAGCAAAGCAGATGATCCACTATGTCCTGAGGGTTATCTAAACTAACCACCTCCAACTAAAAGTGTTGCAAAGAAAAAGAAAGAAGGAAGCAGGAAAAAAGATGTGGGGTTTTACCTTCTTCTCTATGGAGGACAGCAAGTCTTTAAGAATTGCCAACTTGGTCACAAGGTTCTCTAGTTCCTGGTCTCCACCCTGATTCACTGACTGATGGAGGAAAAACAAACAATTAGAAGCCATGTAAACTGTGTGGTTCAACTAAAAGTAGGGAACACAGTTTAGACCGAGGATTCAAGGATAGGGAAGCAAAAACATGACATTTGGGAAGGTTTAAAATTACAATCCTGAAAATTACTTTGCAATTATGTATAACATCCCTAAAAAAACACAGCAGACACACACATCTCACACTGGGCAAAACACAGGACTTTGCTGAAGCATCATTAGCTCTACCTTTTGTCCACACATAAAATGTTTATAGTGTGACTATGTCTACCTCAGTCATTCAAAGAAGACCCTAGAGGCAAAATGAATGCTTTTCCTTTGTGTATACTGTATATACATATGTGTGTGAATGTCTCTGTGATGAGTTGTACGGGTCAAACAGAGTCTTAAAGATGACCACAGTGTCCACAGAAGTGTTGTGGAAAGTAACCAAAACATTTCACCACTGCAAACCTAGTCACACATTTAGAGGGTAGTCACATGGCTTCAAACAGACCCTAAGCCAATAATGCTTCCATTTATCATCAATCAGTCCCCAAATTTCTTATCTTTGATTGGCTGTATGAGGTGGAGTGAGTTGCCCTCTAAAAGGCAAGCTGGTGAATTCATTCCTGGCCTCACTACATGTCAAAGTGTTGCGGGAGAGGGCAAACTCCCAATAGCAGATGAGCACCTTGCATGGCAGCTCCGCCAGCGGTGGCATGGGTGAGTGTGTGTGAACACTGTAAAGCACTATTTTAGGTCTCACGCAGAAATGTGCCATGTTAGTGCAAACAAAGAGGCAAAAATGTGTACCTGTTGGATCATCTTAGAGACCATGAAAGCACTCTGCTGATCAAAGACTTTAGACAGGATCTCCAAACCCGAAAGAACTTTATCCACCTCCCTGTTTGGGGAAACAAAGAGAAGGATTTACAACTTTAACAGTCTCAAAGCTTCCTTTTCTAATCAGGGTCTTCCTCTTCATTCAGATCTATAGGGAAACATATGTTTAACTACATTTATGCTTGCATGTTGGGGGATGTGTCAAAAACACCAGATGATTAAGTATCATGGGATTCAGTTGTTGTTTGCTACATTTCTGCATTGAGGTTTATTTTCCATTGCTTATCACACTGTTTGAATGTGCAACATGCGCTATTGTGACCAAAACAAACAGATGAGGAAGCACGCAGCTGTGGGCTGTAGGATACAAATCCTCACATCAGCAAGTTTTGTATAGAACATGCATGGACAATAGAGTGTGTCTGTGGAATAAGTGTCCTGGTACGAGTGCTTACCCATTAAGGCGTTTGCAGGAGGCCACTAGTGTTTTGTTGAGATGAGGCAGGGAGCAGGCGCCCTGTTTGACAGCCTCAAGATCCAAAGCGTAGCTGCCCTTCAGGTACTCATGAGAAATGGTGCTCAGGCCATTAGCTGCTGGAGGACTAAAAGATAGGAAAATGAAATCCAGTAAGTTTTTACAGTAGTCCTCACGACATGAATCCACAACATCAGGATGTAGATTACAGCATCTACAGGTAAAGCGCTGGCACTTGACTGTGTCATCCTGTTGGGCAAGCTTTGCTTTTATTAGTGTAGGCATTCTTGAGTGAGTCTAGATCATCCTGGAGTCCAAGTTCACATTGGTGCCAAATTTGAGCAAATTTCCTCAAGGCCTTTCTGATGTATTGCATCCACAACAATGGACCGGATGTGAAGTCACAGTGACTTTTGACACCAAATTCCAAATCAGTCCAAGTGGATGTGTGTGTCAAAATATGAATAGCTCCTACTAATAGCTTGAAAAACATAAGGTATCTGGCCACAGCCTGCAGTCCGTCTAAACTCTGTGGTAGTATAAGTAGCATCTTTATTAGTTACATCATATATCTACATCGATTTTCCATCAGTACAGGGGTGAACATCCTTTTTTGTTTTGTTTGTCACAGAGGGCCAACTTCCATTTTGTGCATATTTTTAAAAATACCAAAATTGCCTACTACTAATATTAGGATTAAGGTACCTTTATAAATTTACAGCTAAATCAAGAAACAAAATCCCAAATGTTTCCAAGCACATGTTCTTGCACCTAGTTATATTTTGAACATGTACACAAAGTACACCTGCAGATTCTTAAGTGTGAATGAAAAAGGTATCTTGACTTCCTTTATAGACCTCTGTGAGGTGTTTGGTACTCATTTGGTTTGCTTATGAATCATAAAATCTGATTTCCAGGGCTTACATTTCCTTCCAATGACACCTTGACAGCTACTATGACTGAAAGCAACATATTCTTCAGTCATTTTTTTAAGTTCAGAAGGTTAAAGCCTTCTTGTTACTTTACCCAATAGATTATTATTATTATAACTTATTGCATTATCAAAACAAGATTTAAAGTGCTATAGTATGTTCTGTACAATTACCCCACTCTCCTAAACCCACCTTTTTTTATTAATTTATACAGACATATGTGCACACATAAACTACACCCCCCACTGCATCATCTGTGAGCTATGTGGTTTTCTGCAGGATGTGGCTTACCCCCATTATGCTGACAGAGGGAACACATGTGGAGAGGGAAGGATATTAGTGTAAATGTTGAACTCGAGGGTGAAAGAGTGCTGGTTGTGTTTAATTTTAAAATGTTTAACGTGTGTTCATGTATGACACATAACAGACACAGACACAGAGACGCACATGTGTTTAGATCATTTGGTAATTACCCTCACAGCGAGGCAACATCCTGTTCCTAAGGTGTGTAAAATGTGAAATAAGGCTTGTGCATGTCTGTGTGTGTGTTATAAAGTTATAGTCATGTTATAAAGTTATGAATGTGGTTTGTAATCAAATTTTTTCAAGTACCTTAAATATTACTTGTGAACAGAACAGAATGAACTTTGTACCTGTCTGTGGCTGTGTCTGTTCCAGGAGGAGTGGAGGTGGAAGCAGAACGAGGGGGGAGAGGTGGCTTCTCATCCTCTCCATCTACCAATCAGAGAAAATGAGTGTGAACATACAATGACAAAATGACCTCTGGGGACATGTGCTTGGATTGGCTCCCACCTGAATAGTCTCTGTCATCACTGAGAGCTGTCTCTTCTCTGTCCACAGGGTAAAGCAGGGTGGTGACCAGACCCTGGCTGGGCTGCAGGTACAACGACACCAACTCCGGCAATGTCTTAAACCGCTTAGGCTGTACACCCTGAGATGTCTGACAGCGAGAGGAAGGAAGGCAAACAGCAAGGGATACACAGAGAGACAGGTTATTTTCTATAAACACAACAATTACTTCCAAAGTCCTTGGCTGCAAGTAGTCCTGTAACTCAAATCTCTGGTGGCCCCCATTGTTCCACATTTAATGTTGTGTAAGCAAATACAACCTAGCAGGCTAAATATAATTCAACCCAGGAAGAACTGTTTTGGTAAACACTGCTGGCAAACAAATTTAGTTTCAGTAGGCAAAATCTACTACCCAAAAATATCATAAAGAGGGACAGACTTCTGTGATGTGGCCACATGGTCTAAAGCACCATGTTGCCGTGTGTGTGAGGCTGGTTGTGGGGACTTCACAGCTGTTAGACACAAGGCACAAAGAAGCTGCTGTTGGTGTGTGAGTGAGCTCAGAGCCAACAAAAGCATATCTGCCTGCCAGCTGCTGCTGAAGCATGGCTAGTCTGAGTCTGAGTGTGTTCATCTTTCTGTACCTGCACAGCCAGAAATCCCTCATCGTCTGGTAGGATTCTGTATGTGTGGACATGCTTCTGAAACCTAAAAGAAGAAAGAAAACATGAAGATGGAGCAGGAGTTGGACCAGAAAGAGTGAAAAACAAAGTGGAAGGAGTGAGAAGGAAAGTGAAAGAAGAGACCGTTTTTTAAAACATATTGATGACTTCACAAAAGTATCACTTCATGTGTGACATTTGTACAAACACTCTTATGCTTGACCTCAACGGATAGGGGTGTGTATGAGAGAGGGGGGTTTAGACTGTAGAGAGCTCAAACCTGTTGCTGTCTGTCATACTTGTGAATGTGTTTTATCCTTACAGTAGGATGATACAGTAAAGCAGGACAGAGCTAAATCCAGAAAGAATAAAATATAAAATGATGATAATATAAAACAGAAAAGTACAAAAGACAGCATAAAAGTGTATTTCTTTCATTAAAATAATGAGTATAAAACTTCTGAAGCTGAAATACATTTCTATTTGAACCTCAAGCTTTTTTTTAACAAATTGCAGATCAATGCTCTGACATTGCGACTACACATCCATATATACACGCCTGCAGCCAGAAGCTGCAGTGCAATGATTTCCATGCTTGCACTTCATGTCGGTTCAGTGGACCAATTAACAATTTGCCAAGCAAACATTGTGGTGTATGTCAGATGGTGTACGTGCATGTCTGTCTGTTTAGAAGTGTAGGTGTTTGAATAGCAACCTATGCAAAAGTGCTTGAGAAATGCTTTAACTTCAGCTTCAACACTGTGCTTATTTACAGTATATCTATTTGTATACACTGAGGGAGGGAACGATGAATCCATGTAATGGAAATCATCATCTCTGACCAACATGCTATTTTTCTGGTTTTTCCAGGTCAAAGTCCAGCAGGCACTAAAACATGGACTGGAATTGAATAGTCTTAACAACACAGTATCAACAAAGGACAAGACACGTTTTTTTCTTTATATCCCTAAAACAAACTAAATTGTTAGGAGTCATGGACCGCTACACATTAAACCTCTCTGGCATGGAAGATGAACCCATGTCTGTCCAAATGGGCCACAGAAATCATTTAATATGGATTCATAATAGTAAGCAGGACTCAGTGTTGGTCTTAGGCTGCAGGTACTATGAATGGATATTTAGCATGAACAAAATGGTTAGGCCCACATGAATAGATTCAGCCATATAAACAATAAAACGTTAACATGGCACAAAACGTATTGCCAATTTTACATTTCCAGTGCATTTGGAGTGTTTTAACCTTTGGACAATTTCCTTATTCAGAGGAAATTATGTTTATACAGGCCTATCACCAGTTCCTGCTGTAGTTCTATTGCCAAAATATATGTTGTCCATTTCTGAATTGTTGCAGTGAAGTTCCTTATGTAGATTTGTCAGAGCTAAACAATGTGGAACCAAAACTTGAAAACAGTCAGAAGTTCCCATGTTGAACTGGTTATAATCAGCACATTTATCAGACTGCAGCAAATAATAGTTCCATATTTCAGCTCAGGCTGGCAGTGTAAGCTACATAAATATTTGCTCCTGTCTTTGAAGGTCCAACAGTAAACAGCCAGTGAGATGAACTGTTCCTTTTGTCTATCTGCCTTTTAAAACCATATCCATTTTAATCGTATCGCATTATAAACACAAGCATTGTACATCCAGCGGCACAAAAATCCATACACAGGCGTCGCTGCTGTGTACAGTGTGCATGTGTGCGTGTCTGTGTGTTTGTTTTCCTGTTGGCACCTGATGAGATTCTGTGTAGGTCTGTGGAGTAAATACTATTGTTTCAGTAGCAGCAAACTTAACAGAGGGGAAGGGAGGAAGAGAAGTGAAGTTTACTGTGGGATAGCGACTCAATGTATACAGCAACAATGGTCTGCACAGAAAGCCACACTATTGACTCCCTTCTTGGAGCTGTGAAGTGCCACCTCTTTCTCTGTGTCATCCTAAGAATAAGCACGACCTAACCAGATATGCCTGAAACATCTGGGATTAATAACAGACACTTAGTTGATTTGAGGTGGCTCACAGGGTGAATTAAACATTATATGACTCATGGCACAATTCAACCATGATCATAATGTTTTTGTATATGTTTTTATAATATGTTATTCTACCAGACAGATCAGGAAAATCAGACAAACAAAATAAATAAAAATGTCAAACCATCAACAAATTATTTTAAGCATTTCTACCCAATTATCATACAAAATAAAAAATAAAATGTATTATAAATAACCCTACAAGGTGGTACATGCACATTCTTTGTGAGGAATGTTTTCACAAAAATATCTACGGTTCAAACGCACACACAGAGGCAGAAGCATAGAGGCCAAGTGAACCCTGACATGTTAAGACGCGCTGCACTGATACTGAAGAACAAACTTGGTAAAAATAACAAATATTCTCATGTCTCAGAGTCGCTGATTTATCAGCATATAGATTTGCATGATAATCCACGTCTTTAACACACTTGTCACTTATTGACATACCTCATTTTATATTCTACCCAAGACACTTCAACAGCATCAGGAACACACACATTCTGTAGGAGGTACTGACAAGCATTGAGTATTAACCATGTTATCATCAATCTGGTCAGGCTGGTCACTTCCAACATCAAAAGCTGCATGCAGACACACAAAAACCAAAACCTGCAGACACAAATTAAACTCGAGGAGGAAGTGAAAAGTAAAAGCTTTCAGACAGACCCAGGAGTCAGTCCCACAACAACAGTGGAAACTCTTCCTAAACACACTGGTGTCTCCAATGCTCTTAAAAAGGAAGTATGTGTATGTAAATCACGAGGGCAAGCTCAAAAAGCCATGTCAAGTAGTCACATTCAGGCTTAAACAAGCCCCTTCACAAAAATAAGATACACAATATGACCATGGTTACAAGTTGTTTTTAAATCTCAAACACAGAAACAGTTAAATTTCATTTCGTTTTAACTGTTTGTGCTCGGCAGGACATGAAATAAAGGAAATAATGCACAACATTAAGATGAACGGATAAGCCCTGAGCCTCCAGAATAACACAATAGGATTATAAACTAAAAACAGTGTGTCTTTCTAAAACCTTTTTTTTTTACAGCTGTAGTGTTTCATAAATTTACTGAATTCACTGGAAGACAAAAGACATATCAGAAGTCAGAGATTCTCTATCCTGCAAGGGTATGTACCTAAGAATGTGGTAATCGCAATAAAGGTGTCTGTTTATATAATCTGTTCCTCTCAGATTATACGGAATACTAGATTGTCCTTATATATTATTTAACAAGCTGCTTGTTTCTTCGTCAGTACTAACATTCAGCACAGACTTATATTATAAAGATGAAGGATTTGAGCAGTTCCCCTATATATCTCCACATTATCAACATTGCTGAATGACCCATTATAAAAAACAATCAATAGAAATATATTAAGACAGGACAATAAAGTAAACCAGTTCCAGCTCTACTTCAATTCACATCTCTTCTTAATGTACCTAATTAATATCCTCATGATCTTTAACTTTAGCCTAGAGCCATATTGAACTGCAAAAACTATGTCATGAGCCAGTCACTATTGAACAACTGCCTTAATCACATCTCCAACATCACTATTCAGGCTGTATGTGTGTGAACATATTCATTGCAAAACACAATCTGTGATGTCTCAAATTTGAGTGGTGATCAATAACATCAAGCGCATTACGGCTCTGCATAAAAGGTTTTAGCAGAAAAAAAACATCTTACTGATGGACTGAGACAAAGTCTGTGAAGCGAGACGTGAAAGACGAGAAAGGCAGAGTTGGAGGCAGGAATAATACTGGAAACAACTATTTTACATGACAGGGATCAACACACTAGGAAATTGTATAGTTTTTAAGAACCAAACCTCCCACTTATCACCACTTTACAGGCTTCTGAGACTGAGTCTGTATCTAACAGCAAATATCAACGAATTGTATTTGATGATGTATTTTCCTGGTTGAATTCAGGAAGTACAGAGTTTACAATTACTTTTCATCTTGATAATTTATTGTTTCAGCTATAGTAGAATCAATTATAAGTGTCAGGTGATGGTGTATGATCCAGACACCGCACATACATTGTGTAGTGCTACTGTGTTTTAACACACAGACAATGCATGGGGTAAATTATCAGATAGGGGATGTAGGTCAAGTCAATGTCAGACTGTTGTGTCACATGGTCTTTTATTTCCTGCATCAGGAATGTGTTGTTGTCTATGCATCTGTTTGATTTTGTGTGGGCTCAGGGGGGATGTGAGTCATTTTGCTCATTTGTAGTTTAATTAGTTGAAGTTTGAGTCAAGTGTACACCCTGGCATGCTGTAGCTGTCCCTGTGCTAAACTTTAAGAGCATTTCCTTTTGCACTCAACACAATTCTGAAGATGCATGGAGATAGATGGGGTGGATGACAGGCCCTCTAAATAAAGACAGCCCAGAATTTCCTGACACTTTGTCATTTTATGATAAACACTGTGTGTGGAGATAGAAACAGCCTACAAGCTTCACCACTGCACTGATCTTACACTGGTCTTAAATTAAAACACCAGCCCATGGATGCTTATATTTACCTCCAGGACCATTCAGTTGAATGTCACTGCTCACAGCCCGCAGGCTGATTGCAGCACAGAGCCCTATAAAAACGGTGCTGCAGGCGACCACATCACACAGAAGACAGACAGGGACAGCCCTAAACTTGTGTGCCATGCTGGAGTTTCACTGCTGGGCAGACAGACAGTCCTTTTCCCACTCAGTGACTTGAGAAAGTAAACAAATGTGTTTGGCTGAAATGCGAAATACTGGCTGCAGTAACAACACTGCTGTTTAACTTGGTGTTAGTTTGTAAAATAATAAAACAGACTAGCAGGGCTCACAGGGCTGAGCCTCTAAATTATAATGATAAAACAAGATAAACTAAGCCCAACGACGCCACAGAAGTTACTTACAGTACACACAAAGCGTATGCCCCGTTGACACTCTCACTGTCCCGCACCAGGAAGCTGCCATCTCTTCCAGCCCGGGCAAGCAGCTCCTCGGCAGCGGCTCGACTTAGGTCCCGGTGATACCACATTGGCGGTGCGGGCCCCAACGGAGAAACCCCTCCACCACCTCCCCCGGCCATGGCCACAGCCCTTCAAACCCGGTTCAACTCGAGCTGCTTCCCGTGTTTTCTGAAAAACTCCCAAGCCCTCCTCCAGGCTAGCAAACAAATCCAGCGAGAGCCGAAAAGAAGCGCAGAGAAGTGCATAAACGTTACTCTGGCTGCGGTGCGAGGGAACCGACGGCGGAGCTAAAAAGTTGTTAATTTGTTTAGTTACGTTGTTTGCTGTTGTTCCTTCAGTTCCTGAAAGGCTCACCACCCTCCTCTTTCGTTTCCCAGTCCCACGGAAATCAGGGTATGTAAATCCACGCAGGAGACCGGGCAGCAACAGCGAAGGGGGACGAGCTGCGTCAATGTAATGGTAATATGTAGCACTTCCGGCGGGGATTTTCAAAATAAAATAGGTTGTTGTCGGATTTGCGGAGAGAGTTTTTATATTGATGGCTCAGCTAAAGTTTGTTTTTACTTAATCATCTCTAGGTAGCTTGACAGAATCGGAGGAACGATGGGGTTAAAAGTAAGCAAATAATAAAATTGACAATTAGGAAAGGATGGAAAGTAACTACATTCACTCATGTGCTGCGCACGCATTTACACTTTTTATTGCCTATATCTCGCAGATTTAATTGATAGTTGCTTTTCAGGCTCAGGTTTTATCTTAACCTCAAGATCAATAAATAAAATATGATGTTACATATACAACTACACAGTTAAAGTTGCTGCACCTTGACCACATGCAACATTAAAATGTTTTACTCACTTTAGAGTTTCTAATGTACTAATTAAATAATGCATGCTCATCCAAAAACTCTATGATGAGGTTGTTGTGATGCTAGTAAATGTAACTTTACTAAGTGCACTCTTTTTTTTCACCAGTGAAGTTGATGCAGTTCCATTTTTACCTATCAAATATTTTCCCCACATCCTGTTTTTGTCATCATTTATAAATATCCAGGAAATTAAATCCACCTCCCATTCTTACCTACACAAAGCTACAAATGCGAACTAAAACGTCATTTTCCTCTTCTTGAATCACAGCTCTGAGTCGTAGCCGTCATCTTCAAAAGCTGCTAATGCCTGAAGGTTTTCCTCTTTGAATACCAATGTGAGCTTCTGCCACTGTGGGGGCCAGGCTTCAGTCATTTCTCAACATAAGTTCCAATCCAGTTATGCAATCTTTTTTTTTCTTTTTCCAGACCACACACATATGCTCACACAAGGTGTAACTGTCCACCTAGAATGGCAAACCACAGGAAGCATGCAAAAAAAGATGTTTAGAGATCAACCTGAATTGTTTTTCTGTTTTTAGCCATTTTTTTGTTCCCGGTCACAGAAAGTCTGACTCCTGAAATGTGGAAGTCTATGGATACACACATATACAGAGCCAAAAGGAGGTACACATAAGGTGAAAGAAACAGTGTGTGTGTGTGTGAGAGAGAGAGAGAGAATTGGGCAGGGTGGTGTTTGTTGCCAATGACCTCAGAAAAGCTGAAAGTATTAATAGCCACAGGGACAGCAGCCATCCCAGAGCTATTTTGGGTTATGGCATCACACACTGTGTGTGTGTCTGTGTGTATGAGTTAGTTGTAAAAATGTGTGGCTTAACAATAAGCATGCATGGTGCAATTTTAACCTTTTCTAAAAGTGCTTTGCAAGATGTCTCATTACAATAAAACTACATACTATTTTTGATGTACTGTATATTCAGCATTTTCCAGACACCGCAGACTATTAATGATATTCATTTCAAGGCGACGTGAGGGCCAATCCAGAAACTTCAGCTTGTGTTTGTTTGTGTGAGTCATAGCAGCAGCTTTCCTTCCACACAACCCCAAAGCAGAAATTTCACCTCTGTCACAACTTCAACCATTCTCCAATTGTGCTGTTTCTTAATAATATTTCAGAGAAAGGAAATTGCAAGCTGAAAATGCTTTATTATTTTTCATAGGCTCCTCCTGCTTTATAGGCAATTAGGAAAGGATGGATCCTATATCTTGGCTAGCTGCTCGGGGAGCTGTTGAATCAGCTCGGGATAAAAAGTTAAGATTACAAGGCAGTTCTACTTTCTGAGTGCTGATGCAAAGAAGATAAAATCTTTGTGTTAACATGATAGTGGAAGAAATTCTACTGTGGCAGTTCAGCCCTTCTGTAAATATTGACATATTGTTATGCTTATATTGTGAGAGGAACATGTGAACCCTGCAGGGCTGTAGCCAGAGTTTTATAAATACAGAGATCATATAAAATATGAACAAGTTGAAATAATCATAAAACATGCTCAAATTAAAGATACAAATGTTTAAATTCTGACTAACTTCTCAGTTCAAACTTTTTTGAAATGTACCCATATGAACAACTTGTCAATTTGATAAGTCTGTGTGTCATGGAGGAGCTGCACATCAAGTGAAGACAGGGGCTGGTGATGGGTTCAACCATTTCTCACTGAAATCAACCTATATTTAAAACTGACAAGACACATATTCCGTTCAAAAGTGACTTTACATAAGAAATGCTTCAAGAACTCCTCACTTTCCTGCCAAAGCAAAGACATTTACTTCTGTTAAGTGAGGGGGAGCATGTTTATTTATACAATATATGATCCAATACATATTTAAGAAAGTTTGTTTTGTTTTCATTGTGACCAACGTCTTGTGATCAACTGATTAAAACATCTACATTAACTGTTGATGCTAAAAAAGCATTTGATTTTAAACTAATTCCATGAGTCACGAGTAACAACATTGACAATATGTAGGTTACAATGCTTCATTTGAGCCTTATGTAAGTTAAAAAAAACATTTAACTGAAGCAGCACCAATTTGACATTGGCATGGAAATAATTCTGTGCCAATGTTTGCTTTTAGCTCCACACCTATCCTCCTGTCAGGCCTTTATCAAGTGACTCGCCACAGAAAGTAGAGCAGTTCACACCAACTTAACACTGCTTTCCTGTGGTGCAGCCAAACCAGCTCGGTCCCATGGTGCACTAAAACTACACATATGTCCTAGTATTCACAATCATCCAGCTCATGGTGTATATTATGTGTATGTATTATTATAACAATGACAACAGGTGAAAATGTTGTCTGACAGCCATCTTGAATTCTGCCTGACATGTGTGTGTGGCTCCTGAAGCTCAGGCTTGATAGGCTTCTTGGAACTGTTTGTGTTCATATGGGGTGAAATAAGGGTGATTGGGACAGATTTTGGATATCTCTACCATGAATTCAGCAAATCAATGACTTGTTTCTGAAATACTGACAATGTTACCTGCAAATGTGCAGAACAAACACATTGAGGCACAGCAGACCATAATGTTTAAGATGCAGGAAGTCCTCTTTTTAACATTTTAGTGAATAGGACAGCACATTTTATTGAATTAACCTATGAAAACATTTTTTGCAGCATTTTTATTGCAGTTTTGCTATCACTAATACAATTTCACGTGCTATTTTTCTAATTTCTTTCATTACAATAAGCTCCAGTATGCCCTGGTATTATCAGGAAGGATGCTGTTCTCAGAAACAGCAACACTTACACAGTTCTGATGGTGTTCGTAGACACATTTACATCAAGATTGATTAAGATTGCAAGATTACCTACTGGTATACCATGGCTTGGTTATATAAGTACAAAGTGTACAGAAGTTGCAAAGACGTATCTTTTATCAGCCAAGGCCCTGTGTGGTCACATGGTGTAGAAACACTAGTAGCTAACCAATGGCAGGATGGAAAACAGTTACATGTGGCACTGACATGTTTAACTTTTCAGTGTCACGCATGCAACCATGAAAATAAAGGCAGTGTCATAAACATTTAACAAAAGCTTTCTTTTTCTCCCTGTTTGTGACACACACACACACACACACACACATTTGGAACCCCTTAATTATCCAGCAGTGGAGCACACTAACCACTAGCTAGCCCCAAGTGGTCATGTGATGGTGTGATCACTGAGGCCCAGTGTAGAGAAATAGTTTTTCCCTCAGCACAGATCCTGCTACAGTTTTACAGTTTCCCCACTGGTGGTTGAGGTTATGAAGGGGTTATAAAACTCACCCATAGTCTACATTTTAAGGGGAAAGTCTTCCCAGACCTGCTGTGCTGTCATAGCATGTATGTCCCTTCATAGCTTGTCCAGATGCACAAGTTTATTTTTGTTTTATTTTCTAGTCCACACAAATCTTTTAATATACTTTCCTAGATTCAGAATTGCTGTGCTGCTTTTCTTTGCTTTGTGTTTATTATATATAATCTGGTGGGTGTGTGGCTCATATTATCAAAAAGGAAGCTCAATCACTCAAATAAAGGGACAGAAGAACATCAGACGTCAGCTTTACTGGTTTGTCTATGATGATACAAGATAAGTCAAGAATGGTACATCATTCCAGAGACAGATGTTACAACCAGGAAGAGCAGTGTTGTCTGGGCACAGCTTTGGTGTTGCTGTGCATTGTTGAGGTAGTACTCAGCTACCTTTTTGTTGGGGTTTGGCCCTGTGAACCAGAGCTGCATGCAGAGGCCGGAGGATTTGGAGTGGGTGGTGTAAAGGTAGGAGTTGGACCAGATTTGCTCACACATGGATTTGGGTGTGGGGAAAACTTCAGTCCATTTTCTGCACTTGCTGGTCTCAGGACATTTGTTAATACCTGTGATAGAAGTTTCATTTAAATGTGTTAATTATCGCAAGTAAGAGGGCTTGAATGTGTGATCTCCACATGTGTTCAATAGTGATTGTGTGGTGTGGTGTGGTGTGCGCATCAGTTTTTTTTTTTATCTTACCTGAGCTCCAGTCCCATCCCTTGTGCCAATTGGTCTTGCAGGTAAAATCGTTCTTGCAGTCTTCCCACCAGCCTTCACAGTCCTCCTTGCACAGAGGCACATCCAGGATACGCTCCTTACGCCAGGACTCATCCGCCTTTAAAAACAGGAACAAAATTGCCTCAATTTCACAGTACTTCAACAAATGAACTCCTGGTTCTCAGTGGCTGCCACCTTCTCTGCTGCCATCTAGTGCTGCAAGTAGGCACATAAATGCTTACGTTCTGTATCCAGGGTCCCAGATGTGGTGAGCATTCATAAAAGCAGGTGTCCTGGATGAAATGTTTGTTGCACTTGTCACTCATCACACCACAGTGATTCCAGTTGAAGTTGTACAGGTAGGAGTTGTCGTTGTGGGCTTCTGTGGAAGTGTTAGCCGTGCAACAGGCGTTCTCATGCCAAGGGGCACACTGAAAAAAAAAAAACAAGACAGAGAGGTCACTTTATGTTTTCCTTGTACAGAACCTCACAGCAACCCACGTCTAGTTTGCCTGATGCACCTGACCGTACAGCTGTCCCTCTGGGCCCGGCTCTACTTTGTGGTGTTTTGCATCCATACACATGTTGAGTTTGTCCAGAGACAGGGCGCCACTGAGGAGGGCTAACAGCAAGGTCACCACAATCCACATGACTCTAGAGAAGGCGTCAACACACAGAAAATGAAAATAATGGGAAAGCTGCAGCATACGCAAAAGTCTAACAGTCTGCCTTGTAACTTTTGACTCATACTACTTTGTCCACTTTTTATTATGTATGTAGCTACATACGATCAGGAGCAGGAGCATATATGATGTCTTTAATTCAAACTTTCATTGGAAGTGGACGTAATGACTCTTTATCAGGACATACAGTAGCATATAAAAGCCATTAGCTAAGAGACACGTGTTATTCCAGGTCTAGCATACACCAAAGCATCCTTCATAACACCCTAACCTAACCTTATGTATCATTTTTAATAAACATCTATATGTCATTGTATTAACTACAATTCCAAGAGCCTCAATTTTACACACACACGCATATACATATAGATAGACAGATAGATACAGCTAGTCTGATATCATTTTTTCTTACAGGTTATATTTTTTTGCAAGGTTCTGCTACAAATACATTACAGCAACACACAATAGAGAGGAACATAACGTATACAGCTGAAGCCTATGTGACAGGAAAGACTGAAAGAAAACCAAAAACTTATCATAAAATATCCTGTTAAAGAAATCAAGCTGAAAAAAGTGGAAATACACATAGAGAAGAAAAGATTCTATCTACCAGCAGTGTTGAACAAATTCACGTTACCTTGTTGGATTCTGTAAAGATTCTTGCGAGACTGTCTCCTCTAATACCTCTTGCACACTTTTCAAGACCAAACAAGAGTTATAAAACAGACATCTGTGCCTGTGCGGTGTGAGCAGAGTGTGACTGAACACAAGGTCGTCCTAATACTAGCATATTGTAAAACACTTGCAGTGCTCTTAACTAATTTATTTCCAAAGTTCAAAGTCTGCCATGCCTGCCAGTGTGTGTGTGTGTGTGTGTGTATATGTGTGTGTGTATGTGTGTGTGTTTGAGAAAGAGGGGAACAACTTTTTATGTTATGTCATTTAAAATGTTTATTACACTTTGGTGTGATGACTGTTGTTATTATCTCAAGGTCTACCTCTCTCAGTCTCACTCACACACACACACGCAAGTCATGGCTGTGCGCACACACACACACACACACACACACTTGCTGACACACTCGATGTGTAATGGCAGTGTGACCTGGATTTGTAATAACGAGAGTAAAATGGCTGTAATCAAGATAAAGCTATATTTATGATTTATTTATCAGGAAATTTTGCAATTTAAGTTTTTTTTAAGTTTTAACATATATGCAATTTGTAAAGTCTAAAATATATTGATAAAATTAACAGGGCAAACCTTTGTTAAAAAATGTCTCATACACTTAGATGAACACATTTGTTATCAGGCAAACTCAATCCATCAGACCAACAGGCAGTCTCCGCATGTGACGGAGGTGTCATCATCAAGGATCCCATAGTCTTCTCCACAGACGTCATGAAATCACCACTGTCAAGTAACACTTCTGATTTTTTGGGACTTCTGTGTCCTCATATTGCTTGGAATCTCAGTGGATGAATTGGATGATTGCTTGGAGAAGGGCTTGAGGAAGGACACTGAGGTTTCTCAGAGGCATCAGGTGCTTCATCCCATTTAGTTGAACTGGGAGAAAACAGAGCTTGACCTATGCGAGTAAGATCTAGTGGATAGATCCCACTGACCCTGAAGCCTGCTTTTGCATTTTGTGTTATTGCTGCATTTTTCGAGGCCCTTGAGAGCAAAAGAAGAAAGAGGAGTCCTTCCCTCCACCATTTTCTCTGGTATAGACTAGGTCCAGGTTCCAATGGTGCTTGAGGCTTTTGAAGAATGCCCTGTCAGCTGGCTGGACAATGTGTGTTGTATGCGGAGGGAAGCAGACAACATACACATTGTTGTTGCTCCAGCTTCCTCAAACTGAGGCTTGGGTTTTCTCTTTAAAAACCCTTGAAACCAGTAGTGACCTGCCTTTCAGGGGCAAGGCCTTTTATTCCTTTGGCTTCAGCAAAGTGGGCAGCAAGAACTTGTATTTCTGATTTTCTCAGGAACTCTCTCTCAAACCATGCTGTCCTACCCACCCAAATGCTATAAGGTTAGTAGGACAAAATAAAAGCAACTACGTTCTAATAATTGCAACATAAAGTTAAAATAGCTTTTTTAATGGAGTAGTACACTATATTTTTGTTTCAATTATTTGAACAATATGTTATGTTCATGCTCTGTCAGTTTCAACCTTATGTCCCTATCACACTAAATTCACGTAAGCTCTCTGTACTGTGCTAAAACACACAACAGTTTCTCTTTCTCTTTTATTTAATCTGTACATAGTAATATGTAGCTACACCTGTAAGATACAGAGCCTCCACATCGTCATCAGTTATTCTACCCAAAACTCACTGTTTTTCTCGCCATTTTCCCAGGTCAAGTCCCGACCAGATCACCTAGGCGGAACCTTTATGGAGCGTCAGTGAAGTGGCGGACCCTTTCTACACGAACATCAAGAGTTTCCGGTATATTTGTTTTCAAAATCTTCAACGCTGGAGCGAGACATTGCCAAGTACGTACTGCTGGAATCACGAGCAAAACTGGAATATAATAACCTTTACTGTGTGCTGTTTAGATGGTAACCTGAGGTTAGATTCAGTTTTAGATTCTGTGTGTCATAAAATAGGAAAACCTTAAATCGTACGTAAACGGTACTTAAATGTCCTTCCACCAGCACGCTTACATCGACATTATGGCTCAGTCTTTTCCGTAAAGGCGAGCGTTTTAATACTTGATGATATACGCTGTGTTTTGTTGTCCCCGTGTGGCAGACATGTCCACGCTGTTTCCTTCTTTACTCCCCCGGATAACGGAGTCTTTGTGGTTTAATTTGGACCGGCCGTGTGTGGACGAAACCGAGTTGCACCAGCAGGAACAGCAGCACCAAACATGGGTAAAACAAACACCTCTGCTCCAAACCCGTTTCATTTCCCGCTGTGATGCTTACATTTAAATGTGTGTCCACTGATTCTACAATAGCTACAGAGCATTGCTGAAAAAGACAACAACCTGATGCCCATCGGAAAACCTATTTATGAGGTAACAAAGTGAAAAATCAAAAGGTCCTTACTTTGCTACAGCATGGAAAAATTTATGCCTTATGTCATCTCCATTTTCTGGGGGTGCAGGGAGCTTATGATGAAGAGGAAGAAGAGGATGATGAAGATGAGGAAGACAGTGAGGAGGACTCGGAGGATGAAGAAGACATGCAGGACATGGATGAGATGAATGACTACAATGAGTCACCAGATGATGGTGAGATCAATGAGGTGAGTATTTCAGGGTAGCAGTCTTAATTGAAATCAGGTACTATGTCTTTTTTTCTGTCTTCAAACAGTCATGACAGTCTTTAACCTGGGTTTGTTTTCTTCTGTCAGGTGGACATGGAAGGAACAGATCAGGACCAAGACCAATGGATGATTTAAGACAATTTTAGTATCCATCAAATGGAGATTTGTCCTCTGCTTGAATCTGTGGTAGACCTTATTTATATAACAAGGAAAAGACATTGAAACACCACAAGATACTTCAGGGTGGCGTCAGCACATTTGGACATTGATGTGAGTGTTGCTGCCTTGGACACATTGATCTACTAGTGTGACGGATGTGTGTGTAATTATGAGCATGGTTGTGTGTTTTAACTGCCAAGTAGTTACAGTCAAAGTGGCTTCATTTGTGTCCAGCATTCTGAAATAGACACAGTGCTACAGTCCGACTCACACACTGTGCCAGCAGTAGACACTGGCCCTTCAATGTCACATTTAATCTTTGACCTTGTCATATCATCATGTCATGTGCTACTAACAGTCTCCAAAACAGCTGACTGAGCACAAACAAGTATTCAGTCAGCAATATAATTTGTTACCTATGAAAATTATGCACTTCACCGTAAGTCCAGTTCTGAGTTTTATATGTCGTTGACCCTTTTTTTACAGATACGATACCCTCCGTAACATATTGATAAACACTTAACGTATCTTTTAAAAGAAGGTCACATTACCACTGGAAATAGCACACACAGTGTCCATCAAAGAATTGCTGACCAAGTGAATTATGTTGTATTATTTTTAATATTTGTTTTGATTTATAAAAATAAGTAATGAAGTAGTGAGCAGCAAGTCGAAGCTGATTGTATGTACAATGGCTAACAAAAAAATAATGAAACTGAAAAAAGCCAGTTTGAATTTAGTACTAATAATGAAAATGAAAATATGTGTATTAGATTTTTACCAAAAGGGAATAAAGTGAAAGGAAATTGTTCAAAGTGACAATGAATCCTAGCAGAAAGAAAAAATGTGTTTTGAAATTATTTATTTTCCCTGATAATTCTCTTTCCACCCAGCAGAGGGGGCTGATAATGAGGTATTTTGCTGTATTTATCTGTATTTTCATGATTCCGTGAATTTTAGGGAAAAAAATTACAGCTTCCTTGAAAAATTGTTATGATGTGCGGTATGCCATCTGTCTATTCTCCTTTCTTAAAGTGTGTATTTTTTGTAAGCATGCGATAGTCCAAGCTGTGTGATCTATTTTATTCCCTGGTACACCAGCTCAGCCATCCCGTCCCTGATGCCTTTGCTGTATTCCAGTGTAGCCCGGTGGATTTTCCACTCGTATAAGCCACTTTTGCGAATGTATCTGAGGAATTTTGGCGCACCAGGAAACAGCACATTGTCAGCCAAAATTATTGATCCCTTTCCAAGTAGACCAGAACCTTCCAACATCTGGAACACAATAAGGAGCTGATTAGGCAAGAACAGGAGAGATGAACAAGAAAAATTAAGAAAGGTTTCAGCTGCACATGAATTAAATATCATAAATGGCCCGTGTAACCTAAGTATCTCAGTTGCCTTACTCACATATACAGATGCATGCACAGTTTAATCCACTTGTGAATATACTGTCCACTGATATGTTGCAGTTACCTGCAGGTCAGGGAGGTAGCATTTTTTCCAATGGTCCATGAAGACAAAATCCAACCTGTCCAAGTTGTAGTCAGACCGCAGCCGAGGGATCACCTCATCAGAAGGATTCACAATAAGTTCCACCTGGAAAACACACAGCCAGCACATCTCAAAGGTGTACTACTATTAATATTCAGTCCATAACATAAACATGACCCAAATCAAAAAATCACAAGGATGGTGATGATGCAGGTGGTGTTGTTTTTGTGGTGATGTTTCTGCTGGCTCACCGTGTCATCATCAAACCCTGCTAGGCGGATGATTTTCTCAGCGATGGCAGCATTCCTCTGGTCCATCTCGATGCTGTACAGCCTGGCCCCAAGAGGCAGGGACCTGGCGATTCGTACAGTGCTGTATCCACAGTGGGAACCCAGCTCCAGCACGGTCAGAGGACTGTGCTCCAGTAGCAGCCGGTCCAGGATCTTCCCTAATCACACGAGGAGTCAGACACAGACTTTAATTATCATCATGTCATTGTTTCATCCCAAAACCTTCCTGTAAAAAACTCTCTTCCACCTTTTTTTGGGCCAATGTTGCTGATGAACTCCACTTTGCTGCACCACACATCAAACGCATCCAGGATGCTGTCTGGGTCTCCGGGGGTGGAGTGAGTGAGAACATACTGAAAGGCTCGCTCCTCTCGACTCAGACCCGTAACACAGTCTTTCCATATCCTGACCAAGACTGCTCGATATAACAACACAAAGAAGTAACGGTACCTGATAATTAGGGTCAGCAGAAGGGGAAGGAAGGCCAAAGCAATAGCAGGTGACACCATGCTAGCCTGTACAGGAAGAAACACACACACATATACTCATTTAGGCGTAAATTAACTGTTACATGAATAATGAATGAGTAATCCACTATTCCTATTTTTACCCTCACCAGTAAATTCAAGTAAATTACACAAACATTTTTTTTAAATTGTTAAAATAATTGCAATAATTCACAGAAATAACAACATTTCAGACTAATGAGCTCCATCTTATCCATACAATGAATAGACCCATTATCAATGCTTTAGCTGTGTGGTAGACATGAGATAATCTCTAGAAGTTTCTACTGTCTCAGGTAACCGTAGACTCCACCTGGTTCCTTCATCACAATGGACTAAACATTCTTATTTAGTGTCCCAGACAAAGACAAGGCAAACTCACCTGTTTTGTAAAATGTTTCGACGCTGATGAGGATTGAAAGTGGCACCTCAGCTGACACAGGTGCAGTAATGCAGAGACAGGAGTGTGTGTGTGTTTACGGGAAGGTCAGAGACTCCGGGGTATGAATTATTTATGTGTCACGTGCATCAGAGTATATATCCTGTAATCTTTTGGTGATTATCAGAAAATGACAACAACATATACAAATCTACAGCTGACAGTTTTTGTTATTTCAGGTGAGCCTTCATGTTCAGATATCAACAGAAGCGACACAGTGAAAAGGAACAGACACAGTGAAACTGAGAGAAGCTGTGTGAAACTGACATGCGATACATCAAGTTAACATCGACAGGTGTGTGTCTGTGTGGGGTTGTATGGAGTCTCGTTACTTTGTTTACTTAGTCATGCACGAATTATCAAGAAAAAAAGACAAAGAGAATATCCTCAAATGTAACTGAATACAGTTATAGTCAAAGTTTATTAAAAAACGCAAGCATCATACAAATAAATATATATGGAAAAAGAAGAAATAAAACCCAAATTTAAACAACTTGTATGTAGCTTTTGCTTCGCAGTGCTGCTTTTCTGTTGAAATTATAGCATCCTGTTCATCCAAGCATCAATCTATTAGACTCTATGAAATCAAATGATCAGAGCAAATGTTACATGAAAGTGTGTATCAAAGCATCCCAGTATATAAAAAATAAAAACACTGCATATATTAATGAGATCAGTCTACACCCCTACAGATAAATCAACAGATCACCTCTAATAATCTGACTGTAATTTGTAACTTTTGAGCCCATACATACCATTTGTAGTGCAACATTTTGATGTGAAAATACACACATCCATCTAAATGAAATGAGTCCCACTGTGCCTGCCTAAAATGACATAAAGGCAGAGATAATGATGGTACACAGAATTGTATGTGGAAGCTTTGGTTGTGTTGTGTGTCACTTATATCTAACTTGGGTTCAGTGTTATTTAGGAACAATCCTAGCATCCTCACTGCAGGGCTACAATGGTCGGTGACTCTCTATTTAAAAATCTGCACAGGGCTGTTTTAGGAGAGCTCTGATGAACTTCTTCAGCTCTTTGTCCCCTCTGGTCCACCTCACAAGTCGACTCAGCACCAGTCTTCCCTCTTCAGCCCGAGCCAGAGCTAAGTACCACCCTGTCTGAGCCCCATTTCCCACCTTTCCTCCTTCTTTTGCTTGTCTTTTCTCCATGCGTTCCTCCTCTTTTTCTGTGTCTTCATTTGTCTCTGCAGAATCTAAGCCAGGACAAGTACAGGTGCCTCCTTCTTGTAGCCACAAAGCACTGTGGGCTATCGCACCTCCAACCACTTCTGCCTTCTCAGCACCTCCCCCTGCCCACCTCAGGATGCGGCTGCGGGCCGTAGGCACCAGCTGACGGTCACCTCCCACTGTTGACACGCTGCCCAGACGCATCTTAAATGCTGCCACAGAGACAGAGAGAATTGTATTCCATAAGGTGTCACCTCAGACACATTGTAAAACAACCACTGTGCTTCTATCTGTTCTATGGCCAGCTACTGCAAGAAATATGGAAAAAAGGGTGTGTTTAAAGAAGACTGTCTGCATCAGTTTGTTCTCACCATATGGACTGTGGCATAGGTTCTCCTGGATATCAGTCTCTCCTTCAGCAGCCAGACTGCAGGCATCACAGATAACACTGCCTGAGAGACGGAAACAAAGAGTGCTGATAACTGCAACTGTTGAAAACTTCTCAGTGAGGAGGGAGTGTTGTCTTTAAACTGACACTGATGAGGAAAGTCAGGGGCAGCACAAGATAAAAAACATGACAAACATACTGCCACTGCTATACCATCAACTTTTCCATGGTCAACAGATCAACAGTTAAAAATGAAAGTTTACGTTTTTCCCATTTGTCCTGTACCTATATGTCTAGCTGCCATCAAACCTTCCTGAGGGCTGGAGTTAAATATAACTTTTTTAAATTCATAAAAAGAAAACTTATTATAAGGTAGGCCTACGAAGTATCAATGCCTCTTCTGTAAAAGCTCAAAAAGAGTATGAAGTGATGAGTAAACATTAAACCAACAGACAGGTCCCTCCACTGACCTTTCAGCGCCTCCTCCTGTCTGACCTCCTCTGCCGTCCGCCCCTCCTGCTCTCCGGTTGCCGGGATGCAGAGCTCGGTTCCTCGCGGGAACCGGCTGCAGTTAAACATCTCAGGCCAGGGGAAGCCGAACGCACTCATCACCGGCACGCAACCGTCCCGCACGGCCTCGCACAGGTTCCTGCAGGGGCTGACAGGCCCGCTGAGCTCCGGCATACACACCGGGGCGAACAGGGAGCACAGGAACTTCTTGGTGTCCCGGTGACACAGCTTGGAGATGAGGGGCAGCCAGGCCGCTGACTGCTGCTGGGCCTCTCTCAGTGAATCATGGCCGAGCAAGTTGGGGATCCACATGCGTCTGTAGCCGATCCCGTGGCACAGAGACAGGGTGCTCGGAATTTGTTTACACACGGAGCGGATCGAGGAGCTGAACCCGAGCGACGGTGGACCGAGCTGAGCTGGAGCCACGGTGTCAGAGGCACGAGAAACCACAAAGAAAACACAAAAGCTGAGCAGGAACACAGACATTGTTTTAGTTCAGGAGTGAAATCCACAAAGCTGCTGTTCCTCTGCCTGTACTTGACCGGCCTGAAGGTGTAAACCAAGAGGTGTGGAGGAAACAGGGGGTAAATGAGAGGGCAGGCGCCTCCCAGTCATCATCCCACCCCATCAGACTGCTGTCTGCCTCCACAGCACAGTCAGCGGGGCCTGCTGTCACCATGTTGTTAAGTTTGTAGACAACACAAAACACAATTACTGAATGTTATACTGTATTCATCCAGATACTTAATGCAGTTTTTTTTTAAAAAAAAGGTCTAGATGTCAACAACATATTTGTGCTGCCTTGATTTCCTGCTATACCATTTTATACAAGTTTTTCAACTCAGTCTCAATAAGTTATCTTTTTTTGAAGAGAGGAGGGACTGAATATACAGTTCTCTGTGATATTTGATTGTTTTGTTTTTTGTTTTTAAATAAATGAAGAACCTTGAAATGCATGAATACTTCCTGAAAGAACACAAAGCTGTTCAGGTGAACACAAAGGTTATGAAAACAGGCAGGCTACTGGAAATAAAATGTAACCATTGTGTGTTAGAGTAGCTGTGTGTGTGTGGTATACTCTGTTATCACTGTCATCATACTCAGCCAGAGGGTGTCAGGGACTCTTTCATCTGTTCCAGAGAGATTGCCACATATGCACCAACATGCCTCGTCCTGCTCTCTTCTCCTATTCTAAAATTGAGAACATGTCAAAAACACTCCTCAGGCTGGTAAATAGAACAAATCCTCAGTGCTCGTACCTGTCTTTGCATTTTATACCACATTTTGGAAGCCAAACAACAACACCTTTAGAAACAGTACTTCAAGCAAGGACAGTGTGTCTGCACTGATAAAATTAATGAGCACAGAGGTGTGTGTTTGTGTTGTCTAAAGTCAGCTTCATGAGGTTGTTACCTGGAATAAGTTGTGTAGGTTCAGTTTGTACAGAGTTCTCTACAGACAGAAGGTCTGTTCAGCTACTGTTCAAATCCATGTTACATCTGAGAACCCCTTAACTAAGAAAACTATGGTTCATCATAAAGGTCAGGTAGCATAGAAAATTCTTGGCCCAGCCAGGGAAAAAAAAGATGTAAAAACATTAAGCTGCGTAATAATCATATGATTCCTTGCACATATTCAAGCACTTACAAGCAGTAAGTCCTGACACTGTCTTACTGAAATAGTATCAGGACAGTTTTATCATTGTTTATGATTCAAATTAAATAACTGGTAAGTGAAGCTACCCTCAGTTTTGTATTCATTAATTTGCCAGTGCTTCCTGTACAGTAGGCTGCTACTGATATTCTGAGGCGGTGACGTCATGACGCACAACGTCAGAGTGTTTACTGTTTAAGCGAGGAGAGGGCGCTAGTGATTCAGACTTTTCACTTTGTAAACACACTGAAGCTCTTCGCCTTGAACACGGAATGCTTACCTCTAGCGTCTGCGCTTCGAATATAGGTCACTACAACCGTTCGTGCTGGACTTAAATACACAAAATACCGAGTGTAGCGTTATTTTTAAATGTCGTCCACGACGCTGTAACTGCTTCCGATATGAAGACATAGAGCTGCATTACCCTGGTGTCTTAACCAGTAATGCTAATGTTAGCACAGCAGCCAGTTAGCAGCCTGCCAGACTTCCACGGTTCAGAGAGAGGAATTGAGTGTCGTTGTTGTCTCACCTCGAAACGTGTGTGTTTTGTTGCAGTTCCGACTTTGAATTGACAGGACGAGGAGCAACTGAATAGAAAACGTAAACATGTCGTCGTTTCTTTAGCTTGTCAGCTAGCAGCTGTTGTTATTGTGCAAGTGTCATAGATTTAGGAGAGCCAGCTTGAGCTCAATTGTTGCTGAATGGGGTGGAGTTCTTATTATTGCCTTTGAGGCTAGAGTAACATTAGCTATTAGTTCCCAGTTGAGGAAGACGGTGTTGGACAAAATGGTGTTAAGGAGTTGCTGGAAATCTCGCCATAAAAACAACAGTGGACCTGTTCCTCGTTGGACCCGACTCGGATTGGCAGTCCTATTCTGTTTATATGTGACCCAGTTAGCTTGCGTCAGTGGGTCGGTGGGGGTGACCAAGAATGTGGTCCAGAAAGATGCGGAGTTTGATGTCACCTATAATGATACGGTTACAAGTGAAAACCAGACCATCTATGCTTTTAACCACACAATCTCCAGGAATAAGGTGAGTCTGCTTTGTCAGTCTTGGCCCTAATGACATTAGGTTATGTTACTGAATTCTCTGTTTATTACGTTTCAGACAGAGGGAGTTCGAGTGTCTGTGGATGTGTTGTCACAGAGTTTGGAAAGTCCTATCCTGTTTGTGGTGCGACAGAAGCAAGCCGTGCTGTCTTTTCAGGTCCCTCTCATTCTAAGAGGGCTGTGAGTAGATCCACTTTCTTATACAACAGATGTAACATGGAAGAATGTTCTTTATTATTAAAACAACACAAAAACTGTATAAATATAGATTGTCTTTTGATCAAACAGCTATACAGCTGCTCCAGGCAAGTTTTCTAGTATCCTTCACCTTTATCGGCCACATACTGAAAATGCTGACCATACACTGATTGATCTCTGCTCTGTGTTTGTTGCATTGTGCAATGACACATTTGAATAAAATTTGACCACTTGTCTACAGAGAATTCTGAGTAAATATTGATTTAGCTAAATGTCACGAGGCAAAGTTTTTATGAGTTGACAGGGCTCTAGACTAACTTTTTGCACTGGTTGCACTGGTGCGCCTAACTTTTTTTCTTAGGCGCACCGGCACAAAATTTAGGTGCACCGCATCACACGTCCATATATTTTTCTACGCATCAGTACATTATGTACATACATATAATCTTAAAATGAATTTGGACCTTGCATAATGAACACAGTTAAATAAAAAGTATTTTAATTACTGATAAAGTACTGATAGTACTCATTCAAATTATGGACAAACTAGCCAACAAGTCTGCCTGTCAGTAATCCATAATTCTCTTCATTTTCCTGTTTGCTTTTTCTGGCTGTCACTCCTCACTTATCTATCTGCCAATGTGAATTAAAAAATGATTAAAATTACATACACCATTATTTATTTAATAGTTGTGATTGATATATATATTTTGTTTTCTTCAACATTTCTAATGTAGCTACAGCATCTCTTCTCTCATCTTCCTCACCTCTCTTCCTCTCTGCCTCTGTCTCCTCTCTTTCTAAAGCTGAGCTCCAGCTGACAGACTTTTCATTCTGTCTGTTACAGTTTTAGCTGTATGCAGATATCATATTGGCAGACAATGGTCCACTATAGCAGGATAATAACAATACTTTTTAATGGGCGTTCATCATGTAACCATGTTCTATAACTCCTTAAAACCAGCTGACTGCTGTCAGTCAGAGTGACTCAGCCTTCATGGATGAACCACACAGGTCAGATAACACTGTCCTCAGACCTGTTGTTCAGTCTGTTATGATGCTACGAGCACGTCACGCCCCCTCCCCGAACATTACCGGCTCGTTATCATCCGTCATTCAGGTCAACAGCAAATTAGCAAAACCTGCATAGTAGCAACAAATGCTCCGCTGCATGTTCACCTGAACTGCAGATTCTGCTGTTCAGCAGCAAAACGTCTTTAATACCCGTCTGTCTGTCTGCCTGTCTGCCTGTCTGTGTGCGCGCAATGCGCGCTGCTGTGAGAGGGCCGTATGAGTTTTGCACACACGTTTCAAAAAGTCCGGGCCGAAACTAACTTTGTTCGTGTTCTCGTCACCTCGGTAACATGAACAGATCTCTCTATTCTCGTTCAGTATGGAACAAGCTTTACCACACAGGATCAGCTCTGTGCAGCATATGTCCGCGTTCTTCTTCTGGATTTCCTGCAGTCTCGGCTGACCGCAGCAAACACGTTTTCAAAGATACACACACACAAACACAAAGGGGGTCCCGCCCTTCACGGTCTCTGATTGGTTCAGACCACGATATGAGCCTGATGTGTGTCTGTTGTTGGACCACAGGGAGACTTTTAACAGTCACGGAGAATATATCTCCCTCTAACAGCTGGTCGTACCGGTGCGACCTCTGATATTTTTTGGTTGCACCATTGAGAAATTAGGTCGCATGTGCGCCCAAAATGGTCGCACTCTAGAGCCCTGGTTGATCTTAGTGTATACACAATGTAAGTAAAGAAATAATCCATGGTTCCTGTTAGGGAGTGTCAGTTCCTTAGACAGTGAACAATTATAACTTTTGGTTATGTGGCAGAGATAAGATGAGGTTCAATTTTGTCCAGCTAAGCAAGAAAGATATTAAAGATGTCATAAGGTCAATTGGCATATTTTGTGGGGCGAAGCTACAAAATCTGCCTGTAACAGGCCATGATGGTGCTGCTGTAGTCAGAGGGGACACAGATTTGGCAACTAGCCATAGTCAGGTGGACTTTCATAACAGGTAAAGCATTCAGCAGTTTATTACCCATTGGCCAGCAGCCCATCTGTGATATCATTTGTGTCTCCCACACTCATGAAAAAGTCCATGTGGTTGCGAAAAACATTGCCATAGGCAGGTTTTTACAGATCACCATTGAACCTTGAACTTTCACTTCCTCCTGTGAAGATATCAACAACCCATGCAAGCTTTGAATTTCCAGACTGAATTCTGCTTTATGAAGCGTTTGTCACATGGGGCACTGATGATTATTATGTATCATGGAGTTTACTTTTTCCAATAATACCCATGATATGAAATGAAATCTCTTTCACAAAATCAGACTTTTTGCCCTATATAATCACTCTTCAGTTCCTTTTTTATATTAATATATTTTCCTTCTACCTTCACCACAGCCAACCAAGTGATAGCACCTTGGAAGTGAATTCAGGTGGTGTCTCAGGTGGTGTCTCACAACATACTACAAGCAAGAGTTTATTTTGTAGTGCAGGTTAAACTCCTCAGTAACATCACATACTCAGCCAGCCTCTGTGATCGTCTTGCTCTTCCATGACTGCATTGCATATTGGGAGCCAAAGCATAAGACCAAATGACCTTCCATTACAGTAAATGCATGTGTGCATTCTTAGAATGACAGAAAAGGGAAGAGAAGCGCTGTCATTTGATCCATCCTTTATGTTAAGCTTTAGACATGTTATGACTTACCCACCTTGAGAGTTTGTTAAATTATGCAACAGTAATCGGTAAAATTGATTACTAAAAGCTTTTAAAGTGGAACTTAATCTCTCCTGCCCTGTTTCTGTTTTTCACCTTTTGCCTCTCCTTTCCTTAAGCTACCAGAGAAAGTACTCTTATAATCATGTGGGCCGGACACTGTGTCAACCTCCAACCCGGGCTGCCTCCGAGACCCAGTATTTCTTTGTGGACGTGTCGACCCTGTCCAGCCAGGGTACAAACTACCAGCTGAGAGTGAACCGTGTTGAAAGTTTCACCTTGCAGTGAGTGATACATTTTATAATAACAAATACACTGTATAATGACTACCTGTATCCCATCTGAATGGTTTCATATTCTAAAACGTGCTGGTATGCTTGACATGTTTTATGTGTCAAATGATTACAGAACAGACAAGAAGTTCAGCTTCACTGCATCACCTTCCCAACCCCAGGTAACTAGCCTGATTGCTTTGCTTTATGTGTTTATGACTGGAATGGCCTGTGCACAACAAGAATGTTTAGGTAGCTTAAAAGTGGGGGTGGAGGGTACAAGTGAAGGACAAGTGGAAAAAGAGAAGGGAGCAAAGTATAGCAGCTTTTTGCTTGCTGGGTTGTTTAGTGTTAAGCAAGCATGATTCTTTTTCTCATAACAAGTTCTGCTTTTCAGCAATAGACAGGTGCATGTTTTATAGCAACAATAAACAATTAAATCAGTCATGGTTGTCACCCAGTCCTTCATTGTAGTAACCTTTAAGTCCAGTTGTGTTGCTGTAAACATACAAGATATGAAAAACAGGAAACTTAAAATGTCAAACTGAAATCACTGTTCTCAGCAAGTACAGCACAGTCTTGAGACTGACTAACCACAGTGCGGTTGCTGGTGCACCTTCCTCTGATAGCTGAGCTGCCGTTCTGACTGTTCTTCTTTCCTTTCTCCCAGTACTTCAAGTATGTCTTCCCAGACGGGGTGGATACTGTAATTGTCAAGGTCAACTCTGACATGAACTTCCCCTGCTCTGTCATGTCCGTCCAGGACATTCAGGTATAGTGAGGGCCAGGGTTGGTTTTCTCTCTCTTTACTTCCCCCTTCCGTCCTTGAAAGCTGGGAACAAAGAACTCTCTTCCCACTGTCGGCGCGCCGACCACAAAATGACGGCATTGTGTCATTTCGGAATGCCTGTTCGGCAGCTCTCACGTTCACATGGCCTGGGCAGAACTTTTTCTCTCAGTGCAAGAACAATTGTATGATTGGTCGGAATTTAGTGGGCATGATGAATGTGGTGAAGCGCACAAGCTTCTTCAGGTGCAGAACACACAGACAGAAGGAGGAAGTACAACGACGATGGACAGTTTAGATGAGCAGCTGGCAAATACGGCGCACAGTCTCTGTCCAAAAGGTGGCGATGCTGCATATTAAGAAATTAATCCCAGTATTGATCACGGTGTTACAGTGGCTCGATGCGCACATTAAATACCGGGAGACGGGATGTATTATTCCAGACAGTCATCCACGCGTTCACAGAATTAAATTCACACAGACCAGAGGTCTGCTATACAGTCAGCTCTAAGTGTTGCTGTCCTCAAGTGGTCAGCATGCAGTAGCACCCTTTGGCCACATGGGGGTATCATAGAAATTGCTGCAGCAGATCTTGTGTAAACGGCATTCCTCAATCTTATGTTGTTTTGAGAATATTCCACTGTTTCTTTTTCCTTTCAGAATGTTTGTATTCTAATATTGTTTTGTACAATCTGTCTCTTTTTCTCAGTGTCCTGTTTATGACCTTGACAACAATGTGGCCTTCATTGGGATGTACCAGACTATGACTAAAAAAGGTGCCATCACTGTGCAGGTACTTTTCTTACACATGAACCGCCACTCACATGGGGTTGGAAATACCAGATCCATTGTGACATCACTATATCTACTGTGCAGAGTAATGATTGTGTTGCTTTCTGTCATTCAGAGAAAAGATTTTCCCAGCAACAGTTTCTATGTAGTGGTGGTGGTAAAAACAGAGGACGAAGCATGTGGTGGGCCGCTGCGCTTCTACCCTCTGCGACCCGATGAGCTGATTGATGCAGGAAACCGCAGCAAGGTCCTTGATGTGGTGGTATCACCTGCCATCAACTGTAAGTGACATATGTAGAAATATGTGATGTTTTAAATGCTTGTTTAACTTTAATGTTTGTTGGTTGAATTAGCCATCAACGGAATACTCTGTTGTCATAAAAATATCTTTCTTCACAGCGGAGGTGTATGTGATGGGCATGCTGTTTTGTCTGGGTATCTTCCTCTCTTTCTACCTGCTGACACTGCTGGTTGCCTGCTTGGAAAACAGGCGGTAAGTTCTTTAAATACTAAATTACCACTCTGTTTTCTTATCAGAATGTTTTATTTATACACCTGTACTGCGAGAGTGACTAAGCTGCATACAAATGACGTTCTGTTGGTTTTTTTCCTGTCTTTGTCTTCAGAATGAATAAGAAGAGAGAGGTGTATGAGAATCCTGCTGACATGTCGCCTGCTGAGACAGGTAACCCGGCAACTAGCTAAG
This sequence comes from Parambassis ranga, assembly GCF_900634625.1. Classification (NCBI taxonomy): domain Eukaryota; kingdom Metazoa; phylum Chordata; class Actinopteri; family Ambassidae; genus Parambassis; species Parambassis ranga. The sequence goes on along the minus strand of NC_041033.1, from coordinate 10,182,516 downwards.
GAGGACTGGTCTATTAGGGGCTCAGTGGAGAGTGTTTGGACCTCACCATTTTCTGCTCTGTTAAATAATGCTGTAGTATGTGATATGAGGCTACATTTAACACACAGTATAATAACACGTTACCAATAGTTTTTTTTTGTCAAATCTATGTGTGTACTGAATGTGTCTTTCACTCTCTCTCCCTCATGCTAATGTGTGGTTCAGCCTCTCTGCTTGGGAAGAACGGAGATGGTATAATGACACAGTTACTCTTTTTGTGCACTTACTGCCCCTTCTCACACTGTGTTGCTTGTCCACAGAGGCTTTGCATGCATTAGCTTGCACACTTGAACTCTTTTTTTTTTATTTAAAGAACATTTCTAGAAAGGAAGATAAAGTGATGTTAGTGCTTTGTAGACTTTGTAGTAGTTACCATTTCAAGTTTTCATATGCTTGTCTCGATACAGATACACACTCTGGTATTTATTAGTTATGAATGATTTTGTTTCATTGCCTATGTGTCGTTTTTACCAGTCCTCACAGAAATACAGAACACTAAAGAAGTGTGGGCAAAAATGGCCAAAAATTTAGATAAATATGTGCTTCTGAATATCTGAATCTGAATATTGCTTCTCTGTATGTATCTCTATCCATTTACTGCAGTGTGTGGAGACATGATTCAGTTTAAAACCACTTGTTTACTTTTGAGCCATTTTCCAGTCATTTTTCTGCACAGAAAGTCTCCACCATTTCTTCCGTTTTATTGTTTTCAAGCTTTTTCTTCCTCAAAACATCCCTAACTGGATTCCTGAATGTGTTGATGCATCCCTCACCTGTCTGTGTGTTCAGACTAACAGTTCACTTGCAGTGGTGTCACTGTGTCCAACTGCTAATAAACTAACAAGTGTGGTGGTTCTTGTTTGTGTGTGTAACATTTGTTGATATACTGATGACTCATTTGAAATTATTAAATGTGTGTCTACATGTCTCCACAGGCAAGACTCCAGCCTCACCGTATGAATATGGCTCCTTTGGTGAGTTTAGGACAGCCATAAACATATTGAGTTCATTGTTTGAGTCGTGATTGAATTCACTCATAATTTTTCTCTCCAGCAGCTGATAACGGCAGCACTCAGAGTTCAGAGGCCGTCACTGACAGCGCCACATCAACGGACAACAACTACGGATACATGGGTATGAACAAACAAGCACACTGTTCTGTGATCTGCCACTCTCGCTCTGCAGTCTTCACTGCCCAAAGCCTAAAGTAGGCTTCTGTACCAGCAGCCCCTCACTGCTTTTCTGTGTGTTTTTGTGCATTAGGACAGGAGCCTTTCAAACGTCGACCAATCCTCAATCACCTTCACCACATAGCCATCCGCTTCGGTGACACACTGCCACATATTTGGCCCAATCAATTCCCAGATTTGCACCAAACCAATCAGCACTGTTTTAATCACTCAATGAAACAACAGGGCGTTATCGGATTAAGATTGAGTTTAAGAGTTATTTGATAAATTAGATTTTTCATGTAATAAAACACAAATGAACAGTCAAATAATACTGACAGTGTGGATTAGCAACAACCAGCATATTTAAGATTTAATTATCTTCTAAATATTTTTGGTTGATTAATAATCAATTTCAAAAGGTGTGATGTGTTTTGTTGCATTATCTTGCAACTCTTAAATCTAGCCTTCCAGTTAATCGATCACATTCATCTCTTTAGTCAACTGAAAGCCTGTCTCCTCTCCTTCCCTGCCAGAGCGATCATTGGACAGTGTTGGGCGAAGCAGGCAGGAGTCTCTGAGCTCTGTGGAGGAGGATGACTACGACACGCTGGATGACATAGACTCAGACAAAAACATTATCCGCACCAAAGTACACCATATCTTTTTAATGTTGTGTTTTTGCACATTAGCTTGGAATATTATAGATACAGTAAATAAATAATTTGGCATGTAATGATGCTCAATGTTCCCTTTTTATTACAGAAATTTCTTTGTGTGTCTGACTTGGCCCGCAAAGACAAGAGAATCCTTAGCAAGAAGTACCAAATATATTTCTGGTGAGGACCAGGCAGACAAAGTTTTAGGTTTAAGGCAGCATGTGTCCAAAACATGTATCTATTATAAATATACAGTCTAATTCATTGTCCTCTTTTTTTTTAGGAACATTGCCACTATTGCTGTTTTCTATGCTCTGCCAGTCATCCAGCTGGTCATCACCTATCAGACGGTATGTTTTGATACTGCATGGTGACGCTCCTAACAGCCTCCTAAGGATTCCTAACAGCCATCACCGCTTTAACATGATGTCTAAATCTGTGCTCTACAGGTTGTCAATGTTACAGGAAATCAGGACATATGCTACTACAACTTCTTATGTGCCCACCCTCTTGGAGCTCTAAGGTAGGTAGTGCATTTTTTGATTTGCATTTATGGTAGACATGCTTCAGCTGAGGGGCTGCATCCTTAGAAGGATGATAGTTGAACATTCTAGTTGCCCGGCATACTTGACAGCTGAAGTTGATACTTTGATCTGGAAGTACAACTTTTGTCCACCAAAGTTTCATTTGGAGAGTTTACTTTATTCTGCTGACAGAAAAGGTGAATCCAGTAGACCTCAAACTGGGACAGACTTGTCTTCAAATACAGCCTTTAAAGGATGCAGGCCCTGGACTGATATGGCAATAACGTAACTGTATGAAAGTATATAATGAGTAACTCTTGGCTCCTATGCAGTGCATCTAACAACATCCTCAGTAACCTTGGTTACGTGATGCTTGGACTCCTCTTCCTGCTCATTGTCCTTAAGAGAGATATCGTCCACAATCGAGCCCTGGTCCGCAACGAACTCAACGCCTTGGTGAGGCACAACACATGCTAACAGATGCGAAATACTAGTAACTACATATTCAGCATTGAGTACTAATGCCCTCAGCTCTGATGCATGTAGAGTCTGGATTGTAGTTCATGTGTATTGATTAAACTTTATTGATCAGTCATCAGGTCATTGACACAGTGGCCCTCTACTGTCTCAGTTCTCTTTACTCTCTCCCTCTCTCTCCTGCAGGAGTGTGGTATTCCAAAGCACTTTGGTCTGTTTTATGCCATGGGAACTGCTCTGATGATGGAGGGCCTGCTCAGTGCCTGTTACCATGTCTGCCCCAACTACACCAACTTTCAGTTCGGTATGACTCTCTGTGTGTCTTGTCATGGACTGTTTACTCAGCTTAGCTCAGTTCCCAGTAAAACTAAAGTGTGTGTGTTTTTTTTGCAGACACCTCATTCATGTACATGATTGCTGGCCTGTGTATGCTGAAGCTCTATCAGAAGAGGCACCCAGACATCAATGCAAGTGCATACACTGCCTACGCCTGCCTGGCTGCTGTCATCTTCTTCTCTGTGCTGGGAGTGGTAGGCGCACACACAAACATGCCACACCACACAGGTGGCCTGATTAATGTTTGAAAAGCAAAGGCACACACATCCGTTTATGATGATGGTTGGGTGTGTTTTTTAGGTGTTTGGAAGCGGGAACACGGTCTTCTGGATTGTTTTCTCAGTTATACACATTCTGGCCACGATGCTCCTCAGCACACAGCTGTACTACATGGGACGATGGAGGCTTGGTAACATCATAGGAATCAAAGCACAGTCCAGCAGGCTGCTTTATTTTATTTGGTGGAATAGCCTTTTTTCTTTTCTTTTTAATTTCTCTCATCTTTCTCCTATCTGTGTCAGATTCTGGGGTCTTGCGCAGGATAGTGTACATAATCTACACAGATTGCATCAGACAGTGCAGCGGACCGATGTACATTGTGAGTAATGGGATTACATTCTGCATCATTGTCTTGACGAGTTGTTGTGACAAAGGCAGCAAAATCTGTACAAATCCATATCAAACGCTTCAAAGCAATCTTTTCCCTGTTATGTCTGTAAGGACCGCATGGTTCTGCTTGTGATGGGGAACATAGTCAACTGGTCTCTGTAAGTAAACACTGTGCTACTTAATAATGACACTCATAAGGAATGCAGTAGTGACGGATGACATGTTTGTTTACATGTCTGCAGGGCTGCTTATGGCCTAATGACTTTGCCTCCTACCTGTTGGCCATTGCCATCTGCAACCTGCTGCTCTACTTTGCCTTTTACATCATCATGAAGGTGTGCGAGTAACGTGTAGATTTAGAGAAGAGCAGGAATGTTGTGTACATTGTAAGTTTATCGTCTGTTTGTGCATTTTTAGCTGCGGAGCGGGGAGAGAATTAAGTGTCTGCCGTTGGTATGCATTCTCTTCACTGCTGTGGTGTGGGGCTTTGCACTGTATTTCTTCTTCCAGGGACTCAGCACCTGGCAGGTCAGTAACACGTACACACACCAGATTCTGGTTTGTGGAGGTACTTATTAATATAATATGCACTGAATGTTTTTATTTCTTTTTCCTGGCAGAAAACTCCTGCAGAGTCGCGTGAACACAACAGGGACTGCATCCTGTTGTCTTTCTTTGACGACCATGACATTTGGCACTTCCTCTCCTCCATTGCCATGTTTGGATCTTTCCTGGTATGATGAGGATATGTGTGTTGTGTGTTTATCTACACAGCAACATACTTGAAACATTGTTGTTGCTTTCGGAATGTGGAGTTTGCAAATTGCACGCTAACGTCTTTCCTGCTCTTCCCTCAGGTCCTCCTGACCATGGACGATGACCTTGACACCGTCCAGAGAGACAAGATCTTCGTTTTCTAGATTTATCATCAATCTTCTGTGAGGAGCTCAACTGTTCCTCCCTGCCTTATCGCCCTTGTCTCCATTTGCATCTACTCCATGTTTTAATAAGCACAGCCAGTAGCCTGTTCCTCTGCTGTCGACGAGTGCATCTTTGCCTCTGGTAGCCAATTAGCCAGTCAGGGAAGGGCAGTAGCCCCTCCCTCCTCCTGTATGGACACTAATGTGCCAATGAATAGCTGGATCGACATCAAAGTGATGCTGACGTGTTTTGTCCTCTTGCTGCCATCATCGATATAACTGTCGTAATTGATGTTTACTTATTGCTGATGATGAATAACAATGTAAACTGTCCAAATTAACTTATTTTATATTGTGCGCATTACAATTTGGCCCACAAGTCAACAATGTATGTTGAATTTAAGGTTTGTGGGCTGTTTATATGTTGTGTGTGTGTTTGTACAAGTGTGTGTGTGCATGTTTGTACAGACATGAATCCTGTCCAGTCTTAGTGGCCTTCAATGTCCCAATCATGTTTGTCACATACTGTGCTCTGACTGATCAGATCCTCCAGCTAGCCATCCGTTCTCATTGGAGAATATTGATGATGATGATTGTATTTTCTTGACTGCCCTCAAGTGTGACTGCGAAGGAATTTTTGCACTGTACTGTATGAAAAATAGGTTTTAATGTAAAACATTGCATTGAGCAGTTACTGAATAAAGGTCTCCTTTTCAGAAAATGACAATCACCATGTACACACATACAACACACATACAGCCTAGAACAGGACTGGTGCACAAGATATACATGGATATAAAACTATTAAAATATTTCATAGAAAAATACAGCATTGTTTACACAAATATACATGCACTGCATGTTTTCTCTGCCTGCTTGTGTTTACACTAGTGGCTCACTATATGCAAACATTGAGTGAGGGAGGATTAACACCAAAAAGTGGTTTGGCTTCACCATCTTCACAAAAACATTCTTTCTAACAACACATTTAATTCTGCTAAAAAGATTATTAAACTAAGAAATTCACATAAGTGCATTACAAAACCTGACGATAAAGGGAATGTAACCTGTAATGACAAACTTGACCTCACATTTTCAGACCAATTTTGGAGAGATGTTGGAAGGAAGGCTTTTAATAATTGGCTGTGATTGTCTTACAGTTATTGAGTACACAAACTCCTGTATGTGATTGGCATGGCATTTTATTGAGACTGTATGTCCTCAGCCCTCTGTGACATGTGCCTCCCTGAACGTCCTCTCCAGTCATCTTTTCTCTCCAATCGCAGCAGAGGGGGTGGGACTATACCTGAAAACCTTTGCTCTGACAGTTTGTAAAAAAGAAATGTAAACATCACAATGCTGATCTGTCACAGTCATTGGTGCTCCAAAGTCCTCTGAGACTGAACTGTGCATCGTGTCCTCAGTAATGATAGACTCTGATCTGGTTGTTATCATCAAGACCCAGCTGGACCAGGCTCTTCTTGTTGGAGGGAGGCTGATAGCGTGTTAACAGAGGTCTGGAAGGTGCAGTTAAAGACGATGTGCTAATATGGTAATAAGTAATAGATAACCTGAAGTAGTAAACAGGTAACCGGGAAACCAAATGTACCAAATGACAGGTTGGATGAGTACCTGAGATAAAAGGATACATGCTGGTGTCTTTCTTGCGCATCTCCAACCACCTCTTGTTGCTGTCAATTAATCCCTGCAGCCTCTGGCCATCCATGGCCACTGATGTCTGTGTGGGTCGCAGGCCACGGCTATGTTCACTAGGACACAAGCACAGTTTTGGGAGTGCAGTGAGTACATTAAGAGTATACTGTGTAATCAGTTCTAACCGAATGATTGACTGTGTGTTGTCGTACCTAACAGGAGTGTATGATGAGTAGGCCGGGGTGCTCCTTGTGCTTGAATACACTGGGGCAACAGGTGCTCCTGGAGAACAGAACTACAGGTCAACAACAGTGAAAGAGATTAAACCCCAGTAATGGTGCTTTACTATTACACTGACATACCAGGGAAAATCTGGCTCCATCGGCTATTAATGAGGTCCTCAGAGGTCCTCAGTTCGCTGCTGATGGGGGTACTGAACAGAGGATTAGCTGTAGAGCTGCTCTGAGGTGCCCAGGCCCACGTAGGTTCTAAGAGTCTCACAGGAGGAGGTGGAGTTAAGAGGTTGGGATCAAGGTTGTGCATTTGGGGAATGACTGATGCAGAGGTGGAGGCGTTGGGAGCTGGGTAGGAGTGAGGATGTGACAGAGGCACGGGGATAGCCGAGTAGGCTGTGGTGCTCTGCCTCTGGGCCAGTGAACCCAGGGAACCCAGTGCACCGAGAACTGTGTTGAGCTGCCCCGAGATCTGCTGCAAGGACTCTGCTAACTCCTGGATTTTGGCTGGAACAGTAGGGTGACCTCCTGATGAAAGAGGGAAAAAAGCAGGTAGAGAGCTGCACAGTGGGTTTAAAGGGAAGGTCAGGTGTAATATTTGCACAATTCATGAAGGCAGTTGAGCTACTTTCAAAGTCTTACTACCTGATGCTGCAATTTGCATCAATAACTATACTCTCTGAATTCAGAAAAAAGGATTTACCTTCTCAAAATGACAAAAAAATGTCTTTTAATTAAATAATGGGGATTATAGTTTCAATAGCATAGTAATCCATTAAATTATTCTCTCGATACTAAACTTGTTTCATTCCTTATTCATTTAAGTGTAACATAAAGGGGTCACATTTAAACAGATATAGGAGCATCTGATTCTGTATTACCTGCACCATCCGGTGGATCCACCGTGCTGCTCAGGTCTGACTCAGTCACATCAAAGGTCACCTTCCTGCCTCCAGCCAGCCGAGACAAATTCTCAAAGTGCGGCTGAAGAACGAAACAGCCAAGACTCTTGTTAATGACTTTCGAATAAGAATGGCACCAAACTTTATACAGAGTATACAGCAGACTAGAGATACAATCTGATGTTTTCTCCTGACCTCCTCAGCTATAGAGCTCTCCAACTGCTGAAGCTGCTCCTCTTTCCTCCGCAGCAGAGTGTTTCCTCTCTGAACTGTGCGCTGAAGCTCTGCAACATTCCTGGCTTCCTGCAAGAAAAACAAAACAAACACTTGTTTAAAAGCAACCCAACCTTACCAAGCTCCAGCTTGAGTCCCACAGGAGGTGGGTCACAGTCCTCCCTACCTGCTGCAGGTTTGTTATCATTTCCTCAGTCACTCCTCCTTGATGACTGGGGACCTGAGTGGAGCTGGTCTGGGCTGCCTGCAGAGCTGTCTGTCTCTCCATCAGACGGCTGCTCTCCCTCTCCAGGAAGAGTTTGGTCTTGTGGATGGAGGCACTGTGTGAAGAGAGGTACCGCCTGAAGCTGAGTGCAGAGGTGAGGGAACAGAAATTATAGTTAGTGACACATACAGTAGAACAATGGAGCGTGCTCAATGTTAAAAGTAAACATCTAGTGGTAATAATTCACTGACCTAGAATTAATTACCTAGAAATTATTGCTGTGCCACTAATCAGTCCATGTCAAGTACTAAACAAACAACACTCAATAACAACAACAACAACAACAAACAACAATAAATAACCAACAGTGTGCATGTATGGCCAGGAACTGTTATGTTGTGTTTGTGTCTCCTTACTCGTCCATGCTGCTGTGGCTGTCGGGTGCAGGGGAGAGAGGCGGGTCGTTCAGGCCTTCTACAGTCAGCGATGCGTCTCTCTCGTCACTGGAGGGCGCAGTCACCTTCTCTGCCTTCTTCTTGTTCTGCTCTGATCTCAGGGAGTTGTTCACTCCTTCACTTAGTTCCAGCTCACTGAAAAAACAGACCATGGTCCATTTAAAATCCTGCAAACTTTGCAAAGACAATTAACATGCAAATGAACACACGCTTGCAACAGTATATCATTTAGATTGAATTTTATTTATCTACTATGATGAAGGAAACGGAATCCTTTGAAGGAAACCAGTACCTGATTCTGCGACTGAGACGTTTACACCTCTCCTGCAGCAGCGCCACCTTGCTCTCTAGTTGTTCCTTTTCCTCCTTGGCTCTTCTGCTCTCTTCCCTGGCTTTGTCTCTCTCCTCCCTCAGCCTTTGTGCCTCCTCCTTGGCCTCACTCCTCTCTTCCCTAGCTCTGTGGATGAGTTCTCGGGCTTGAGCTTTCTCCACCCTCATCCTCTCCAGCTCCTCCTTCAGCTGGTCTCTCTCCTGGATCAGCAGAGGTAAGGCCTGAACATACAGGATGGTAAATTACAGTTTTACAGATGTAAAGCTGGTACAAATAATCTATCCATGAGGAGAAAATCAGACTTTGGACCTCTATCTGACTCTCCACTTCTTCCTCCTCTTGTCCGAGCTTCTTCCAACTCCTCTTCAGATCTGCTTCCTGATAGATGGCAAAAATGATTAGCTAATGTGGCTTACTTTAGTCTTATTAATACAAACGGTTTGGGAAAGGAACCTTAGTCTGCAGCATGATCTCCTGGCTCTTCAGTTCCTTAGATCTCAGCTCCAACTGATCTGCCAGATCTTGAAGCTCTGACTCCTACAGAAAAAAGAATAACCTCTCTGTTTTAGCATCATGTTGTTCCAGGAGTGCACATACTAAAAGAGCCAAGTTTTATTAACTGATGCTAATCTAAACCATCAACTTCATCATATCTATAAAGGTAAACAAAGATGCATAGCTAGCAGGCATATATGTGCCTGGCTGTCTCACCTTCCGTGAGTGTGTCAGCTGGGTCTTTTTTATCTGGGCGTCAAGCTGCAAACGGAGTTTCTCCAGTTGGACAGTATGTGAGGCTTGAAGACGATCTCTGTCCTCCTGCAGAGTGGACAGCAAACGCTCCCTCTGAGCAGTCTCCTGGAACACAGACAAAAAGTCATATACTGCAACTGCCAAGATTGTGAACTACAATGTTGAAACATTAGTTTAAACTTCAGTTGAATCATCATACTGCATATAAAGGTAGAAGTTGCATAGAATATATCTGATATACTCTCTGACCTCATCGAGGTATTTCTCTCTGAGGCTGTTCATCTCCCTCCTGTGGTCGTCCCTCAGCTGCTCCAGCTTCCTCTCGTGATCCCGCTGCACTTCCTCTCTTATCTCCTGAAGTACATCTCCCAGCTAGGCAGCGGTAGGGACGGTCAGTTTACAACAATAAAAAAGTTAGGACAAATCAAAAAAAGGTCAAATTAATGATGTCATTCTTTTCTTGTGAGTGTCCTAAGCTCTCTGTGGTACTCTGCTAATTGCTGTTCAGGTCGTGGACTCATCATCAGATCCCTCATTCTTTCTGTGGTTCTGACCTCTTGTTTAATAGAGTCCAGTTTCTCTCCTCTCTCTCTCTGGAGTTTTCTCCTCTCAGCCTGCAGCTCCTCTTCTGACTCCACCTTCAGATGCTCAAGCTCCTGCCTCCTCTGCACCTCCAGTCTTTCACGTGCCGCAGCTTGTTCTTCCCCCAGAGTCATTTTTAATTCCTTTAACATGACCTCACTTTCCTCCCTGAGGACACAGTCATCAGTAACAATGGTGATTACATTTATGTTCAAGTCCTATGAGGGCTTCAGTGTGTTAATAGCCACCATATTATAAAAAAAGAGTCTGACCTGAGTTTGTGTTGCTGTTTCTCTCTCTCCCTCTTAACAGTCTCTCTGAGCTCCTTCAGCATTCCATCAGACTCTTCATTCAGCCTGGCTTCCTCCTCTCTTCTCTTAGACAGAAGATGCTGCTGGAGAGTCCTGGGAAGATGCACAGTATGAAGTGTGTTGTGTTTGTAAGTGTGTTAAACCAAATGACCTCTATAAGGACTACAGTATACTCTCCATCATTACCTCAGTCTTTTTTCACTCTCCTCCTTCAGTTTCTTCTCCTCCTCCTCCTCTTTCTTCCTCAGCTCCTCCTGAAGGAGTTGCAGCCTCTTCTCTTTTTCCTCCAAGACATGCTCCCTCTTCTCCTCTATCTCTCGCTCAGTCTTTCTGGTCACCTTCTGCTCCTCTTCCTCCTCCCTCTCCTTCAGAATTCTCTCCTCCCTTTCAACCCTTTTCCTTTCCTCTTCCTCCTCCCTCTCCTTCAGAATTCTCTCCTCCCTTTCAACCCTTTTCCTCTCCTTTTTCTCCTCCTCCTCCTCTGCTTTCCTCTCCCTCTCTTTCTTCTCCCTTTCTCTCTGGATACTCCAGGTGGGCTCTTCTCCCAGCAGGCTCTCTTTAGTTTTTAATAGAAAATCAGCATCATCGAGTTGGGTGTTCTCAGTCCGGACCAGTCGACCTCTAGAGGTTTCAGGCCTCGGTAGCCCCAGAGACATGCCAAGGCCTTGGGCTTTTTGATGGTGGCTGATGCCGCCTTCTGAAAGGGAGGAGCTAGAGAGTGAAGGTGAAGGGCTGGACTGATGAAGGACAAGCCGCTCAACTTTATGGACTGGAGGGTCTGCCTGTGTATGCCTAGGGACAGAGCAGGAGAGAAGTTCCAGTATTTGTAAGGTAAGGAAAATACCTTAGCAGATGTTTTAAGTAGGAACCTTGTGTTTGGCTCAGTATTCTTTGTCTGTCCTTCCTCTCTGTCGCCTGATTCTTCTGTTGTTTTGTTTTTGTCATCTCTCTCTAGTGGACTGACAGTACCAGAGAGGTCATTGATGTCTAGAACTTTCTCTGACAGCTTGAAGATACAAAAGCAACACATTATAAGGCAGGTTGACAACAGTTAAAGTAAATAATGTTTAGTGCTTAAAGTGCATGTTCAAAAAAACTGTACCTTGACATTGAATGAGGATGAAGCGTCCTTGATGTTCTTACTGGCCTCGGACTCCTGCAATAACACACATGCAAACATACTCACTGATATTGTAACAGTTCTGAATGGCCACCTACATGTACATGTGCCAAGCTGCTCACAAGCAACACTAAAGCATGCTGCCTAGACACATGAACACAGTAAGTGTTAGCCCAACACAGACAGGGCCACTGCAAACTCAATCACACATCTGTAACTCAAGCAAGCAGTCTCTGGGGGTGGGGTGGGGGGTGGGGGAACAATGTATGGTCCAAAATCAACCACCAATCTATGGGCAGATAGATTACTAAAATCTGCTTTCGGGAGAGGGATCAGAACTTTTCAATCCAGTCCTCAGGGGCTCATGTGGTTAGGATAATTTATAAGGCAGTGTGCAGGACAGCCCCCCAGGCAGAGTTGGATTCTGGGAGCTACATGCACCTGCTTGCAGAGAATCAGGCAGGATCAAGGTTGGGGTTGGAAAGTGAATCTGGGGGAAAGGGGGGACAAACACGCACAAAGTCAACACCGAGCCCTACCTCTGTAGGAAGGGGGGATTTTTTTGACACAATCTTCATCTCGTCAGCAAGACTTTCTTGGTAAAGCATCTTCTGGCCTAGCTCTGCTGGTTGAACATGAGCCGCTTCCTCTTTAAACACCTCGACGACTTCATCCTCACTCTCTAATTCTCTCTGTGGCTTTTGAACGTCTGACTCATCCTCTATCTCTGCTCCGTCCCTCTCAGTTTCCTCTCTCTCGCTCTGAACACATCTTTCTAACACATCCTCATCACTCTCTGTCAGTTTCCTCTGGCTTAGGGAGCATCTCTCCAAAGCCTCTTCGCTCTCATTCTCCTCGTGCTCCTCTTGCCTTTCTTTGTTACTTGTTTCCACCTCCTCTTTCTCACTCCTGTTTTGTTCTCCATTATTTATGCTTTCCTCAAGCTCATCTTCGTCTTTGTCATCCTCACTTTCATTATCTTGCTCACTTTGGAAGCACTTTTCTACAACTTCGTCACTAACTTCCTCAAATTCATCTTCTTCAACTTTTAGCTCCTCCTCTTTCTCATCAATAACACTCTCCCTAGCATCATCACTCTTCAAAGTCTCCTCTCCATCTATGGGTTCATTATCCTCAGCACATCTCTCTAATTGTTCTTCACTGTTATTTTCCTCTTGTTCATTACTCTCCTGTCTATTGTAGTGGTTTATGTTTTCTGACTCTCCTCCCCCTTCATCTTTTTTTTCACTGTTATCTTCAGAGCATTCCTCTTCTACCTCATCACTCACTCCCTCCTCCTCCTCCTTCTCACTCTCTTCTCTTCCTCCCTGATCTTCTTCCTCCTCTCCCTCCTTCTCTTGACACTTTGTATCTTTCTCATCTGGTTCCTCTCCATCCCCCTGCTCATTCACTTCGCCTCCTGTCACCTCCTCTCTTTCCTCTTCTGTTTCTCCTTCTTTTTCACCCTCTCCCTTCACTTTTTGAACATCCTCAATCTCTCCTCTCTCCTCTCTGTCTTCCCCCTCACTGATCTCCTCTGGCACCTCCTCTTCTGAGTGCTCAGCAGAGTGCTCAGGGATGGTAGCACCTGCACTCTTGTCACTGACATGGCTTCCACTGCCTGCCTGGTGAGAGACGTGGAAGTGGCGGCCCTTCAAAGAGTCCTTGGTGGAAGGCAATAGGAAGAACAGTCCATCGATCCCAAACAGAGGCACAAAGGAAGGCGTGCAGAGACACAGAGGAGAAAAGGGATGGAGGAGGGCAGGTGAGGAAAGGAGGCAGACAAAAAGATTGTGACCCCTGCTGAAAGATGGAGGATGCATGCAAACCAGTAGATCATGCATTTGACAATATTACTCATGTTAGATCTCCAAGACATAAAAATTAACTCAAAGAAAACAAGCATGTACGCTCAAATAAAATACCACTGTGGATCTCTTTTACACTAAAACACAGGTACACACACACACAAGGGCACATTTAAGTGCTGACATCAATACTGCTGAAAACTGTCTCTGTTTGTAAAACCAAAAGTAATATATAGTTATATGAAGGAGTTACATGATTCATGGATTTGGAATGACTGTTATATGGCGATGGTGGGAGAAGCACTATGAATGATGATAATAAATAAGTGAATATAATACAAACACTACTGCTGACACATGCTCCAGTTATTTAGATTCAGACAGCAAAACAGTAACAGTGACAGTAGGAAGACAGAAGGACAAACAGGAAGACACAGTAACAGCCGTGCCCGTAGGACAGATCCCAGCAGCACAGCAGCTGAAAGAACAAATATGGGTCATATTGCAAAAGGTGAGGGGTTTAAAGACACACAAGAGAAGGAGTAACAGATGGTTGAGGTCACAGTTACATGAGGTAACAACAAGAGCATTACAGCAATGATACACTGACTGACTTACCACCAACTTTGAAACACATGTAAATCTACTACAGAAAGTAGTAACTAAAGATAATTCAATACTACTCTACTACTACTAGTAAATGAATTTGTGAGTGTGTGGGTCTGTGTGTTTTTACCTGTTGGGGTGGTGGCTCAGGGCAGTGGTCTCCAGATAGGGTCAAGTCCTGCAACTCTGGCTCTGTTCTCTCCTCAGCTGGAGCTGCGTCACTGGCTTCACTGTCCTGAAGTAAACATTCACACAAGATGAAAACTTTCCTCTGGAGCAGATAAACTGTCAACATATTCATACGTTCATGGTGCACTTAATAATAAAGGAATCATCAAACTGAAATACATCACAATATATCTGTGAGAGAACCACTTCATACCTCATATTGCAGGCCTCCTCCAAGATCCAGATCTAGATGGAGATTCTTCATTGGCCTGTCAGAACTACGAGGACTTGGCTGAAAAAGAAACACTCTGGATTCATAAGGGCATGGAGTGTATTTCTAAGAGCCGTAGAAAGCTACACATACCTCATTATCTGAGATTTTGTATTCATCAATTTCATCATCATCCTCATCAAATCCAGGTAAAGTAAGCGACACCTTCTCATCATGCCGGCTGCCTAAAACACTAGATGCTCCGCTGCTTTGAGGACCCTGACAAAAAAAGAAAATAATATGGTACATACATGGTATATGGCATATGGTATGGGTTGGGAGAGGATAAAAACTGAGAGGCACATGATACGCTCCTTCATATACCAAACAGATCTTACACGAAGGGGTGTCTTGAGGGGTTCCAGGCCCCCAGAGTTGCCAAGGGATCCCCGGACAGTACGGGCAGATCCAGAAAGAGAGCCTTGACCAGCAGTGTCCAGACTTCTCAGAGGAGGCAGGCTGGCAAGCGGAGACTGTAAAGGTCCCAAAGATGTACTCAGCGCCTAGGAGGAAAAACACAGTAAGTGAGGTAAGTACTTACATCTAGTTTAACTGTAATTCTACTTCTGTACATGCACGCCCAAGACAGGTACCTTCTCGAAGTCATCCTGTTTACAGTCAGTGGAAACCGACATATCCAAATGCATAAAAGACCTGCCCATGACATTTAACTTGTAGAACCTTGCCTTTAACTGTACAGGAAGCAGGAATACATATTCCCAACATATAAATGAAAGAAATCTTAAAAACTGCTGAAACATGACAAAAGGAAAAGTACAAATATTTACATTTCTCTCTTTGAGCATAAATCACACATCCTTTTGTGTCCATAGGTACTACTATAAAAACTGTCACTATTCTGAATAGTCAATACATGTCAAATGGCCAGCAAAAAGCATAAAATACAACAAGAAATGTAACAACTACTCACTCCAGGAGTCTTGAGTGGCTCCTTTTTCTTCTTTTCTTTTTTCTCCTTCTTCTCCTTTTTCTTTTTCTTCTCCTTCTTTGCCCCTGTGCCCCCTGCATTAGCTGTGAGCTGGACGCGTTCACGCTCCTTTGTCACCAAACGGCGGTATAACTCGTCACAGGGGTGATCCCAGGTGGACTGGCCAGTGGAGAAGTTGAAATAGTAAATGTCCCCTGTCACATCCTGGCTATGAGGAAAGAGACCAAAGGCGCAGAGACAGGAAGGATAGGGATATCAGCAAAGGTTGCCACCTTAATCACAGAACTGAACCAAATAAACTACATAATTCCATATAACAGTCAACATTCAGGGTCCTAAATAAGTAATAGCTGTTTATGAACACAGTGACAGTGTGTCAAATTTTATATTTTATCTTAACTGATGATTATTCCTTTAGTGATAAAATGCCTAACATTACTGTGTGCTTTCAGGTTAGTCAATCACTCTAACAATTGCTCTGCAGCTGACATCTCTCAACCTCAGTTGTCAAAAACAGACCCTAACAACTGATTACTATGAAGGACACTCACTCACTAGATTGCTGGGTCAGCATAGCTGAAATTAAAATAGCTCCCCAGCCTCCCTCCCCTTTACTTACCAAGGCTTCCACTCTGCAGGCAATGGGACAACAATGCCCTCCTTGGCCAGCCATAGTAGCTCCGGCTCCTTGTCAGGATCAATGCCAATCTCTCTTGCATACTCATGGATTTCTGATCACAAAGGGAGTACATTTTGAAAACGTTATGTGAAAAGCTAAACAAAGTATCATTTAACACAGTGCTCAGTACATCTATCCACGTCTACATTTCGAGCTAATCTAGATTCACATCACTGCTTTAGTACCTTGTTCAGAGGGTATATAGTCCTCATCATAGTCCTCCTCAAGGATCAGCTGGTCTCCTATGAGAGCAGCTGCAGTCATGGTTACTGCGGAGACAAATCGTGATGCAAAACAGAGTGACAAATGTGTTGTAGCTGGATATTGTACACACACATGGAATAAGAGATATTTTAGCTCTGTGCTGTGCTTTAGAAGGGGAAACGTGGGGATTTGCTCTCATATTAGGCTCAGATAATGAGATTAACAAACAAGCTAACTTCTTGCATCTTTGATCTACAATTAGAGCGGAGGTTCTTAAACCCTCGTGAGGGTGTGCATCGCTATTCCACACGAACATCTTGGTAAATGATAAATATGGTCGTAAAATCATATTAAAAACAGAAGAAACACAAGAAGAAAAGAAGTGAGCTAAGCTAACTAATTTAACGTTAGTCCCTCGGCTAACTTAACCAGCTAGCCTGACGTTAGCACAGCGAGCTAAATAGTTGAAGAATAGCTTAATCGTGACCAACGACTTACCTTGCACGCTTTTAATGTTTTTCTTATTAGCATGTGTGGCAAAAACTGTCAGCGGTCATGTCTTCAACAGAAACATTGTGTTCGCAGGGTGGAGAAAGATGCGAAAGTTAGACCACTAACAACATCTCCAATGACGCTTTCGCCGTTTCCTGTTGACGATGAAGCCGCGGCTCTGATTGGCTGAGCCGTATGAGGCTTTCATGAGCCCCCCCGATTCCGTGCTGCCGTTTACTTCTATGGGAAAGATAGCAGCGAGTGCCTTATTTCATGGTAAATATCAAAATAAACCCCACAAAAGTACATTTCCAGCCGCTGTTTGTACATTGTGAGTAATGGGATTACATTCTGCATCATTGTCTTGACCAGTTGTTGTGACAAAAGCAGCAAAATCTGTACAAATCCATAACAAACGCTTCAACGCAATCCTTTCCCTGTTATGTCTGTTAGGACCGCATGGTTCTGCTTGTGATGGTTAACATAGTCAACTGGTCTCTGTAAGTAAACACTGTGCTACTTAACCCTCATGTGTTGTTCGGGACATTTTTGTCCTCTGAGAGAAATTTTTCTGTTTATTTTGGCCATAACTTTGTCAATATGTGGACAAATTGAATCATTTTTCCTCAATAAGCTTAATTTTACATAAATTTTGTTAATATGATTTTAAAATTTTTCATAGGTCAACGGTACACTGTGGGCAAATTTTACCCCCTAATGTGTTGTTCGGGGACAAAAACGTCCCCTAACTTTAACGGTTTTAAAAATATATTAGATAAATATTTTTTTGAAATTTTTTTGCATAGACCTTTTAATTAACTTCAGTTCTAATCAACAGTAGTGAAAAAAATCATTTTCCCCCAGGATTTTAACCCTTTAATCACCAATTTTATAAGGGGTGGTGCTGAAAATTGAAAAAAAAAAAACACAAAATGGCTCATTTTTAATAGAAAAGGTGAATGTGGACTGGATTCTTTTGAACCTTTATTACAGTCTTGGTCATGTCAAACATCAGTAAAAAAATTGACTTTATTGCATTATTAGTTTTTGCACAGCACTGGATTTTCTTTTTTTCTCCCATTTTGTCCCATAGACTTACATTATAAACACACTTTTTTTGACTGCACAGCCATGGCACTAAATAGTCATGCATTCTTGATTGTTGGTGGTTTACCCTGTTGGTAGGAGGTAAAATTTGTGATTTTTACAGTTAACAACTTAGAGAGGAAGAGAGCCATTTGCACACTGATCTTGTTGTCTGTGAGTACACACAACCACAGAGTCTTCATAGTAAACAAAAACAAAGAAAGTGTTGCTATGCATGTGTGGCCCTTTGATGTCTACAAGTGCTGACTAAACAAAACAAAAAGGCAAGTGGTCTTACATGTGACCTTGTGGTCATTTGATGGTGAGAAGAGCAGAAAGCAACATGAAGAGAGGATTCACTTGTGCACAATCTCTGGAAATGATTGTGCAGCCTGGCTCTATGAAGGGCCAGGCTGTGAAGCTGTGAAGGCTGCACAAGTAGATCCGTCACTTGTTCACAAGCGAATCCTTCATTCGTTCACAAGTGAATCCTTCACTCATGCACAGGTGAATCCTCTCTTCATGCTGCTTGCTGCTCTTGTCACCATTAAATGACCAGGAGGATGCATGCAAGTCCACTAGTGTTTTTGTTTTGTTTAGTCTGAACCTCTCAGCATCAAAGGGCCCGGCACTTACTTTTAGGGCTGCAAAAAATTTACTTTACTTTACTTTACTAAACTACTTTTAATACTAATTTTAGTAGGGGACTAAACTGTAGATTAGATTTGGTTAGTCAATGATTATTTATTATGTTATCAAGTTATCTATCTATGGTGTCTATTTAGTAACATGCACATGTACGTATGGTCGTGTGGAGCGCAACACACCATGGAAAAGGGGCACTTAGACTTCACTTAGACTAATTCAGTGATCTCAACTGAGACACTAACCTAAAAGTAAAGTCACTCTACTGGAGGACATGTTGTTTTTTAAAAAAAAAAAACAGCTATTTTACCCATCCACAGCTTCAGACGCCAGAACTCCTGGATGTTTTCATTTTACATGCTTATGCATCGCCGTTGTACGTCTGAATTAGGTACACTTCACTTACTTAGTAACTTTATTTTCCTGACTTTCCTTCCCTGACAGTGTGCAAATGGCTCTCTTCCTCTCTAACATACACACACAGTGTGTAGACACACAATTATGTGCTAAAATACTCCCTATAACTCCATATACAAGCCAGAAACTACAGTACATGAGCACAGGCCTGCAGGTAAAGGGTTAATATGGTAATTAAGTTGTTAACTGTAAAAATCACAAATTTTACCTCCTACCAACAGGGTAAACCACCAACAATCAAGAATGCATGATTATGTAGTGCCATGGCTGTGCAGTCAAAAAAAGTGTGTTTATAATGTAAGTCTATGGGACAAAATGGGAGAAAAAAAGAAAATCCAGTGCTCTGCAAAAACTAATAATGCAATAAAGTCAATTTTTTTACTGATGTTTGACATGACCAAGACTGTAATAAAGGTTAAAAAGAATCCAGTCCACATTCACCTTTTCTATTAAAAATGAGCCATTTTGTGTGTTTTTTTTTCAATCTTCAGCACCACCCCTTATAAAATTGGTGAATAAAGGGTTAAAATCCTTGGGGAAAATGATTTTTTCACTACTGTTGATTAGAACTGAAGTTAATTAAAAGGTCTATGCAAAAAAATTTCAAAAAAATATTTATCTAATATATTTTTAAAACCGTTAAAGTTAGGGGACGTTTTTGTCCCCGAACAACACATTAGGGTAGTGTTTGCGAACAATTCAATTCAATTCAATTCAGTTTTATTTATATAGCGCATATTACAATCAGACATTGTCTCAAAGCGCTTCACAGGAACCCCCCTAAGAGCACTGTGGCAAGGAAAAACTCCCTTTAAGAGGAAGAAACCTTGAGCAGGACCCGTCAACTTAAGGGGGAACCAGTCCTGCTGCTAGTCAGAGAGGATGAGGGAGAGAGAGAGAGAGAGAGAGAGAGAGAGGATGAAGGAGAAAGAGAGAGAGGGAGAGAGGAGCAAACATGATACAAACATGATACAGTACAGAGCAAACATGACAGCAAGATGAAACAGTGATATATTGTAATAGATATCTATATATATCGTCGGTCCATAAGTAGGAATAGTAATTTGATAGTAAAGATGAGCAGCAGGGGCTAGTGAAGTCGATGAGCACAGGAGAGACTGCAGGTCAGTATGCAGGTCTTGAGACCTGCAAAGAGAGAGAGCGAGAGCGAGGCACAGAACTACAAGGAAGACAGTTAACACAGATTATGAGACGATATTACCCAGTATGATCCAGACTAAGGAGAGTGGAGGAGAGGTCAGAGGGTGTTCAGAGGATCGTGTTTGTGCCCCCCGACAACGTAGAGCAAGAGAGACTTCACGGGCCGGACTGCAGGTCATCATCCAGGTCTTGAGACCAGTGTGAGCCAGACTAAGGAGAGAAAAGGAGAGGTTGGAGGGTGAGAGGGAAACTGCTCAGTGGATCATGTTTGTGCCCCCCGACAACGTAGGCCTAGAGCAGCATAGCTGTGCTACACACTAGGTCTAAGGCTAACTGTACGCCTTACTAAACAGAAAAGTTTTAAGTCTAGTCTTAAAGGTGGAGGCAGTGTCTGCCTCTCGGACCCAGATTGGTAACTGGTTCCATAATAGCGGTGCCTGATAGCTGAAAGCTCGTCCTCCCATTCTACTTCTATGAATCCTAGGAACTACTAGTAAACCTGCACTCAGAGATCTGAGTGTCCTATTAGGAACATATGGTACAATCAGGTCCTGCAGATACAATGGAGCAAGTCCATGAAGAGCCTTGTAGGTTAGAAGAAGGATCTTGAAGTGTATTCTTGAGTCCACTGGGAGCCAGTGAAGAGACGCTAGGACAGGAGAGATATGATCCCTTTGGCTGCTTCCTGTCAGAACTCTAGCTGCTGCGTTCTGGATCAGCTGCAGACTGTTGATGGAGTAATGTGGACATCCTGACAATAAAGAGTTGCAGTAGTCCAGTCTTGAAGTGACAAAAGCATGGATGAGCTTTTCAGCATCACTCTGAGAGAGGATGCTCCTGATCTTAGTAATATTACGCAGGTGAAAGAAAGCGGTCCTGGAGACCTGCTTAATATGAGAGACAAACGACATGTCTTGATCAAAGATAACTCCAAGGTTCCTCACAGTCGTACTGGAGGCCAGAGTAATTCCATCCAGGGAGAAAGTATTATCTGATAAACTAGTTCTGAGATGTTTCGGTCCAAAAACAATGACCTCAGTCTTGTCCGAGTTTAATAGTAAAAAGTTGGAGGACATCCAGTCCTTTATGTCCTTTAGACACGCCTGTAGTCTGACTAGCGGCTCCGTTTCTTCAGGCTTCATGGATAAATACAGCTGGGTATCATCAGCATAACAATGAAAGTTTATGCCGTGCTTCTGGATGATGTATCCTAGAGGGAGCATGTAGAGGGTGAACAGGATCGGTCCGAGCACAGAACCCTGTGGAACACCGTGGTTAACCCTTGTACCTGTGGAAGACACATCGTTAGTGTGAACAAAATGAAATCTGTCAGATAAATATGATTTAAACCAGCGCAGTGCTGTTCCTGTAATCCTGATCTCGTGTTCCAATCTGTGTAGCAGGATGCGATGGTCTACGGTGTCGAAGGCAGCACTGAGATCCAGTAGAACGAGTACAGAGACGAGACCCCGGTCCGATGCCATGAGGAGGTCATTGGTGACTTTAAGCAGTGCTGTTTCTGTGCTGTGATGGGCTCTGAAACCAGACTGGAAAGCATCAAACAGACTGTTACTACACAGGTGGTCGTTTAGCTGACTTACAACAGCTCTTTCAAGTAGTTTGGAGATAAAGGTGAGGTTGGAGATCGGTCTGTAGTTTCCTAGGACGTCCGGGTCCAGTGAAGGTTTTTTAAGTATCGGAATGATCACAGCAGTTTTAAAAGCCTGTGGTACATATCCTGTTTCCAGAGACAAGTTGATCTGTCCTAATATAGAGTCTCCGATCAGAGGAATAGCATCCTTGAGGAGCTGTGAAGGGATCGGATCCAGAAGACAGGTAGTAGGTTTAGACTTGCAGATGCTGGTGGTCAGCTCAGGGAGGCCGATGGGCGCGAAGCAGTCCAGAGTTAGATCAGGATCCGTTTCCAGAAGTGGCGGTGTATCCTCAGCGGTCACAGAGAGATTGTGGTTGATTTGTCCTCTAATAGTGGTGATTTTATCAGTGAAGAAGCTCATGAAGTCTTCACTACTAAGAGCTGCAGGAATGCGAGGCTCCACAGAGCTGTGGCTCTTTGTCAGCCTGGCCACGGCGTTGAAGAGAAAGCGCGGGTTGTTCTTGTTTTCTTCTATTAGTGATGAATAGTAGGCTGTCCTGGCTTTACGAAGGGCCTTCTTATACGTCAGCAGACTGTCTCTCCAGGCCCTCCGGGAGTCATCTGATTTAGAGGACTGCCACATCCTCTCCATCCTACGTGTAATCCGTTTCAGTGATCGGATGTTTGAGTTGTACCACGGAGCTAGCCTCTTCTGGTTTGTAGTTTTCTTCTTCTTCAGTGGAGCAATCCTGTTTAAGACTGAGTGTAGTGTGTCTGCAGTGTTGTTGACAAAGCGGTCCAGCTCTGCAGGAGTAACATTTAAGTTGGTACCCCCATCAGTACTTGGGACTGTGGGGAGTACTGGTAGGATTGCTGTCCTAAACTGCTTTACGGCGTCTTCAGACAGACATCTGCTGTAGTAGACCTTTTCCTTAGGTGCTGGTAGGTCTGAAAGAGAGAAGTCAAAAGTTATTAATGAGTGATCTGAAAGAACAGGATTTTGAGACCACACTAGCAGGTTCTCAGCTTCCAGGCCGTAGGTGAGAACCAGATCAAGGGTGTGACTGTGACAGTGTGTGGGTTCATTTACTAACTGAGAGAACCCAACTGAATCCAAGAGTGAGTTGAAGGCAATCTTCAGACTGTCGGAGTCGACGTCCATATGAATGTTAAAGTCACCCACTATGATGACTTTATCTGTGCTAAGCACTAAACTTGATAAGAAGTCTGAAAACTCCAGCAGGAACTCTGAATAAGCAGCAGCAGGTGGACGATACACTACGACGAGTAAAACAAATTCTGACTTCTTCCAGCTTCCGTGAGACAGGCTGAGAGTGAGACTCTCAAAAGAAGTATGAGTAGACTTAGGTTTAGGATTCATCTGAAGACTGGAGCGGTAGATTGCTGCCACTCCTCCTCCGCGACCTGTAACTCTAGGAACATGACAGTTAACAAGACGGAGTTGATTCATTTAAAGCAACATATTCTTCACCCTGTAACCAAGTCTCAGTGAGACAAAGTATATCAGTGTGATGATCAATAATTAGATCATTAACTAAGAGCGACTTAGAGTGTAGGGATCGTATGTTAAACAATCCACACCTGAGTGTTCTGTTACCTTGTTCTATGTGTTTGTGTGTGTTAGTGTGTATTTTTATGAGGTTATTATGATTAATATATCTTAGCTTGTGTGCTTGATGAACTGTGGGAGGACGTGCATGAGGGTTAATTATGACACTCATAAGGAATGCAGTAGTGACGGATGACATGTTTGTTTACCTGTCTGCAGGGCTGCTTATGGCCTTATAGAGAGGCCTAATGACTTTGCCTCCTACCTGTTGGCCATTGCCATCTGCAACCTGCTGCTCTACTTTGCCTTTTACATCATCATGAAGGTGTGTGAGTAACGTGTAGATTTAGAGAAGAGCAGGAATGTTGTGTACATTGTAAGTTTGTTGTCTGTTTGTGCATTTTTAGCTGCGGAGCGGGGAGAGAATTAAGTGTCTGCCGTTGGTATGCATTCTCTTCACTGCTGTGGTGTGGGGCTTTGCACTGTATTTCTTCTTCCAGGGACTCAGCACCTGGCAGGTCAGTAACACGTACACACACCAGATTCTGGTTTGTGGAGGAACTTATTAATATAATATGCACTGAATGTTTTTATTTCTTTCTCCTGGCAGAAAACTCCTGCAGAGTCGCGTGAACACAACAGGGACTGCATCCTGTTGTCTTTCTTTGACGACCACGACATTTGGCACTTCCTCTCCTCCATTGCCATGTTTGGATCTTTCCTGGTATGATGAGGATATGTGTGTTGTGTGTTTATCTACACAGCAACATACTTAAAACATTTTTGTTGCTTTCGGAATGTGGAGTTTGCAAATTGCACGCTAACGACTTTCCTGCTCTTCCCTCAGGTCCTCCTGACCATGGACGATGACCTTGACACCGTCCAGAGAGACAAGATCTTCGTCTTCTAGATTTATCATCAATCTTCTGTGAGGAGCTCAACTGTTCCTCCCTGCCTTATCGCCCTTGTCTCCATTTGCATCTACTCCATGTTTTAATAAGCACAGCCAGTAGCCTGTTCCTCCGGCTGTCGACGAGTGCATCTTTGCCTCTGGTAGCCAATTAGCCAGTCAGGGAAGGGCAGTAGCCCCTCCCTCCTCCTGTATGGACACTAATGTGCCAATGAATAGCTGGATCAACATCAAAATGATGCGGACATGTTTTGTCCTCTTGCTGCCATCATCGATATAACTGTCGTAATTGATGTTTACTTATTGCTGATGATGAATAACAATGTAAACTGTCCAAATGAACTTATTTTATATTGTGTGCATTACAATGTGGCCCACAAGTCAACAATGTATGTTGAATTTAAGGTTTGTGGGCTGTTTATATGTTGTGTGTGTGTTTGTACAGGTGTGTGTGTGCATGTTTGTACAGACATGAATCCTGTCCAGTCTTAGTGGCCTTCAATGTCCCAATCATGTTTGTCACATACTGTGCTCTGACTGATCAGATCCTCCAGCTAGCCATCCGTTCTCATTGGAGAATATTGATGATGATGATGATTGTATTTTCTTGACTGCCCTCAAGTGTGACTGCGAAGGTATTTTTGCACTGTGCTGTATGAAAAATAGGTTTTAATGTAAAACATTGCATTGAGCAGTTACTGAATAAAGGTCTCCTTTTCAGAAAATGACAATCACCATGTATATTACACACATACAGCCTGTAACAGGACTGGTGCACAAGATATACATGGATATAAAACTATTAAAATATTTCATAGAAAAATACAGCATTGTTTACACAAATATACATGCAAAACGTGTTCTCTGCCTGCAGAGCCACACTAGTGGCTCACTATATGCAAACATTGAGTGAGGGAGGATTAACACCAAAAAGTGGTTTGGCTTCACCAGCTTCACAAAAACATTCATTCTAACAACACATTTAATTCTGCTAAAAAGATTATTAAACTAAGAAATTCACATAAGTGCATTACAAAACCTGACGATAAAGGGAATGTAACCTGTAATGACAAACTTGACCTCACATTTTCAGACCAATTTTGGAGAGATGTTGGAAGGAAGGCTTTTAATAATTGGCTGTGATTGTCTTACAGTTATTGAGTACACAAACTCCTGTATGTGACTTGGCTGGCATTTCTGTTTATTGAGACTGTATGTCCTCAGCCCTCTGTGACATGTGCCTCCCTGAACGTCCTCTCCAGTCATCTTTTCTCTCCAATTGCAGCAGAGGGGGTGGGACTATACCTGAAAACCTTTGCTCTGACAGTTTGTAAAAAAGAAATGTAAACATCACAATGTTGATCTGTCACAGTCATTAGTGCTCCAAAGTCCTCTGAGACTGAACTGTGCGTCGTGTCCTCAGTAATGATAGACTCTGATCTGGTTGTTATCATCAAGACCCAGCTGGACCAGGCTCTTCTTGTTGGAGGGAGGCTGATAGCGTGTTAACAGAGGTCTGGAAGGTGCAGTTAAAGACGATGTGCTAATATGGTAATAAGTAATAGATAACCTGAAGTAGTAAACAGGTAACCGGGAAACCAAATGTACTAAATGACAGGTTGGATGAGTACCTGAGATAAAAGGATACATGCTGGTGTCTTTCTTGCGCATCTCCAACCACCTCTTGTTGCTGTCAATTAATCCCTGCAGCCTCTGGCCATCCATGGCCACTGATGTCTGTGTGGGTCGCAGGCCACGGCTATGTTCACTAGGACACAAGCACAGTTTTGGGAGTGCAGTGAGTACATTAAGAGTATACTGTGTAATCAGTTCTAACCGAATGATTGACTGTGTGTTGTCGTACCTAACAGGAGTGTATGATGAGTAGGCCGGGGTGCGCCTCGCGCTGGAATACACTGGGGCAACAGGTGCTCCTGGAGAACAGAACTACAGGTCAACAACAGTGAAAGAGATTAAACCCCAGTAATGGTGCTTTACTATTACACTGACATACCAGGGAAAATCTGGCTCCATCGGCTATTAATGAGGTCCTCAGAGGTCCTCAGTTCGCTGCTGATGGGGGCACTGAACAGAGGATTAGCTGTAGAGCTGCTCTGAGGTGCCCAGGCCCACGTAGGTCTCACGGGAGGAGGTGGAGTTAAGAGGTTGGGATCAAGGTTGTGCATTTGGGGAATGACTGATGCAGAGGTGGAGGCGTTGGGAGCTGGGTAGGAGTGATGATGTGACAGAGGCACAGGGATAGCTGAGTAGGCTGTGGTGCTCTGCCTCTGGGCCAGTGAACCCAGGGAACCCAGTGCACCGAGGACTGTGTTGAGCTGCCCCGAGATCTGCTGCAAGGACTCTGCTAACTCCTGGACTTTGGCTGGAACAGTAGGGAGACCTCCTGATGAAAGAGGGAAAAAAGCAGGTAGAGAGCTGCACAGTGGGTTTAAAGGCAGTTGAGCTACTTTCAAAGTCTTACTGCCTGATGCTGCAATTTGCATCAATAACTATACTCTCTGAATTCAGAAAAAAGGATTTACCTTCTCAAAATGACAAAAAAACTTTACAAAATGTCTTTTTAATTACACTTTGATCAGACGTTTCCCAAGCATCACCATGTTTTAAGATTTCCTAAGTATCAAAAGTAATCCAGTGATGGGTGGTTGAATTATAAGCATGAGCTGCTAGTAGCTAATTCAGCAGACCTTGATGGTCCAAAATAATGGGGATTATAGTTTCAACAGCATAGTAATCCATTAAATTATTCTCTCGATACTAAACTTGTTTCATTCCTTATTCATTTAAGTGTAACATAAAGGGGTCACATTTAAACAGATATAGGAGCATCTGATTCTGTATTACCTGCACCATCCGGTGGATCCACCGTGCTGCTCAGGTCTGACTCAGTCACATCAAAGGTCACCTTCCTGCCTCCAGCCAGCCGAGACAAATTCTCAAAGTGCGGCTGAAGAACGAAACAGCCAAGACTCTTGTTAATGACTTTCGAATAAGAATGGCACCAAACTTTATACAGAGTATACAGCAGACTAGAGATACAATCTGATGTTTTCTCCTGACCTCCTCAGCTATAGAGCTCTCCAACTGCTGAAGCTGCTCCTCTTTCCTCCGCAGCAGAGTGTTTCCTCTCTGAACTGTGCGCTGAAGCTCTGCAACATTCCTGGCTTCCTGCAAGAAAAACAAAACAAACACTTGTTTAAAATCAACCCAACCTCACCAAGCTCCAGCTTGAGTCCCACAGGAGGTGGGTCTCAGTCCTCCCTACCTGCTGCAGGTTTGTTATCATTCCCTCAGTCACTCCTCCTTGATGACTGGGGACCTGAGTGGAGCTGGTCTGGGCTGCCTGCAGAGCTGTCTGTCTCTCCATCAGACGGCTGCTCTCCCTCTCCAGGAAGAGTTTGGTCTTGTGGATGGAGGCGCTGTGTGAAGAGAGGTACCGCCCGAAGCTGAGTGCAGAGCTGAGGGAACAGAAATTATAGTTAGTGACACATACAGTAGAACAATGGAGCGTGCTCAATGTTAAAAGTAAACATCTAGTGGTAATAATTCACTGACCTAGAATTAATTACCTAGAAATTATTGCTGTGCCACTAATCAGTCCATGTCAAGTACTAAACAAACCACACTCAAAGTACTAAATAAATAACCAACAGTGTGCATGTATGGCCAGGAACTGTTATGTTGTGTTTGTGTCTCCTTACTCGTCCATGCTGCTGTGGCTGTCGGGTGCAGGGGAGAGAGGCGGGTCGTCCAGGCCTTCTACAGTCAGCCATGCGTCTCTCTCGTCACTGGAGGGCGCAGTCACCTTCTCTGCCTTCTTCTTGTTCTGCTCTGATCTCAGGGAGTTGTTCACTCCTGCACTTAGTTCCAGCTCACTGAAAAAACAGACCATGATCCATTTAAAATCCTGCAAACTTTGCAAAGACAATTAACATGCAAATGAACACAAGCTTACAACAGTATATCATTTAGATTGAATTTTATTTATCTACTATGATGAAGGAAACGGAATCCTTTGAAGGAAACCAGTACCTGATTCTGTGACTGAGATGGTCACACCTCTCCTGCAGCAGCGCCACCTTGCTCTCTAGTCCTTCCTTTTCCTCCTTGGCTCTTCTCTCCCTGGCTTTGTCTCTCTCCTCCCTCAGCCTTTGTGCCTCCTCCTTGGCCTCACTCCTCTCTTCCCTAGCTCTGTGGATGAGTTCTCCGGCTTGAGCTTTCTCCACCCTCATCCTCTCCAGCTCCTCCTTCAGCTGGTCTCTCTCCTGGATCAGCAGAGGTAAGGCCTGAACAGGATGGTAAATTACAGTTTTACAGATGGTAAAGCTGGTACAAATATTCTATCCATGAGGAGAAAATCAGACTTTGGACCTCTATCTGACTCTCCACTTCTTCCTCCTCTTGTCCGAGCTTCTTCCTCCTCCTCTTCAGATCTGCTTCCTGATAGATGGCAAAAATGATTAGCTAATGTGGCTTACTTTAGTCTTATTAATACAAACAGTTTGGGAAAGGAACCTTAGTCTGCAGCATGATCTCCTGGCTCTTCAGTTCCTTAGATCTCAGCTCCAACTGATCTGCCAGATCTTGAAGCTCTGACTCCTACAGAAAAAAAGAATAACCTCTCTGTTTTAGCATCATGTTGTTCCAGGAGTGCACATACTAAAAGAGCCAAGTGTTATTAACTGATGCTAATCTAAACCATCAACTTCATCATATCTATAAAGCAGACAAAGATGCATAGCTAGCAGGCATATATGTGCCTGGCTGTCTCACCTTCCGTGAGTGTGTCAGCTGGGTCTTTTTTATCTGGGCGTCAAGCTGCAAACGGAGTTTCTCCAGTTGGACAGTATGTGAGGCTTGAAGACGATCTCTGTCCTCCTGCAGAGTGGACAGCAAACGCTCCCTCTGAGCAGTCTCCTGGAACACAGACAAAAAGTCATATACTGCAACTGCCAAGATTGTGAACTACAATGTTGAAACATTAGTTTAAAGTTCAGTTGAATCATCATACTGCATATAAAGGTACAAGTTGCATAGAATATATCTGATACACTCTCTGACCTCATCGAGGTATTTCTCTCTGATGCTGTTCATCTCCCTCCTGTGGTCGTCCCTCAGCTGCTCCAGCTTCCTCTCGTGATCCCGCTGCACTTCCTCTCTTATCTCCTGAAGTACATCTCCCAGCTAGGCAGCGGTAGGGACGGTCAGTTTACAACAATAAAAAAGTTAGGACAAATCAAAAAAAGGTCAAATTAATGATGTCATTCTTTTCTTGTGAGTGTCCTAACCACTCTGTGGTACTCTGCTAATTGCTGTTCAGGTCGTGGACTCATCATCAGATCCCTCATTCTCTCTGTGGTTCTGACCTCTTGTTTAATAGAGTCCAGTTTCTCTCTTCTCTCTCTCTGGAGTTTTCTCCTCTCAGCCTGCAGCTCCTCTTCTGACTCCACCTTCAGATGCTCAAGCTCCTGCCTCCTCTGCACCTCCAGTCTTTCACGTGCCGCAGCTTGTTCTTCCCCCAGAGTCATTTTTAACTCCTTTAACATGACCTCACTTTCCTCCCTGAGGACACAGTCATCAGTAACAATGGTGATTACATTTATGTTCAAGTCCTATGAGGGCTTCAGTGTGTTAATAGCCACCATATTATAAAAAAGAGTCTGACCTGAGTTTGTGTTGCTGTTTCTCTCTCTCCCTCTTAACAGTCTCTCTGAGCTCCTTCAGCATTCCATCAGACTCTTCATTCAGCCTGGCTTCCTCCTCTCTTCTCTTAGACAGAAGATGCTGCTGGAGAGTCCTGGGAAGATGCACAGTATGAAGTGTGTTGTGTTTGTAAGTGTGTTAAACCAAATGACCTCTATAAGGACTACAGTATACTCTCCATCATTACCTCAGTCTTTTTTCACTCTCCTCCTTCAGTTTCTTCTCCTCCTCCTCCTCTTTCTTCCTCAGCTCCTCCTGAAGGAGTTGCAGCCTCTTCTCTTTTTCCTCCAAGACATGCTCCCTCTTCTCCTCTATCTCTCGCTCAGTCTTTCTGGTCACCTTCTGCTCCTCTTCCTCCTCCCTCTCCTTCAGAATTCTCTCCTCCCTTTCAACCCTTTTCCTTTCCTCTTCCTCCTCCCTCTCCTTCAGAATTCTCTCCTCCCTTTCAACCCTTTTCCTTTCCTCTTCCTCCTCCCTCTCCTTCAGAATTCTCTCCTCCCTTTCAACCCTTTTCCTTTCCTCTTCCTCCTCCCTCTCCTTCAGAATTCTCTCCTCCCTTTCAACCCTTTTCCTTTCCTCTTCCTCCTCCCTCTCCTTCAGAATTCTCTCCTCCCTTTCAACCCTTTTCCTCTCCTTTTTCTCCTCCTCCTCCTCTGCTTTCCTCTCCCTCTCTTTCTTCTCCCTTTCTCTCTGGATACTCCAGGTGGGCTCTTCTCCCAGCAGGCTCTCTTTAGTTTTTAATAGAAAATCAACATCACCGAGTTGGGTGTTCTCAGTCCGGACCAGTCGACCTCTAGAGGTTTCAGGCCTCGGTAGCCCCAGAGACATGCCAAGGCCTTGGGCTTTTTGATGGTGGCTGATGCCGCCTTCTGAAAGGGAGGAGCTAGAGAGTGAAGGTGAAGGGCTGGACTGATGAAGGACAAGCCGCTCAACTTTATGGACTGGAGGGTCTGCCTGTGTATGCCTAGGGACAGAGCAGGAGAGAAGTTCCAGTATTTGTAAGGTAAGGAAAATACCTTAGAAGCTGTTTTAAGTAGGAACCTTGTGTTTGGCTCAGTATTCTTTGTCTGTCCTTCCTCTCTGTCGCCTGATTCTTCTGTTGTTTTGTTTTTGTCATCTCTCTCTAGTGGACTGACAGTACCAGAGAGGTCATTGATGTCTAGAACTTTCTCTGACAGCTTGAAGATACAAAAGCAACACATTATAAGGCAGGTTGACAACAGTTAAAGTAAATAATGTTTAGTGCTTAAAGTGCATGTTCAAAAAAACTGTACCTTGACATTGAATGAGGATGAAGCGTCCTCGATGTTCTTACTGGCCTCAGACTCCTGCAATAACACCCATGCAAACACACTCACTGATATTGTAACAGTTCTGAATGGCCATCTACATGTACATCTGCCAAGCTGATCACAAGCAACACTGAAGCATGCTGCCTAGACACATGAACACAGTAAGTGTTAGCCCAACACAGACAGGGCCACTGCAAACTCAATCACACATCTGTAACTCAAGCAAGCAGTCTCTGGGGGTGGGGTGGGGGGTGGGGGAACAATGTATGGTCCAAAATCAACCACCAATCTATGGGCAGATAGATTACTAAAATCTGCTTTCGGGAGAGGGATCAGAACTTTTCAATCCAGTCCTCAGGGGCTCATGTGGTTAGGATAATTTATAAGGCAGTGTGCAGGACAGCCCCCCAGGCAGAGTTGGATTCTGGGAGCTACATGCACCTGCTTGCAGAGAATCAGGCAGGATCAAGGTTGGGGTTGGAAAGTGAATGCGGGGGAAAGGGGGGACAAACACGCACAAAGTCAACACCGAGCCCTACCTCTGTAGGAAGGGGGGATTTTTTTGACACAATCTTCATCTCGTCAGCAAGACTTTCTTGGTAAAGCATCTTCTGGCCTAGCTCTGCTGGTTGAACATGAGCCGCTTCCTCTTTAAACACCTCGACGACTTCATCCTCACTCTCTAATTCTCTCTGTGGCTTTTGAACGTCTGACTCATCCTCTATCTCTGCTCCGTCCCTCTCAGTTTCCTCTCTCTCGCTCTGAACACATCTTTCTAACACATCCTCATCACTCTCTGTCAGTTTCCTCTGGCTTAGGGAGCATCTCTCCAAAGCCTCTTCGCTCTCATTCTCCTCGTGCTCCTCTTGCCTTTCTTTGTTACTTGTTTCCACCTCCTCTTTCTCACTCCTGTTTTGCTCTCCATTATTTATGCTTTCCTCAAGCTCATCTTTGTCTTTGTCATCCTCACTTTCATTATCTTGCTCACTTTGGAAGCACTTTTCTACAACTTCGTCACTAACTTCCTCAAATTCATCTTCTTCAACTTTTAGCTCCTCCTCTTTCTCATCAATAACACTCTCCCTAGCATCATCACTCTTCAAAGTCTCCTCTCCATCTATGGGTTCATTATCCTCAGCACATCTCTCTAATTGTTCTTCACTGTTATTTTCCTCTTGTTCATTACTCTCCTGTCTATTGTAGTGGTTTATGTTTTCTGACTCTCCTCCCCCTTCATCTTTTTTTTCACTGTTATCTTCAGAGCATTCCTCTTCTACCTCATCACTCACTCCCTCCTCCTCCTCCTTCTCACTCTCTTCTCTTCCTCCCTGATCTTCCGCCTCTCCTTCCTTCTCTTGACACTTTGTATCTTTCTCATCTGGTTCCTCTCCATCCCCCTGCTCATTCCCTTCGCCTCCTGTCACCTCCCCTCTTTCCTCTTCTGTTTCTCCTTCTTTTTCATCCTCTCCCTTCACTTTTTGACCATCCTCCATCTCTCCTCTCTCCTCTCTGTCTTCCCCCTCACTGATCTCCTCTGGCACCTCCTCGATGGTAGCACCTGCACTCTTGTCATGACATGGCTTCCACGGCCCGCCTGGCCAGAGGCCCTTCAAAGAGTCCTTGGTGGAAGGTAATAGGAAGAACAGTCCATCGATCCCAAACAGAGGCACAAAGAAAGGCGTGCAGAGACACAGGGGAGAGAAGGGATGGAGGAGGGCAGGTGAGGAAAGGAGGCAGACAAAAAGATTGTGACCCCTGCTGAAAGATGGAGGATGCATGCAAACCAGTAGATCATGCATTTGACAATATTACTCATGTTAGATCACCAAGACGTACGCTCAAATAAAATACCACTGTGGATCTCTTTTACACTAAAACACGGGTACACACACACACAAGGGCACATTTAAGTGCTGACATTAATACTGCTGAAAACTTTCTCTGTTTGTAAAACCAAAAGTAATATATAGTTATATGAAGGAGTTACATGATTCATGGATTTGGAATGACTGTTATATGGCGATGGTGGGAGAAGCACTATGAATGATGATAATAAATAAGTGAATATAATACAAACACTACTGCTGACACATGCTCCAGTTATTTAGATTCAGACAGCAAAACAGTAACAGTGACAGTAGGAAGATAGAAGGACAAACAGGAAGACACAGTAACAGCCGTGCCCATAGGACAGATCCCAGCAGCACAGCAGCTGAAAGAACAAATATGGGTCATATTGCAAAAGGTGAGGGGTTTAAAGACACACAAGAGAAGGAGTAACAGATGGTTGAGGTCACAGTTACATGAGACAACAACAAGAGCATTACAGCAATGATACACTGACTGACTTACCACCAACTTTGAAACACATGTAAATCTACTACAGAAAGTAGTAACTAAAGATAATTCATCCAACTACTCTACTACTACTAGTAAATGAATTTGTGAGTGTGTGGGTCTGTGTGTTTTTACCTGTTGGGATGGTGGATCAGGGCTGTGGTCTCCAGATAGGGCCAAGTCCTGCAACTCTGGCTCTGTTCTCTCCTCAGCTGGAGCTGCGTCACTGGCTTCACTGTCCTGAAGTAAACATTCACACAAGATGAAAATTTTCCTCTGGACCAGATAAACTGTCAACATATTCATACGTTCATGGTGCGCTTAATAATAAAGGAATCATCAAACTGAAATACATCACAATATATCTGTGAGAGAACCACTTCATACCTCATATTGCAGGCCTCCTCCAAGATCCAGATCTAGATGGAGATTCTTCAGTGGCCTGTCAGAACTACGAGGACTTGGCTGAAAATGAAACACTCTGGATTCATAAGGGCATGGAGTGTATTTCTAAGAGCCGTAGAAAGATACACTTACCTCATTATCTGAGATTTTGTATTCATCAATTTCATCATCATCCTCATCAAATCCAGGTAAAGTAAGCGACACCTTCTCATCATGCCGGCTGCCTAAAACACTAGATGCTCCGCTGCTTTGAGGACCCTGACAAAAAAAGAAAATGATATGGTACATACATGGTATATGGCATATGGTATGGGTTGGGAGAGGATAAAAACTGAGAGGCACATGATATGCTCCTTTATATACCAAACAGATCTTACAGGAAGGGGTGTCTTGAGGGGTTCCAGGCCCCCAGAGCTGCCAAGGGATCCCCGGAAAGCACAGGCAGATCCAGAAAGAGAGCCTTGGCCAGCAGTGTCCAGACTTCTCACAGGAGGCAGGACGGGAAGCGACCATAAAGGTCCCAAAGATGTACTCAGCGCCTAGGAGGAAAAACACAGTAAGTGAGGTAAGTACTTACATCTAGTTTAACTGTAATTCTACTTCTGTACATGCACGCCCAAGACAGGTACCTTCTCAAAGTCATCCTGTTTACAGTCAGTGGAAACCGACATATCCAAATGCATAAAAGACTTGCCCATGACATTTAACTTGTAGAACCTTGCCTTTAACTGTACAGGAAGCAGGAATACATATTCCCAACATATAAATGAAAGAAATCTTAAACTGCTGAAACAAAAACAAAGAACAAATATTTACATTTCTCTCTGTGAGCATAAATCACACATCCTTTTGTGTGTATCCATAGGTACTACTATAAAAACTGTCACTATTCTGAATAGTCAATACATGTCAAATGGCCAGCAAAAAGCATGAAATACAACAAGAAATGTAAAACTACTCACTCCAGGAGTCTTGAGTGGCTCCTTTTTCTTCTTTTCTTTTTTCTCCTTCTTCTCCTTTTCTTTTTCTTCTCCTTCTTTGCCCCTGTGCCCCCTGCATTAGCTGTGAGCTGGGCGCGTTCACGCTCCTTTGTCACCAAACGGCGGTAGTACTCGTCACAGGGGTGATCCCAGGTGGACTGGCCATGAGGAATCCTGGCTATGAGGAAAGAGACCGAAGGTGCAGAGACAGGAAGGATAGGGATATCAGCAAAGGTTGGCGCCTTAATCAGAGAACTGAACCAAATAAACTACATAATTCCATATAACAGTCAACATTCAGGATCCTAAATAAGTAATAGCTGTTTATGTACACAGTGACAGTGTGTCAAATTTTATATTTTATCTTAACTGATGACTATTCCTTTAGTGATAAAATGCCTAACATTACTGTGTGCTTTCAGGTTAGTCAATCACTCTAACAATTGCTCTGCAGCTGACGTCTCTCAACCTCAGTTGTCAAAAACAGACCCTAACAACTGATTACTATGAAGGACACTCACTCACTAGATTGCTGGGTCAGCATAGCTGAAATTAAAATAGCTCCCCAGCCTCCCTCCCCTTTACTTACCAATGCCTCGACTCTGGAGTCAACGGGGCAACAATGCCCTCCTTGGCCAGCCATAGTAGCTCCGGCTCCTTGTCAGGATCAATGCCAATCTCTCTTGCATACTCAAGGATTTCTGATCACAAAGGGAGTACATTTTGAAAACGTTATGTGAGAAGATACACCCAGTATCATTTAACACACTGCTCAGTACATCTATCCACGTCTACATTTCGAGCTAATCTAGATTCACATCACTGCTTTAGTACCTTGTTCAGAGGGTATATAGTCCTCATCAATGTACTCCTCAAGGATCAGCTGGTCTCCTATGAGAGCAGCTGCAGTCATGGTTACTGCGGAGACAAATCGTGATGCAAAACAGGGTGACAACTGTGTTGTAGCTGGATATTGTACACACATATGGAATAAGAGATATTTTAGCTCTGTGCTGTGCTTTAGAAGGGGAAACGTGGGGATTTGCTCTCATATTAGGCTCAGATAATGAGATTAACAAACAAGCTAACTTCTTGCATCTTTGATATACAATTAGAGCGGAGGTTCTTAAACCCTCGTGAGGGTGTGCATCGCTATTCCACACGAACATCTTGGTAAACGATAAATATGGTCGTGAAATCATATTAAAAACAGAAGAAACACAAGAAGAAAACAAGTGAGCTAAGCTAATTAATTTAACTTTAGTCCCTCGGCTAACTTCACCAGCTAGCCTGACGTTAGCACAGCGAGCTAAATAGTTGAAGAATATCTTAATCGTGACTAACGACTTACCTTGCACGATTTAAATGTTTTTCTTATTAGCATGTGTGGCAAAAACTGTCAGCGGTCATGTCTTCAACAGAAACATTGTGTTCGCAGGGTGGAGAAAGATGCGAAAGTTAGACCACTAACAACATCTCCAAGGACGCTTTCGCCGTTTCCTGTTGACGATGAAGCCGCGGCTCTGATTGGCTGAGCCGTATGAGGCTTTCATGAGCCCCCCCGATTCCGTGCTGCCGTTTACTTCTATGGGAAAGATAGCAGCGAGTGCCTTATTTCATGGTAAATATCAAAATAAACCCCACAAAAGTATATTTCCAGCCGCTATTTGTACATTGTGAGTAATGGGATTACATTCTGCATCATTGTCTTGACGAGTTGTTGTGACAAAGGCAGCAAAATCCATATCAAACGCTTCAAAGCAATCCTTTCCCTGTTATGTCTGTAAGGACCGCATGGTTCTGCTTGTGATGGTTAACATAGTCAACTGGTCTCTGTAAGTAAACACTGTGCTACTTAATAATGACACTCATGAGGAATGCAGTCGTGACGGATGACATGTTTGTTTACATGTCTGCAGGGCTGCTTATGGCCTAATGACTTTGCCTCCTACCTGTTGGCCATTGCCATCTGCAACCTGCTGCTCTACTTTGCCTTTTACATCATCATGAAGGTGTGCGAGTAACGTGTAGATTTAGAGAAGAGCAGGAATGTTGTGTACATTGTAAGTTTATTGTCTGTTTTTAGCATTTTTAGCTGCGGAGCGGGGAGAGAATTAAGTGTCTGCCATTGGTATGCATTCTCTTCACTGCTGTGGTGTGGGGCTTTGCACTGTATTTCTTTTTCCAGGGACTCAGCACCTGGCAGGTCAGTAACACGTACACACACCCGATTCTGGTTTGTGGAGGTACTTATTAATATAATATGCACTGAATGTTTTTATTTCTTTCTCCTGGCAGAAAACTCCTGCAGAGTTGTGTGAACGCAACAGGGACTGCATCCTGTTGTCTTTCTTTGACGACCATGACATTTGGCACTTCCTCTCCTCCATTGCCATGTTTGGATCTTTCCTGGTATGATGAGGATATATGTGTTGTGTGTTTATCTACACAGCAACATACTTAAAACATTTTTGTTGCTTTTGGAATGTGGAGTTTGCAAATTGCACGCTAACGACTTTCCTGCTCTTCCCTCAGGTCCTCCTGACCATGGACAATGACCTTGACACCGTCCAGAGACAAGATCTTCGTCTTGTAGATTTATCATCAATCTTCTGTGAGGAGCTCAACTGTTCCTCCCTGCCTTATCGCCCTTGTCTCCATTTGCATCTACTCCATGTTTTAATAAGCACAGCCAGTAGCCTGTTCCTCCGGCTGTCGACGAGTGCATCTTTGCCTCTGGTAGCCAATTAGCCAGTCAGGGAAGGGCAGTAGCCCCTTCCTCCTCCTGTATGGACACTAATGTGCCAATGAATAGCTGGATCAACATCAAAGTGATGCGGACAAGTTTTGTCCTCTTGCTGCCATCATCGAGAAATTAATAATAAGTAATTGATGTTTACTTATTGCTGATGATGAATAACAATGTAAAATGTCCAAATTAACTTATTTTATGTTGTGCGCATTACAATGTGGCCCACAAGTCAACAATGTATGTTGAATTTAAGGTTTGTGGGCTGTTTATATGTTGTGTGTGTGCATGTTTTTACAGACATGAATCCTGTCAGAGGAAACACTCTGCTGCGGAGGAAAGAAGAGCAGCTTCAGCAGTTGGAGAGCTCTTGAGCTGAGGAGGTCAGGAGAAAACATCAGATTGTATCTCTAGTCTGCTGTATACTCTGTATAAAGTTTGGTTCTTATTCGAAAGTCATTAACAAGAGTCTTGGCTCTTTCGTTCTTCAGCCGCACTTTGAGGATTTGTCTCGGTTGGCTGGAGACAGGAAGGTGACCTTTGATTTGACTGAGTCAGACCTGAGCAGCGCCCGGTGGATCCACAGGATGGTGCAGGTAATACAGAATCAGATGCTCCTATATCTGTTTAAATGTGACCCTTTTATGTTACACTTAAATGAATAAGGAATAAAATAAGTTTAGTATCGAGACACCACCATGTTCCAGCACAAGGTTGTCCATCGGTGCACCTGGCACCAGGACACCCTAGGCCGGAGGTCAATGATCGATTTTGTAATTGTGTCATCTGACCTTCGACCTTGTGTTTTGGACACTCGGGTGAAGAGAGGGGCTGAGCTGTCAACTGATCACTACCTGGTGGTGAGTTGGATCCGTTGGCGGGGGAAGAGGCTGGACAGGCCCGGCAGGCCCAAAAGTACTGTGCGGGTCTGTTGGGAGCGTTTGGCCGAACCCTCCGCTAGGGAGATCTTCAACTCCCACCTCCGGGAGAGCTTCACCCAGATTCCGAGGGAGGCTGGAGACATTGAGTCGGAGTGGACCATGTTTTCCACCTCCATTGTCGATGCAGCCGTCCGAAGCTGCGGCCGCAAAGACTCTGGTGCCTGTCGTGGCGGCAATCCCCGGACACGGTGGTGGACACCGGAGGTCAGGGATGCCGTCAAGCTGAAGAAGGAGTCCTATCGGGCCTGGTTGGCTTGTGGGACTCCTGAAGCAGCTGATAGGTATCGGCAGGCCAAGCGTGCTGCAGCGAGGGCAGTTGTAGAGGCAAAAACTCGGGCCTGGGAGGAGTTCGGGAAGGCCATGGAGGAGGACTATCGGTCAGCCTCAAAGAGATTCTGGCAAACCTCCGGCGCCTCAGGAGGGGGAAGCAGTACTCTGCCAACACTGTATTCAGTGGAGGTGGGGAGCTGTTGACCTTGACTGAGGGGGTGGTTGGATGGTGGAAAGAGTACTTTGAGGGTCTCCTCAATCCCACCAAAACGCCTTCCATTATGGAAACGGAGGCTGATGACTCAGTGGTGGACTCGTTCATCACCTGTGCTGAAGTTGCCGAGGTAGTCAAAAAGCTCCCCGGCGGCAAGGCACCGGGGGTGGATAAGATTCGCCCTGGGTACCTTAAGTCTCTGGATGTTGTGGGGCTGTCTTGGTTGACACGCCTCTGCAAC
Source organism: Parambassis ranga (assembly GCF_900634625.1). Taxonomy (NCBI): domain Eukaryota; kingdom Metazoa; phylum Chordata; class Actinopteri; family Ambassidae; genus Parambassis; species Parambassis ranga. The sequence continues at coordinate 10,143,294 of NC_041033.1, read as the reverse complement.
ATAGCGTGGCAATGGGGGGCAGTGCCGCTGGACTGGCAGACCGGGGTGGTGGTCCCTCTTTTTAAAAAGGGGGACCGGAGGGTGTGCTCCAACTACAGGGGGATCACACTCCTCAGCCTCCCTGGGAAAGTCTATGCCAGGGTACTGGAGAGGAGAATTAGGCCTATAGTCGAACCTCGGATTCAGGAAGAGCAATGTGGTTTTCGTCCTGGCCACGGAATGCTGGACCAGCTCTATACCCTCCGCAGTGTGCTGGAGGGTTCATGGGAGTTCGCCCAACCAGTCCACATGTGTTTTGTGGACTTGGAGAAGGCGTTCGACCATGTCCCTTGCGGCATCTTGTGGGAGGTGCTCTGGGAGTATGGGGTCCGTGGCCCTCTGCTGAGGGCTGTTAGGTCCCTGTATGGCCGGAGCAGGAGTTTGGTTCGCATTGCCGGCAGTAAGTCAGACCTGTTCCCAGTGCATGTTGGACTCCGGCAGGGCTGCCCTTTGTCACCAGTTCTGTTCATAATTTTTATGGACAGAATTTATAGGCGCAGCGAGGGACTGGAGGGGATCTGGTTCGGGAACCATAGGATTTCATCTCTGCTTTTTGCAGATGATGTTGTCCTGTTGGCTTCATCGAGCCGGGACCTCCAGTGTGCACTGGGACGGTTTGCAGCTGAGTGTGAAGCGGCTGGGATGAGAATCAGCACCTCCAAGTCTGTATCTCGGGGTCTCGTTCACGAGTGAGGGAAAAATGGAGCGGGAGATTGACAGACGGATCGGTGCAGCTTCCGCAGTAATGCGGTCGCTGTACCTGTCAGTTGTGGTGAAGAAAGAGCTGAGCCGGAAGGCGAAGCTCTCGATTTACCGGTCAATCTACGTTCCTACCCTCACCTATGGTCATGAGCTTTGGGCAGTGACCGAAAGAATGAGATTGCGAATACAGGCGGCCGAAATGAGTTTCCTTCGAAGGGTGGCTGGGCGCTCCCTTAGAGATAGGGTGAGAAGCTCATTCACCCGAGAGGAGCTCGGATTAGAGCCGCTGCTCCTCCACATCGAGAGGAGCCAGCTGAAGTGGCTCGGGCATCTGGTTCGGATGCCTCCTGGACGCCTCCCTGGGCAGGTGTTCCGGGCATGTCCCACTGGGAGGAGGCCCCGGGGAAGACCCAGGACGCGGTGGAGAGACTATGTCTCTCGGCTGGCCTGGGAACGCCTCGGGATTCCCCCAGAGGAGCTGGAGGAAGTGTCTGGTGAGAGGGAAGTCTGGGTGTCCCAGCTTAGACTGCTGCCCCCGCGACCCGGCCCCGGATAAGCGGTTGAAAATGGATGGATGGATGGATAGTATCGAGAGAATAATTTAATGGATTGCTATGCTATTGAAACTATAATCCCCATTATTTTGGACCATCAAGGTCTGCTGAATTAGCTACTAGCAGCTCATGTTTATAATTCAACCACCCATCACTGGATTACTTTTGATACTTAGGAAATCTTAAAACATGGTGATGCTTGGGAAACTTCTGATCAAAGTGTAATTAAAAAGACATTTTGTAAAGTTTTTTGTCATTTTGAGATGGTAAATCCTTTTTTCTGAATTCAGAGAGTATAGTTATTGATGCAAATTGCAGCATCAGGCAGTAAGACTTTGAAAGTAGCTTAACTGCCTTTAAACCCACTGTGCAGCTCTCTACCTGCTTTTTTCCCTCTTTCATCAGGAGGTCACCCTACTGTTCCAGCCAAAATCCAGGAGTCCTTGCAGCAGATCTTGGGGCAGCTCAACACAGTTCTCGGTGCACTGGGTTCACTGGGTTCACTGGCCCAGAGGCAGAGCACCACAGCCTACTCGGCTATCCCCGTGCCTCTGTCACATCCTCACTCCTACCCAGCTCCCAACACCTTGATCCCAACCTGTTAACTCCACCTCCTCCTGTGAGGCCTGGGCACCTCAAAGCAGCTCTACAGCTAATCCTCTGTTCAGTACCCCCATCAGCAGCGAACTGAGGACCTCATTAATAGCCGATGGAGCCAGATTTTCCCTGGTATGTCAGTGTAATAGTAAAGCACCATTACTGGGGTTTAATGTGTTGTTGTTGACCTGTAGTTCTGTTCTCCAGGAGCACCTGTTGCCCCAGTGCATTCAAGCACAAGGAGCACCCCGGCCTACTCATCATACACTCCTGTTAGGTACGACAACACACAGTCAATCATTCGGTTAGAACTGATTACACAGTATACTCTTAATGTACTCACTGCACTCCCAAAACTGTGCTTGTGTCCTAGTGAACATAGCCGTGGCCTGCGGTCCACACAGAAACCAGTGGCCATGGATGGCCAGAGGCTGCAGGGATTAATTGACAGCAACAAGAGGTGGTTGGAGATGCGCAAGAAAGACACCAGCATGTATCCTTTTATCTCAAGTACTCATCCAACCTGTCATTTGGTACATTTGGTTCTTTGTCATTTATCTGTTGTCTATTTTTATATTATTTCCCGGTTACCTGTTTACTACTTCAGGTTATCTATTATGTGAGGGATCTAATGATTTGTGTGTTGTTGTTAAGTTTGAGGTTGTGCAGTTTACAAGCACCCCTGATTGACTAATTGACTGAGAAGGTAGAATAAAACCTTGGTTTCCTATACGAGGACAGCTCAGTGGTCATTCTTGATCTAAAGCTGCAACATATTTTGGCGAGCCAGCCAGGAGAGAAGTTTTATCGTAAGTAGCGGACTTTTGTCAGTGCCGTTAGCGGCCAACGGTAGCCGTTGTCAGCCGTGGAAGAGAGACTTCTCTCCAACAACGAACCTAGACAAGATGAAAAAAAACGGATTGTACTAACAATGGAGTTAGAAGCCTTAAGAGACCAAGTTACCACTACACTCTGTCAGTTAAAGTGGGAAGAACTTGTGGATGTCTGTAATTTTCTGAAATGCTGTGAAATCACAGAGGAGGATGAGTCAAGGAGCCGGCGGAGGCTGATGAAAGTGATCGAGCGCACACTGGATGGTGTTGAGCAAAGTAACTTGCCAGAAGAGGCTGCGCAGTTTAATAAAGAGCTGTTGTCATTTATGGGAGGAAAGGGCGCTACAGGTGATCCTTTGGACCGGCCGGAATGTTTCCGCCTCTCTGAGATGAGGGAGAAATATGATGAGCTCCAAGGCGAAGTCAAAGTTCGCTGGGAGAGAAACTTAAGATTACGGATGCTGCTCCGAGCTCTGTTCCAAATCAACTGCCACCAAAAGTGCCTGAAGTGACGATACGGAGGGAGTTTTGCATCTGTGGCCAAATAGGTGAAGGTGGGGGCCATAAGCCCGGGGCTCAAACTGTGTGACATGCTTGAAATGAAATCTGATTTGACGCAATTAAGACTGCGTTTTGGAAGCTATTAGCCAGCACTGATCTGACACTACGAGCCACAGAATGCTGACTGCAGTTCAATGGCCACAGGCATCAATGTTAACAAGGATTTTCTTATTTTATGACACACACACACACACACACACAACAAAAACACACATCACTGTGACTCTGTGTACTACCGGCCTGCAGTTGTGTTTTAGTACACGTGCTGACAGTGAGTTGTCGTCTGTCCACAGTGGAAGGCACTGTCAAAAGAGCAGGCCAAATATTACCAGGAGGCCGAGGCAGAGCGGCGGCTCCATGCCCAGCTGTACCCCGAGTGGTCGACAGCGGACAACGATGTATGCACACTCTGCTCACATACAACTACGACACAACTCGTCCACAGACAGTGAAAACAGACTGTAATGTGTGTGATGTGCTTGATTTTAGGGCAAAAAGAGGAAAAGGGTCTTGACGCCCAGATAAAAAAGACCCAGCTGACACACTCACGGAAGGTGAGACAGCCAGGCACATATATGCCTGCTAGCTATGCATCTTTGTCTGCTTTATAGATATGATGGAAGTTGATGGTTTAGATTAGCATCAGTTAATAAAACTTGGCTCTTGTAGTATGTGCACTCCTGGAACCACATGATGCTAAAACAGAGAGGTTATTCTTTTTTTATGTAGGAGTCAGAGCTTCAAGATCTGGCAGATCAGTTGGAGCTGAGCTCTAAGGAACTGAAGAGCCAGGAGATCATGCTGCAGACTAAGGTTCCTTTGCCATACTGTTTGTATTAATAAGACTAAAGTAAGCCACATTAGCTAATCATTTTTGCCATCTATCAGGAAGCAGATCTGAAGAGGAGGAGGAAGAAGCTCGGACAAAAGTGGAGAAGTGGAGAGTCAGATAGAGGTCCAAAGTCTGATTTTCTCCTCATGGATAGAATATTTGTACCAGCTTTACCATCTGTAAAACTGTAATTTACCATCCTGTTCAGGCCTTACCTCTGCTGATCCAGGAGAGAGACCAGCTGAAGGAGGAGCTGGAGAGGATGAGGGTGGAGAAAGCTCAAGCCCGAGAACTCACCCACAGAGCTAGGGAAGAGAGGAGTGAGGCCAAGGAGGAGGCACAAAGGCTGAGGGAGGAGAGAGACAAAGCCAGGGAAGAGAGCAGAAGAGCCAAGGAGGAAAAGGAAGGACTAGAGAGCAAGGTGGCGCTGCTGCAGGAGAGGTGTGACCGTCTCAGTCGCAGAATCGGGTACTGGTTTCCTTCAAAGGATTCCGTTTCCTTCATCATAGTAGATAAATAAAATTCAATCTAAATGATATACTGTTGCAAGCTTGTGTTCATTTGCATGTTAATTGTCTTTGCAAAGTTTGCAGGATTTTAAATGGATCATGGTCTGTTTTTTCAGTGAGCTGGAACTAAGTGCAGGAGTGAACAACTCCCTGAGATCAGAGCAGAACAAGAAGAAGGCAGAGAAGGTGACTGCGCCCTCCAGTGACGAGAGAGACGCATGGCTGACTGTAGAAGGCCTGGACGACCCGCCTCTCTCCCCTGCACCCGACAGCCACAGCAGCATGGACGAGTAAGGAGACACAAACACAACATAACAGTTCCTGGCCATACATGCACACTGTTGGTTATTTATTTAGTACTTTGAGTGTTGTTTGTTTAGTACTTGACATGGACTGATTAGTGGCACAGCAATAATTTCTAGGTAATTAATTCTAGGTCAGTGAATTATTACCACTAGATGTTTACTTTTAACATTGAGCACTCTCCATTGTTCTACTGTCTGTCACTAACTATAATTTCTGTTCCCTCAGCTCTGCACTCAGCTTCGGGCGGTACCTCTCTTCACACAGCGCCTCCATCCACAAGACCAAACTCTTCCTGGAGAGGGAGAGCAGCCGTCTGATGGAGAGACAGACAGCTCTGCAGGCAGCCCAGACCAGCTCCACTCAGGTCCCCAGTCATCAAGGAGGAGTGACTGAGGGAATGATAACAAACCTGCAGCAGGTAGGGAGGACTGTGACCCACCTCCTGTGGGACTCAAGCTGAAGCTTGGTAAGGTTGGGTTGCTTTTAAACAAGGGTTTGTTTGTTTTGTTTTTCTTGCAGGAAGCCATGAATGTTGCAGCGCTTCAGCGCACAGTTCAGACAGGAAACACTCTGCTGCGGAGGAAAGAGGAGCAGCTTCAGCAGTTGGAGAGCTCTAGAGCTGAGGAGGTCAGGAGGAAACATCAGATTGTATCTCTAGTCTGCTGTATACTCTGTATAAAGTTTGGTGCCATTCTTATTCGAAAGTCATTAACAAGAGTCTTGGCTCTTTCGTTCTTCAGCCACACTTTGAGGATTTGTCTCGGTTGGCTGGAAACAGGAAGGCGACCTTTGATGTGACTGAGTCAGACCTGAGCAACCCGGTGGATCCACCGGATGGTGCAGGTAATACAGAATCAGATGCTCCTATATCTGTTTAAATGTGACCCCTTTATGTTACACTTAACTGAATAAGGAACTGATCAAAGTGTAATTAAAAAGACATTTTGTAAAAGTTTTTTGTCATTTTGAGATGGTAAATCCTTTTTTCTGAATTCAGAGAGTATAGTTATTGATGCAAATTGCAGCATCAGGCAGTAAGACTTTGAAAGTAGCTCAACTGCCTTTAAACCCACTGTGCAGCTCTCTACCTGCTTTTTTCCCTCTTTCATCAGGAGGTCTCCCTACTGTTCCAGCCAAAGTCCAGGAGTCCTTGCAGCAGATCTCGGTGCACTGGCTTCACTGGGTTCACTGGCCCAGAGGCAGAGCACCACAGCCTACTCGACTATGACTCTGTGTACTACCGGCCTACAGTTGTGTTTTAGTACACGTGCTGACAGTGAGTTGTCGTCTGTCCACAGTGGAAGGCACTGTCAAAGGAGCAGGCCAAATATTACCAGGAGGCCGAGGCAGAGCGGTGGCTCCATGCCCAGCTGTACCCCGAGTGGTCGACAGCGGACAACTATGTATGCACACTCTGCTCACATACAACTACGACACAACTCGTCCACAGACAGTGAAAACAGACTGTAATGTGTGTGATGTGCTTGATTTTAGGGCAAAAAGAGGAAAAGGGTCTTGTTCATAAATTTAAAAAATCCTCTTTATTTGCTGATAAATCAGACTTATATAGGGAAGCCATTTTTACAACAGAACAAATATTGTAACCATAAAGCAGACAGCCAACGACAAGTTTGTTTAATTTTAAATACCTTGATGAGGTCAGAGAGTATATCAGATATATTCTATGCAACTTGTACCTTTATATGCAGTATGATGATTCAACTGAAGTTTAAACTAATGTTTCAACATTGTAGTTCACAATCTTGGCAGTTGCAGTATATGACTTTTTTGTCTGTGTTCCAGGAGACTGCTCAGAGGGAGTGTTTGCTGTCCACTCTGCAGGAGGACAGAGATCGTCTTCAAGCCTCACATACTGTCCAACTGGAGAAACTCCGTTTGCGGCTTGACGCCCAGATAAAAAAGACCCAGCTGACACACTCACGGAAGGTGAGACAGCCAGGCACAGATATGTCTGCTAGCTATGCATCTTTGTCTGCTTTATAGATATGATGGAAGTTGATGGTTTAGATTAGCATCAGTTAATAAAACTTGGCTCTTGTAGTATGTGCACCAGGAATGTTGCAGAGCTTCAGCGCACAGTTCAGAGAGGAAACACTCTGCTGCGGAGGAAAGAGGAGCAGCTTCAGCAGTTGGAGAGCTGAGCTGAGGAGGTCAGGAGAAAACATCAGATTGTATCTCTAGTCTGCTGTATACTCTGTATAAAGTTTGGTGCCATTCTTATTCGAAAGTCATTAACAAGAGTCTTGGCTCTTTCGTTCTTCAGCCGCACTTTGAGGATTTGTCTCAGTTGGCTGGAGGCAGGAAGGTGACCTTTGATGTGACTGAGTCAGACCTGAGCAGCCCGGTGGATCCACCGGATGGTGCAGGTAATACAGAATCAGATGCTCCTATATCTGTTTAAATGCGACCCCTTTATGTTACACTTAACTGAATAAGGAATGAAACAAGTTTAGTATCGAGAGAATAATTTAATGGATTACTATGCTATTGAAACTATAATCCCCATTATCTTGGACCATCAAGGTCTGCTGAATTAGCTACTAGCAGCTCATGTTTATAATTCAACCACCCATCACTGGATTACTTTTGATACTTAGGAAATCTTAAAACATGGTGATGCTTGGGAAACTTCTGATCAAAGTGTAATTAAAAAGACATTTTGCAATGGTGGTAAATGATGGTAAATCCTTTTTTCTGAATTCAGAGAGTATAGTTATTGATGCAAATTGCAGCATCAGGCAGTAAGACTTTGAAAGTAGCTCAACTGCCTTTAAACCCACTGTGCAGCTCTCTACCTGCTTTTTTCCGTCTTTCATCAGGAAGAGACCTACTGTTCTAGCCAAAATCCAGGAGTCCTTGCAGCAGATCTCGGGCCAGCTCAACACAGTTCTCGGTGCACTGGGTTCACTGGCCCAGAGGCACAGCACCACAGCCTACTCGGCTATCCCTGTGCCTCTGTCACATCCTCACTCCTACCCATTTCCCAACACCTCCACCTCTGCATCAGTCATTCCCCAAATGCACAACCTTGATCCCAACCTCTTAACTCCACCTCCTCCTGTGAGACTCTTAGAACCTACGTGGGCCTGGGCACCTCAGAGCAGCTCTACAGCTAATCCTCTGTTCAGTACCCCCATCAGCAGCGAACTGAGGACCTCATTAATAGCCGATGGAGCCAGATTTTCCCTGGTATGTCAGTGTAATAGTAAAGCACCATTACTGGGGTTTAATCTGTTGTTGTTGACCTGTAGTTCTGTTCTCCAGGAGCACCTGTTGCCCCAGTGCATTCAAGCACAAGGAGCACCCCGGCCTACTCATCATACACTCCTGTTAGGTACGACAACACACAGTCAATCATTCGGTTAGAAGTGATTACACACTATACTCTTAATGTACTCACTGCACTCCCAAAACTGTGCTTGTGTCCTAGTGAACATAGCCGTGGCCTGTGACCCACACAGAAATCAGTGGCCATGGATGGCCAGAGGCTGCAGGGATTAATTGACAGCAACAAGAGGTGGTTGGAGATGCGCAAGAAAGACACCAGCATGTATTCTTTTATCTCAAGTACTCATCCAACCTGAGCCAGCCAGGAGAGAAGTTTTATCGTAAGTAGCGGACTTTTGTCAGTGCCGTTAGCGGCCAACGGTAGCCGTTGTCAGCCGTGGAAGAGAGACTTCTCTCCAACAACGAACCTAGACAAGATGAAAAAAAACGGATTGTACTAACAATGGAGTTAGAAGCCTTAAGAGACCAAGTTACCACTACACTCTGTCAGTTAAAGTGGGAAGAACTTGTGGATGTCTGTAATTTTCTGAAATGCTGTGAAATCACGGAGGAGGATGAGTCAAGGAGCCGGCGGAGGCTGATGAAAGTGATCGAGCACACACTGGATGGTGTTGAGCAAAGTAACTTGCCAGAAGAGGCTGCGCAGTTTAATAAAGAGCTGTTGTCATTTATGGGAGGAAAGGGCGCTACAGGTGATCCTTTGGACCGGCCGGAATGTTTCCGCCTCTCTGAGATGAGGGAGAAATATGATGAGCTCCAAGGCAAAGTCAAAGTTCGCTGGGAGAGAAACTTCGGATGCTGCTCCGAGCTCTGTTCCAAATCAACTGCCACCAAAAGTGCCTAAAGTGACGATACGGAGGGAGTTTCGCATCTGTGGCCAAATAGGTGAAGGTGGGGGCCATAAGCCCGGGGCTCAAACTGTGTGACATGCTTGAAATGAAATCTGATTTGACGCAATTAAGACTGCGTTTTGGAAGCTATTAGCCAGCACTGATCTGACACTACGAGCCACAGAATGCTGACTGCAGATCAATTAATGGCCACAGGCATCAATGTTAACAAGGATTTTCTTATTTTATGACACACACACACAACAAAAACACACATCACTGTGACTCTGTGTACTACCAGCCTGCAGTTGTGTTTTAGTACACGTGCTGACAGTGAGTTGTCGTCTGTCCACAGTGGAAGGCACTGAGGGAGGAGGAGGAGGAAACGAAAAGGGTTGAAAGGGAGGAGAGAATTCTGAAAGAGAGGGAGGAGGAAGAGGAGCAGAAGGTGACCAGAAAGATTGAGCGAAAGATAGAGGACAAGAGGGAGCATATCTTGGAGGAAAAAGAGAAGAGGCTGTGTCTCCTCCAGGAGGAGCTGAGGAAGAAAGAGGAGGAGGAGGAGAAGAAACTGAAGGAGGAGAGTGAAAAAAGACTGAGGTAATGATAGAGAGTATACTGTAGTCATTTGGTTTAACACACACACAAACACACACACACTTCATACTGTGCATCTTCCCAGGACTCTCCAGCAGCATCTTCTGTCTAAGAGAAGAGAGGAGGAAGCCAGGCTGAATGAAGAGTCTGATGGAATGCTGAAGGAGCTCAGAGAGACTGTTAAGAGGGAGAGAGAGAAACAGCAACACAAACTCAGGTCAGACATGCTTAGTTCTTTTTTTATAATATGGTGGCTATTAACACACTGAAGCCCTCATAGGACTTGAACATAAATGTAATCACCATTGTCACTGATGACTGTGTCCTCAGGGAGGAAAGTGAGGTCTGTTAAAGGAATTAAAAATCACTCTGGGGGAAGAACAAGCTGCGGCACGTGAAAGACTGGAGGTGCAGAGGAGGCAGGAGCTTGAGCATCTGAAGGTGGAGTCAGAAGAGGAGCTGCAGGCTGAGAGGAGAAAACTCCAGAGAGAGAGAGGAGAGAAACTGGACTCTATTAAACAAGAGGTCAGAAACACAGAGAGAATGAGGGATCTGATGATGAGTCCACGACCTGAACAGCAATTAGCAGAGTACCACAGAGAGCTTAGGACACTCACAGTCACACACTCACAAGAAAAGAATGACATCATTAATTTGACCTCTTTTTGATTTGTTCTAACTTTTGTATTGTTGTAAACTGACCGTCACTACCGCTGCCTAGCTGGGAGATGTACTTCAGGAGGTAAGAGAGGAAGTGCAGCGGGATCACGAGAGGAAGCTGGAGCAGCTGAGGGACGACCACAGGAGGGAGATGAACAGCATCAGAGAGAAATACCTCGATGAGGTCAGAGAGTATATCAGATATATTCTATGCAACTTGTACCTTTATATGCAGTATGATGATTCAACTGAAGTTTAAACTAATGTTTCAACATTGTAGTTCACAATCTTGGCAGTTGCAGTATAAGACTTTTTGTCTGTTCCAGGAGACTGCTCAGAGGGAGCGTTTGCTGTCCACTCTGCAGGAGGACAGAGATCGTCTTCAAGCCTCACATGCTGTCCAACTGGAGAAACTCCACTTGCGGCTTGACGCCCAGATAAAAAAGACCCAGCTGACACACTCACGGAAGGTGAGACAGCCAGGCACATATATGCCTGCTAGCTATGCATCTTTGTCTGCTTTATAGATATGATGGAAGTTGATGGTTTAGATTAGCATCAGTTAAAAAAACTTGGCTCTTTTAGTATGTGCACTCCTGGAACAACATGACGCTAAAACAGAGAGGTTATTCTTTTTTTTCTGTAGGAGTCAGAGCTTCAAGATCTGGCAGATCAGTTGGAGCTGAGATCTAAGGAACTGAAGAGCCAGGAGATCATGCTGCAGACTAAGGTTCCTTTCCCAAACTGTTTGTATTAATAAGACTAAAGTAAGCCACATTAGCTAATCATTTTTGCCATCTATCAGGAAGCAGATCTGAAGAGGAGGAGGAAGAAGTGGAGAGTCAGATAGAGGTCCAAAGTCTGATTTTCTCCTCATGGATAGAATATTTGTACCAGCTTTACCATCTGTAAAACTGTAATTTACCATCCTGTATGTTCAGGCCTTACCTCTGCTGATCCAGGAGAGAGACCAGCTGAAGGAGGAGCTGGAGAGGATGAGGGTGGAGAAAGCTCAAGCCCGAGAACTCATCCACAGAGCTACGGAAGAGATGAGTGAGGCCAAGGAGGAGGCACAAAGGCTGAGGGAGGAGAGAGACAAAGCCAGGGAAGAGAGCAGAAGAGCCAAGGAGGAAAAGGAACAACTAGAGAGCAAGGTGGCGCTGCTGCAGGAGAGGTGTAAACGTCTCAGTCGCAGAATCAGGTACTGGTTTCCTTCAAAGGATTCCGTTTCCTTCATCATAGTAGATAAATAAAATTCAATCTAAATGATATACTGTTGCAAGCGTGTGTTCATTTGCATGTTAATTGTCTTTGCAAAGTTTGCAGGATTTTAAATGGATCATGGTCTGTTTTTTCAGTGAGCTGGAACTAATCATCATCAACTAAGCATGAAAGGTACCAACGTGGACATCTTCGACAACTACAACCTGGGTGTCCACATTGACCACAAACTAGACTGGTCCACAAACGCAGAGGCAATATACAAGAAGGGACAGAGTCGCCTGTATCTCCTAAGGAGACTCAGGTCCTTTAACGTCTGCCAGACCATGCTGCAGATGTTTTACCACTCGGTGGTCTCCAGTGTCATCTTCTACACTGTAGTGTGCTGGGGCAGCAGGATGAAGATGGCTGACACCAACAGACTCAACAAGCTCATTAGGAAGGCTGGCTCGGTACTGGGAGTGGAGCTGGAGACTGTGGTGGAGGTGACGGAGAGGAGGATACTGAGGAAACTCCTCAGTATTCGTAACAACACGTCTCACCCCCTGCATGACACACTGCTGTCCTACAGGAGCACATTCAGTGGTAGACTGAGACTACCGAGGAGCAGCACAGAACGCCACAGGAGGTCCTTCCTGCCAGTGGCCATCAGACTGTATAACTCCTCCCCTTTCTGTAGGGAGAAGAGCTAGATAATCATGTCAGGCATCACTGTCATTCCCTCCACTGGTCTATATTTATGTTTACTTAGCACCTTATATCTCCAGATTTGTATCCATGTATCATATATTGTGCTCATACTGCATACTGTACTCTGATTTGGATTATAGTGACACTTATACTCTTATACTCTGTACTTAACTGCATTTAATGTAACTTGATACCTCTGGCACAAGAATTTCCTTTGGGATTAATAAAGTTTTATCTTATCTTATCTTGTCTTAAGTGAAGGAGCGAACAACTCCCTGAGATCAGAGCAGAAGAAGGCAGAGAAGGTGACTGCGCCCTCCAGTGACGAGAGAGACGCATGGCTGACTGTAGAAGGCCTGGACGACCCGCCTCTCTCCCCTGCACCCGACAGCCACAGCAGCATGGACGAGTAAGGAGACACAAACACAACATAACAGTTCCTGGCCATACATGCACACTGTTGGTTATTTATTTAGTACTTTGAGTGTTGTTTGTTTAGTACTTGACATGGACTGATTAGTGGCACAGCAATAATTTCTAGGTAATTAATTCTAGGTCAGTGAATTATTACCACTAGATGTTTACTTTTAACATTGAGCACTCTCCATTGTTCTACTGTATGTGTCACTAACTATCATTTCTGTTCCCTCACCTCTGCACTCAGCTTCGGGCGGTACCTCTCTTCACACAGCGCCTCCATCCACAAGACCATACTCTTCCTGGAGAGGGAGAGCAGCCGTCTGAGGGAGAGACAGACAGCTCTGCAGGCAGCCCAGACCAGCTCCACTCAGGTCCCCAGTCATCAAGGAGGAGTGACTGAGGAAATGATAACAAACCTGCAGCAGGTAGGGAGGACGGATGAGAAAGTTCCTGTGGTCGGAACACCCACAGATGTAGCACTGTAGCAGCAGGTGTCTAACATCTGTCTCCTCTTGCTCCACAGGCACCGGGTGAAGCCTGCCACCCTGGTCTACCCCACCGCTTCCTCTACCAGGAGACCAGCTTCTGTCTGCCTCTTTGTATTTATAGACACAATTTTCAGTCTTTCTCCTTTGTTTATTTTCTTTTTGTTTGTTTGTTACCTAAGCCAAAATAAAAAAGGTGCTTCTGTTCTAAACCTACAATACTCTGATATTGACCCATTTCTGTGCTTTTTCTTTGATTAACAGCTGTTAGAGTCAAAGTTTCTTTGCTCATACAGATGTTACATCAGATTAAAAACCACCAAGAACATTTAGGATCAACAGACATAAAATCATCAGCAGGCTGACTGTGGACAAACACACACTTTAAACGGTGTCACAGTTCATGTGACGTTTTCTTGGCTGTCCCACTGTTCTCTTACCCGTCTTTGGTAGAACAGGATGTAAGCAGTTCTCTGCAGCTTTTTGCGGGTGAAGGATCTGCTCGTCTCAATGATGTGGGCATCATCATAGTGGAGCCACAGCTCACCATCCAGCATCTCCTCCGGGCGGACTCCATCACATCATCGTAGTGCCCTAACAGGAGAAGAAACACAGTTATATCAGCTGGAGCTTATGAAACTCAACTGAAGGGAGAAGAACAGCAGCAAAGTTTCCAAAGTGACTTGAATGAAACAGAAATATTCTAATCAAAATGCAGACTAGAAGTAATGACAGAAATCTGGGACTTGTTTCATGTCATAATGTGAGAAAGGTTAGCGTCTCCTCTGATGTGAACTTACCGGCATCCTCCAGGGCCCAAGTGGCTGATGACACTGACCAGACTGTAGCTAGACTCATCCTGAGACACAATCACAGAGAACAGCAGTCAGCTTCACAACAACACACACACTAATACCAGCACACACTGTCCACATGTTTGCTCTGTTGTCAGGTGTGTGATGGTAAAACCTCGCTCTTAGTTAATGATTGAATTATTGATCATCACACTGATATATTTTGTCTCACTGAGACTTGGTTACAGGATGAAGAATATGTTGCTTTAAATGAATCAACTCCGTCTTGTTATGTTAACTGTCATGTTCCTCGAGTTACAGGTCGCGGAGGAGGAGTGGCAGCAATCTACCGCTCCAGTCTTCGGATGAATCCTAAACCTAAGTCTACTGGTACTTCTTTTGAGAGTCTCACTCTCAGCCTGTCTCACGGAAGCTGGAAGAAGTCAGAATGTGTTTTACTCATCGTAGTGTATCGTCCACCTGCTGCTGCTTATTCAGAGTTCCTGCTGGAGTTTTCAGACTTCTTATCAAGTTTAGTGCTCAGCACAGATAAAGTCATTATAGTGGGTGACTATAACATTCATATGGACGTCGACTCCGACAGTCTGAAGACTGCCTTCAACTCACTCTTGGATTCAGTTGGGTTCTCTCAGTTAGTAAATGAACCCACACACTGTCACAGTCACACCCTTGATCTGGTTCTCACCTATGGCCTGGAAGCTGAGAACCTGTTAGTGTGGTCTCAAAATCCTGTTCTTTCAGATCACTCATTAATTACCTTATCTACTGTACCTGTCTTTTGGATCCTATCCCATCACGGCTCCTAAGGATGCTATTCCTCTGATCAGAGACTCTATATTAGGACAGATCAATCTGTCTCTGGAAACAGGATATGTACCACAGGCTTTTAAAACTGCTGTGATCATTCCGATACTTAAAAAACCTTCACTGGACCCGGACGTCTTAGGAAACTACAGACCGATCTCCAACCTCACCTTTATTTCTAAAATACTTCTAAGAGCTGTTGTAAGTCAGCTAAATGACCACCAGCATAGGAACAGTCTGCTCGATGCTTTCCAGTCTGGATTCAGAGCCCATCACAGCACAGAAACAGCACTGCTTAAAGTCACTAATGACCTCCTCATGGCATCGGACCGTGGACTCGTCTCTGTACTCGTTCTACTGGATCTCAGTGCTGCCTTCGACACAGTAGATCATCGAATCCTACTACACAGATTAGAACACGAGATTAGGATTATAGGAACAGCACTGTGCTGGTTTAACTCATATTTATCTGACAGATTTCACTTTGTTCATGTTGATGTTTCCTCCTCATGTACAAGGGGTAATCACAGTGTTCCACAGGGTTCTGGGCTTGGACCGATCTTGTTCACCCTCTACATGCTCCCTCTAGGAAACATCATCCAGAAGCACGGCATACACTTTCATTGTTATACTGATGACACCCAGCTGCATTTATCCATGAAGCCTGAAGAAACGGAGCCGCTAGTCAGACTACAGGCATGTCTGAAGGACATAAAGGACTGGATGACCTCCAACTTTTTACTATTAAACCTCAGTCTTGTCCGAGACAAGACTGAGGTCATTGTTTTTGGACCTAAACATCTCAGAACTAGATTATCAGATAATACTTTCTCTCTGGATGGAATTACTTTGGCCTCCAGTACGACTGTGAGGAACCTCGGAGTTATCTCATATTAAACAAGTCTCCAAGACCGCTTTCTTTCACCTGCGTAATATTGCTAAGATCAGGAGCATCCTCTCTCAGAGTGAGTGAAAAGCTAATCCATGCTTTTGTCTCTTCAAGACTGGACTGCAACTCTTTATTGTCTGGATGTCCACATTACTCCATCAACAGTCTGCAGCTGATCCAGAACGCAGCGGCTAGAGTTCTGACAGGAAGCAGCCAAAGGGATCATATTTCTCCTGTTCTAGCGTCTCTTCACTGGCTCCCAGTGGGCTCAAGAATACACTTCAAGATCCTTCTTCTAACCTATGTAGGGTGAAAGAATTTATTCTGCACGGTGTTAACATGCAGTGTGTTCAGATATATAAGTATTCATGTTTATATGTGTTTAGCGCTTAACAATGTGATTTTCATACGTGTTTATGTGTTAGGAAGTTTTATAGAAAATCAAAGTAATTCGAGGATACTGAATGTATTAATAAGTAATTTCATAGTGTGTCATATAACTTTGTTTTCTGCAGTTCAGGCTGTGGCAGATGAGATCAGTTGTTTTTCTGCTCTCTGGAGAGAGCTCCGGTTGGTACGAGATGGTCATAAATTCAGACTAAGGACAGCAGCACCTCTGACCTGATAAATGCCAGATTCTAAAGGAATGTGTTTTTC
The DNA here is from genome assembly GCF_900634625.1 of Parambassis ranga. NCBI lineage: Eukaryota > Metazoa > Chordata > Actinopteri > Ambassidae > Parambassis > Parambassis ranga. The sequence goes on along the minus strand of NC_041033.1, from coordinate 10,126,984 downwards.
TCCTGAGTGCCCCATGTTATGGTCATCCCTAGATCGGACTCACAACCTATGAGTAGAGAAGATTGAAGCAAGGCGTCTGGACTTGTAGAGTTTTCTAGAAGACGTTTCGCTGCTCATCCAAGCAGCTTCATCAGTTCTAACTGTTTGGTGGGGAAACATAGTTTATATGTGGTTACAGACCTCAGTGGGTGGGTCTGGGTAAAACTTTAAAAAACTTACAAACAATAGCACTAAATGTTTCCATACTTACCTGTGATGTTCTGGCTGACTGGGCCAGGTGAGTCTAACGACTGGCTAACGACTATGAAACTGCCGGAGGGGGACTGATTGACAGCCCTTTGTTCTTACTGTGAGTATGTGTAAACTTCCTGGGAATGGATGGAATCACTGCATTGTATGTGGTAGAAAGATGATGTCTGAGGCCACCACCTCTGTTAAGGGAAGGTTTTTCCAGCTTAACATAGATGACTTCCTTAACTCCTCTTTCATACCACCTTTCCTCCCTGTCTAAAATGTGAACGTTGTTGTCCTCAAAGGAGTGTCCTTTGTCTTTGAGGTGGAGGTGAACAGCTGAGTCTTGTCCTGAAGAGGTGGCTCTCCTGTGCTGAGCCATTCTTCTGTGGAGTGGTTGTTTAGTTTCTCCAATGTACAGATCAGAGCATTCCTCACTGCACTGGACTGCATATATCACATTGCTGTGTTTCTCCCTGGGAATCTTATCCTTCGGGTGAACCAGTCTCTGTCTCAGTGTTGTCATAGGTTTGAAATGGACCGGGATGTCATGGTTGTTGAAGATCCTGCGGAGTTTCTCTGATACTCCTGACACATATGGAATGGAGATGTTCTTTCTCCGCCTGGTGTTGTCCTTCTTCTTGTTGTTGGGGGGTCTTGTTTTTGTGGCTTTGATGAGTGCCCACTTCGGGTAGCCACATGTTTGCAGGGCCTTCCTGATGTGGTGTTGCTCCTTCTTCTTCCCCTCTGAGCTGGTGGGTACAGTTTGTGCTCTGTGCTGCAGGGTCCTGATGACTCCCAGTTTGTGTTCCAGTGGGTGGTGTGAATCAAACAACAGGTACTGGTCCGTGTGTGTGGGTTTCCTGTACACTTCCACATTGAGGCTCCTGTCCTCCTCAATATGTACTGTGCAGTCCAAGAAGGCCAGATTGTTGTCCTTGGTGTCCTCGCGAGTGAACTTGATGTTATTATCCACTGCGTTGATGTGTTCTGTGAACCGTTCCACTTCGTTAGTCTTGATTTTGACCCAGGTGTCATCCACATATCTAAACCAGTGGGTGGGGGTGGTTCCAGGATAGGAACTCAGGGCTCTTCTCTCCACTTCTTCCATGTAGAGGTTGGCCACAATAGGAGACACAGGGTGATCCCATCGCACAGCCGTGCTTCTGTCTGTAAAAGTTCCCATTGTACTGGAAATAAGTGGTGGTCAGGCAGAGGTCCAGCAGGTCACAGATGTGGTCTGGCGTTAGGTTGGTTCTCTCCTTGAGTGTGCTGTCTTGTGTGAGGCAAGTCCTTACCATCTCTGTGGCTTCTGATGTAGGGATGCAGGTGAACAAGGAGGTGACATCAAATGAGACCATGGTGTCATCTGGGTCCATTTGGATCTTCTCCACCTTGTTCACAAATGCAATGCAGTGATTCCATCCATTCCCAGGAAGTTTACACATACTCACAGTAAGAACAAAGGGCTGTCAATCAGTCCCCCTCCGGCAGTTTCATAGTCGTTAGCCAGTCGTTAGACTCACCTGGCCCAGTCAGCCAGAACATCACAGGTAAGTATGGAAACATTTAGTGCTATTGTTTGTAAGTTTTTTTAAAGTTTTACCCAGACCCACCCACTGAGGTCTGTAACCACATATAAACTATGTTTCCCCACCAAACAGTTAGAACTGATGAAGCTGCTTGGATGAGCAGCGAAACGTCTTCTAGAAAACTCTACAAGTCCAGACGCCTTGCTTCAATCTTCTCTACGTATGATGACCTGGATGACTGAGAATCTTCATCAACACAACCTATGAGATTTAAGGAATTGAAGTTTTACCTTATTAGGGAATAAACACTAATAGTCTATTCGCTGTATGACCCAGGGTCTGCAGGGGGATAGTAGATGCCCCTGTGGGCCGGCAGGCAGGAACGCCCATGGGGTATACCAATGTGTGAATTCCATGTCCAGTTGTTGTTGCGTTGTTCGTTGTTGCTGTGTGGTTGTTTGTTCTTGTTGGTTGTCCTGTTCTTGTTTGGTTCTTTGTGTGCAACGACCCAGAGCTCTGTGACTCTGAGAATCTGCCTCATTGTTCAATAAATTATAATCTTGAGACCAGAATTTATCCGCTCCTTCCTCTAACACCTACAAGGCTCTTCGTGGACTTGCTCCATTGTATCTGCAGGACCTGATTTTACCATATGTTCCTAATAGGACACCCAGATCTCTGAGTGAAGTTTACTTGTAGTTCCTAGGATTCATAAAAGTAGAATGGGAGTGTTTAGTAAGGCGTATAGTTAGCCTTAGACCTAGTGTGTAGGGCTGATAAAAACAAGAAACCCAAACAAACCAGCTGACTCACTTCCTGACCATAGTCTACAAACTCAGGAGCATGGACAGACAAGGTACTCTTGAAGGAGACGAGGACCAGATTGTCCACATTACTGGAGCTGCAGCACCTCACAATGTCCATAAAACAACTGGAGGGGAAAGAAAGGGGTGGTTAGTGTGTGAGTGTGGGCTGTGTTTGTACAGAAAGTACTGTTTGTGTGTGTGTGTGGATACGATCTGGTAAGATGTTTGCTTCTGGTACCGAACTCCAGGCCTTCTCATGAGAGCTCCTTACTGCTACAAACACACACACAGATTCGGTTACTTCACTCAGTAATGCCCTGTGAACATTAGTGTGTGCATGTGTGCTGAACATTGATTTAGATTAGCAGGTAATCTTAAAATATTTACCTCCTGGGAGGCTCCTCCTCTTCGTCCTACTGCTCTTCACCCCATCACTGGTCTTTCCCAGTGCAGCAGCCAGACGCCTTCTGCAGGGAGACCAGCTGCAGCGAAGGGTCTCGAGGAGACTGGGAAGTTGTAGCTTCACTATAGAAGGAGACATGTTGAGTCTTTAGTGGGTTTTTGGTTATACTGTATTTGGAGTGTGATTATTTTGACATATAAGCATATAGACACACAAAATGAGTGCACTGTAAAAGACATTACCCCAATCATCATCCAGAGAAATGTCAGAGTATCTGGATTTCTTCGGGGAACCTAGCTGTTGTTCCAAAGAGTATCCTCCCCCCCTGAGGCGAGGTAGAGCTGTTAAAGCTGAAAAGTGACCACAGCAGAAACGTTAGTTCAAATGTATTAAGAAGGTAGGTTGGTTTTCATAATGATAACACTTGACTATAATGCTACCCTGTCACTAACAAGCATCACTGTACGTCTATCACCAAGACTCAGATACACACATATCTTGTGAGACACACTAATGATTCTGTCCCATGGTGGGGACAAACACAGATGGGATCACACTGTCTGTCAGCATGCACACACATATACTATACTACAGAACCCCTCCTCTTCACTCTGCTGGCCCATGACCGCACCCCAACACACAACACCAACATCTTTGTGAAGTTTGTGGACGACACAACTGGTAGGTCTCATCTCCAGTGGAGATGAAACTAACTACAGAAATGAGGTGCACCTTCTGGCCGCGTGGTGCAGAGACCACAACCTCTCCCTGAACGTGGAGAAGATGAAGGTTGTTGTGGATTTCAGGAGAGCACACAGTCAGCACACCCCTCTGACCATCGACGGTGCCGCTGTGGAGCAGGTGAGCAGCACCAAGTTCCTGGGTGTGCACATCACCGAGGAGGTCTCCTGGACTAACACTGCACCCCTGACCAAAACGGTACAGCAGCACCTCTACTTCCTCCGCAAGCTCAGAATAGCCAGAGCCCCTCCCTCCATCCTGTGCACCTTCTATAGAGGGGCTGTTGAGAGCATCCTATCCAGCTGCATCACTGTGTGGTATGGAGCCTGCCCCCCCAGCTGCAGGAAGACGCTTCATCGCATAGTGAGAGCAGCTGAGAGGATCATCGGCGTCCCTCTCACCTCCTCCGCCCTCCGCATCACTCCGCACCCACCCTTCCCACTGCGTTTTCAGTCTGCTGCCATCAGGAACCAGCAGACTGAGGGACAGCTTCATCCACCAGGCTGTCAAGAAGCTGAACTCTCTCCCTGCTGTGCCCCACTACCTACAAAAAAACCCCGACAATAAGGCTGACTTTGATATTATTTAATAGTTTTGAGGTTATTAGCATTAGTGCACATGCTTGAAAAAGGGTATCAGGTCAAACTGAAATCAATGAATCAATAAATTAACACAGCCTTCTCAAAGTTACACTCTATGCTTTTTTCAGTGTCTCCTCATGCAGAAGTCACATTTTTGTAATAACAATTTGATAAAAAGGTGAGGTCAAAAAATAATGGCTCAACATTCCTCTCATGTCAACTTTACATGTACGGCCATACCTGCTCCTATGTACAACAGTTTCCCTTTACTGTTACTGTTTCCTCTGTTGTATTGATGAAAACACTGATTTTTCATTTCACTGCCTTTTAGCCTTTAACTTAAGCAATATTACCAATAATTACAAAGAATAATATAACAGGACAAATAAATGTGAAGTTATAATATATTAGACTTCTTTGCTCTCAGGAACTTCACAGGACTGTAAGCAGAGGGAGTTTTCTTCGATTCAGCTGCTCTTCCATTAGTGTTTTCCCTTTGTTTATGTGGAACATCAGCTTGAGTTGGTTTAAAGTTTGAGAATCTCTTGTTCTTAGTATTACACACTTTCATGTGGATCCCAGCTGGCCAACACCTCACCTAGACGAGCAAATTCAGTTCGATTCAGAAAGGCCTCTGCTTACTGTGTCATGGCCCGTGGCCCTTGCCGAATAATGTACCACATCCTCCATTTAATCTTTGTTGTACTTGAATGTTATTCAGAAGGAGTAACACAAGTAACTCTCTGATGAATGGATGTTTGTTGGACTGTTCTGTTGCCATTTGTCTTTACATTAACATTTTTTTGCATTGGAAATGTTGGCCTATTTCAGCTCATTGAATAGTTCCTTGTGGTTGTGTTGCAGGTGCTGCCAGGGGAAGATCAGTCATGTTCTCTCTTCTAGAGCCAGAGTTCTGTTTGCATGGTATCTGTGTTTGTATGGCCTCTCATATCACCTATAGCAGTGTTTGCCCATATGAGCTCTGAGTCTAATGGAACCAATTTTAACGATATAAAAGTGAATTACAGTATAATAATGACTTAATAATGACTTATTTTAATGAAAATAAAAGAAGTAGTGTGCACACTAGAAAATAAAAGAATGTCCGTTGGGGCCCTTAAATATAAATAAAAATAGTCTCAGGTGTATTTGTTGTAGAGTTCCTGCAGTTCACCTTATTCCAAGGATACTCGTATTGTAATGTAAGTGTGAATGGGTGTGTGTGAGCAATGGTAATAATAATAATAATACTTATGGTAAGTAACCATTAACATTCAAAACATAATTTATCATAACATCAAAACCATGTGCAAATAACAGAACAGTGCTCCTTCTGAGTTCAGGTTTAGAGTAGTATAGAAGTGAGCTTCATTTACTCTAACACCTATTCAGGAAAGAGAAATGCACTAAAAATTACCCTCTAGTTACTTTAAACTCAGCTGAGCAGCACAACTGTGTTCAAGTAAATTGCATAGTGCAAGTAAAACATTTTACATTCATCACAACACAAAAACTCTTTTCCCATTAAATTGGCATTAGGAAAGGAAACACTTCCCTTTTAATTATATACACCTACATCTGCATAAACTGATAGCCACACCGTATGTTCAAAACATTGCACCATTATTTACTTCAGTTCACTTATCACACCAATATCACCACTTCCTTCTTTCAACACATGGAAAAACAAAGGGATAACCTAAAATGGCACATTTCTCACCGTTGCTCTGTGTATATCAAAGCCAAGCACAACGGTGTCAGACTTCGTAGCAGCTTCGTAGCAGCCTGTTAATATGGCCGCCGACGGTGGTTTTTACGGTAAGCATGAGCAATGTTTTTCAGCGGATAATTGATCTTACCAATGTAACTTCTCTCTTTCGTTCTGTAACACGACTCCGGACCAGGCCCGGCCCAAGGCATATGCGAAATATTTTTTTTGCAGGCAAACTCCAGGGTTTTGTCCCGCTGTCTGTCTCCTTGCTAGCACACAGCTACCCTGGTTTCTCTGGCCGAGATTGGAACTAACGCCCGCCCTTCGTCGACACGTTGAACGTGACCTGCGTAAGCTCTGATTGACTGCTGAGACCACGTACCCCCACGTGGTAATACGTGACCGTGTGGTGCATTCAATTGCAATTGGAGAACTAATAATCTCCCGATGTGAACAAATAAATAAACAGAAAATAAACAGTCTCTTTCTTTTAGTGAACTCACATTTAACATGATTAACATGATTTAAAAACACGCAGGAAGTTCCTCTTCCTAACTAGTCGCTGCAGTGTTCCCACCGAAGCAGAGGCTTTGTTTGCTGAACCCAGTAATAACAGTAAAGACTCACAATGATGCTTTACAGGAAGTCATAACTTAACCCTCATGCATTGTTCGCAAACACTACCCTAATGTGTTGTTCGGGGACAAAAACGTCCTCTAACTTTAACGGTTTTAAAAATATATTAGATAAATATTTTTTTAAACTTTTTTTGCATAGACCTTTTAATTAACTTCAGTTCTAATCAACAGTAGTGAAAAAATCATTTTCCCCCAGGATTTTAACCCTTTAATCACCAATTTTATAAGGGGTGGTGCTGAAAATTGAAAAAAAAAAACACAAAATGGCTCATTTTTAATAGAAAAGGTGAATGTGGACTGGATTCTTTTTAACCTTTATTACAGTCTTGGTCATGTCAAACATCAGTAAAGAAATTGACTTTATTGCATTATTAGTTTTTGCACAGCACTGGATTTTCTTTTTTTCTCCCTAATGTGTTGTTCGGGGACAAAAACGTCCCCTAACTTTAACGGTTTTAAAAATATATTAGATAAATATTTTTTTGAACTTTTTTTGCATAGACCTTTTAATTAACTTCAGTTCTAATCAACAGTAGTGAAAAAATCATTTTCCCCCAGGATTTTAACCCTTTAATCACCAATTTTATAAGGGGTGGTGCTGAAAATTGAAAAAAAAACACACAAAATGGCTCATTTTTAATAGAAAAGGTGAATGTGGACTGGATTCTTTTGAACCTTTATTACAGTCTTGGTCATGTCAAACATCAGTAAAAAAATTGACTTTATTGCATTATTAGTTTTTGCACAGCACTGGATTTTCTTTTTTTCTCCCATTTTGTCCCATAGACTTACATTATAAACACACTTTTTTTGACTGCACAGCCATGGCACTACATAATCATGCATTCTTGATTGTTGGTGGTTTACCCTGTTGGTAGGAGGTAAAATTTGTGATTAGCCTGTGACTATACCATATGAAAGGTCTGAGGGTGGAATAATACCATAAGACTATAAGAGGCTCAGGCTGTGTGATTTGAATGTGGAAAAGTAGTATACAGCTGAAGGATGATCAATATGACAGATCTAATGCTTAAAGTCTGATAAAGACTACAAATATGGCTGCTTTGTATGCTTCTAGTATGTCAGCCTGTCACCAAGGTAACGGCCCTGCCTGCCTGCTTGCCTGCTTCCATGGCAAATGGAATGTTTATCAGCTGCCCCTAACTGCTGTTCTTTCTGTCCCCTCCTAATGCATTTCCTATGTAAGACCACCCTCCGAACAACTTCTCTTTATGTCCAAACTGAAGCCTTCAGCCAAAAAGTAAGGATACTGTGAGAATCACAAGAAGTTGTTCTACAACACAGTATAATTTTTATGTCTGGGATGTCAAAGATGTGGAAATGGCGGCGAGTTAGAAAATATGGCAGCTCTGCTTCTCTGTTTTTGGTTTTACATTATGTCTTAATGGGGGAATGACCGGCACTCTCCCCGAACAGCTGGCTGTCAGGGTAAAACAGTTTGGTGTGGAGTTTTAAGAGGGACACCATAAGAAAGCCAACGAGTTTTCCTTCGAACTGATATACAAATTATCTCAGTGAGATGGACGGTGCAGGTCTAAGCGCTGGTTAGACCTCAAAAACCACTTCATCTTTAATCCCCGGCCATTTGAAGATGGAGCTGAATTTCCAAATTCTGTATACAAGTTTTGAACACCAAGATGTTGGAAGTATTTTAAGCTTCGAATGGTTTCTCTATCTTGTAATTTGTAGGAGGAGTAGCATTTTGCAGAAGACATGGAAAATGTTTCATTAATATTATAATATTTGTAATTATTATTGAAGGTTTCTGGGAATGTCCTGAAACCTTCAATAATAATTACAAATATTATAAGGTGATTAGCCCCCCCTATCTGTCAACCCTAGTGACGTCCATGGTGCCACACATCAGAACCATGCAGATGTTAAGATGAAGCCTTGCTCATGTATCAGATCTATCAAAGAACCACCTGCAGTATTATGTTCGACTACTTAGATAAATGTTAAATAAATAACATAACAAAATATTAGGGATGCACCGATTCTGGGCCGATACCGATGTTTAACATAACAACTTGGCTGATGCTGATTGCGATGTTTTTTCTTTTTGTTATTTATTCCTTCTTTTGTGCACAGAAACATACAAGTCTTTCAACTCTTCATCATACTATCCTTTAATGAGCACAAATTCAGACAAATTTATGAAACAACCTTTAACGTCACTTTTTAATTGACATTTAAGATTTACCTTAATTCACATGTAAATTCTTTTCTTAAAAATTACTTTCAAAAACCCTCTTGGACTGCTACCTAATCAATGAATAAATTGTACTTGAATTACCCAACAAAACTTTTAGCCTGATAAACAAAAAGATTTTTTTATGGCCCAATAAAAATATTTTTGCAAAAAATAAAAACATAAATAAAAATACAAAAAAATAAGTGGGAAATAAAATAAATTATGTTCTTCATACAATACAAAATACAAACATAAATTGGGCTACCTTTCACCTTGTGTACTTCTCATATTAAAACATTACAGTGTTTCAGTACTCACAGGCTGGAACGTGGGGCATCTTTAAAAAACAAAAAAAACCCAGTCCCATACAGCGGACTTCCTTTTCTGAACATTAATGATAAATAAGTCACCTGCTGTGTCTCTCGCCTACTTTTTAGTAAGATGCATGTTTTTCTTTACAAAGATAACATCTCTGCCTTGTCGCAGCAAAGTCTATTTCTCTTTTCATCCAAGACATGAGACACAGGGCTGAATAACCGCTCACTCTCCGTGCTGGTGCATGGCGCACAAAGGTATTTGCGTGCCATTGCGCAGGTGGTTATTTCTCCAATAGCCGAGTGCAGTCTCTGCCAAGAAAATATCCAGTTGTTGGGATACAGAAGTACTTGGCCTCTCTGGTCCGTTTTCCTCCAGAATCTCCTCATAAACAATATATCATGCAAAACATATCATGCAGGGATGACCCTCCGTCGGCTCGTTGCCTCTTGAGCTGTGGGTGATATGCGCTCTCTCCATCGCGTGTGCCATCCTCGGCACCGGCAGCAGGCAACAGGTGCGCGTCAAGTATTGCTCGTGCGCATTGTTTAACGTCCTCATCAAAGTAGCGATCCCTGTATCTGGGATCCAATAAGGTAGCAATGCAGAACATTGGATCATTCTCGATTTGATCGAAGCGTTTATTTACAGCATCTAATAATGAGGCTTTTGTTGTTTTAACGCCGTGGTCTGTGTCAGCCTGCTTACTCAGAAGACGTCTCAGGGCGGTCACAGAGGGGATAACATCGGCAGCTGATGCCTCTGATGAACTAACTTCTCTTGTCAATTGTTCAAACGGGGAGAGGAGTGTTATAAAGTTTTCAATTAATTGCCACTGATGCGCACTGAGAGTGGCCGGGAGGTCGTAGTCTGCGGCATATGTAGCAAGTGCGCGCTTTTGTTCCAGCAGGCTCTCCATCATATAAAAGGTACTGTTCCAACGAGTGGAAACATCTTGCTGGAGCCTTTTTGGTTTAATTCCCAACTGGATCTGCACAGCCTGAAGACGGGAATAGGCGAGGGGTGAGTGTTTAAAATGGCCTACAATTTTTCGGCAAATAGCCACGACATCTGTGATGCTGCGCTGGCTAAAAACACCGTCATGAATTGCCACTTTGCAGAGTGTGTGCCATGCAGCCAAAACTAGCCAGACCACTGTCCGTCATAGCTTTCGTCATATTCCTAGCATTATCTCTTACGACAGCATGCACTCTGGTTTTGTCGATTTTAGACGTCTGGAACAGTTTCTCAAATGCTTCCGAGATGGCAGATGCTGAGTGGGTACCTTTAAACTCCTGGGAGTGTAACACTGCATTTATCAAGTTGAAGTCCTTGTCGATCCACTGTGCCGTGAGGCTAAGCATGCTCACAGGGCTTACATCGGAACTCCATATATCAGTGGTAAAACTGCATGCTTTCTCCGAAACTGTAAAGTATTGCCACACGACCGCCATCTTCTGTTACTCTACGGGGGAAAGTGCGCGGGCGCCACCTTCCGTCTCGGCAGAGATACATCTCCAAAAAATGAGGGGAAAAGGGAGTTTCTCATGAGCACAGCAGCGTTCATGCGACATGTAAATCAACGTATAAACATCGGCCACTGCCATCGGCAATTATCATCTTTATTTGCCGATGGCAAACATCCGGCCGATACCGATGTTTAGCTGGCTGGTTACACTAGTTGTCCAATAAACCCGTTTTTATTAAGGAATTTTTGAAAAATTCTGTGTGTGAGGTGAGTGTGTGTTAACCTGTGAACAAGAAAATAAAGAGAACAATTCAACAGAATTCTTTCACTGCACCATATATATATATATACATACATACAGCAACAACTCCTTGGTATTATTGCAGATATTGAGGGAGAACAAGGAGACAATGAAGCAGAGGTCAGCGACTGCCAGGGACCAGTCACTCAGGAGACACGGTCTGTCATGACAGGGCCAGCTTGGAGGACCTGCTGAAGGAACTAAGAAAGGAAAACTATATGAGGATGAAAGCAGAGAGGGCTCAATAGCACAGCAAGAAGCAGCAGCTATAAACTGGAGGTTGTGGCTATAACCACGGTTCTCTGATTAGCATGAGTGAGTGTCTCACTATGGGAGAATGCCCCCTCCGTGATCCCGACAGAAGCTTTAATTACACTACACCAGCCCTTGGGGTTGGTATCAGTGACGTCTATGTCGGGAGGGACCGGGACCCTCCCCCTATATAATAGGCTGACATAGCTTCAGTCACCATTCAAACAAGCTCACCTCTTCCCCGCTTCCATGGCAAGGAGGGTGGTCTGGTGAGACACTCACTCATGCTAATCAGAGAACCATGGTTATAGCCATAACCTTCAGTTCTCTAGCATTTGTTTCGTGTCTCACTATGGGAGAAATACTGACTTCCGGATTGCCAGACATGCCTGTAAAAATGACTGCCTAACTGTCCCAGAGGGGCCTCACGAAGAGTGGGTTGTACTCCGTGAAAGCCCTACCCCAAGAACTGAGGGGTGGAGCCCAACTTGCAGCTGCACAAATTTCCTGGGCTGAAACCCCCCTAAAGAGAGCCCAGGAAACAGCAAGGCCCCTAGTGGAGTGCGCATGCAGACCAGCAGGAGGCTGAAGACCATTGATCATGTAAGCCAGAGCAATAGCCTCCACAATCCAGTGGGAAAAGCGTTGTTTTGAGACTGGCTTGCCCACACATGGCTTAGCCCAGGACACAAACAACTGGTCACTCTGCCTAACACCCTGTGTCCTCAGAGGAGTAAGGCGGTGGATAAAAAGCAACCAGCTCTATTGGGGAGAGAGACCCAACCACTTTTGGGATAAAGGCTGGGTTAGGCTGCATACTGACCCTCTCGCCCCCTGGTGAAAAATAGGTACAAGCTTCATGCACAGACAGGAAATGAACCTCACTGACGAGCTTAGCCGAGGCCAAGGCCAGGAGCAGCGCTGCCTTAAGAGATAGCACCTTCAAGTCCACCTGATCCAGTGGTTCAAAAGGTGGACCAGAAAGAGCATCCAGCAACGTGGGCAGGTCCCATGATGGCGTAAGAGACCTAGATACAGGCAATTTACGTCGTGCACCTTTCATGAACTGACACACCAGAGGGTGTCGACCCACAGATTCACCATCAAAACCAACATGGCAAGCAGAGATTGCCGCCAGGTACACCTTGATGGTTGAGAAAGATTTTCCCTTCTCAATGAGGTCCTGCAGAAAGGATAAAATCACCCCCACAGAACACTGAAAAGGAATGGCCTGGGACTCCGAGCACCAGCTCTCAAACACTTGCCACTTAAGCCCATACAACGTCCTAGTTGATGAGGCCATAGCACATTGAAAAGTCTCAATGACACTGTTTGGGAGTCCTGTTGAGTTCAGGTTAAACCAGTCACAGGCCAGGCCCACAGAGCCAGCCTCTCTGGGTGAGGGTGAAATATTTCCCCTCATGCCTGGGATAGCATGTCCCTGCGCAATGGCAGCTGCCATGGCGTGCCCACCTGAAGCTGGAAAATCTCTGCTGACCTGTGAAGGTCCACTGTCGCCCGTCCATACCACAGTCAAATCTGCTTCACCACTTCTGGGTGAAGTCTCTAGTCTGCATATAGAGGGATCCATTACATTTGGCTTTATTATAAAATGTCACAACAACAAATTTAGGTTTATAGAGTATAATTTAATTTATATTTAATTTTATTTAATTTATTTTTATCAGTCACTCCCTGGGGAGCTGTGGCTACCACTGGTAGCTTACCACTGCCACTGTGTGAATGTGGCGTGAAAGAATAATGCATCTCAATGTAATGCCTGCCCAACAGAGCAGAAAAGCGCAATATAAGACCAATGCATTATTATTCATTATTGCGGTGGTATGGAATACGCTTTTATGAGGTTCCAAAAGCTGTAGGAAACCATTCAGAAATTCAAGTTTTCATTTTGTCAATAAATGTTAGTCACAACAACTGCCTCTGTCCTCTTCTTAATATTATATATTTATGAATTAGCTGCTTCCTTAAATAATGTGAAATGTTAGCCAATTTGTGAAAAGATATACCCGCATAGAGGTAGCCTGGCCAGCTATACTAATTATTTTTCTGTTTTTGCAAAGTGAATGGGTATGGCAGGCCAGGCCATTCTCCACTTAACATGTAACAATGAAACTAAATCCGCTGATAAGAAAATTCTAATCTACAACCAGAATTAGCTATGTTGTGGCTTGCCAAAGAACTGCTTTCTTTTCTTTTTTGTGCATTAAAACAGCTAAATAGAAGTGAGTTTACTTTCACAGTGGGGATGAGTGACATGATTTGCATGTGTTATTTTAGGGGAGGTTAAATGTGAGGACCCCCATGGTGCGTCAAATGCCATTTGTGTCCCTAAACCTCTCACTCACAGCTGGGGGCTGCATTAGCACTGTATTGCTAAGTGATACCTTTGTCCAGTCCCACAGCCAGGGCAGGATATCTGATTGCTGGCACCTTTCTCATTAAATCTATTGTTGACTATACAACAGAACGGCCACGAGAAGGCAGGCAAGGCGATTTGCATGATGATCTCACCACATAAGCAGTCTCAGCACCCTTCTCTAAATGTCTTGTGGTGTAATGCAGAACCTTTGAGGTGTTAAGCTTCCTAATGCATTTTTCATTGCAAAAGATTGTTTGTTTTCTTTACCTAAGTTTAGAGGCACATCTTTGTGTTGTTTAGTAAAATTTATTAGAAAAAAGATGTATTAAGTATCATTTTTTGTGTACCATTAAATAATCAGTATTTGTACCTGTTGTATCTGTTGCTGTATTCAGGTGTTTGCTCTGTCTGCAGTGTGGGTGGAATAGTTCTAGTATCAGGGTGAATGACCAATACATCTTGGGCAATGGTAGCTTTAGAATTACAAACAGGCCTTGAAACTCAGATGATCAACTCCTACGCACCTACGCTTGAACTACACAGCATGCAGAGAACCTGGGCAGCCAAAACATGTTTGCATGCACTTAGTATTAACATAATATGGTTGCTTGCAATACTGAGTCTGTACAGCTAAACAAGGCCTATATAAAAAGAATAATTAGGGAGTAACTTTTCATTATTTTTCTCGACATCTGCTTTTCACCGGGGACATGTTCTCCTCATGTTGGCAGGTCTAAACATGCAACTGTACTCTTTAATAAACTTCATTATCTATGGGACAGTCTTAAGAACAGCAATTGGCTGCAGACCCTCATAAATGGAGAAGATAATGCTTCCTATCAGTGCTCACTGCACAGTGGTTGGCATAGCAGGTGCCCTCATTAGTTTCTGGCTACGTGTGTCTTTACGTAATGTGAAAGTGCATTAAGAGTATTTTATGATTAAAGAATAAGCGACCTTATGTCACCTTAATTCTGCTCCTCTAGGTTATCTGAGTTCAGGGTAGGTTTTCTTGCTTTGCTGTCAAGCTGTACAGCCCTCAGGGCGATGCAACCTACAGTGACTCTGAACGACCAGGCCTGTGGTCCAAATATCTGTATTAAGTGGACCCCAGCAGATGTGACATTGCAAAACCCCCACACTACACTTAAATAGACCTGGGTGTATCAGACTGAAGTGGTGTGCGTGTTGAAGTAAATGAGTGAGAGCTCCACACTGTTGCTTACAGCTGAGATAACCTCCCCTGCTGGTCTGTGATCAGTGCTCCATCATGGGGGCAGCTGGAACCGTGATGTGACCTTTGAACCTCAGCCAGTGCCTGATCAGTTGGTTCAGATGATTAAATGGCTGATGAAATATTTATAAGCTTAAAGCAAATACCACATAAGGATGTCTATATCACAACAGATCAAACTGTGCATATCTATTATTTTAGATAATTCTACCCAGTGGTGCTTCTGAAAACTTACTTTGCGCTTTGAGTGTGATTTAGCCTACAATAGCATTGGCTCCATTTAAACTGTTTGTAAAAATGTTTTTTTGGCACAATTTGTTTTCCCACCAGGTGAGAAGAATCAAAAACATTGTCAAACCTGCAACCTCAGCAGCTGTCATGGAGTTCTGAGGTCCTATTGATAGCAGTTATGACCACAGCAATCAAGATAGACGGGCTGATTATGGATGCTGAATCAATGTGGTGCAATGTAAGCAGTCTCAAAGGTTGCTGTTCCAGATAAGAGTCATTCTTCTGGCAAGGCCTGTTTCAGCTCTGAGTCACTGGTATGTAGGACGCTCTTATCTCACTGGCTGGGGCAAGAACCCCAAAGACTACTGTGCAATGACAAGAGGGGCCATGTGCTGTGATGACTTCAGCCTTTTAGTATTAGCTGGAGTGAGAAGAATTAAACTATTTTTTCTCTATTTACCAAACGACTAATCCATTAATGTAGCAATCGTATATTACCTCTTTTACACAATGCATTTCATGTAATGCTGCAGATATTTCACAATGATCTGATGCATCACAGCATTTTTCTCATTGTCTGCTTTTTTATTCTAGTGCTGTCAGACAAATGGTGGAAGCTGATAACAGCCCTTTGAAGGTGGCAGGAGGAGGTGACTCCTCTGTCTTCACAGAGTCATCAGGCTCAGCTTGGCTCCAGTCTGTAAAGAGTGAGTGTAGTCAGAGAATAAGATAGAAGACAGACACTGTGGCGTTAAATCATAAATAACAGAGGCAAATGGAAGTGGGAAAAGACATTGATTCATCAATGTCAGAAACTAAAATGGGCCTACAAAAGACCCCATGCAAAAAATAATAAAATAAAATAAAATAAAAATGAATCCACCTAGTGGACCTAGTAAACCTAGTACTGATGACTTGAATGACTTGATGAAGGTAGGTTCAAAAAGGTAGCCTATGTAATAGATAGAGAGTTATAGAGAAGGCAGGATAATTGTTGGTTTGAAGGTCCTGTTCCATTCCTGAAGCTTGTCACTGAGACATCATGTTCTTCATTGTTTTGCCTGTTTGAACAGCAACAAACCCAGTGCCAACAAGTTACATTTTATTACAGAGAAGACTAAAAAAATCTCTCCAGAAACTTGGCACCTCACACCAAAACAAGCTAGAAGGATAAACAGCACCGAAGGCAACAGAAAAAAAATCACTACTTGATTGACCTGTTCCCTATCTGGCAGCAGACTAAATGTGTGATTTATCACATTAATACATAAATGTGGAACATAATGAGATAGATGTATGTATGATAGATGTATGTATGAAAACCCACCTACTCTCTTTATATTACATAGGTACTCAGATACATATATTGTATTTCAGTTTTGAACATTCAATGAATGTGTTGCAATCACCCAGAGAGAGTAGTATCTGAGAGTCAAGGTAACATGCATCGATCATATTACTGGAACTAGTAGCATCATGTAAGGAACGCAGTGCAGCTGGTCGATGTGGACCACTTCTGATAATGATTAACCTTGCACCTAGTTACCCTACACAATTACACCACTCTGGTAGCACCTAATATTCAGAATGCACTGAGTTAGTGCAAATCAAGACATCATAGTTTTGTGTAGGTGTGTCATATTCGACAAAAGTTGTTAAGATACTCATATATACATGTATAATTACACACAGTCTGCATACTATAAATGGCTTACATCACATGAAGCCACAGTGGCAAAGTCCACCGGTGATAGGACAACAAACAACAGGATGGCACACACCACTCTTTGACCTATTAATCATCACACACATCAGCGACATGTTTTGTTATCTGTAAACCGAGATAAGTTCATTTTGATACTGTCTAGAACGCAGCACGTTCTGTGATGTTGTTAACGTGTGTGCATATGTGTGTTTTTCACATATAGACTGAACGATTTAATGTTAGAGAACTGATTGCAACATGTTGCTGCCTTCTGTTTGTTCTCCCTTGTTTTACTTGGCAAATGTTTGGAAGGACTGCGACTAAATAAAATGGCTTTCTTGTCCTTCCACACTTTACTGTAACAAATGGTAGTGCACTGAAAAACGGGTCTCATTTCACTTCTGATTTTTTCTCTCTATCCATCTTTCCTGTTGTCCTGTAGTCATAAAGTTAAAGATACATTTCCTGTCGTAACCCGCTTTGACTCCTTGTACATATTATTCACACTTTCTATCTAATGTCTCCATCCTCCTGACCTGTCTTCACACAGAGCTGCCGTTCGTTGATGTCAGCCTTTCATGTCTTTTACAACAGGCAAAGAAGCTTGGCCACACAATGAATTAAAAAGGGTTTTATTGGAGCTAATAGCTGTTGTTGTCCTACAAATAATTTAAAAGGTTTGATGAGTTTCTGCTAACACACAGACTGACTTTTCACAGTAACAGTTCTGATTAAAATGGATACAGTGAATCTGTGGCTGAGTCTTGTGTGCTGAGTGATCTCCTCCCAGCAGGTGACCATTGAACCCTCAACCTAGTACCCCTGCTGAGGGAGATGACTGGGGGGTGAGGTCCACCTCCACGGAGACACACGGCTCCACTCCCCCACCCCTCCTCCTGGACTCTTCCCTCATCCTGCCCATATAAAAAGTCTGCTTTCACTGAAGTTGTTCAGTCTCGTCACGAACTCCACCAGGTAAGACAACCAGCTGGAACTTGAGCTGTAGAGTAGGTCAGATGTAAATCTGCTAGGCCTTTCTGTGCTCTGTAAACTGTGGTAAAATTGTGAGTCTCTGTCTAGGTTTTAACTGTCTCTAAGTTGTTACAACATTAGGATAAATCTGTTTTATATCTGTACAGTGCCTCTGTACTCAGTATGCACTTGCTTATTCTACAACTGTGTTTTACTCTCAAACCTCAAACAAGATTATGTTGTAATTCAGAGTTTATCTTCTTAAACTGCTTCTCTAATCTATCCAGATTAGAGGTTCTTTGAATAGACAGCCATATGTTTAGTGTAAAGTAATTTGAGCCAATTCAGGGATGAGTGTGCTGTAAGACATTCCTAATTTTAAGCCTGCTTTATGTGGCTGATTCAAGACTAAGTGGATAAACAGGCTCCTATCTTGTGAACTGTTTTACACCTTAACCATAATACCCAGACTGTAACATGTCTTGTTAATAACAAGCAACCTCTTCTTTCACTCTAGACCACCATCATGAAATTTGTGGCTCTCGCACTCGCCCTTCTGTTGGCTGTCGGTAAGTAGTGAGAGCATTGTTTGTTTGTTTTTTGTTACTGTAGATACATGTACAGCTCAGTGAGTAATTTAACATTTTCTTGTTCTTCTTTCACCTCAGGCTCTCATGCCGCCTCACTGCAGGCCGATGCCCCCTCCCAGCTGGCACACATCCGGTCTGTTGCCGACATGTACATGACTCAGGTGAAGGAAGGTGCCAAGAGAGCTCTGGACCAGCTTGATGACACTCCATACCAGGAGCTTAAGTAAGGCTAGCTTATTCCCATCAGTCAGTTCACCTTTCTGCATCACTGTTGTCAGGTCATCATGAACCCATTGATGTTATTTTACTTGTTTACTAAAAGGTTTGGCTTCCTTGTTCCTGCTTTCTCCTAGGGCCAACCTGGTTCAGCGCCTGGACAACCTGCATGACCAGATCAAGACTCTGCAGGGTTCCCTTTCCCCCATGACTGACAGTGTTGTTTCTACCATCTCTGATGCTACTGCTGACCTCCGTGCCTCTATCGCAAGTGATATTGAAGCCCTGAGAGTTGACCTCGAGCCCAAACGTGAAAAGCTGAGGGAGGTCATTACCAAGCATCTGGAAGAGTACCGCACCCAGTTGGAGCCCATCATCACTGAGTACCAGGCCAAGCACACCCAAGAAATGGAAGCCCTGAGGGCCAAGATGGAGCCTGTTGTGGAGGAGCTTCGTCAGAAGGTGACCACCAATGTGGACGAGACCAGGGCCGCCCTAATGCCCATTGTGGAGTCTGTGCGCACCAAGCTTGTTGAGCGTCTGGAAAACCTGAAGGAGTTGGCATCTCCCTATGTGGAGGAATACAAGGAGCAGCTGAGGCAGGCCTATGGTCAGGCACAGAACGTCAAGGTTGAAGAGCTCACCGCCTTGAGGGAGAAGATTACTCCTTTAGCCGAGGAAATCAAGGCTAAGCTTAATGACATCTTTGGAATCATTGCTCAGTCCTTCAACAAGAGCTAAATCTTTCCTCTCTCTATAACCTCATCTTACCATATTTCTTGATCCATTCCACCTCTTTATCCATTCCCTCTTTCCTCATGAACAAACCAATATTCCAAAATGTAGCTAATGCCTTGCTAAAGAACAAAGCGGTGGGACTTTCCCCTTTTCCCACGCAAACAACTTACTTCATGTGCACATGCTCAAGCACATGCAACCACACACAGACACATACGTACTCAGCACACACATGCTTTATGCTTCACATGCAGTGACCAGCTGTTAGGATGTGCAGGATTTGTATGTGCTTTATGTTAAATCTCTGTGTAACGATGCTTGTCTGATAAAACACGAACTGTGCAATGATGAAATACAGCTCAATAAACCTCTGACTGTTTATACTACTGCTCTGTTTTCGGTTTGTCAATTATATATTACAATATTTAACTGACCTTAAGCATTATACATGTTTTGCTCCATCTGAAGCCCCTGAGGGACACACATCATTTTAAGAGGTCAACATTGATTGAGAAAAACCACATTAATATAATCATTTCTACTTAAGACTGTCTAATGACACGTATAGAGCTGTGATTAATGAGTTGATCAGAGAATCAACTGGCCTATTGACAAACAAAAGATTGGTGTTTTATTAGAGAAAAGCCTTCTCTTCTGCTCTGCATCCCTCAGGCTAGAACCCCTCAACACGCTGCTATCATAGAGCCACATGAGGGTACACACACCACAGATACACATACATACACACTGTTGTTTCTTATAATTAGTGCTACAGTCTATGAAAGCCAGAACAATATATTAAATGGGTTGGAACACATAAAAAATATTGTTACAGAACATAAAGTGTCTTTCAGTTTTAAGTGATACCATTATTATGAAACATTAATGTGACAATCTTTATTTAAACTTTGACCACTGTGCTTTGACAAATACCCACACAGCTAATGCAAACAACACATTCAGCCTGGCACAGAGGGCAAAATGAAAAAAGGAGACTGTGTTTGAATTCCCTGAATTTGCATTTGTTGAGGGCATCAGCAGAAAAGGTTGATCTTTCCACCTGCAAATTATATAAAGATTTTTTAAATATAGGTCATCCTGAAGGGGATTGACCACTGCCAATAAATATGCTCTTGTGCCCATATTTATAAAAACTAAGGTTACAGAATGCTGGCAGGTATAAACAAACGTTTACATCAGTTACTCTGTATTTAATTGTAGGCTTCAGTGAGTGCTGCTTGAATGAAGACCCATGGAATACATAGTTTAGGTGGCAATGCATGCACCTGTGTGTATTTTATAAATATTCTGAAAAGTTACTTTTAAACCAAACCACTGTTTTTAAACATAACAGACTCTCCAATTAGCAAGGTGTTGAAAATCAGCTGTGCTCATCTGTCCACACTGCTGATTGGGATGTTATTAATGTGCTAAAGGTTGGTCAAGACAAACTCTACATAAGGCCTAAGGCTACAAGGAACCCAGAGATTTCTAGAGCCTCCTAAAACATTGTGTGTGTGTGTGTGTAGTGACAATGCTGTTGTCCTCATGCACATAATTGTGTGCAGCTGTGATTAGTGTGTGTCACTGGTACTAAGAATATTGTAATGGATGAGGGCTGCATGGAGGTCCCCTGTGAGAGTCTCCTGGTCTATAAAACCAGCCCATTCCTGGCCACAAACAGTCAATTCAGAGGCTTGGAGAAACATTTTTAAGAGTGACTGGAAAGAAACAAATATTAGTGGAAGGAACAAAACAGCAGCAATTCATTAAATAAACTTGGACAAAAAAATGGATGGTAGGTGTTTTGTACAGAAACTACAGCATGAATATGGGTTGATGATAATATGCAAACATGTTTTTTATCACTAATCTCTTCTTTTCTTTCTCAGGTCTTAAGTTGTCTCAGAGCTGTGAGGTATCTCTGCCCTGGTGCGGGGACAGGGGCTCATTGTCAAGCACCAAGGTCCCCCAAGTCAGTGGGATCAGAGTCCAGCTGGAGATGCAGCCACTTTGGCAGCAGTTTGACCTGCTGGGCACAGAGATGATTGTTACCAAAGCCGGAAGGTGACCCAACCTTCACACTTACAGATATTCTTTGAATACCTTCTCTTTAATTTGTGTGTCTTATATTCATTTACATGTTCACAAACTGCAGGAGGATGTTTCCGACATTCCAGGTGCGAATCTCTGGCATGGATCCTTCTGCTGAATATGTACTGCTCATGGACTTTATCCCTGTTGATGACAAAAGATACAGGTCAGACACAGAATTAGGGGCACATTGCTTAATGTGCAGTAAATACTTTTTGCTAACCTATACAAATGTATTTTAACCCTTGTGCTACACCTTTGTCTGTGCTGGTGTAATTCTCATTTTGCGTGTGTGTGTGTTAGATATGCATTTCACAGCTCATCCTGGTTGGTGGCAGGACGAGCTGATGTCACAGCCCCGAGCAGAATGCATTTCCATCCAGACTCACCTGCTCGTGGAGCTCAGTGGATGAAGCAGACTGTCTCTTTTGACACTCTCAAGCTCACAAATAACCTGCTGGATGACAATGGACATGTCAGTCAAAGTCTTTAATGCAACAGTTTGAATGAAAAGCATGTTTTTTTTTATTTCACTGTTTTTCTATAAGAACATAAAAAGCTATTTTTTCCCTTTTGGCAGATGATCCTGCACTCCATGCATCGCTACCAGCCACGCTTCCATGTTGTTTATGTGGATCCAGGGCCTAATAGTCATTTAAATGCATACAAGAACTTCTGCTCTTTCTCTTTCCCGGAGACACGGTTCATGGCCGTCACTGCTTATCAGAACCATAGGGTAGGAAAAAGAGTTCAATGGGCTACAAAAAACATAGCTGTTTTTTGTTCACACATTAAGCAATAAACCAACTTTAACAGGGAGCTATTTCTTTGCTTACCTAGTTCACGTTCTCTTTCAGATTACTCAGCTAAAAATTGCAAGCAACCCATTTGCCAAAGGCTTCAGGACCACAGACCCACATGCTTGGTGAGTGTCAGTCATTCAACCAGGTCTGAATATGGTTTGATTGTTAAAAAAATAAAATAACTGAAAAAGCTCTCCTGTCAAAAGACCAGTCATTATCATGACAAGATCACAGTGTGTCTCTATCGCTGTTATCAGCTGGTAAATAGTGATAAGCTAGCAGTCTGGATGTTAGCTAATCCTTGACCTTTGTATGCAAAAGGGGGTTCAAACATTGTAGGTTAAAGATCACAGGGTAAAACTGAAGGGGATGCGATAACGGTGTACATGTGTGTTTGCACAGACAGTATAGGTCTGTCTATACCATATATCTATGTGTACGTGACTGTGTAGTGGTGCTGTATGACTACTTACTTGTGTATGTGTTTGTGTATGTGTTTGTTTCTGTGTGTGCATTGTGGGTAATGCAAGCCCCCTCACAGTGTGGTGTCCACCAGAGGGCAGAGCTGAGCCCCTCACCACCAAACCTGGAGAGCAGAGAAGCAGTGGTTTAAAGACTCCAGCCAGTGAGCGCCTTCATGCATTTTATAACATGTCATCTGAATTGCTACAGGTCAAACCACTCTTAGTGGTTTTTCTAGTGTTGACTTTTAGAGCTCCAGTCCTATGAGATTGAATTGTATTACATTTAATAAAAAAAAAACAAACAACAATAACTTTTAGCCTAATGCTAATTTGTACTTTCTTCTACTTCCTCAGGACAGGAAGGCCCAGGCCCAGTGTTGGTAGAGCAGTGTGAGCTGTTCCACCACAGTAAGGTCTCTGTTGGACTGAAGAAAGATGAGAACAGTTTATTATCGCCTGCCTCCTATCTCCATCTCTCTTACTGGGATTGTACAGGGGCCAACCTGTCATAGTGCATAAGTAAAAGGATGATGTTTTACATTGAATTTGACTTCTGTTTGCGTCCTCTTTTGATATCATACAGTTTGTGGTCTGAACTAAAGTTATAGTGTGTTACCTTAAAATCATAATGTCTATTGTTATGACAGCAACCATCAACAACACTGCACAGTGGTGAAGTGTGACAAGGCCGTGACAACACATAGAGTACTGGGTATCTAAATTTCCACTGTGAATAAACAAGTCATGTTATTTTCCAGTAACATTTGTCCAACTGTAATGCATTAATTTGTTGTTTAAAATATAAATAAAACAACATATACTACAGTTTCTGATATTTTCTGTTTTGGAATGTATATAGTGGACTTACGTTATGTGGCACAGGTAGATAACGCAAGAGTCAGGGGCCAAACTTGCATTACACAAAGTGCTGTTTCTCTTGGTTATTTCCCGGAAAAGTATTAAGAAGCGATTAGCCTTCAAAGTAAAGTTTAACTTTAGTCATAATATAAAACGCTTAGTCGTCTTCAAAGAGAATTTAATTCAAATACCTAATGTATGTGTAGTCATTGTGAGCTGTCCTAAAGTGGTCTGGTTTGGTGTGATACAGGAGTAGCCCATGGTCGTCTTTACACCACGGAGCATTGAATTCAGGTTGGAAGTCGTGTCTGATTTTGAAAGTTCATACCGGAAGTCGCCTGGTTTTGTTCGTTGACTTGACAGAGGGGATGCTCGCGCATTCGCAGCTCTGAAGGATGCAGCGGGGTGGATGGAGGAGGAGGAGGAGGTGAAAGACTGGAGGGCGGAGAACAGAATGAACGGGTCAGAAAAGAGGAAGGATGCGGATTACGGTAGCCTGCCGGTCAGCCTGTCTACCGAGGATGGTCGCGGTCGTTTGACATGAAGATGCGCCGAAAAAACGACACGGGCCTGCGGTTTGTTGATACACCGAGCCCGGAGGGAGAGCCTGTAATTTACTCGTCGCCTCAAATTATCAGTGACAGCGAGGATTGCATGGCTTAATTGTGGGTGATTTGATTTCTGCTCTGCACTGATTTGTACTTGCTAGTCAGGCTGTTTGTTGTGGTCTAAAATCGGTTCTTTCTCCGCTGTGTAATTTAATATAAAGAAACCCGAAGTGAAAAGAAAGTGACCTCGTCCGTCTTCGCGTCTGTGGTTCAGCTGCCATCATGGTTTTAGCCGTCATTTTACCATCATCACCACCTGATCTGTTCTCCGGTGCTGCTGCAGACTGGATGTCAAACTGAAGGGAGCGCCATAAAGTCAAAGCCAAACATACCAAAAACACCATTTACCGTGTTTCAGCATGGAGTCGTCGACCCTGCAGCCCCGCTGGTTGACGGGAGTATTTTTATGGACGACATTGTGTTTTCTCAGCGGCGGCCAGTCCGCCCCGAGCTCCTCGGGCCTGCCTCTGGCCATCCGCGTGCCACTGCGGCAAGGCGCTCGCGGGGAGCAAGCACCATCGCTGCCACCTGCTGCCGCAGCAGCGTCAACGTTGAACCGCGGACGCGGCAGCGCGGGTAGGTACCCTGCCCGAAGGCGGAGAGCAGCGGCACCGGGCGGTATCAGCTTCGTGGACATGGTCGACAACCTGCGTGGGAAGTCTGGCCAAGGATACTACGTGGAGATGGCCGTGGGTTCTCCTCCTCAGAAGGTAGAGGTTTTATTCACAAGGTTACTGTATGTTGTCTCATTATAAACCACATCCTATCATCACTTTCTCTATGCTCATACATCTTCCATATGTAAACCAGATTAATTAGAACCAGGTACACACTAAAGTCAATTAGCTTATTCTTTGAGATGAAGGTCAGTATTATATGTGTTATATTTATGTCAGACTATTTAAGTAGGACACACAATTCATGCCTACATCAATTTTGTGATCTTACTATAAATGGAAGAAATTTTGGGATAACATACTTTAGTAATACCTTGACAACATGTGTTTGTAAATATTTAGATTTTAATAATATCAATACACATCCATATAGAAAAGTACTTAAAATATACTGTGATTGTCCAGTACTGTGGATGGGTCTGCAATGACAGATGGCCTGTGTGTGTGAGAGAGAGAGAGAAAGTGGAAGAAAGGCCTGAATGATACAGACAGATAATGGAACCATTAATTCTGCAGAGTGAGGACTGCCAGCTGGGTGCAGCTGTGGTGTACAGGCTGGCACACAGTGGGCGATGGCAGAGGGAACGACAGAGAGAGAAGAGGTGGTAGAAGAGAGTTAGCAATGGAAAGTAAAAGAGATAAGGGCAGTAGAAAGAGAGAGAGGGACGAACGAGTGAGTTTAAGAGATGAAAAACAAAGAAGTGTTTATGACAGAAGAGAGGATAGGGGATGAAGACTGGACTGGGAGCTTCCAGGAAACATAAAGAATGGCTGTGAGAGAGTTCTGGGTAGAGGTGTCACTCTCCCACTGACAGACATTGATACTTGACTGCAGCCCAGGAGCCACTTCTAAAGAGTTAAACACAAACTTTTGATACCCTAGTGATCTAGTGACAGAGGGCTATAGCAACATTAACAACAAACACTGTTGTCACAGTTGGAATTGGAATATGGAGAAGTCCTCATTGGTGCTTGGAAATAAGTGACAACTGATTCACAACACCTACATACTGTCACCCATGACACAAAATGATTGTTTAGATCTCAGTATACTGCTCTCTCTTGACAACACACCAGACCAATTACCAAGAGTTTATTTTAGTAGGTCAGCACGGGCAAAAGAGACTCGAACCTGCAGGATTTTATACATAGGATGAAAAGCCCTACATTTGTTTGGTGGATGCATTGTTGAGGTAATGACTTATTGACTAATGACTAATTTTCAAAAATCTTGCATTCTGTTACGGTAACCACTAGATGACTTCTTCTCCATAGTCAGGGGGGAAGGGCAAATATAATGGCTGGGACAGAAAGGCACTCTGCCAGGAGGACAGAGAGACAGACAGACACAGAGAGAGAGACAGTGCAGGAGGGAAAGACATTAGGTCTCACTGTGTCAGGATTCTGCTGTTAGTATTTGTGTGTGTGTGTGTACAGCCGTGTGGATTACTTTGCATGGAGCCTGGTGACTCAAGATGTGGGTTCATGTGTAAAGGAAACAGATCTATACTGGAGACTCAGCACATTTCTTTCCAAGACAGGAAGACAGATTGTGTAGAGCATTAGGACTGATAGTGGAGGGGATTGTAGCGAAAGTGTGTGTATACCATTGTTGTGGAAGTGTGTGTGTATGTTACAAAAATGTAAAAGGTAGACAAGTCAGGATTTATTTTGGGCTTTCAGGCTAGGCCCTTGAGACCGTAGCACTTCTCTGGATATATAAAGAGCCAATCCATTATTGAAGAGCTTGCTGTGGCTGCCTGTCTGTTGGCCTGTTTCTGTGCCACTATTTGGACTTTTAAATACAGTGATTTAATACAGTATTGAATAATTCTGTTTTTTTTGGTAGAAACCGATCACATATTGTATTTATAGACAGTTGGTATTGTTCTGTTCTGTTTTCTCTGTCTGCCATTGGCCGAATGTGCAAAATATGATACTCATAGAGATGCAGAGGAGGAGATGGGAGAGAGGAGGAGTAAAATGGACAACCTGAGAGGAGGGGAGGGTTAGAGTGGAGAGAAGGGACAGAGAAGGACATTTAGGTCAAGAGGAAGCATCACTGGGCATTAGAGTGAAAGAGGAATGGATACAGAGAAATAATAAACCGCTGTCTGCATTTCTCTCCATTTCCTTGTAATACTTAGTTGAATATCCTGGTGGACACAGGAAGCAGTAACTTTGCTGTTGGGGCAGCTGCTCATCCTTTCCTGCGCAGATACTACCATCGTTCACTGTGAGTAGAAACTTAATCTGTGAGCATGCTGTCAAGAGACATCACAGACATATTTTTATTAAGAGAACTCGTTTTTTTCTGTCCTAATCACAGCTCAAGTTCATACAGAGACCTGGGCAGGAGCGTGTATGTTCCGTACACTCAAGGCCGCTGGGAAGGAGAGCTGGGCACAGACCTGGTGTCTGTCCCCCATGGTCCCAATGCCACTCTGCGTGCCAACATTGCTGCAATCACCCAATCTGATCGCTTTTTCATCAATGGATCTAACTGGGAGGGAATCCTAGGACTTGCCTATGCTGATATAGCACGGGTAAGAAGGTGATATCAATTAATAATAGTCCCAGCAATTATCAGAAAGAAAGCTATTCTCTTCATGTTTATTGCTTAATGCACTAATTGTAGTACTTATTGTAATATAATTTAATATCTAAGAAGCATTTTTCCCTTTTTCTCCAGCCTGACGAGAAATTGGAGCCCTTCTTTGACTCTTTGGTTCGACAGACTTCTGTCCCCAACCTCTTCTCTCTTCAGCTGTGTGGTGCTGGTTTCACTCAAAACTACTCCTTGGGCAGTGCTACTGTTGGTGGCAGCATGGTGAGTCACATACACACACAAATCTTTCAACCTTACCTTTAAGCCACCATTCGATGTTAGCCTATGTTAGCTGGGATAATCTCCAGCCTACTACCACCCTCTACAGCAGCGGTCCCCAACCTTTTTTGCACCACGGACCGGTATCATGTAAAACAATATTTTTACGGACCGGCACAGAAAAAAATATATAAAATAAAAACAAAGTGCATACAATGACAACTCTTATGCTTAATTAGTGGGAGCCTTTGAGCTTTCTCAGCAATGAGGCGGTCCCATCTGGGGATAATGGGAGACAATGACACCCGAAGCGTGTTTCTTATGTCCAGTCCACTCCGTCATTTTGTTTTGGCTGTCATTTATTGCTTCTGTCCTTCTTGTTCACGTTTTCTTCTTTCAAAAAACTCCATGGCTTGTCTTTTAATGCAGGGTGCTTGGTCTTAAGTGCCAAAGCAGTTTTGAAGGCTTCGCCACATGTCACTCAGAGCGGACTTGTGTGAGAATCACCTGTTGCAATAAATCCGTATTTTAAATAGGACTCCTGATATAGTCTTTTAAATGCGGGTTTCTTTTTCTTTGAAGGGGTAGGCTCCTCTTCTTCTGTCCCCTCGTTAGGTCTTTCCCCTTTCCGAAGAAGCTCTCCAAAGACGTTTGTTTTTTATTTATTTTTGCTGCTTTTAGGCTTAATTTTGGGGCCGTATCCCGTGACCGAGTCCAGCGTCTGCAGGTGCTTAAAGGCACAGGCGGATGAATCTGATCGATTTATACATGAAACAGCTTTCAGACTCAGATAATGAATAATATATTTTTTTGCTCAGTCGTTCTGTGCGGCCCGGTACCAAATGACCCACGGACCGGTACCGGTCCCCGGCCCGGTGGTTGGGGACCACTGCTCTACAGGACAACGTGGGTATAGGAAATGGGAGGATGAATTTCTCATTCGGGATTTATAATAGGAAATTCAGGCACAGCTTGTGAAAAAAAATGTTTCCCCTGTTCTTAGATCATTGGAGGAGTGGACCCATCACTTTATGTGGGAGAGATTTGGTACACTCCCATCCGTAGGGAGTGGTACTATGAGGTCATTATTGTGCGTATTGAGGTGAATGGACAGGACCTCAATATGGACTGCAAAGAGGTAAGATGCAATGCTGCAAACAGCAAAAAAATGAGATGATTTAAAGGTTATGGAGGGGATTTATAATGTGTGTGCTTTTTTTTGTGCAGTACAACTACGATAAAAGCATTGTGGACAGTGGAACCACCAACCTGAGGCTGCCTAGAAAAGTCTTCCAGGCTGCAGTCAAAGCTATTGAAGCAGCATCTTCGGTTAGTCGTTAAAATACTGCTACCCATATATCCTTATTATGTGTTTCTCCTTTTTGTTAATTCCGCTTTTTTGGTCATTAGTTATTTGTTAAGCTATCCCATGAAAGCAAGTAATACACTGGAAAAGCTTCATTATATGTATGTACTGCCCTGTCTCCATGGAGTTCAACCTTTTTCTCTCTGTCAACATAATATTAGGAATTCATAAAGGTCCATAACTAAACTGATTTTCTCCCATGCTTTTTTGACAGGCTCCAACCTCCTCATCTGACCCTAGTTTGTAATAAGCAGGAATCCTTCTGACATTCTGTCTTTCAGACTGAACAGTTTCCCTCTGGGTTCTGGCTGGGAGAGCAGCTGGTATGTTGGCAGGCCGACACTACACCCTGGCACATCTTCCCAGTCATCTCCCTCTACCTGATGAGTGAAAACCGCAACCAGTCCTTCAGAATCTCCATTCTACCGCAGGTAGTGACAGGTTGTCATTATGGATCTGAATATTGTTGCATAAAACAAGTGAGATAGTGAAATATATTAAAAAGGATCTGGAGCTACAATGGATTAGATTAGATTAGATTCAACTTTAGTGTTGTGAGGCATGTACACGTCAACAAAATGCAGTTATGTTTAACTTAACTGATGACGTGTCAATTCAATGCAGATAAGGGTAACAAATGATTCTGAATTGGCTGTAGGTTGTTCAAATGAGTGTAAAGGATTCTGTCTGTGTTGGCTCTGTCTGTTAGCCTATGTTAGCTGGGATAATCTCCAGCCTACTACCACCCTCTACAGGACAAAGTGGGTATAGGAAATGGGAGGATGAATTTCTCATTCGGGATTTATATTAGGAAATTCAGGCACAGCTTGTGAAAAAAAATATGATTCATTAAAATCAATTTGCACTCACTGTGAGACAAGGTTAGACAAAGTATATGGCTACATCCTTCAGCTGTCATTTTTGATGTCATCCTCATCAACACAATGTATAGCTAGTAAATGTAATGACAATATAATGGCAATATTGAAAAAGAGTTATATATTTTCTAAAACTCTAAAATAGTAATTTATTTCTTATTCAGAGATGTTCAGACAGACCTTGATAATAGTGAGCTGAATAACATTGAAAAAATGCAAAGACCTGTATATACGGGAGGCCTTGATACTGACACTAAAGCTTGAAAAAAGTTATTACTTTGCTTTTAAAGCAGATTATAATATGTAGAACACTGTAGCCTGTGCAGATTTGCTGTGTATGAAGTAAGCCTTGGAGCACATGTTTATGTGAGAAAATATGTTTACATAGCCATTAAAGTTGGAAGTCTTTAAAAATATGTCTCCCTGAAGATGGCATGACCGCAGTATTGCAGCAGAGAAAATGCAGGAGTTTTGTGGTATATATTTTTATGTTATTTTGGGCTGGAGGAGACCGCAGACCACATTGGAAACAGATGGGGGCCGGGCTTTGTCTGCAGACCGTATTTTGCCTGGATTTATATGCCACATAAGCGTTGGTGGTTCAGTGGTAGAATTCTCGCCTGCCACGCGGGAGGCCCGGGTTCGATTCCCGGCCAATGCATAGTACTTTTTTTTTTAAATCACAGTCTGTGCAGATTGAATGACACCTACAACTGTCACAATTTAGCCATGGTACTCCTTTCATGAGATCACCAGAAATCTGTAATATTCAGTCTGTTGACCAAAATGTGTTAAGAAAATCTCACAGCAATTCATTAAATAATTAAATGTAATATGTGCATTAAACATTCTGTTCATTCCTTTATCCTTTACCTGTTTCTGGTGTCTTTGCAGCAATATCTGCGACCTGTAGAGGATGTGGCCTCTGCTCATGAAGACTGCTATAAGTTTGCTGTGTCCCAATCCAGCACTGGTACAGTGATGGGGGCTGTCATCATGGAAGGCTTCTATGTGGTCTTTGACCGTGAGAAGAAACGCATTGGCTTTGCAGTTAGCACCTGCCATGGTAAGTGGGATAGTATAATATCTGTTATTTTCTTTGTCTTTGAGTAAATACAAATACATATAATCCTACTTTCCAAACTGTAGTGCACGATGAGTTTCGTACAGCATCTGTAGAGGGCCCATTCCATGGCGCTGACCTGGAGGACTGTGGCTACAACATCCCCCAGACAGACGAGTCCACTCTTATGACAATTGCTTACATCATGGCGGGTATCTGCGCTCTTTTCATGCTACCGCTGTGTCTCATGGTCTGCCAGTGGCGCTTTGCACGCTGCCTACACCCACACGGAGACTTTGCTGATGATATATCACTAATAAAATGAAGGCAGAGGTCATGAAGACCTACACTTTAAACACAGGACAGAGATGGGTTCTGATAAAAGGGACTTAAGATGTTAAAATGTTGGTGTTGTTAAAAGAAACTTGGAAAAGAATTTTCAGGAATATGACAAGTATAGAAAATGAGCCTTGCTGCCCTCAAGTTGTTTGTGAGGATAACCAGAGCCATTACTGAACCTGAGGACAAACAAGTGTGCAGGGCTGTCATCAGTACCAACATTGCCTGTTTAAGCAACTATGCAGATCAGCATGGCTAGAAGAACAGATGTGATGAATAAAGGAAAGAAATGTTTTTTTTTAAATATTGTATAAATAAAAAGCAGCGATGGATTGGATTTCAAATCAAACGATTTGTCTCTTCAAACTGCAGCTTTAGTGTATAAACAGTGATTTGGGGAAAGAGAAAACAGATAATTTACAAATGGTTACGGTAATGAAGAAACTCACAACCAGGATGTGAATACAAAACAGGAATCCATCATGCAGATGAGCAGTTTGCTTTGCTGTGACTTGAACATATGAACATGTGGCTAAGTGTGTTTATAGATCTTCTGTTTGTGGCATATGAGTGAATGACAAATTGGATATGTGTGAGCATGCCTGTACTGTATGTGTGCACAGCTGTACTGTAAGTGAAGAGTATACACAGAGGTTTACTGCAAATGAAAATAATACTCATAAAAGGAGAAAATGATACTAGCATCTATGAAATGACACTATATTGCCAGCAAATTCTGCAATGCAAAACAAGTCGGTACACATAAAAGGCTAATGTGATGAAATGTAAGACTGTAACAGCATTTACAGTATAAATCAGTTTTGCTTAGTGTGAAACTGAGACTACTGAACACACTCAATATCAGATGTCACTTTTACTTCTTATACTGATAGCTTAAATTTATCTATTGTACATAAAAATTTGTGCATTCCAGATCTTTTGTTTACGCACACAAAACAGAATGCTTATTCTTGTGAACTACTGCTGCACCATCTGATGATTTGCACATCATATGACATGTTAACAAACCAAGATTTATTAATAGGGCTTCTTTCACAGACACACAAGCAGCCTAACTCACCACATTTTTAATGGGGACCATATATGCTTGGACAAAGAAACCAGCCCAAAGTATGTTATACACTAAAGAATTCTATGTATGTCTACATGAGGCAGTTTGTCTCTAAACAAGCTGTAAATAGATCAACTCAGAACTGTATATTTATCTGTCAGGCGCTGGCAGCACTGTTGAATCAATAAAGTACGTATTGTAACTGTAAAATGTGTTGTGTTATGCATATTACACTTTACACAAGTTTTTTATGCTATAAGAGTACGGTACAATTTTATCAGTTTGTATGGTTCTTGGATTATGCTTCAGAAGTAAGTATATAAATAATATAAAACTTAAAACAAACAAACAAATATTCTGCTTTAAAATGTTTCTAATTTGATGTTAGGTTAATGTTGTACTGAACTGCTTTTTTGTAAATAGATCTTTTGACTGGTCGACAGTGGAGGTTGTCGCTCTGGGCCAATCAGGAAAGCACGCACGACGTTTGCGGACCTACCCTTATGACGTCAACGTCAGGATTGCGATTACTCGTGTGTTAATGCGGAAATGAGATGACAACTTCAGCTATACTCATAACCAGCAACAGAGGGAAAAAAGAAATTTGTTAAAAAAGTAAGATGCGCCTGTATAATAGCTGATGTAAACTGCCGCGGGTTTTATTAGTACTATTTTATCTGATTATAAAAACAACGGTCTTGGAAATTATCGACAAGACACTAGCTAACGCACAAAGCTATGACAACAACGACGCTTCAGCTGAAACTCGAGTCCCGTTGAGATTGCTTTGTTGTTTTCTGTGTCTATATGTACATTGTTTGTATTATTATATTGCAGATGTAGATTACGTATAGAATCCATTTCACATACGGGTTCATTAATTGACAAACCGCGACAGTGCAACTAGCTAGCTGACCTACGGGCTAAAAAAAACCTAAACATCAGCAAAACTGCTTAACGTGTTGTCCAGGCTAGAGAGCTAACGTTAAAGCATTTCATTGAAAGTGACTGTTAGTTGCTGCTAATGGTAATGTAACCATTATTCAAATGAAAAAGACAGAGTTGTTCGTAACATTTCCATTACGTTGTGGTTATAGTTGTATACAGTTGTTGTGGCTATAAGGCAGACGTAACTACACGGCAGCCACGTTTCTCTCAGGAACACTTTTCCATCTAGAGGACCTTTGTGTTATCTGGTTTTGTAGCTAACTGGGTCCTGTTTATTTTGTTCTGTACAAGTTACTAAATCAGCTATAAGATGTTGATATGGTCATACACATCCTACTGTACTAAAATTATTTTAATTGAGTGGTCTACTGAAACGTTTCTTTTTAAATCAGAATGTCTGTTTATGTTGTTATTTTAAATTTCTAGCTTTTATATGTTAATAGAATAACAATTGTAACAGGATTTTCACAGTAGTCTGTGCAGAAACCTTTATGTAACCACAGTGTTGTGCTGATGGCCACAACTTTGAACTGGTGTCCAGTTAGAGTGATGCTGTGAATTTGTTAAGATGCCTCTGAATGCAGCACAGAGATGACAAGCAACCAGTCTGTCATTGTAAGTTTGTCCTCACTAACAAGACCTACTTGTTCTCTGTCCAGGTTGCTGTTCAGATGAAGAGGCTTTGCCTGGTTGACCCTGTGTGTCACTCCTCCGTGCAATGGCAGTACCCTATTTTCCCACTTTCCTACTCCTCCTTTTTCTGTCCTCATTTGCTCTCTTGCTGCTCACCCTCGTGCCCTATGTGTCCCCCTCCATTCTCTTTACATCCTCGTCTCCTCCTTCACCTTGGCTCTCGCCATCCTGCAGCGTGGGACAATCTTGGGCAGTCCGGCTTCACACTGGCCAACATCACGACATAGAAGATGGTAAACAAGACTCTGTGCACCTGGATGTATTAGCCAACAGGGTATGGTACTTCAGAAACACTTTCTCTAACAGATCTAATTTATATTTTTTTGCCATTATCAGTTGCAACAATAACAATAACAAGGATACCTCGTCCATTTTCAAGTGAACTTAAAGCATATATACACAAATCTTCCTAAATCCTGTTTATTTTCCTCTTTGCATAATTGTATGTTTCTGCAGGTGTAACCAGTTTCATTTGATGTTTTAAAGTCACTAACTTCAGGGCAAACATACCTTTTGAACCCTTTAAGAAATATTGTCCTAGTTGAAATTGTAGTGATGATTAGTATTATTTTCATCACAGATAGCACAGCAGGCTGGGCTGCAGAACCAGGGACAGATTGGACAGCTAGAAGGCCACTACATGCTGTGTTCCATAAAACCTGTTGATGAATCTTTGGGAGATGTCCACCCTGAGGATGTTCTAGCAGCCCACCCTCAAGTCCTGTGGTACTCTCAGGAGAGAGTACTCAGCCGATCAAAGAGATCGATGGCCTTCAATGACCCACAGTATCCTAAACAGTGGCACCTGGTGAGGCTATAGATACTGTCTATCTTAATAATAACTTGCTTTCTCAATTTTAGTACCTGCATATATTTTAGACCACTGTCGGTGTCACCCAAGGGTGAGGCATTCCAATGTTGCATGTTTCCTCACCCTTTATATTCTTCCAGCACAATAAAATAAATATAGGAATGGATATCAATGTGACAGGAGTATGGGAGCGCAATATCACAGGCAGAGGAGTCACAGTGGTAGTCGTAGATGATGGAGTGGAGCACACCCACCAGGACATTCAGCTGAACTATGTAAGTCAAAACAAAGAGTGGCACAATTTATTTTTACAACTTATAGCTGCAACAGATATGTATAAAAGTTTTTTTTTCTTCTGTACTGCTGCGCCTAGTTTGAATAGAATCCAACCATTTCCGGTTAAACCAGTTTCTCCAACACAAAATATAGTTTAAGGGATGTAATCTGTAAACACTTAATTTGATGTTGTGTACCTTTTAGAGTCCAGAAGGCAGTTATGACCTAAACTCCAATGACCCAGATCCCATGCCTCACCCAGATGCTCACAGTGACAACCACCATGGGACTCGCTGTGCAGGAGAGATTGCAGCTGTACCAAACAACAGTTTCTGTGCCGTTGGTGTGGCCTACGGTAGCAAGGTGGCAGGTATAGACAAGAGATTTTTATTCTCTGTTGTTAAAAATGGAGGCAGATGACAGATGATGAACTATGTGTGGAGGAACATCTCTAACTTGTTGATTTCTCCCCAGGTATCAGAGTCCTGGACGGCCCACTGACAGACAGTCTGGAGGCAATAGCTTTTAACAAGCACTACCAAGTCAATGATATCTATAGCTGCAGGTAGCAAACACTTTTCTGCTTGGTATTATTAGATATTTCTATTAGCACAGTGACTTTTATAAAGCATAATGTCACTTACAGCTTATTTCCAAAGTGCTAAGTGATAATTTTCCATCCCATATTGTGGAAGTCTTCCTTGGATTTTGAATTAGGCTGTTGTATACTTTAGTTGGGGTCCAGATGATGATGGACACACTGTGGATGGACCTCATCCCTTGGGAAAGGTGAGATATTTGGTCCTCTTTTTGTCCTGCAGAGGGCAGTAGACTGCAGTACATCTATTGCATCAGACTAAACATGTAATTGATGTGGTTTTTCATTCCTTATCACTGCATATTTTTGCCTCCACAGGCAGCACTGCAACATGGGGTAATTGCCGGCAGACGAGGCTTTGGCAGCATCTTTGTGGTTGCCAGTGGCAATGGAGGTCAATACAATGACAACTGCAACTATGACGGCTATGCCAACTCCATCTACACTATCACAATTGGTAAGATGAAGACTCAAGTGTGTTAGTGCCTGTTACCGCAAATCCCTCTGTGTATTGTATGCAGACATATGCGCAGAATTAATAATTGTGCTTTTGTTCGATGTAGGAGCAGTAGATGAGAATGGCAGAATGCCCTTCTATGCTGAGGAGTGTGCGTCCATGCTGGCTGTCACTTTCAGCAGTGGGGGGAATAGACTGAGAAGCATTGTAGGTCTCACTGACACACACACACACACACCACACACACTTTGTTTTTCCTAGTTTGTTAAGCTATATATCATACTACGTACAGACTAAACCATTAGACTGAGATTTCTCGAATAGGTTTTGTTATGTTTCCAATTGGAATTGGTCTGGTTTGTGGAATGAAAGCATTCACTCTGACAAGCCACAGCATTGTGTGATAGTAGATGTGTGATTAGAGACTAGATTAGAAGAATTCAGATGGTATTAAATGCATCTGAATGATTGTGAACAGGCATAAAAAACCTTGATGCAATCTTTGGAGGTGGGGTATTCCCCCAAACCGCAGTGACACATACAGTACATGTGGATTATCCATAATTGTAAAAATTATGTAAAAAACGTTAAAAAATTGAGTCCCTTGAACCACACAACATGATATGTAAAAATATACTTCATATTACTGTGTGTAACAGCAACTTAACGACAACCTCAACTGTATTGATGTGGACAGTTATTTGAAAGAGCTACTGTACATCAAGAACAGGAGAGACTATTTTCATCTGAAAATGAAGACTGATGATGACTGCAGCAAAGGCCCATCGAAGCCACTGAACTTTATTTGCCACTGTTTGCGGGTGTCACCATGGTAACACAGTTTGGACCA
This sequence comes from Parambassis ranga, assembly GCF_900634625.1. Taxonomy (NCBI): domain Eukaryota; kingdom Metazoa; phylum Chordata; class Actinopteri; family Ambassidae; genus Parambassis; species Parambassis ranga. The sequence continues at coordinate 10,090,042 of NC_041033.1, read as the reverse complement.
GGGATGTCATTGCCTGAGGGAGAAGAGCTTAGTCAGGATTGGGCTGTCTCTGGAGAAGACTACCACTAACCACAGTATGCTCACTGGCCAAGAGCTTACCACACACTCTGCCTGTCAGTGTGTTATTCTGTAGAAGCCATTTAGAGCCAACAAGAAGCAGCTGCCTTCACAAATGCACCGAATAATGGTGTCTGTAACATCTGGAAAAGCAATGGAAAAAATAGAAATTCACTGATTATCTTGTGAATACTTAAAGACACCATGTGCATCTTCTCTTTTTGCAGAGCGATAAAAGTCTAGGTATTACAGGATACACCAGACATTCCTAATATGTCTTAACATAACCTGGATGTTTATATGTTGGAGAGTCAGTGTCAGTGAATTGAGTTCTCTGTGACTCCTGCTTAATGGACACGTGAAACTGTTAAACATGTGTATTGAGGTGACAAATGGTCCTTAATGATGCTCATGTACTGTCACCACGTGGACAGCTGCTATAGATGAGCACAGCTAGCTCTCCTGGGAAACTTACTGCAAGCACAACACTGTATAGTATCTAGAAGACTTCTCCATAGCTACAGCAGCTGCTGGAAAATGCCCACACTTCAGTAGAGTGTAAACATTTAGAAAACAATGGAAGTGGAAATACCTTACATCACAGTGGTCTCTCTGTCACAGCAATGTGTGTACACCAGACACTAGTATACATGGAGATACATGTGACAAGACTGTTCCCTAAATCTCATATACATGGTAAAGAAAGACAAACCTGTAAAACAACATTATAATATTTGCTTTTCATGTTTGATCATAAATCTGTCAGAATTTCAAACTTCTGCACTTCTATTGCCTGTATATACATTTAACTGCTTTCTTTCATCTTGTTAAAGTTCAGCCATCCTAGGGCTGTAATGCCATGTCATACAGTCTTGATGTACAGCAGTGACTTCTGTCAAGTAGAGCTGAACTCTGGCCACCAGCAGTAAATGTGCCATATTGTCCAGATCGCTCTGTAGTGTTGGCGCCTGAGTAATGTGCTAGTTTATGAAATCAAAACCCATACTCTTGGTTTAGATCATTTGTTTTGGATATACCCTTTTAGGTTTGTGTATATGTCCGTGTGTTAAACTATATCTTCTGTTTCTGCATTGTGTGCGTGCCTGCTGATTACAGTTTACATTTGGACTTACCCCATCATTGTTTGTACTGTGCATAGTTCTCCAAGCTTTTTTTTTGCAACACTGTCCATTTGTCTGGTTCTGTAGGTGACATCGGACTGGTCCGTGCAGCGCGGAACAGGCTGTACAGAGGGCCACACGGGCACGTCTGCTGCAGCCCCCCTGGCAGCAGGTATGGTGGCCCTCATGCTGCAGGTCCGGCCCTGCCTTAGCTGGAGGGATGTCCAGCACATCATCACATTTACTGCCACCAAGGTAAACTTGCATTTTCAATTATTGCTTGTAGACCAGTTAAATTAACCTATTACAAAATTTGTAATGCACACCCTAATTTGTTTTAACAGTGTGACAATAGTGCAGACTGGAATATGAATGGAGCTGGTTTCAGTCACAGCCACAAGCATGGCTTTGGTCTTCTCAATGCTTGGAGACTCGTTAATGCTGCCAAGGTACACACAAAGAGATCACACTACAGTAATAACAAATAAGTTGATAACTTAATGGCTATAATAACTCATTAGGTCTGGGAATATGAAAAATCCCTGTCCTTATGTACACCATAAACTAGGTTTGATGTCTCTCTTAGGTATGGGAGTCTGTGCCTTTCCTTGTGTCCTATCAGAGCTCAGTAATAAAGGAGGAAGCATCCATCCTGACCTATCCCAAGCTGTTGGTCCGTACCTGGAACGGTAACTGTCTGCTCCTCTCTTACTCAGCCTGGTTTTGGACAGTTGGTTGTCGAGTTTACACACTGCATTATGAAGCTAACTCCCTCCCTCCCTCCCTCCCTCATTGCATGCTCCTCAGTCAGTCTGCCTGTCCATATTAGGTAATGTTCTCTTGTTTGTGATTTCCCTGGTAAGATTTTTTTCAGATGTGTTGCTGTTTTTTTTTCTTCATTTACTTTCATTTCCTTGCAGTCTTTACAACTCTCCTCAGTATTTTTTTTCTCTTCGATTTCAATCAATTTTAATCTCACTCTCCTTCTTCCTCACACACATATACTTATGATGACCTCATTGCAGCAGAAACATTTCCTTCTCCCTCATCTCTTTTCCTCTCCTCCCTCGATCTGTATCTTCCCTCTTTTATGGCCTCATTGTGGTCTGGAACACTGCCAGAGGTGTGTGTGTGTGTGTGTGTGTATATATATATATATATATATATATATATATATATATATATAATGTGTTTGTGCTGTCTCATGCAACAGGAGTTTCTCAAGGACAAAGAGTTGCTGCCAGTTACAGAGCATGAAGTGTGTGTTTTTGTTAAGGGAATAAAATCACACAAGACTATTTCTCCTTTTCACCTCTCACCATTTACTCTTGGTAAAATGTCTGATTTTGTCACTGACACAGTTCAGGTCGGCCTGTTAAACTTCTCAGTATTTGTTGTTGTAGTTTCTATGTGTTTTGGCAGCCTCACTTTTACCGCACCGCCCATTAAGCAAACAAAGTATCAACTTCCCTTGGGAATATCATTTTAACTAATATGTGTACATAGCATGCATGCTACTCTGACCAAATTGACCTAAGAGTGACCAGTCATAATCCTCTGGTTATATCAGTCTGACTCGTCTGACCCAATTGCGTAATGTTATTTTATGGAAAGATGCAAAAGCTGCATAAGTTCCCAGTGTAGGTTTTAGGTACATAAACAAATTATGCTGACTGTATGTGAAATGTTAAGCTGAATTGAAAAAGGAATTAGAGGACTAATCGTGCTGCAACAATAAGCACTAAATCTCTTGTTAACGAGGCACTCTGAAAGTTTATAAATGACAGGAAGAATTTATTGGGGTGGCATGTTTAAACAAGGACATAATGGATGTAAGATCTTAAGATCTTAGTCCATCTAAAAAACAACAATAAGGAAATGCACAGGGGCATACAAAATAAAGAGAGATAATCAACAGCATGTGGCTATTGAATGTATATTAAATAGAGTTTGTACATACAGTCCCTCCCCTTTTTTGTCTGTTTTTAAACCTCTCTCTCTTTTACATATTTTTTCTGTAAAAGCAAGTTTTCCCTCCTGCTTTATTTCTCTCCTTCCTTTATTTCCATTCCCTCCACACCCCTTTTTATTTGCCTTCCTCCACTGCATCTTTTTGTACCCCAAGGATGTGTGTATCCCTACATGGTCACTGAGCACCATGGCTCATTAGCTGTTAGAGGCTTGGAAATGCAGAGAAATTACCAGACACTTACGCTGGGTGTCTGGGAGGTAGTCCGCAAAGACTTAACAGGTTCAAGGATAGACAGGAGAGATCTCAAATATCCTATGCAGTGCTCCCTTTAAAATGTGTAAACTTTCTAAAGCTGGTTATGTGCAGACTATGGAAAATTATAATCTATAATTATAATAAATTATATTCTAAATCGTCTTTAATACTTTGTTTAGTTCAAACAATTTTACTGACACACATAGACTAAGCTGCTCTGTCCTGTCCCTCAGTCTCTGCCACTGATCTGAAAGCATCTGGAATGAAGACACTGGAGCATGTGGCCGTTACCGTGACAATAACCCACCCTTGTCGTGGCAATGTGGAAATTGTGTTGAATTGTCCCAGTGGCATGACATCAGTAATTGGGGCTCGCCGTGCTATCGACAGGTACACACACACACGCGCATATCATACAGTCATGGATTGAAAAGTTAATACCCCCTTTTTTAGTATGTTTTTTGTGTAACAGCTAAATAATCGTGCCTTTATTTATTCAGAAAAAAAGAAAAGCATATGTAGGCAACACCAAATCCTCCATTATTGCTTTCATAGGATTTAATTAGTTAAGCTGCAGCAGGTGCTGCTGATCATCAGTCCTCGATGAAATGATCATCAGCAGGTGTGCAGTTCTCAGTCCTCTCCTGCAGTGCAATCGTTTCTATGCATCAGTTCTAAAACAAAACACAAACCAAATACAGCATGTCAGCTGAAACACCTCATACCCACTGCCAAGCATTGTGATGGAGAAAAGGTTATTTGGGCTTGTTTTGCAGGCACAGATCCTCCCAGCACCCAGCAGTCTTTGAGCGAATCATGAACTCCTCTCTATAACGGAGTATCCTAGAGTCTAACACAAGGCCATTTGTCCAACAGTTAAACCTTGGTCGAAAATGGGTCATGCAACAGCACAATGATCCAAAGCACAGCAGCAAATCTACATCAGAAGAAAAATGAAAGAATAAGTGTTTTGGAATCTTAGTAGAGCTGTACACATGTGAATGCCCCAAAACTTAGTGAACTGAGGCAATGTTGTTAAAAACAATGGGCCAAATTTCCTGATAAAGTCATACAGGAAACCATTACTTTAAGTTATTGCAGCTAAAGATGGATCTAAAAGCTAACAAGTGATGAGGGAATGAAGGGGTACTTGGTATTGCCCAAAGTTGCTCTTTTTGGCTTCATTTTTGGTAAATAAATAATGGCATTTTGTCGAACATTATGTTTTTCGTCTGAGGTTGTATTTGCCTAATACCCACTGCAATCAGATGATTTTTTTATTATGTTTTTAACACAAAAACATAGAATTAATATAGGGGATATTAATCAAGTAGACCAAGTAGAATATTGATATAAATTTAATTATTTTACAAAAGAAACCTATGTTTTTGTGCACACAGGGATGCTGCAGGCTATCAGGACTGGACTTTCTCCACTGTGCGCTGCTGGGGAGAGAGAGCCATTGGAGAGTACACACTCAGTATAACTGACCACAGTAAGATTCTGCTGCACTGACACAAACACACACCTCTCTGTCTCACTGTCGTCATATTTGACTAAGCGTTCATCATCGTGAATCTTTCACATTCCCTGCTTTGCTCTGTGTCTTTAGAAGAAGCATTATCTGGGCAGTGTGCTGCTCTGGGAGTGCTGAAACAGTGGACGTTGACTCTGTATGGCTCGTCGATGACTGATAGAGAGGTTAAGGAAAGACAGAGGTAAGAAATCCGCACTTTATGATAAACAAAATATTATCACTCTGAGTATAGTTTCTTCCAACTAAAACCTACCTGTAATGCAGTAATTGTGACACCATGTTACAACTGAAGGGTGCATTACAAGTTAAATGTGCATTGATTGACAGGCTGGTGGAGGACGCTATGAGTGGCAAGTATTTGGACAGCAACTTCTCGCTGCCCTGCCCTCCAGGCCTGGACATCCCTCCAGAGATAATCAACCCCTTTACCTCCAACAACCTCAAGGTAAACACAGCAGCACACACTCAGAAACACACTGCATGTTGTGATGTGGATGGCCTCATCTTCTCTACCAGGAAGAAGTTAATTATACTGTGTTTGTCTTCTGTCTGGTAAAGTAAAGGAATTTTTAGTATGTTTGTGACTGTGACATAATTGTCAATGTTGAAACATTTATGGCTGTTCTTTTCATTAGCCAGGGAAGTCTTTAATCAATTCTCTGATGTCTGAAAAAACTCTGGAATTTGATTAAGTAGTTGGTTGTGTTCCATGCAGCCAGTTCAGTTACTCTGAAAACCAGACTCCATTCCCCCATTTCCCGATTAAAGGTTCCATATGTATGAAGTCTCCAGTGCCCTTTCTGTTATGACTCACCCGTCTCTACATTTGTCTTACTCTCCTGCAGTTCCTGCTCTTGCTTGGCTGCTTTGCTCTATTCTGGTCCCTCTACTACACCCTGGAGGTCACACTGGCCGACCTGAGCTTCAGGAGCCTTTTCTGCTGGCCAAGGAAACGCGGCGGTCACCGGGCTAAGAGGGGGCGACATGGGAGAGGAGTCGAGGAGGGGAATAGAGAGGACAATGAGCAGGACTCAGGGGTGGATTTGCAGGCGGTGCTGGACTCTGAGGCCAAAGTGCCTCTTAGCATTGGAGAACTGCTGGAAACATAGCACTGAGCCAAAGGACTGGCTGTTCTCATGGTACATCTCAGGCTTTCTCCTCAGCCTCCTTCATTGTTGATCATCTCAGTTTCTGGCAGTTAAGGGTCAAAGAAGGGACGACATGATCTCAAGTGAAAAGTGGACTCTGTCTTCTGCATACTGAGAGACAAGTGGCCTTGTGTGTGTGTCTGTGTGTGTGTTCACATCTGTCTCTTGATTCTCATAAGTAAATAAAAAAAGCAAGTGTGGGAATAAAAAGTTAAGGTTCAAATGAGGGACCAGATGGAGGCGAGGCTCAGTATAATAGCATGTGTGATAGTAGTAAGTGTAGTAAGAGAAAGTGAGCTTGATGCCACTAGTAGGAATATCGGGACACCTGTGGAAAAATGTGCACTATAGAACGGTACGAAACTGGTGTGTGTGTGTGTGTGTGTACCCTGTGTGGTGATGTTAATTGTTTGTTTATAATATCCAAGGTCTTCCATGAAAAAGTGTCCTAAAATGTGAGGATTCAAGAGGCTACTGGTGTATTTTAATAATAGGATTTATTTTCTGAGGTGTTATTTTGTGCAGTTTTTTTAAAAAAAAAACAACCTGGGATTGATGTTTGTGGGTTATCGAGCAACTACTGATAAAAACTTGAAGTGGGATTTTCATGTTTGGGATTTGCAAAATGTATTTTTTATAAAGTATAATATATACACAGTGTGTGCCTGCTGTACAAATATATACGGACTGTATTGAATGATTTATACAAAGTGTTTTTGAGAATGTCATGATGAGGTATATATATTGAAATTTAAAGGAGTGTTTGGAGTTCAGGTGGAAACTTTTACTGTGAAAGTCACAGATGGTTTCAATCATAATAAAGGATGCTGATAGAAAAAACAATCTTTAGAATTTGATATTCATTAACGATGGTTGGATTGTATACAGACTTTTAAATGCTAATGGCCTTGTGAGGTATTACTGTATGTGACAACATATGTCTATATATCCCAAGGATTAAACCTTATACACATCCTAAAAAAGGCAGTTGCTTCTCTACTATAGCCAGCCCTCTAACCTGGCATTTAGCTAAACACTAACATTAGCTTATGTACTTACATAATGGGGTTGGTATCCTTTCTTAAACTTTCAGGACACTTAACTGTAAGTGCCAAGATGCCAAGATGATCTTTATGCTGCTCTCAGTTTACCATCTTATGCTTACACTCACTAATGGGCAGTAAAAGTGAAGCAAAGGTTGTTGGCAATGTTGTTAATTTTGCAACTAATCGGTCATAAAGTAGCAACTTTACAACATTTCCATGCCGTAAGCATGATTAAAAAAATGTGACAATTAGAAGCTATAACCTTTGTGAAAGACACATGTGCTACCTTAAAAATTAAAGGTCAAATGGCATGACTGCCAGAACTGTTATTAATGGATACTCACATTTTTTCCAATATCTTTTACTGCTCCTTCACCTTATGCATCTAAATGTGGTCAATCATTTTTCTTTCTCTGGCGCTCTGAACTTGGCCAAGCTTAGATGAAAGAGATCAGTGCGTTCACACATAATGAGGACTGTGGTTTATGTCCACCATTTGCCCCAATTGCATGTTTTGTTAAAAGACACTGAAAATGTGCGGCTACTGTTTAAAAAAATACCAAATTTCACAACATGGCAAAAAAAAGTCAATTCAGATGTATTTCAAAGTCATTATTTAATAAGACAATGTACAAAAATATTGGCGCTGATACAGCTGGCACAGCATTGTGGGAAGGAAATTGAACAATATTGTAAAAATAAGGATTATTGGTACACCATGGTGCTTGTAAATTTGGAAACAATGTCCCTTTGTAAACAAATTATGTCAACATTTGAAAAGCTGCTGACACTCCAACATCTGTCATGTATCCGAGATGATTCTGGTTAGTTACTGGAAGGCTGTTCATTAAACCGTGTAGCAGGACAGAATCCTCTGACTTTTGGCATGTGATTAATTTTGGTTTGGTTTAGCTCCAAGACATATGTTTGGTTATTTCTATGGTTACTGTTGCAGTTTATGACTACAAACATTCAGTTGTACTGTTCCTAACTGCAGTTGGAAGACAAAGTATGGTGAGCTCAGTTAAATGACATTTCAGGACAAGTGTCAAGACAAGATGGGGAAAAAATCTCTAAAGCAGAAAAGGGAAATTGTGACGGGCAAGTTAGATGATTACAGGCTCTATGAGGGCGTGGGGTGACAGATTTTTTTATAATAGAAGAGGAGCTAAAGAGGTTTTGGGGACTGCTGGCTCAGTGATTTTACAGGATCTGTCGGGGTCTTCCATAGCTCATGCCCTCCTGACTGGCTCCCTTATTGGAACCCATCTGTAAGCCGATCACATTCTTGCCCGCCTTCATCTGCTCATCACTGAAATCTCGTTTGTTCTCCTGCGATTTCCTGCAACAGTACAAAGGAAAAGTCCTTATTTTGTCAGAGTCAGTAGATAGAAATTGGTCTGCTGCATTTTACAGGACTTACTTGAAGAACCAGTTAGGGTCACCGTTGTATGTGCCTTCTTCCTTGGTGACGGCCAAGCTGCCCAGAGCTGACAGAGTCCTTTGCACTGCTGCAAGGTCCTTACCTGTCCCAACATACATACAGTTGTTATAGTCACAACTCACAACCAAAGTGGCAAAACATCCAAAGAGCTCTGACCTTCCCAGAGGTCCACAGTCTGGAACATGTCAGTCTTGGTGACACCATATTTCTCTGCAGCATTGAGGAACTGGGAGATCTGCTCCATCTGCTTAAAGGCCATGGGTGAGCTCTGGATCTTCTTCACAGGTTTGTCTCCAGGAAACAGACTGTTGATAAGTTCGCTCAGGATCTGGAGAGACCAAATGGAACATTATGAATACAAGAGAGGAAAAAGTACAAAAATAAAAAATATTTTTTTTTGTACTCACACATCCGTCTTTCAGCCAAGCCTGGAAGCCCATTTTGCCGGGCTCTGGTTTTCCCACACTAGAGCCACACTGGCGGGAGATCCACTCCACAAGGATCTGCTCCAGGTCAGGGTCGTACTTGCTGTCAATCTTTTCCTGAACCTGCCGGCTCATGCCGTAGGACGGACCTTTGTTAGCCATGCCTGCACCCTGGGAGGAGGGAGAGATGGTAACAAGATTCCCACAAAGGAAATTAGAGATGTTCAGCAGAGCAGCAAGGAAACGGGACATGAAGCCTTCATTATCTGTGAAGTAAATGTGAGGATTGTCCATATCCACCAATATGTTCTACCATTTATTTTTAACCCTAACATGTTCACATTGCATTGAGGTCCTACAGAATATGGATTAACATGTGTGGGTGTGCAGTCTCCTCCACCCTATATAAAATGTATATACCAGCTCAAACATTGATAACATGCAGGACAGAAGCGTGTGTATAAGCAGAAATGCTCAGCTTTAAATATATTTCCCAGAACAGTGGCAATAACAGCATTGTGTCTCCCTGTGCACGCCATTTAGCCCTGCCTGCACCTGCATACTGTATGACTGAGGCAAAATGGTGTACAGTGAGAGCTCTATATCAGCCAGCTTTTTTGCATTATGTTCTTTTACACACACGCACACACACACCTACACACGCACACACACCCACACACACACTGCCAGCACTTTTTTCAGTTTTATGCTCATGTATCGCCTTTGGGCCAACAGCCAAGTGCAGAAACCCAAATCAAAGTGCTGTCAGCACCATCCAACCTTTGCTGCCATCTTGATGTCAGGTCACGTCAACTTCCTGTTCCTGAGGAGGTTCAAAGTTAACATGTAAAAAGTTAAACCCCCCTCAGAGGAGAGCTTTTGTTTGTCACCACATTCTTCCAGCTGGCTTTATCAGTGAAGTTTTTTGGCATTCTCAATGTGTGAGAATATGAAGTTGGCTAAACTTTTTATATGCTTCATATAACTCTGCTGTCATCACATGGGGATTATTCAAATAGCAAAGACGTACACATACAGTAGTGCCAATACTAACATACTCCTTAAATCCTTTAATCCTTTTTGCTGCCATGTCTATGTTCAACATTTCATCCATTTTAACACACTTAGGGGACACCATTTGCTTTCATTTTACTTTAGTAAATGTTTTGATACATGTTCAGGTGCTATGTGCATTTTTATGTGCTGGTGCTAAATAAAACATTGGTATACTGCAGATAATGTGAGTGCCAAAGACATTCGTGGATTCCTGTCCAGAGTATCCACAGTGTGTTACCACCAAGCCTGTTTAATATCCTTTGCATTCCCTGTGGTGCTTTTCCAAAACCACAAGAAACCAAACACACATGCTGGGCAACACGCTCACTTACATACAGCCACAAGTTCAAATACTATATTCTATCTGTCTTTTGGCGCACAGACACATTCCCTTTGTTGTTCTCACTGACATGCGTCATTATATAATCATTATTACAGAGTAATGTTTGTCTGGTATGCTCTTAGCTTGTCCTCTTTTTTCCATTGGCCTCATAAAGTTCTCTCTGGATCACAATCACACGAGAAGAGAAGAGAAGAGAAGAGAAGAGAAGAGAAGAGAAGAGAAGAGAAGAGAAGAGAAGAGAAGAGAAGAGAAGAGAAGAGAAGAGAAGAGAAGAGAAGAGAAGAGAAGAGAAGAGAAGAGAAGAGAAGAGAAGAGAAGAGCATGACGATCACGTAACATTTTTGGAGGTTAAGTAAGTCCATTTGGGCTGGGTCTCTATTTCTGGTATTTATGTGTGTCCAGGGACCTGTTGTTATGCTTGGGACGCTGCCCAGGTCCAATAACTCCGGATTATCTGCTAAACAAGCTTCTGTGCTCTCTGGCTGCTTCTTCTAAAATATGAAAAACACTGCCTTTCTATTGAGCAAATCAGTATTTCATATGAATCAGAAGTTCTACAACTATTACCTGATGGTATAATACTTCTGGCATTAAGATTTTGTTGTTATAACAATAAAATACAAATCTATGGAATTGGTTGAGCGAATAAGAAACAAAAAAAGTTGAAAAAGTAGTTTAAAGTTTGAATTAAACATCAGACACTTATTAGACTCTTCTCTAATGTCTCGCTGTGCTGTATCCCACAAACATGACTTCATCATCTCCATCCCTCCATCCATCCATCTCTCTCACTTGTGTTTTGCCTGCTCTGTTTCTCTATCACCATGGTGAACCCGCCTTATGCCAGAACAGGAAACCAGTGTGAGGGCTGTGGCAACTGTGGCAGCCTGAAGGGACATGGCGTCATGCAGCCTCGCCTCCTTCACAGTTAACCAGTTCACCACCATAAAATGCTTTGAATAACTCACTGTAATCATTGTGTTCTTTAGCATGTGTTGGCTGAGGTCAGTTAGGTTCAGGTATGTTGTGTGGGTGATGGATGTTCTCTCAGCTGGATGATGTACTCCGCAGAGCTCCTTTTTTCGTTACACGGCTCTGGTTTGTGCCGGCCGCACAAAAAAGTGCAGCTTTGCTCTGACCTGCCAGACTTTTATGAGCTCTGAAAGCACTTTCTGAAACTGCTGCCAAGGAACTTCATGGTTTTGATTATTCTGACAACCGTTATATTCTGCTGCATGTCTGAACTGATGTATTTGTACTGAAGTTGCAGTCAGACTTTACTCCAATCCCCCAGAGCCCCTGTTCTGGTACACAGATGTGTTTAGTTCCTGGTTTCATAATTGACTGCTGTGTTTATGTGCTGCCACAGGATTGGCAGTGCAGATAATGTTATCTGCTCCTGTTGCTGCTGTTCAGTAGCTCAGCTGCCCACTGGACACTTCCTCTCTCTCTCCTGCTGCCGGCCTAGTTTAACTGGAATCATTGGGTGTGCTTCCATCTTTAATGATTTGCTGGTTATCTTTATCCAAACATTACAGAAAGTTGTTAAGACTTTGTGTAAATGAAACGATGCTTCCTGGCTCCCTGTCCTCACACGCACCCTCTCTCTGTTCACACAGCCATGTATGGCAGCGGAACATTTGCTTGTGCAAATAAAAGTATTCAGGTGATTCTCTGATGAAAATATGCAGCACTGTTAGACTTTTCCCTCAGCCGCTCCCCTTTGTGCTTTGCACGGAAAACTTTAACCCTTGAATAACGTCGGAATCACACAAAGATTAAGAGTGAGTCTATTTGCAAAAAGACTTCCATCTGAAATAAAAACAGGGCTTGTGTCGACCAGACTTTTTCTGATTTTTACACATTAACACATTCCCTGATAGTACACATGACATACTTTAATTCTCTGCACATTCGCTGTAGGACAATACTGTTTAACCTGAAGGAGGAAATGTAGACTGATCTGGATATGCCATCCTTTCATCACTCCCCCCTCCTCTAACTATGCCATATCCAATAAAGGAATAAAAGGAGAGTATATACTCACTGTGTGGAGGGGTAGGTGAGTTCTCTGCTGGCCACTGGTGCAGCGTGTGGGGTGAGTGTGGATGCTAGACAAGGTGTTTGTATATGCTCTTCAGGGACCTCCCTCTTAGAAATGCCGGCTTAAAAGGAGCAGAAGAGGCAAGATGACTTCACTACTTTACTGAGGGAAGAAGAGAGAGAGAGAGAGAGAGAGAGGGAGGGTGGAGGAAGAAAAGAGGGAGTGTGAAGGAGAAATAGAAGGGAGAGAGAGGGGAAGGAAGAAAAAAGGAAACTTCATCCTTAAAAGGGCATGGCCTTTCAGCAGCTCGCTCTCCCTGCTGCTGGGTCTCTTCCCCTCACGTCTAGTTAAAACGCCCAGCCTTATTTGGGTAGAGCTGCTCCATGTAGAGGAGAGAGCCGCGTCAGTTTGGTCAGAGAGAATTCTCCGCATACTTTTACCACATCCCTCCTCTTTCAGAGCGGCTGCAAGCTGGTGAGGGAGAGGATGAGTGGCTGGAGGGAGGCAGGGAGGGAGGGAGATGGTACTGAAAAGAAAACACAGACAGCTGGATGTGGGAACATAAGGCGCTGGTCCTATCTTATTTGAAAGAAGTTCTAGAGGAGAGGGGTAGGATGGGCGAGAGAGAGAATTCCATGTAAGTCCTCAGTAGCTGTAGCCAGTGTGTGTATACCCCACGACTCATGACATTTTTCCATTTCATCACAAACACTTGTTAGCGTGAGGCTCCTACTGTTTAAATGTGGGACGTCGAATGTATGCTTACAGCTGGCCCTCAGTGGAAAGTTCACATAGCACAAAGTAGTCTTGACAGTGGCTCCCAGTACTGGTTAGTAATGACACATTACACAGAGAAATTACACTCAGATATGTTGAAACAATATCCTGCCTGATGTCAATGATTCACATTTACCCTGCAGCCACTATCTAGCTACTATTAAGAAAACCACACTGACAAGATTACATAACACGCCTCTTTGTGTCTGACCTGCCTTTACATTCTGTTTCTGTGATCTTTTATGTATGTGGCCTTCTCATGCTTCTCATGCCAGCTTACTGTTCTCATGCCAGCTTACTGTCGGGCTCCACGGTTTGGTTATATATTTTTACTTTGAAAGGTTTCTTGTTTCCTGTTTTATTTTGGTTTTCTAACGTCCCTCTCGTTTCAGGTGCTGGTTACTGGCTCCACCCTAATGTGTGTCACCTGTGTCTAATTGTCTTCCTCCATTCCCTGGTGTATGCAGTCTGTGTGTTTCTGCTCTCCCTTTGCCAGATTGGCTTGTGTGTTTGCTGAGTAGTCTAGCGTTGCATCAAAATAGTGTATGACCAGGTCTGTTTTAGGTTGTTTGCTCCTTTGCCTAGTGTGGATTGCCTTACTGTTTTTGACCTTGTGCCTGACATAACTATCGATCTTGCCTAGCTCTTTGGAACTGTTGCTTGTTGGACTGACTACCGGTACCTGTTACTGACCTTTTTCTGTATTAAAACTTTGGACTTTCTGTACTTTGATTCTGTCTCCTGCGTTTGAGTGCAAGTCAGAACCTGACACTTACATCATTTGTAAGAGCAATGCCAGATGCACTTACCCGTTCTGTTTTATTAGGTGTGTGTTTATGTAATAGATTTTCTTTTTAGCTACCAGAGAGTAAGACAGTGGTGAATGTAACATCCCTATATATGAAACACATTATGCATGACTGACTAATGTATGTGTAAATCTTTCTTTCTGACTGACACCCATGACCGGTTCTTACCTTATTATCATATTCACATATGCATTTACACACATAGAGAAAACTGATAACTTATTTCCACAGAAGTGATTATGTCACCTCTAATCTTGCAGCGGTCGGCCATTGAGCTACTTTTTATGTTGGTAAGAGGTTTTAATCTGTGGATACCTAATCTGGTGAACAGGGTGGGTGCTGGATGAGTTCTAATACACATTCCTGGATGGCAGCCATGGTCACTGTGGGCACAGGGCCTTGCAGACCTCACTGATGTAGACCTGGATACTCTGGTCTGTGGTTGGAAGTGTTGGGCCAAGTCTCATCCGTGGTTACAAGTTACTGGAAAGTTAAGATGTCAGATCATCCTTTAGCATGTTGTGCATTCTCTGGTCTGTCAGGACCCAGAAAGCTGGTGATGGTGTGAGACATGGCTCTGTGGCAGTACAGTATTTATTTATGTATAGCTATCCATTAAACATCATGCCATGGATCTTGTTAGTGGTTTCCTGTGTGGTGATAATGACCAGCCTTCCAGGGCTGGGGTCACCATGCTGGTCGCATGACAAGCTAAGCTAACTATCTCCTGGCTTTAGTTTCAAATGTAACTGACAGATATCAGTATTATAGATCTTCTTATCTAAAGCATGTTAACCATGGGGCAGAGCATCTTTGTCATAGAGACTGCTCACTGGAATGAATGGTATGCAAAGTGTGTGCGTGTCTAGTGCAGGATGTGTGTAACCTACGCTATGTATTTGTCAAACTAAAGGAATCTACTTTGTCTGCCAGAAGTTTTCATCAGTAATGAGCTTCCATGAAAGGCACTTGTTTACAGTGTTATAGTATATCATCATCACCAGCAGCAGCAGCAGCAGCAGCACTGTTATAACTAACATCATTCCTAAATCATATATATAAAAAAACACACAGACTGCCATGTATTTCCATTCATGGATGGTGATGATGATGGTGATGATGAAGGCATGTCAGTAGTAATAATAAAACTACATCATGTGTCAAATAAACTTTTATTGTTTCCAAATCAAAACAATTTCACACTTCTTCTTTACACAGCCTGTCGTATTTGGTAGTAGCATATTTAATGCACATATGTTTCGTTTTCAGATCTCAAATATATGTGTATGTTTCCTTGAATTAATTGTTTATATCTACTGCAGACAGTGGGTCTTAAACTATGGGGCTCAAACCTACACATGGAGGCGCAACATGTGACAAAAACTAGTTTGTCCATCTCAGGATAAAAGGGTTAATTTACGGTCCTGGAGTGAGAAATGTTTCAGTTGTGTGAATCTGCAGCTAGCCTGCTACTGATCAAGATAAGGGTACAACATGTAACCAGTAAAGATATTGTACTGCAGGTGTGTACAGAGCTTCCTCCCGGACATCAGTACCAGGTAGACCTGATCGCCTCTATTCATCTCCAGAGCCACAACCTGAGAACAGACAAACACAGTCAACAGTGTCATGTTTACGACTTCACAGATGGAAGCCATCTTTTTTTTTTAATCATATATGTCACCTGAGTGGCACTGTCTTCACCATCCTCTCGATTATTCTCCCACACACCGGCCCCCACCATGTTATTCTTCATCAGCTGCACCTAAAACATCCAGTGACACACAAACATTAATGCGTACTGTACTGTTTTTTTTTGCAAGTAGAACAGTCGGATGGAAAGGAAGGTTGGTGTACGTTATGGTATAGACGAGCATTTTCTTCCACAGATGAGTAGACTGTGAAGGAAAAGACGTAAACACCAGCACGAAGGGCAGTGAAGATACCTGCAGAGGGAGACAGCAGACAGATAGCAGAGCTTTCAGAAGTCATTTGTCCTACGTGTGTGTGATGTAATTGTTGTGTGTGTGGGTTTATTTCATACCCGTAGAAGGGTTGTATCCATTGCCCTCATTAAGAGCAACAACGGCATATGGAATTGGCACGTTAGTATTGAAGGGACCGAAGCAGTATTCAGTAGATCCAGGAATATTGATGGCAATGGTTGGGACCATTGTGGCCTTGAAGGAAACCTTGATGCCATCTGAAGGGTAAGAGTGAGAGTGATGTTTGTCAAAAAAAAGACTCAAGTGTCCAAAAAAAGGTTTATGATTTCACCATGTTCACCTATGAGAGACTGTACGCTGCTGTCCAATGCCTTGATGTTGTGCCACAAAGTTTTAGTCCTGACCATGGTCTCCTCCTCTATGCTGAACATCTCATTGGCTGCACAGCAGCAGCTACGCTGCTTTAAGAACGTACAGTTGCAGTCCCATTTGTCACAGGGCAGAGGTCCTGTCCACTTTACTGACATAAGACAGAGGTATGGTGAGCATTTACTTGATGAGGCATACACAAAAGATGGACAACAAACCATGAACATAAAGTTAGTGTAGGTATTTATTGTGTGAGTGCTAAATGAAAGAAATGTGTGCGTGTGGCTTACATGCAGCTTCTTTAACCTTTTCAACAGTGGTGGACTGGGCCTCTACAGGACCACAGAGAAACAGTGATCCCAGCAGGATCAAAACTGGTATTACAACCATCTGGGGAAAAAAAAAAAACTTTATATATAATTTATATACAGCAACATTTCTACAGTTTTTAACATCCACCCTAATAAAACAGAATGTAAATCAATAATCACAAACGTATGATTACTAAGTAAAGTGAAAAGCTAATTGTGTACTTTATCCACTTTAAGCCCATTGTTTTGGTTTTCTGTCAACAGCTACTTTTCAACCATATTCAGAGTGGTGCCAACTTTAATTCAAAAAGGACTTATGACCAACTGAACACATGCCAGTCCTTATTTTTCACTTGCTTTAAATCAGCTGTGCAGGGCTAGTTAAGCTAATAAATCACCATGGCTACATGCTAGTAAATATCAGACCAAACCAACGTGAAAGACTTCAAAACGCACAGATGGACACAAATTCATGTGTATAGCTCCATAATTCACTTGTTTATTGGTAAACAGGCAACTTTTCTTATGTTATCATACAGTCTTATAGTTTTAATTGTAAGGATAGAGACATGGACTTACTGTTTTCTGTTCCTCCCTCTCCTTGTTCTCAATGAATGTCAAGTTCTGGTGAGTTTGTAAAACTGACAGAGTTTAAAGCAGGGCATGGTTTTAGCTTCTTATTGATGAACTTCAGGTGATCCACCCCATGAGGAGCTCCACCTCCTCACATGTAAACACACACACACACACACACACACACACACACACACACAGCCAAACACTGACACAATTCCCCCAACAAAGAGAGCCACATACATCCACAATAACAGAACACAATGGTTTGCCTTTGGTGTGAAGGAACCAAAGTGATCTCCTTGCAGCCTGTTGTCTGTATCATAATGGGCCTTATTAGGCCAGCAGGGTCTGGTTGCCATCCTCTCAGATGGTGCAGGCTGCTCAGAAATGCTGAGACGGAAAATACAGTTGTCAGGTCCCTGAGGGTATATTAATCCACAAACAAGAGGACAATAGATGATAGGAAGGTTTTCTCGGCCCTATCGATAAAGACCTAGATATGACAACAAAAACCAGCGCTGCCTGGTTCTCATGCTGAGGAAGCAGTGATACAGTTTATTCTCATATCACTTTCTCAGTTAAAATCAGACATATTGATTGTAGTTAATCATGGGCGGAGATATGTGATACACACTTCCTGCTCAATGAAGTGTGTAAGAAGGGGTCCTCTGCAATAATAATTCAACAATGAGTCACAAAGTAGACACTGCTATCTTTCATCTTGTGTTTCAGTGACAGATTCTAGGGAAGATGTGTGAAATGTGAAATAAACAAAGAAGCTGTGACACTAAATGCACGAGAGATGTTGTCTGATAAGTCACTGTAGATTCAATGAATACCCACAGAGACAATGATGAATTATACAAAGATGGTGATTTAAATTGCTTATCAGTAGTTAAGTTTTTTAAGCTGACACAGTTTTACACTTTCTGCTAGTATGCAGAGGTTTGTGTCCATCCGTTCTGTCCATAACATTGCTCCAGACTGAACCATTTATTAACACTATAAAGTGTTAATAAATTGAATTCATGTTCATCAGAGGATGAACACCATTTCTCAAAAGTAACACGGTAATATAATATTCTGGTAGTTTACAACATGAAGTTAGACAGTTGGACATCCCCGCAGTCCTATTAGGTAACAGGGTGTTCAGTGTGCTTACAGCTGTCATCTCTTGGGACAGCGCATTGTTAAGTTTTCTTAGCCACCTGCGTGTATGGAGTCTCAAGTCAGCTGACCTGGTTCTTCTCATATTGTGTCCTGTTCTTCCTATCTTATCTGCTAGATGGAGGCTAGGGTGTATCTGGTGTTTCGTGCTTGCTTTGTCTCTTCAAAACAAACTTCCATCCACGAGATGACTCACATAACAGCGTGGATAGGAGTGACGCGTCACCCGTTGTGGGCTGACCTCAGATGTGATTTCACACCAGAGTTTTGAAATATGGCATAATAGAGTGATTGAGATTGTTTGATATGAGATTGATGTATTCAACAAGAAAAATGGATTATATTTCCCTGCTGTTTCTGGGAAAATATTTAAAAATATCTTTGTTTAGGTTTGGTCCTCAGATTTTTAATTATCTAAAAAATAAATAAACCCCAACTGGCTTGACAAATTTAAGGGCCAAATAAGGGCCAAAGAAGAAAAAATATAATGTTGTACATTATTTGAAGGAAATACACGTGTTTCATTTACGTACAAAGAAATGTAAAACAATATCAGATGTATATTTTTGAGGTGTTGATCAAGGGATTAGTCACATACTTAGATGTGCCTCTGCAAACTGTGGCTCCTCTAAAACTAATTAATCAATATTTTCAGTATTCTTTTCTATCCTTTTAAAGCTAGAAATCTAAAATCTTTGGTCTTTTTAGGGCACAAACACACAAATGTTCGCTCCAGTATTGCTGCAACGCAGTCACAATGTAA
Organism: Parambassis ranga; assembly: GCF_900634625.1. Lineage (NCBI taxonomy): Eukaryota > Metazoa > Chordata > Actinopteri > Ambassidae > Parambassis > Parambassis ranga. Next base: position 10,070,876 of record NC_041033.1, on the reverse strand, counting down.
GCACAGGGATACAAAACAAGCTAACACTCTCATGGACAGGCAGCTGTGTTGTGACTATACCACATTGTGTATAATGTACGTTACTGAAAGATTCCACAAGAGGGCAGACTGCAAGCAACACATATAATTTTGTATGTAAAACTGGAATAGACTACACACAGTGGGGTGAAGGCCTCAAAGGACACAATATCTTATGTAACTTTATTGTTAACTGATTTTTTGACATTTTAAAAAAATGAACATCTAACTAAATGTGTATTCTCATGCATCATAATTGTATGACACCTGGTTTTGTTTATGTTAATTTCTTTTCATGATGTTCTGTTAAGACGTGTCATACTGAATTTCTTTATTTAATGGAAATATTTGGTTTAATCAGAATCTTATATTAAAATCAGACAGAGGAGTAAATGATGTTTCAGTACTTTTTTATTTTTGTCAAGAAAAGAGATCAGACATAACAAAAATACAATCTTGATTTAATACCTTGTCATTTTACAGGCACATGGGTGTTGTGTGTATTTTTTGTCAGATCCTACATGATATTTTAGAACAAAGGCACTCTTGCTTTGATTTTTTTTAAAGTTGAATCCACAAAGATGTGATCCTCTTAAAATGAGGGGTGAGGTGAGGGACAACAAGGCACCACAGAAAGACTTCATCTAGCAGACTTTAACAGTGTCAGAGCCGGCAGAATTACCGTCTCCCTAACTTATTCAGGATAAAGAAGAAAAGCACTGAAGGTGTTATAGTGGTTGCTGTCATCACAGAGGTAGCAGCCTTTGGTTAAGTTGACAGTCACCCTGTCTCCAACCCTCAGGGACAGGGCCACCACTGCTGTGGAGCTGTCCTCCTGGTCATTTGTGTTCTGGTCTCTGAGCCCGACCACCAGCTGTCCGTTAATCTGCAGGGTTGAGCAGACGGCGAGCAAGTTACCAGGAGAACCGGCGTCACTGAATATGGTAAGGGCCAGGCTGTAGACACCAGCGCGAGGAACGGTGAAGATACCAGTGTTCACACTGTATGCTTCACCCACATTCAGGAAGACATGTTTGTAGTTGACAACAGTGTTGTAAGTGTAGGGGCCAGTACACTTAAAAACAGTATCGCTGTATAGAGAGACAGAGAAGGCGACACGGCTGGCTGGAAAAACAGAAGGAGAAATTAGAGGTTAGAGGTCTAAAATCAGTGACGTCTTTGTTTTCTGATGCCTCTGTTAACTCACCTTCGGTGGTGTTGAGACTCTGTTTTGTGCTGGAGTATTCCTTCTCCAGCTCAGTCAGGGTCTTGCTAATGTACGTCTTCAGCCTGGTCAGCTCTCTCACCATCACACAGCAACCACAAGATGATGCATCAGTGCCACATGCTGAACAGGAAGACATGTTAGTACACTTACAGGTGACAACATTAGCAGACATGCTGGTATACTCACGATTCCTCACCATTGCCTGCATTAGGGTCTGAAATCTGTACATCACGGGAAGGTCCATTCCAGCTATATTGGCCATCAACTGCAACTGCATGAAGCAGACACAGGAGTACAACAGCTGGGAAGGAGAGAGACATGTGTCACTAAACCAGACAGAGCTTTTCTATTTAATGGCTGTTCTGTGTGTAAAAATGTGAAGTCTTACCTCTCATGCTGACACTAAATGATGCTTCGAAAGCACAGTGTGACACACTGATATAAAAGGAAAAGTCATGGATTTATATTTATCTCAGAGCTCCTCCCTTCATACCTTTTGGTTTTTATTCCTCCTTTCCTGACATCACTCCATGTTGATTCCTTCCTCTCTCTCTCTCTTTTTTTTTATTGTGTGCCCTATTTGCCTTTTGAACTTTGTTACCAGGTATATTATTGTCACTGGGCACACTCACTTTCTACAGTCACACAGAAGAAGAGGCACACCCCGTCCTGGGCTTTGTTGTTCTTATTAGATGCAGACCAGGTATTATATGTCGTCTGGAAAGTGGTGTCAGTGTCATTTTGTGCACCCACAAACTGCCTCAGAAAGCTTTTACAGGGAAGTACTCATGTTGTAGACTGGATAACGGATTTGTGCATCATATTTGTGTTGTTGTACCTGAAGGGTTAATATGATGTTTAACCCTTATTTATTACACAATGTAGAACTTATATCATTTTCCAGATGATAAAAATCATCCACCTTACTCTTATTATGTTATTATGTTATTATGGACTCATAGTGGTTTCATTTAAGTGGTGAAACTTCATTCATTTTACATTATGTTTTTATTAAATAGGAAAACTGTGAGCAAATAACAAAAAAAGCCTTTGCTTTTTATTCCACTAATTCAACTTTCATCTATTTATTGATATCATAATAACCCATGATGCCACATATTTGTTTAAAAATCTGGTTTATTATCTTGGTAAATTGTACAGATTACACAGACAACTGATACCACATCATTTCTGTGGTTTAAAGGGGGTGGGGGTCGGGGGTGGGGGACAGCAAAATAAAAGACACACAGACATTATTCAAAAGACATCATCGACAGCTAATGGGTCAAATAAAGATTTTTTTCTAACAGACTTCTTTTTGTGATGAGCAGCTACACTTTGCTAGCTCAGTCAGTAGCATACAGCAGGAAACCAGTGAAAGTGTTGTAGTGGTTGATGTTGTCACAGATGCTGCATCCTTTGAGCAGGCTGGCGCCCACCTGGTCCCCGGCCCTCAGTTTCACAGCCACAACGACGCTGTTACTGTCTTCGCCGTCAGGACCGGATCGCTCAACCAGGCCAGACAATAAGTTGCTGTTAACCAGCAGGTTTGTGCAGATGGCCAGGTTTGTACCAAGCACTGGAGTGGTGTAGACAGTGAGGGCGAGGCTGTAGACACCAGAGCGGGGAACAGTGAAGATGCCAGTCACGGCATTGTAATTGTTCCCCATGTTGATGAAGACATGTTGGTAGGTGATGAACTTGTCAGTGGTGTAGGGGCCATAGCAAGCCAAGTTTGCATCTTGGTTTAAAGCGACGGAGAAGGCGCTGCGGGTGGCTGGAGAGACAGATAAGAAGAAATTACTCAGGTGAAAGGACTGACAAACCAATCTGTTGCTCCTCCTCCAGGTCTGTATCACTCACCTCTCATGTTGTTGAGGGCCAGCTTGGTTGTTGTCAGCTGCTTGTTCATTTCTCCAACAGTGATGTTAAAATACATCTCCAACCTGTTCATCTGTTTCTTCATTAAACAGCAGCCACACGATGACAGGTCAGCGGCACACACTGCAAACACATAAATATATTAGCTGACAGATGAGCATACGTGGAGACTTTACATTGACAGAAAGGACAATCTCTCACATGAGTCCGAAACAGGATCACTGGTTGGGTTCATGGGTCCATACCAGGAAAAGTTTTTATCCTGACCAAAGGCTGCATGAAGCAGACACACCAGGAAAATGGCTGGAGGGAAAAAAATACACAGATATGTGCCATGAAACACAGAAACCAGATTCACTAAATCCATCATGCCTGACTGTTTAAGTCAGAACATACTACCCCGGTGCCTCCTACTGCCGTCTCACCTCTCATGTTGATGCAGGTAAATGATGAAAATGCTTCTGCAGGATAGAAGAAGTGTAGAGTGATTTTTAGACCAGAGTGGCAGATATATATTTTTCTCAGAGCCCCTCCCTTGTAGCCTCATCGTTTAATTCCACCTCTCCAACATTGCTCCTCCTTATTTTATTATGTTCAACATAACTTTATAAATGAAGCTGTATTTCTTCATGGCTAGAGGCTCTCATTTGCTATAATCCACGCATGAGCAGATTGAATCTTCAGGCTTTTGTTGCTGATGCCACCCAGGCATCATCTTTCACTTCAGAGGAAGTGTGGATGACATGGAGCTGTATGGAGGCTTGTTACCTCATAAGGAGCAAAATACTATGACAGAGCTGTTAAAATGTGCACAATTGTATTACAGGATGTTACACTCTGTTTTAAACAGATGGCATGAATGAATAAATGTTGTTATTGTTTGTGACAACTCTGTGAAGCTGCACTGAAATTGTGGAACATAAAGCTAAATGCTAATATCAACTAGCATAGGCTAATTATTATGGAAATGATAAGTAGGTTCATGTTCTTTTCATGTCAGAGGCTGAGGCTGATGAGAATTTGGTTTTGCAGATAATTTATCATAAACTAAAAAAACATAAAGCGTTGGGGTGTTGGTGGTCATCTTTAGCTCCATTTTAGCATTGATTTGACCTCAAGAAATGAAAGCACATGATGATTTTGACATCTGTGTTTTGTATTGTAGCTATTTTCTGAAAGCTAACAGGCTAGCTGTGCAGTGTACTGTTGTGCAATAGATAGAGGCATCTTTTTTTGATGTACAGGTCTAGTATAGAAATCATCTAACAACCAACCTGCATGATGACCTGCTGGATCGGTCAGGTGGTCTCTCTGTGCTGCTCCTGTTCGGCTGGTTTTATGTTGGGTGACTGGTATCAACTTGGTGCCAGTTTCTAATTATGTGTTGCTGCTTATAGAGTTGTAGATTGACTCAGTAGTTCTCACATATATTTAACTTTTTTCATGTTAGAAGATGTGAAAATCATCCAAATCTCCAGCTGCGAGTGTTTTAAATTGTATTGTGGGTGGCTAGCTGAAAGTATTTTGTAACTTTTGCTCACCCAGACATAAAATCCATTGCTAAATCATTTGAGTTCTTCCATCGTGGAGAAAATACCTCACAATGTTTCCTTTTTTAAATTCAGATTTATTTTCTAGTAGTGTTACATGGCATACAATTAAAGCAATCAGTAACTGAGGAAGAAGGAAGACTTTAACATTAGTGAGGAAACTGGAGTGACATAGACATACACGATTTGCTTCTAATGGTTGAAAAGTCTTCAATTATTAGAAACAATCAAGGACAGCAGGATGGAATGAAACATGCAAAATGAGTGATCATGTTATAGCGCTGAGAGAACAAAAGATCACACAGGACATGGGCTGCAAGGCACAGCTGTCTGCACGGGATAGCTTCATATTTTTAGATGCAGATTCTGTCAGTAGGGTACCTCTCCCTGACTTAGTCAGTAGAATACAGCAGGAAACCAGTTAAAGTATTATAGTGGCTGTGGTCATCGCAGAGGAAGCATCCGGTGGGCAGGTTAACCACCACTCTGTCCCCAGCCTTCAGGTGGAGGGCCACAACAACACTGGCACTGTCCTCCTGGTCTTCCATATTTATGTCATGGGTTCCACCCACCAGCTGGCCATTAACCAGGAGGTTAGCGCAGGCGGCCAGTGTGTTACCGGGTGCACCAGCATCACTGTAGACAGTGAGGGCCAGGCTGTAGACACCAGAGCGTGGAACAGTGAAGACACCAGTGCTCACATCGTAGCCACCTCCCAGGTTAAGGAAGACATGTTTGTAAATGATAAGCTTGTCATCACGGAAGGGCCCGTAGCAGTTCATATTGATGTTGTTGGTCAGAGCGACAGAGAAGGCACTGCGGCTGGCTGGAGGAAAAAAAAAAAGAAGAGACAGATGTGTTATTTAGTTGGGAACAGAGCTTTGTGTTTCTGTGAGTCACACTCACCTCTAACGTTGTTGAGGACGGTCTGTGTTTTTATCAGCTCCTTCTCCATGGCGTCCAGGCTCATGTTAAAGAACATCTGCATCCTGTGGATCTGTTGCTGCATCAAACAGCAGCCGCAGGATGCCTGGTCCGTGACGCACACTGAACACAGACATGAAAACGTTTCAGAAAAGTCTACATGCAGACATATTTCTGTTTATTTACCAAAATGATTTTTATAATAATCTCACCATTTTCTGTGTTAGGATCAACAGGGGCTGCTGTTTCACCAGCTCCATACCAGTTAAAGTTCTGGCCAGCCGCCACTTCTAACAGACACAGCAATACAATAGCTGGGAGAAGAAGAGCAAGGACACATGAACCCAAAATCATAATCATTGACAAGAGCTCCAGTTGTCTTATTACATGCCTCTATTGTTAATTATAGCAAAATCTCACCTCGCATGGTGATGCTGGCAAATGATGATGGCTTCACAAGGGCAGAAGGTGTGATAGACTGATGCAGAAGTCACAGCAATATTTATATGTACGTTTCCCAAGCCCTCTATTCAAACACAGTAACTCCTCCCTGTATACATTAACTCATGTCTTTATTGAGTAGGGGCTCCACAGGCACACACACATAACCTCCAGGTCTTTGTGTATTTAATGTAGGTCAGGTATCATCTATCCTCTGAGGTAAAATGTCTGCGTGGTTCATCGTTCCCATCAGCACAAAAAGGTTCCCCCGTGTTTACCATGAGATGTTTGTGAATAAAATGTTTGTTTTGTTCACATAAAATATGCATTTAACTGAGCAACAAACAATGGCCTTGCATGTTCTATGCTATTTAAAAAACATCTAATTTGAGGGAGAACCTTGACACGTTGAAAGACACCATGTCATCTGTGTTTATTGTTTCTAATATGTCCCAACTCCTTCAATCAGGGCAAACACAACAAACTGTTGCCACCAACTGTAAAATGAGAGTTTTATTGTCCTCCTGTGAATAGTGTTGGATTACTAACTAGCACAAAGCAAGACAGCTGGTTAAGAATGTGACGTCCATCCAAGACAGTAATGAATCAGGAAATCGAAGTAAATATTTGACTGAGGAGACGATTGATATTTTTAATCACAGGTTCATTGATAACATCTGGAGTCCAGAGATGGAAAATAGGTGGACAAAAGAGAATCAAAACAGTTACATGGGAGTACTAAAGATATAAGAGATAAGTATAGAAAGCTTTAGCATTGAGGTCAATGAGGTGTAGAGATCAAAGATAAGATCAGCTATGCCTAGTTTTTCTTCTTTTTTTCACGTAATGCAGGCAGAAGGAAGCTCAGAGAATCAGCATTTGTACACATTAACAAACAATTGTATCAATAAGCAGCAGCACATTGGTCTTATACAGCTCAGTCAAGTTCGCAGACCGTCACTGTAGCCCCTACTCCAGCCCAGAACCTGAATCCTGGGTAGAGCGGGCCGGTGAACTCTCCTTCATGTCGGTGGATGAGGGTCGCCTGGTTGTTAGCGATGCGGTAAAAGGACAGGATCCCCGCATGCTGGTCCAGATAGATGCCGATCCGTCTGGCCTTAGGTGAGCCAAGCATTTTTTCCTGGTTGTCATGCCAAAAGGAGAAGCCAGTCCCAGACCAGTACAGGCTCCAGGACAGGGCGTTGTGGCCCAATCGGCTTTTGTTATCAGAACCTTTACGTTCCATTGCCTTATAGGCAACACCAATAGTGATCTGCATGATGAGAAAAACAAGGTAAGGTAAGGTAAGGAAGCAAGTGATGCAGGACTTCTTCAAAACAGAAGAAAGCACACATTCACCTTTGGGCCGGTCCACTCCACCTCCCAGTAGTAAGGGCTTCCACCCAGAGGCTCTCTGCAGAGGACCTGTCTCCAAAATTGGAAGCGGTCAGGATGGTCTGGGGGGTTCAGGTTCTCAGCTCGCATCGTGGCCTTACGACCACCATCTGACAGAAGCAGCCGCTGATATGCTGTGTTGGGATCCAAGGAGGGTTCAAAGCGGACTGGGAGAGGAGCATGGATTTTAGTGAAGACACTGGTCTGTAATCTGCTTCATATTATGTTGACTATGATGAACTCACACTTTAACATTTCTTCTCTGGTTTGTGGTTCAGCGTTCACTACTTGTCTTACAGAAGATGCTAAAACAAACAAAAAACAAAATGTATACTGAACAAGTGGAAATGGCAGAATCATGGATCGTGGTTAAGTAATCGTTTGAATTTACCTTGAGGACGAAGAGGCGGAAGGGGTGGAGGGGGGGCTGAGGCTACATGTCCAGAGAGTTCAGGAGGAGAGAGGCAACAATTCAGAAAGATTAACCATTAGAAATATTAACTACATGGTAACTGACACCACTGAAGCTTGTGCAGACTTTCTAATACTTACCCTGAGGAAACACAGCGCGCTCAGGTCTTGAAGACGTGTGCACTAGAAGAAGAAAATACATTTAGAAAAATATTACTCTGCCACATTTATTTTTAAATCAGCCTGTGCTACTACATGTAGTTTACCTGGAGGTCGTGCTGGTGGTGAAGGTGGTGGATTCATTATCATCTCATACACTACAAGAGCAAGGAGAGTTGAGATAAACATACTGAGATCAAAAGATAACAATCAAAACTGGGTAAAGATACCATACCTGTATCCTGTGAAGTTAACTGCCCATCTGGAGATGCTTCTGCTGCTGCTGCGCCATTGGTCACCAAAGCCATGGGGTCATGATTCACTAGGAAGAATAGGAAAGTTTTGACTATCTGTAGGGTGAGGGAGAGGAAGAGGGAGAAGAATGCTTACCTAATGTGGTGATCTTTGTCAGGTTGGCTTTGCAGATATCCTGAACTGACTCTTGTAGTTCTTTCATGGTTGAGCGGATGGCGACTACCACAGCTTCCTGCTGACTCAGCACCGACTCTTCCGCAGCACCCATCTGATCCAGGGGCTCCATGGTGAGGAAATTCTTGAGAAAAAATATCACAAGGTTTCACAATGACAAGCTGCAGTAAATTTCTGAGGAGAACTGAAAGAAGGAGCAGCTTCAAGCACCTTCAGGAAGCAGATGTCATCCTGCATGTCTGCCAGTCTGTTCAGTTCCTCACTCTTCCACTGGAGCTGTGCCACCTCCTGCTCCAGTCTGTGGATCTGCCCCTCTACCTTGGTTCCTGAGGAGCTCTGATGGGATCTAAGCAGGTCCCCAATCTGTGTGCCTGTCAGACTCATTGTCTTGACTAGCTCAGAGAACAACTCGGTGCTGTCCTTCTCCAGAGCATGGAGCAAGGCCTGGGAGAGCAGAGAGAGAGAGAGAGAGAGAGAGAAAGAGAGGAAGAGGAAGAAAATAAACACGTTTCACAAACAAAACTATTCAGTTCAATTCCATTTAATCTGTATAGGGATCAGGTATCAGAATTGTTTTAAGGCACTTTACAGAAACCCTGACCCCCGAGCAAGCACTGGAAGGAGAAGCAAGAACAGTACACCAAACATCAGTATTTCTGCTTACCTTGTGTTGCTGAGCAGCATGTGGGAGCTCCCTAAGCTTCTTTTCAGTCTCCTGGATTCTCCTTTGTACCCCTGTCTCCATCTGAACAAGCTCCTTCTACACACACACACACACACCACTGGTTAGTGTAAAAACAACAGACATTGCACTGGATTGTACTTGATGACAGGTGGTGTAGCAAGGTGTTTCTGGTGCTCAGTACATGATATTTTACAAGTACTTCAGGTTCAGTTACTTTTTAGAAATGCTGCACTTTTGACAACATAGTTTATTTTATACCCCAAGCTACATACCTGTCTCTCTATTCGCTCTACTTGTGGCTTGAGCAAACGATGTCCCTTGTGTCCATGCTGGGAACACAACTCACACACACACTCCTTATCTTCATGGCAAAACAAGTCCAGGGGTCTCTGGTGATGAGGGCAGAGTCTGGGGTCCACAGTGGGAAGCTGTGGGTACATGCTGCCCTTCCGTGGCCCTTTGTCTGGCAGGACGTCCAGGTAGATAGGCATTGATGGTGGGGCTGTGGAGGCAGCTGTGGAGGAGCTCAGCCTCAGGCTGTTGGCTCTCAGCTTCTCCATAGCTTCCACTAGCAGAGTGTTCTTGGCCAGCGAGGGCCGAGTGCCGAACATCTGCCTACACTGAGGGCAGCTGTACTGACCCTTGCTGTCTTCCTTGTCCCAGTGACTTCCAATACAAGCCAAACAGTACGAGTGTCCACAGGGTATAGTGGCAGGGTCCTTCAGGGTTTCCAGACACACAGGGCAGGCAAAGTTCTCCTCCTCAGACCAGGCTGAGGCCATGGTTCTCTCAGGTTACAGGATGAGGACTAAAATGATAGCAGGTCAAGAAAAATAAAGCTCACTGCTAAGGATAGTGAGGCTGAAATGCCAGTTTACATGAATCACATGCTGCCTAAAATACTGGAGCACCTTGACTCTGGGTGTGGCTGGTCAAACAGGTGAGGTGAGGAGTTTCTGTCTTACATCATAACTCTCTCCTACTTCATCAAATCTTTTTGGAAGACCTCTGATCTAGTGCTAGTTAATTCCACTTTTTGAAATGAGCTATTCAACTGGATGGAGTCACATAAAGTTAAGAAATGAAAACCTGCATACAAACCGGAAACTAAAATCACAATAAACTCCTTTTAGTCTACTCAGTGAATGAACTTACAAATGCAGTGCAAACCAACAAGTCAAACTGGTTTTTCACTTCTGAAGACATGTGACGTTAGATGCTGAGATTTTCCAGTGATTTCATCTTTCAGTAATGTGCCCCCTCACCCCCACTCTGCATTTATTTGCTGTGAGAGAAAAAAACAATGGAAAGTTTGGACTTGTCGTCAGCACGGCGCAGTGAGGGCAGCACTGACGCGCATGAAGCCGCTCTCCGCCATATTGACTAGTGGCAGCCGGCTAGTTGGGCGAGAGGCCAACTGCTGCCGATTCAACTTTTAAGGTGAGTGTTCTCCGCTGTTAAATCACGCTCTGCTATTAAAACAAAGCCAATGCCACGTTTTATCACTTACTGGGAGGCGTGTCGTGTCCATGCCATTGTTTAAATTCCATTTTTAGCTTTGGAATACGGATGACATTAGCGTGTTAGCTTTCTGTTTTGCTAGTTGTGTGTTAGCTTAGCTTAGCGTGTGTAGATTTGACGGCTCACTAAAGGTCTTGATGGCAGTTAAACAAGATTTTTAATAACTTTGCAGAGGAGTAGAAAAGCTTTCATTGTATACACAGTATGGCTAACAAACAGATACAGCCAGTTTGTTAGCAGTAACTGTGCCTTACTGGCGAACTTTGACGCAGTAAACTTTAACCTGTTTAGGACTATGGATAGGGCTGTTTTCAACATGGTTCAAGGCTCTTGAGCAGCGTAAACATACAACAAATATGATGTGTTTGGGTACATCTCTCAACGGGGGAGCCTAGCTCAGCTGAGTGTTTAATTAACTAGAGCTTGTACTCTCCAGAACGTTTTGTTTTTATTACGATTTCTCCTAATCGGCACTGGTAAAGCCAGGTGACATTTCCTATGAACAGTCATATTCACATTTGATATTTTTTATGTGTGTTTTCTAGGATGTTTAGGGGTTCTCAGATCCTGACCTCTTGCCCCATAAGGTCATTGCTGCTGTTAAGAGAATCCCACATTTCTGCTCTCCCTGAGAACGTTAGATGGCTGGAAACGAGGCATGTCAAGAGCAAGAGATGTGAAGACCTATGTGGAAAGAGAAGAAGACTGGAAAGATCATCAGAGACTGTATGTTCAAAACATTTGTCTATCTTCAGCTTGGATAGTGATAAGGGTCAGCTGAGAGGCGCTTCGTTTGACCCAACCAAAGCTGTTTTATTAAGCCATCATTACCACCCTCAGACAGCTGCAAAACGGGGGGATGATTCTCTGAGTACTAACTGGGACTGTTTAATCAATACAACTTGCCTTCAGTGCTGGAGAGGACCTTGGGAATTTAGCCAGTCTTCACTCAGCACCACAAATAAGACTCAATGTAACCTTCCTTCGGGCCATTTATATTACAGACAGCACTTTGTTGGACCTTTCAGTTTTGTAAACCATTGTCACAGTATACCACGGCCCCTCAGCCTGTCCTCTCACCAAGCAAGAGCTATTCATCAGGCTTCCCCTCGTGTTTCAGACACCTGGAGAGACTGTCTGTCCCCAGAGAATGAAAGCAGGTGTCGACAGAGCCTTGGACACAATCTGACGCTCTACAAGGGGAAAAAAGAAACAGGTCAGAGCCAAGGAAAGAACCAAGGGAGATGGGCATCTGTGCTGGTTTCTCTCTGCTCTGTTGAGGGGCAGCCTGCTTTTCTCTTCACCCTGCGCTCCAGCACACTGAAGGGGCGGCATAAGGGAGATGTCAGGTTAGTGGGAGGCTAAAAACAGATGTTATTGCTTTTGAAAGGGCTTATCACAGAACAGTATGTGTCCTCCTTTACTTTTTTGTGTAGCTTTGCTGGAGGAAAGAGTGATCCATCTGACAAAGATGTGGTGGCCACTGCCCTGCGAGAAGCCCGAGAGGAGCTGGGTGTCAGTGTGCCAACAGAGTGTGTCTGGGGCATCATGAAGCCTCTCAGAGATATGGTGAGTCTGACGGTTGTGTATTAAATTTGTGTGTACTTATAAACCCTTTGTCTTATCTGATTGCATTAGGTATAGTCCGGTAATGATTTAGAATCACTGTAATTATTGAATATGCTGTGATTTTTTTGGTGTAATAAAATGCTTCAGGTTAATGGTTACAGTGTTGTGTGTTTGATGTGTCTCTGCAGTCAGGGATGATGATTGCTCCTGTGCTGGCTAACCTCGGCCCTCTAGAGAAGCTGAATTTCAAACCAAACCCTGGGGAGGTATGGTCACCCTTCATTTAAAATCTATTTGAAACAAATGGGTTATGGCCAGATTTTTGCTGTTGGTTCTGTATTAGGGTTAGGGTTAATTCATGGGTGTGGTTACATATTAGTAACTTGCAACTAATTGATCTCTGGGGTTGTGTTAAGTTTCATATTACCTTTGTTAACTGCTCCTTTTGAGCAGAAGTTCTAACGTCCGCCATTTGTCTCTTTTCCTCCCAGGTGGAAGAAATCTTCACTTTGTCTTTGGCTCATTTGTGCAACCCGCAGAACCGTGGCTACACACACTTCCGCACTGGTGACAAGTATGGATACACACTTCCAGTGTTTCGTAACGGGAAACATAAAGTGTGGGGCCTGACTGCTGTTGCTCTGGACCATACTCTGAAACTGATTGTCCCTGCATAGCAGCTCAGTCAGTCATCGCTTATTTTGATGAACCTGCATTCAAGCCTTTTGTAGCAACATCTTGTCAGGAGTCAAAAGAGAACACAAAATATTACTTTATATTAAATATTCTGTTCTGGGTTATTGGAGTGAGGAGAGAAGTGTTTCCTATTGTGCACTTTCTTTGCCATGGATGTGTAAGGATCTGCCATACAGGTTGTGTGCGTAATGATAATGGCCAGATGCATTTATGTTACTGATAGAAACCAGAGGTTGGACAATTTGGTTTCTAAATTTAAGTGTTTTTTAAATTACAAACCTGTTGATTAATCTCAATTTTATGAAACAACAGTTGCCGATTTTAAGTTAATCCAGGTACGTTCACACAGTGCTTTTGTGAGTGTTTATATCATGTGTATCAGGTCAGCTTTCTCAGAGTTCATAATTTGTGATGATGATTGATTCATGGTATCCTACCCAAGATCAAATCTGGACTAAGCACTGAAATAATAAAAGCACATCATGACAGTGTGGTGTGTTGGAAGAACAATGCAATACAGTTTTTTATTCTTTCTGTATTGCTCATTATTTACTATGTTACATGATTGACAACAAAGCCATAAATAGTGCAAAAAGACAATTTACAGTTAAACAATTTGTTTTCTATTGGAGATTTGAAACCTTCATTCTGCTAAGATAGACCCCGGTCCACAGTATTAACACTCATCCTCTTCTTGCTAGTTCTTGTCACCAAATGTAAGTGTAGGCTTTTATGTCTTTGCCCGCTCTGGGATCGGACCTGTATAATAATCCGTTACAATACAATATAAAAATAGCCACTTCAATACATTATTACTGTCAAATCTTCAAGGCAGTGAACAGTCTATGGGGTCTTCTGAGTCAGGAAGAAGGTGGCAGTTGAAGGGCCAGCTGAAGGAGAAGAGGTCCAGGGCCTGGCTGCATTCTTGCTCTGCCGAGGAGCAGACTGAGCGGCAGGGCTGGAGGACGCCGCCCTGAGGGCTGCACTGAGGCAGAAACATCCCACACACCAGCTTCCGAAGAGGCTCGAAGCATGCCAGCTCCATCAGTACCTGGATGGTAAAACGGAGGTTAAATGTCTGGCTTCAAATGAAAAGATAATGCTTGATTGTGAATTTAAACTCGATACTGACCCGATACTGTCGAAGAAGTGTGGCAGCCTCTCTCTGGTCAGCAATGGACAGCCAGATATTGGGGAATGAAGTGAGGTTGTAGCTGAGACCCTGACACATCTCTACCTCTATGAACTCACATGATGAAGCTGGTGAGAGAAGATCATTCATCATTATAATTAACAGCTAATACTTGTGTTTTCACATAATAACATTTATGTTGTGTGTAACTTTTCTGACTGCATCAGCTTCTCAGTGGCAGTGTAAACAAAAACTGCTCCGATTGAGGTCAGAGATAACATGGACTCACTGAAAGGAGGGTAGGTGGAGTTGCTACAGGACTGTTCGTCCTCTCCGTTGGGGCAGTCGTTCCAACCATCACACAGCCAACGCTGCTGAAGACACTCCCCTGTACTGCAGGCAAACTGGCTAGGACCACATGTCCCTTTGATAGAAATACAAAAATAGGTTATTAAAAGGAAGCTTTTATAGAAAATCAGAAAAAAAGAGGAGGAAGGAAAAAAGAAAGGCCACCACATGGCAAATGGCAAAGAGAAATAAAGAACTTCTCAATCACATGCGAATGAGCTTTGAAAACGTACTGCCCAGTGTGGACACAGCCTGGTATGTTGCATTGAAGCCGCTGTCAGCCACTCCTTCATCAGCTACAAACACCACTGTCATGTGGGGACCTGAAGAGGTCAGGTCTGGTGGGAAGGTAGTACCACAGAACCTGACACGAAGGCAGAGAAAACACACGATGCCTCAGGAAACTCTTGTTATATGACTTGCAGGAGAAACTGTAACTGAACAAGCGAGACAAGTCTCACCGTCCCAGGACTCTTCCACCTCCAGTGCTGACGCTGTCGTGCACTTCCACGTAGTCAAACTCACACACATCCTGAGTCTCCAGGCTGAAGTTTCGGAAGCTCAGTGTGATGACGTGACCCTCATCAACAGATATATACCATATACACAACTAAAAAGCAAGAAATCAGTGAATCAACATGGTGTCACTGTGCTGTTATTGGCTGTTTCTGAGTGTTTGTCAGTCTAATGCACCTGTTGATGAGGATAAGGTCTGGGGTGATTTGGACTCTCCAGGTAACCATAGGGGCCGACCTTCTGCCCTCCACACTCTGTGAAGAGATATAGCCTCACTGTGACCTGTGTTTAATGTAGCTGTCTGTTTCTAGCCTTGTCTCACCTCACTCTCACCTTTATGTTTATGGCTGCAGTTTGCCTCATCTGTTTGATCATGACAGTTGGGCTGACCATCACACACGGACACAAGCAGCAGACAGCGACCATTGTCACACATGAACTCCTCTCTGGAGCAGCTCTCTAAGGGGAACACAAAACAGTCACATGCATGGAGACACACCTGCACATGAATGTGCACCGTGTACTGACTGTGCCCAGGTAGTATGGCCCTGTACTGTGCAGTGAAGCCGTTGCCTGCAATGCTGCCGTCAGAGCGGAAAGTGACCCACACTGTGCTGCTGTTTGTGTTGACTGTTGGCGGTGCTACGTTTCCACAGAACCTGCAGGTGAGATTATTACAATAATCCCTTTTTTCTTTCTTATGTTTACAGCTTTGAGTCCAAATAACTACAAATTCCTAAAAAGATTTGTGTGCAGGAATTATGTAACAGAAATTATACGTTTTGGCAATTTCCAAGAATGTCACTAAGCAAAACGGTCAAAGTCTCTTTTTCCAAGAGGCTTTTAGTATTAAAATACTCTCTAATTATGCAGACCTTTAGCACCACCTAGCAACAATTTAAGGTAATGACGTGTCCTGAGATAGGATCTGTTTTTGCATGACCAACCTGGTGACGACAGAGCCCTGTTCAACCTGCTCCTGCACCTCCAGCCAGTCAAACAGACAGGGAGAAGGTCCCTCCACGGTCAAAGAGGATACATGGATTTGGACCAGAGAGGAGGGTGGGACTCGAATCACCCACACACACAGTGAGTTTGGAGGGTAGGAGCCAGGATGGTTTGGAGAACTGAAACTGC
Organism: Parambassis ranga; assembly: GCF_900634625.1. Taxonomy (NCBI): domain Eukaryota; kingdom Metazoa; phylum Chordata; class Actinopteri; family Ambassidae; genus Parambassis; species Parambassis ranga. The sequence continues at coordinate 10,054,836 of NC_041033.1, read as the reverse complement.
CTTCAGGGTCAGTCAACACTCCTCCACATCCTTAGAGGCAGAAGAGATTAGAAAGAACATCCAAGGTAAACAAACAGAACATAAAGATCATTTCTATGTGTGAAGATTGGACTACTTGTTTCAGATGGAGGTATCCTGGCAGACTGTGGTGTGGCTGTATTTCCTCCTTGACTTCTGTTGGCAGGGACTGTGGGTAAAGTATGGGATGCTCCATCTAACACACTGTGCAGATCTGGAGTGCTGGTGGAGGGCTGCTGATCCTCCACTGCCTGACCTTTAATCTCTTAAATGTGAAAAGGAAAACAGTTTTCAGAAATCACTTCCAGATACAGTGTGAAATCTAATTCCTTCAATCTGCGTGAGATTTCCTTTTCACTGTCATGATGGATTTGAGGTGCAGCAGGGACTTACGTGTAAGAATAAGGGCCAGAGCCAAGCCGAGGGCTGCTAACAGGAGCAGGACAGTGGCAGATACCACCACCATCCCCCATCCACAACCTGGGCCCCGCAGACGCATCACACACACGCCCAACAGACCCCGAGCCAGGCCTACATGGCCCAAACATGTATGCATATGATTTAAACCACACAACTGTAATTTAGATTCATAAATTGGCATGAATTCAGCATAGTTGGGACAAACCCTGAAAACCATGTTATCTTGCTCTTCCAGTGATTTAAAATCTACGCTACAAAACTACTGGACTTTGCCTGGTTTTGCAACCACACAAAACGTGCAAGCACTGTGTATTTAAAATGTAGAGGTTGAGACACGTTTAAACCTTAGCATTGTATGTGGACAAGGCTTTGGCACTGAAAGCTTTCTGGTTCCCGTAAGTCCAAGTGTTATTGACCCATCTTGTTTGACCAATCCCGTTTGAGTTTTGGCAGCATACAGGTAACCAATCAGTGTGGAGAGCACGAAGAGGAGGCACGTCCAGCAAGCAAGTTGACAATTCAACCAGATGCCAACAAGTACTGTCAGGTGCCGATGTGTAAAAACCACTTGCCACCACGTGGCATTAAATCCTGCATGCTGGTCCCTAATGCCAGCTGGGTTTAATATTTGTAATAATATAGCTCATAACTGAATACAGTTCAAGTTGACTCACTAGCTGCTGGTGGTTTGATTGGTTCAGGAGTGGATGAGGATGTCCTGAAGCCCTCCACCTTCTCCTCTCGCTCCCCCTCCAGCTCAAAGGCAGGGTTGCAAAAGACATTCTGTAGAGATCAGATCACACAAAAACGAAGAAAGAAAGCAAAACAACAGTGCTTTGTTAGGTCTGATATGACCATAGTTTATGCTTAACCTTAAACTTTTCTGCTCACCTTGTAAATATCTGAGGAGTCTGAGTATACCGCGACTTGGCTGAGGTCTGACATCTTTAGTCACCCCCTCTCTTAGAAAAAGAAGAGGGATTCCGGTCAGTGCTTCTCAAAGGGTCTGATGTTGTGACAGAAACATCCAGGAGGATTTTGTGAAGAGGACTGTATCTCTCTGAGGGAATTTTAAAGCTCCTTCCTTGAGAATTCTCCTCATTGTTTGCTTTTTGAAGTGGCTGTAAACCTCTTCTGTTGTTGAGAAACCCTGCAGCCTTCGATCCTGCAGCACAGCTCAGTCCTTTGCTGGAAATCCATCAATGTAGTCCAGATAAAAATGAAAAAAACAATGTGATTCACATGAGAATATCCATGATTGTTTTTTGTTTTGTTGAAAAGGTATTTTATGTCGTCTTGTCCAATGTAGCAGATGCAGCACCAACCTGTGTTTCACACATTTTTTTGAATTGTGTGTGACTGCGTACAAAAGAGTTTTAGAAACTCCTTCATAGTGCTAAGCAAAGCCGAGTCAGCTGAGAGGACTGAGCCCCTGAGAAGAGGGAGGGAGGAGAGCGTAGGACAGGGCAGGGGGTGGAGATCAGGTGGGGGTCCCTGTTAAATCTCTATAATCCCTGTAATGATCTTTTAAGCTACTAAAAAGTTCTATTTAAATGCTGACGCCTAGAGAGAGAAGGTGCATAAACTAGTGCAGATAAATGTGAGCGGCCACACAATATTTTCACCATTTGAACTGGCACAGGGCAGTCATTTAGGGATAACACTGCACGGTGTTAACATGCAGTGTGTGTTCACATATATAGAAGTGGGTCCCTAACATGAAGTATTAACTTTTGTGTTTATTATTTAATGAAGTGTTGATGTGCTAGGAGGTTTTTATAGAAAATCAAAGTAATTTGAGGATTCTAAATGTATTTAGAAGTAATTTCATTGTTGGTATGAGATGGTCATAAATTTATAAGGTATCACAGAATCAAAGTGGGTCCAGTATGGTGTAAAACATTAAGATGCGTTTTTCTTTGTACCTGCAGCCCAGTGGAGAGGCGGGATAGTAGATGCCCCTGTGGGCTGGCAGGAGGGAACACCCCTGGGGTATATCAATGTCTGAATTCCATGTCCAGTTGTTGTTGTTGCTGTGTGGTTGTTGGTTGTTGTTGGTTGTTCTGTTCATGTCTTGCCTTGTTCTTTGTGTTACAACAACCCAGAGCTCTGTGGCTCAGAATCTGCCGCATTGTTCAATAAATTGTAATCTTGAGACCTGAATTTATCCACTCCTTTCTCATAAACCATTTTCACCCCGACACCACCAAATCAGCCACAGTGTTGAAGCAAAGTTTGGTGGGAAAATATGAGCAAGAAGTGATAAGGGGATTGTGAGTTCTGAAATAGTCTTAGTGGCTTGACAGTAAAAAAAAGACCTTACTTCACCAGAACTGAAAGTGTAAGCATGAATCTGTGTCCAAAATTGCTCCACCCCTCCCTCAATCCTGCCATGTTAATGGATAATCAGTCATCAAATAAAGAATCTGACTGCAGTTTGAAGCACGCACTTGCTGTTGTTTCTGTCTTTTCAAGACAAAATTACAGCTGCTGTCATGTACGTCAAGTCACTGCTGTGGATCCTACTGTTAGTCTCCATCCAGAGGGGTGAGCATTACAGCTTTCAGTGCATTTGATTACATCACATTTGTATGGATTGGTGATATGGACAGAATTTTGTGCTTCAGTGTCCCCGCAGGAGTACGAGGATAATTATTATGATGACGTGCTTATGAACTGCTCAGACACAGAAAGCATCAAAGGTGGATTCGTCACATATTCACAGGTAATTATACACTTTTCATTTACATCAATCAGCAATGTTACATTTTCACCAACACTCACCAACCAAAACAAACAAAGATCAGGAAGGTGAAATCACATTGTAGCTGATCACATATTTCTTCTCCAGGGGGGACTGCAGGACAGCATGCTGACTTATCACTGCAGCCCGGGGCAATACCCATTCCCTGTCAGCTATAGGCTGTGTGGACCTTGGGGGGAGTGGTCGCCCATGAAATTACCTAGCGGCAGGGTTGCATTGCAGGCCATTTGTAAAGGTAATGTTTTGGGTGATGATGCATTCAGTCTCATACATGTATGTACACAGTGATTCCATCCTCCTCCATCTCTTGTGCTGCATCCAGACGTGTTGTGTCCTGGTCAGCTCCAGCTGGATAACGGTGACTTCTGGCCCAGAGAACAGTGGTTCCGTGTTGGGACAACACAGAGCTTCTCTTGTCGAGAAGGATTCACTTTGTGTGGGTCTGCACATAGAAACTGCACATCCTCTGGACAGTGGACAGGGGACACTCCTGTGTGTGATGACCATTGTGAGGAATGGCAGAACCCATATTTTTTTTTAATCATTCCAGTACTGTCTAATTGTTCTATTCCAAATATCTGTTTCTATAAACCTCTGTTGTTCTTGTATGTTTTAATATGCAGCTGGGGACTGTGATGACCCAGGCATCCCTCCTGGGGCTCAGAGGTCACCTGGACAGTTTGAGACAGGAGAGAAGGTGACATACCAATGTCAGAAAGGACTGGCTCTGCTGGGGTCAGCTGAAAGGGTTTGCCTGGAGAACAGGGAGTGGAGTGGCTCCACACCACGGTGCTATGGTAATTTTGATTTGTTTTTTAACTCCTTTTAAAGATAACAAAAGATGCCTTTTAACTGCTAAAAAAGAAAGTGTGTGCTCTATCATAGGTCCCTATACTTTTGACTCCCCCAGCACTGTGGCTGCAGCCATGGCTGGATCCCTTGCAGGAATGATGGACGTCCTCTCACCAGACTCCAAAAAACAAAGTGGGTACTCAACATGAAACCTTTTTATATAATTATAGTATTGCAAAATCTAGTGTCTGTTCTGACACTCCAACCCAGGCAATCTGGAACCAAGGCGAATGAGAGAAGCTACTGTATCCATGGCGACATGTGATGGAGCCTCTAGGGTTTAATTAGGAAATTAGATTTTAACATAAAAATGAATTTATTGATAATGACCAACACAATAGCTCTGGGAAGTTCCAGCTTCATGTTTAGCACAAAAAAAACAAAACAAAAAAAGGATAATTTACCTTTTAAAGACAAAGTAGGAGACAAAGTAATCACTTATGTGGGTGATAATTGTTGCATTGACATCAACAGTGTTTGTGCATTCTGACTGCCAGGGGGTGAGTGAGAGGTGTTTTACAAATGCTCAGACATTACACAAATGTACTTTGTATGTATAAGATGTGAAATCATCCTTTGGCCGGAGCTTCCACGTGGAGGATGGCAGTCGTATGAACATCTACATTTTATTGGACACATCTGGAAGCATCAAAAAGGAGGACTTTGATGAGGCCAGGAATGCCACTGTTGCACTGATCAGGAAGGTCTGTATTAAATGTGGAAAAAATTGACTAATCACATTGTGCGCAACCTTCATTTTTCTTCATTTTCTCTCCAGTTGGACAGCTACAACGTTCAGCTGAGGTTCCATGTGTTATCATTTGCCAGCCAGAGTATTGACATTGTGAACATCACAGACACAGACATAAGCACCAGCAGTGAGGATGTCATTTGGTATCTGATGAACTTTGACCACAAGAGTAGGCCTTGTGTTCCCTTTCACGCCTTCATTTAGTCAGCATGGCTGATTATTTTTCAGTGATTTATGTTTTGTGTGATTTGTGTTATTCATCTGCAGGCCACCAACGCGGGACAGGCACCAACCTCTACTCTGCACTGTACCGTGTCAGTGAGATGATCAACTTGTTTAAACAAGATGCAGGAAAACACCACTTTAATGAGACTCAAAACATCATCATCATAGAAACAGATGGTAAAATCTGAGATATGGATAAAAACAGTTTAAAAATGTATTAAATTAAATGTATTAACAAATGTCTTTCTGCCATCAGGTTTCCACAACACAGGAAAGGACCCTCTGTGGGCGCTGGCTCAGATCCGGCACCTGGTGGGCTACAGCAACATAAGCCATGATCATACAGATGAGAGACTGCTAGGTGAGCTGCACTGTGTACATTTTCACTGAATGCAACACACGCTGGATCGAGAAAATTAACAGTTAAGTAATACATGTAAATGCTTTATGTGTTCAATGTGTGCTTTCAGATGTCTATGTATTTGGTGTGGGACGAGAGGTGAAGAAAGACATGTTGAACTCTTTGGCCTCAAAGAAAAATGGTGAAAAGCACTTCTTTGTTCTGAAAGACTTCAACACACTGGGACAGGTGTTCAACGACATCATCAGTATGTAGGAAGCTGATCTCAACCTTAAAGTAACCATGCTTGTTAAAAATGAATGCCACCATAACAGTAAGTCAAATTTAATCTTTTTTTTTAGGTGACAGCAGTGTGACAATTTGTGGGGTTGCTCAGGAAGACATCACCAAGGAACAGATAGAGGGTGGGGTCATAGCCTACACCAGCCCCTGGCATGTGACTCTAAAATCTGTAAGAGCTTTGAACAGCTGTACAGGCAGCAAGATGGAAATACTTTACCTACTGGATTTTTATGAACTGTTTCCTTTCTTACAGCCTGAATGGGGAAAATCAAAGTCCTGTTTTGGCTCTATTGTAAGCCAGAACTGGGTGCTGACAGCTGCTCACTGCTTCGCCAGAAAGAGTACAGGCATAGTCTCAGGGCAACTGGTTGTAGAACATGGTTTGTGTCTCTTTACAGTACTTATGAAGATCAATGTTTTACACTTAAATAAAGAGGAGTTCCTTTGCTTATCAGGTGGGGGCACTGTAAAAGTCAACAAGGTGATCATGCACCCCAAATACAACATCTACACACTCCAACAGAGAAACGTATCCGAGTTCTACGACTATGATATTGCTCTGGTACGGCTGAACAACAGCATCCCTCTGTCCTGGAAGGCCAGGTAAGAGCTGTTTGCAAATAGGAATTCATCCATTCATTCCATCCCTACAATACTGTAGCACAAAGTGTTGTGTGTACTAAACGTTGACACAGACCTATCTGCCTGCCTTGCACCATACCTGCTTCCCGAGCCTTGAAGAGGATAAACTCGACCTGCGAGGAGCACAGTATGACCTTTGACCTTAAGAATTACAACAATGTGTTTAATGATGAGTCTGTTTCACATTCAATACATACTGTGTGTGCGAGCAGGAAAGGAACTGCTAACACACCAGGAGATGCCAGTCTTTTTCATCCACAAGTACAAAAATCAGGAGAACGAGGAGACACGTGCAGTGACGTTCATTCACACAGAGAGTCAGGTGAGAGCAGCTCACAGCATTAAGTACGGTAGTAACATGGTGACAATAGGCCAATTCAAAGGGCCTTTGTGTGTCTGCAGAGGCCAGCCTGTGTGGAGAAGGCAAGGTCAATACTAAAGCAGCCCACAGATGTGACTTTGGATGAGTATGTACCCGACAGATTCTTCTGCTCTGGTGGCACTGATAAAAAGAAGGGCACCATCTCCTGCAAAGGTCTGGACTACTGTGTGAAAATTTTTTTTATACTATGAGATTAAAATGACCATTCTCTGTTTGTACAGGTGACTCTGGTGGATCTCTGTTTCTGCAAAAAAGAAAGCGCTACTTTCAGGTTAGAACTATTCTCTCTAACAATTTACTGCAGAGATCATCATCAGACAACAGCCTGCTTTCATCTCCAGGTGGGAGTATTAAGCTGGGGCATCGCAGATGTATGTAAGCTGTCGGAATCTGCATCCCACAGTGATTTTCGAGACTTTCACATCGACCTCTTCAAGATAATGCCATGGTTGAAACAGCATCTGGGTGAGGAGATCCAGTTCCTGCCTGAGATCAACAGCCTGCAGGCGTCACTGTGACTTCTGAATGAGCAGAGATTTTCACATCATGTCAAAGAAGATTCCAAAGCTTTATTCTCAATTAGAGTAATATTATTTTTGTAGCTGATAGACTGTAAAAGTAATTCTGCATGTGTACTGCATGCTTAATCAAACTACATTTGTACATTCGTATTGACACTTTTAATTGTTTTAATTGTTAATTGTTAAGCTGATCCTGTCTCTTTGTGGATAAGAGGCCACAAGCCACATGGTGATATCACAAATTGGACACATCAGCCAATACAGCATTAGCTGAGTAAAAATAAACGAAAAGATATTACTGATTTGGTGTGTTTGTCAGTGACTTTACATGGTGTCACCTGTGTATGAAAAGCAAAATGTATCAGCCCTCAGAAAACTGCCTGAAGAGGACTTCTGATTGGGTGTCTTTAAAGTGCGGAACGAAGTGGATTTGGAGGATCTCAGAGAATCCTTCAGAGAGAGCAGGAGCCACAAAATGTTTCCTGTCATGAGTCAGAGGCAGACCAGGTCAGTGTCAGCAATAAAATCTCAGTGGCAAGTGTTTAGTAACCGTTTCACTTACTTGTAGCTGTGGAAAACCAGGTCATTGACCTTGTCGTGTTTGCTGTTTGATGGAGCCATTTCACGGAACTTGAAACAACACAAACGAAAACAAATTGAAACTCTTGCATCATCAGCAGAATAAATAAAAAACGGGTGAGTTTAGTGAAACATACTCTGTTGTTGTGTTTGGCTTGCTCCAGGGAGGCGGAGAAGTGGAAACAGCGACAGGACACCCCTGCTGCTTTGGCTACATCCACATATCTGCCAAGCACACACACACAAATACTTATATTCACATTACAATAGAGCTACAAGGGTTTAAATTATATAAATAATTTGAATGAATTATTATGTATTATTTTCATACACAGATATTTTGAAGATAAAAAAAACATTCAAATATTTAATGTTGTTTAATAAGCTTTTTTTTTTTTTTTTACTGTGAGTAACACATCCAGTTGTATCCATGGTAACTTTTGCTGCATATTTGCTTGCTCAGTCAATTACAAATGACACAAATCTGACCATCTCCACCCTTCATGCAAATATAATTATCCTAATTTGTGCATGATGGTCAATCTTTGAAATATGCTCACAGAGGTGAGGTGAATCCTGAGTGTAGTATGAGCACAAACACAGGCACTGATACAGTTATGCCTTACCGCTTGCGGGACTCTCGGTCTGGGTTGGTGTTGTCTACAGCAACACAGCGGCCCTCCTTCAGAGCTCTCGCACAGGCAGACACACAGTTCTGCCATGAACCCAGTGTGTCCTGACATAGAAATAAACATAATATAATCAGAATTATCCCCATCATGGTAATATTATGACAGTAAACATTTGAACGCTACTGCTTCTATCAAAGCTCCACTCACCCTGTTGACATAGACGTATCCCTTTGGAATAATATGTGTGTGGAAGAAGGTGGATTTACCCGCTGCAGATAAAGAAGTGAGATGTAGGCATGATCAGAGGAGTGTTTAATGGTGTGAGGGGAGGCAAGAATGGTGAAAAACTGAAACTGTTTTCCTTACATGCAGGGAAACCGACAGCAACAATGACCTCTGTCTTGCTGGAGGTGAGAGAGGCGGATGGTGGGTCGTACAGTCTGGCAGTTGAGTCAAGCTTCCTCTAGTAAATCAGATTGATACAACTACTAGCAAACATAACCTGCAGTATAAAGACATTATAGTACAGAATATAATGGCACTCACAGGGTCAAATTCAGGTAGCCTATAGGAGGCTGCCTTCCAGCCCAAAAAGTACTCCTCTGGGGTGTGGAACTGCAAGCCGATGTTCAGAGCAAACTACAACAAGAAGGAAAACAGTTTTGTGTGCTTTGCAAAACAAATCAAATCTGCACTTTCAGGCCAGGTGGAGGAGAAGGTAGAAAAATGATGCATAAAGCATAGCACATACCAATCTGTCACTGCAAGAGAAATCCTTCTTTTTCTTCCCAGGAGCCCAGTTCTCAGGCCTTCCTGCAGCATCTGGACACACATGTGGAATCAGATGCTGTGTGAGAACGTTTGTGTCTGTGCTCTTATGTGTGAGGTTTACACATTTGGAGCATGTTTTCTTACCTCCAACATAGAAACTTTGCATCTTGTCAACAGTCACACCATCATTAGCCTGAGCAAAAAAGACAAACAAACATTCAAAGACAAACACAATTACACTAGATCAGACTGTTTCATTTGCAAAACCAACAGTAAACACTGTTGTGAGAAACAGATTAAGAGGGATGTTCTGCCCCGTGACTCAGTCAAACAAATTCATTCTTTGTACAATCCGCCTCCCTGCACATGCAATTTATGGGGTGTGTATATGGGCAGGTGTGTCCATGTATTTCTATTTACTCGTACCTTCTCACAAAGGTGATTCCACATTCCCATCACTGGCTTTCTGTAAATACCAGGACCGGTCGCTACAAACACCTGAAACAGACGTGGGTGAGATCCTAGTATTGCTCTACACACAGTGTCTTTGTAAGTGATGAGGGTCAAGCTGACCAACCTGCACAGGCAGCTGCAGCGTTGCCAGGATGTCCTCAACCTTTGATTTAAAGACTTCTGGCCTCAGTTTGCCTTTAGTGATCCCCATCTGGTTGGTAAAGAACACCACCTGTAAAAAGGAGCAACATTAGGCCAAAATGAATTTGGTGACAAACACTTGTGGAGTACATAATATTCCATTATATTGCCCCCCCCCCCCCCCCACCTTGTGTCCTTTTTTAAGCAAGCTGGCCAGTCTGGGCTGAATCTCAGGATACAGAATTCTGGATAAAACAACAGGACAAAAACCATCCATAGAGTGCTTAAGAGCCACACAGCTAGCACATGTAAAAGGAGATTCTCACACTACTTCACTTTCACTAGTAAGCAGAGACATACTTCCAGTCATCTGGTGCAGTGGGAAAGACTTTGCCAGACTTGGTGGTGATAATGCAGCCATCAATGTCGAACCCAGCAATCTGGAAATGGAAGAAAAACACAATAAGTGTATAAACTCACTACTATATTTCAAATTCTGTTATCCAGATCATTTTTATTTTCGCTGCTCCTCCCAGCAGCTTCAACAGTTCTAACTCTTCAATCACTCTAACTAGATATTTAACCTGCAAAGGTCTTCTCTTTAACAAGTCCGCACAATCAGCAGTTAACAATAAGATCACCTATAGCAGATGTTCATTTGAGACTGTCCCCACCTTGTCACTCCCTTTCACACCAGCAGCAGTATAAAGCAGCAGGTTGCCTATCTGCTGCCAGCTGCTCTTCTGACACACATTTGAAGATGAAGATTGGCCACTGCTATTCGTCTCTGCCATGGATTTCTCAGCAAACTGCTGCAGCTGTTTAAGCCTTTCTTCTGCCAGCCTCTCATCCTCATCCTCCTCTTCTTCTTTTATCTGTTTATCCGATGCACCATCATCTCTTCTTGGGCGCTTCATCTGAGGATGCTCCCTCTCTGGGCTCAGATGCCTTTTAGAAGACTGAACAGAGACAGGTTACGTCCCTTTAACAAACAGTCTCTGTTTCAACATCACAAATAGGACACATGTGAAAATACCTCACACAGATTTCAACTTAATAACCAAACAGTCTTACCTTCATTGGTGAGGTAGAAAAGAAGTCCTTTATACTTCGTTTGGGCATCGGACTCAACTGGTCCTCTTTTTCTCTCCTTCCTTTTGTCTTATCTGTGGCTTTCAGCCCTCTCTGTGTAGTGCTGGAGGTTGATCCATTGGAGCACAAAGAGTAGTTCAGTGTGAACGGATGGCTCTTATTAACCAGGTAGAGGGTGCCTCCTTGGGTGAGTTTACCCGACTGGCCCCGGCCGAGCTTCACTCCATCCAGGAAACTGGGATTGGGACCCAGCTGTGGAGGAAAATGGACATGTATGGACATTGGACCTGTTGCATTTAGATACTTGCTGTTTATTGGCAGTGACATAACCAAGGTGTGTCTAGGTAGTAAAGAGAAAAGTGCATGACATAACTGATAGTTTCATAGTCTAATAACAAATATTAGCTCTTGATTGCTCTTGAAACGGAGCCGCTAGTCAGACTACAGGCGTGTCTAAAGGACATAAAGGACTGGATGTCCTCCAACTTTTTACTATTAAACTCGGACAAGACTGAGGTCATTGTTTTTGGACCGAAACATCTCAGAACTAGTTTATCAGATAATACTTTCTCCCTGGATGGATTTACTCTGGCCTCCAGTACGACTGTGAGGAACCTTGGAGTTATCTTTGATCAAGACATGTCGTTTGTCTCTCATATTAAGCAGGTCTCCAGGACCGCTTTCTTTCACCTGCGTAATATTACTAAGATCAGGAGCATCCTCTCTCAGAGTGATGCTGAAAAGCTCATCCATGCTTTTGTCACTTCAAGACTGGACTACTGCAACTCTTTATTGTCAGGATGTCCACATTACTCCATCAACAGTCTGCAGCTGATCCAGAGCGCAGCAGCTAGAGTTCTGACAGGAAGCAGCCAAAGGGATCATATCTCTCCTGTCCTAGCGTCTCTTCACTGGCTCCCAGTGGACTCAAGAATACACTTCAAGATCCTTCTTCTAACCTACAAGGCTCTTCATGGACTTGCTCCATTGTATCTGCAGGACCTGATTGTACCATATGTTCCTAATAGGACACTCAGATCTCTGAGTGCAGGTTTACTAGTAGTTCCTAGGATTCATAGAAGTAGAATGGGAGGACGAGCTTTCAGCTATCAGGCACCGCTATTATGGAACCAGTTACCAATCTGGGTCCGAGAGGCAGACACTGCCTCCACCTTTAAGACTAGACTTAAAACTTTTCTGTTTAGTAAGGCGTACAGTTAGCCTTAGACCTAGTGTGTAGCACAGCTATGCTGCTCTAGGCCTACGTTGTCGGGGGGCACAAACATGATCCACTGAGCAGTTTCCCTCTCACCCTCTAACCTCTCCTTTTCTCTCCTTAGTCTGGCTCACACTGGTCTCAAGACCTGGATGATGACCTGCAGTCCGGCCCGTGAAGTCTCTCTTGCTCTACGTTGTCGCGGGGCACAAACACGATCCTCTGAACACCCTCTGACCTCTCCTCCACTCTCCTTAGTCTGGATCATACTGGGTAATATCGTCTCATAATCTGTGTTAACTGTCTTCCTTGTAGTTCTGTGCCTCGCTCTCGCTCTCTCTCTTTGCAGGTCTCAAGACCTGCATACTGACCTGCAGTCTCTCCTGTGCTCATCGACTTCACTAGCCCCTGCTGCTCATCTTTACTATCAAATTACTATTCCTACTTATGGACCGACGATATATATAGATATCTATTGCAATATAATCACTGTTTCATCTTGCTGTCATGTTTGCTCTGTACTGTATCATGTTTGTATCATGTTTGCTCCTCTCTCTCTCCTTCATCCTCTCTCTCTCTCTCTCTCTCCCTCATCCTCTCTGACTAGCAGCAGGACTGGTTCCCCCTTAAGTTGACGGGTCCTGCTCAAGGTTTCTTCCTCTTAAAGGGAGTTTTTCCTTGCCACAGTGCTCTTAGGGGGGTTCCTGTGAAGCGCTTTGAGACAATGTCTGATTGTAATATGCGCTATATAAATAAAACTGAATTGAATTGAATTGAAATTGATTTAGTGTAGCACGGCAGCGGTATCTTCACATAGAAGTCATTTATATTATTGAGCTGGGTGTAAGTGTTTGTCTTCATACCTGAGTGACAACCGCATCCTGGTTTGCATAGCAGGCCACCACCTTTACTGTAAGAAACAAAGGGATCAATAAAGTCTGTACATGTTTTACAACACAGATCTGCACACACACACACACACACTCTAGTTGGTCAGAGAAAATGAGAAAAGGTTGGTTGGTGATTATTTATAACCTATAACTCCAGAGACGCCTGGATACAAATGAGACAAATTGTCAGTGTCTGCAAATAATGAGTTGTGTAACATTTTACACCTTGTTACCTTAACAAATGGTTAAAAAATGTACATCAAATGTTCAAGGATGATTGTACTTTACTCAGGTGCCGTGTGGAGCGGGTGAGATGTAGCAAACAATAGAAACCCTTCTTCTGTTTACTTTGTAGGTGTAGGTTTAAATGTCTTGTTTCATGCGGTCTGTCTTGTGCCACCACAACAACATTGACACCAAACTCACTAAAATTACTTTACACATTACCACTTTAATTATTAGTTAAACACGTGAAATATTAGCGACCCATACAGGGTCATATAGCCCCGTTATTATCGATGCCGCGCTCTGCCTCACCCTGGTGCCTGGAGCATTTCTTATCGTCGACCCCGGTGTCCGGACCCCGGCCCAGAATCGCAGCTCTACCATCCTCCAAAGGGATCTTTGTTCCGGAGGCGCCAACAAGCGTGCACGACATTTAAGCAGTAAAGGAGGCTTTACAACATAACATTCAGCCCGTGGAGTGCCTTTCGTACAGTATAACCCGAAAAACAGAGGGTTAAGCACCGGCTAGGCGGTAGTGTACACGTATAACGTTACAATTAAAACTTCAGAGTTCTCTGTTCTCATTTAAATGGCTTAGTGCTGTCGGGGTTTATCAAAAGTTGTTGATGTGCACATTTACCGGAGGGAGCTTGTTCTGCAGCGTACCCGCTGTCCGATGGAAAGATATGTTCGTTTAGAAACGTGTCCTCCGCCAAGGTTCCGCTGTGACTTCACTTGATGAGACGTCTATTGATGGCTGTGTCGTTTATTTTAAAAGAAGATGGAGTGGTAAAGTACTCGTAAGTTAGCTTACATCGTTATCCTTTTTGTATTAAGTTGTCATTTCCTGTACATTGATGTGTTTGGGGTTTGGCTAACAACGCAAAAGTGCCGATGAGTCACATTTTGGGCTTTGAGGTCCTCCGCCCAGTCAGATGATCACATTCAATGCTCAAGTAGGTAAATGATTACTTTAAGCTTATGGGCTTAAATTAATGCTCATCCGCTCACACGGAGTAATGCCTTACATCTTTCATAATATGAAGTATCGACGTTTACGTAACTTGCTCAGATGAAGTATACAGTACGTGTTTTCAGCAATAATATAGACTTCTGAGCTTCGTTATTCATGAATCTAGGTGTTAAAAATAATACACTTGATCTTTGCTAATTGCAAAATAATGCTGTCAGGTCTAAAGCTGTCTTCATACCTGATGAGCTTGTTATTTAGGGTGCATCTGTCCCCAAAACCACATGTAACCACATAAGTATTCTAAGAATGTGCTGTGCTAAGAGGTGTTGTTGTTGTTTTCTGTACAACATCCACTGATATTTATTTTGACTATCATTAAGAGCATGTCACAATGTTGCCTTCCCTCCTCCCTCCTCTTGTTGTAATTTTCCCAGAAATAGTCACAGGACAGGAGACAAGATTTAATGAGGGTTGGAAGGGGTCCAACCCTCATTAAATCTTGTCTCCTGTCCTGTCAGCTCGGGTTCATGGTGCATATCCAGCTATAAAACCTTTGTGTCACACTCTAAAGACAGTCTGCTATCAGGAAGATAACCTAACCTTCAGGTAAACAAAAACTCTTATATTTAAAGTAGTGTAATAGGACCTGTAAACTGAGCATTAGCGGCACAGCTTAACTTTTCCTCTCTGCTACTTGCACATATTTCGTTGTTTTGATAATGTGTCCGTTCTCACAGGACAGCCTGGCTGACATAGCCGACACCTAACAACAACTGTTCGCCCTGGTAACTAAGTAGACTCTGCCAAGTGTACATACCTCTCGCCATGTCCAACCAGCCCATCCAAAACCAACACGAAGAGGCCTACGTGTCACTGATGAGGGGGTTCAGGGAGCTGGATCTGCGGGGCCCCTGTGTTCCCAGTGACCTGGTGCTGATTGGAGACCATGCCTTCCCTTTAGCAATGAACAGCCGAGGACAGGTCCTGATGGCGGCCTCTCTGTACGGCCATGGTAGGATCGTGGTCTTGGGTCATGAAGGCTACTTGAAGGCCTTTCCTGCTCTGGTGGAGAATGCTTTGACCTGGCTGAGAGGAGATGGATCTGACAACCCCTCTGTAGGGGTGCACAACAATGTCAAGGATGTAGTTACTAATCTCAGTACGTCCTGCTTCCAAGCAGAGGTTGTGGGTGCCTTTAGCCCCCATATGAGGATTGGTGTGTATGTGACAGACGCCTACAGTGTGGGTGCTGACCAGAAGGAGCTGGTGGCTTTTATGAAAGCAGGAGGAGGAGTGCTGATCGCAGGCCAGGCATGGAGCTGGGCTGCAGATCACCCCAAGGAGAACACTCTGCTTCAGTTTGATGGTAATAAAGTGTCTGGTGTTGCGGGGATCTACTTCTCTGAGCATTACGGTGAGGCGGAGAATATACCTATCTACCCCCAGATCCCATCCTCCTTGATGGCTGTGGTGTGAGTGTGTTTTCCCAATTATGCACACTTTACTATAGATACGATTTTAAACACTTATTAATAGTTTAATTATTTGGTTTAGACTAATAACTAAGTAGCTCCACTGTCTGCACTTCTTAAAGTAAAACAATGATAGATAGAAATGTTCTCCCTTTTTTTCTTTACAGAATAGGTAAAGATTTCGAGGATGATTTAGAGTTCTTACTTCAGGGGATTGCAGAGTTTGACATCCGGGGTAACCTAATAGCTTCTGAGGTTCTGGTCCACAGCCCTCTTGCTTTTCCCATTGGTACTACAGATGATGGACGAGCGTTCCTGGCAGGAGCCTACTATGGACAGGGCCGAGTCATTGTGGTTACACATGAAGGACTTTTGGGAAATGAGGTAAAATTAGATTGGTTTTAGACTTTAAGCAGCAGTCCTTGAAGATTAAGTGTTTGCTGATTTGCCACACATTTTAAAATGTGATTATTAAGTGACTACCTTTCTTACCATAAGTGCTTGTGTCACAGAAACTGGCTCCCATGTGGAACAATGCTCTTCACTGGCTGGATGAAGGTCGCAACGGGGAAGTTGGTGTGGTACTGGATAGTGCCTTCAAAAATCTCAGCAAGTTGGGGTTTAAGTGTAAGAAGACAGACTTCAAGAAAGACCTGAGTGTGTTCGTGTGTACAGCGTACAGTGACAAATATGCAGATGAGATCCAAGAGTTTGTAGCAGAGGGAGGAGGCCTGCTGATTGGTGGACATGCCTGGTACTGGGCACAGACACACCACGGGCAAAACCCTTTAACAGACTTCTCAGGTAAGATAATACACTGAGGCTCTGGTCTTCTGATATTGCTATCAGGATTCAATCATTTGACTGTTTAGAAAAACCAGGTAATGATGACACCAAGAGGGCAAGTGGGGAATTGCAACAGAAGAAAATCCATTTTACTATGGAACAAAACCCTATGTATTATTAATATGCATACGTGTGCTATATGAGAAGGACGACTGTGGGGTTGGGCACCTCTGTAAACAATCCCTATTATCAACATTACAACACAACTGTGCTACAATATCTTGCAGGGAACAAGATCCTGAACAAAATGGGATTGAGCCTAATGCCAGCTACCATTGAAAATGGTTTATACAAGGCTCCTGTGCCCAGCCAGGCTATCAAAGATACCTACCACTTCCGCCACCTTCTGCGTCGCTTTGCTGGCCATGTGACTGCAGGTGAAGAGCTTAGCGAGCATGAGAAGGAATGTCTTAAAAAGCTGGGTAAAGACTGTGCCACCTACTTGCACATGAAGGCGCATGACTGCTCCTCCTACACACAGGTGGTCTCCACCCTCACTAACATCATAAAGAAGTCGGAAATGCCGCAGGTCAGCAGGAAACACAGATAGACATTTTTTGTGACACTGTACTTCATACCTGTTGGTTATTATATGTTATCAACCAATCAAAGCAATTTTTTTCTTTTTCAAGGTGAGTGACAGCTGCCCTGTGAAGAGCCCCAGGGATCACCTCCTGCTCAGTGTGGGGACAGAGGTGTACAAGGTTTGCCCAGATCCTGATGCCCTCCTGCCCTACCTCATCAAGGACAACCCACTGCTGCCTGTTGTGTATAACAACAGGATCAGGATCAATGTAAACACAGCAGGTCAAGTGTCACTGTTGTAGACAGATTCATGATTTTTATATTAGTGAGTACATGATGATGAATGTAGATTTGATACAAGTAAATGTCACTGACCTTTGACATGCTATGTGTGTTAGGGGAGGAGTGGCTCAGTACAGGTCTCTATCTTTGTCCTGGTATGAAGACCTACATGGCCATGCCAGCAAAGATTGTCAACAAGGGATGGCAGGTACTGTATGCAAAATCAAATCATTATTTTCCTTGATAGTGTCTGATAATATTACACCCATTAGCAGTAATGAAGCCTTGCGTCCTCCTCTTTAAATTATACTTATAAAACACTGACATATTCTGTGACTTCCTCAGATTCAGATCGGCTGTCAAACTGATCGACTGGATGCCGACGAGCTGAAGAGAGCACCGTGTGTTCATGAGCGGTTTCCTATAACATCAGAGATGATGCAGGTGTGGAACCTGTGGGGGGGACTCCTGTATCTGGTGGTTCCTCCTAAAACCCAAGTGAAGGAAGTGGAGGTTACAGTGCAGATGGCTGTTCCTGCTCCTTACTATAAATCTGGTGAGTAGCAATAAATGTCTGTCTGTGTATTTATGGGTTTGACAATCATGTTTGGTGATTTGTTTTTTTTTGTCAGTAGATAATTATGGTAATTTCCTTGCATTTCCCCTGAGTTCAGATGTTGTCCATAACAAATTAAGTGAAATAATTCAGTTTAGTTGGAGAAAAGTTACTGATGTAACTGCACAACAGTATGCACTGCCACAATTTTATACTTCAGATTGTGTTTACTGGCCTTACACAGCATTATATGACTTTGTATAAACCTTTAAAACCAGGACTCCTTTTGTAGAATGGCTTCATATCACTTGCACCAGTGTTTCATTGTACATTTAAAGCTGTTAACTGTCGCTCTATTTGTTCTTTTCAGGTGTGACAACAGCAGCTGATTGGTCGTTGCTGCGCTCTGCTCCTTCACCCTGGGCAGAGCTGGAGTTCGACAACATCATCCTCACTGTACCATCAGATGTTGTTCGGAACCTGGAGCGCCCTGATGAGCTGGCGTCTCTCTGGAATGACATCATGAAGGGCGTCGCTGACTTGGCCGTCATACCACATAAATTTCCCCGCAAAGAGCGCTTTGTAACTGATGTGCAGATTTCTTGTGGTGAGTGTATTTGATTGACTTTCATGTGCTGTTTTGTTGTTGTTGCTTACAACACAAAGACAATAAACCCTGAGAAACCCAGTATAGTAGTAAGTGTGCGCGTGACTCTAGCATTGCTCTGATTGGATATGCTAGCACAATACAGCTCTATAAATACCAACACTGTTGTCAGGCTACTGTTTTTTCTGTCCAGGTTGGATGCACGCAGGGTATCCTATCATGGCACACAAGGCTTCAGCAGCAGAGCTCGTCAGTATTGCCCATGCCAAGACTGAAGGCCTCTGGGGCCCCATCCACGAACTGGGACACAACCAACAGAGAGCCTGCTGGGAGTTCCCTTCGCACACCACAGAGTGCACATGCAACCTGTGGTCAGTGTATGTGCATGAAGAGGTGCTGGGCATCAACAGAGCAAAGGTCGTACTTTTTATCTTTTCAAAGTTAAATAAAACTCCTCTTTTATCATACGTCATAAAATATAAAACTTTTCACTGTCCTGTTCGATGTAGGCTCATCCAGCCATGACTTTGGTGGAGCGAAAAAGTAGAGCAGAGAAGTACGCTAAGGGGGGCAAGAACCTCAACAGTTGGTCTATGTGGGTGGCTCTGGAGACGTACATGCAGGTGAGAAAATCACTTTTTTTTGGTGAATCTGTGATAGGGCCACACCGGAGTCATCATTTAGGGCAACAATTCTTTTTCGTGAAATTCGTATATATTGAACCATTTATGTTTGTCACACTTCCCTCTGTCTGCTTTCATGTCAGCTCCAGGAAAAGTTTGGCTGGGATGCCTTTAAGAAGGTGTTTGCTGCCTACCACAAGATGAGCAACTCCCCCAGTGACAACAAAGGAAAGATGAACCTGTATGCCGAGACTTTCTCTCAGACTGTGGGGATGAACTTGGCTGGATTCTTTAAGGCCTGGGGTTGGCCCATTGAAACAGCAACTGAAGAGAAACTCTCCAAGCTGCCTGCCTGGACGGACCACCCCATGGCTCAGTATAACTGAACTGAATCTGGTCTTTGTTTTTAAGATTATTGTTATTAGTGTGTATCTTTTTGTTTTATTATTATATTTGATTTTTATTGAGGAGTCATTCTGCTGCTGTCAGGTTGCATATGAAGTCACTTTGAATTCTCAGCTTCTCAGTTTATCCTGCTTCCTAGTACTTAGTTGCAATCTCTCACAGGGTGGCTCAGGTAGTAGAGTGGTTGTAACAAGACTGTAGCAACACATACTTAACCCTAAGTTGCTCTCAGTGGTTGCACCACTGGTGTGTGAATGTGTGTGTGTGCTTGTGTGGGGTGTAGTGTAAAGGACTTTGAGTACCCAAGTAGGTAGAAAAGCACTATATAAGTACAGAGCATTTACCCTTCACTAAAAGTCAAAGGGGGTTTGTTAGGGTCGTAATAACAGGAATGCTCTTGGAGCTGTGAGTTATAAGCATTTGCTGTATAGTATAAAAAGTACACATATCTCTGCACTGTCATTACACAGATATTTAATTTCTGTCAATGAAAATAACACCAATAAACATTTCCTTTACCTCTGTGGCTTTTTTATAGAGAGAAAACTGATGGAGGAAGCAGTTCAATGTTAACACTGAATGTGAATGTTTTAAGGACAATTATTTATGTTTTCAGGAACTGAAATTGTTTCTTCCAGAGATGAACACAACAAAGTGTCATTGCTATTTGTTACTAGACAGGCTCAGCACCCAAATACTGATCTTTGCAAACTGGATGGACAGGTTTCTTACATAATGGCAGCCAGGGTGTGTCTCTGTCTCGGCCCTCGTGTTAACTAATCAAATGCTAAACAAATACAACAACAACAACAGTGACAACAGACAGGATTTCAGGTCCGTTCTGTCCTCTGACGTGTTCACTCTAATCTCACCAGGTGCAGTCACGGAGCTCCTCTGCGTCTTTCAGCCCTTTCACCGAGACAGTCCCTGCTGTTCTTTCAGGTCAACTTTAAGGTAAAAATAAAACTTTCTGCTTCATGTTAATATTTGTGATGAATATCAGCAATTTTGGTTCATCCGTATTCTGTTACTATATATTCTGTGCTGTTACTAATAACTTTGTGACATAAAACGAAAAGGCGTCAGTAGTAGTTTAATGTGTTTATTTTGTTTTAATCAGTCAGTTCTCTTTATATATTTTCACAGGACAGTCAGACGGACACGACATTTACCCATCCAAACCCAGCACCTTCTTCAGAACACTGATTTTTACCCATCATGGCCAATCAGCACTATCTAAACCACTATGAAGGGGCCTACATGTCTCTAATGAGGGGCCTGACAGAGCTGGACCTTCAAGGTCCGTATATTCCCAGTGACCTGGTGCTGATTGGAGACCATGCCTTCCCTTTAGCAATGAACAGCCGAGGACAGGTCCTGATGGCTGCCTCTCTGTACGGCCATGGTAGGATCATGGTCTTGGGTCATGAAGGCTACTTGAAGGCCTTTCCTGCTCTGGTGGAGAATGCTTTGACCTGGCTGAGAGGCGATGGATCTGACAACCTCTCTGTAGGGGTGCACAACAATGTCAAGGATGTAGTTACTAATCTCAGTACCTCCTGCTTCCAAGCAGAGGTTGTGGGTGCCTTTAGCCCCCATATGAGGATTGGTGTGTATGTGACAGACGCCTACAGCGTGGGTGCTGACCACAAGGAGCTGGTGGCTTTTATGAAAGCAGGAGGAGGAGTGCTGATCGCAGGCCAGGCATGGAGCTGGGCTGAATGCTACCCTAAGGATAATCCACTGCTTCGGTTTGATGGAAATAAAGTGTGTGGTGTTGCAGGAATCTACTTCTCTAAACGTCAGGGTGAGGTCGAGAACCTGCCTGTGTACCCTAAGATCCCATCCTCCTGGATGGCTATGGTGTGAGTGCATTTATATACATTCAAATGGATTTTGGTTTGAGTTTACACTAAAAAAATCTAATTCTGAATTTATTAGAGAGTCTCATGAGGAAACATGCAAACTACCTAGTTAAACAGAGATTGGTACAGTCTATTCAATACATATCCTATTTTAGCTATGCTCATACCTCAGTTTTTGTTTTTTAAATCCAGAATTGGCAGGGAATTTCAGGGTGAATAAATCTGTCCAGTGTATCTGTCTTTAGCTCTCTTCTTCCCCCTTTCCCACAGAATAGGTAAAGATTTTGAGGATGACTTAGAGTTCTTACTTCAAGGGATTTCAGAGTTTGATCTCCTGAATGGGGTCCTAGCCTCTGAGGTTCTGGTCCACGGCCCTCTAGCTTTTCCCATCGGTACAACTGAAGATGGACACGCATTCCTGGCAGGAGCCTACTATGGACAGGGACGGGTCATTGTCATCACACATGAAGGACTTCTGAGACGAGAGGTAGGGTCATGGAGCTGCATTGGACCACTACATACCGTATAACAGCAGCAGATAAACATGTGCTTGAGAAGCCAAATATTGTTTCTTACTTGGATACTAACCTTTATTACAGACACTGGCTCCAGTTTGGAACAATGCCCTTTACTGGTTGGATGAAGGTCGGAATGGGGTCGTTGGTGTGGTCCCAGATCTGGATGACGCCTTTAACCTCTTCAGACAGTCAGGCTTCAATTGTGAGAAGACAAAGATCAGGAAAGACCTGAGTGTGTTTGTGTGTACGGCATACAGCGATGAACATGTGCAGGAAATCCAAGAGTTTGTAGCAGAGGGAGGAGGCCTGCTGATAGGTGGACATGCCTGGTACTGGGCACAGACACACCACGGGCAAAATCCAATGACTGATTTCTCAGGTATGTCAATATTTATTTGGCTATGATAGCACTAAGGAAATGACATTTCCTTAGTGCAAAAACAGAGAACAGAAAGGTTCAGAATTACAGCCAAAACAAACACACGACAGAGAGATATTGTTTGAGCAGAGTTCATGTGGGATTGTATGCAACATCTGAAAGCCCCTTACCATAGCAGTCAGGACCTATTGACATCTTAGGGTTCCATTTCAGTCTATGAGGGTCAGAATGGACTGCAGAAATCCAGAAGCAAACACACAGTAGAATTTATCTACAGAACATCTGAAAAAAGTAAGATGGCCACTGCCCTGAAAACAATGGGACTGAAAACCTGCAGGAACGCAGGCAGACAAGATAGATGAGATGTGATGGCAAATGTAAAGACAGAAGACAATAGAGTACAAGACCTGCCTACACTTACAAATGATGCGGAATGTCAACACTGGATTTGTGTTTACATATATGTACAGCACAGCGATAAAGATGAATTTGTCTTCCAGGGAACAAGATCCTGAACAAAATGGGCCTTAGTCTGCTGGGAAAAATAATCGGCGAAGGTTCCTACAAGGCCCCTGTGCCAAGCCAGGCCATCAAAGATACATACCACTTCCGTCACCTTTTACACCGCTTTGCTGGTCACGTGTCTGAGGGAGAGGAATTAACAGAGCACGAAGAAGAATGCCTGAAAAAACTGGGTGGAGACTGCACCAATTACTTGCACATGAAAGCTCATAACTGCCCCGCCTATACACAGGTGGTGTCCACTCTCACCAGCATCTTAAAGAAGTCTGGTATGCCACAGGTAGGCAGCGAACAGTTCACTTCATATAACACACTACAAGCACTTAAAGGTAATGAAGAATGTTGATGAAGATTCTCAGTCATCCAGGTCATCATACGTAGAGAAGATTGAAGCAAGACGCCTTGCTTCAATCTTCTCTAATATCTTCTCGAAATATGTTTCAAAGACAGTAATGTATATTAAATCCTGATGTTCACACAACAGCACCAACTTAAGGAAGGGATGGGTAAGGATGTCTCTATTACATCACCTCAAAAAGGCAGCGAAAAGGGCCAAAACAACACTCCTACATATCACGCATGTTGCAATTCGGCTGTGATGTAATATTTATAATGAATTTTCAAGGTGAGTGACAGCTGCCCTGTGAAGAGCCCCAGGGATCACCTCCTGCTCAGTGTGGGGGCAGAGGTGTACAAGGTTTGCCCAGATCCTGATGCCCTCCTGCCCCACCTCATCAAGGACAACCCACTGCTGCCTGTTGTGTATAACAACAGGATCAGGATCAATGTAAACACAGCAGGTCAGACATGTAAATGTATCAATATGTAAATGATTTTTTTCAGAACTTTGGGAATGATCGTGTTTATTTGATGCATACACAGAAACATTTACTGTGGCAATAATAATCAGTGTAATAATACAAAGATCCTCTGTGTGTGTTAGAAGGGGAGGAGTGGATCAGTACAGGTCTCTATCTTTGTCCTGGAATGAAGACCTACATGGCCATGCCAGCAAAAATTGTCAACAAGGGATGGCAGGTAAACAATTTACTTACGGCAAGGTACTGTAAATACAAAATTGAAATTTATTTTTCATGATATTAAATATCTCTTGTGACTTCCATATGACCTCCTCAGATCCAGATTGGCTGTCAGACTGATCGACTGCATGAGGCAGTGCTGAAGAGAGCACCGTGTGTTCATGAGCGGTTTCCTGTAACATCAGAGATGATGCAGGTGTGGAACCTGTGGGGGGGACTCCTGTATCTGGTGGCTCCACCTAAAACTGAAGTGAAGGACACACAAGTGGTAGTGCAGATGGCTGTTCCTGCTCCTTACTATAAATCTGGTGAGTATGTCAAAGGTAAAGAGTTACAAGCAGGCATGGAAGATGACAATAGCTTGTGAATGGGTTGGAGGAGCAGGAATGAGAAAGGGTTAATGTAGGGCAGGTGGATATGGGAGTCAGACAAGTTAAAAAAAAAGTCTAGTGACATCTGGTGGAATGGCGAAGAACAGCGTAAAAAGAAAAAAGGGAATAAAAACATTTGCAGTGCGAGAACTGTGTTAATAAATACAGGTTTGTGTTCTTCAGGTGTGACAACAGCAGCTGATTGGTCGTTGCTGCGCTCTGCTCCTTCACCCTGGGCAGAGCTGGAGTTCGACAACATCATCCTTACTGTACCATCAGATGTTGTTCGGAACCTGGAGCGCCCTGATGAGCTGGCGTCTCTCTGGAACGACATGATGAGGGGAATCGCTGACTTGGCTGCAATACCACATAAATTTCCCCGCAAAGAGCGCTTTGTAACTGATGTGCAGATTTCTCATGGTGAGTGTGTGTAGCTGTGACACAAATGGCTGAGTGAATATACATCATACATTTAACTTATGCAGCACAAGTGTCTTTAAAGCTTTATCCAATTTGACCTCATCCAGGTTGGATGCATGCAGGGTATCCTATCATGGCACACAAGTGCACAGCAGCAGAGCTCGTCAGTGTTGCCCATATCAGGAGTGTAGGCCTCTGGGGCCCCATCCACGAACTGGGACACAACCAACAGAGAGCCTGCTGGGAGTTCCCTCCAAACACCACAGAGTGCACATGCAACCTGTGGTCAGTGTATGTGCATGAAGAGGTGCTGGGCAGCAACAGAGCAAAGGTGGAGTAGATTGTTTCATCAAAAATGGAAATGTCATTTCATCTCATCATGTTATTTCTTCAGGATCTGCACTGTAACATGATGAGAGCAATACTTTTTAATGCAGGCTGACCCCATTATGGCCCCAGAAAAAAGGGAAGCTCGTGCTGAAGAATACGCTAAGGAAGGAAAGAAACTCAGCAGCTGGCATGTGTTTGTGGCCCTGGAGACATACATGCAGGTGAGAGACAAGTAGTGGATATGAAGACAATACAAGACACCATTTCTGTGTCACACCACGTCTGCATGTAGATATTAATAAGCTATGTTGTTGTACAGTGGTCATTTGTGCACCTTATGCTCTGCCTCTATGTCAGCTCCAGGAAAAGTTTAGCTGGGATGCCTTTAAGAAGGTGTTTGCTGCCTACCACAAGATAAGCACCTTCCCCAGTGACAACGATGGAAAGATGAACCTCTATGCCGAGACCTTCTCTCAGACTGTGGGGATGAACTTGGCTGGATTCTTTAAGGCCTGGGGTTGGCCCATTGAAACGGCAACTGAAGAGAAACTCTGCATGCTGCCTGCCTGGACGGACCACCCCATGGCTCAGTATAACTGAACATCAGACGGCAGCAGATCACAGAAAAGATGGTTTTTGTAGACCAAAGTTCATAAATTAAACACACATACATCTATCTATCTATCTGACTGAGATCTCTGCACTGCTGCTGATGACAGTTTGAGTGCATAAGCAGGATTATTGGTTCCCATTACAAAGAATTACTTTTAATTTCACACTTTCAGTTATGTTTCTGCTTGTCTTTTCTGTCCCTAAAAGCATAATAAATAATACTAAATAAACTCTGGCTTCACATCTATAATGACCTGAAATTTGAGATTTCTTGAGGTTCATCTCTGCTCAGGTGTCTATAAAAGTAACAATAATTTGATGGTAATATTTCCATTTTAGCTCCTTGGCTGTTTGGCTTTGCCTGATTGGTTGACTACAACCATACGTCACAGACGTTTCTGCATACGCTGATTGTTACTAGCATTCATGGGAAATGTAGTAAACATCAATATACCGCAGCGCTACTTGTGATGGCGTTGACGTTAAGCTGTAAACTACATTACCCATCATTCCCCAGACGTCCTACAATGTTGACGTGTATTTTGTTGGTAGACCGAAAATTTCTCTTTCGCGTCATACACCCGGACATTTAACCGCAGTTTCAGTAATTCTACGGACATTTTGTCAATTTTAAGCCGTAGGTGACTTCAAAACAGTTTGTGACGATGTCTGGGGAGATTTCTATGATTGGTAAGTTGATTCGTTGTTGTTTTCGCATGTTAACACATAAGCTAACCGGGTTTGTTCCTTCTGTAATACGCGTGTTGTTGCTGTGCCTCAGGTTCGGTGATCCTGGCCCTGTTTCTGGCTGGTTATCTGGGCCAGCAGTACTTACCACCGCCTAAACCTAAAGTGATCGGCCTCGACTTGGGCACCACGTTCTGCTCTGTCGGCGTCTTCCACCCTGGCAGCGGGGAAGTGGAGGTGATAGCAGATGAAGAAGGGAGGAAGAGCATCCCTAGCGCCGTCTCCTTCACCACCACAGCGGTACTAGCCGGACACGAAGCTGTCGACCTGGCCGACAGCAACCCGCAAAACACCATCTACGATGCCAAGAGGTTCATTGGGAAGATATTTGAGCCAGAGGTCTTGGAACAGGAGAGTGCGCGGTACCCTTTCAAGGTGATTCATAGTGAATGGTTGGGTACTGATGTCTCTGTTACGAGTAGCGACCAGGCTTAAACGTCTCATATTTATAAATACATTAATCATTTAGAACATTCTTAACCCTCATGTACTGTTCGGGTCATTTTTGTCCTCTGAGAGAAATTTTCTGTTTATCTTGTCAATATGTGAACAAATTGAATCATTTTTGCTCAACAAGCTTAATTTTACATACATTTTGTTAATATGATTTTAAAATTTTTCATAGGTCAGCAGTACACTGTGGGCAAATTGTACCCCCTTATGTGTTGTTCGGGACAAAAATGTCCCCTAACTTTAACGGTTTTAAAAATATATCAGATAAATATTTTTTTGAAATTTTTTTGCATAGACCTTTTAATTAACTTCAGTTCTAATCAACAGTAGTGAAAAAATAATTTCTCCCAGGATTTTAACCCTTTAATCACCAATTGTATAAGGGGTGGTGCTGAAAATTGAAAAAAAAAAACAGACAAAATGGCTCATTTTTAATAGAAAAGGTGAATGTGGACTGGATTCTTTTTAACCTTTATTACAGTCTTGGTCATGTCAAACATCAGTAAATAATTGACTTTATTGCATTATTAGTTTTTGCACAGCACTGGATTTTCTTTTTTTCTCCCATTTTGTCCCATAGACTTACATTATAAACACACTTTTTTTGACTGCACAGCCATGGCACTAAATAATCATGCATTCTTGATTGTTGGTGGTTTACCCTGTTGGTAGGAGGTAACATTTGTGATTTTTACAGTTAACAACTTAATGACCATATTAACCCTTTACCTGCAGGCCTGTGCTCATGTACTGTAGTTTCTGGCTTGTATATGGAGTTATAGGGAGTATTTTAGCACATAATTGTGTGTCTACACACTGTGTGTGTATGTTAGAGAGGAAGAGAGCCATTTGCACACTGTGTGCAAATGGCTCCCTCAGTCCATGAGGGTTAAAACAATTAAACATATCCTGCACCGTTATATTTTTGTCCCAATTAGAGAGATAATGAAAACCTTACCAAACCTTTACCTCTCCTTCTAACCTCCTGTTATTCGCTCTGAGGTTTGGTATTTCTCATAATTTTTTTCTCCTCTCCTCTAGGCGATGAATAACAATGGAAGTGCAGAGTTTGTGATTTTCACCAACCGTACTTTTACTGTAAGCCCTGAGTTCATCGGCTCACGGCTGCTGCTGAAGATGAGGAAGATGGCTGAGCAACAGCTTGGTGTGCCTATCCAGAATGCCGTCATCTCAGTGCCTGCAGAGTTTGATGAGAGGCAGAGGAACTACACCGTGAGGGCTGCTAACCTGGCTGGTCAGTATGCTATTTTTAGCTGAACACCGCAGTCCATTTAAACAGGTGGCTGTTTGTTCCATGTCCTGTAATGAACTCTGGTTTGTTTAAAGTGTGATAAAATAATGTAATTATTATTATAATTTAATCCACAATGAGCTTACTACAAGCATTAAGTACAACATTATACATGATATAATGTGCATGTTAACTCCCTGGTGCCTTTCTTTTAGGCTTGGACATCCTACGTGTAATCAATGAGCCCACGGCTGCTGCCATGGCCTATGGCCTTCACAAGGTGGATGTTTTCAACGTCCTGGTGGTGGACCTTGGTGGAGGAACCCTTGATGTGTCTCTGCTCAACAAACAAGGAGGCATGTTCCTCACCAGGGCAATGGCAGGTAAATAGGTCCACTGCATCCACAAGAAAACAGCATTCCAGTGAGAGGCTTAAACATACTTTTTTCATGGACCAATGGATCTGTTTTTTGTTCAGGAAATAACAAGCTGGGAGGACAAGACTTCAGCCAGAGGTTGCTCCAGTACACCACAGAGCGGGTCCAACAGGAGTTCGGCGTGGCACCCACCCTCAAAGAGGACATCCACCGTCTCCGACAGGCTGTGGAAGCAGCCAAGCTCAACCTCACCCTTCAGCCCAGTGCCACAATCAGGGTGCCTCTGCACCTACACACCCACGACAGCTCGGAGACACCAGAGACCTCCACTCCTGCTGCGGTTTTCTTTCAGGCTGTGATCACTCGCAGACTGTTTGAGGAGCTCAATGAAGACCTCTTCCAGAAGATTCTGGCCCCCATTGAGACCGTTTTATCCGAAGGTCACCTAAAGAAAGAAGACGTGGATGAGATTGTGCTGGTTGGTGGGTCCACCAGGATCCCGCGGATCAGGGAATTGATTAGTGAGTACTTTGGTAAGGAGCCCAACACGTCAGTAGACCCTGACCTGGCTGTGGTTACAGGTGTGGCCATTCAGGCTGGCATCATGGGTGGCTCCTGGCCTCTACAAGTGAGTGCTATAGAAATACCCAACAGACACCTGCGTAAGACGAACTTTAGCTAATCTCTATTCAAACATATATAAAATGCCAGGAACGCTGCAGAGTCCTGCCACTGATTCCTGTCTGTCCAAGGCCTCTCTAATATGTCTGCTGAAATGGTTCAGCACATGAGTGTCACTTAAATGCTTCTAAGCAAGTCATGCTGGTTGCCCAGCTCATCATTAGGCTTCCTCTTTGATTGTGAAATATGGGGGTAACAGAAGAAAAATAGCTGTAGTGAAACAATACTCCTGTGACAGAGAAAAACATCTGCAGGAGAGAACCGGTTTAAAATTTCTAAAGCGACAGCTGCATTTGTTGTGCACAGCAGAAACAACACAGTGAGGTACAGATAGCGTGTGGCAGAATGGCGCCTGTCATGTGTTTGCTGATTCATTCAGCTTCAGCAATGATGCTTATTTGGGATACATACTTCCCTTAAGTGGACGTTAAGGGAACACCCATCAGTTTATGAGACTAACCAGTACATCCGCTATTTATTTATTTATTGTCCTTATTTGTATGGCGTGAATGTGAATGTGTGTGTCTGGGTCTCTTTTTTGAACACCTTCTAAAAAGCTGACATGCAGTATGCTTGTGCCTTTTCAGAAAGCTGCTAAATCGTTTGAATTGAACTACTGCAGTGGTGGTTCTGTCAGTGGCCTTTGTCCTGTAACATGTGATCATGGATTCTCTGAGATGATTTTTCTATCGACTGGAAGCCAAATGAACAGAGGGAAACCTCTGTTTATACGTGTAGATATGCACACATTATTTAAAACGACTTCACTGCAAACACTCATCTGTTGAGTGTTCCAGTGAGGTTGCAGCCAAAAGATGGAAACGGCCTTAATGTTCACACAGTACTGTATCAGGTATAAATTACAGTTAAGAGAGAGAGGTGGAGGAGGCTCAGTGTTGCACTTTAAGGACTTCCACTTGTTGACAAACTTGTATGTTTTTGTGCAATAGTGGATGTTATATTTAAAAGGCAATGACTTAAATATGCCAGTTGTTTATCCTGCACATCAGAGTTTAGTGCTTATGCTGCTGTTGGTAGAGAAAAATAACTCAAGCAGTCCCACAGAAGGACCAAAGTATTGCTGACTGGTGCCTTTTGTATTTGTGGTGAGAATTTGTTACCAGTTTTACCAGCTCTGGTTCTGAAGACCAGAGATTGAAGGACCTTTGTTCCCCTTTTAATTTCTGTTCTTGAGTGTTGCATATTAATCATGACATCAAGTGAGTGTCAGTATTTAGTACTCGATTTACCCACAGTCCTTCAAAAATATCATAACCTTATTATTTTGGCCAAACAGAATCCATTATTAGGTGCATTTTTCTTACACCTACAGTCCAGTTTCATGTGTTGAAACTGGAATTTTCTTCAGTAAAGATACTGTAAGAGCAATTAATATATATGATCTATTTTTATATTCCAAGTGTCTAACTGAAACTGTCAAGAAAGTTAACTGTGATCTGCTTTTCACATAATAAAATTCCATTTTTCAACCTCTCAACTGGCCCTTTTATTTTGAAAAGTACAGCTGCAATGTATTTGTTTTGTTTCTTTCATATTCCTACAAGCTCACCATGTGTCGCATTTCAGATCCTTCCGGTGTTTATGTTTATATTTGGTGAAAACTAAGAGTATTAATGTAATGCAGAGACATTCACACAAATGACTGACCTATGGTACCTTCTGTTAGAAGCTGTGTCATGAATAATATGCTATTGTGTGTTGTTCTGCAGAACTCTGGACTTCCCATCCTGTATTTTTAGGTAAATGTTCAAAATATAAATGTGCCCTTTAAAATGTTTGAGGAGTAGACTCTCCCCTCCAGTGAATTATTAAACCTTAAACACACTAATGCAGGCCAACACGATCACAGGACTCAGTACTGTGTCACAACAGACCTGTAAAGAATCAGAATCAGAATCAGAAATACTTTATTGATCCCCGGGGGGAAATTGTTTTCGTTCCAGGTGCTCCGTGTGTACTCAAAAAAGACAGAAATACAAATAAGGTAAAGTAGTGAGCGCAAAAAATAAAAAATATAAGATAAAAACCTAATAAATTCTAAACATTAATGTACATTCAAGTCAAATCCTGGCAAGTGAAGACTAAAGTCATATATAATACAACTTGTACCATGTGCAGTAAAATCTTGTCTGAATAAATCCAATATGGATAAGATTACAAGACAGTGTGTTCTGATCTCAGAGGGAGGTGAAAAAGCTGAAAATCATAATCAGATTGCTGCAAGGCACTCAAATCCAGAGCAATCCTTCACATCAGCGTTCAAAGCAATGCTTCAGCTGCAGCAATCAAACTTGCATTTTCTTCAGGAAATGCTTTTCTAGTATTTAATATTTTTTGTTTTAATTTTATTATTAAAATTATTGGTAAAATTTTTCATGCTTCATGCTTTATGCTGAAAAGTTTTCATGCTTCAGATAAGCAGTAAATTTCTTCCCAGACCACCAGAGGGCAGCACAAACTGGAATGACCTGCCTTTGCACACTAAACAGGCCTCCTGTACCCGTTTTAAACCCCTTTTTTTTAAAAAAAAAAAACTTTAGCCTTTTTGACTGCATTAGTATTAAATTTGTTTTGATTTTTGTTTTTAAGGTTGTAGCACTTTGGTCAGCCTGGTTGTTAAGTGCATTATAAAGTTGCAGTTGCACTGTAATATTTACAGTTGGTGGCAGTGTCCCTGACTATTATATTTGTTACAGAACTGTGAAGCCACTGATTTTGAGAAGTCTGGAGAAACATAGTGTACAGAACAATAATTCATACAAAACTGAACAAGGAGCTTAACAGTGTGGTTTATTGTTGAATGTATGGGAGAGTTGACCTTCAACAGCGCGGGCAGTTTGGGTTTGTCTGTCAAAACTTTGTTACAGGTGAGCTGGTTCTCCAAACAACAGCAACACGGATGTGGACTGTGGAGGAGTCATCTACTTCAAAGTTGCTGCTAGATTTGTAAGAAGACGTTAAACTACTTTTAAATGTATGTTTTCATCTAGAGTTAAATGTGAGAGTGACTCAAAACATTAGGGCAAGAGCTGCAATGTCCATTTTAATGTTTCTGTAACATGCAACACAATAACAAGAATACAACATGCAGTAGTCTTATGCAATGTAATGACTAAAACAACACAGGTCCAAAAATTCTGGACTAGTACACACACAGTGGTTGCCTGTGAGGAAGTGGATATTACCTCCTGTACTCTAACGAAGTGTAAAGGATGCTGTTGACTCTAACCTTTTTACTTCTCCAGGTGTGTTGCTAACTGCTTTCTTTGATGCAGGCCCTTAAAGGAGTCATTGTGGCTGTTTATGTGATTATTCTGGGATCTTTGCTGGCTGTTTGTTTTCTGTGCTCAGGTCCATGATGACCCCCAGGATGGCTGCTCAGCGAGTCGATTCTGACAAACCTCCGTTCTCATGGAGGAGGTCGACACTGACTGCTGGCTGACCAGAATAAGAGGAATCGCCTGTTCATAAAAGAAGCGAAGAGGAAGAGAGGGTCTGACTTTTTGAAGGAGCATCAGGGATCCAGTGACATGATGTGCAAGCTGAAGGCTTGTGTCACCATCAGATCATTGTTGGAGCGACGCCTAGGTGTAGATTAGATGTAGTGGTTTCCCCACATTTTACCTTTTTTGTTTAGTTTTGCCTTTTATTTTATTGTCCTAAATCCTAAAACAGCACGAAATACTTACAGGTCGACTAATGCCTGTTCCTGGATAGAATGGTAATTCAGAATCATTCCTCCTTAACATGATGTAACAAAAGTATTACCTCTGTAGTGCTCTGCTCCTACTGACTGTAACTGCAGGGGCAGCATGGCGTGATTTTCAACTACTGTGCTGCAGCACATTAGTGTGCTGTTACCCGGATTTACACCAGAAGCTAATGGTTCTGTAAATAATTTGTGTTGAGTTAATTATTTTAAACCACAAGGAGCAGTCAAACCGATCATTCACATTGCATGTGGTCTTACAAAAGCAACTCTGTGTTTCTGTTCAGTTTTTCATATTGATCCAATAATTGATGTAATCCACCCATTAACTATACGCCTATGATGTATGAGAGGGCATTTATCTGTGATATTGAAGGACTACCGCCCTGTTGCACTAACCACCATCATGAAGTGCTTTGAGTGCCTATTCGGGACACACATCTGCTTCTCTTCCTGGACTCTTTCCAATTAGCTTACAGGACAAACAGGTCTACAGACGATGCCATCGCCCTGACACCACACACCGCCCTCTCCCACCTGGAGACGAAGGACACACGTGAGAATGCTGTTAGATTAGTTAGATAAGGAGGTGTCTCTTGGCACAAACACAACAGTCGTTGTAATTATCTACAGGGCTCTGTGCAGGTATGTTGGCCGAATTCAAAGGTTACCGGCACTAGTATCCTGCTTATTCTAGTGAGTCAAAGCTGTGTAAGGACTCAATGAAGGGTTATTCTTGGTCTTAGAAAGTGACACTGTAGCTAACCTGTTCTTCTGTTCAATCTGAAAAAAATCTGCTTATTTCAGTGAAAACACAGACAACGCTGCTAATCTTATGTTGTCACCTGTTTGCCAGTGTTGATTAAATTAAATTGCAGATTCTCCAGTAATACAGAGCAATCATTCAGCATTCAATCAGCATTCAAAGCAATGCTTCAGCTGCAGCAATCAAACTTGCATTTTGTGGAGAAATGCCTTTTACTAAAGAACTCGACACAAAGAAAATGTCTGTATGAGGACATTTTTAATGTTTACTTCTGAGGCACAAATAAAGAAAATAAACACAAAAGGCAATCCATTTCTTGACCTGTGCTGCCTGTTGTGATACCTGTAGCATCCCTTCAGTTAGCTTAGATGAGCTTTATTTTCACATTTAGCACTCGTTTCATTTACCTTACAGCGCTCAGCTTTACCCAGCAGTCAACACTACGGTGCATTTTATTCATCAGCACTAAAAATACCACAGACTTAACTGCAACTCGGTGTCAGTGTGGAAGCTGAAATCCATCATAACCACCAGGCTATTGCTATGGTAAGGATTAAACGGTCATTCTCAGTTGGCTGGAGCATTTCACACATTGGTTCACTTTTATATATACATCATAACACACTCAAGATAGCACTGCACACAGGGTAAAAACATATACCCAACAATGATACACATCTTTAAAAAAAGAAAAGAAAACAACAGACCGTACACATTCACCACTAACCATTAACATACACAAATCTTCATCCCTCTAACCTTTTACACTAGTTCCTACTGGGAGCACAGCTCACACAGATCCTTACAGTTACATGCACTGGTCATGAGCAGGGCAGCGGGGCATTCAGCCCTTCATTAAAATTATCTTATAAACACCATGTGAATATTTCACCTGGAGTAGAAGGCAGGACTTTTGTAAACAGCTTGTCTGTATTTTTGTTTTTCTCTTTAAATATAAATACTAATGCAAGTACTGCACCACAGAGAGCTTTCATGAGCATAATGAGGTTTAAGCTTTTTGCTTCATGCTGCAGCAAAGGCTGGTAAAAAGAAATGATCTGCTAGGAGAAGAATATCACTTGCAATGCTTAAAATTATGAACTGCTTTGGAAATCAGCTGAAGATGAAGAATAACAAGCAGGTGTTGGTAATTCAAAGGAGCCTCTTCAACATTTGGATGTGGGAGGAGGCAACAGATTTGGCAGATTCCATATCAATAAAAAGTGCTCGTAGTAGTTCTGTACGTCCTGACACAACGAGAAA
Organism: Parambassis ranga; assembly: GCF_900634625.1. Classification (NCBI taxonomy): domain Eukaryota; kingdom Metazoa; phylum Chordata; class Actinopteri; family Ambassidae; genus Parambassis; species Parambassis ranga. Next base: position 10,020,004 of record NC_041033.1, on the reverse strand, counting down.
AAAATATATTTACAGGATGTACACAACGTAACTGGGTTGTTGGCATCTGTGCCACATGTATCAGTCTGTCAGTTAATCAGCAGGGCCGAGGGGGAGAAAAGACGTCACACTGATAAACAGGAATGATGTGAACGCTGCACGTCCCCATCCCGCTGCAGCTGAGTTTCAATCACTGGCTGATGCCCTGGTTGGTGTAGTAGTTGTAGCCGTTGTCCCCATACAGCTCTTCGGCGCTGCCAACTCCATTGCTCACCTCTAGGGGGCAACAAAGGAAAAAAGACAAAAAGTCAGAATACAGTTCTTTCTGGCGCCATAAAGACGCTAACCTTCATTTATTACAAGGAGTACTTAATGCAACACTGAAAATCAAACAGCCCACCAACAGCTGGCTGACTTACCTTTGACCTCCAGCACTAGAGGCTGTCTAGACAAACTGGGGCATCTACTACCTCCCCTTTATGAGGTTGTTTCCACTGGGAGTATTTTTTTGGGGGTGGATGAAGGGGGAAGAGGGCAAAGGATGCAGGGAGGTGGAAGGCAATGAGGGGTGCAATGGGTGCATGGAATAAAGGAGGAAGTCACTGCTTGCGGAGAAGATGGAGATGTGGTAGGATGGACATCACACGAAGGATGGAGGAGGGAGGCGGTTACTGGGGTTGACCTTGAACATGGAAGAGAGGAATAGAAGGAGCGAGAACATTCGCAGACACTCAGACAGATGCATGCTGGGATGCAGTGACATGCTAGTTGGGCACCTGAAATCCAAAACAGCTTCTACCTCCGAGTGTGAACGGTTTGTTACATCAGCAAATTTAAGTCAAAATATTGAGAAATAATTTGTTTCTGAGTTCGGGAGCCCAAATAAATGACACACACAACAAAGGCACACAACAACACATCAAACATATTTTCATAACAAGGCCTTACCAGAGAAGATAAGTTTCTCCTTCATGACATTGATATCTCGACTGGACCTCCTGACAGCAGCACTCAACATAATCTGTTCAGGGTTGTAGCTGTGCATGCCGCTCATCCGGTACCTGCAAGGTTCATACGCTCTATCAGACAATACATCGAGACATTGGGATATCACAGAATACCGCTGCTTCTGCTCACAATATTAGCTTTGAAGAGAGACAGCACCTTCAGTTTTAGCTGTGTATGTGTAAATGTTTCAGTGACATACAGCAAAGATGGAAATATGTAAAGCTAATTTTATCTGGGGGTAAAACATGCTTACTTTGCTAAATGTTTGCATCTTTATTTTTGCTTTGAAGGTAATTTAATTTGTGGTTATTGAAGCTGCTGATGCTACATTGGGTTTTGGTGCAGATCATGTGCAGCCTGCTTTTAGAGGGTAAGTGCTCCTGATGTTCAAAGGGACTTTCATAACCTACTTAATTAGTCAGCACTTGAAAGTTCTTCATTGTGGAAAATATATCAATTAATTTTCATTACCAGTTCCAGGGATTTCACCTTCCACATGTGCTTTGATGAAACGGCATGGTTTTCAATTAAATTACCTTAAGACCATTAGTCACAATGCTCTGTGACTAATACACAGATGCTTTCAGAAAGAGAAATGCAAACAGGATTTAGTTCATTAGCATCAGTAAAAGCTAATCTTGAGGTAGTCCCCCCAATGAATCGAGACATCGGACAATTAGGTGCAGATTATAAATCTAAAACCTGTGTGTAGGTGGAATTTGTTCATTTTATTTTAGCCCACAGAAGATGCAGACTGGAGTTCACCTGGATTGAGTAAAAAGCCTTCTTCTCCTAACTACTCACTTTAGAGTATGTCTACATTCTTTCACAATGACAGCACAGGTTTTGAATATAATAATAATGCAGGTATATATATATATATATATATAACCTGAATCACCTGCCATCGTGACTTCCATAATCCCCCCCTCCATCACTTTTCTTTATGGCCTATTATTCTGTGTAATTACAGAGTACTTTAATTCATAAGCTTGTCTAGAGGAAAAGCGGCAGCAGTGCAGTATTATTCAGGTGAGATACAGAGTAAGAGAGGTTAGAATAAGGTGGAGAGAAATCTGATTCAAAAAAAGAAAAAAAAACTGGAGAAAGAACTGAGAGGAAAGAAGGAGATGGCAAAGGATGCATCAAACAAAAAACAGATGAAAATAAGGTGAAAAAGATTGAAAGGAGAGAAGAAGACTTTGGGCCAGAAGAGGTGACCCGTTTACCTGATCATGTGATAGCTGAGAGAAGATGCCAGAATGCAGCAGAGGAGAAGAGCATGCACATCAGGCAGAGAAGAGAGGACAAGGGAGAAGCAGAAAGACAAAAAAGGACAAAAGAAGGTGGGAGACAAGAGAGGTCAGTTTAAGAAGCCAGCAGAAGCCACTGAAGATCAGCAAAGCAGAGCAAAGTCCAACTGGACCATGTTAAAGGGGAAAAATGCACTTCATTCCAGAGATGACAGGAAGCCTGGCCATCTGTCTTTAAAGACATCACAGAGGCAAACAGAAAACACATCTGGAGGAATGTGAAGGCCAAGAGACAACATGTTTATATCACTTGTTACTACAGGTTAGTGCCAGAGGTAGAAAGACAGCATCATGCTAACAGCTTATCAATCAAACAATATGTATTCAAATATGATGATTCCTTCATTGTCAAGCACAGAAACAGCATCAATATGTATGATATGAGACAGACTTCTGAACAGAATGTGTGACACTGTGGGTCGGATTTGTAACTGATGAGATGTGCTTGTTACTACATTAGTACTTGTGTGCAGGTGCTCACTATGATGATGTGATCAGTTTATCACAAGTGCCTGTACTTACTTCTGGAAAATGAATATTCCTATGACTACTGCAAACGACAGCAGGTCTGCAGACACCCACATCAGGCAGTACTCATTTGGTCTCTAGAAACACACACACAGACGTGCACGAAGAATCAGAAGATGTGAATTTTGACTTAAAGGATCCACCACTGGGTGGAGCTATATACCAAGAACATCACCTCTGCTAAACGGTTATGTTCAATGGGCCTTTTTGAATATTTAAAAAAAAAAAATAATTTTAATAGTAATCTTAATAGTATTTGAGGGACTACACTGCAGACACTGGCAGTCTAAACTCTCCCTGAACCAATAGCAGGGGGCTGGGGTTCATGTCCACATGTTGTCATGCAGCGTTCCCGTATGGTGGCACAGATGGAGAGACCGATCTGGTGTGGCGCACATATGAAGCGGGTGAAACGATACCAGAGAGGCACAGTGTGAGTGCTAAACCCATGCTGACAAGTTTCACCAGAAACCACAGAGTCACGCACTAACCGGATACGCTACAGTGATGATGCTCGTCTCTGTGCTGTGCTGGGACCTCAGAAAAGTGCCTAAAAATAATATGATATCATGCTCAGGACAGGGAATACACATTAAATGACACTGGCTGAATGCTGGGAACCTGTGTTTATATCTAGCAGAAAAATCCAGTTTATCACACATGGATATAACACAAAGAAAGTCAAGACACATCTCATAAACTTTACAATGAGTGCACAGGGGTACGGATCAAGATGAGTCCTTACCATGAGCCATATGGGGTAAGGCACCTTTTTGAGAATATGGGGGGCCTCTGAGGAGACTGCAGACACCCCGCTGCACCAGAGCACCGAGAACAGCCAGGGCTCGTTGACGGTATAGAGGGTGAGGTTGATGTTATTCTCAGAGAAGTTTCTGAAGTCACAAACATTCAGGCTTATTGATTCAGTCTTGTTTAAATTGAAATCCATGGGCTGCGGTGCCAGCTGGATAACACATCAGGGGTGTGTGTGTTCCTACCTGATTTCTTGAGTTCTGGCTTGGTTGTATCTGAGCAGCAACCTGCTGATACCGTTGTCCTGCAGACTTTGAGGGCTCAGCTTCTCCACTGAAGTCTGGATCAGACCAGGTGCACGCTGTCTCACCTGAGCTCTGTGCTCATCAGGAGTCCACATCACCTACAACACCGCACACACAGTTACACTTGTCTCCATATAACTTTGTGCCATCCATGCATCTAACCTATAATTACCAGGCTCTGAGGAATCCCTGATTTCTGCACAGCCTCCAATGTATCATTGATCCAACTGTGGTAACAGGGGTGATCCCGTGGAGGTCTTTGCACCCTGAAAACCACCGTGCTGTTGTGATAGGAGGCCAGCTTTAAAAGCTGCTCCAGGCTGCACACACTCTGGTTGGCGATCAGTATCTTCTCTCGCTCTGACAAACTGTGCACGGTCCAGAAAGGATCCTCCTTTAGATACAGAACACAGGAATCACAGATAACAGAGCTGAAATGAAGTATATTGTTGGAACCTGTTACAAAAGTGTATGTATTCATGACAATAATGCTGCATTTAAATGTTATACAGAGCATATGGACAACTCTACAGGCAATAATGATAATTTTCTTTGTCTCTGCTCCCTTAAGAACATCAGATGATTTTTATTAACAGCTTCTATGATGCGTTACAGCTCACTTTAAGATGCACGCTCAAAATTACACACAGACGTGCAATATCCAGCCCTACTGTGCACATATACCATGTAAATATCCTGAGGCGGAAGCAGAAAGTAATGAAGATTCAAACAAACACAGACAGATATGTCTGTGTCCATGTCTCCTCTTATATAATCTGAGCTTCAGAACACAGCGTACTTTAAATCATCCTCTACAAACACACTACACCGCTTCCAATCAGAACTTCTGCATAGACTTGTGTAATAGTATAGACAGTATTTCTGTACATTTCTAAAGGTTTGTTCATTATCATTGCTTTTTGTTGCCCCAGTGGTCTCAAACGGATTGAAACAATTATTTTGAAATACTAGTTGACCCTAATCCACCCTGCATGCAGGAGAGCATCACTAAAGCTTTAGTGGATTGTATTTTGATGGAACCCATGGACATCATGCCTGATCAATGAGCGAGGGAGTAGCATGCCCGTGAGTACCCATGACTCAATGGACTAATGGCCTTTATCACACATCACTGCATCACATCAGGCTGTCAAGCTAAACCAGCTTTAAAATAATCCATAGATTTAGTCTCTTTTAGCATTTGAGATCTACCTTGAGGAACCACGCTCCAGCATTGAGCTGCTGCAGATCCGTCCAGTTGAAATTCGAGGCTTCGTCCATCTGCCTGTCTAAAAAAATCTTCTGTACATCTGTGGTCCTGCGAAGGGTGCGGTCGTGCATCAGGAAAGGCACGCCATCCACGCTAGTGATCAGATGGAGGAAACAGTAGTGTTCATCAGTACAGACTGTAACCAACACTGATATCAAATATATATGAGAGTTCTTTTCCTTCCATCGCCCAGCTGTTGCTCACATTATTAGTACAAGAATAAAAGCACCTAAAATGACATCAAACAGAGAGACAGGAGGTGGACTCACGTCAAACCAGAGGAAAAAGCTTCTGTTGATGTGTTGTAATCCATACATACAAGCCAGGACAAAAGGAGAAAGCCTTTTGATTTATTTGTCTGTGGATGCTCTCATTCATCCAGGTCATGTTATGTCCAAGAGTTTAAATCGAGGCAGCAAGACTCATTTATTAAGTTTTTGGCAAAAAAGGTAAAGTGATGAATAAAATGTGGGTGAGTGTGAGCTAACTAAACATGAAACTGGATTTAAAAATGTTGTGTTATTTTGCCTGTGTGTGTGTGTGTGTTTCGGTCTCCTGCAGGAGTGGAGTCTCTCAGTCGCTCTGGCTGTCATCAAGTCTAATTAGTCAGCACTCACAAGCTCACCTGTCAGCGACCTGCGCCAATCACACACCCATTCACCTCTCTGAGGACTGTACAGGGAACACAGACAGACACACACACAGCACCAAAGTGGTTGCTAACACAAGAAAAGCATCTACACATCTATTTAAAATGCAAGAACTATTGTCTTGAAACGCACTGCATTACAAAGAGCAAGCATGCCTCAATCTCCACCTGCTCACACGCACTCCTCCTCCATCACTGCACATGCTTGAGTAGACATGTACACCCACTATTAATCATATGCCATAGCCACTAGAGTATTCACTTCTCCACTTCTCCTCATCCACAGAGTGTCTCTCTGAGCTCAGCCTGTCATCATCTATTATGCTGATGATGTCATGTGTCCATCCTCTGACTGTTGGTATACTGACTCACTCTAGTCTATTTAATGTGGTAGATGCTGTTGTATAGAGCTGCCCGTTTCTTTTTAAAGACAACATTTTTTTCTATTTTCTTTCCTTTGCAATAATTGGTAGTATGTATATGTAATATGCAAGTGTACCTGATAGCCACGTCTGCCTCCAAACCAGTGACGTTCATCTGCAGTGCTCGCTGAAAGGACCACAGTGTGTTTTCTGGAGCAAGCTTTAACACACACAGTAGAAGAAAAACCATGATTACATGTAGTCCTGGAATAATGACCTACATCTGTTTGTGGGGAAAAAAGACAACATGTTGTTTCAGAAAATTCAGAAAAATATTTATGTAGGTTATTTCACAAAAAATCAAGGGATAGGCATGCACTGCACTCTGTAACTCTGCAAGTCAAGGTTATAATCAATACTGAGCCAATAGGTTAAACATCACTTGGTAGAATGCTATCGTCCTATGAGACCCCTTTTAGTGAAGCTACTGACTGGGAGTGATAAGAATGGAATGATGCTTTAATCAATACACAGTTATTCTGGGAAACTGAGTCCAGTGACGTCCAGTGGTGTTTTTTTCTCCTGTGGGAGTTTCTCACAGCCTTACAGAACAAGCCCTAATTTTAGATTCCACTGTAAGGATCGATCGCTCTGCACAAATACCACAAAAAACAGAGTGTGTTTTTGAGCGTGCCAGTAACTGTTTCGACTAACTGCCATGCTTTTCCATAACTCAGGGAACAGAGAACAGAGAACAGAGGACATAAACCCTCTGACAGGTAAGCACATACATCAAATCAGTGTGGCCTCTTAATGCAAACTTAATAAAGAGAGCCTGATAAGCCCATACAACAATCCTGAAGAAAATGCATCTCTTCCATACATACAGCAGGGAGAGCTCCAGGCTCTCGCTGGGCTACATTAGTGGACTATTTTCAGTTGCACTCTTATACTAATATAGCCTGGGAAGTGCAGGAGAGAAAAAATAAATGGAAAAACAAGGTCGATAGCGGAAGCACAATTTTTCATCGGGCCTCTTTAAATCAGGTTCAAGAGAGCCTTGTCGCTCAGGTAGCTATAAGTGTGTTTTAGTGTGAATAGATGTGTGATGCAATTTATTGAAGGAGGTCTGTGTCACATTCCAGTTTCAAGTTAGCTGTTGGCTGACTCACCATGGGGGCTCCCTGGTGGCCAATGACATCAGGGCGTGGTTTGAGGGAGTCGGGGTCCATAATGCAGGGCGAGGTGATGTATAGGGGCACCACGTAGAGTCCTAGCAACACACTGAAATACAGTAGCATGACCACCACCTGGAACACTGGAAAAACAGATAATCACAGGAAAAGTGTTCAGCCTCAAATACAAGTATGAACCAAAAATGAAAGTAGTAACTAAACTTCAGTGATGTCACACTTGAGTTTTCTGTCACCATTTATTTTTGCCATCTTGTTAGTGTCAAAGGGTGGCTCCAAACATCTAAACAATGTGACTGTGAGCATGGCTGCTTATTGTGAACAGGCTCCATTAAGGAGTTTGGCACTTAATACTGATGCAATACCCAAAAAATTCAGACAGTTCTCTGGGTTGTGTGTAATAAATGATTCTACTGAAGCAACTTCCTGCAGCAGCTTGTTAGGAAAGTAGCGAGCCTAGACCGATCTGAATGTGATACAATCCTTCCAGCACTAAGGCTCACTAATTAGCACATTTTTTTTAATTTGTTGAAACTGTAAAGGAAAAAAGAGGGCCAACAAAAGTAGGTGCCTTTGGGCAGAAAGTGTACTCAATTCTGTGATGGCAGGGTAAACACTGACACCAAGGCTGAAGGAGATAACACTTTCCCCTCATCCCCACCACTATGCAAGTGAGTGAGCAGCCACGAGTGTGGGCACACACACACATTTGTATTTGTTTCAAGGTCAGCACTTGGGCGGGATTAAGTAGCCAACTCTTGTTACACACAAGAGACTCGTGGCCTTCATACACACACACACACACACACAATTTCCTTTTTTGATATTTAGATGCAGTCCTGCATTACATTGATGGTAAAGTAGGAGTAATCTTGCCATGACCTTTCCACTTCAAAAAATCTACCAAAAGTCAAAATCAAAATAACTTTCCTTTTCATAGCATGAAATACCTCTCACAGAGCCAACCCTCTTGTTCAGTAGGATGACTGTTACATAAGACAAATTCAGATGAATGTTATATTTGTTCGTTCTGAAGAATAATAGAAATTGCACCATTGCTAGAATCTGATGCATAAATGACAATCATGATGTTTCTTTAGACTCCAACAACAGTGTGTTCTGAGTACACACTCAGAGCTTAGAAAAAGAGTCCAGGACTCGAGGACAAAACAACTTGAGATGTCCTGGCTGAAAAACATCACATGAAGCCGGAGGAATGTTCATTATCTCAGACACCCCGGGTGGAGGTACTGGCCTCTGTCTACATAGTGTTAATCATTTACCACTCTTCTTGCGAGTGTGTACGTTTTGTGGCAGACGTTTACATTAGGCTGAGAACTTGTATTCTGTGCTGAAGGGATAGACATACTTGTTTTTTCGGCACGGGTGACCTGTCCAGCCACAATCCACGACAGAGCTGTGACTGCAACGAGAGCTCCGACGTGCAGGAATGGACCTGTAGCCTGGCAGAGACAAGAATTAAGAAGATGTGAATGTGTGGCAGGAAGAAAGTAAGGACAAGGCAGAGACACAAAAACAAAAGAAAAATTAGATTGTGGGTTCAAGTTAAAGCAAATTGGAGGAGAAACACACATAAAGAAGACAGAGGCGTTAGATTACAGACATTATCTCGGGTTAAGACACTGGCAACACTATTCAGAGATAATAGCTGTAATTTGTTGAGTCATTCAATTTTAATGGCCTCAGTTACAGTGAAATTGTGTGTCCACTTCAATCACACATTCCTGGTGGTGCAATCATCTCACACGGACACACTAATTATAAGCCAGTCACAACTGCTTAGAGATCACTTAGCAGTTAGATATCACAAGGACACATGTGTATGGACTGCTGTGTACAGTAGACACAGCTACATGTTTACACCATGTTTAGAAATAAACCAGTTTAACTGTGAAGGGATACAGTGATACAGCGGTCAAAGACTGAAAATACCAGACTGTCTCCATCATTTGTAACACTCATCATCAACAATCATCAAAATGGGCTTTTTGGCTCCCCAGTGTCAGAGTCAGCTGACCTGCAGGGAGATGGGAATGACATCCCACTCTTGCTTCCATGTTTGATGGACAGATATCACCCCAACGATGGTGGTGAGCAAAGCAGCAGTCACTCCTATCTGTGTGGAGAGAGGGAAAGATACCAAAAATCAGAAAGGCTGTTACTTTCTATAGACACACAAACACACACCACAGAATAACCCCGAATACCTCCCCTGCCCTTACACAGCCCAGACAGTGTTTGGTAACTCTATTTGGTTTGCTGATAGCATTCTCAAACAGGGCATTGCTTTCACAACTCTTCTGGGACAACTTGATACAAACTGTAAGTTCAAGACAAGTTCAGCTGATCAGCAATAACCGAGTACACACACCTCCTAGTTAACACCAACCACACATAAAACACAATTTCTCTGTCACACATTACCTTATGGAGCCAGTGCAAATTCAACTGTTGTCCAAGTGCAACATGGCAAAGTGCTAAAACCTGGAAACAGAGTTAAAAAGACAAACTCACTTAATAACACAAAGCTGCCACACACAGCTGAACATGCTCAGCATCACTATGCAAGAATATACACCTAGCAACACATGCAAACAAGCCAGTAGTTGCTTTATTAAAGAATTATTATGGTGTTATTTGGCAAGGGACCTACCATTAAAAATGTGATGTAGGTGAAGCCAGCAGCGGTGGTGCCGATGATGGGAATGGTGCCATCACTCCACTCCCCAGAGCGATTGTACAAGAACCTGCAGAAACAGGAGGGCTATGAATGTGATTTTTCATGAGCACTTAGCCACATTTAACTGTGAATAATCTGATAATAGCAAAAAAGACAGCAGCTGAATTTGAATTTACCAGTTCAGAACAACAGTAAGCTGCAAGAGAGTTTTCAGCTTTCCATGAATAGAAAGCTGGACACCAAAGACTGAATAAACACTGGCCTTTGACTTAAAGGCAGATCTTGTTGCATAAAGCTAAAACAGGCACTGCAATGTGTCTGCAAAAACTACTGTTGGGCCACAGGGAGAATTCTGACAAAAGAGATTATGGAATTGTCATTATTACCAGCTGATTGGCACATTTTTGACAACTGCTTTCTACCTTATGGGAAATGTCTGTAAGGGCCCCAGAAAGCAAAAGAAACAACAAATATGAGCCTGCATTTATCGCACACACAGATAAACATAACCATGTCGCTCTGAGGTGTGACTGGTGTGTGTTTTGAAGTATCAGTGAGTGCAGTGGCACAGAACTCTTGCAAGGTCACACAATACAGATGCTCCTAGCCCCTTATGAATGCCTTTTTAGAGCAAGTGGGCTTAGACGCTCCATGCTGCTAAATCACTACAACACGAGTGCAGGAATGGCATCGGTGTGGTTACTTGGAAGACAACCACACCACAAAAACCAGAACTATTGGAGCGTTGGTTTAATATTAAAGGAAAAATGAGAGATAGTGAAGAGCAATATCACCAAAAAAACAACAGCAAGACAGAAATGTGAGACAGGAATGTGACACAGGCTAATAGATGCAGAGGACAATAATAAGAGGAAAAGGTGACATTGTAGAGGTCCTTGAGAGCAGAAGGAGAGGGGGAGGGGAACAGGAGATGGAGAGAAAGATCAAGGTATGTGACATAAAAGACACTGCAGCATGTTATAATGAAGATTTTTTAACCAACACACAGTTTACCATAATGAATCTTCTGAAGAATCTATGACAAAACCTTCAGCCACATTTTCTCATAAAAAGGATGTTCCAAATAATCTTATGAGAATAACACACAAATGAAACAAAAGAATTGTCCACACAGGTTTAGTGCTGAAATCGGTGGGGGGGTGGGTGGACACTCTCAGGTTGGTTGTGTACTCACCAGTTGAACTCATTGTAGTCATTATGTGCCTCCCACCAGAAGTAGGTCCAGACAAGGAGCAAACAGAAGGTACTGAGGAGGATGAAGGACCACAGCAGCTCCCACTGCACAAAAACACACACAGCTACGTTAGATAATATTTAATGACTTTTGACCATTCAGAACGCACATCCTGCAAATCCTGCCACAGACCTTCACTATATGACAGATGATTATATTATCTAGCAGTTCACCAAGACACCTTCAAGGACAAGCAAAGTTTATTTTAAATTAACCTTTCACAAACTTAAAGTTCCTACACTAAGCATGTGGTGTTAACCTGGCTGCTGACCTCTGCAGATAGTAGTCCCTTATACACTTAGCTCATTAGCAGCGAATGACTTTTAATAACTTCACATGCAAGCTGACTAATTACTGTCCTTATCCCTCATGCACTTTTGTACCTGGGTGACATCTTCAGACAGAAGAGACACCCTTAGGTGAGTCAGAGGAATGTGTGCATGCAGACATTTTTATCCTTCTGTGGCTGTGCTTTAAATACAGTATGTCAACATTTTTGCTGCGACTCAGACAAGAACCTTCTGACCTTTGGGAAATACAAAGTAAAATGCTCATTATTTAAAGAAAACTTTGCAAAAGTTTCCAACTTTAATAATGCTGACAACACATACAGGGTTGACTAAATAAAGCCTGGGTGTTAAGGAACAACAGAAGCTTATTTATCTGATGCCACACACATTTTGGTCATAGACAGGACAAACTGCTTAAAGTGTATTTTCTCTAAAAGTCTCATAACTCTATATATATATATATATATATATATATCTGTGGATGCTCTCATTCATCCAGGTCATAGTCGTATAGACGTTTCGCCACTCCAGCAAAACTGAAGAAGCCACTTGGGGGAGTGGCGAAAGGTCTTCAAAAAACAATCCTTGAGTCCAGTTGCCTTGATTTAAACTCTTGAAAATATACTGTTTTATTTGGTGTCAGAGCAATTCTTATTAACAGTTTCTAACAGCATTCGGATAACTGGTTAATAAAGTGATGTCTGATAACTTGTACGTTTATCTGCTTCTTTGAAAACATCATTTAGACTAATGGTGCCCAAATATCCTCTCAAGATTACAGGTTTGTGGGCAAAAACATGTGGCTAAGTAAACCTAAGTGTGTCAGCTTCAACACTACTGCTGGGTGCTGAGGATCCAATCCTTATCACCTCCACCAGCTGATGTGACACCCAGGTAAGACAGTCTGCCAGATATGATTTCACCTGCTCTCATTTTAAGTGTGAGCAAAATCTAAAAGCTTCTGCTTTAATACCAGCTTCTGGTTCTGCTGATATTAAATATGAAATTCTCTGCCTTAAACTATTCTAAACAGACTGGAGTATTTAAAGGTCATGCTTTGGCCTCCAGCTAGTTTTAAAAAGCTTTCCCACATTTCAACATTCAGACCAGGATCAGACTTAATATGGAAATCATGATGGAATAACGATTCCAGTATTTAATTTCTGGCCTTCTGGCATGATGGTGATCAGTTGTACAAAAAAGGGAAACAAGCCTGGGGAATGTGGATTCCCTAATACAGTATATTTGGTCATGGCTCTACAGAGTAGGAAAAATGTTATTATGTAAGAAGGTACTGTTACATCAGATAATATGGGTACTGGCCACTTCAGTTTGTCTGCACACATCTGAATTTCTAGAAAAAATATTTATAGAAAAACCTGTTGGTGCCTGTGTACTTATTTTCTAACATTCAGATATGTTTCATGATGAAACAGAAAGGTTGTAATCCTTACCAGAGACAGAGTTGTGTGTGTGTTTGACAGCTCTGCCCACTGATGAGAAAGCACTGATCCTGGTTCCCAGGGTCCTTAATGACTACCTGGAAACACCTGGGAGACTACCTGGAACAATGACCCCTCCTGTGAGGGGTTATTGTTCCCCCTCCCTCCCAACCCCCGACTTCTTCCTCTGAATTGTGATAGATGTGATGATGCTGCCAAGTATAAAAAGGAACACTCTGGCTTTTATCTTACAGTATCTATATATGGTCAGCATGTTAAGAAAGATTTTGTTTGGATGTGAAGAATAATACTAATATATCCTTCTGAAGAAACCTCTCCATCTCTCCATCTATTGTAAGCATGTTGTTAGGTCTCTCTTCCTGTTTCCCAGCTCACACAGCAGCAGAGCTTGTCTAGCTTGACATGACTTGGCCTGCCCCTAGGACATCACATTACCATTCTGCATGGCTGGCATTTTCTTCGGGCAAAGGACCCCATGGCACAGACTGACAGTGCGGCAACAGAAATCTATCAGAATACCGCAGGCTCTGGGAAACAGTGGGCTGTGGGAGTGTGCACTGACAGACCATTATGCCGGGTTCTATCCTGTGTGTATCTGACAGAAAAGAAGGAAGATTCAAGCCTTAATGCAGTCAGCTACATTAGCTGTAATGCTAAAAATCAGACATATTCATCTTGAACTGCTATATAACTCTATATTGAACAGGATAGACAAAACACATCACTGCTGAAAATAGAAAATATTTCTGTAGTATGTGACAGAAAATACTTCTACTTTAACTTTGTTCACACTAAACAGCATTTCCACATCTTCAGTTACTGTGAAGTCAAATTAACGTTTAATATTTTATTCTGCCAGATTTTAGAGAAGGTGCTTAAGAAAACAACAACACAAAAAAGCGTGGAACTAATAATACTGACTCGCCCTACACCAGTAATTTAGCACCTAGAGAGGGCATGTGTGGGAGAACAGAAGAAACAAGAAGCTAAAGCACCTACAGTGTGACTTCACAGGGACTTCACTATGGACTACCACAGCGCAGGATTTCAATAAAAGCCTTTATTAATGTACCTTTTCCTTCCCTCTGTGAATTTGTTGTACGTCCTAAAAGGATCACAGCAAGCCCAGTTTAGTGGATTACAAGTGAGTCGGCCAATAACACATTTATTATAATGGTTTATTGCATTGTTCCTGTCTGTCCTTAAATTTAGTTTGATAATATTTAGGGTTTAAGAACCACTTAAGAACCAAATATCAGCTCAGCCACAGAAGCTTGTTTTCAGGTTTTTTTAAAGTCAAAGTCAAAGTCAGCTTTATTGTCAAATCTGCTATATGTGCTGGACATACAGAGAATCGAAATTGCGTTACTCTTCACTCCGCAACATATAACATATAACTAAAGATAAATATAAAGTGTAAAAATGAGGCACACACAAAATACAAGGCACAAAATGAAGGCACAATGCAGTAAGAGTGCAAAAGATGTATAGTGCAAGACTGGCATAATGTAAACAGGAATGGTCTAACTTATAACAGCTTATTGAGACTGGTATGAGAGTGCAAAAGATGTAATGTGCAAGACAGTGCAGTTGGCATAATGTAAACAGTCCAGGAATAGTTTAAGTTATAGCAGCTTATATGAGACTGGTATAACTTAAACTATTCCTGGACTGTTTACATTATGCCAACTGCACCGTCTTGCACCATTAAATCTTTTGTTTGATAATATTTAGGGTTTAAGAACCACTTAAGAACCAAATATCAGCTCAGCCACAGAAGCTTGTTTTCAGGTTTTGTAGCTCACACCATAAGCACTTTTTTACTTTGCTTGAAATGTGTTCAGTTTAATAGATGTGCCAATAAACTGGCACCAAACACAGCCTTTATGATAATGCCAAGAATAAGCCAAGAAAATATCACCAGTGAAAGTTGCTTCAAATGTCAGCTGGGAGTGGGTGGAGCACAAAATGTCTGGTAAACCTGCTAGACCTTGTAATGATTTGAGTTTTTGGGGATGTCATTAATTCTTAGTTAGTTCTGGACTGAATTAAAACAAAGACAATGATGCACATAGAGACCTAGTCATATTCACACAGACTGCAGAATTAAATGATCAGTCAGTGATGTTGATTCTGTAATGTTTACATTCTTTCTTTCTTTCTTTCTTTCTTTCTTTCTTCTTTCTTTCTTTCTTTCTTTCTTTCTTTCTTTCTTTCTTTCTTTCTTTCTTTCTTTCTTTCTTTCTTTCTTTCTTTCTTTCTTTCTTTCTTTCTTTCTTTCTTTCTTTCTTTCTTCCTGAAAGAAACTGCTAACATGACTAAATCTGTGTGCATTCTTCTCTCCAAGAATGCTTCAACATATCCAACTGGACTGAGGCTACAGGGTGGAGTCATATATACAAAGCATGGTTATTATTCATGCTCAGCAGATGCTCAACAACACAGTGCATGCCTGCATAGATAGACACAGATACACTCAGTTGCAAGCTTATAATTCTCATGCACTGGAAGTGCATAAAAACTATAAGCTTGTAACAGGATGTAATGTTCATGATAAAAAAATAAATAAATAGTGTTTCTCAAGATGTCTTCCTGTCAGTAGACAGGAACAGATTATAGCCCAAGTGCCTATAAATCAAACAAGGAAGTGTGTGAATAAAGCACATTTCTACCAGAGCTTGTAGTATGAACAAAAATGATGCATCTATCTGTGTTCTTATTTCAGAATTACACTACACAAAGCAACTGTCCTTGTGCCATGCACAATATGCAGTGCCACAGAGCTAGCTGTCTTTTCATAAGGCAACAGCTTTTGTGCTTGGCTGCATGCTCCTGTGTCACAGCGCAGAGCATATTGATGTACTGTGTTTTGATGTGATCCATATACTTTATGTGCACCCTGCAATATGCTTTTTACAGTAGTAGTAGGACTAATATAGATTTTTGTTATTTGCATATCTGCACACTCAATTACTGCAAATGAATTATGTAACCTCTGTATGGCAAGATCACTTCAGCTCGGAGCTCTGCTACATATACAGAAGATGTCAAAGAATTAAATGTTCCATTCAATTAGCTATGGCAGAATGACTCAGCATGCAGCCATCTAAGATGCCAATACTGTGGGTTGCAGCTGAATTTCAATTTGCTGCCACAGATGAACACAGGCAGAAATACTGCTGCCCTTACTGCACAGCACAGCCTCACATGCCTCTCTCTCTTTGCCTCTATCTTCCCTGGACTTAACACCAAAGTCGCTTGTCACATTCCTGAGCATATCCAGATAAGTCCCTGGCATTTCACACTTGCTGTGCAGCACCACTTCATAATTCAATTATAGCTGAACAGTGCACAAAAACGTAAAAGACATGACAGCAAGCAGAGTTTTAGGAGGACATCTCACCCAACAAGTGGCACAAATCTGGTTTATTTCCACTTGGTTCTTTCTACTTTGCATAATATGCTGAATGTTTAAGCTTACTAATTTAAGGTAGACCATTATGACACAGTCCACTAACTGTAATACTTTACACAGCTACAGCAACACAGCAGAAGGTAGCTTGGGGATTTGTGTAATTAAAGCAGATAAAAATATAATGTTAACAGGTGGATTTCTTTAGATTCAACATAAATTCCTTCAGTCCCTTAGCAACCATGTGCTGCAGATACAAATTAAAGTGACTCCAATAGCACTGGAACCTCTAGTGTAAAGTTTCAAATAAATAACTTGAATTCTTGAGAATAAAACTACAATCCTCTCATGCGATGTACTGATATTACAGTGCAGCTGTACATAAATCCCTTTATGCCTCAAAGGCTTGGTTTTCATGTGGAAGACTAGAGTTTATACAGCTTAGTAGACAGCCAGCATCTTTTCATTTAATATGGTGGTAAATACAAAACCAGCATTTAATTATCACAATTAAAAACAAGGTAACAATTACTGATTTCCAGTAAATGTCTATAAGGTTGTAATGAGAGAACACTGCATAAAAAAAATGTACAACTGAAAACAATCTTCTAGTATCCAGTTTAATTGTTGCTGCACTACAACAATGAGATGCGCATCACACTGAGTAGAATGGTTAGATCTAGCCTTTGTCTAACATTTCACAGGCTAAGGCTAATGGAGACCACAAGATCACTGATAAATGAAGGCAGGGCAGCTTTGCTTCTATTTTTGAACCCTTTGTGTGACTGAATGGTAAAGACTGGCTAAATGGAAATACTTTCAATTATTACTGAGAGGTTAGATCGGCTTGCACTGCGTGACGTGGGCTGTCTTCATACAAAGCATCTTGAACACAGACAGGAGCAGCTTCACTAAGACAGCCAGTCAACCCGAACGGGTCATTACAGTGGACAAAGATGAAAAAGGAGAGAAACTGCATGATCTGCTATTGGATTATGAATGAGTCTACAGCTGTTTCAACATGAGATTCTCAGTTCTCACGCTCCTGTGATTCGCCCAGGTCCAGTTACATGTAGCTGATACCTGCCCTTGATTGGTCACAGTGTGTTTACTGGGATCGTTAAAGATGCAGCCCTATATGACATCACCACCGACTAAGAGGCTAAGAAGCATTCTCAGTGATAATGACTGCGTTGTTACTCAAAATAAACAAATAAATCATTCTAAATGACAACAGCAATGTATAGAAATATTCCCCATAATGCTCAATCTATATCGACCGTACACTCATGATATAAATGGTGGCTAAGAATATTAATGGAAATAATTTATTGAGAAATGTGGAGGGACTGCAGTCAACATGTGCATGACACTGTGCTTCTTACACTAGAGTCAAGATAAGTGCTGTCCAACACCACACGGTCAAAACAAAGGATGAGCTCTGCGAACAAGGAACGCTGACTCTGCACTATTCTATCAGTCGGCCTGAAAGAACACCACTTGCAAAAGGAAACAGATCTACATGGTATCCAGTTTCCTCCAACCAGGAGGGGGAAAAAAAATCAATATCTCTATGTTTTTATATGAAGTGGTAAAAATAACCATTCCTGTTTTGCTGTTTTAATGAAGATCATACATGTCTGTGTAAAGTGACAACTGTTGGTGTCGGTGTGCTAGGTTTCTGTTGGTCTACAGTATGGTATGTGGGCATAAATAAATCATTCAGCCCTGTGTCTGAGTGCATGTGAGCGCACACATGGGAATGTGCTGTGTGTTTGCGTTTGTTGCAGCAACATAACCTGTGTGTCCTTCCTAAACAGCAGAGAGAAAGGGAAAGGTCAGGACAAACGGATCATCTTGTGTAGGCTGTAATACTTACTCTGGCATGTGGCTGATAAAGCACTGTAATATTCTGCTCAGGAGCACAAGCATCAAAAGCATTAAAATAGACCAACTTCTGCTAGTACGTTTCAGTAGACATTTACATGTTTAAAATGATCCAGATGCCAAAAACTGCTGCGCAAAAACAAATTTAGTGAAGTTAATTAAAAATGTGCCGAATGCAGAAGATGACAGAGGAGTGAAAACAAAGAAGTATTGTAACGTCACATGAACCTTTTTGTCCAAAGCCCAAGGTTATTGAATGAAGGATAATCCAGCAAGGACACATTTGATCAAACATAATTGTTATTTGTAAATACACTCAACAAAAATATAAACGCAACACTTTTGTTTTTGCTCCCATGTTTCATGAGATGGACTTCTAAACTTCATTCCAGATACACAATATTACCATTCCTCTCAAACATTGTTCACAAATCTGTCTAAATGTGTGATAGTGAGCACTTCTGCTTTGCTGAGATAATCCATCCCACCTCACAGGTGTGCCACATCAAGATGCTGATCTGGCATCATGATTAGTGCACAGGTGTACCTTAAACTGCCCACAATAAAAGGCCACCCTGAAATGTGCATTTTGTTTCTGCTTTATTGGCGGTCTGGGGACTCAGAACCAGTCAGTATCTGGTGTGACCACCATTTGCCTCATGCAGTGCAACACATCTTCTTCGCATAGAGTTTATCAGATTGTCTATTGTGGCCTGTGGAATGTTGGTCCACTCCTCTTCAATGGCTGTGCGAAGTTGCTGGATATTAGTGGGAACTGGTGCACGCTGTCGTATACGCCGGTCAAGCACATCCCAAACATGTTCAATGGGTGACATGTCCGGTGAGTATGCTGGCCATGCAAGAACTGGGACATTTTCAGCTTCCAAGAATTGTGTACAGATCCTTGCAACATGGGGCCGTGCATTATCTTGCTGAAACATGAGGTGATGTTCATGGATGTATGGCACAACAATGGGCCTCAGGATCTCATCACGGTATCTCTGTGCATTCAAAATGCCATCAATAAAATGCACCTGTGTTCTTCGTCCATAACAGATGCCTGCCCATACCATGACCCCACCACCACCATGGGCCACTCGATCCACAACATTGACATCAGCAAAGCGCTCACCCACACGACGCCACACACGCTGTCTGCCATCTGCCCTGAACAATGTAAACCGAGATTCATCCGTGAAGAGAACACCTCTCCAACGTGCTAGACGCCATCGAATGTGAGCATTTGCCCACTCAAGTCTGTTACGGCGACGATCTGGAGTCAGGTTAAGACCCCGATGAGGACGACGAGCATGCAGTTGAGCTTCCCTGAGACGGTTTCTGACAGTTTGTGCAGAAATTGTTTGGTTATGCAAACCAATTGTTTCAGCAGCTGTCTGAGTGGCTGGTCTCAGACGATCTCGGAGGTGAACCTGCTGGATGTGGAGGTCCTGGGCTGGTGTGGTTACTCGTGGTCTGCGGTTGTGAGGCCGGTTGGATGTACTGCCATATTCTCTGAAACGCCTTTGGAGACGGCTTATGGTGGAGAAATGAACATTCAATGCACGAGCAACAGATCTGGTTGACATTCCTGCTGTCAGCATGCCAATTGCACGCTCCCTCAATGCTTGTGGCATCTGTGGCATTTTGCTGTGAGACAAAACTGCACATTTCAGGGTGGCCTTTTATTGTGGGCAGTTTGAGGTACACCTGTGCACTAATCATGATGTCAGATCAGCATCTTGATGTGGCACACCTGTGAGGTGGGATGGATTATCTCAGCAAAGCAGAGGTGCTCACTATCACACATTTAGACAGATTTGTGAACAATGTTTGAGAGGAATGGTAATATTGTGTATCTGGAATGAAGTTTAGATCTTCAAGTCCATCTCATGAAACATGGGAGCAAAAACAAAAGTGTTGCATTTATATTTTTGTTGAGTGTAAATGTTGAGAGACAACCACCGGAGTGGGCTCTAGAGAACAGCACATTGTTTTTTTTCTTTTGGTTGTTGTTTGGCTGTTTATGGCCGAGTAACACATCTAGTGACAAAGCACTTTAAAATCTCACTTCCTACACAGCCATCTTGTTATTCAGAGCTGTGAAAAGGCTCAAATTAATTAACAGTTGCCATTATAGCATTTACACTCAGCAGTTAAAATTCAAGTTGAGAAATGTGTTTTTACACAGATGCTTCTGTCAAAATGTAGGTGGTAAGTAAATGGGAGATAAACTAAATATCTAGTGTCAGCATGACTTAAAATTCCTAAAAACTACCAAATGAAAGCCTGCATACATCATTCTGTATCAACCTCTCTCTGGACAGACGCTGTCCTGTCATGGAAAACGACCTTGGCAATATTAATGACACAGAGAACAAGATGATCAGTTCTCATTGAGGTGACGTGAGCTCCTGTGCACATGTAAGTGTGCACACTGCTTGTACGGTAATTATAATGTAGGCAATCCTTGTCTTTCCTACCTATTTTTCTTGGATGAAATACAAGACATGCCACCCCCAACATGCTGCATGTCACATTTGAGTATATGTGTAAGATGTGAAAGGATTAGACATACAATGCCAGAGGTCAATGTCAACTGTTCTTTGATGCATTAACAGATTGGCTGTTGAAGCAACATGAGAGATTTATCTAAAGCCACTAATAAGCAGCACAGCACATAAGTCACTATAACACTACAGCCAGGATGCCCTACCATAAATAACTTCATATGAAGTGCATTAAAAAGAAAACAAAATCAAAATTTGTTGCGACTATGCCTTTAGGACAGTTTCCTGGTGGCTCTAACATCTAAAAGTGCTTTATGTACTGTATATTGCATGGTACAGATGTATTTGACTCACAGTAAGTCACACAGCCATTCTAATTACTGTAGTAACTCTACAAAAAGGGGCTCCCCCTCTCACCTTGGTGGTGTCATCATGGGAACGCTGATAGCGTTTCCATCGGCAACCGTAGATCCCAGTGATACATGACAAACACAGCTGGCGCTCATAGACCTGGAGGGGTTGGTGTTTCACCATGCTCCTTCAGTCAGTCCTGCTTCCAGAGCTTTAACATCCCACTGGCTGTGAAGTATCCTGTAAGGAAACACAAAGAATGTTAATGTTGAACATTAGCAACGAAATTGGTGAGACCACACCAAAGACCACATTGGACAACTACTGAAACAAATAGTCAGTGGAGTAAGCTGTCTGGCTCTTTGATAGAAAACACATGCTGGCCTGAAAAGCACTATGTTCCTGATACAAAGCTCAGCCTCAAATTAAGACCTTGTTTCTGAGCCCTCGTTTCCAATGACAACTGAGACTGCTAGGAGCTTTTATCAATATAATCAAGGGAGGAAAAAAGCAAAATGAAATTGAAAAGGCTGTGGTGAGGCGATCTTCTATTGAACATCACATTAAATTACACTGACCATGAATACATCACCCAGGTCCTGCATGTCTGGGCCAATGGGAAACATGCTGGCCTGATCTCTCACTTTTATATTTAGGCCATGCAAGGAAAAAGCCAAACAAGCATCACATGGGTATAACATTATGCAAAACCTTTCAACTTGCAGCAACTACATAAAAATCTTCAGTCACCTGGTAGCTGTACTGGCTCCACTTATCAATCTCTGTGTGTAGGAGCAGCAGTAAGAGCAGCACTGCATCATTATACTGTAGAAAGAAAACCTCAGCACTCCTTTCATGCTTGTCTAATGATGTGTTATTGAACATGACAGGAAGTACCAGACGGTGTTGTGTGTGAATAATCAGAGTTATAACCAAGTCTTCCATTAAGCTGCTGCTGATTCAGCCATGAGTCTCTGTAATCACCTACAAAACCAATTAATTGTATTACAGCAGTGTGGACTGCTATCACAAGTTTACCTCACTCTCCAGGGATAGGGTGGGACCTGTTATTCTGCAGATGTAACCGACACACATCAGTTTAATCTAGGGTTGAAAGTGCATCTTGGTGTTATCAAAGCACAATTCAATGGTGCATTATTAATGGCCGGTGAACAAACACTGCTGATGAGAGTCAAATAAACATGATTAAAAGTGTACACATACATAAACATGTTTCCCAGAGAGAGATTTCACTGGCAACATTCCTCTTTCATTGCTGTTTGCACAAAAATAGCTAGCATGTAGCTTAGTTGCATCGGATGTCTCAGAGCAATTCTGTATGGTAACTACACTCTTCCTGCTGTAATCAGGCTGTCTCAAGCTCTGGACAGCTGCTCATTAGCATCTGCAGCAGTGGCCATGTTTCCTGTTATTAGGAAAACTGCTCTACGGAGGGTGGGCCTGACCTGAGGGTATAATGAATCTGGCAACCCCCAGCAGGACTCCAAAGGTCGTGACAGTCAATGTGCTGCTTCATATGTTCAAATGATATATTTGAACCCATGAAGCATGTTATAAATGTCTGCTCCCCACTGCACCACATATTTAAGCAACTGCACTTGCAAATATTGTGGATACTATACAGCAGAGGTATAAGGAAAAGAAGGAAAAAAATCTCATCTCTCGTGTTCTGACGAATAAGCCTTGCTTAGTCTACTATGACCTGCCACTGGTTAAACATACTCTGAAGTTTGTACACCAATCACCTTACTTTAAAGTACCACTATGGAAACGTGTTATACCACCATTCTCATTTAGCAGCTATATATCAGTCAGGAATTTACACCTTGATCAAGGCATGACATTTGCAAATCTGCAAAAGACATGACATAACATTCTTCACACTAGCTTTTCACCGGGTTGACATGTTGGTTCATGAAATTGGCTGTGGAAAGTGACACACCCATAATAAAGATAAAACATGAACAATCTTTTGTTTACTAAGAGTGGTTTACTTTTAAAATGTATACATACACTGATCAGTTCAATCGTTTGGCAGATTGTAATTATTTTACATTCAAGAAAAAGTAATAACTCAGCCTTTGATTTAACCCTACTTTTAGAATATGCCCTAAGGATCCTACAATTATTGTGACAAATGTACTGTTTTGATTTTAAAGTGTGTTAGTAAACACTGAAATTAAAATCCTGATTTTTAATTTGAATTCTCTCCTCACACAGAAAACATGCAAATTCCGTCGAATCAACATGACTACATGATTTTTGGCAGGCTCCAGCATTATTAATGGTTGAGAGCATCTCCAAACATGGATATATGTCTGGGCATGCCAACCAGGCCTACAAGGCAGAAAAACAACCATGCAGCTGACACAGCAACAATTTGGTGTGTTCCTTAAGGCAAAAATAACAACCCCCTCTAACACTGTCATTGTAACTGTTGGCAAATTATAATGCTGTAACCTGTAGCCACAGAAATGTCTCCATGTTGTCACAGCAAAGAGTGTTTATGTTGCAACTTGTTTACCTCCATAAGCTTCCATTCATGCCAGTGTTATAATCGCTTGTATCCTCAAAGTCAAAAGTGTCACACATACACATACATCACAGCTGCTTCAGTAGCCCCTGCACATCAAACAGCCCTTTAATTCCACCTATTTGATGTGGGATATTATCATAATTAGTCAGAGCAGCACTGAGGCAACAGATCTGTCACCTTTAAATGGGAGCCTCATACATTGTTTTTTACTTCTTAGTTAATATGCTTCATTTCTCCCTCTGGCTGCAAAAACAGAAGTGCTGCAATTAATCCCTTTATTAGCATGACTTACCAGAAACTCATCAGTTACATATGACCCACTGGGGACAATTCATTCTAAAATAAAACATCAAGTTAAAGACAGCATAAGCAGTAATGTCCTGCATAAAGGATTAATATTCATCCAGAACTCAGTTACAGTTGCACCATCATATTTTGCAAACATAGATGTGACACCTCTGACCACAGTAGACGCAGAAACTATCATGGACAGTGTGGGCTGCACTGTTACAACGACTCACTGTGTCACAGACACAACAACTGGGCCAAAAGTAAAATCATTCAGCACAAAGTAAGAAATGTTTTCCATACATAGCTGCACATATGATTTTATAATAAATAAATGCTGTTTATCCACTGTGACAGCCTGTCAGATCCACTCATCTTCATGGTCTCCTCCATGACTGAAACAGACTGAAACAAATGAACTCAACAAGTGATCAAAGCCTTCCTAACATTTCTGACTGTCACAGGGGGTCTGAACTTGGGTGGACAGGAGAGGAAAATATGGGGCGAATGAAAAACCCCCTAAACAGCTTTTTTTCTCCTTTTTCTGCTGCCTCATTTCCTCCAATCACAACTACAGTAAGAGAAAACAGTCTACAGGGGAGGAAATGCTTCAGCAGTTTCCCCAACAGAAAACACTATCTAGTTCTAACCAGGGAACTAAGCGAGGGGCCAGGCAGCAAACAACTGCAACACCAATGGACAACAGACTGATGAGAGAGAGAAGATCCTTAAAAATGTTTTTCCTCGTAGAGAATACTTCACTGCAACTGCACTGTTTGTGCTGTAGAGAGAGGGTAAAATGCCTTAATAGTTGACTGTAATATAAAAGGTAGCTATAGTTGCCTCATAAGTATTTTCTTTGGAGTTCCCAAGAAGAGAAAACGAAACAGTTGTCAGTGAACTGGAGCTGAAAAGTTGCAAAACATTTCCAAAACTCACATATTTAGTTCATTATCTTATCATGCAGAGTAATCTAGGATGTCTCCGAGTAGTAAACACATTTCAGCTAAAAAAATGCTGTGATTTGGTCCACAAAGGCCACTTCATTTAAGAAGCAAAGATCACCCAAGTTATTTAAGAGCCATTAAGAGTCAAAGAGTAATGGAATCGACTTAATCTACTCATGATCCTTGTCATGTTCAACTCATCTGAAATGCTTACTGAAATGTGCAGTGGATACTAAGTAACTGAGCTCCATGGAGACATAGCTGAACCATGTGGTACCAGAAGATGCCTGTGAAGGAGGTGATTGGTGACACATGGGTGATAAAGCCCAACAAGCAAAGAGAGAGTCATTACATCAGAGTTGTTAATGCTGGCTCAGCAGAGACGGCTCGGCACACAGCTCTTGCTGTAGAGAGCCCGGGCAGCATTTAAAATTGAGTCATGAAAGATCCGCCGACACCGGATTCTTGGCACAGCTACTTCATGCTACCCACCTCTTCTTGTGTTTTATATATAAACAAACCATTGTTGCTGCTTATTATCAAGTAACCCTATCACTTCCTGTGTACTGTCTGACAGACCTGCAACACAGGAGTCATGCTAAGGCTATTTGGTTCAGGTATTATACGTTAGTATTATGTTTCAAACTCTTAGATAAGGATGTCCTGGATAACTGCAAACCTTCATAATAGGTCATTTCAAGGGGAAGTTACTGTGTTATACTGCACTTACATGATCAAATCTCAGATGAATAAGGATCTGATCGAAACTGAGGTTAGGCACAGATACATAAGCATAATATTTGTGCGACTGTTCAAAATACAATACGCCTTCAGCCGCTCAGATGAAGCACAGAGAAAAAAAATATAATACATTAGATTCAGAGTACATGGCTGTCGTGACAATTCAAAGTTGGCCTTATATTAATTTGGCTACTGTAGCCCCACAGACTGTTTGTGAAATATAAATGGTGCTTTTCTTATTCTTATTATTTGTGCTTTTTACTTGTTTGTTATTTAAAACATCCCTATTACTCAACAAAAACCGTTTATCATGCTTCCATTTAATATTGAATGCCAAACCCCAATGTATATCACTCCCTTGAGCTGGTGTGGTGTGTGGCAAAGAATTAATGACCACTGGCTGGATCCCACAACCCCAACTCATCTCGAGTCCTGACAGTAAGTCCCACACAAACCACTCAGAGACGCCCGAGTCAGCCGTTTCAGTAAGTGACAGCTATTGCACTCGTAGAGAGAAAGTGATTTAAAATACTTCAGAAAACAATGTTTTGCTGAGTTTTACTGTAAAGGAAAAGAGTGGGACAGATATTTGGGTTTGCAGATATTTCTGCAAGCATTTGTTGGAGGAAAATAACCAGGCATTTATTTACTTTAGAAGACAAATAACAAATCTATTGTTGAATCAACCACCATTGATTCTACTTTGTTAGGGCTAGCAGAGGTTACCATGCACGTACATGTGAAGATTTACAATCTATGCACAGAATATTGAAAGATGAATGCAAATTAACAGTCTTTACCCTATGATGTTACTGACAGTGCAGAATTAAGTTACTAAAAAGGAGGCAAAAAAGGCTGATGACAGGAAAATAAATAATACTCAGCATTTTCTGCATGCATTACGGATGCATTTTCAGGTGCAGATGGTGCAGATGGTTACCTGCATTCATTACATCAAGTACAAACCGGTGTGTGGAATTGGAGATGTCTTTTTAAACTACAAAATGTATGATCTGGTATGTCATTTTCATTGGGTAAGCTGGCTGAACAACTTTTTTCAGTGCATGTTCTTTAAACTCAGCATAATGACCTTCAGAAAACTCTTCATAATGCAGCTTCACCTACAAGCATACCAGACACAATGAGATACAATGAATATTCAGTAAAATGCATCAAGGTTGTTTTGCTCTCTCCAGTTTATGACAATGAGTTGAAAAAAGAGGTGTGCATTCAACACATACTTGTTGGGAGCTGGTTGTGTACTGGCCTGACAAATGACAAACTGGACAAATAGGAGAATACTGCAAAACACATAGGGGCTGTTGGGTGTTACTGTCCTTCCTGCTTGTGACATTGAACAAGATGTTTCTCATGTAATGATTTTTGATCCTGAACACATTATACCTTTAACCTTGAGTCAGTTTATTCGCTATAAAATTACGGCCTTGCACCAAAAATGCACCATTTTGGCCCATACAAATGGCCCTTACAAGACAAAGACACAACCAGTAGATGGCTGCTGCTACACAGCCCTGCATTAAAACCTGAGTTCCAAAAGCCCAACTCCTGGTGCAGTATAATTAGGACTGTAGCTGAAAAGCCAGCTAGCAGAAGAAGAATTACTGTGGACTTGGGGGATACATTTCTAGCTGGCTGACAGCAGCAAATAAGAGAATTAGTGGTTTAAGTGGGCGGGGGCGGGGGGTGGCAACTCATCAATCTGAAAAAAAAAATGGGTCAGTGATAATCCGAAGAAAAATTAATCTAATCACAGTCCATCAGTATGTTGAAATTAGAATGCTGACAGCAGGAAGAGGACGTGGCATTACTCATTTCATTCATTTCCATCAAGAGCAAAACGTGCAAGAGGGGAGAAAATCCTCCCACTCATACCAGGGAGGACAAAACAACAGAGGTGTAAGTGGGTCAAGTAATGTGTGGAGATATTGAGCTAAAAATAATTTTGAAGGAGTGGGCTTCAGTTTACAGTATAAAGAATCTTTCTTGGTCTTAAAAAAAGGTGTCCATGCAAAGGTATTAATAATAATAATGTATTGGTCTTATATAGTGCTTTTTTGCTGGGCACTTAAAGCACTTTACATTGAAATGCATTATTTATTCACACCACATTCACACAGTGGTGGTGGTAAACTACATGTGTAGCCTCAGCTCCCCAGGGGGAGACTGACAGCCTATATGGCACCAATGTGTGCCTACAGCCTCTCTGACCACTGACGATATATTCTTACACACTTATAAATGGTGGGTGAAGTGCCTTGCCCAAGAACACATGACAACAATTAGGGAGGAGCGGGGTTCGAGCAGCCAACCATCCAGTTATTGGACGGCCTGCTCTACCACTGAGCCACTGCCACCCACTGTAAGGTAACAGTGGAGTATGTTTGGTTGGATGCATGAAGTATTACCCAGAAAGATGCTACAGGGACAGAATTTGATAAAGCAGTTTGGAAGTGAACAATAATATTTCAACCCACATCGAGCCTTGGGGATGGAAGGTTGGCCATAATTGACTTGGGTGTGTTGCTGGCAATGCAGTTCTTTTCCTTCTCTGCCAGGTGTCTAGGAGGAGTATTTGGCAGACCACTCAGAGACATATTTCAGTGCAAAGACTGAAAGAAAACATGAAGGATTTCCAAAAAATACCCTACTCAGATTCGTAGGGTTTGAAAACCTTCCTGCTGTGAGGTGTCTGTGCTTCCATGCCACTATTTTGGCAGCTGATGGTGTGTGGGTTTGAATAATTATCACCTTAAAGACTAGATCACACTGACTGTTGTCTGCTTAATGTGTAAGTGCACAAGGCATTCTCATCTCAGCCTCAGGGCAGCATGTGATTTTGGATGTGTGGAGGTTAAGACAGATGTTTTTGGAAAGACATGAGCTACATGTCAGTTTCCACAGTGCCCACACAAAACTGACTAAAATCCATAAATTAGTGATAAATGCTCTGAAAGTGTAGGGGACTATCTGACAGAAATGGCCATACCTGGGCCATGGTATAAGAATGGATGAATAAGCAGTGATGACAGTATCAGACTGAGCTTGAATAAGACATTAGACACTTTGTTTCTTTTGTCATACTAAGCTGAGCATGCTGGTATAACCAGCACCAGTTGTATACATTTGAAACCTATTGTTTAAGCCTAAAAAGAAGATGTTTCTTGCAAAGTTAATGGTCAATTTAATGTAAGTACATAATGTATGTTGCCCTTAATGATGTAAAGGCAACAGACATACAGTTTTTATTTTATTTTATGAAATTTTAATCACCCAGTGCAACTCACTGTCC
The DNA here is from genome assembly GCF_900634625.1 of Parambassis ranga. Classification (NCBI taxonomy): domain Eukaryota; kingdom Metazoa; phylum Chordata; class Actinopteri; family Ambassidae; genus Parambassis; species Parambassis ranga. The sequence goes on along the minus strand of NC_041033.1, from coordinate 9,990,935 downwards.
TCTTTGCAGCTTTAGGAAGCATAGAGGTTACATCTGGGTTTAATTCCTAAACATATAGGTAAAACTTGTTTAGTGCTGATATTGTGGCCTGGAAAAGAAAACAGCTGACAAAGACATCCATGGCATGCAGAGAAATGACGGAAACAAAAGGGGCAAATGCAGCACTGTTGGCTCAGTTTGCTCAGGCCTCTTTGGCCTGATTGTTTTCTCTCAGGCAAGAAGGACAAGAAAAGAGTGCTTAGACTTGTATGTTTAATCAAGGTGCCATCTGTATGTCTGCATGAGGGCTCTTCACCACCATCTGTGTGTTGACATCACACTCATCTCTGTCCTCTACTGCGACTGCTGTCCAGACTTTGAAAACAGGGCCAGACAAGCAGGTGCCGCAGTAGTGAATATGACTTTCTAATGTGAACATTTGGCCTATTTAATTCTATGACTGTGCTAATTACACAAAAATCAAAACTTTTTTTACATGCAGTAACTAAACAGTCTGTCTTCTGAAATTACTCATTACTAGCTACTAAGACTATAATGTTTGGGAGTGAAAGGTGTAACAGAGAGACATGAACTCACAGCTACAGTGGTTAGTGTTCAACTGTGGCAAGAATATTACAAAGAATGAAAGAAAAGCATAGACTCACCCATTCAAGGGAGTACTGTTGTCTTTTTCAAAGGGGATACAAAATGGTCTTTACAACATACATCTATCTGCAAAACAGTGTGTAAGTGAAGACAACCACTAAGTGGATAACTGCTGTGAACACAGTGCACTGCCGTCCTCTCTATTCTGACCTATTACATATATACACACATACATATATATATATATATATATATATATATATATATATATATATATATATATATATATATATATATATATATATATATATATATATACATACACACATATATACACACACACACTTGCTCTGACTGTTGGTGTTGTAGTGCTGCTGGTACCCAAATTTCCCCAAGGGACCTTCCCAAAGGGATTAATAAAGTATATTATATTCTATATATAAATAATGTCACCATGTTTGTGCTAATTACACAAAAATCAAAACTTTTTTTACATGCAGTAACTAAACAGTCTGTCTTCTGAAATTACTCATTACTAGCTACTAAGACTATAATGTTTGGGAGTGAAAGGTGTAACAGAGAGACATGAACTCACAGCTACAGTGGTTAGTGTTCAACTGTGGCAAGAATATTACAAAGAATGAAAGAAAAGCATAGACTCACCCATTCAAGGGAGTACTGTTGTCTTTTTCAAAGGGGATACTCAGCTTTGACATAACACCCAGTTAGTTTGAGTGTTGGGCTTTGAATGGAGCTCATGTTGCAGACCAGCAAACCAAAGCTTCTAGTGTTCTACTGAGGTTTAAATGAAAGCCTTTTAGCTTTAGAAATGTGACCTGTGCAAATAAGACAGAAAACGGCTTTGCTACATTTTCTGTGAACAATTCATATGATAGCAACCTCACATTGGTTTTACATAATGCTGGAAAAAACCCTGTCCATTTACTGCCACTACAGGATCCAGCATCTGCTGTGCATTGGAAACGTCGATACATTTAAAGCAGGGCTCTGCAACAAATACATCACCCAGGAACCTGCGGGCCCGCGACCTTCTCTGAGCTAAGGGGAAATAACACTCAGTCAAATGGGTAATCTGACTGCTGGAGCTGGCACAAACCAGTTGTGTTGAAAAGTGAGGTAACCCCTGTTTGTTAAACCAACAGCTCTGTGGTACGGTGTGTAAAATCATGCTAGGAACTGTTACACAGTCATGGAGAGAATCAGCTTCATACCTATGAGTAACAATATCAACGTTCAGCCCCCACAGTCCACTTATTGACATACTAAAGTCTATAGGATGCTGACCAAGGTCTGAGCTGTCTTCTATCTTGTGGATAATGTGATTTCTGCCAAACAATCTTTATAGTATAAGGTTATAGTACAAGGTAGATCTGTCCCCTCACAGTAGATTATTTTACATGACAGCATGCACCTGACACTGGGTCAAATCATTTACATGATAGCCTCACACCACACCTTTCCACAGCACCAATTTCAGGCTAGCTCTTTTTGTTAAGTGCTCTTTTACAGATAGCAACCCTGTTCAATGAGAAATGTACTAACAGAAGGAAAATGTGGCAGTGGTCCAGTAGCAGTGTGAGGTACAGTACTGTATCAGTTACACAGTCCTTACACAGCCTTGTAGCCGTGGCTTACCATCTCATTTTCTCCTTAATTTAAAATTGAGTTATTCATTACTTTTGCATTTGCTATTGTTTCCACTGAGTGGAAGAATGTGCTAATCCAATGTTTTCAGTTGGGTGCTACAAATTTATAGAAAACACTTCAGAACAGTGCCAGCTCTTTGTGCATGTCCATTATCCGTAGGGCAGGGATGTCAAAGTCAAATACACAGAGGGCCAAAAAAACAAATTGGCAAGAACAAACTGCCTTCAAAGAAAAATCACATGTCCTGTACATTCTTCTTCTGTAGCCTTTGTTCCGTGTCCATATTCTTGTCTTTGTCTGTGTGTTTCTTAGACGTTTCATGGTGCCTTCTTAAATTGTATTCTTTCATTACAGCCAAACTTTCTCCACACAGAAGACACACAGGTTTGCCATTTACCTCAGTGAACATGTACTCTTCCTCCCACTGAGCTTGAAACCCTCTGTTCTCAGCATCCACCTTCCGTTTAGCCATTTTTTGGGGAGGAGGTAGCTGAAAGTTGACATCTGCTCTGACTGCTAATGAATGATGAAGCCGAAGTCCGCTTGCTGCGCTGCAGTGAGTTCGCGGGTTACCGTTGCATTGTGGGAAATGTAGTATTGGTGCGTGCAAAACACCAGCGGGCGGCTACGGCCTGCGGGCCGGTTCTAATACTAATCAAATATCATCCCGGGGGCCATAGATAATTAATTCGGCCCGCGGGCCTTGACTTTGACATATGTGCCTTAGGGCAGTGGTCCCCAACCACCGGGCCGGGGACCGGTACCGGTCCGTGGGTCATTTGGTACCGGGCCGCACAGAACGACTGAGCAAAAAAATATATTATTCATTATCTGAGTCTGAAAGCTGTTTCATTTATAAATCGATCAGATTCATCCGCCTGTGCCTTTAAGCACCTGCAGACGCTGGCCTCGGTCACGGGATACGGCCCCAAAATTAAGCCTAAAAGCAGCAAACATGAATAAAAAACGTCTTTGGAGAGCTTCTTCGGAAAGGGGAAAGACCTAACGAGGGGACAGAAGAAGAGGAGCCTACCCCTTCAAAGAAAAAGAAACCTGCATTTAAAAGACTATATCAGGAGTCCTATTTAAAATACAGATTTATTACAACAGGTGATTCTCACACACCAAGTCCGCTCTGAGTGATATGTGGCGAAGCCTTCAAAACTGCTTTGGCACTTAAGACCAAGCACCCTGCATTAAAAGACAAGCCATGGAGTTTTTTGAAAGAAGAAAACGTGAACAAGAAGGACAGAAGCAATAAATGACGGCCAAAACAAAATGACGGAGTGGACTGGACATAAGAAACACGCTTCGGGTGTCATTGTCTCCCATTATCCCCAGATGGGACCGCCTCATTGCTGAGAAAGCTCAAAGGCTCCCACTAATTAAGCATAAGAGTAAGTTGTCATTGTATGCACTTTGTTTTTATTTTATATATTTTTTTCTGTGCCGGTCCGTAAAAATATTGTTTTACATGATACCGGTCCGTGGTGCAAAAAAGGTTGGGGACCGCTGCCTTAGGGGATAGACACAGGTGTGTTTGTGAGTGACAGAACGAGCTGGACTTGACCTCAAAGCTCCAGGCCAGCCAGTACTAACAGATTTTACTTGTTCTCGCTCACACCAAGACATCAAGATGCAGATGTCTGAAACCAGCATCCGTTCTTAGATTCATTCTGAGTCTGTTTTCCACTTAAAAGCAACTATATGAAGTGCATGAACATCTACGTTCACACTGGCAGCTATAACAAGCAGGGAAATAAGAATGGCTCGGACACAAAATCAATAAGGTCCACTTCCATAGGTCTTATCAGCAGCACAACTCCTTTCCATTCAGAGCAGCTTGTGCACAAAATGGTCTTTACAACATACATCTATCTGCAAAACAGTGTGTAAGTGAAGACAACCACTAAGTGGATAACTGCTGTGAACACAGTGCACTGCCGTCCTCTCTATTCTGACCTATTACATGTCCTGCTATCTGCCATTTATTCTCCTAGAATACAATTTCTAAATCCAAAGTAATCTCTGAAAACCTCACAGCAGGACTGTACATTTTTTTAAATGTAAGTCTATGTATAATATACCGCAAGCAAATTTAGGAAACACTGCATATATACATACATATATATATATATATATATATATATATATATATATACATATATATATATATATATATATACATACACACATATATATACACACACACACTTGCTCTGACTGTTGGTGTTGTAGTGCTGCTGGTACCCAAATTTCCCCAAGGGACCTTCCCAAAGGGATTAATAAAGTATATTATATTCTATATATAAATAATGTCACCATGTTTCCTGCAAATCTAAAATATCAACCTCATGCCACATGTCTGAGCAGCCTGAATGTCAATTCACACAATATGAGTCTAGATGGTGAGACCTGAAAATATTTCCATAATGCTGGCTGCCCAGAGGACAGACGCCCCTCTTACTGTGTAAAAGAACTGTCCTGTAAAATGTCCAAAAACCTCAACATTCAGCACAGCCTGCTCCAAAGCCATTTAATCCATTTATAGATGCTGTAAAGAGTGATAAAATGGAACAGCCTTGCATACTTGATTTTTAAGTCTTGACTCATCATGAGTCATCCATCTACTGAAACTCTGACTAAACAGGTTTTAATCCCTCTGCAAAGTAATTATTTACATGCCTATAGGCTGTAAATGAATATCATCTGACAAAAACAAACAATCTTTATTGTTTTTACAAATGGTACAATGGTGACAGCTGTGAAAGTGTTAAAAGCGTCACAAAGGATGTCACAGTTAAAGACACCAAATGGATCCTGCAAGAGGTTTTTGTTGTTGTTTGATTTAAAAAGAAATGCTATAACCTAGTTAAGATTTTTCACACATCAGTGTTTGTTAATTTGGATTAGAGTACTTTGTCTTTTTAGGATTGGCACCTCATGGAATGAGTAGATGTGGGGACTTGAATGCACAATTGGGAGCAAGAGAAGCAGCCTAACAAGGCTTCTTCGCTCATCGCTTAAACAAAGAAAGAAATCATTACAATGTATCGATGCTGTTTAGACATTGGTCTTCTTTCTGCCCATATAACTTGCTTGTGGTGCATCTGAGACTTTTTTTGTTGAGATTATTGACAAATAGCAACTACAGATCCTCTGTTGCAGAGCTATATACAAATAAATAAAACTGTCCTGCATTAATGCTCCAGGAGCATCCACCATCACCTTCATGTCATGAATAATGTAAGTGGTTAGAGTAGGCTGCTACTCAAATTTCCATTGGATACATAAATGGAAGAACCCATCTATAGCTGTAATGGCATTATAAACTTTATTATGTGTTCCTTTTTTATGATAGTCATCCATGGAACACAAAACTATGGGCGTGTCCGGGTGTGTGTGTACCTGAGACCACCAATAAACAGCAAACACACAGGAAGTATCCCTGCGCTAATAACTTGTCATGTGCTAGCTTGCAGGCATCTGTGGGCACATTACAGTAATGTTAGCTGGTTTTAGCCTGGTTATTTGAGTTATTTGCGAGGACCACACACACACACACACACTATAACAACTTACTTCAGAAAGATGTGTAACTATGAAAAGAAGAGAAGGCAGGTAAATCCAAAACTAAGCTTTCACACTCACCTGTCAGAGGGCTGCTAACACTTGGTGCGTTTTTTTCAATTAGCTCCGAGGGAAAAGTTAAAGGCTGCTCCTTCCTTTCCGGTACAATGTCCCCCCAGAGTCAAGCGGGGACAGGACAGGCCGTTTCGGAGGTAGAGCGTGATGGGGCGGGTGTATGGGTGGCACACCGGTAAATGCTGACTGAGCCGAAGTTTTACAACGAAAACAAAGCGAGAAAAAAGCCGATGAGTGCGGACCGTGGCAGTGGTTTCAGCCCTAGATTTATTTAACAAAAAAATGAGAGGTCCTGTCCGTGTTTTTACTCATCCGTCCCGTCCCCCCTCTGAAGGTAAGGCGTACCATACACACACCGGCAGAGTAATTCAGTGTACTGAGGTGGGAGGAGTGTGTGTCGGTCTTTTTATCTCCAGCCCTCCTGTACAGACACAGCGCGTCACCAGGCTGACTTTACTCCCTGCCTGCGCCTTCACGTCACATCGGAAAAAAATGAACCGTTAACCGGTTCACTGTCCGCCCACCTTTTGATTGAATTAACATAACATGCATGTTCATATATATATATTTAACTCTTTAAAAATCGATGTAACTCTTTCTGGTATACATTGAAAACAGATTTTCTATTAGCTTTAAACCTTTCGCTGACTGTTGCCAGAAAATCCGACTACACGTGAACGCAACAAGAAATCGTAAAAAGGGTACTTTATCAATAGATTATCTTAACAGATACCTAACAGGCGACACACCTCACTGATACTGATACATAAAGAACAAAAAGTGAGCTTGATCAGTAGCTGAACATGTCATAAAGAGGTAGCCTATGTCACACATTTTCATAGCAGGTTTACACCAGATTGTTCAATCAATCAGTTTTTTTTATTCTCCCAGATTAAATGAAGAATGGAAGAAACCCCCCTTCAGTCAAATATCTTTATCGGCATTGTATGTCTAATGTCTTTATTTTCTAATTCAGATTGACAAAAAAGTTATCTAGGGTGTCTCATTAACAGCTGGGACAAGCTCCATTATCATAGGCTGGTACAGGACAAAGTATGGTTAGACAATATTGATGGTGATTGATCGATTTACAAAGAAACCTTTTGTGCAGTCTGTGTTTTAGTTAGAGACTTCGCTATCTTACATTGACACATAGGCAACCAGATGACTCATTAAACCAAACGATTGATTGATTTTTGTCACAAGAAGTCATGATCAGACATGTACGGTCAGCAGTCCCTTCTGATCGACCAGGTGACACACATCCTTATTTGGACTATTAGCACCACAGTGCTGGAGGATGATGTCACAATGTTCACATTCATGTTTCCCTCACAAGAGATATGAGTGTTTGTCAATTAACTGTAATGTTTTTTGGGGAACCATAACATCTGAGTTCATCTCTGTTTTTCACTCAGTTGTGGTGAACGTCTTACACAATGACAGGTGTGTGTGTGTGTGTGTGAAGTGAGTCATCTGTAGATGTTTTCAACCATTTGTCTGTTTGTTTCTGTTGAACTATGGACATTGTTACATCGTGTGTTTGAAGCATGTGGTTAAAAGAAGTATCAGATTTATCACCAAGGAAACAGTGAGTGCAGTGAAGTTGGAAGATCCTTTGATAAAGATGAAGAGCTGCTCTTGTGTGTTTGGACATTTTGCATAAGACTTTGCTAAAACTCGGAGATAATATGCAGGTTTATTTCATTTAATTTATGTATTTAAGGAGAAGCCGTGTGGAGATCCACACTCAGATGATGTCAATGAAAGGTGGAGAGGAGGAATGAATGAAGGTGAAGACAGAGCATAAGGATGAGGTTAAGCGCTCCTCGCAGATGAATAGAGGAGAGGATTTTTGCTCGCTCCATACACACCATCAGGAAAGTCTTAATACCAGTGATTACTCTTCACTTCACCTACCTGCTTGTATTAATGTCAACCAACACTTTAAACCACCTGCCTCACTTCCACACACACACACCTTGACTTTGCCCTCTCTGTGTGTGAGGAAGCATCCTCAGGGTGATTTCCTGTGACACGTCTCTGTTTGATGTGGCTGACCCAGGCTTCCCTGCTCTGCTCTCCACAGGTTGGCATTAGTCAGTAGCTCCAGCTGCTGAGATTTGTTTTGAACTCCACCCATTTTAAAATGCCAACCAGCATCCACAGGCAGGAAGGGTAGAGGAAGGCTGGCTGGGGGTCTCCTCTGCAGGTGTTGTTATGTAATGCAGGAAAGTGCATGTGATACTGAAAGGAGAGAGAATTTGTCATGAGCATTGAGAGAGAGGAACACTGGACATATCGTCTAAATGTCAGCTTGTTCTGACTTTGAAGGCCTGTTGGAATTTCACAGCAGGATATGATCTTTTCAGAGGCCTCACAGAAGGACTTAAACAGCAATGATTTAGTACAACACTTTAGCCCTGGTAGAAACTTATATGAACCAATGCAGTGCTTATTGATGTCAGGATTAACTCTTGAACATTTGTGTTTTAAGATTTCATCTTCTTTTTTTCTGTTTTTACTCAGAGCAATAGTGAAGCCAACAAGTTGTAATATGCTGTTTGTCAATAGATGCTAGTACTCTGTTTATGTCTACTACATTACAAAATTAATAAATAAAAGCAAATGATACCTGCGACAACTCCAAAATGTCTTTTGTGATTTGAAGATGCTGAACTAGAAATTCAAACTGTTCACAGGAGGATGTAATTTATTTGGTTGCTTTGTACTCCATCTAGTGGTTATAAATCCACAATACAATCTCTGTGTTGGGAACAGCAAAGCAATTGGCACTGCAACTGTTAATATTGCAAACTGTTTATATTTTACATGCATAACATCCATATCTTCACCCATAATACAGATATGATGATGCTTTCATGTTATTTCTTGTGCATATTTTTTTTTTTACATTTATACCAGAGAAAACACGAATGGCCTTTAAGGAAACCTTTAAACTTTCCCCACCAGGGGGCGTGTTCTTTCTGTATTAAAATCTCTCTTCAAGCCTTTCACTATAATGGTGAAACTGTGCATTGCATACAAATGCATTTCATCAGTGAGTCTATATATCTATATGTAGCAAACCCAGGCTGAATGTAATGTTTTTTAAAAATTAATTGTCTAATATGTCCAGAAGCACATCATACACTCTCAGAGTTTTAACTGAAGAACCACAGCTTTAAAATATAGTTTAAAAGTAACCCTAACACTGTGTACAGAGTACATTATCTGTAAGTTGGTTGCATTTAGGTTACCATGTCACTGTCTAATAAATGGCTGACTCCACACTGAGAAAAATGTCGAACACAAAGACCCCACTGAGCTGCCAAGAAGATCATGACGCAACACCAGAGGAATGTTTCAGTTCTGCAGTGTGATGTAATGTGACTGCCATGAGACTCACTTTAACAGATAACTCATAACTCAATAGGGATTGAAGTTGCACATTACTGCTTTCAACCCTGTGTGTAGGGACAGATTTCTGCTTAGCGTCATGTGTGTAATTAAGCAAATTTATTTCATTATGGGGGCAACCAGTTCTTACCTTAGGGGGCTAACTTATTTAACATGCAGTTTATTGCTTCACATTACAATAAATGTTGAAACAGTTTCACACAAGTAATTATTACATACCAAAAGGTTGTAGTTCACAAAGAGTTTCTAACTAGGCTATTTTGTTAAGGCCATGCATTGAGCTGACATGCATTACTTTTTGTTGTTTAGAAATCTGCAGATGAAGATGCAAAATAAAAAGCCTGTTTGTCAGTGTTTTTTACAGAATGCTTCACCCATCTCTTCCTGGCTGCAGTCTATAGGCCACTGGAATCAATAAACAATACTGTAGCCCATGTGTTGTGTATATTAGAGGAAAGCCGACATCAGGAAGAAATCTGTTTAGAAAGCCTCCCAACAGTTGCTTTTGTTGGAAGAGCTAACACAGATGGACACATGAAAGTCGCTGTTTGTTCACACCCATCCTATACAGTACAGCACTCCTGTCTTCTACAGCAACTTTAGGTGGAATTGCATGAACATATCTCTGACTTGGTGCATTCCTATCAAAAAATGATTCCCTCATGATGTCCAGTCAATACTAAAACAAAATTCATCACTTGATGGCTGTGTACAGACTACATTAAGAAAAAAGTATGGGAGTAAAATTAGACTCTGGTGCTGAGGTTAGTGCAATAACATCCAGATGTTGCGTGGACCTCCTGTCCTCAAATAGCATTTCTTTGCTGTAGTTATGTAAGAAGTGCTCCGCCTTCTGAGGTCTGCCTCTCCTCCTCTTATGTCAGACTTTTTAGGAGAGAAAACAAGTTTGCACTTTTATTATTAACAGTAAATGAACTTTGAATGAACAGTTAATGTGTTGCCTCCTTTTGTGTTGTGTGTATGCTCCACTCTAGCTGAAGGATCAGAGTATATCTGTAGTGTGTGTCTGTGAAGGTGGTTCAGGAAAAAGATCTGGAAGCTTCTGCATGCTCACAGACACGTAGCCTACATCCACACGTGGTGTGTATAGATTGGACAGCACAAACAGTGAGTGGACCTGCAGCTAACACAGTGTTTGACCCCTCCACAACTCTCACACTTCTTTAAAGACTCTAAGACTTAACGTGTTCTGTTTTTAGTAAAAACACCACAGAGCACCACTGTTTTCAACCATCAAGCCTCTTCCGTGAAGCATGCACTGTAACTGTGCTGTCGTCTCCTTTGTGCCACAAATACACAGTCTTTGTAACTTCCTTCCTTTGTCTGGGCTTTTGCATCCCATAAAAAGAACTTAGAACTTATTTTAATGAAGAGTCACCTTTACTGGGAGGTTTGATCAGACTTGCTTGACCCATAATTGGCCCTCACTCTCTGCATGCTGAGGAATTTCAGTGTAAACGGTGGCTACAGCCCCATGTTCAGAATGATAAGCCCTGAGGCAGAGGTGTGTGTGTGTGTGTTATAGTATCTGTTTCACTGTTTTATTTGTTAAATACAATAGCTTAGCATGTGTTTGCATCATATGAGCTGAGAACTACATCTTGTGTGCTGATGAAACCTGAGCGGGGAAGGCCCTGTGGAACCTTTCTTTCTTAAACTTTTGAAGAAGATTCTGAATGCCTCCCCCGACAAGTCACTGACAATCCTCTCATCAGTTGGCATGTCAGGACATTTTGCAGAGAGCTGTAAAGGAGGAGGGGCTGCAGGGATTAAGAGGTTGAAGGAATTCTTCTCTGGTTGGAAAGTGTCAGACACCAAGATGAATCAAGGTGTTAACTGTAATGCATAATGGTCTTTTCTTGCTCTTTTACATGGGATACAAGGTCTTTGTAGTCAAACTGAATGATTTGACAATATATTTAGTTACAAATGTGTTTGCATAAGTTAAGATAGAAGGTCTGCTCAGGTTGTTTTACAACAGTGGTCCTCCATAACACCCCCATCAGTTCTTTTAGCCACCCTGCAGGCAGCAGCTGAGATGGACAGACGTGGCACCGTGGAGGAGGGTGGGGGCAGGGCTTGTAGCTTCTGTGAGGCATGAAAACTACTGAATGAAGTTTTTAAAGTTCTAGAAGGTTCCATCTGATATGTAACAGTGGACACAACAGTATGTTGCAGCATTTAATTTTTTTATACAGATAACATTTGGAAACAAGAAGCCCATTCAGTGAATATCTGTCTGTTGAGAGTGCAGACATTTGGTTTGTTTGCTTTGGGATGTCACATATGTGCATATAAAGAGTTAAAGTAAACGTTTAATATTTATCTTTAATATATGATGAAACCAGGGTTGAAGATTGAGTCAGCTATTAGCATTATAGCAGGAATACTTCTGTACATCATCTACTCAAACCGACCAAGTATCAGATTTTTTACTCTGAATGTGTGTCTGTAGTTGTATGCAGGGAAGTTTTACAACTGATCTCAGACCAGTGCAGAGGAATTAACAGCAGTCTGTGATTTTGTGGGGGGGACGTCCTAAGCTCCCAATTTCCTGAGAAAACACACCCCCAGTCCCACTTCTAGAAACTTCTCTCTCAGGATATATAAAGCAAGAGAGAGTGTTGCAGTTACATTATCCACAGGACACAACTCCAAGGAGAAACCCTGCGACTCTGTGTCAGGTAAGCATTACAGCACAGCTGTCTTTGTTTTCAGGAAGGAATGTAGCGGGTGAAAGGACTGCTTTGTTTTCATGGTTGATTCTGGCTTTAAATTTTCAACTTTTTCCAGCAAAATGATACTTTTCTTCTTGCATGTCACTGCTTTGCTAGCTATTTTAATGCATTCAGTTGGATTACAGTTTTTAGCTCCATTTTAGCTTTTTGTTTAACTGTAATCCACAGTTTCTGAATGCCACAGTCGACGGCTGATTGGATGAAAGTTTTTTCCCTCTGGGCCACTTTCAGCCAATGAAGAGAGTTTACGAGTCAGATTTTGACTGAATGATGACTAAACAGTTGTAGAAAATCATCAAATGTTTAAAAGAATTTTAAAATCTGGGTGAAAGGATGGAGACGGCTTTGTTAGAGCCTGAATATGTGTTCTCTGCCTGCTTCGAGGAGATTACTGCATACACCTCTTGTCTTTCAGAATGAAAATGGCAGACATGAAAACATCTCAAGGTATCCAAACGTGAAAGACATCTCTGCTATATCACCCCTATGCAAATACAGAGATGCAGGCAATATATCTCTGCAGAGAAACAGGATACTGGTGCAGTTTTTTTTTCACAGCCTCGGGCTGTGCCTTTGGCCCTTTGTTTAAACACGTGATGAGAAGAGTTAGATTATGGCCTACAGGCACACAGCCTTTCACTGGGCTGAAAGACAGACTGCTCCTACAGAAGACATGTAGTATCAAAAACTGCAGTAAAGAATTCGCACAGTGTAACGTGGTCTCTACAAACATTATTACATATCTGCAGTTTGAGTCAACTACACTTAATTCTGGGAGTGAGAGGCATCATATTTCAGCCTTGAGTCAGCACACAGCTTCACTATGTGGTTGGCAGCTCCAGCTCTACAGATGAGCCTCTGGTTGCTGCTGACGTGGCAAGGACCATGTCTGCCTCACACGGGAGGCATTCCTAAGCTCCTCTGTGGGCTGAGCTAACCCTGCCCTACCTCCACAGCTTCCCAAGTATAGTCTTTGCCCTGGCACTTTCTTTCTGAGATATTATGATAATAACAGTGTGTGATCCACAGACTCACAGAAGAGTTTTGCTAACTTAGATTTTTCCTTTTGCTCCTCCCTTGCAGGCTATTGCAGCTGCTTCTGGAGACAGACAGGATGTGGGTGACTAATGTTGTAGCTCTTTGTCTGCTGGCCTTTGTGGCCTCTGCAGAGGATAAGAAGCTGAGCAGCCATGCTACCACGCTGGCTGATAACAGCGCTAACCTTGCCTTCAGGTTTGTTATTAATTATGTCTATTCTGATTCCTGGCATTTGAAAGAATATTAGTTGCATCTCTGAATGATTTTTTTACTTGCAATTTAGCCTCTACCACAACATGGCAAAGCAGAAAGACACAGAGAACATCCTCATCTCTCCTGTGGTGGTGGCCTCCTCTCTGGGAATGGTAGCTCTGGGTGGGAAATCCTCCACTGCCTCTCAAGTGAAAACTGTCCTCAGTGCTGAAAAAATCAAGGATGAGCACCTGCACGCAGGCCTGTCAGAGCTCCTCACTGAGGTAAATTTACTCATCTGCCATGCTTCAACTCAGTGAACTTTATGTACACAGCAATTCTGTGAGATTCTACATGCTTCTTTCCAGGTGAGCGATGTCAAGTTACGCAATACCACCTGGAAGATCAACAACCGCCTCTATGGCCCCAGCTCTGTCTCGTTTGCTGATGACTTTGTGAAGAGCAGCAAGAAGCACTACAACTATGACCACTCCAAAATAAACTTTAGGGACAAGAGGAGTGCTGTGAACTCCATCAATGAGTGGGCGGCCAAGTCTACAGATGGCAAGCTGCCAGAGATTACCAAGGATGTGCAGAATGCAGATGGAGCCATGATTGTCAACGCCATGTTCTTCAAGCGTGAGTATAAATAGTATTTACTTATTTACGTTTAGTTTATTAATGTGGTCACAACTGAAACTTAATCATGACTATAACCATGTTTTTTTTCTCTGACAGCTCACTGGGATGAGAAATTCCATGAAAAAATGGTGGACAACCGTGGTTTCCTGGTTACCCGTGCCTTCACTGTTGGAGTTCCCATGATGCACCGCACTGGTGAGTTTCTCTGTCATCTTTACGTCAGATCTTATTGTGTCTCCAGAACTGTTAACTGCCAACAGGAAAGCAAGCATGATAAGCCATCTGTTTTGTCTGCAGGTCTGTATGACTTCCATGAGGACACAGAGAACCGTCTCTTTGTGCTAAACATGCCTCTGGGTAAGAAGCAGGCCTCCATGATCCTTATCATGCCTTATCACCTGGAGCCCCTGGAACGCCTGGAGAAGCTCCTGACAAGGAAGCAGGTGGACACTTGGCTGAGCGAGATGGAGAACAAAGCTGTAGCCATCTCCCTCCCCAAAATCTCATTGGAAGTCAGCCACAATCTGCAGGTGAGCGGTGGCAAAGTGAGGGTTCATTCTTAACATACACATTTAAAATCAGCCTGTTGAATTAAACATTTCTGTCTTTTTTATGTTTTCCAGAAACATCTGGCTGAGCTGGGCCTGACTGAGGCTGTGGACAAAGCCAAGGCCGACCTGTCCAACATCTCCGGAAAGAAGGACCTCTATCTTTCCAATGTCTTCCACGCATCAGCCCTGGAGCTAGACACCGACGGAAACCCGTTCGACACCAGCATCTTCGGCACTGACAAGCTGAGGAACCCCAAGCTTTTCTACGCAGATCACCCCTTCATTTTCCTGGTGAAGGACAACAAGACCAACTCCATCCTGTACATTGGCAGAGTGGTTAAACCTAAAGGAGACAAGATGCGTGATGAGCTATAATGTTACGGGTGTGGGTCCTGTTTGTGAAATTATGGCAGGAAACTGTATGTGTGTGTGTTTGGTTTTTTTGGTATGACTGTTACCTCAAGAGCACATTCCAATAGATAATCTGTGGATTTAATATACATACTTTTCTTAGACACATTACACCATCCCAAGGAAAAATTAAAAATGAAAAACAGGTGCCTTTTCTAAGGTTTCCATGAGCAAACAGCAGTTGGCACAACAGACAACATGCTTATATTAAGTATGAGCTCTCTCCTCAGCATCCTGCTTTTCTTCTGCCAGTATTGGTTCCACTATGATTCATGTGCGTTCTCTGCATTATCTTTAATGTTTAAAGAAATAAGATCTGTGCATAAAGTTGTTTTACATTTTGCCCCCAATCTGCACTGAATTGTTCCTCTGCATGAGCTCAACCTGCAGTGGAAAGGTGGCAAATGTTAATTCATGTTCACTCTACCACCCATACAGCGTCATGTTTTTTGTTGCTGTACAGGAGGTACGTCAACAAAACAAGGTCCAAGGAAGCTGTTGGAATTGTGTGACTATGTGATAACATGTTTTTTTTTATCAATAAAAGAAAAGAGGGAAATATATGTGTGTGGCTGCTCTATTTTAAAAAGTCTTCTCTGAATACCATCCAAACAGTCCTGTGCAGTGATTAACAGAGGAATGTGGGCATGCTATAGTGTTCATCATCTCAAAGGAAAAGGATAACAATCTTTCCAGTTGGCTGGAGGTCAACAAAAAAATCTTTCCAGATCTGGAATGCATAGGTTTAACAATGCCTTGCTCTAAAATTGTCCATAGATCACTGTCCATTTTGTGGCACATATTCTTACCCCAAACAAAAATAGTAGTGTGAGCAGGGTGCAAAACCTGGAGTACAGGGTTTTCATGGAGATCAGGAAACTCAAGCTGTCTCAATAGAACAAACAAAACAAGCTTGAATACAACAATTGGCTTAAAGAAGAATCAAAATGAGTTTAATTATGATCTTAAGACTTTGAAGGTTCATCACAGAAATGTGTTGTATCTCTCAACAACAATGAACGTCTTAATGCCACCTCCATCGGATTCAATTTCCACAGAGAACCACAGCACCACCTTGTGGATGCAAAAAGCAAAAGGACATTCAAATATGTTCTTATTACGGTATGTTTCTTTTATATTGTTGTATTTACATAGACTTTGTTCTTTACTGTAATAATATACAAGACAAACAACAACATATCAGATACACAATGTACATGTTTCTCACTGGCTTTGCTGTTGTTTTGTGCACCAAGCACGAATGAAGCATCACTACGCAATCAACATTGAAGGGCATCAAAGGATTAGTTCCAAATGTTCTGAAAATATTCTTAATGATGAAAATTACTTTATATTTTAAATATATTTAAAATGTACACACGTCTACATTTTTTTACAAAGAGTTCCTTACATCTGTGAAGCAAATTTGATTATTTTCCTCCTAAAAATAAGTCAATAAAAACCTCCACTCCTTAATCCTTAGCCAGTGTCTTAATTTGAACAGAAGATGGTGCCATTACATAAAGTAACATCAGCCTATATGTCTGTTGTAAATATCTGTCAGAAATTATTTCTTCCACGTTGTTTTGTATTTGTTATTGATATTAAACACATTTTTCAACGTTTGATTTTTTACCATTTAAAGCTACAGTGCAAAACCTTTACACAAATCTCACATCTGTTACTTTTTAGAGTTTTGTCTGTGTTGACATGACTGCTTTGCTAGAGCTGAAGAGCTGCGACAACATAGTGACCATACAGCTGAAGTATGTTGTGGTCTCTAATAGATAATACATCCACACAGACAACCTTTAACACATGTCAACCTGTCAGTAACAGCAGTAAGGCGACATCTGTGTCTGCTTTTAAACACTTCTCTCAAATCAGTGTTAAAACAGGTCTGTGTCTCTCAGTGTACTTCAAACCCCCGTGCTAACCTGGGAATCTTGGCTAGTGTGTACTCAAAGTGGACAAACGACACATTTCTATCCATCACTAACAGTAGTCCAAGCTACATTAGCTTAACTCTGAACAGGTACCATATTCTTGGGCCTGTCAGAGATGAGTTCACCTACAGCAGCAGTCATAATCGCATGTCAGCAGTATGTTTGTCATTATGCCTGCTGTCAGACAGAGGAGACAAAAGTCTCATACTGTAGCTTTAAGTGCGTCACGTGTCACAGAAACAGCATCCTCGAGTGCTTTTATAGAGACGTGTTTCACTAAAGGACCAAAAATTGCACTAAAAAAACAAGAGCTGTCACTCTTTCATTAGAACATTAATAAAAGAGTGTAAGCATTAAAAACAAGAGAAATGGACTCATCTTCTGCTGCTCCTCAACAGTAGAAGTAAAAGTGGCAAATGTATTGTTTCTCATTTTGATAATTATATACAATAGCAGCCTTTGCCTCCAACTTGGATGGCTAATTAATGCAGCCATAGCTAAATAGCAGCCTCGGCTCAGCAACTCTATCGTGAGCTTTTATGACAAACTAAAAACAGACACCAGTAAAATAACATTTCATTTTGAAATAGGCGTTGGGGCGTTTCAATCTTTCAACGGGTGACCCTCCGGTTGCCCTGAAATAGGTGACCACGCAGTGGCCGGTGAGTTCTGAGAGGAGTTAATGAGTGCATCCTTCATTTAGGAGTGGGAGCACCTTCCCTGTGATGCTGGCAGCAGGTACGTAGGCAGGTAATGTGATAACTCTCATTACATTAGTACTGTTGTGTTCTGCTGTGTTGGCTGCTGGCAGATTAGCCAGTGGATGGACAATCCTCTTAAAGAAGTCTGCATTAAGCCTCAGTGAGTGGCTGGGTGGCGCTCTCTGTCCTCTGCATGCCCCTCCCAGTTCTTTGTCTCTTTCTTTCTTTGGATGCATCCTCTTCCTGATGCTCCTTCCTCCCCTCTGTTTTTGCTTCTTTCATATATCTACATCTGTTCTTTTACAGCTTTTTGTCCACCTGCCTGTTGGCCTTGCGGAAAAGAGTCTTGATCTCTTCTGTCACCATTTCCTGCCAGTTATCCCTGGTTAACACAGAAAAAGGTGTTAGAAAACATCCCTGTGGTATTTCAAAGTGGACATGGGAATTTAAAGCAGCCACAAACACAGGAAAATAAGACTGTTAATAACCAAACTGTGCCAGAAAGCAACAATAAAGATGAATGCACCAAACAGAGAGGGCTTTCCCCAATCTGATTAGGAACAAGGTGATAAGATCAAGAGATTAAGATAAAGAGACTAATAGATCAAGAGCAATTAGAAAGATTCACAAATCAATGAGGACAAATTGCCAGTGTGCAGGTTTTAAAGGATGCATTTGGGTAACATCAAACAGACACAATCGCAGTAACATTTTCCACAGCACAAAACACCAGCGGGCATGCAGATCTAGTATACCTCCTGTGATTGGACTAAGAAGGTCAAGCCTTTTTCTGAGCTTTTTTCCTTCTGTACGCAGCTATATCCTCAGGTCTCAGCCCGTGATTGTCTTCCCTGAAGTAGCATGTGGACAGTGTGTATAAGTCCACATGTTATCAGTAGCAAGCAGCATGAACACTTCCTTAAACACATTTGCAAAGTTTGTTCAACTTCAGCACTGATCGCTCTTACCCTGGTTTAATCTCTGGTGGTTTTGGCAAAGGCTTTGTAAAGTTGGACTTCCCCACAAGCCAGTATGTCTCTTCAATACCTTTACCCTGCAAGAAGAGACAAAAACATGTGAGGCATTCCTGTGTAGACCGGTGTTATCAATCATTCTAACGATATACCAGGTGTTACCTTCAGCTCTGTCTTGCCACGGACATCTATTTTATAACCCTCATTAAGAGAATGGAGGATCTTCACAGTGCTCATATTTACATGGATTCTATAAGCTGATAAGGGAGATCAGATATGTATGACATTCAAGCACAATAAAAACATGACAATTAGCTGCAAACTGTGGCAGTCAAGGATACTCACGCAGCCCAGTGGATTCCATTCGAGAGGCAGTGTTGACGGTGTCTCCAAAAAGGCAGTACCGCGGCATAGTCAGACCTACCACCCCAGCAACACAGGGCCCTGCAAATCCCAAGTCAAAAACTAGGATTACATTAGGACAGAGACTAGTTCAACCACCTTGTTAAATATAGTATCAGGAGGTGATAATTAATTTAGCAGCAAACCTGAGTGGATTCCTATTCGTATTCTGACGGGCACGTCTGGCATGTGCCGCATATGGAAGGTTCCCACTGAGCTTAGGATGTTCAGTGACATGTTGGCGATCTCTGCAGCGTGCTTGTTGCCATTTCTCTTAGGCAGACCTGATGCTACCATGTAAGCATCACCAATGGTCTCCACCTGGAAAAAGCATAATATATTGCTGTAATGTAGACACAGTAACAAAGTTAGATTTTGGCTCATTTAGTTAATATTGCCTTCCGACCTTGTAGACATCGTGGTTGCTGAGTACGGCATCAAACAGTGTGTAGAGATCATTGAGAAGGTCGACCACCTCAATGGGATCGCTGAGTGAGGAGATGGTAGTGAAACCCACAATGTCGCTAAAGTAGATTGTCACCTGGTCAAAGTACTCTGGCTCCACTGTGGCGCCGGTCTTAAGGGCCTCAGCCACAGAACTGCACAGAAAGCAGGGAAGAAAAGAATCAGACGATCGGGTAACAGACATTTGCAGCACTTTCTGTGTGTGGGAGAGTATGGAAACTCACGGAGGAAGCATCTCTGACAAGAGCTTCTCCGTTCTCTGTTTCTCCACCTCCAGCTCCTCTGTTCTCTCTCTGATGAGATCCTCCAGATTGGAGCTGTACTGCTCTAGCATCCTCAGCATGGAGTCGATAATATTGGTTTTCTTTCCCTTATTAATTAGTTTGAACTGTAAAAATAACAGAGTTAACAAGTTATACTCAGTAAGTCGACTCAGAAGAAAACTGTTTCAGTGCAAACGTTGTTTTGTTTTTGATCTTTGAATTTACCCGGTCAAAGATCTCATCAAAGCTTGGTCTGCGGTCAGGTTGCTCACTCCAGCACTGCTTCATCAGCTGGATGCATTCAAGTGGAGCCTGGTCCGGAGCCACAGTTGGACGGCACATTGGAGGAGGCTTCTTCACCTTACGGATGATCTCTGGGGGAACAAACAGAGCAGATGGCTGTAAGTGTGGTGACTTGACGTGTCTGCTTCTCTGCCTCTTCTCTTCTGTGGTGAATACACACCCTCAGGCGGCAGACCCAGCATGCAGTATGGCGGCCCTCTGACCACCACCTCTTGAAGGATGATAGCAAAACTGTACACGTCTCCTTTGTATGTTCCTTTACGAGAGCTTGAAAGGTCCCGTAGGAACTCTGGAGCAGTCCAAAATAGATCTGAATGAAACAAAGGGAACATTCACTCACTGTAGAAAGCTGTGTGTGTTTTCAAATTTAGCTGATGTCTAATGAAACAGTGTAGAAAGTACCTTCAGGTGGAGGTTCTTCGTAGGGAGTCTTCTGAGACTCCAACAGCTCATTGAAGCCATAGTCTGTAATCTTGAGGACAAATCGTCCGTCTACCACACAGTTTCGTGATTTTAGTCTACCATGGGGAAAATCTCTGTGGTGAAGGTATTTCATACCCTGAAACACATTTCATAGTTTTGTTTATTTGTAAAGAAATTATCACACAAAACATCTCAGTATAGTCTCAGGATAGTGTGGCCTAATGTAGAAAGAGTTAAGTTATCAGCTCCGGTTATATGCACATGAGTTCAACTCACAATAACACATAGAAGGTTTGGAGTGGAGCTTAGTTTAGGTTTAAACTACTTACAGTGTGTTTTCTCTGCCTTAGGTCACTCACATATCAGCCCTCATTAAACTGCAGTGATGGCTTGTGTCTCATGCAGTGAATGTATCAGAACATACCTTAATAAGATCGAGTAAAAGTGAGGACTTGAACATCCAGTCTAATTTAACATCCTCGTTTCTCAGCAGGTCCTGCAGGCTGCCCCGAGAGCAGTGCTCCGTCACCACTGCATACATGGAGGAGTCAGAAAAGAAGCCCAGGAATGGATTCACGTTCTCATTTCTCAGGTCCTTCATCTGATAACATGGGACGATATAATCACCATTAATGAAATTTCTATTTTCAAATCTGCAAGGAAGAAAGCAGATTATACAGTTTATGTTACTTTACCTTTGTGAACATCTTTGTGGTGCTTTGTTTTATTTCCTTGAACTGTCCCTCCTCAAATTTCTTCAGCCACACCCAGTCACCCTGCAGGAGACGACACAATGTTACTGTAATCACACTACAGTAAGTGAAATGATTCCAGATCACATTTTAAAAACTCAGATTGTTATTGCTTTATATTACTAACAAGGTAATCACTCTCAGCCTATTAAAATGTGTCAACAACTCACTTCAAGCTACAGCTACAGCCTCATGACTTATACCTCATACACAGCAACATTGGTTGTCTCGTGGGTCACCGTCTGTATGCTGTTTACTGAGTGTGAGCGGTCGGCAGATTTCTCCTCCAAAACACTCCTTGACTCACTCAGGTCCTCTAAAGTGATTTTCTGTGTGACAAAATTCAATTAAACTAGCTGTAGAAACACCTCATTTAGCAAATTTGAGAACTTTGTATAATTCAATGTATCAGTGGTGCTGCTTGCCTTTTTGCTAAGCTGCGGATTGATGAAAGTGAGATCCTCTAAGTTGAGGAGGATCCTATTGGGACCTTTGACCAGCTGGATTTGTTGAAGTCTCCTCCTGCCAAAGAGATTTAGAAAAGATAAGGAAATCAGTTTGAGCAGGTTGCTTAGAACCTCTCCATCTTAGAGGTCATCTTTAGATAAAATCTTGGAGACAGCTGGCCACTGCTTCCTTTCCCTACATAAGACCCAACAGTCTCCCCTTCCTTCTCCATTTAGCTACTATGCTAACAATGCTAACACAGAGTGGCTGTGTATTAGAGTGAATAACAACGACTTGGAAAACTAATCCTTTTACATAACCTCTTTGCTAAAGTCAAACTCTCACATTTAATAATATGAATGTCCTTTTGTTTGATCTGTCTGTTTTAGTACCATTTTAGGAGGGTTTCTGTTTTTTAGCAGAAAGCATCTCTTTGATAAATGTGCATTTTTCTTTCTGAAGTATTTATAACGAATCTCTGTGGTTGTCACAGACAGAAACATAAACCGTGTTGGTGCAGGTCCTACCTGATATACAGACTGACAATGAGCCCTCCTATAGCCAGAGAGAGGATGACTGCTAACACTATGATGATGTAGGTGACCTCCACACCTGAGGATGACAACAAGTAACTTGATAGTCACAGGAAAAAGAGACAAATGTATAAAACACATTCAGTAAACTGTGAACAAACACAAAGCCCTGAGTGCTCCTACCTCCTGTGCAGATGGACTTCTCGTTGAACCAGCAGCTGGAATCAGATGGAGGAGGAGATCCACCTGGAAAATTAATGGACCTCCCAGCAAACCGAAGAACCCCTGCCGTTAAGTCCACCAGATAGGTCTGGTACAGCTCCCCATTTCTGTCAGTGTCCAGGATGACATAGCTGGTCTTGATGCCCCCGGCAGTGTCCACCTCCACCTTCTGGTTGAAGCCGGTGAAGCTTGTGTTCTTAGTGAAGTAGGCTATGTTGGAGCCTGAGAGCTGCATTCCTGTTTTCCTGGCATTGTGGATGGACTTGGCCAGCATGTATATGCTATTATAGATGGTTCCAAACAGTGGATTAACCTGCAGGTTAAAATGAATGGTTTAGTAGGGTAGCCAAAGAAAGCACCTTTATCTTTGTATCATACCAATTGTAAATATTTGTTTCTTTACAGTGTTACCTCCAAACGCTTCCTACCTGCTCTGCCTGCACTGGCAATGTCAGTTCCCCGTTCTTCTTGGCAGCAGTGAACGCATCGTTGAAGGACAGTGGCTCAGAGGCCACAGTGATGGTGAGCACAGCATCATAGGCCTCCCTCAGCCTGCTGTTGTTTTTCAGGGGGAAGTAGGAGACGTTGGTGTAGGGCACGCTGTACTGGAGGGTGTCGTAGGGCACAAAGACATATTTCCCCGAAGTCAGACCCATCGTTTGTGCCTTGAGGAGGAATGTGGCCTGCTGATCTCCGCCGACCAGGATGGAGTGCATGCACATAATGATGACTGAGAGAAAGGAAAAAATTATTTATACACTGATATATAATGCGCTATAATGCTCAAATGTACCTTTTCTGTTTGATACTTTAAGACTTATTTCATATTACAGTGGAAAAAGACTAACACTTAATGGACTGAATGCACCATGTCTCTCCTCTGCAGCCTATCACCTGGTATCACCTGCTGACCAAGAGGTGAAAACTGAACTGCCAACATGACTTCCTGATCAGATGGTGGAGTGATTAGTGGACAGAATATTCTGGGGGATTAAACTAAGACAGTTGATTTTTGGACAGAGCAGTGTCTGCTCCCTGTTTTATCATTGATCTCTCAGACTCACCCCTGACTTCTCCTGCGCCCTGAATCTTCCTCAGCGTGCTTTCAACCTCGGTCTCATTGATGCCCATGGCTGTAACCAGGCCAACTGGAAGTCCCTTATTCCTCAGGGCAGAAGCCACTCTCCCAGCAGTGTCTATCCAAATGTCCTCATTGGACGACACAACAACAACGTTTGCCCATCTGAAGTGCTTCAACACGGTGAACAACACATCAGCTGGAAAGGGCACCGTCCTGGCAAATGTCGGATATGTTGTGGCGCGGTCCAGCTCATAGTTAACACAGCCGTAGGTGAACAGGGCCTTATCCCAGGTCTTGGCCAGCAGGGAAGCAGCGATACAGTATCCCGGGTTGGTGGGGCCAACAATTGCATTGGCTGAGTTCTCATAGTAAATATACGCAGTGAGTGCTTTAGAAGTTTCACAAGGCTCCTGAAGGATGATGAAGTCCATTTGCAGCCCTAGATCCAAACTGAGGTCCCCGTTTATCCTGCTCACGGCGAGCCTGGCAGCCGCAGTGGGCAGTGCCCTGTAATAGACGGGGTCGCAGTTCCAAGGCCCCAACACCCCCACTTTGAATATCAAACAGCGGACACAGCAAGGGAACGTCAACACTCCCAGGAAGATCCATAACAGAAAGTTATACAAGGGCAGAGTCGGTAAAGTTGATCTACTTTTAAACACATAGGGATGGCTGGGCTCCCCAATATATTGCATTGTCTTTCCCGGGTGTCCACGGTTAGTGAATCTATGTGTTCACTATTGATTAACCTATGAATTAGACTGCTGACACCTGCAAAACGTGCACAAATAAAAGTCATTCATTTTTAAATTAATCAGTATGACAGACGGCTGAATTTAATTAAAGAAACTTACCATGTCTGTAATGCCATCAGGACGCGCAGCTTTGGGGACACTCTTACAGGTTCCCCACCCGGATCTGTGTTTCTGTCTCCCACATTAACTCACCATTCCCCCTTTAAAAACCCTCACCTATTCACCCCGGTGTCGCTCTGGTGAAGACACAGCCCGGTCATCGTGCTTGGATTACGGGCTGGGAGTGACGGGAAGAGCTCGGTGCGCCGTCTGTAGCGTTTGGAGACAACTTCAGCACCCTGGAGAGCTACTTACGTCCCGCAGTCAGCGTCTCCGAAGGCTCCCGCGCGTTTCCACAAACAGGACTGTTCACAGGCAACATAGCTCACAGAAGAACCAAAAACGCCACATATCTTCAGTTTAAAAAAAGTTTTGAGAGTATCTGTAGAAAAAAAAATAAGACGTCACATATTCCAAATCGACCTGTCCAGAAAATGCGTAAAGGTCCTCCCTGTAAACTATTTAAAGTGCAAGAAAAGGGAAGACTAATTTGTCCATTATCAATATAGGAGGCCAGTGTGAGCTACAGGCCCATTCAATCAAATCCCTCCAAAGTGACCCGGGGCCAAAACGTAAGTGTTACTCACTAATCCATTTTCAGTGAGGCACAATATAAGAGGATTGACAACAGGCCTTGGCCTTGTTGTTGTGCAGCTCTGGCCTGTTCTCTATAGTAGCTTATGATATTTTACAGATAAACAATGTAATATAAACAAATGTTTAAACATTTTCTGATCCTCAGAACATAGTGGGATGATTTTACTTTCCATGGAGACACCTCAGCCACACGGCATGAAGAGGACACCTGAACCATGTTTTAATTGGCCTAATATGCCCCACAGTACAACAGGTAGCACAGATTAAATGAATTGAGTGGAGGGGGAGTAATTAGAGCTAACGAAGGGCTTTCCCCTGTGGGTCTCATGAGTTCTGCTCTGTTTTGCCTGCGTCAGGCTTTTGTGCATCTTTTTGAAAAGTGATGCAGCCCACAGGCTGGTTGCCACAACATTAACATCATGACAGCCATGTGAGAGCTTAGATTGTACAGTGGTATCTTCAATTACAAAGGAAAGTGATCATGAAATGAGAAGCTTGGATGATTTAGGTTCTCAACAGCCATGTGAAACAGAAAAAACAAAGGTGGATTCTTTTAATGCTGTCACAAATTAAAGGTTTTACAATCTGAGGCAAATTCAACACTATCTTAAGTCATTCTGACTTAAGATAGTACCTAAGTACTAAACTATTACAGAAATGTAGCTTCCTGTGCGTGATGTGCATGGACTGAAAAGTGATTCCACCTTTGTTGACCCATATCCCACATAAGCTGAAGAGCCTCTTAAACGTAACACCTTGACAACGCTGTCCTGCATCCAGGAATAGAGGACAGAAATGATGAGCCAGCTCTATGTCCACCCAGTGAACTGTGAACACAACACAATGCTGCTCTTGAGACATGTGCTGGATGCTATAAAATGAATAACTTAAAATATATCTCTAGATCAAACTCACCCTTCTTATTATTATGCAGGAAAATAGGAAACACAGCAAGAAGGATATGAATGATTAAGCATGTCCTTGGACTGATAGAATATGTTGAGGGGGGAAAATGGTGAATGGAGACACAGAGCCTTTTTGCACACAAAGTCCCATCCTTGAACGCTGCTAAATACTGAAGGTTAAAACCGTTAAGAGGCATCTGTCTAGTCAGCTCATCATAATAATTATTCTATTTAGTAGGATTATGGTCATTTCTGACTACAAAGTTGTACTACCTGAGATTTTTTAAAAGAAGCACATGTATGATTAAGGCACTAACAGAGATTTATGAAAAAATATGATGGAGGATTTTACTCCAAATTTAATTGAAACAAGTAATTGTGATAATATCTATGGTAATAATACAGTAATTCTATCTCATTTACTTTCTTTTGTTGCCTTTATAGTAATAAATGGCTTCATAAATCTGTCAGCATATCTTTAGCTCTGGTGCCATCTAGTGGACATGACTTATAGTGCTTCTAGCAAGTTTATTTCTGTCATGGGTGAATATCAGTCTTCAGTCTATCAAATATTAACAGTAAATGTTTTATCATATTAAATTGCCTTTTATACAGTATTTATTACAGATAAATGCATTTATAATTATGATAAACTGCAAAGATGCAGTCCTTAGTAAAAATAAACCAAGACCATTTATACAACAATCATCTACCAGGATGTGTTTTTTCCTGGTGTCCTTCTGTGCAGTAATATGGGTTTTAGGTGTAGTTTGTTTTTTATTTCCAAAAATCACCAAAACACATCACTTATAGGCCTACATAAAAAACACTGCCTGCACATTTCTGCATATCAACCACACAACAAATTGTAACACAAAATTAAAATGTCAAAATAAACTCTCCATTACAAACTATACCTGTTCTCATGGGAAAAAATGTGTTGTGTATTTTCTAAATATTGGGCTGTTTTTTGTGTGTGTGTTACTGTATGGGTGTGTGCTGCGATGCTGTCATGCTCTCATGACTAAAACAATGGCTGAGGGTGGAAATGAAGGGTTGGGGGGCCCCTCAGCTTTGTGTAAGCAGCAACAGATGTTCTCCATAATTCATCACACTTGACCTATGTGTTTTTGGAGATCTATTAGTGTTACAATGTCTCATCGAACAGGGTGCAGCCTAAAACAACAGAAACAAAAGCTGTGTGTGTGTGTAGAAAGTACACTGCATAATTGAATTTTAAAACAACAGTGTCATCACAACATATTACAATTATCGATATCATCTCTATAATGAGGGCACACATCTAATAATGGTGATTTCATGCATGAACTAATATATTAAGTTATGTTGCTGAACTTTGTGACTTAATGTAAGACTCCTCTGTGTAAGACTTCCTGACCTTCTGACCCACAAATACCAGTACAAGACTATGCAGAGGATCCAAGCATATATGAAGAAGGGGCCACCATAGCCTACTGACAGCTGGGTAGGAAGGTGTTGTAGTCAGTGTCTGCACTATTCACCATGCAGTAAATATGGTTATTTCTGATGGCATTTTAACATCAGAGTCACTCACTTTTGGTATCAGCCTCAAGTGGTCATATTAGATACTGCAGTATTTTGCATTGGCCTCATTTTTTGCCCCAGAGTTTGCCTGAGAGACCCAGTTCAAACTGCGTCCTATGGTCCTACACTTGAACTTTTGTTCTACCATTGTACTTTGTCTGGTTGAAAAAAGTCCATATTTTCAACTGCAAACATAAAGCTGTTATCAAACATATTAACAATGTATCACAAAATAACAAAAGTTGTCTAAAAGGCACAGAGGCTCATTGTCTGCTGCAGGCTGAAACAGGAAAAGGCTGAATTTCCGTTCACATTAGCTGTTATCAGTTTTATCAGAACGTCAGTGGAGGCCAAACGAAACAACCCGCATTGTTGCGTAACAATGCATTGCAACCCTTTCTTTTCATGCGAGTTTGTTTGCACCGCTTCCACTAGAGTGCGCACCGATAAGCAGCGTCAAAACCACCTGAGAGATCAGAACGAGGCCGGAAGTTACACACGTGATCCTTTAGAAATAAAAGCGAAGAAATCTCGTGTCCAGGGTGTAGATTTTGTAGCCAACTAGACGGTTGATGTACTTTATTGTGAAAATCTCTGGCAGGAAGTGCTCTCGTGTCGCGTGTTTTCTGGCTTTGCGGTGGTAAAACGAGCCGAAGAAGCCAGGCAGGACTTTATGGGATGGGAACAGACGAGTGTGCCCCAGTGTTAGCAGCTCCTAACAGTTTATTGTGGCGGAGCAGACACGCTCAGAGACATCTGCGGAGCTCATGAAGACCAGCAGACAGGCGGGCCGCGGGACTGTGGAGCTCTGCGGGGGTCTGGAAAATGGGAGCGGTGAAGTGAGAAGCTGCTGAACAGCGGACTGTCTACGTGACAAAGTAAGTTGCTAGAAACACAAGCTAATGAGAAAAGTTTCTAACTCAGGCGCATTTTTCTCACTAGTCGGCTTCTCTTGAACTGTCCGGGAAATCTTCGTCTATCAGACGTGAGGACGCTGATGGTGCTCCGGTCAGATCAGATTTCACGTTTGCCTCAGTGTTTAAGAAACCGCCCCCGGTGTTAACTGACCGGGCGCTGGCGGTGTGCCGTGGTGCCGCAAATTATCCAGACAGAGGAAAAAGAAAACTTTACGGTGCGTGTGAAGTGTGCGTGTGTGACGGTGATGCGCGCAGAGGTTACATGTGGAGTCGTGCTGACAGCTAGAAGGGGCGGGGTTGACAATAAAAAGAGATCATAGCTGCACATAGAGATGAGCATGTGATGATTATTTGTGTTCTTCTAGCCGCAGAATCCGTCAGCTCGCAGCAGTGTTTGCCACGTACAGCAGAGAGAAATCTGATCTGCAGAGGTGCCCTGTGCTGTGTGTGTGTGTGTCTCCTGCTCAGTGCTCGGGCCATGGCGTGGTGCTTCACTTTTTGTGGTGAGGCAGAGAGAACTGTGACAAATGTGTCAGTTAGTCAGACTTTTATTTATAACATGGGAAAGGAAATGGACTTCAAAACTGACAATAAAGAACAGACACAAGAACTCTGTGTTTAAGGGCTGCTGGATTTCTAACAGCTGTAAGAAGTAAAAGTTTGCTGTATTATGACATTTCATTGTGGATTATTTCAACTACTGGATTGTGTTTTCATGTAGATTATATTAAGCATTAAGCTAGTTACAATTGACAATCCATAAACATCAGATATTTATATTAAAACACATATCTAAGCTGCCTCCCCTGACTTTGCCTTCCCTGATGTAAAATAAATAGAAGTCCTAAATACTTTAAATGTCCCTACTGTATTCCCCTAATGCTGGTAAGATACATAAACTGAAGAATTAGCATGTTATGGTGCATGTGAGGTAAAACATTTCCAGTGTGTTTGTTGTTCTTTTATAAATATTAGTTTTGTGCAAAATGGAGAATATTGAATCCACAGAACCTGGTGGCTATTTGACTTAGTTAGTTTGTTTGCCGTTGCTAGGCAATCAAACCATTGTTCTTCACCCTCTTTCTTCTTCTTTTTTATTCTTCCGTATGTTTTTTGGCACAGCATATCTTCAGCATACATTGAACGATTCCAGCCATCTTATGGTATTGTTCCAGCCTCAGATTCGTCTCTCTCATGTACTTTCTGAACTTTAAACATGTTTTTATGTCTGTTACACTGTGTTCTTGTGTGTTTGTGTGTGTGGTTCTTTTTCTAGTTATGATTATTATTACTTCAAGGAATGTGTTTAGGTTAAACTAATAACTGTTCTACACCACTCCCTCCAATCTTCTAAGCAAAGAGACTGAGAATCCATTCCTGTGTCTTCCTCATTGTGGCATTAAGCTGCGTTCTGGCCGACACACCAATAAGTGACAAGTTTGTAACTTGAGCAGAACCTCCAATTACAGCATCACTGCCAGAGCAGTATGGCTCTGCAACTGACTACAAGCAGGTTTGGTGGAGCTGGTTTGTCATTGGGTCATCAAGCTGCCTCAGGTTGCTGCAACAACAGAACCACTGAACTATAAGGACAGACAACTGGACTGATTTCTTTATTAACTACATAAGTAGTACAGAGACTGAGCAGCACTGTTACTCATTACACTCCAGACTACTTTAATACTACTTGAGTATGATGCTTAAAGAAGACTTCTACTACTACTTAATTTTATGGTAGAGTATCTGTGCTTTTACTCAAGTATGGGTCTTTGGTACTTTTTCTCTGCTTAAAAGGATTAGAACGCCATCCGTCTTCTAATTACACAGTTTTCAGGCGTCAAGTTGAAGATTAAAATGTGACAGAGCGGTCTCAGTGACACAAAGAATACATCAGAGCACTGGAGGATACTGAGCAGATGCATGGCTAGATGAGGTGTGACGTAAATGCAAATAGATGTGTGAAAAGAAAAAGCTAAGTAGATATTGGGTTATATGCACTGACTGCGCCTCCTCTCTGCATTTAGATAAGCACATTTGTGTTGTGCTTGTGGGCAATACAAGTGATGCATGTGACACATTTTATCATGCATCTGATAACACGCTTTCCAAATTGGATTATTACAATTATAAAGTTACACAAAACTTTGCATACAGTTGCAAGATTGGTTGCTACTGTAGGTGGGTAAATAAGTATACCACTAATGGCTGATAATCCTCAGTGCTTGTGCATGTGTAGTGCACTACTTTCCCAGGATATAAAAGTCTTCAAAAGACCTGAAAGTGAGAAGGTGTTGGGGCGGGATTTCACAGGCCTTTGCCAATTGCCCACTCAGGGCAACTAGCTGTTGAGTAATTGCAGTAGTTAGAATGCATCTGATTTGAAGGCAGCTCCTGCAGCAGTTTGCTGTTAGCTGAGATTTATTGGTGAGAAGTTGAAGCTAACACCTGGTGCTGAGAGAGGACAGCACTCACCAAAGCAGCAGATGGAGTGAAGGAAGCAGTAGGAGGGGATGGAGGGATGTATGAATGTGGCTGAAACAGGGGTGAGGAGCTGCTGTTGTCTGTGAGAGAAAAAACATGTGACCGCTTGGTTTTACTGACAGTTTGCCGTGTTTATGGTGCATATGGCTTCTATGTGGTTTTGTAACAAGGCAGCAGACTCGGAGGCCTGCAGTCTGTTATTGCAGGATGGACTGTTGTTAATGGCAGCCAAGAATGTAATGTATATTAAAAAATACTTAAGGGTTTAGACTTGATGTTCATTTTAAACCCGGACACCTCATTCATAATTCATTCATCATGTTTCTCCCCTGTTCTTGTTGGGATTCATTTCATGGTTGGACTATGTACTGTAGTTTGTGAAGAACTCAGTTGGAAAAAAATCCTGTTAAATGTTGTTCAGTGAGTGAAAGATCTGTGTACTCAGCCTAATTTGGAGTCTTAAAACTCGCCCATTCCTGTCGGCTCAATGCCTGCAGCTGGAGGACTCAGGTCTGTACTTACAACACACAATCAGACACACTCAGTCCCTTTCAGATAGCAACCTGAACTTTGACTTTAATGTTCTTATGTTAGTATGGACACACATTATCCACTTCACAAAGGAGGCAGTAGTGTCAGCAGGGGTCAAAAAACAAAAACTCTGCACAGAGGCTTTGACTAAACAGACTTTGACCCATAGTAATCAGTCTGCAATGTTAACCCACGAGTACTCTGTGCACTCTGTGCTCTTATTCTGTTGCATAATTTTAAAGGTTTAACTTTTCAAATTGCACTCTAGTTTTTGTACTTATAATTTACATTTCTATTTTCTGTAAATAATGTGTGTACTGTTTATTTTACCATCAGAGGTATGTGTTTAGTATGCTGAGTGCCTGTATATTGCTGCCGCAATAGCGAAATTTCCCAGCTTGGGATGAATAAAGTACTTAAACATTCTTAACCCTTTAGTCTATTAATGGGATTTTCTGCATACCTGAAAAAGTCCAAACATGAGGATTGGTATTTCACAGCTTCTTGAAGAGAACATACCAGGCATTTCTTGTAACACCTTTCCTTTTATATTAATTTGGTGCATGGTTTTTGCCAAAGTGCTCATAGTAATCAGTAAAATTGTATTGGCATGGAACAGTGGCAGCCTGATCAATAGTTGCAGTTTGATGTCTGAATGAAGGATCTTTCTTTTCTCACACGGTTATCTGGCTGTAAATCTGTGGATAGTATCTTCAGCACGCGCTCTGCTGTGTCATGCCTAAGCAACTTGACCATGACTGTTTATTTCTACGTATTGCACAACACTTAACCTCTAACCACTTTTCATACTTATTCGAGTGTGTGTGTACACGTAGCTTAAGTTGACTTGGATGGGTGAGCACTATTCAGCTGCACACAGGGACTGAGCGAGAGCAGAAAAAGGTATGACCGGCTCTTCTCTGGTTGAAATCAAACTTGTTGATATTAGAATGTTTTGCTTTTAATATATTTATATTAAGTGTGTTTCGCCAATTTATTTTAGAATGCGAAGGCTTTGTTTGCTTTATATACGTTGGATCTGACACTTCCTTTGTGTGTTGTTATCTCAAGTTCAGTTGCTGTTTTATTATTAAATCAACAAGGCAGCATCCTTTTTAAAAATGAGAAATTGTTTTTGTGAATTTTTTTGTGTTACTGCATCGAGGCTCAGAGGATGTGTTCATGATGTGCATTTTCCAAATGGGCACTCAGATTTTAATTTTTACAATCATGCATGCTCATTTTAGAGAGTTGAATAAGAAAGTGCAAATGAACTCATTGATCAAAGAAATTAGGTCACACCCGTTGGGAAGCCAAGAGCGAGGGAAATTGGGGCTACTTGAGTTGCACAAATAAAAACTTGAAGTCTTTTCACAAAGCTTAACAAAAGCCTTGAAGATGTTTTTTTTTATGTAGGTATGGCTCCAGTTTCTAAAATCACTAAACAGGTGTTCTGTGCAGTGGCATGGACAAAGTGTTCTAATCTGATCTGCCGATCAAGGCAGTGATTGTTCTCGTGTCTTTAGTGATGTGGTTAAAAAGGTCTTAATTGTAAATAATGAATTTGTTCCCTCTCCAGAGCATAATGGCACTCCTCCTGTGGCTCGGCCTGTCGCTGCTGGCAGCTGTCCAGGCCAGTGCTGTGAAAAACTGCCATCCTGGCTGCCACTGTGAGGTGGAAAGCTTTGGCCTGTTCGACAGCTTCAGCCTGACCAGAGTTGACTGTCGAGAGCTGAGTCCCAGCACATCCATGCCTGTCCCCATCCCACTGGACACTGCCCACCTGGACCTGTCCTCCAACACCATGGGCCCACTCAGCGACACCATGCTAGCTGGACCAGGCTACACAACTCTTGTTAGCTTAGACCTTAGTAACAACCATATAACAAAGGTAAAGTGCAGTAATAGAAGCATTTTTATTAGACATGTTTTCTTAGTTTGTTGTTTTTACTTGTTCTCATCTGTGTCATCATCAGGTAAGCCCCAATGCATTGTCCAAGCTGCGTTACCTAGAGACTCTGGACCTGAGCCACAACAGCCTGCAGAGCCTGCCTTTGAACTGTTTCTCTGGGCTGCCTCTGGCTGAAGTCGATCTCAGCCACAATAGCTTCCAGGAGTTCGACATGGACGTGTTTGCTGCTAAAGTTAATGGTGAACCTGTCAGCGTGGATCTGTCTTATAACAAACTAGTGTCAGTCTTCACCACTTTACATGGAAGAGTTTTACTTGTTCAGAGCTTAAACCTGTCAGCAAACCAGCTCCAGAGTGTTCCGAGCTTGGCAGGGCTTCCTCTGAGGTACCTCAATCTGGACTTTAACCCAATCACACACATCAAAGAGGGAGCTTTTCCTCAGCTGAAAGATGTGGTTTATTTATCCATCAGTGGCCTACATGAACTTCAGCAGATTGAGCCGAACAGCTTCAAGGGTCTTCAGAGCCTCCAAGTTCTGGATCTTTCCAACAACCCTAAGCTCAAGAGTCTAAGCCCTGCAGTGTTCAGTGGATTAGACTCACTGCAAGAGCTGAATTTGTCTGGTTCTGGTGTGGCATCATTGCCAACGAACATACTCACAGACCTGCCCAGCATTAAAAGTATCACACTGGGACAGAACACCCACTGCTGGAGGACACAGAAACAGGGACAGTTCCATCGGCAGATGGGGCAGGTCCAACATAACGAGGTTCTGAACTGTAATGTGGAGGGTGTTGTGCTGTGAGACAGAGTCTTTGGATATGGACCACTCCTTATAATCCTGATGCCAGAGCTGTGCCTTATCTACTTTGATATGCAAAACACTTTCTGTTGTGTTGCTTTCACTCAGTTACATTTGTCTTAAGGATTTAATGTAGCCTTCATGAATTCTTAAACCAATATCCTATGTGCCGTATGTTTTAATAGAAATGTAGACAGGATTTTGCATAGTACAGATTACTGATATCTAATTACACAGTCTAAACTGGTGGAAAATCTTCATAAATAAACTTAAAGTTATTTGTTTCATAAAGATACAAATTTTCATACTTTAAAACGGGGCCATATTAAGAGTTATTTGCACTCATTCCGCTTGTAGTATTTATTTAATAATGCACTCAAACATGGACAAAATGTAGTCCCGTGTAAAACAAGAGCTTAGCTCATAGTATTAGGGATAATTTGTCTGTTGACCACTAAGAGTTTGAATGTTAAGCTTAATGAAAACAGAAACAGGTAGAGAAATAAATGGTTTTGGAAGCAGAGGAAAACAGCAAACGTCTTGGCAGTGCCTGAGTCCAGTTTAACTGGTGGCCAACCACATTCTTAGTTATGCACACCTTAAAGCCTTAATGCAGTTGAAAAGAAATGTTTGTGTACAAATCCATTATTTTCAGAGCCAGCTTCAGGTAACCATTTGAGGAACTGCAAGTTTATGGCTGCTATTTCTGTTACTAGAGCTAATGCTTAACTCAGGCAACCAGCTGCTGGGTCATATAACTTATTCAAGGACCAGAATTCTTTTACTGAACATGGAGTCTTATACTTAACAAGGGTAACATTCATTCTTTTCCCACAAAATTAGTATGTAATTACTCAAAGTTCTATGAGCCCCGGACTAACATATTGTTTTGTTTTCATGGCAACACTAAATGGTTGGTTTAAAGCAGGGGTGCCCACACTGGCACCATATCGTGAATTCATTGGGAAAAATTTTCGGACACTACGACGTTGTCATTTTCTGTCGCCGTTAATTACGCCATTGTTGTCATAAATAAAACCTGCAGAGCTCTGCCGGCTAAACAAACTACACTGTTAGCAATTATAATATTAAACAAGCCAGCGCACAGATCATGATTGAGGGATCTTGTAAAAATACAGCGTGCAGCGCGACACCTTCGCTCTTCATCTGCATCCAGAGTCTGAACTTCCATCAGTCCGGCAGTACGGTCCTTTTTTTCTCGGCTACATAAACAAACACATAATGATGCAAGCCATCAGGAGAGAGTGGGACATCTGTGTTG
Source organism: Parambassis ranga (assembly GCF_900634625.1). NCBI lineage: Eukaryota > Metazoa > Chordata > Actinopteri > Ambassidae > Parambassis > Parambassis ranga. The sequence goes on along the minus strand of NC_041033.1, from coordinate 9,955,665 downwards.
TAAAAGATCTTTGGAGCACCGGATGATGGATGATAGACTAACAATAAAACATTGTCTGAATTGTACATGATCAGCCCGCACCCGTGCTGGGCACCCCTGGTGTAAAGTTGTTTGCAAATGAGTTCTGGTGAGCCTTGGCCATGGCGCTCATTGATCTGTGTTTTTGAGTGACAAACCATGCTGACCACGAGTCTACTCTGACCTGTCAGGTCATTGTCCGCATGACGACAGCGGTATGTGTTGGTGCATTGCGCTGTCGTGTGTAACCTTACCTTGGCATTCCTGTGGTATTTAGAGGACGTTCAGCCTCAAGACTGCACATTCGGAGGTTGTGACTTTTTTGGCTTGGTGCCCAAATAAGTGTTTTTAAAAGGAAATCCATATTTTGCAAATCAAATGAGCTCAGTCTCAATGTAAAAGTTTATATTTTTATGTGTGTAACTTTAATGTACATAGCTTAAAAATGAAACATATGGGTAATAAATTGACTATGCTCACACACCGACTGCTCTTAGTCTGCTCTATGACACGACATGGAACTGGCAACAAGTGTTAGGTGTCTGTGAAGGGAAATAAACAAAGCTAAAACTACAGAGAGGAACATGTGTCAGTGTCAATCCTCTCTTTAACAATTTGCTAAAAATCTAGCTTCTCAAAGCAGCGTGTGTTTTGTTTCCCCCTGGACTGACTTATGACAGGGTGTGTCCCTGCAGGACACGAGGAACGCTACTCTTCACTTTTTACCACTTGTATTTTTTGGTTTTATTTGTCTGGATACACAGACACATACTCACACTTAGGTCTTGGATGGTGAGTAGACACATAAAGGTTTGGCAGCTGCAACACTGGACTGGTGACCTGCCAAGTAGGTGACTGGGAAGCAGCAGAGGAAGGGAAAAAAGTGAACACGCTAGCTTTACAGATATCCTGTATGGGTTTGGCAATGAGTGGTAGTCCCATGAGACAGTGAAAAACTTCCCCATTCCCTGTTTTTATGACACAACTTTTACGCTTCAAGAAACAAGAAAGAATGAGTAAATTAGGGTTTTTGGAGATTGCATCAGACCTGGGTTGTACATATTAGCTCCTAAAGATGACCTAGAGAATATAAAAGATATTTGGACTTTAAACGGGTTAAAATTCCTTTAGTTGTCATGAATGTGTTCATGTCTCTTCAAGTGAGTGGAAGGCTGCCTCTGTGGATTGACCCCGTTGCAGAAAACAGTTCCAGATGTTTGTGTTTTTTCATCCATCTCGTGTTTAGACCTAAGGACCCAACCAGTTCATCAGCTCTGCTGCATTCACTGCTGCACTGTGAAATCACCAAGACAAATCAGGTTATACACCAAGACTTGGCTTGTGTTTTTCACTTGGTTCTAAGTACCGTGAATGTATTCAAGAATGTGAGATATGAAATTCACAACAACGTCTTGATGAGAGAGCTAACATGAGTGAAGGTCAGGTCATGTGTTCGTTTATACATTTCAGTTTGCTATGGATAACAACAACGCTCTGTCTCAACTGAGGCGTGCACAGATGTGTCAAAACCGGCACATCTGTGGTCATATCTCGTGAACTAGCTGGATGATAAAGAGGCTGTGTCCATGCAAACCTCCAGAGAAAACATAACAATGAAAAGAGATGTATATGGCTGACTAGTCAACGTTTTTTCAGCAGAAACCGTAACAGAAATATTCAGCACATCCTCTATAAATATACATATAAATATAAACCAATAGCACATTTTGTTGAATATCCCCAACCCCAGAAATGACACATGCATGTTTATGCCTGATGACTAAAACACACATCTGTGATGTCATGTGAATTGACTGAAGGTTGGAGGGAATGGTAGCTGTGACTGACAGTCTTCTTCAGGTTGTTGAAACCCAGTGAACATTACCAGCAATAAAAACAAGCAAAATGTTATTTAACTATGCTGTTTACATTATGGTGAAGGGGGGGGGGCATGTGAGTGAAGACATCCAAAGGTAACGTGCTTTCTCTTCAGTGGTCTAGTTCTGAGATGTAATTACATCAAAGCAGAGGGAAGCTTTGAAGTGTGTATAATTAATTCAGGCAGGCAGAACTAGGGTGTCTTTATTAAGTGCTCTGTTCTTGCTTGAACAACTATCAAACAAATGTAATTTGACCTTCCCGATTGGATCCCTTGAGAATCAAGTTATCCATTCTGCTAATTCACTTTGCTTGAACAATAAGCCGATGCAGCTCTGAATGCTTCGAGGCTTTACTTTTCATGCCCAAGGGGAGGCTGTGAAATCCAAGAATGTGCTCTAAGTCTCACAGCTTTTTGTTTTCTTTGCTTTACACACTAGTTGACATTTTGATCAAAACAATTTGTTTATTGTTTTGGTATCTTCATAATATTAGCTGATTGCATGGTCAAGAACTATTGTCTTATGGAGGCTGCCATGCTGAGTTGGCACAATCATTATATTGTTGAACAGCGAGGTGCTTTACTGGCGTAAACCAGAGCTCACTCCTTTAGTGCCTTTACATCGGTTTAGGTACTGTGAGGAGTAAGCACATCTGTGTGATGGCATCTTAACTTTTTTACACATCGCTCCTTTAAAGCAGCATCATCCTGTTTCTCATCTCCCTCCCAATGAGGACATGGATTAAAAGTCTCCTCTCACTGTTCCTCACGCCACACCACTGAATACTGACACACTGATTCTCTGAATGCCCTCTGGCTTGTTGTGCTGCCGTGACAATAGACACCAAGGCACTGTGTCAGCGAGATGCAGCTCAGCACAGAGGTTTAGTTTTTCAGGCAAACGTTAGATCATCTCAGGCCCCAAAGATCTACTCGTTTGTGAATAACAGCTGCTTAAGCCATTGTAGTCTGTGCCACTAAGTGATGTGATATTAAATGTGATATTAACTCGTTTTTCATATTTCTGACCATCAGTATTACTGAATCTACTGTTGTGACAATGTGACATAGCATAGCAGACATTTGTTTTTTTTGTCCTTGACCCTCCAGTAGCTAAATGTCCATGTGAGTCTTACTCTTACTGTTAAAAATACATCTTTGTTTTAACACTTCCCTCTCTTCAAATGTTTTATCTAGCCCCAAAACACTGCTGCACTTCAAAGAGATAATGTCTGAACGGGTCTCAGGACGCTGCTGTAAGTCATCCCTCGTCTCAGCAGTTGATGGTCAACGCAGGCGGATTTTCTCCACATTCCTTTATCCAGAAAGAAGAAGCACAGACACAGTGTAATGTCAGTGAAGCGTGGCTCTCCAAACACTCACCACTTCAGATTCTTTCTTCTCTATCCAGGGAAAAGGAAAAAGAAACAGGAGGCCATGACTAGAAGGCAGCAGAAAACAAACACAGTGGTGTTGATCCAGGCAGCTGAGAGAGAAATAAGCTGAACACAAACAGAAGGATTTTACAAAGCACACTATACCATCAGAGCACTGAAACTAGGCCGAACAAAACCCCCATGTCCCAGGTACACCACGCTTCCCTGACCTCATGTTGTGTTAGTTTGTAACAAGAACAAAGAAATATATATAAAAAAGCAGACCTTACATAAAGATGTCTCAGTGTAGGTCCAGTCATAGTGTTGCATCACCTTTTATATATTGGTGGTGGAGGGAGTTTCCCAGAGGATCATGGTTATACTTCGACTCTCCTCCATCTGGTTTCCATCAGGAGCTGATGTGCTGCAGAGGTTTTCCCCCGGAGGGTACTGCTGACGAAATTTTTTGTTGACCTCATTCACCTTGCTCTACAATTTTGTCAAGCATCGCTTAGAACAAATAAATACGTAGAGTCTGTGTGTTGAGGGGATGTTAACGGGTGAATTAAAATATGGAAAAACTGGAGGTTTATGGTTCATTTTCTGAGCATAGAGAGACATTAAAATTTAAGGTTTATGATCCTTTCAATTTGGCTTCAGTTCCAATCCTTCTGCAGTTTGGATGAGATGAAAGAGCTGGTTATGTTAATGACTTCTGACTAGGGCAGAAACAGGGAGAGATGTCCAACAGTGAGTGGAATGAAAAAAAAAAAGAACTTGACCTGTGAATTCACGAGGGCTGAAAGTGTCTTCAATGTTTCACAGCTCCAAGACAAAAAAAAAAACAAAACAAAATCTAAACACTTTAACATTTGGAGGCATGCTTGTTCACTTAAAACCATGTGTGACTGTGGAGTTTAAAACTGGGTTTTGGGCCAGAAACACTCTGAACATGATCTCAAATATTCAGGTAATGTTGATTTTCTGAGCTTTTAAAGTACACGCCTGGAGTCTCTGTAACCACAGTACCAGAGCCTGCTTCAGCCCGTGCTGTTTGTCAAAGACAATGAGCCCTCTTGTGTAAATGTTGTCTTTGTCATGTCTCTGCCCTCTTTGGGTTCTTTCTTCTTCCCTTTTTTTAAAATAAACTACAATTTCTAACAAAAACACACATTGGTTTCATTTGTGAGACATGCAGACGGTATTACATAAATAATATCATTTGATTAGAAACCAGGTCATATCAGTTTCTGTTACCTGTCATGTCAGAGATGGACACACTGGATCTGTGAGCTGGTAATGTAGCACACATCACGCAGTACCTTGGAAATGAGCAAATGAGGTGACTGCTTCACTGCACTGTAATTACATCCACATGATTGGGCCTGTGGATTATGCTGTTGGCTCAGGCTACATGGTTTTCTAAACTTTAGATATACTTTAGTCAGCTTTTAAAACCTGAACTGCCCATAAACAAAATCTTGATTCTGTGAAAACAGCCTGAAAAACTGCATGGTAAAGAGACACTGTATATAATTACTTGTTTAGCATGTAAAAAAAATGCAATTTCCCCATTGTGGGACTAATAAAGGTTTCTTAATCTTAATGTAGTTTGTTTTCTCCATAATTTAACATGGGTAGACATGTGGTAGAAAGTTTGGTGTTTTTTCTCAAACTCAGCAGATTAAAAGTTGTTGTGGCTTAAACCCGAGAAGTGAATTGTTGGCAGGATGTAGCACAATAATTCCGCAATTTCAGCCGTTTAACCTGTCCTGGGATTTTTCAGAGGACAAGGACTCACTCAGACTGTTAAGGAGGAGTGCCCTCTAGTGGAAAAGACATGTAACTACACAGTAATTACAGGTTTAATATAACCATACAAAATGACATTTTCCCAGAGTGCCTTGTTTTTTAAAGTATACTACTGTTTTAATGGCAGCTTATTACTGTCAGAATTTGTCTGTATTTTTTACAGTGCTATGACATTTGAAGCTAGTATTATTGTGTATCATTACACACATGGACTGAATTGTAAGATAAGATGTAATATTTCAATCTAGTTAATGAAAATCAAAATTAAACAAAGTTGTCGTTGGCTGTCTGCTTTATGGAAACAATATTGGCTCTGTTGTAAAAAATCCCTATATCCCCCATCCCTATATAAGTGTGATGTATCAGCAAATAGGGGCAAATTTTGAGGAAATAAAAAAGAGGATTTGTCAATTTATAAACAATATTTATTAAAAAATGTAATAATAAAGAATTAAAATAAAACTATATACAATAAAAAATCTGAACAAGAAACAAAGTTTTTGTAAATTAAATGTAAAATAACTATTTACAAGACAAAAAATTGTGAACAAGCAAAAAAACTATTTACAGAAAAACGTAGGACATTGGGAAATGGAGTCCATCCTCTGTAGAAACACAAACACAAACATGATCAGTCCTCTGTGACACTTTGTGTGTGTCCACCTGCATCAAACAGCATATTTACCTGTTGTGGCTGGAGTCCTACTCCTAACTCTTTTCCTCTTTTTGCCCTAAAATCAAACACATCACACACATTACACTCTGTTTTCACTGTCTGTGGAGGAGTTGTGTCGTAGTTGTATGTGAGCAGAGTGTGCTTACATAGTTGTCTGCAGACGACCACTCTGGGTACAGCTGGGCGTGGAGCCACCGCTCTACCTCGGCCTCCTCATAGTATTTCGCCTGCTCCTCCTTTGATAGTGAATTCCACTGTGGACAGACGACAACTGACTGTCAGCACATGTACTAAAACACACCTGCAGGCCAGTAGTACACAGATATGTGTTTCTGCTGTGTGTGTGTGTCATAAAATCAGAAAATCCTTGTTAATATTGATGCCTGTGGCCATTAAATGAACTGCAGTCAGCATTCTGAGGCTCGTAGTGTCAGATCAGTGCTGGCTAATAGCTTCCAAAATGCAGTGGATGACATCAGTTCAACCAAACTCTTGATCCAGAGTGTTTCTTACCATCTGTCCCACAGCTGCATTCACAGCCGCACTGCTCTTCATGCCCTTCTCAGCAGAGACCTTGGGCCTCTGCTCATTGAGGAAGAGCATGAAGGCGTTCCTTGGCTTTTTAATGTGCGGCTGTGACGCTGATTCATTCTCATGTTTTCTTCTTCTACAGGGACAAAACAGGAAAAACAAAAGTGAGGACACAATATACCACTGTGTGCACATGTGAGGACACAAGTAGGCTACATTATGACATTAAATACAATTCAAACTCATCTCTGGGAAGCTGTTCAGCTGCATTAAAGCCCAGTACAAAGACAGAGATTATAATAATGATCACACAGACCTGAACACCTGATCATTGATGATTTCATCATGATCAGTCACATATTGTCTAAAAGCAGCATCAGCAACTTACCTTGATGTGGTGGGGAGGGGAGGAGCAGCAGAAGGCGGAGGAGGAGGAGCAGCAGCAGGAGGAGGAGGAGGAGCAGGCTCCACAACAACAGGCCAGTAGGACAACTGTCCGCTCCTTTAGACAGAGACACAGATGTCCATGTTAGACAGCAGCAGCCATGTTTAATCATACTTTGTTTGTGTGATTTACTTACGGTTCAATAACAGAAACCAGGCCGACGTTGTCCGGCAGCTTCACCACTGGATGTTGAAACTGAGGACACAAATGTGGAGGTGATTAGACAAGTTGGTGTCCTCTGTCTGCTAAAGTGTCATAAGGATCCCGCTGAGGCTCAGAGAGTGTGTATTCAACTGTAAATCGGATTCACTGTTACACATGATCAGCCTCTGTGGGTCTGTGATTAGACTGTGTGTGGTTACTGCATCTGAAGCAGGGACAGGTGGAGACATGGTCCACAGTGTTACTGACAGTTCTGATTACTGTTACTTCAAAAAGGTGTTTAGTAGTATTTAGTGTTTCATTTTGAAGGTTTCTTGTGTTTCATACTCCGTCCTCATGAGGTCCAACTGTGTCTGCTTCCTAACTTGTGTACTTTGTGTTTTTATACTCAGCCCTTCCTCTTGTCTGATGCTGCTGTTTCCAACAACCAAACAACATGTATTAGTGTGTTTATCGAGGGTCTTACTGTGTTCCCAGGTGAAGCTGCTGCTGCTGCTGTGGAGCTGCTGCAGGAGGGGGCAGGGGACTCATGATGGTACTGCAGAGAGACAGGGAAGATTGAGCAGACATAACACACTCAGAGTCTGCCTTATTTTGATGTGGAAATAACTGAATGGTCAAAATTCAGACTTTTGTGTGGGTCAGGTGTTTTTGTCTCTGTCCCTGACCTCCACTTTGTGTCTTACCTGTCCCTGGCTGGCTCCGGTGTCCAGCTGTAGGTGGATGTCCGGTGAAGCAGGCACAGGAGGAGGAGGGGGGTCGGATGCACCATCTTGAAGCAGATCCAGAACCGCTGCTTCAAGAGAGGACACAACCTCCCCCCACTCCATCTCCTGCACCATGCTGTCCACTGTAGGCCAGAGGTCCATTTTAAACTGTGCAGGGAACATTTGAAACAATTTGGTTGATTTTGGTTTGATTTTGGTTTATGTTCAAACTATGGATCAGTAAACACAGTGAAATTATAATTCAGCAATAAAATCATTAAGTGGCTTCACCTTAACTTACAAATGAAAATGCTGCATCAATAATACTCCAACATGGTTTAAGAATTGTACATTATACTCAAAGAATATATTTACATTAAACATTTAGGGAGAATATTCATGTACATCAGTTTTAAGAGTATTATTTAGCTGTTACAGAGGTCACATCAGCAAATGAGTCTGAATGAGCTGAAAGTGTCTGTTAGTATTTACCAGATGTGGTCAGTGATGGCTGGTCACTAAAGGGTCTTCTGTTTGTGAAGGCCTGTTAAATATATAGACAGTGTGATGTGTTATTATTCAAATAAAATGCTGTTAACATTGATTTTATCTTAATCTGCTATGATAATAATAATGATAATAATAATAATGATAATAATCCCATATTTCAATGCATATTCAACACTTCAAACAGAGCACATTTGAATCTAAATATAAATCTTTATCTATATGTTCAGATTTTCAGGAAGCAGCTCATTTAGTTGTATCTCTAAATATTTTCTACATTGGTGTTCTTAGTACAAGATATAAGTACTATTTATTAAATAATGCAATTTAAAAATCTCCACAATATCCATAATACTCAAATATTGAACCCTTTCCTTTAAGGATGTCCCGATCAGGTTTTTTTGCCCTCAAGTCCGAGTCTGAGTCATTTGATTTTGAGTATCTGCCGATACGGAGTCCCGATCCGATACTTTCAGGATTCCCTATAAAGGCACTCATTGCAGCAAACCCCGTGTATGTGTGTGTCTCTGTGTCTGTGTCACACTGTGTCACAGCTCATCGAGGTCTCGAACCCAGCACCTCTCGCACCAAAAGCAACTGTCATACCCCTACACTACAAGACGCAGCGCCACCCTGCATAGAAGGCATTAACTTTGACAACCCTAATAAATATATATCCGAGTCCTGATCGGGAGGTAATGTCCGATCGAGTCTGAAATCACTCGGACCCGATTTCCGATCGGGACATCCCTACTTTCTGTACTATTGCATTGATTTAACAGCTGTAGTACAAGTTCCTTTGCTGATACAGACGTTACATTATATTAATATTCACCAGCAGCACTTAGGAAGAATATCTGTGTGTACCATCAAAGTGCATCATTCAGTTGTTACAGAGGTCAGATCACTACATTAGTCTAAATGAGTTTAAACTATCTGTTAGTATTTACCAAATTCCGTTGTTCAGTTGTTGTCAATCTGTTGGGTTTACTTCTGCAGGAGCTCAAAAAAAGTAGCTTCTCTCTCTGTGTACTTGCTGTGGAAATGAACAATATTCAAAACATAACATAACAACATTCTATGGTTACTGTGCTGCTGTGACTTTTTAAAACTTCAAAGCAGTTGCAAGGCAACAAGTCCTATGACATCATTACATAGAATTATTGTACATTATACACAAAAACTCACAGTTAAGAGCAGGAGTGAAATCTGAATCCTTCTGTTTTATGTACATTTTCAAAATTAATGAAGAATTTGTCTTTATAGATATTCATATACACAAAGTGTTTTAGCTTTAGCTACAGTGTGTAGTGTATGTGTGCATTACTTTCAGCTTTGTTTGCCTGTCATGATGAGGGAGAGTTAACTTTGTACAAGCAGTGAACTTCAGGAACTTTGCAAACCAGTGCAGCCAATATTAGGAAAGTGTCACTGTATAGGCTCATAATGCTCAAATGAATAGAAACTTGCAATAACTCCTTTGTTCAGGTTTAATCCAGAGTGTTATCTGAGTGTGTGCAGCACGTTTTCACAGCAATGTGCAAAAGGGGAGTTTGTAAACATCAACAGTCTTTCCATGGTCAGGATTTTCAGCAAACAGTATTTTGTCCTCCACTCTTTGTCCTTGTGACGGCCCTGTGTTGGCCTCTCAGGGAGTGTTGTTGCTGCTGTCTCTCTCCTCTTGTGTGTGCAGGAGATTGCTGGGTGGAGCTGATCCTGAGCTTATGCAGCTCACCTGTGCTGACGAGCTGGAGACGGTTTAAGAGGACCCAGTCTGTTTGCTTCATGCTCTCTCTCCCCATCTGGCCTACTAGGAGGGCTGCTGCTCTATCTGTCCTGCTGCAGGCATGGCAGTCATTTTGCTTGCACATTTCCATATTTGTCAATTGTTGGTATTCAACTACTTTTCTTTCTTACAATAAATGGTAAAATGGTTGAAGATGTGTTTGGCCTCTAAACTACACATTATATACCTACATGTCACAGATTATCTAGAATAGTTCAAGAAAGTATCTAAAGATGAACATATTTACTACTGTATAAACATTTTTGTAGTAAAGAGCATGATATGAATGTACAGTGTCTGAGTGACTGTTACTGGTCAGAGTTCAGTAGTTTGATTGAGACAGGCAAGAATGACTTCCTGTGTCTCTCAGTGGTGCATCGTGGGTGTCGGAGTTTGTTGCTGAGTGAGCTCCTGTAGCTGGTCAGCACAGTGTGGAGCGGTTGGGAGGGACATTCCAGTATGGTCTTTATTTTGGACAACATCCTCCTCTGACACACCTCTGTCAGAGAGTCCAGGTCCCACAACATGGCCGCCTTCCTGATGATTCTGTTGAGTCTGTTGCCCCAGCAGACAACAGCATACATGATGGCACTGGCCACCACAGACTCATAAAACATCCTCAGCATCGTCTTGCAGATGTTGAAGCTGCCTCAGAAAGTAGAGGCGACTCTGGCCCTTCCTGTAAACAGTGTCCACGTTTTTCCTCCAGTCCAGGTTGTGGTCCAAGTACATTCCCAGGTATTTGTACTCCACCACCTCCACACTGACCCCTTTGATGCTGCTAGGGGTCACTGGAGCCTTTGTCCTCCTCAGATCCACCACTAGTTCCTTTGTCTTTGTCACATTGAGCAGTAGGTGGTTGCTCTCGCTCCAGGTGACAAAGTTTTCCACCATGACCCAACCACTGCAGAGTCATCAGAGAATTTCTGGAGGTGGCAGGTCTCTGTGCAGTAGTTGAAGTCTGTGGTGTAGAGTGAAGAGGAAGGGAGAGAGGACGGTCCCCTGTGGAACCCAGGTGTTGCTGATCAGTCTGTCTGACATACAGCTCTGTAGGCGTACATACTGTGGTCTGCCAGTCAGATCGTCCACCATCCAGGACAGCAGTGGGGCATCCACCTGCATCGCTGTCAGCTTCTCAGCCAGCGGGGCCGGCCTGATGGTGTCAAAAGCACTTCAAAAAATAAAAAAAATGATTCTTATAGTGCTTGCCAGCTTATCCAGGTGGGTGTAGACTCTGTTCAGCAGGAAGATGACAGCGTCCTCAACTCCTAGGCGGGGCTGGTAGGTGAACTGGAAATGCTTTATTCATTTATTTATTATTTATTTATTTATTCATGGTGCTTATACAGTGTGTGTGTGTTTGTGGGCACTCACCAGTGCTCTGTCTCTGATGTTATTCCTGGAGTTCAGGGCTCCTCCGCTGGTGATGGTGGTTTCATACAGTGCATAACCGTATGACTGACCACTGTTGTTGTTGACAGGCAGATTCTCCATGTTCACCGGCCTCTCTGACATGTACGGCTGGTTGCATGGTCATAACAGATACAATATTTCAACAGATACTGAAGTAGAATTCGACCCTTAGCTGTGGTAGAGAAGCTACAATCACAGTTGGTGGGAGGAAGTTACATTTCCTAAAAAAAGGAGTTCATGTTGACACCTTAATGCAACAGGCAGGTGTGTGATATGTATCTTGAGCACAAGCAGCATCTGGCTCTTCTGGACACAGACTTGTGTCCTCACATGTGCACACAGTGGTATATTGTGTCCTCACTTTTGTTTTTCCTGTTGTGTCCCTGTAGAAGAAGAAAACATGGAGATTAACCAGCATCACAGCTGCACATTAAAAAGCCAAGGAACGCCTTCATGCTCTTCCTCAATGAGCAGAGGTCCAAGGTCTCTGCTGAGAAGGGCATGAAGAGCAGTGCGGCTGTGAATGCAGCTGTGGGACAGATGGTAAGAAACACTCTGGATCAAGAGTTTGGTTGAACTGATGTCATCCACTGCATTTTGGAAGCTATTAGCCAGCACTGATCTGACACTACGAGCCTCAGAATGCTGACTGCAGTTCAATTAATGGCCACAGGCATCAATATTAACAAGGCTTTTCTGATTTTATGACACACACACAGCAGAAACACACATCACTGTGTACTACTAGACTTTGGTGTGTTTTAGTACATGTGCTGACAGTCAGTTGTCGTCTGTCCACAGTGGAATTCACTGTCAAAGGAGGAGCAGGCGAAATACTACGAGGAGGCGGAGGCAGAGCGGCGGCTCCACGCCCAGCTGTACCCCAACTGGTCGTCTGCAGACAACTATGTAAGCACACTCTGCTCACATACAACTACGACACAACTCCTCCACAGACAGTGAAAACAGAGTGTAATGTGTGTGATGTGTTTGATTTTAGGGCAAAAAGAAGAAAAGGGTCAGGAGTAGGACTCCAGCCACAACAAGTAAATATGCTGTTTGATGCAGGTGGACACACACAGTGTCACAGAGGACTGATCATGTTTGTGTTTGTGTTTCTACAGACTGAGAGCACGGACTCCATGTAAAGAAGTTTATTTCTGTAGTTTTGTACGTAATTGTTTTTTGGCTTGTTCACGTTTTTTTGTCTTGTAAATATTTTTTTTACCTTTCATTTACAGAAACATTCTTGTTCTTATTTTTTATTGTATATTGTTGTATTTTAATTCTTTATTACATTTTATAATAAATCTTGTTTATAAATTGACAAATCCTCTTTATTTGCTGATAAGTCACACTTATATAGGGAAGCCATTTTTTACAACAGAACAAATATTGTAACCGTAAAGCAGACATTAAAGGACCTGAGTCTCCTTAGGAGATACAGGCGACTCTGTCCCTTCTTGTATATTGCCTCATAAGCTCTGTTTGAACAAATCAGCAGGTTTTCAGGTCTGCATGGACACACAAAGTTGACTGTCAGTCACTTCACCATGTGGTCATACACTGCATATATATCTGATGACATGAAGCATCAAGATAAGCAAATCTTACAGATGTTACAAAATCTGAAATAAACAATGGCTTCTGTAAACCATAAGACAAAAAGGTGGCTATTACTGCAGGAGTGCCTCTCATTAGTTATCACCATTTGAATGTAACAGTAAAAGTGAAGCCACACCTTTTGGGTAATGGCAGGTTTGTATCCTGCTGCTGCTGATAATAATAATCATCATCATCATTTGTGCTGCATGTAATCAAACAGTTCTTCATATCACACAGCTCATTTTGGGCTCTACTACCACATTTCAACAGTGAGACACAGATAAATTGACCTCCTCCTGATCAGAGGAGCAGTGAAGTGAAGCCTTAAATGCACGGCAGCTATTAGGTTAACTTGTTATGGAGATGTGAGGGAGCTGCAGGCATCCCCTCACTAACTCAGGTGCCCCTATGTGTTTGTCTGTTTATTCATATGTGTGTATTTATGCATTGTTGGGTTTGAGTTTTTTTATTGTACCTGACCCCTCTCTCTCTCTCTCTCTCTCTCTCTCTCTCTCTCTGAGGTGCTCTGACATCAGCGCAGTTATGGAGGCACGCCCATCAATGTGGACACATGTGATTATAAACTGGTTAAGGAGGCCATTTTAACCAAATATAAGATTAATGCAGAGGTGTATAGACAGAGATTTAGTGACTCTGAGTTTCAGTGTGGTGAAACTCCTCGGGAGTTCTACAATCGGCTTAAAGACCTTGGAGTATGGACCAAGGAACTAAACCCAGAGTCACCCCAAGAAGCTGCAGTGCTGGTGGAAAACCTCCTAGCTGCAAGACGAGGCCCAACATCTTTCCGGCATGACCCTTGCCCGAAGTCCAGCGTGGGGCAGGGTAAGTCTGTGGGGCTGGGTGTGGGTGGTGGTCCAAGTCCAGCCGTAGGGTTAATGAGACCTGGAGAGAAAAATGTAACTACTACTACTACTACAGCAGATAATGGAGGTTAAAATTAATGGAGAGTCAGCTCAAGCACACAGGAAGTGTGCAGACGTTGGTCCATTACTCCATTTTAAAGGACCAGTGTCAGTTGTGAGGCCCAGGTCTAGATATTTCTTGTGTGCATGGAGACCACAAACTTTATCCAACAGCAGCTGTATATGTGGAAGTGGGAGGCCAAACGAACCTATTAACAGTGGGGGTGGTGAAAAATCTTGCCCATCAGGTTATTTTAGGTCAGGATATTCCCATACTGAGGGAGCTGGTCCAATCTTGTAAGCCAGTTTGTGTGGCGACAAGGTCACAAAAGCAGTCTCAGCTATGGAAGAAGGGGGGCAGTGCTGAGGACCAGGTTGAATCAGATGGGGTGGTTCAAAGCAAGCAGCAGGTTACCCAGAACCCAGTTAATACTGAGTCAAGCATTTTGTCAGAGCTGCCTTTTTTGACTCTGACATTCTCTCCAAAAGCTCTGCTAGAGTAAAGAAGAGTAAGCGCCATAGGAGGCAGGATAAGATGCAGGGTACTGTAAGGGTGAAGTCGAAGGAAATACTGGACCCTGAGGTGGACAGGGTCAACTTACCAGGTGACTTCAAGCAGCTTCAGCAGCAGGATGAGTCTCTGCAATGTGCTTTTAAGCAGGCAGTTTTAGTGCAGGAGGGTGATACAGCCAATGATGCAACTAAGGAGGGTTATATCCTGAGAGATGATTATTTCACGATCCGGTGAGTCAGGATCAGAGAAGCTAGTTGTGCCCCGAGTTCAGCGGGAACAGGTCCTGAATTTGGTTCATAATATTCCATGGGCAGGGCATCTGGGCTTTAAAAAGACCTATGACAGGATTGCTAGTTGGTTTTACTGGCCAGGTGTTCTTAAGGAGGTGCAAGATTATTGCCAGTCATGTTCGGTTTGTCAGCTGTCAGGAGAGAAGAATGTCCCCAAGTTCCCACTGCAACCACTTCCCATCATTGATGTCCCTTTTACAAGAATAGCTATGGATATTGTGGGGCCATTGGAGAGGACACAGTCAGGGAACCGGTTTATTCCGGTATTGTGTGAATATAGCACCAGGTACCCTGAAGCTTTCCCCTTAAGAGACATTACTGCCAAACAGCTTGCTTATGCGCTACTCCAGCTTTTTTCTAGAGTAGGCATCCCGTCAGAGATATTAACAGATCAAGGGACAAATTTTCTATCAAATACTCTTGAGCAGGTTTACAGGTTGTTGGGGATAAAGGGTATTCGGACCAACCCCTACCACCCAAGACTGACGGCCTGGTTGAGAGGCAAAGTGTCAGGGGGGGATTGGTGGGGTGCTTCTGCAAGGAGAAGGAGAGGAGAGGAAGCCAGTGGCCTACATCAGCAGGAAACTGTTTCCCCGGGAGACTCGGTATTCAGTCGTGGAGTTGGAGTGTTTGGCTATTAAGTGGACAATTGACAATTGATTCAAGTACTACCTGCTGGGGAGAGAGTTTACACTTGAGACGGACCACAGGCACTGCAGTGGCTGGAGTCCATGAAGGACACCAACAGCTGGATCACAAGGTTCCTGTCCTGTTCCTGTTTAGCATTTGCTACGTTCCAGGGAAGACCAACACGGTGGCTGACTTCTTGTCCCGCAGTGATGTCTGCGGGCCTTCCGAAGGGGAGGGAAATGTGAGGGAGCTGCAGGCATCCCCTCACTAACTCAGGTGCCCCTATGTGTTTGTTTGTTTATTCATATTTGTGTATTTATGCATTGTTGGGTTTGTTTGAGTTTTTTATTGTACCTGACCCCTCTCTTGCTCTGAGGTGCTCTGACATCAGCACAGTTATAGAGGCGTGCCCATGAATGTGCTGATCAGGCCCTGATGGAGGCCTGGTGTGGCAGATCAGGCTTGTTGGGGCCTACTATGTGGATTGGAGAGAGAGGGAGGCTGGAATGGATTTATTTGTTCTTTTCTTCTCTATGTTGGGTTAAATTAATTATAATATGGGTTTATGGGTTGGTTGTTTTTGCCTATTTTTGTGTACATTTGTTTGGTAATTAGACTGCTTTGTATGGTTGAATATATTGGGTTGTGGTTTCTTTCCCCCCCTTTTTGTTTGGTATGGAAGGGGAGGTAGTTTTTATAAATATGGGAGGAATGAGTTTTCGGCGGGCTTTTCTTTGTGTTTGTGTTGGAGGAGGGGTTCCCTGGCTGTTTTTTTTTTGTTTGCTTAATTAAATTTAAACTGAGCTCAACATCCTGGTCTGTTGTGCTGGGTTTTTTTCTCCAGAGGTATAACTCAGTGGCCGCTGTCATCCGTTTTGTGTCAAGTTGCAGCTTGCAACTTAACAGGAGAGATGTCCACGGATCAGCAGGTGAGACAGGTGCAAGTGCATGGCTGATCTGTTTGCACGGCACAGTGCTACAATAATATAAAAAAAGCATTCAAACATGGAGCAAACAGAAGGTTAGCAAACTGTAAACATATGATGTGTCAGTGGGCGGGTGTTCATCTATGTTCACGCATTAGGAGTCGTAAGACAAATGGCTAGCTTTATAACCGTTAGCCTTACCTTGTAAACTGATAAACAATAATCGCTGCAGCAGTGATGCAGAGCAGGAGGAAATATCTTTGTTTTAGGGACAGACGAACACCAAACACCGACGAGCATGTGACACGTTCTCCCTCTGCTACGATTCTCTTAAAACACACATCACAGTACGGCCCTCTTCTAAAACATGTACTGTCTGAAGTACAGTCGTGTCTGTTATGTAAACGTCATGCTAACCTCATGCGTGCCTGTCAAAAACTGACATGCTAGCGACGATGAATTTAAGCTGCCACAGAACAGGACTTCCGGGATGAACTGTCGACCAAAAATGAACACAAACATGGTCAATGAAAAGTAAAAGTTACATCTGATCAGCTGTGCTGGATAATATGACCTGTAATGAAGGCAGCGATAGTTGTAGAAGTCTAAAGTCTACCAACACTACTACTTTCCACTCTTAGGGACCATCAGAAAAATACGGTACAAAACAAAAACGAAGAACCTGTCAAACTTTTAGACTGCCAGAAGGGAAATCACTTAGGAAAGTTTACACTTGGGGAATAGAGCACTGTGTGCTTAGAGTGTTAAAGGTAGGGAAGGAGACTTTGAAAACTCAGTGAGAGTCAGCCAGATTTTGAAAGTAAACACACGCCCCTTGGTTGCTTTTGAATTGTGAAGAGAAGATACACTAATTTAACAAAAAGTGCATCAGAATGAAATCTCCTACCCTACCTTTAAATGTTTATAGTCCTGTATACATTCCTGTGGTGTTTTTCTATTGTATTTCTGCTGCCAATCTCAAAAGCTGCTGTCTGATTGGTTAATTTAGATCGTGGGCTTGTTTAACATGCGAAGAAGAAGGGAGCCAGCAGGTAAAAAAACAGAGAAACTAACTATACAGACTGCAAAAAGTGAGTCAGTGATGTCTCTGTTTACTGTGTCTTGAGCAAACACAAAATGAAAAACTTTGTTGTGTTGTGTTTTGCTGCTGTGGTCCACATGTGTTTTTCAATATCAGCATCAGACTAGCTTTCAAGCCTAGAGCATGTGTGGCTAGAAGCTAGTTGTTAGTGTGCTGTAACAATAGTTTGTGTTGTGTGACATGGTGTATGTGTAAGACGTGGAAAATGAGGCATAAAAGCCTTATAAACATTTATATGTATAGGGATAAAGACAATACATTGAATTGCATAATATGTTTATGTAGTAAGGATAGAGGCACACTGTATTTTCCACTCTCTGTTCATGATATGAGGATAGACACGCTCTCAGTTTCAAAAAGAGGGACTTTATTTTCCCTGATTTAAGTTGACTTACAACAAATGAGAAATAAATCAAATTAACAAACAATTGGGCCCTCAAAAGAGGTCAACAGAACACAACTCACAACAAGACAAAAGAAATGAGACCTAAACAAACAGACCTAACAACTAAGACAAAAGGGGAACATATAGTGGCTTGATCAAACCATTACACACAAAAGGAGAAATGACTAAGACAAACACAATAACACAATGGAAAGGAAACACTTCCACCCCTAGCTGTAGAACATGGATGGTCTGGTCCAGTTGGTAAGGTTTTCCAGGTCTGGTCCCATACATCCTGCTGACTCCACCCTTCTGAGACCAGGAAGTAATGATAACTCAAAGTATATAATAAGTAAACCAAATGTGTGCGCCTGATTTAGAATACAGTGCACTGCCAAAAACAGCAAACTTAAATGTGAAACTAAAGAAAAATAAATGATAATAGAATAAAGAAAACAAAGCCCAAATTTAAAAAATAAAATTTAACACAGGATGTATAACAAAGGAATAAATTGGTGCAACAAAGTGAGACGTATGACCTGATAAATCTAAGAAAGAACCACGTAAAATATAATTTAAATAACTGTGTGTTGTACTTTCATTTTCCTAGCGAGAAGGTTTACCAGAGATGCCCAAAGGAGTGCGAAACCCACCAGACATTTTTGCTCATTTAGTGAACACAAATTATTGAGTTATTATTATTAGTTTGAAAGCTGTACTAATTTTTGAACAGTTCAATATCTCTTTCAAATAATAATTTGTCTTTTTCAGCCTCCAAAATAGCGTATCAACATTACTTTTTCACACTCCCTTATTTTTAGGCTGTTATTACTTCCATAGCCACTGGAGGGCACCCATGAATTCTTGCTATAAACAACAGTAAGAGCTCAGTTAACCAGTGAGAGAGAGGGAGAGAGAACAGCATTATATTTTTGTCCTGAAACAACAATAGTTTCCCTTATTCACAGCGTTTGAGGCCTCCCAGCACCATCCACCCGTCTGTGGCAGGCTCAGTTTCAAGGCACAGCACTGACGAGGCTTTTGTTGTAACTGGGACTATTTCCAACATTTTGGACTTAAATGATAAGTTGCTAAGGTTTTCCATTATTGTCCTGTTTATGTTCTTACATAAAACAAATGTTGTTGTCTTTTTTTCTATTACTTTCATACAACTGGATTTTATCATTTTGTGTGTGTGATCTGCTTTGATTTATTTTCAGCTGCACTTTATTCTCCCTTAGATTTCACTTTATAGTGAGGAGAATGAGCCGTTTGGAGGGTCTGAAGGCCAACTCCTCTCAGTTCACTCTTGAGGGAGAGCCTTTCCGCATTCTGGGAGGGTCCATACATTACTTCCGCGTCCCCAGAGCCTACTGGGTGGACAGGCTGCTGAAAATGAAGGCTTGTGGTCTCAATACTCTGACAACGTAGGGTGCCAGTGTGTTCATACCTCGAATCACAAGTAGTAAAATATTTATGAAATCATTTTCTTGATTGCATTTTACAGATATGACCCAGGGAACTTGCATGGGCCTGAAAGAGGGACATTTAACCTTCTCTCTCACCAGATTGTACTGTTCATTTACAGACAGAGGAGCATTCTTGTGGATCTTGCCACCCTATTGAGTCTTGCTGCATGTTGGTGGTTGCATATTACAGACACTGAGTGATGTGGAGACTGCACCACAAAATACCAGCTGCTGAGGAACTTATTCAGCCAGAACCACTGTAAGATCATGCATATCAGAGTTTATAGGAGCTATGCACACTGGACTTCAGTATCCAAAATTCAATTCAATTCAATTCAATTCAGTTTTATTTATATAGCGCATATTACAATCAGACATTGTCTCAAAGCGCTTCACAGGAACCCCCCTAAGAGCACTGTGGCAAGGAAAAACTCCCTTTAAGAGGAAGAAACCTTGAGCAGGACCCGTCAACTTAAGGGGGAACCAGTCCTGCTGCTAGTCAGAGAGGATGAGGGAGAGAGAGAGAGAGAGAGAGAGAGAGGATGAAGGAGAAAGAGAGAGAGAGAGAGAGGAGCAAACATGATACAAACATGATACAGTACAGAGCAAACATGACAGCAAGATGAAACAGTGATATATTGTAATGATATCTATATATATCGTCGGTCCATAAGTAGGAATAGTAATTTGATAGTAAAGATGAGCAGCAGGGGCAAGTGAAGTCGATGAGCACAGGAGAGACTGCAGGTCAGTATGCAGGTCTTGAGACCTGCAAAGAGAGAGAGCGAGAGCGAGGCACAGAACTACAAGGAAGACAGTTAACACAGATTATGAGACGATATTACCCAGTATGATCCAGACTAAGGAGAGTGGAGGAGAGGTCAGAGGGTGTTCAGAGGATCGTGTTTGTGCCCCCCGACAACGTAGAGCAAGAGAGACTTCACGGGCCGGACTGCAGGTCATCATCCAGGTCTTGAGACCAGTGTGAGCCAGACTAAGGAGAGAAAAGGAGAGGTTAGAGGGTGAGAGGGAAACTGCTCAGTGGATCATGTTTGTGCCCCCCGACAACGTAGGCCTAGAGCAGCATAGCTGTGCTACACACTAGGTCTAAGGCTAACTGTACGCCTTACTAAACAGAAAAGTTTTAAGTCTAGTCTTAAAGGTGGAGGCAGTGTCTGCCTCTCGGACCCAGATTGGTAACTGGTTCCATAATAGCGGTGCCTGATAGCTGAAAGCTCGTCCTCCCATTCTACTTCTATGAATCCTAGGAACTACTAGTAAACCTGCACTCAGAGATCTGAGTGTCCTATTAGGAACATATGGTACAATCAGGTCCTGCAGATACAATGGAGCAAGTCCATGAAGAGCCTTGTAGGTTAGAAGAAGGATCTTGAAGTGTATTCTTGAGTCCACTGGGAGCCAGTGAAGAGACGCTAGGACAGGAGAGATATGATCCCTTTGGCTGCTTCCTGTCAGAACTCTAGCTGCTGCGTTCTGGATCAGCTGCAGACTGTTGATGGAGTAATGTGGACATCCTGACAATAAAGAGTTGCAGTAGTCCAGTCTTGAAGTGACAAAAGCATGGATGAGCTTTTCAGCATCACTCTGAGAGAGGATGCTCCTGATCTTAGTAATATTACGCATAATTAGAGAAAATGCTACCTATCCAAATTGGACCATATCATACAGTATAATGTGCCTACTGAAAAGAAAGGGGAATGTGTCGACCCAGATGCTGCTTGTGCTCAAGACACATATCACACACCTTCCAGTTCAGGCTTGGCCATGTATTAAGGTGTCAAAATGAACTCCTTTTTTCAGGAAATGTAACTTCCTCCCACCAACTGTGATTATATCTTCTCTACCACAGCTAAGGGTTTAATCCTATTTCAGTATCTGTTGAAATATTGTATCTGTTATGACCATGTAACCAGCCGTACAGGTCAGAGAGGCCGGTGAACATGGAGAATCTGCCTGTCAACAACAACAGTGGTCTGTCATACGGTTATGCACTGTATGAAACCACCATCACCAGTGGAGGAGCCCTGAACTCCAGGAATAACATCAGAGACAGAGCACTGGTGAGTGCCCACACACACACACACACACACTGTACAAGCACCATGAATAAATAAATAAATAATAAATAAATGAATAAAGCATTTGAATAATAATCCTGTGACTGACAATGTTCTCCAGGTTTTTGTGGACAGACAGTATGTTGGTAGTTTGGACTACAAGACTCATGAGCTTGCACGTCCTGATAACAAGGTATGGACAGTTTTTACATGTTTTTGTTCTGTGATCTTTTCATGTAAGCTGCCCCTGATGATTTTCTGAGTGTGGTACTCATGTTTTGTGCATCAAAGGAAGACAGGATGTTGAGCTTACTTGTGGAGAACTGTGGAAGAGTCAATTATGGGAAAGCTCTGGATGAACAGCGCAAAGGTATTCTACCCAGTGGCGGGTCTGCCTCGGCCTCCTCATAATACTTCGCCTGCTCCTCCTTTGATAGTGAATTCCACTGTGGACAGACGACAACTGACTGTCAGCACATGTACTAAAACACACCTGCAGGCTAGTAGTACACAGTGATGTGTGTTTCTGCTGTGTGTGTGTCATAAAATCAGAAAAGCCTTGTTAATATTGATGCCTGTGGCCATTGATTGAACTGCAGTCAGCATTCTGAGGCTCGTAGTGTCAGATCAGTGCTGGCTAATAGCTTCCAAAATGCAGTGGATGACAGCAGTTCAACCAAACTCTTGATCCAGAGTGTTTCTTACCATCTGTCCCAAAGCTGCATTCACAGCCGCACTGCTCTTCATGCCCTTCTCAGCAGAGACCTTGGACCTCTGCTCATTGAGGAAGAGCATGAAGGCGTTCCTTGGCTTTTTAACGTGCGGCTGTGACGCTGATTCATCCTCATGTTTTCTTCTTCTACAGGGACAAAACAGGAAAAACAAAAGTGAGGACACAATATACCACTGTGTGCACATGTGAGGACACAAGTAGGCTACATTATGACGTTAAATACAATTCAAACTCATCTCTGGGAAGCTGTTCAGCTGCATTAAAGCCCAATACAAAGACAGAGATTATAATAATGATCACACAGACCTGAACACCTGATCATTGATGATTTCATCATGATCAGTCACATATTGTCTAAAAGCAGCATCAGCAACTTACCTTGATGTGGTGGGGAGGGGAGGAGCAGCAGCAGGTGGAGGAGGAGGAGGAGGAGGAGGAGGAGGAGCAGGCTCCACAACAACAGGCCAGTAGGACAACTGTCCGCTCCTTTAGACAGAGACACAGATGTCCATGTTAGACGTCTACATTGAATTACTCCCCAGGCGAGACCCCCCTTGAGCGCACCCCCAGAGGTCATTAAATAAAGGGGGGGAGGCGGTAATTCAATTCAGTTTTATTAATATAGTGCGAGAGAAGAGTATAGAAGAGAGAGACAGGACAGAGAGGATGAAGGAGAGACAGAGAACAAACATGACACGTTGCAAAATGGATAATATGATGATCATTAATGTAAATAAGAAATTCCCCATTGTCTATATTTTTAAATTAAACTAATATAAGGCATGTGGCGACAACATGTGGGGACAACAGTAGCGCAGTGGTATAGCAGGGTTGTCTAGTAACCGGAAGGTTGGTGGTTCAATCCCAACCTCCCTAGTCACTGTTCACAACTATCATTGTATGATACTGCCGTAAAGAATTTCCCTCTGGGATTAATACAGTATCTAAAATAAAAAATAAAAATAAAAAATAAAACTAGAGCGCTACAATTGTACTGGATCAAACACATATCCCTGCTTATACAAACAACACCGAAATATTTTACTGTACTAAAATAGGAGCATCAGACTACAGTCCTCTGTCTCTCTGCCTGCAGCTCTGCTGTTTGTCCTGTTTGGCCCCAAAACTTCTGTGTTGTTTAATGATCTTAACGTTAAGACCTCTCACTGCTCCTTTGATCAGGAGGAGATCAAGTTATCTGTGTCTCACTTTTGAAATGTGGTAGTAGAGCCCAAAAGGAGCTGTGTGATATGAAGACCTGTTTGATTACATGCAGCACAAATGATGATGATGATGATGATGATTATTAGGATACACACCTGCCATTACCCAAAAGTGTGGCTTCACTTTTACGGTTACAATCAAATGCAATGGTGATAACTCATGAGAGGCACTCCTGCAGTAATAGCCACCTTTTTGTCTTATGGTTTACAGAAGCCATTGTTTATTTCAGATTTTGTAACATCTGTAAGATTTGCTTATCTTGATGCTTCATGTCATCAGATACATATCCAGTGTATGACCACATGGTGAAGTGACTGACAGCCAACTTTGTGTGTCCATGCAGACCTGAAAACCTGCTGATTTGTTCAAACAGAGCTTATGAGGCAATATACAAGAAGGGACAGAGTTGCCTGTATCTCCTAAGGAGATTCAGGTCCTTTAATTTCTGCCAGACCATGCAGATGTTTTACCACTCGGTGGTCTTCAGTGCCATCTTCTACGCTGTAGTGTGCTGGGGCAGCAGGATGAAGACGGCTGACACCAACAGACTCAACAAGCTCATTACGAAGGCTGGCTCGGTACTAGGAGTGGAGCTGGAGTCTGTGGTGGAGGTGACGGAGAGGAGGATACTGAGGAAACTCCTCAGCATTCCTAACAACAGAATTTGTCTGTATTTTTTACAGTGCTATGACATTTGAAGCTAGTATTATTGTATATCATTACACACATGGACTGCATTGTAAGATAAGATGTAATATTTCAATCTAGTTAATGAAAATAAAAATTAAACAAAGTTCTCGTTGGCTGTCTGCTTTATGTTTACAAAATTTGTTTTGTTGTAAAAAATGGCTTCCCTATATAAGTGTGATGTATCAGCAAATAAAGAGGATTTGTCAATTTATGAACAAGATTTATTATAAAATGAAATAATAAAGAATTAAAATAAAACTATATACAATAAAAAATCAGAACAAGAAACAATGTTTTTGTAAATTAAATGTAAAATAACTATTTACAAGACAAAAAAAAACATGAAAAGGCAAAAAACTATTTACAAAAATAAACTTCTTTACATGAAGTTCGTCCTCTCAGTCTGTAGAAACACAAACACAAACATGATTAGTCCTCTGTGACACTTTGTGTGTGTCCACCTGCATCAAACAGCATATTTACCTGTTGTGGCTGGAGTCCTACTCCTGACCCTTTTCCTCTTTTTGCCCTAAAATCAAACACATCACACACATTACACTCTGTTTTCACTGTCTGTGGAGGAGTTGTGTCGTAGTTGTATGTGAGCAGAGTGTGCTTACATAGTTGTCTGCAGACGACCACTCTGGGTACAGCTGGGCGTGGAGCCACCGCTCTGCCTCCGCCTCCTCGTAGTACTTCACCCGCTCCTCCTTTGATAGTGACTTCCACTGTGGACAGACGACAACTGACTGTCAGTACATGTACTAAAACACACCTGCAGGCTAGTAGTACACAGTGATGTGTGTTTCTGCTGTGTGTGTGTGTCATAAAATCAGAAAAGCCTTGTTAATATTGATGCCTGTGGCCATTAATTGAACTGCAGTCAGCATTCTGAGGCTCGTAGTGTCAGATCAGTGCTGGCTAATAGCTTCCAAAATGCAGTGGATGACAGCAGTTCAACCAAACTCTTGATCCAGAGTGTTTCTTACCATCTGTCCCACAGCTGCATTCACAGCCGCACTGCTCTTCATGCCCTTCTCAGCAGAGACCTTGGGCCTCTGCTCATTGAGGAAGAGCATGAAGGCGTTCCTTGGCTTTTTAATGTGCGGCTGTGACGCTGATTCATCCTCATGTTTTCTTCTTCTACAGGGACACAACAGGAAAAACAAAAGTGAGGACACAATATACCACTGTGTGCACATGTGAGGACACAAGTAGGCTACATTATGACATTAAATACAATTCAAACTCATCTCTGGGAAGCTGTTCAGCTGCATTAAAGCCCAATACAAAGACAGAGATTATAATAATGATCACACAGACCTGAACACCTGATCATTGATGATTTCATCATGATCAGTCACATATTGTCTAAAAGCAGCATCAGCAACTTACCTTGATGTGGTGGGGAGGGGAGGAGCAGCAGCAGGTGGAGGAGGAGGAGGAGGAGCAGGCTCCACAACAACAGGCCAGTAGGACAACTGTCCGCTCCTTTAGACAGAGACACAGATGTCCATGTTAGACAGCAGCAGCCATGTTTAATCATTCTTTTGTTTGTGTGATTTACTTACGGTTCAAAAACAGAAACAAGGATGACGTTGTCCGGCAGCTTCACCACTGGATGTTGAAACTGAGGAAACAAATGTGGAGGTGATTAGACAAGTTGGTGTCCTCTATCTGCTAATGTGTCATAAGGATCCCGCTGAGGCTCAGAGAGTGTGTATTCAACTGTAAATCTGATTCACTGTTACACATGATCAGCCTCTGTGGGTCTGTGATTAGACTGTGTGTGGTTACTGCATGTGAAGCAGGGACAGGTGGAGACATGGTCCACAGTGTTACTGACAGTTCTGATTACTGTTACTTCAAAAAGGTGTTTAGTAGTATGTAGTGTTTCATTTTGAAGGTTTCTTGTGTTTCTTACTCCGTCCTCATGAGGTCCAGCTGTGTCTGCTTCCTAACTTGTGTACCTTGTGTTTTTATACTCAGCCCTTCCTCTTGTCTGATGCTGCTGTTTCCAACAACCAAACAACATGTATTAGTGTGTTTATCGAGGGTCTTACTGTGTTCCCAGGTGAAGCTGCTGCTGCTGCTGTGGAGCTGCTGCAGGAGGGGGCAGGGGACTCATGATGGTACTGCAGAGAGACATGGAAGATTGAGCAGACATAACACACTCAGAGTCTGCCTTATTTTGATGTGGAAATAACTAAATGGTCAATATTCAGACTTTTGTCTGAATATGTGGGTCAGGTGTTTTTGTCTCTGTCCCTGACCTCCACTTTGTGTCTTACCTGTCCCTGGCTGGCTCCAGTGTCCAGCTGTAGGTGGATGTCCGATGCAGCAGGCACAGGAGGAGGAGGGGGGTCGGATGCACCATCTTGAAGCAGATCCAGAACCGCTGCTTCAAGAGAGGACACAACCTCCCCCCACTCCATCTCCTGCACCATGTGCTCCACTGTAGGCCAGAGGTCCATTTTAAACTGTGCAGGGAACATTTGTTTTTTGTTGTTATTTACATATGTTCAAACTATGGATCAGTAAACACAGTGAAATGTATTATAATTCAACAATAATATCATTAAGTGGCTTCACCTTACCTTACAAATGAAAATGCTGCATCAATAATACTCCAACATGGTTTAAGAATTGTACATTATACTCAAAGAATATATTTACATGAAACATTTAGGGAGAATATTCATGTAGATTTAATCAGATTTAAGAGTATTATTTATCTGTTACAGAGGTCACATCAGCAAATGAGTCTGAATGAGCTGAAAGTGTCTGTTAGTATTTACCAGATGTGGTCAGTGATGGCTGGTCACTAAAGGGTCTTCTGTCTGTGATGGCCTGTTAAATATATAGACAGTGTTATTATTCAAATAAAATGCTGTTAACATTGATTTTATCTTAATCTGCTACAAATCAAAATGCTGTATCAATGATAATAATCCCATATTTTATTTTATTTTTAGTGATTATCCATAATACTCAAATATTGAACCCTTTCTTTTAGGGATGTCCTGATCAGGTTTTATTGCCCTCAAGTCCATCATTTGATTTTGAGTCGATACGGAGTCCCGATCCGATACTTTCAGGATTCTCTATAAAGGCATTATAGCTCATTGCAGCAAACCCCGTGTGTGTCTGTGTGTGTGTCACACCGGGAGATTTCACAGACGCAGCAGCTCATCGAGGTCTCGAACCCAGGACCTCTCGCACCAAAAGCAACTGTCATACCCCTACACTACAAGACGAAGAGCCACCCTGCACAGAAGGCATTAACTTTGACAGCCCTAATAAATATATATCCGAGTCCTGATCGGGAGGTAATGTCCGATCGAGTCTGAAATCACGTACTCGGGCCCGATTTCCGATCACGTGATCGGATCGGGACATCCCTACTTTCTGTACTCTTGCATTGATTTAACAGCTGTAGTACAAGTTCCTTTGCTGATACAGACGTTACATTATATTAAAAACCACCAGCAGCACTTAGGAAGAATATCTGTGTGTACCATCAAAGTGCATCATTCAGTTGTTACAGAGGTCAGATCACTACATTAGTCTAAATGAGTTTAAACTATCTGTTAGTATTTACCAAATTCAGTTGTTCAGTTGTTGTCAATCTGTTGGGTTTTCTTCTTTTTTTGCAGGAGCTAAAAAAAGCAGCTTCTCTCTCTGTGTACTTGCTGTGGAAATGAACAATATTCAAAACATAACATAACAACATTCTATGGTTACTGTGCTGCTGTGACTTTTTAAAACTTCAAGCAGTTGCAAGGCAACAAGTCCTATGACATCATTACATAGAATTATTGTACATTATACACAAAAACTCACAGTTAAGAGCAGGAGTGAAATCTGAATCCTTCTGTTTTATGTACATTTTCAAAATTAATGAAGAATTTGTCTTTATAGTTATTCATATACACAAAGTGTTTTAGCTTTAGCTACAGTGTGTAGTGTATGTGTGCATTACTTTCAGCTGGGTTTGCCTGTCATGATGAGGGAGAGTTAACTTTGTACAAGCAGTGAACTTCAGGGACTTTGCAAACCCGTGCAGCCAATATTAGGAAAGTGTCACTGTATAGACTCATCATGCTCAAATGAATAGAAACCTGCAATAAATCCTGCTTCGTTCACAGTGGCGGTTTTGGGCACGGGCAGACCGGGCAGTCGCCCAGTGCATGTTTGAACCAGTACAATTGTAGTGCTCTAGTGTACATGCCTTATGTTAGGTTAATTTAAAAAAAATATAGACAATGGGGAATTTATTTTTTATACCATTTATCATCATATTATCCATTTTGCAACCTGTCATGTTTGTTTTCTGTAATGTTTGTGCATGTTTGTTCCTCTCTCTTTTTCCTTCATCCTCTCTGTCCTGTCTCCCTCTTCTTCTCTCTCTGCTTCATCCCGGCCGACTGTTAGCAGTAAGGTTTTCCTTACGAGCCGGATCCTGCTCAAGGTTTCTTCCTGTTAAAAGGGTGTTTTTCCTGAAACTGTGGCTCTTAAGGGGGTTCAAGCTCTGGGTCTCTGTGAATCGCTTTGAGACAAATTGTGATTGTAAAACGCGCTATAATAATAAAACTGAATTGAAGCCTTCCCCTTTATTTAATGACCTCTGCTTTTTTTTTTTTGGGGGGGGGGGGGGGGGTGGTCTCGCCCAGGGAGTAATTCGATGTAGAACCGCCACTGTTTGTTCAGGTTTAATCCAGAATGTTATCTGTGTGCGTGTGTGTGGCACATTTTCACAGCAATGTGCAAAAGGGGAGTTTGTAAACATCAACAGTCTTTCCATGGTCCGGATTTTCAGCAAACAGTATTTTGTCCTCCACTTTTTGTTCCTCAAAAACAATGATCTGAAAGAGTGAAGGAAAACTACATATTATATACCTACATGTCACAGATTATTTAAAATAGTTCAAGAAAGCAGATCATGTTGATCTCTTTACAGTTTCTGAGTGCTCTGTACCTGATTCTCTCCACTTCTAAGCCAAGGTGCTGGGAGATACAGGAAGTGCTGGGGACCAATGTGCCAATAACGTCCAAGATTCTGCCCATTGATGAATACAACTCCTTTGCCCCAACCCTACAGAGAAATGCAGTGTTATCATCATTCAAGTGACTGTGTGAAAAGTCTGTTTTAAACTATAATCAATGACCCTGAATTTAAATGCATAACTAGCACTTGGACTCACTGGAAGTCTGATGAAAGTGTCTCTGGGAGGTCCCTCCACAATGAGTCTAGCCTGGATGAATCCTGGGACGGTGGCTGACTCGATGTCAGTCTTCCACTGCCCTGAGTGTGTTAATCTAAAATAAGTCAAGTCAAAGTCAGCTTTATTGTCAAATCTGCTATATGTGCTGGACAACATATAACATATAAGTGTAAAAAAATGTACCTACAATGAGGCACACACAAAATACAAGGCACAAAATGAAGGCACAATGCAGTAAGAGTGCAAAAGATGTATAGTGCAAGACAGTGCAGTTGGCATAATGTAAATAGTCCAGGAATAGTTTAAGTTATAGCAGCTTATGTGAGACTGGTATGACATGACTAAGGTGCAAGAGAATGCACAGGGTAAAGTGGCTGGCGCACAGAGTTCCTTTTTGGTAAAGTGGCTGGTACAAAGAGTTCCTATCTTGGGGAAGGGGGGGGGGGTGTCAGGGAAGGGGGAGAAAGTGGGGCACAGCAGGGAGAGAGTTCAGCTTCCTGAGCCTGGTGGATGAAGCTGTCCCTCAGTCTGCTGGTCCTGGCCCAGAGGCTGCGCAGTCTAACAGGAAAGCTACAATTTAATTTAAATCTTGCTGATTACTACTGATTTCTGATCACTGATTACTACTGAAAACCAAAATGTTTTAGCCAATAATAGGTGCATGAATATCTAAAGATCAACATCCTATATTCACATGATAAAAGAATAAAATTTCCTATCAGCTCCTCATCTTGAACAGACTGAATTCATATAACAAACCTTTTTATAAAGCCTGGCTTCATGTCAAAAGAGAAGATGGTAAATCCTCTCAGAGGGGTGTGATTCAACACAATGTCTCCCACAATACCTGCAACAGATCATCAGGACAGGCAACACAGACTCTGTTCACAGACACCTGCATCTCTGAATGGCCCAGGAAGGAGTTACAGTCAAAGTGATGCCACAATGAAAAATGTTCAAACAAAAGTCAAACACACATAAGCAGTTCACAATGGGACCGTCAAAGGTTCAGAGGACTGAACTAAACAGCACAGAACATGGCTCTAAAAGGTAGAATACCTTTGCGCTGTTCATCCAGAGCTTTCCCATAACTCACTCTTCCACAGTTCTCCACAAGTAAGCTCAACGTCCTGTCTTCCTTTGATGCACAAAACATAAGTACCACACTCAGAAAATCATCAGGGGAAGAGCATCCATCATGATACAAGCAGCTTACATGAAAAGATCACAGAACAAAAACATGTAAAAACTGTCCGTACCTTGCTATCAGGAAGTGCAAGCTCATGAGTCTTGTAGTCCAAACTACCAACATACTGTCTGTCCACAAAAACCTGGAGAACATTGTCAGTCACAGGATTATTATTTCAAATGCTTTATTCATTTATTTATTATTTATTTATTTATTCATGGTGCTTGTACAGTGTGTGTGTGTCTGTGGGCACTCACCAGTGCTCTGTCTCTGATGTTATTCCTGGAGTTCAGGGCTCCTCCACTGGTGATGGTGGTTTCATACAGTGCATAACCGTATGACAGACCACTGTTGTTGTTGACAGGCAGATTCTCCATGTTCACCGGCCTCTCTGACCTGTACGGCTGGTTACATGGTCATAACAGATACAATATTTCAATAGGATTCGACCCTTAGCTGTGGTAGAGAAGATACAATCACAGTTGGTGGGAGGAAGTTACATTTCCTGAAAAAAGGAGTTCTTGTTGACAACTTAATGCAACAGGCAGGTGTGTGATATGTATCTTGAGCACAAGCAGCATCTGGCTCGACACATTCCCCTTTCTTTTCAGTAGGCACATTATACTGTATGATATGGTCCAATTTGGATAGGTAGCATTTTCTCTTTTGTAGAGATGATCATCAGCTGTCACAGCAGACAGGTGCATGTCATCTGTAGCTTACCTTGTCTGTAAAGTGCAAGCTGTCCCAGAGTGATAGGTGCTGCTCCATGAAAACAGGGCTATAAGCTGTCTTCTCCTGAGCAGAGGGCACTTCAGGAAGAGGCCCAGCTAGAACACGAGTAGGGTAAAAACATGCAATTAAGTCTAACTATGCATGTTAATTTTGGATACTGAAGTCCAGTTAGCAGCCAAGTGTGCATAGCTCCTATAAACTCTGATATGCATGATCTTACAGTGGTACTGGCTGAATAAGTTCCTCAGCAGATGGTATTTTGTAGTGCAGTCTCCAGCTTCAGATAGGGGAGCATCATAATCTGTAAAGACACCATGTGCAAGGACAGGCTGAAGCAGAGTGGTTAGGGCTGGAAAACATGCTCATCAAGCTATTTATATTATACCATAACTGGTGACCTGAGGTTTGTATGTGCCAAAGTCCATGGCCCCATTCATGAAGCCAAAGCTGGTTCCACCATGAAACATGTACAGATTAATTGACACTCCTCTCTGCAAGATCTCTGACACAACAGCGAGCATGTCTGTCGGGGGGGAAACGCACATCACTCAGTGTCTGTAATATGCAACAACCAACATGCAGCAAGACTCAATAGGCTGGCAAGATCCACAAGAATGCTCCTCTGTCTGTAAATGAACAGTACAATCTGGTGAGAGAAGGGTTTCCGTACCTTCAGCATGGAACACATGATGATGCTCTCCCCACACATCAAACCAGCCAGACCAATACTCCATTACCATTAGAGGTTTCTGGGGCTAGGAACAGAACATGAATCAAATAAAGGCTAGTTTGTATAAACAAACAACAAAAGGCATCAAACACTAGCATTTACTTACCTGTATGTCAGCTAAGTGTTGGATAGCTCCAAATGACAGCCTCTGAAGGTTTATAGTTTTTAGAACTAAAATTATAAAGACAGACATAAGTTAGAGGCAAAGTAAACACAGTAGAATCAAGTTTATTATTTACAGCTCTTCACTACCTCCATCCATCCCTCCATATCTCAAGCCTTCCCAGTTGTCTGAGGTTAGCAGGAGCTCACTGATCCCTCTGGACTGAAGACACTATCAGACAGAGAATTTACTATATCATGATGCATGAAGTAAACATTTTAGTAACAATGAAAACCATTAATAGACCCACATTTTTTATGAATGGCATGTATTTTTCATCTTTGGCGTAGGATCCATACTCATTCTCAACTTGGACTGCAATGATTGGGCCTCCTTCTTTAAACTAAAAAACATACAAACAGTATTTTAGTAAAGGGATGGCTTTCACAATAATTATGACATCATCTGTGCTTACCATGAGAGGTGTGATGACTGAGACAAGCTTGTCAAAGTACGTGTTGACAGCAAGTACAAATCCAGGATAGGTTGTCCTTAACTGCATGTCCTTGTCCTGTAGCAACCAGCTAAGAAATACAACACAGCTTGTGGTGTACTGATAATATGCACCCCAAACTTTAAAGTAACAAACAGATGATATTACCTTGGCAACCCGCCCAAGTCCCATTCAGCACAGATGTAAGGTCCAGGACGCAGGATCACCCAGAGACCCAGCTCTGCAGCTAAACTGACATACGCCCTGAGAGAGGCAGCAAGGAGCTTTTTATATAATGTCCTAATGAAGAGAGACGAAAAAAGGTCTTACCTGAGGTCCAGCTGATCCTGAAAGTTAAATGTCCCTCTTTCAGGCTCATGCAAGTTCCATGGGACATATCTGTAAAATGCAATCAAAAAAATTATTTCATTAATATTTTACTTTAATTCTGATTTCTGTAAGAGTGAGATTCTTGTGATTCGAGGTATGAACACATTGGCACCCTACGTTGTCAGAGTATTGAGACCACAAGCCTTCATTTTCAGCAGCCTGTCCACCCAGTAGGCTCTGGGGACGCGGAAGTAATGTATGGACCCTCCCAGAATGCGGAAAGGCTCTCCCTCAAGAGTGAACTGAGAGGAGTTGGCCTTCAGACCCTCCAAACGGCTCATTCTCCTCACTATAAAGTGAAATCTAAGGAGGAATATAGTGCAGCTGAAAATAAATCAAAGCAGATCACACACACAAAATGATAAAATCCAGTTGTATGAAAGTAATAGAAAAAAGACAACAACAATTGTTTTATGTAAGAACATAAACAGGACAATAATGGAAAACCTTACCAACTTATCATTTAAGTCCAAAATGTTGGAAATAGTCCCAGTTATAACAAAAGCCTCGTCAGTGTTGTGCCTTGAAACTGAGCCTGCCACAGACGGGTGGATGGTGCTGGGAGGCCTCAAACGCTGTGAATAAGGGAAACTATTGTTGTTTCAGGACAAAAATATAATGCTGTTCTCTCTCCCTCTCTCTCACTGGTTAACTGAGCTCTTACTGTTGTTTATAGCAAGAACTCATGGGTGCCCTCCAGTGGCTATGGAAGTAATAACAGCCTAAAAATAAGGGAGTGTGGAAAAAGTAATGTTGATACGCTATTTCGGAGGCTGAAAAAGACAAATTATTATTTGAAAGAGATATTGAACTGTTCAAAAATTAGTACAGCTTTCAAACTAATAATAACTCAATAATTTGTGTTCACTAAATGAGCGGGGGGGGGGGGGGGGGCAATTTGGTGCCAAGTTTGGTTTGGTGAGTTTTTGAGCATGTTCAGGGGGTCAAAATCGCGATACCAGTGCCGGAAGAAGAATGACGTATAATAATAATAAACGCTTCCATATAATAATAAAAAACGCTTGTATTTCAGTAGGCCCTAAAAAACCACAGGACTGTATACAGGAATGTAAACATTTAACACTCTAAGCACACAGTGCTCTATTCCCCAAGTGTAAACTTTCCTAAGTGATTTCCCTTCTGGCAGTCTAAAAGTTTGACAGGTTCTTCGTTTTTGTTTTGTACCGTATTTTTCTGATGGTCCCTAAGAGTGGAAAGTAGTAGTGTTGGTAGACTTTAGACTTCTACAACTATCGCTGCCTTCATTACAGGTCATATTATCCAGCACAGCTGATCAGATGTAACTTTTACTTTTCATTGACCATGTTTGTGTTCATTTTTGGTCGACAGTTCATCCCGGAAGTCCTGTTCTGTGGCAGCTTAAATTCATCGTCGCTAGCATGTCAGTTTTTGACAGGCACGCATGAGGTTAGCATGACGTTTACATAACAGACACGACTGTACTTCAGACAGTACATGTTTTAGAAGAGGGCCGTACTGTGATGTGTGTTTTAAGAGAATCGTAGCAGAGGGAGAACGTGTCGCTGCAGTCGTGCTGTTGTAGTCAATGGAAAGCTCGTCGGTGTTTGGTGTTCGTCTGTCCCTAAAACAAAGATATTTCCTCCTGCTCTGCATCACTGCTGCAGCGATTATTGTTTATCAGTTTACAAGGTAAGGCTAACGGTTATAAAGCTAGCCATTTGTCTTAGAGCCCAAAAGGAGCTGTGTGATATGAAGACCTGTTTGATTACATGCAGCACAAATGATGATGATGACGATGATGATTATTATTAATATCAGCAGCAGCAGCAGGATCCACACCTGCCATTACCCAAAAGGTGTGGCTTCACTTTACTGTTACATTCAAATGGTGATAACTCACGAGAGGCATTCCTGCAGTAATAGCCACCTTTTTGTCTTATGGTTTACAGAAGCCATTGTTTATTTCAGATTTTGTAACATCTGTAAGACTCGCTTATCTTGATGCTTCATATAGATATATTGATTCATCAGATATATATCCAGTGTATGACCACATGGCGAAGTGACTGACAGTCAACTTTGTGTGTCCATGCAGACCTGAAAACCTGCTGACCTGTACCTCTTTCTGTACAGATTCAAGATTCAAGAAGTTTATTGTCAAATGCACAGCACTTTACAGTTACACTGAGCAATGAAATTGTTACTTTGCAATAGTGATGTCCAAATGAAGCAATGAAGCAGTATTGAACCACTTCATCAATTGTGTCGAGTATGGGTTCATTCATTCAAAGCTTCATTTTAGTAACCAGGGTGTGTGATGTACATTTCTTTTAGTTAAGACTGATTAATTTGTTTCGGTCAGTTGAGTCTATAAATGTATGTATTGCAGTAGGAGCTTGTGGATATGCCTGGATAGTAATTCAAACATTTTTATAAACAAAGCAGTGTCGAGTGATTTGAACCAGTCATGTGAGTCACTGAGAGGACCGAAGAAGTTACTGCTTCGGAAGTCATTGGTCACGTGGGTTTTCCCGCACCAAAGCAACCTTCGAAGCAGTGGTTCAACATAAATGCTTAAAAGCATACATTTAGAATGTGCAAATATGTTACAGATTGTATGCAAAAACAAATATGTGCAATATGTTGTCCTTGCTTTCACACTCCTGAAGCATCTACCTGATGGCAGGAGTGTGAACAGTGTGTGCTGTGGGTGAGTGCGGTCTTTGATGATGTTGTGGGCCCTCTTTGTGACCCGGGCATTGTAGATGTCCTGTAGAGGTGGGAAGGCTGCTCCACAGATGAATTGTGCCATTTTAATGACACGCTGGATAGCCTTCCTGTCCTGAACGGTGCAGTTCCCATACCAGACTGTGATGGAGTTTGTCAGTACGCTCTCCACTGTGCATCTGTAGAAATTGCTGAGGAGTTTGGAGGGTAATCCAAATTTCCTCAGCTTTCTGAGAAAGAAGAGTCTCTGTTGAGCCTTTTTGATCATCTGCCGTATGTTGTAAACCCAGGTGAGATCCTTACTGATGTGGGTACCGAGGAGTTTGAAGGTTTTCACCCTCTCTACCTGGGCCTCGTTGATGTAAAGTGGGGCGTGCTGGTCTCTCCACTTCCTTGCGTCAATAATCATCTCCTTAGTCTTCTCAGCATTTAAGGAGAGATTATTTTCCTGGCACCAGGTCACCAGCTGAGCCACCTCTTGCCTGTAGGCTGCCTCATCTCCTCCAGTGATCAGCCCGATCACAGTTGTGTCATCAGCAAACTTAATGATGGATGTGCTACTCTGGGAGGGGACACAGTCGTAGGTGAAGAGGGTGTACAGCAGTGGACTGAGCATGCAGCCTTGGGGGGGGGTTCCTATGCTCACAGTCTTTGTGGCTGATGTCCTGGCACCAACTCTGACAGTCTGGGGTCTGTCTGTGACAGCATTACTCTTCATGCTTGTCAATCCAGTTCTAGTTCTTTTTCAGGTGTTAATTGTATTTTGCTTCTCAACAGCCGCCCTAAATTAACAAGAATGAGCCGTGTGGAGGGTCTGAGGGCCGACTCATCTCACTTCACTCTGGAGAGAAAACCTTTCCGCATCCTGGGAGGATCCATCCATTACTTTCGTGTCCCCAGAGCCTACTGGGAGGACCGAATGCTAAAGTTGAAGGCTTGTGGACTCAATACTATCACAACGTAGGCTACCACTGTGACTCATGGCTGCTTCAGAGCAAGATTTGACTGACTTACAAAAAACAGTTTCAAAACTGATTACTACTGAAACACTGTATTTTTTTCAGATATGTACCATGGAACCTGCATGAGCCACAGCGGGGGGTTTATGACTTTAAGGATCAGCTGGATTTAGAGTAAGGGCTGATGGAGAGGCAGAGCTTTCACATAATTCACAGGAGCCACCTGCGACTCAGTGTTCACCTGCAGGTGGCACTGTTGTATTGCAAAGCAGCTGAGAAAGTGTACATTTACCCTTTAGAAATGTTTTTGATTAATTATCTGTGTGCCAGTGATTGTTAATTTATTGATCATGATGGCATTATTCCATCAATTATGCTGACTGCAGAATATATATTAAAAACAGATGTCATCTCGCAATGGGAAGAAAATGAAAATAAATCAAGGGAATATTTCATCATTTGCAGACAGAAATTGGCTGGACCTGAAATAAAGAATGATTATCTGTCCTGAGAAAACACTGGTAAACCTTTAAAATGGACTGTATTGATAATAAACTAACTGCATCTTTGTCTTAGAGCCTACCTTCGCCTTGCAGCCAAGTTGGACCTGTGGGTGATTTTGCGTCCAGGGCCATACATCTGTGCTGAATGGGATTTAGGAGGGCTGCCCAGGTAAAAAAAAACAAAAAAACACTCACACAGATAAGTACCTTATTTTGTAACATAATAAATGATAGAGATGCATTATTGTAAAATAAACTGAGGGCAGTATACATCATACGAGTTAACTGCTAGACTTCTAGTGAGGAATTACAACTAATTCATTCTGACAGGAAAGGAAAGGAATTTATTCACTTCAGCAATCAAAATAGATTCAGACACTTAAACGGATAATTGTTGGCAGGAAAAGACTGCAAGTAGGTATTTTTGGAGGAGCGTTACCCTCAGGGAATGTGAAGTTGAGGTAATATGTATTTGATAATAATCAAAACGGGGTGTTTTTCAGGACACACAGCAAAGCATGACTTGCTCTGAATTTTATTCTATGATAGCCATGCGTAGGTTGTTACGATCATCTTTAACAGCCTCTAAGAGTGACATTTTTGGTGTGCTTTTCAGCTGGCTACTACGAGATCACAACATGAGACTGAGAACAACCTACTCGGGGTTCACTAAGGCAGTCAACGCCTTCTTTGATCAGCTCATCAAGAAAGTTGTTCCTTTTCAGGTCGGTTTTTCTCTGAACTCTTTTATTATGATGAGGAGAAATGACACACAATCGTTTTGCAAAATGTCACCATGCATATATGATTCCAACATAGGCACTTTTTACATAACCATCACTTGTGATTGTTTAAACATCTCTTTAAACAATCACATCTTATCACTGTGTCAGCATTCTTTAGCACAATTAATAATAATAATAATAATTGAAACCTTTATTAGTCCCACAATGGGGAAATTGCTCAAGGCAGCCCAGCAAAGAGCGCCAAAGAGCGTGAGTACACTGGAGGCTATGCAGGTAAAGTGTCTTGCCCAAGGACACACAACAGTGACTAGGGAGGAGTTGGGATCGAACCACCAACCTTCCGGTTACGGGACAACCCTGCTATACCGCTGCGCCACTGCTGCCCACAGCAACCTGCAACCTGCAACCTGCAACACTGAACAGTAACTATGCAGTCGAGGTGATCAATGTGATTTCAGTGGTCACCATACACACTCGAATTGTTCAGCTAGCATCCTCTGAGCTTTCTTCCCTTCCTTATCAGCTCCATGCATCATTAAACACTCTGATTTCCATTTCACAGTGTTTTTATCATTCGGCTGTATTAAGAGTAGGGATGGTCAAGAACTGGCACCAAGGCCTTATATGTGTCCTCTCTTCATTGCTAATTAATGCACAGTACTCGGAGGGTGGCCCAATTATTGCGGTTCAAGTGGAGAATGAATATGGCTCCTATGCTAAAGATGAAGAGTACATGCATTTCATCAAGGAGGTAAGAAACACAGCCACTGGAATAATAATTTGTAGCTCGTAGATGATACCTTTCTTCGTCCTGCTGTCCTTTACTCACCCACAAAATCAACAGTTGTATTTTTAGAGAGGACTTTGTTGTTTTGCCTCCATAATCCCCTTTCCCTCTTTCAGGCGTTATTGTCGAGGGGCATCACAGAGCTGCTCCTGACCTCAGACAACAAGGAAGGGCTAAAGCTTGGAGGAGTGAAAGGAGGTATTGTCAGATAGGCTGACATGTACACACACACACACACTATTCAGTATGATGTTTGATGTGTTGTTTTCATTCACAGTGGCAAGTAGACTAAGCAAAGAGCAGCTCAGTGCCATGCAACTTCAGTTTAGAAGTGCAGACACAGAGGATACTGTGTTATAGCATAAAATGGCATAACTACTGTGACGCAGGAAGAACATGTTTATTTAATGCAGTCATTAGCATACAAAGCTGTTATGAGGTTGATCCTTATTGCTGTTATATTGTATTTTCCCATAAACTAGCACTGTATTAAAATTATTCATATAATCACAGGCCAGGATTCACCAGTGAATTTACAATAAACCCTCTGTTGCCAATATTAACATATTTTGATGCAGTTTATACTCATTTGTTTCCACAATATGTACGCATTTCTCAGTCCAGCTGTGCAATCAGCTAAGGTCCATATAAACACTGCAGGTGGTTTGTGTTTTTTTCAACATTCTGCTTTTTCGTTGGAAGCACTGGAAACCATCAATTTTCAGAAACTGAGCCTAAGTGACCTCACACATTTGGATGCAATACAGGTGAGTCTGAAACCCTAATGCAGAAATTCTACAGTAAATTACCTACCTTTCAGATTCATGTTATTAAATGTATCTTGGACTGTGGAATGTGTGAACTGTGTTCATGATGTAAATGTGGGAGCTGGTTTGCATTGAGTTGCTTTTAATGATTTTACAAACTGATGTGTAGCCGAGCCGTGACATCGTAAAAACATCATTTTTATGTCTAAGACAGTGTATTTCAGGTTTGTACCACTGTTCACATAACAAGAAGCTTTCAGTTTTATCTTTTGCTTTTCTTGGTGTATACATTTTTTAAAAACATGTAATTACATTAAAGCCTGTTCTTCCTGCAGCCTCAGAAACCTAAGATGGTGATGGAGTACTGGTCTGGATGGTTTGATCTCTGGGGCGGCCTCCATCATGTATACACAGCTGAGGGTAAGGCAAGCATTGTTGCTGAAGGTAACAAACTGATAAGATGGGAATGCAGGTTTTTTTTTTTTTTAGAGACGTACAGGAACCCTGACGAGAGTGAGACGGGAGTTCTGCTGATGGGTTCTTTGTTGTGGGTGAAACAGTTTGTTTCTGTAAAAATGGGTCGATAATACAGGCTAATTTGAGACTGTAGCGAGACAGGTGTTGTGCTGCAAGCTACTACAAAATCTCAGAATGTAAAACAGACAGAGCCTCTGTGCCTTAGGGTAAGAAAGGCTTAACACAAACCTTTTTAGCTGAGAATAAAATAGTCTCCGTGCCAGGGGAAAGACAGGGTAAGGACAAACTCACTGCTGTGCGGGATGTGTAAGATAAGTTCTTCAGGCACAGAGCCCGCTCAGTGCACAGCTTAGCATGTAGTCAATTCTTATTTGTTTATAAGGCTTTGTGAGATTCCTTTAGTTTTCATGCATGGTAGGTTCTGAGC
The DNA here is from genome assembly GCF_900634625.1 of Parambassis ranga. NCBI lineage: Eukaryota > Metazoa > Chordata > Actinopteri > Ambassidae > Parambassis > Parambassis ranga. The sequence goes on along the minus strand of NC_041033.1, from coordinate 9,915,544 downwards.
TAAGTGTCACAAACCAGGGTCTGTGTGCCATCCTCTTATCTTTGTCTCTGGAAATGTGATGATCAGAGGCCAGATTTTCAAACACAGCCTCACACAGGATTGTTCAAAGCTTTGCTTCAGTGGTTCTCACTTCATTCATGTCTACATCCACCCATATGCCCTAGTGTTTTCAAGTATTATTTCACTTATATTCTGTTGTTCTTCTGCCATTGGGGTCTTGATGTCTACATAGGTCTAAAGATTTCTTTATATAGTTATTTATAAGAAGTGTTTTATTGTACAGAAATGTAGGCTTTTCTTTTCAGGCATGCAATTCTGCCTCAGGATTGTACAGCCTGGTTTATCATACAGAGAGGGCTCTAAATGAGGCAGAAAATTCTGAATGTTCTATATACATTTAATATGTACTAATACCAGCATATCACGATGATTGCTCTGTCCTAGAAGGAGGAGCCAAACATTCTGTCAGTACTAATTAAATTACTCATGAGAGTTCTCTACAATAACAATGAGTTGGAAAATATTGACAGAAATCCTATGTTGTGACATTGTTGTAGAAGGTTAGAGTAGTATGAGAGCGTCTATATTTCTATATGATAACACACATACTTTAAACCATGAGCTGTTTATGTGAGATCAGCTTGTCCTGGGTGTTGGTATAAAAAAAGAGCTAGGTTACATATTGCTATGTCCCACATGGTTCACATGGTACATCACAATGGCGATATTCTTAGTCTAATATATATTCATGACATAAGTGATGGTACCTTTTTTCACAATGGTAAAGATTAATGGCTCACACCCTCTATCACCGTCTCGAGCACTCTTAGAAACATCTTATTTCAAACAGTGCAGAGCCTCAAGCCTTCTTTTTACTCTTGTCATTCCCAGCAGCCCTCCACATCTTCACAAAAACTGTTCTGAAAATGAAAGGGCCAGCTGTCTTGCTGCTTTAAGTTTTTTTTTCTCCTCTGTGAGAAGGAGTTAAAAAAACAAAAACGAAAAGGCTCACCATGCAGAAAGTGTCACACCAATGAAATGAACACTGGAATATTCAGAGGGGATTGGTGTCCTTGACAGTTCAGTGCTCTGCAGACTGCAGTACGCCCAGCAGTTGGTCAGAGCTAGCGCCACCACCGTGAAACCAGTCGAGGCCAGTGCTGTCACTCTTCCTGCCCAATTGTTATTCACTGAAGTTCGTGCCCTTGATTTAAATCATTATACTCAGTCCAATTTCACTACTAAAGTTCAATTTGAATACTTAATTGCATTCTCTGCCATGTTCACTGTGAAATATAGGTAGCTAATTTGTGCAAGGAGGTAAGCCATTTTTTATGGGTGGGAGCATTGCCCTGTAATGAATAACAGTGACCTGTAATAGGAGGTGTGGCTGGTGTCTGCCTGTGCTTCAATTGAATTGGAATTGAGGGCAATAGGATTATTGAAATAGTGGCTCTGGCTTGTTAAATCTGATGTCAAATAGATTTTTTTCACTTGGATAGAAAAATGGTGAGGCTTAATTTGTAGCCTTTGTTATTTTCTGTGTAAACTTTAATTACCTTTGTTTATTTTGCATTCTTTTTTTTGACAGATATGTTACCTGTGGTGACAGAAATACTCAAGCTGGACATGTCCATCAACCTTTACATGTTCCACGGCGGAACCAATTTTGGCTTCATGAACGGTGCATTGGCCGTAGGAGTACCAGCATCTAAACCCATGGTAACAAGCTATGGTATGTGTAATGAGTCCCTTCTTATTTCTTGTGCTCGTACTGCACACATGCCAGAAATTTCTAACATTTGAGTAAACAAAATTCTGTATAAGAATATGGAGGAAAATTGGCTTATGCAGGGTTGAGAGGTTGGGATTTAATAAGGTTTTTGCCACAAGGATTCAGTACAAAACTGCATTTTAATAGCTCGACCAATTTTCTCAATTACTGGCACTTCTTCGTTTTTTTTTTTTTTCTAATTATGAAAGCCCACTTATTCTTCACCACAGTATGCTAAAATATGCATTATTCATGAGCATATATAATCATCAAGCGCGACCCTGTGTGTTACACTGAAAAAAATGTATTAGAATAAATGATGATTGAGATATTAATCTGTAGGTGGCGCTGTCCACTACCCAGCAGCCTCTGACCTCTCCTTGTTATAAATGTAAATATGCAGTACACACAGATGAATACATTACCCCATAAAATGCATGGGAAATGTAAATTACAATGGGTTTTTTATCCTCCTCTAGGGTTCTTAACATTGTAATGACCTGGTTCCTCTGAAAAGAAAACAATTCTGAAAACAGCTCAGCAGGAGGCAAGGCCACCTCTGACCTTTAGCACTCATACCTGTGTTTATTCCTCTGAATGCCTTTTACCTTTTCGCCTTTAAAAAAAAAAGGCTCCATTTTCTGTCAAGATAAAGCAGAATATGTCTCAGGCTGCTGCTGTCTCAAGATGTTTGATAGGGGAGCACACTGAAAGCATCTGCCACGGTAAGAGGCATCCCCGCCTCTCTCTGGCTCCTAAACCTGCTGTTCTGATAACGCATTATCTTTCAGATTACGATGCTCCATTATCCGAGGCTGGGGATTACACCACCAAGTACCATCTTCTGAGGAATTTATTCAGCCACTACCACAGTGAGTGTTGTGTGTTGTTGCTGAGATGGGCCACATGTCCTCTCACTTTCCTCTTAAGTTAATAGTGCTTGTAGAACCTGTTCTCTGTTGGCTAAAGCAGGGTAACTTTGCATATGATTACAAGCATGGATTAGATATGGGTGTGCGTTTTTTCATGTGTGTGAAACCCTTAATTACTGCCCATTGTGAAAATAACACGCAGAGCCTAGTATCATGTTCATTGTTTACACATTATTGTGAGACACATGTTGTGCGGTTGGGGGCAGATGTCTCCAGTGTTCTTGTGGCTAGCTTCTGGCAATGTGGGACTGAATCCAGCACAGCTAGATAATAATTTTTCCAGCATCGTAATGATTGAAGATAGTTTGAAAGGCTGCTTATGCGTGATTCATCCTTATGTTTTGTAGTCTGCTGAACAATGAATGAGCAGTGGCCTGGATACGAGGGAATGCTTTGTGTTCTACTCAGCAACCACAAACACATGACCCAATTCTTTAATTAGATCATCCTGATATTATTTTATTGTTGTATTGTCAAATTTGTGTTAGTTACTCTTTACCCCTCGGTGTTGTTTTCGCATTGCTTGGCATGGACTCAGGCTGTTCTGTCAAAGGTCTCACACTAATGGATCTTGAATCTTAAAATAAACATATTTGCTGGGAGGTTTAGTTTTTTTTATTTCACAGCTGTCAGAGATGGTAAAAACAAATTTATAGCATACAATATTGAGCAAGCTATAGATGTCTCCTGACTCTAAGCAGCCTGTCTGTGGGCTTGCACACAGCTCGCTATTGATATCATCACTTTATCTTTCTGTGAAAAAAAGAAATAAAATAAAATGTAGAAACTTCCAGCATAACAACACATCGTCTCCACGTTAGGATTACAATTTGTATATAAATGTCTCTTTCTGTTAAATTTTAAGAATGTCGCTGACGTCTAAGTGGTAGAAAGAGCTACTGAGAAGAAGGTGTTGGCCATTACCCTCAAAGCATCCCTCAAGTGATCCAGCTATTACCACTTAGTGATAAGGGAATGCTGTCAAGACTTTTCCAGGGGGACTGTTGGTGTCTCTGCACGCTTTAACACCCTTAAAAGCCGTTAGAGGGCACGGGCAACCACTGTTAATCGTTGTTAAGAGACTGTTTTGAATGTCGCTGTGGAGGAAAAATGGCTTACCCAAGAAGCCTTTTGTGACTGGTATGAAGTGATTCATATGTTGGTAAATACAGAGCCTCCTAGAGGAAAAAGCACAATATGACAGTCCATGGGGCTTTAATAGTTTTGAGGATGTTTCAATGAATGGTTAGGAAATATAACAAACCTTTATACCTTTACATTTAAATTCACAAACAGCCCTGGTACTCTCTTTGTTCTGTGATATGTACACATGTAGTTTTTCCTCTGCAAGTATTAAGGCTTCTTTAAATATCTCCTACTCCCTTCTGTGGCTTAAAATACATAGATTCGTACATGCATTTTTAGACGTGGACGTTCTGTATATGTATACACATGTGCATTTACTCGGTCCCCCGAGTAAATACAGGACAAAGACAGAGAGACAAAGCGAGATCTATGCTAATTTTTCCTGCTTGTTTTCCAGCCCAGCCTCTCCCTGAACTGCCCCCTCTGCAGGAGAGGAGAGCGTACCAGCCTGTTGTCATGCAGCAGCATCTGTCTCTGTGGGACAGTCTGCATTTTGCTGACAAGGTGAGCCACAGCCGCACAGAGAGTGCCGAAATCTGAGGTGCACAAATAATAAACAATCACATCATCTCATAAAACAGTCATAATCTGTATAGGGCAGCAAAGCTACAAGGCTGTGTATAGACAACAACAATAGTAGAAAGACATCATGTATACAATAGGTTTTCAACCAAGCCAGTCAAATAAACTCTGAGAAAATGTGCTGTCAATCATGTGGATAGGCAGTCTGTGATTGTCTGCACTACTGTAAAGTGATATTTTATAATAAAACTAGGCACAAAAGAATGAATCAGTGCTACAGGAGTGTCAGATATGAAAGAATGTACTGATTTCATTACCTTGTTGGATCGATGAATTGCAACTGATGAGATGAGATGCAGTAACACTGGTGGATTACAAACTTTGCACTGTTGCCATTTTTACCACACTTTCAGGTTCATAACAGTACAGTGTTGCCATCAGAATGTCTTGCTCATTTCTCTGCACTGCATTTAATTTGATCCATGTGTAGCCCAAAGATTTGCTCCAATTTTACAAAAGCTTTTGTATCTTTAGCCAAAAGAAAGTAGCCACATGTTGCGTTAGCGAATGTAAATCTCCCTAATGTCTAAATTTTGCAGTTAACATACCAAACTGTCTGGTCGATTTTGATGTGTGCATGTATGTGAGTCAGACAGAAATCCATTCATTTCTTTGGGAATTTATGTAATCTCAACCTTAATGATCTGTTTTTTACAACCTTTTCCCCCATTATCGAATTAACTATCACCTAGCAGCCTATTCATTTGTTTTACTAAGTTGATGTTTTAAACCTGAAGCTCTGACAGACTTATGTTGCTAACTAGTCTGATGTGCCCCTGAGCAAAACTCAGACTCTCTTCCAACTACACCAGTGATTTGCTCAGGGAACCACTGTAATCAACAACGTGCAGCTTTATGACTGTAAAGCAGATTGTTGTGGTAATAAGATCTGAGTGCTCTTCCCTTTGCCAAACAGGAAGAGAACAACTGGTTTGTATGTTGTTCACATATACGGCCACCGGTCCACCAGTTTACACTGTGCTCCTCATTGACATTCATATCAAACCAGATATAGTGTGTGGAAGTTACTCACAACATTAATTATTCAACTGAAATAATTTGCTTCCCTCGGAGATGACGATTGCTTTGTCCCTGACCAGTCACACACCCTCATTTCAAAGGAGCATGTTCTCTTCTGTGGCTTCAGAGAGGGCTGCTTGATATGTGGCTGTAGATATGTAGTTAATTATGTCATGTCATGAGTTCTTAATAGTGCATATTACAACCTCCTGTGCAAGAGAGTGTTACAGAATAAAAGAACACCAGACACAACATTCAAAAAATGAACTTAAGCAGCATGTTTATTCAAATTTTGGACATACATTGGATAATGTGTTTCCTCTTCTGTGACATATTTTGTAGCCATTTAAGTCAGAGCTGCCGGTGAACATGGAGAATCTTCCAGTCAACAACAACAACGGTCAGTCATACGGCTACACACTCTATGAGACCGCAATCAACAGTGGAGGAACCCTAAACTCAAAAAACAACATCAGAGACAGAGCACTGGTGAGGGCAGCAACATAACGCACCCACACTCGAACCTTTAAACTTTTTTTTGTGAGAACTTTCTCTGAAATATTTTATTGCCAGTTCAGCTTTCCTGTTTCTTTTTTTCTAGGTTTTTGTGGACAAACAGTTTGTAGGTGTTTTGGACTATAAGGTGCAAAAACTGGCACTCCCTGATGGAAAGGTACCCTTTGAGCTTGTGTGCTCTTTTGTGTGTAGTTTAGTCTGCTGTTTCAAAAAGGATGACGTTGTTAATATTTAACAACACGCTGCATGTGACGTTCAGGGATGATGACAGATGTTTTTTCTTCCCTAACCCTTTTTGACAGAATGGTTGCTGCTTACCTTAGCAAATTTAAGTAGACGACGTCAGTCTCACACACACAGAGCAGCCTTGATCAATGGCAAAAATCATACCAGCTTTCTGCCTCCTTTGTTTTTTTGTGTGTGGATTCTTTCCGCTGAGTATCAAATGTTGCTGTTTTTCATGTTTTATGTTTTTTCACTCTGAAGGGAAAAAGAACTCTGAGTTTACTGGTGGAGAACTGTGGAAGAGTGAATTATGGGAAAACCTTGGATGAGCAGCGCAAAGGTACAAACAGTTCCACACACTGATGGATTCGTAGATGTTCCAGTTAGCACTGGTCTAACTAAAAGATCTGTTTTCATTAGGGACCTTGAAAGATTCTAATTAACAGTGTCTTAAGATCCGCAAAGAAACTGATAGCAGCTTTGACTCTCCTTTCAGGTCTTGTTGGAGATATTCAGTTGAACCAGCACCTCCTCCGAGACTTCATTATTCATAGTCTGGATATGAAGCCTGGCTTTGTAAACAGGTTTGTGTCTTTCAATTATTATCCAGTTCTCCCTCATGTTTGTGTTTCTCTGTCATTACACCTGCCTGCCTCTGATTCAGCCCTGCTGATTATCACCCTGCCCAACACAGTTACACTGGGAACACTGTGGCAAAATTCAGAAACCAAAACATGCCCCTCTAATCCAGGGTCTCCTGTCAAATATCATAAAATATATAAGCCACATAGACTTGATAATACGAATGTGTGAGAAGCTCAAAACGACAGAGGATCAATTATTTTTTTCTTGGTGTTTTTACCACAAGACAAGGTTCATAATACAGCAGGCTCTACTTGTAGAATGGTTTCTTCTGCATGTAGGTATAATGCAGCATCTTAAGTGGACACAATAATAAGTAACTTCATACAAAAGGGAGGTTAATGTGTAATTTATTCTTGCTTTCAGTCAGCAGCATGTTTCTGACATCTTGAATGTTGCTTTTCAAAGTAATGTGAGTCAATGAATGTTCCATTTCCATTTCAAGGACTCAGTCAGTTTATCCATTTTACTGTGTTTGGATGCATAAAAAGAAAATGTGACGAAAGCAACAGCTAATATGTCAAAATCATCTGTGTTATGTGTTGCATGGATATTACTGAAGTTGGCGTTGCTAACTAGCTAGCCCCCACATTGACAGCATAAGATGCCACAGTGAGTGCAGCTTTGTGCTGTAAGTCTTATGTAGTGTTTACAGTCCTAGTGGAGAAGTGGATTAACTCCACAGGTCACATTTCAGCTCCTGTTCTTAACAAACTGTTCCTTACTTACCGATTTAATTAGACTTTCAGCCAATAGATAATCACTGTATTTACCAGAAACAACAGAGACCACCTCTGGAGAAAGGAACTGCTGCCTCATTTTCTCCTTTAAAACCAGAGGCACAGACAGCAGTGCAGTATACAATGAGCGATTTACATTTGTTTGATGCCAAGGACTATCTTAGAAGCTAAATGTGTGTCGCATCAATTTAAACATGGTGGAGGACTTTTAATGTGTCACCCATTCCATAATCCCATTATAGTCATTATGTCTGGTAATTTCTACAGTATACATGACAGCACAGCACTCAAGCATTAAAAGGTAATTTTACATGATGATGTTTCCATGTTTCCAAGATTTTAAGACATTCCATAGATTGCTGTTGTCATTAGCACTGTTGCCTTTCATCCATTCAGCCTGAATTTTTTTTTTCTACAGATAAACATCAGGGTCACTTGTCTTGTCTGCTTTGTTAGAGAGCATCCACAGTCATTGTCAGGCCACTTAAGATCTGTATAAATGAAAGCTACAAATTAATACCAAGGCAACCATTTGAATTAACTTGGAGGCAAAATATAATCTGAATATTTTCTCTGCCATTCACTTGCAAACTTTAGGCTTGACATATTAAAGTAACATGTAGGATGTGAATAACTGCTGACTGACAGAGGCCCCCCTCAGTCGAGAAAAAGAGATTTTTTTATGCCAAATTTGCAGCACAATCTACCAAAACACTTGTTATAGCTGTACTTTTTATTCTTCCCTTTCAGACTTGAGAGTTCAGGCCACTGGATGAGTATGCGCCAGCGGCCCTCCTTCCCTGGGTTTTTCCAGGCCAAGCTCCATGTGGACAGCTATCCTAAGGACACATTCATCAAGCTCTCAGTGAGTAGGACTGCCAGCAGAGCTTCCAGTCCAGATCAGCAGCACTGCAAGCCTCAAAAACTGGCATAACTTTGAAACTTCTTGGACATTTTTTGAAAAGCTTTACAGACTAGACCATAAATTCAGTGACAGTTTAACCTACTCTAGATAACAGAAATCACTCTCTAATCATTTAGATACTTAAAAGCCCCAATTACTACACAGTATGATGTGTATGTACTTTTTTTGTCTTGGTTGTATCTTGATACCTTATTGTTCCTCCATTCAGCAACTACTGTGGTAATTCTGTGAGACAGCTTGTGAGATTTTTCCTGCAGCATACTTCATTGTGTTATGTCAGATGCAGAGGCCATCCAATTTAATGCCCATTACAGTATTCATACTGATCCTTTTAGAGGCACAGCTATAGAGTCAAGAATAAACTGATTCGTTTTGGTGGTCATAGGTCGCTAGTTTTTTGGCCATAACAAACATCACATTTTAATTTTAAATGTCTAATAAGATAAAATATTGAGTTTTTGTTTTCAAACCAAAAGGTCAAAGTTACTACACTGTGGCATCATAATGTTTTGCAGAAACACTTTCTTTCCTCTACATGTTCAGTATATATACTATACGAGTCTAGTTTGAAAGGTATGTAATATTGATATATGTGCATGTCTCAATGTCACACCTCCGTCAGATAGAACAAAGGCACTAGAGTTGACTTTTAGCATCATAAAGGACTGAATTAGTCTTTAATGCATATTTAATACACATGTGCAAACCCTCCAGAGAAATAGCTCTTTGAGCTGCGTTTAAAGTCTCCTATTGTTCATTGGATAGGAATATACAATAATATCATCCCTTTAACCTGCTAGTAAGATTGGAGCATATCTTCAAGTATCTTTACAGAAACACATCTGGTTATATGGAGTTATGCATAATGCTATTATCGATTCACTGTGTCTGTTTCAAGTGTCCCTCTAACTGTGTCTCTGTGGTTGTTTTCACACTATCAGCACTGTGTTCAATAACCTGCTGTGTATTCACAGGGCTGGAGTAAAGGTGTTGTGTTTATCAATGGGAAGAATTTGGGACGCTACTGGTCCATTGGTCCTCAGCAAACCCTCTATGTCCCAGGGCCCTGGCTTCACAGAGGAGCCAACCAGGTACCATGTCAAACTCATTTAGAGAGCCTCAACTGGAGTACTGTGAATGTTGAATCCTTTACTTAGCATGTATTTATACATAACCACATTCAGATTTATTAAATTCTATGTAGATTAACTTGCAGGAATCTGCAGCTCAAATATTAGTACATGACATTTTAGGATGAAAATATCTCAAGTTGTCCTTGAAACTGCAACCGAGTGTAGATATATGTGTGCCTTGACAAGTTTGACCTTACACAGTCTCAAAGTACCCTTTTATATTTTGTTCCAATAATCCACCGCTACCTCCCTTAATACGGCAAATATAAAACCTCAGGTTAGAAGTTGCATGCATGCAGATTCAATAGCCATCACTCCCTCGCTTTGTCGATGTTTCTAAATTTCTGGAAACGGCCACAAACTAGCTCTGCTGTATCTGTGTGCCCTATTCTGGCCTTTTCCTACTTTACCTCACTGGAAGTTTGCATACATTGACATTAGCACTCATCCACCACCCGCTCTCACTGTCCTTTCACGGCCTTCACTAGCTGGTATTCTTTTTTTTTTTTTTTTGCTTTGTCACAGGTCATAGTGTTTGAAGAACAGGAAACAGATGGTAAAATCCAGTTCGCCAGCAGCCCTGACTATGGCATGACAGTTGATGTCCAGTGAGGACAAGAGGTGAGAGGGGGGAGAGGAGGATGATAGGAGTGTGGTGTAAGAGGACACGACTGAGACAGATGCCATGAACTGCGCGAACACACAGGCACCAACACCCCACCGTGACCAGCAGCACTTAACAGTGGCACATGTCACTAAACATGACACCAATCAGCAGCAGTGTAATGAACTCCCTTACTGTGTTTTTTTTCTTGTTACTGACGGTATTAATGATATTTTGTTAAATACTTTTTATTCATTTTTCTACCAGTTCTGTCAAACACTGCATAAGTGGAGACTGTTAAGGAAAATGATCTTGATTACAATAAACGCTTTAGAAGGCTTCAAGTTACTCTAACATGTAAATGTTAGAGGCCTGACCTCTGTGCAGTAACCAAGGCTAAGGAAGCTTGTGTTCTATGTATCATAAACTCTGGTGGCTATTAACATTCAGCTTGTGATGATCTGCTGTGAAGGAGGAGGCCAAGAGCACAAACAGTATTTGGAAAGTCATCTTCTGTGTGTTATCTCTGGATTCCACCTCATTTGTTTCCTTTTAATAAATAGCTTTGCTCACAGTTATGATTAGGACATATGAACTGGCATGAGTTTGTTTATTTTGTCGTGTGGAGCTGGAGTTGGTCGTACAGGCTGTTTGAGGGAGCAAAAACATCATGTTTTTTTCTGATTCAGGTTCTTATGGAGTATTAAAAAGTCTTGAATCTGATGTTGAAATAACCATGAATGCAAAAGTATGAAAGAATGTTTGTGTCTAGGCTTTGTCCCTGTTTCTATAAATAAATTGATCACACAAGCTGGGTTTTTATGGCTTTGCAGCCAAAAATGTGCCTCTGTGTGAGTGTCAAGCAAAAGTGAGACTGACATCTTCAAAAGCTAGGCAAACACACACTTCTACATGAGACAGCCTACAAAACAGCTCTGTGCCTTTTGCCTCCAGCAAATCCACAAATCTGCAATCAAATTAGTTTGAAAGAAAATGCATAGCATCACTAATAACCACCAAAATATAGCTTATCTAAACATTTCTGAGTTACACAGAGGAAGTCTGATGAATTGTTTCCACAGACACAATAAATACACAATGCTAGAGATGGAGGAACCTTCAGTCACAATCTTCTGGAAACTGTTTTTGAAATTGAATCACTATGATTTGTCCTGAAAATGTGTAGGAATTTAGCCTGTGAATGTGACGCTGTCTCAGGACAGGAACACATGCAGAGTAGATACAACACACAGGGCCAGCTGAGGTTCTTCTCAGGTATTTATTTCTCTTGATTCAACTAACAACTTTCTCTGAGACAGAATCGCTGTGGCAAATAAACAACCGTAAGAGTCACATGCATAAAATGTGAATCACATGAGGCTGGAAGATGACAGTGGAGATGAGGAAAAAGGGAGGACTTGTGTAAAGTGTATTGTGCCTTAGAGAAGCCCTCAGAGGGGGTAACACTCATCAACTGACAGTAAGGGCTAAAGTGGATGTTAACTGTATAGATAGAGATAGAGATATTGCTCGATGTGTTGTCTGTTGAAATAACAAATAAAAAATTAAACTAAATGTAGGGCCAAGTTGTAACGTCACCATGAGGGTGAAGCCCTTTGAGTTTGTTCTGCTGCTTCAGGACACACCACAGAGAGTAACATCACAGAATCTTATTTAACCAATCCAACCACATGCTGGTCTGTACACCACAAGACCTCTGTTGGCCTGCGTCTTCACAAAAGCAACATTTACATGATGAGAGCAGGGATTTCCTTTCATTTGGTAAGAAAGTGATGTACAACAAGTTTAAAACAGACTACACTGCCTTTTAAAGGATCGTCTTTTCATGAATACACTGGTGTTTTTCCACAACTCTGGTAAAATTCATTCATTGCTGAGCACTAACCTTTTTGATCTACACGGTGTGTGCACGCATGCGGTTTTGAAGAGCAGCCGGAACTTGAATGGCTGCTATGGTTCAATTGCACATCCACACTTGAAATAAATATATAAATAAATATATTAAATTTAATTTTGAATAAATAATGGTGGGGAATAGCTGGTGATCTCCGTGGCTGTGCGGTGTGATATCATGCAGTCAATGAAAAACAGCCAGTGTGATGGGAGATAGGACACAGCCATTGTCTGAGTGTGTATCTTATCATTTTCCAGCGAAATATGTAATAACACAGCCTCTCTGGCTGATGAGCTTCATAGAATACAGTATCGTCTTTGTAAGTTCGCATAGTACAACGGCATATTTGGGAGTCCGTGTGTGTGTGTCTGTGTGCAGAGATAATCTGGCAACAGTACAGAGGCTCAGTGTTTGAATTATCTCCAGCTACTTTTGCCGGTCAGTGTTAGATAAGAGTCACCGCTGTGTATTAGATGGATGATTTACCAAGCAGAGGAGAGATCCTGTTATATGAGGCAGAGAATAACTTTGTTAAAGTGTTCAGCTGTACAGCATCACTGGTGCTGAGGCCTGCTGTAAAAGGTGCAGCGACTAGTAGTTCATCTACAACACTACTTCAAATCGTTAGCAAAAATAAGATTTATTTGTGCTTATCTTTAGCTGCTGACTTTTTAGAGTTGCATGTTTTATCTGATTTTATATGGTAGTATTTGGGGCTGTTTCTCCTTCATATTAAGTGTATTTTTTTTTTTAGAGACACTGACAAACTTTGTAAAACCACATTCTCAGACTCTGATGGTGCTTCATCCTTTACAGTTACACACAGCTGACTCTGTGTACCCAGTGCATACAAGTGTGCATAGACGAGGGGACATTTAAACGCATTGTGAAATATGACAAAATTTACATGAACACAGGAGAGTGTAAGGTTAGTTATTTGATTTCAAGTTCTTCTGTGATGAACAAAATGAACTGTGCTATTTCTCTTTTCTTTGTGTTGGACCTACTGTAGTGTGTGTGTGTGTCATTCTGAGGACGGAGTCGGGGAGATGTCTTCTTTTCTCTTCACATATAAATACATTACTTACAATGCATTTGTGTCATCAGACCTGATTGTTCCCTTAAAGGAGTATTTGTGTACGTATGTATGTACGTTTAAGTGCTAAGAAGAGTGTTAGGATTTCCATGTCTAGACCTACATTTCTGCTCCAAAGCCCGCGACGGGTACATTTCAAACAGGAGTCTCTCTTCAAGTGTATGGGCAGAGTTATAATGACGCTATAAAATGGACAATGATAACCCAAGAATAAATGCAAGTCAGAGTCAGTAGTATTGATCTAGCAAGTTTGTAAAATGCCTAAACCAGTTAAATTAAATTAAAGCAAACATTTCTTAGTTATCAAACGAACATTCCTTCTCTTGCTGTGTTTGCTCAAAGGAAAATCCTCATGAGACGTCCGTGTCCTTGAAGCCGTGTTTTTATCCAGGCTGATGATGATGTCCTTAAATCCAAAAGGAATTCCTCTGATGTGCAGATCCAGACCCTTTCACTTTTTTTTTATTTGAGGTGAAGGGTATTGTTTGTTTGTTTGTTTGTTTTTAACCTGCTTGTTTGGTTGAATCCGCTGGCTGTATGATTTTCATGTTGTGCTGTCCCTTGTTAGGTTGTCCTCATGGGGCCATTGTACAGCTAAGGTGCAGCCTGTGAGGCCGTCTTTCTTGTCGTCTCCTCTGCGTTTCAGTGGTAGACCTGACAAATCTGTGCTTTAAGTACAACACATTTATTCTGTTTTTGGTCCATATTTTAAAAATGTCAGATTCAGTCAAGAGGATTAAATCCCATTTAAAAGGTCCCCCGCTCATATTTATTTCTGAAGATTAAGACATGAGCACTGGTTGCACTTATGAAGAAACTCAACCATTTTCTGCTGTCGCAGGTCCAGGGCCAGCTACCTGCAGGTGAGAGGATTAAGATTTTAAGCTGAGAAGGAGCACTATAGCTTAATTTAAGTTCATTCAACATTTTTATTTCCTTGGTGACATTTAATAATGGACAACAGCTGCTGTAATTGTGCCCTAACCAAAGGACATTAGAAATAACTGTTCAATTTATTAGGAAATATAAGGAACACCTGCTCTTTTGTTGTCTAATGCATTTCCATTTCCCCCTGGCCAGTTTAGCATTTTAATACAAAATAATTTACCATCTTCAGAGGAAGACCATTCAGATCTCCACATTGGGGTCTGTGAATCCTTTCTTCCCCTCATTTACAAGGACAGGCTTCTCTGTTCTTGTGTGCCAAACGAGTATCTGGTGAGAAAACAGCATGGAGACACAAACAACAGCAACATTAGTAACATGCTGTTCCCCTTAGTGCACTCATTCAGTGTACTCTCCCTGTCAGCTCCCACTCCACCTCATGTTCTTCAAAACATTCAATTCCGCTCATAGCTCCAGCGGTACATACACCACCAAGGGGCCCATCTATGTGTAAAGAGCTACTTGAGCGTGAACCCTGTATTAGAATGGAGTGAAGAGGGACTGCAGGAGAGTGTTATCCTACAAATATGACAGAGCCCTCTCAGCTTGGCCTGTGTAAAGTACTCTCCTGACCATGAAATAATGGCTACCTTTAAATGGCTGCCAACTCACAATGTGTTGCAGCCGTAGGAATCAGCTTTGAGGTTGCACTACAGGTCTTCAGGAAGTTCTTCTGTGTGTACTATCAAACCTTCACATTGGCTTGTTTTGGCCCAAGAGGGCCGGACAGACATCCAGTAAAAGGATAGCAAAGGGAATGAGGAGGGGGGAAAAGTGCTAGGCTCATTTTCCCTTCTCTCCGCCGTGCTGGAAACCTCAGTCCTTTCATCTTGCCGCACAGCCTTCATGAATTATGCATATGGTGTGTTTGAGCTGTGCCAGGAGCCCACTCCCACTTTGCACAGGTGTAAAGGAGGGAGGTTAATAGTCACGCACGCATCTGAAGTGGTAGATTATAAGGAAGAGAAATGCCCGTGCACGACTCTCCATTTTTTTTCCTTCCTCTTTTTCTCCTGCCCTTCCGTCTGTCCCTGCTCTCATCTGTAATCAGTGTGACGTCCCTGCCTCTCTGTTTGTTCCCCCACTAACTCCAATTCCGCTCCCTCTGCCATTCCCTGAATCCCCTCTTTTCATTTAGCCCTTTGAATGGCAGAGGGAGCGCAGGACAAAAACCTGGCTGAAAGTATCTCTCTCTCCCTTCCTTTCCCCTCTTTCTGTCTCCAGTTCTTTGTGTGTAAGGGTGGCTGCGGTGTGGATATTGCCTGCTAAAGCCCTCTGGCTGACTCCTCTTTGCCCAGAGAGAGGCTTAGTGAAGTGACCCAGACCAACGGCCGTGAGTAGGAATGGTGAAGTGGGTATGGAGAACGCTGTTGCTGCCTCTGCCACTGCCGCCCTCACGCTTTTCACTTAACTATATGTGAGGATGTGAGGAAGAGTGGATGTGGGAAGTATGTGAATCTTAATCAATAATGTCCATGTTTCCAGGCAACAAATGTTGACCTAATTGAAATTCTGACCATTAGAATATTGTGATATTTTCTCACCCATTTTATAATGAAGAGCGGTCACTCAGGTGTAGCTCAGGTGGGTTTAAGCATCGAAAAGTGATCTGGCCTCAATCTGATATGTGCTAACAAAACACCAGTTCACTTCAAGTTCAATGCTTTGTATTGAAGGAGCAGTTCAATGTTTTGAGAAATTTGATTATTTGCATTCTCACTGAGAATACCATGATCTATTGTGTATTATAAATATGAAGCTACAGGCCACAGCTGCTTAGCCAAGTTCTAGCAGAAAAACTAGAAACAAAGCAAATGCTCCAAAAGTTAATAAGCAGTAAGGAAGGTGAATGTTTTCTTTAATGATTCACACTGCCTTTCAATGGTCAGAAATAGTTTCTGTAACCTGTCTTTATTTATTGGATATCACACTCTTGTTCACCCTTGTTATGTTATGTTTATGAGTAACACTGTTTCCTGCATCAATATGACAGTGTATTGTCAACAGAAAGCTAAAAAATGGACTATTACATCTCATTAAACAGCAAGAATATTTAGCCAGGTGTTTTCTGTCCACTTTCTTTTTTGAGGATGGTTCAGACCTTTTTATGTTCCAGTCAAATACTGTATGTAGGTTAGGCTGTTCTTATGCTCCAGACAGATTTTATACAGTATGTTATGCAGGTTAGTCACACTCTTGGCTACAAACCGCTTAAGTTAAGCAGCTTAACATCAGTAAAAACAAAAAAAAAAATGAAATTACCTTAGTGCAATTAGCTGCTTTAGGTTCCAGGTCATTGAGTGTGACAAGTTCCCGGAGCAAACTACTCTCCTGGTAGCCTCCTTTCACCCCACGAAGCTTAAAATACGCCTGTGGCTTGAACAGGATGAGCCTCAGGTTGATTGCAAAGCCAGCCATGTCGATGGCAAAGGGCCGGTGAGGGTCAAACACCGTCTTCCAGCCGTAGACTTTTCCTGCTGCATTGACCTTGGGGGACTCATACCGCAAACCTCCCACAAAGGCCACGGGCCACACTGAAACTTTCCGAGTCGATCTCATCTAGTCAGAGGAGAGTCGAGAAAAGAAAAGGAGGAGGAGAGAGGTGAGAGCAAATTAGTCATCTGAAAAAGCGTACATGACAGTGAGACACAGTATTTGAGCATCAGCCGTCAGCATTACAGCAGAGCTTGGACAGGAGGGTTCTTAGTGCTGCTGCTATTATTCATTCTGAAAGATGGCGAATATTGACCAAGTCATTGTGCCCTGTGCAGCTGACACAATGTTAGATGAAGGCAGATCACACACAATGTTCAACAGCTGCCCTACAATGAGATAATTAGGCTCAACCATCTTTAAAGGGAGTAAATGCAGACAGCACTGAGAGAGTTTGAAGGAGCCAAGCCATTAGAGCAAGTGGCTCTAGTTGGCTGAAAAGATTCTTTAAGGTATAGAGCACCACATTTTTTTTGTGCTTTAATCTTCCAGCATCAAACGATTTTGCCGCCCTCTCCTTTGTCTGCTGCTCAGCGAGTCTTTGCTATTCTAGCACGAGCTGCTGCAGTCATAAAAGGTACGTTTTTATAATGAGGGAAGAGGAAGGTTTAGAACAGCACAGTCATTTAATCAAACTCAACCTGCAGAAATAATGGTGGTGGACAGTATCCAGCATGTGTGTCTGTAAGATGAAGTGTTTGAATGCACAAAAAGCATGCCTCTGTAGAAAACATCTTTATCCACATGCAAGCTTTGCTACATGCTTTTTACTGCATGCATTCTGTGCAAATCTCATGCAGAGCCGCTGTGCTAGAGCTGCTGTGCGATCTGATGGTCAGGTCAGGTGATCAGTTTGAACAGCTTGAAGCAGCCTGGGGGCTTATGGGAATCTGTGGATTTGAGCTTTAGGGACTGTGCGAGTCACCCAGATAAGATTTGGCAGGATGTTCTATCTTAATGAGCTTCGGGTGTTAATATTAAAAGAGTGCTTTTGAGTGCTTATATGCATGTGTATGATGGTATCATTTACATTTTCTGCCTTTTTTTCCAGCCAGCACCATCTCTCATCACACTCTTATTCTGTCTGTTCTGTGTTCCACGTGCTTAGCCATCCTCAGCTTCCTACATCAACGCCTCAGCTTAGTTCTCAGAAACTTCTCTCAGAGGCAGAGGAGACTGCTCTCAAATGTTGCCAGGCCACAAGTAAATCCAGCCATCACAGAGCACAGATGTCACCTGCATGCTAACCTCGCAGATATGACTTGAAATGAATGCAAACAATAAATCAGGCTCTTTGCAAGGAGTTTCAAAAAGAGGGTTGTCACTTTCCTATCTACACTAGAAATGTGGAAATGAGCGTTCCGCCTGCTGCTTCTGGTGGGAATATCAACTGAAGTAAAACAGCATGATTCCTTCTGAAGCAAATCAAAAAATGCAGCCAGAATCTCCTCGTCCCAGTCTGGTGAATATGATGTGTTTGTTTTTGGTTCAGTATGCGACTGCATGCCTATGTGTGCATTTAAGCTCTGTTTCCCTCCTGCTTAGTAAGAAACCTACAGAGACAAAGTGCATTTAAAACTGGAGGCTCTAACTTCCATTTAACCTTTTTAAATTGTCCTAATTAAAATAACTACAATTAGCAAACTGAACCATGTCATTAACATGTCTGCATGGTGGATCATTGTTTTTTGGTCTTATTTGTGTCGGCTGTGAAAATAGAATCATTATTCCCAAATACAATGGATGTGAATATTTCAAGGCAATTATTCAGGTAAAGGGATTTGGAAATCATTTGGATATATTTTTAGGCAAAAACTCTTTGCAAAAAACGTCAAGCCATCACTGAAATTGATTTATAATTGTAGGGTATGATGAAAATATCAGTAAAATGATGAGTGGTTTTTTGCGTTGTGTGTCAGAAACAGTAAGGATTATTGCTTATGAATCCTCGATCGTTTGAACAGGCCACCCTTCAACAAGGATACAAGATAGGAGACGCTTTACTGAAGCATTTAATGTTGCAGACAGTAGAAACTTATAAGAGTGACAATGAAATTATGTTACATACAGGTATGACCGTAAGGGCTTCACTGCTGTGGCATCTTTGCACGATTTCACTACAGCACAAAACAACAACATGTTTCTGCATGTGCATGAATTTTCTATAATTTTATGATTTGCTTTCAGCAGACAAAACTGTAGCAGCAGTCAACTCTCTGTGTTCTGTCCATCTGGTTGTCACCTCCTCTTTTCCTCTCATTTTATTTCCTGCCCCTAACTCTCCCTCTCCACGATTCTCTCTCTCTCTCTGTCTCTCTGCCCCTTATGGCCGTTACTCTGGCCCATAAATAGGCCTGTTGGAGGTGATGGAGGGCCTCTGAGGGAGACGGAGCACTTTGGCTGATTCCCAGAGAAAGGTAATGACAGGCCCCGTCAATACCCGGTGCTCCATTTACTACGGACCCCGTCTGCACTACTAACAAGACTTGAGGCTAATACTCGGAGGACCTAGACCGTGTCCGCTCAGGTAATTCAACTGATGTCAAGATGGATGGTCTGAGATGTACTGATTACACGCCCCAAACTTCTTTCCACTAGCTCCAGATCTCTGACTATGCTTGTTAAGAGCTAAAAAATGTGTCAAATAACAGAATTTTCTACTGTTTTTCTACTGTTGTTGTATTATATGTATATGTGTCTTTTAATACTGCATATTTCATAGTTCATATTGAACTGAATGGGCTACTGAAGAAGAAATCATGCATTTTAAAAAGTACATATTTTCATTTGTAAAGAATGTGTATCTATTTTCCTATTAATGTCTATGATATTTTATTACAGTGCATAAAATGACCATGATTTATAGCCTGTATTAAAAGATGTTTAAATAAAGTCTGTTACATTTAAGCACAGTATAAACAGTGCAGCACTCCTGAGGCTATAAAGCTATAACTGTGCTACATACATGCTATAGCCAACAGTAAACAACTACTTTAAATCAATGTGTCAATAAAATATTCACATAAATTAAAGACAAAACTATTGTGCATTTGACAGTGTTGTATTTGTACGGCTGCCCCTAGATGTCAGCAGAGAGCAATATTTTTTTCATTTTTTACAATTGTTATATAACATTTTTAAGTCAAATGATTCTTTTACAACGTGGCACATTTTATTCATGAAAGCTTTAAGCCAATGTGTGTGCGCGCTCTTTTGTGTTTTTCATGTCCTACACTTCTGGAGAGTTTGTAAAAAATGCATGATAAAGCCAACAGCAGTGACATGGAACACTCACCTCCTCAAACAGCTCCAGGCTGTATGTGTTGTCATCGTCAGCAAAGTAGACGACTCCAGCCTGACTGCTGTTGGCATTGAAGGTCTCCCTCAGCCACCGCAGGGCCAGGTTCCGCTGCATGGTTCCTCTGGGGATTCTGGGATCCCGAGTGTCACCTCGCAGCTTATAGTTCCTGGGGGTCTCTACATTGAGGTGGGTGTAGTTCAGCCCCGTTTCCCGGAGCAGTCGTGTGACAAGGGTTGTTCTTCTTTGAGAGTCCTCCACCAGGATCCAGTGCAGGTTGGGGACATGGAGGAAGGTGTTTGCTAGTCGTGTCAGCTCTGCTTTCTGCACGGGACGGCTATATGTGGGAGTGATGATGTGGATTGTGGGCAGCACGTCGGACCAGGGTGGAGGCCGCGTATACACATACTCTGTCCTTACCACCTCCACAATGTCCTTATCTGAGGCACAGTATTCCTTGGAGTCCTGCACCTGGCCACCTGCCTCCCTCTTGCCATCGACACCATCATCTGCAGATATGGGGATAAGAAGACATGTAAGGCATTAGTGCAACCTTGAGCTGCCCTTTGTATATTTGCCTCAGGTGACTTAAACCCAATGGGGGTAAAGTGTACCTGAGAGCCGGTGGTGGCGGACTGCAAGCTTCTCTGGAATGATAAAGATCTCTTTTACTAGGTGGTGACAGGCTGCAAAAAGTGAAAGCAGGCACCGTGAGAGGATAACACAGCTGATGGACAGAAAGACAGCACAAGATGTGCGAGGGGAGAGATGAGCCCTGCTAGTCTCTGAGTGCTGCCTTTGGGCCTGTCTTTATAGAGAAAAATATGGGAATGTGGATCTGGCAGACATGCCCTTTGAAATGTCTAGACTCCACCACAGACGGCCTCATCCTCTGCTGTGATACTTTTGTTGTAAATACTGGGTTGTGAAGTGCTCACAGTATTTAAGACATTTATGTAAATACTGTCTTGGTTCTGCATTCAAGCCGCAATAAAATAATCAGAGCTGAAGCAGACACAAGTCACAAAAGATCAAGTGACAATCCATCTTGTCTCGTTTCAAGCAATGCACCTGTGGCCGAACAACACTCTTACTGATCAGTTTCAGTTTCCTTTGAGAAACTTTACTGCACTCATGCAGGTGAGACCACTGTATTCTGTAAACAATAAGATTAAATAAAATAAATTTGTAACACAGGGTCCAATCAGCTGTCATGTTTTATAAACTCTTGACATGAATCGTGTCCTGACAGTTTCTAAGGATGAGACACCATGTATGAGACACTGTATGTAGGTGTTTTTTAAAGTCCAAATATTTTAAGATCATTATGTAAGTCTTAGATAACGTAGCAGGCTGAAAAGAAGCATTTCACCAACCTATGACCAGAAGATTGGAGGAGGTTGAGTTGTTATTCTCAGGTAGCACACAATATGCATTGGTCTGCCCTAACTAACTTCCAGTGGTCACTTGGAGCTGGCTCTAAAAGTGAGTCTTTCCCAAAAACCTTCATATCCATATCTTTTTCAGCAGGATTACTGACTATGGTCAGGATTACAAGGACGGAAGATCTGAGTGACAGTGGTGCTCTGTGCTCAGCCCTTATCTGAAGTCATGGTGACAGCCTATAGAACCTATCACCAGGGTCTGCGATCAAAGCCTGTAGTTCTGTGGTAGTAAATGTTATAGGAATCTAATCTGATGGACAGAATAAGATTATAGAATCATTAAAGTTGTTAATTTCTCTTCACTGTGCCAAAGCTAATGGCAGTCACTATTCTGCACAAGCTCCATTCGCACCTCTAACATAAAGAGGGCTTCTCTGCAGCACATAGATTAACACAATCTGCTGATGGCCAGATGTTCAGCAGAGGCTGCCAGGGAGCACGCTGCCAACAAAACCTCTACCTTCTCTTTTAGGAGCACACAAAGGAAAGCCTGTGGGCGGAGCTCAGTCAGATTGCACAGGCAACAAAATATGTGTAATTTTTAACAAGTGAGTGGCATAAGACAATAAAAAGATATAAATAAACTCTATTTTTATCTTTAATTACAGTGCTGTTTGTGATTTTAATTATCCTCAGCTGCTAGTGCCTCGGGTTATTTGAGCAAACCTGTTTTGATGGTTAACCTCTATAGGTACATTCATGACATTATACAGTAAGAGCAGGGCAAATGGGCCTATTAATTTGCCGTCAGTCTAATTTGAGCATGTTTACTCAGCAGCATTCTTGACATTCAGCACTGTTGGTTCGTGGTCACTGGAGATGATCTAGACTCATGAGTAATGATTCAGACTGATGTACACACATATTACACATGAACGCAAAATATCCTACGTAATTTTTTAACCTCCCTGATGAACAACAGTTGACATTATATTTGAATGAGTGACAACAGAGAAGAGCTGAAACCTGACTGACTGACATGCTGCTGTGTGGGAGATGTCATTCTGAGGCACTTAAATTGCCAATTAGTTAGACAGTTTTGCATCAAAATGAAGAATATTATTCATCTGTGGAAGTGACAAAACGCTAAAAACATCAGCCAATCAGAAACATGGACCCTGTACGGAACAGTGGGCTGGTTGTCAGTCTCTGTCGGCTCTGCTCTGGTTAAAATTCCACATCCAATCAAAATGTACACAAGCTATAAAAAAGTTTAATATCAAAACTTAATCAAACAACATGGCGGGAAGCAAGAAAAGGTGCAAGCAGTACAGCCACATTTACTGAGCTGGAAATATTAGTCCACCTCAACTGTGTTTTGATTGTTTGTGAAAAAACAAAAGCAATGTTCCCATTAAACATGTCTTTTAAGGAGTCACTGTCACAGTCTGGCTTTTTGCTTGTAAACGATTCAACTGTTGCTGTAGTAAAGACACGGCCCTCATTCCTCATGTAAATCTGTTTAAATTTCTCCTTTAAAGTATTCACTTATTTCACTGAAAACCAGAATAGGAACAACAATGAGTGGATATTTTGCATTTAAACATGAAATGATGTGTCTGTACCAGTGTGTATGTGTGTGTGTGTGTGGCTTTCTAAGTGTTTTGTGCATTTCTGTCATGTTTCAAGTGTTTGTTGCACATTAGTGAAATCTTTTCACAGCATTTGGCGAGTTTTTATGAAATATTCCAGTTGTCATTGTATGCATTAATTTAAGTAAAACAGCACTGTCCTCCCCCTCATATTATCAGTTTGTTTTAAAATGATCGACTGGCATCAAGTATGACAATCATTGGTCCACTGGCAACATGAAATCCTAATGGTCAGCTGAGTGAAGAGTTCAACCAATCAACATTAACATAAACATCAGCCACACACACTGACGGTAGTCTGATCTTGGCGTTCAGTCCAAGAGAAGGACACAGATACACACACATACTGCGGCTGCGCAGAGGTCAGACACTGTGTTGTTCTGTCTGAACTGAATTTTCCTGCATATGGCAGTCTGAACATTAAGATTCTGGGGAGGTTGTGATTTGGGCTGGTGTTTTTTCGCATTGGGCGGGTTTTACGTTTAGTTTGTGCTGGAAACTGTCACTCAGATCTGGCAACCCTGAGTGAGAGTAGGCCGTCGCAAGATGGCAAACAAAACAGCCGGCGAGTCAGAAAAGAAAAACTGTTTTTGAAAAAGCAACCACCAGAAAAAGGCTCGATGCAGAAAGATGTAAGGCAAGAGTGGTTATCGGAACGACTTTGCAGCGCTGGCGACGACTGACGGAGCAGAAGCGGCTACAAAGTGATGCCGTGGAGGCCACATTTCTTCCGGACAGGTAGGCTGAACGTGTGTGAGTGTTTGTTTTAACATGATTTTATTATTTTCCTTGACTACGTAGCCACTTTAACCAGCATTCAGTTACTTGTTGAGCTGAATGTTTTATGTTTGTGACGCTGCCAGCTATCGCCAGGCTAAGTTTGCACGTTGCTAACATGTTGCTAACAGGCTCTGGTTTTGAAGCGGGGTTTTATTCCATTTATTATTATTCTGAGTTTCCCTCCGATCGGTGAGCAAACTTGATGTGGATACATTTGTTTTTTTTGATGGTCATTATCATGATCACATCAGTGTTCACTCTTCTTTGTTATTGTAGCTGCGTCCTCAGCTCTGCTGAAGAAGAGCAGACCAGCATCATCTTCTTCATATGAGCTGCTGCTGTTATCATTGTTTAGTCTTACTAGTGCACTCTTTATGTCTTGCTGTAATTACTTTACATTATGTCACGTTATCCACAGCTCTGTGATTTTATGACCAGATGCTGCACCCATACACCTGACCTGTTGGCCTGCACCACCCAGTCTCCACCGGCCAGAGGACAGCATGTGATGATAATGTCTTACGGTAATAACTGTTTTTATATCTATATATGTAATGTGTTTTAATGTCAACATGGCAACAGTTTTTATCACCCATGAACAAGCCGCTATGCTGGACACCCAAACACTTGTCTTCCTTTAATGCTGTGATGTAGACTTGTCACATTCTGCTCTAGGCAGCTTAACGGTTAACCATTATATTCAAGTGGTGTAAAACCAAAATAATGTATGAGAGTGGGTGTGTGATGGTAAGATTGAAGGTTTTATCATGCACATAAACAGTGCACACTGATGAGATTTACAGTGACTGGACAAGTGTTATTGAGTTGTGATGAAGCTGATGGTCATGGCTTACGAGTGCCTCTACATGAACTGCCTGTTGTCTAAATGTGAAGTGCGGTGTTAGGTTTGAGAGCCCACTTCAAGTTTGATATTGTCAGTGGAGTGCGGTGTGATTCTTACCCTTGCGGATGGCGAGGAGTGGAGCTATAGCACTTTGGTGCCAAACAGTGATGAGCAGAGTCCAGGGTAACACGATCAACACGATGGCAAGAATATCTCTTCTCTTCGGCATCTCCAGGATTGGTTATTTGGCTCGGCATTACCTGGATGAATAAGATAGGCGTGTTGACTTTATGCAGTTTTAACATAAGGATTTATATTTTCACAGATGCAGCAGCATAAACACCACACTATTTTCACTAAAGAAAACCTTACAAAATAGGGTAGTTGAATTAACTAGAAAAGTATTTCCTAAAGAAAATGCAAGTTTGATTGCTGCAGCTGAAGCATTGCTTTGAATGCTGATGTGAAGAATTGCTCTGAATTGCTGGAGAATCTGCAATCTGAATTTACACAGACACTGCTGAAGACAAAAACAGTATGAAGTCACTGACCTTAAAGAAGAACCATATGAAAGGTCTCAGGCTGGAATAATACCATAAGATTATAAGAAGCACAGGCTGTGTGATTTTAATGTGGAAAAGCTGCTTGTTTGTAATCCTGTCACCAGCCATGCCTGCCTGCCATTGCAACCTAAATGTTGCAATGGCTCCTAATGCATTTCCAATGTAAAACACCCTCTAAACAACTTCTGTTTTTGTCCAAACTGAAGCTTTTAGACAAAACATATGGACACCATGAGAATCGCAATAAGTTGCTCTACAACACAGTATAATTTTTATGTCTATGATGTCAAAGATGTGGAGATGGCGGGGGGTTAGAAAATAGGGCTGCTCTGTTTCTCTGTTTTTGGTTTTACATTATGTCCTAATGGAAGAATGACCGGCACTCTCCCCAAACAGCTGGCTGTAAAGGCAAAACGGTTTGGTGTTGAGTTTTAAGAGTGACACCATCAGAAAGCTAACGATAGTCCATGGGCCAGATGAGATATTGGTACCACTCAAGGTGGCAAAGGTTGCTTATACTTTTTGAAAAGATACATGCCTGTAGTCAAAAAAGAACTTGAATGAAAGCCCAGAGTGTCCCCTTTAAAATGATACCAAACATAATAATACCAGGCAAAAGATTGACACGGATAAATATGTAGAAGGTTTTGGAGATGAAGTATCCATTAAACCAGGAAACCAAGTAAAAAAATTAAAGCTGCAAGCAGCATTGCGGGCCCTCGCGCACCTTGCGATCCGCGGGGCCATCGCAGTCTTCTCTCCTATGCTCTCGTCTCCTATACTCTCCTGTCCTATGCTCTCCTCCTCTCATATCCACAGATATACAACAAACACTTTACAACCCAATTTTCCTGCTACCAGTAGGTGGCGCTATGACCGTATCATCCTATTAGCATATATATCTGTTCAGAGTCAGGTCCATAGCAGAAGTGTAAGATTTTGTCCACATTGCATGAAGTATATGGGTAGTAATGCATAAAATAGAGCAAGTTCCTTTGTAATGGCGAATGGTCAACTTTGAGGCCACGGCCCCACCACACGGTAATACTTTTGAAAGAGTTTTGGAATGCGTCTATTCCCTATGGTGTCCTGAGTGGACACAGTGAATTTCAGCTCAATTGGATGAAGTATGCGAGGCGTGAAAAGTTTTGTAGCAGGGTCACAAATAAGCAAAAAATGGCCACATAAGTCAAAATGGCGGACTTCCTGTTGGGTTTGGAGGGGGGGTCCAAGAGACTTTTTTGTGCATCTTGGGGTGATACACATGTGTGCTAATTTTCATGATCCTGTGTCAAACTGGCCAGCGGGGCTACGCGTTAGGGCAAAAAATACAGGGAGTTCCTTTGTAATGGCGAATGGTCAACTTTGAGGCCACGCCCCCACCACACCATAAGACCTTTGTAAGAGTTTTGGAATGCGTCTATTGCCTATGGTGTCCTGAGTGGACACAGTGATTTTCAGCTTGATTGGATGAAGTATGCGAGGCGTGAAAAGTTTTGTAGCAGAGTCACAAATCGCCAAAAATTAACAGAAATTTCAAAATCGCGGACTTCCTGTTGGGTTTGAAGGGGGGGTCCAAGAGACTTTTTTTGTGCATCTTGGGGTGATACACATGTGTGCCATTTTTCATGACCCTACTCAAAACAGGCCAGGGGGGCAGGCAGAAAAACCTATGAAAACACAACATTTTGTGTAGCCAGTAGGTGGCGCTCTGTCAAAGCTTCAATATTGTTGTATAGATGTGTTTAGGGTCAGACTCTGATCATACATGTGACATTTGGTACAGATCGGACAGAAAACGAAGAAGTTATAGCGACTTCCTGTTTCCTCTGAAATGGTCAAACTTTGAGGCCACGCCCCGGCCACACCGTCAGACTTTTGTAAGAGTTTTGGAATGCGTCTATTCCCTATGGTGTCCTGAGTGGACACAGTGAGTTTCAGCTCAATTCGATGAAGTATGCGAGGCATGAAAAGTTTTGCAGCAGGGTCACACATATGGGAAAGAAAAATAATAATCCTAAGGGTTTCAATAGGGCTCTTGCACCATTCGGTGCTCGGGCCCTAATAAAAATAAAATAATATACAGATTACAGATACACAGATTAACTCACGTAATTACCTTCCTGTTACCTGAACGTAGTTGCAAGTGGTATCCACCTTCTGATTCTACTTTTATGTTTAGGCGTAAGCTAGCAACATTAGTTGTTGACATATGTTTCTAAGCAACACTCCTAGCTACGGATACTGAGAAGGCTCAAACGCCATAAGATTGACAAAAATAAAAATGTGGCAATAAAATATCAGATAAAACTAGTGGTGAGATTGCAGACTGTAAACCAACCTGGTTAAATGCATAAAGAATTTTTTCAAGTTTCCCCTGCCATTTGAAGATGGAGCTGAAAGTAGCATCAGTCTGTCACCATGGTAACAGCAGAGGAGACCTCAAAAGTCCCCGGCCATTTGAAGACGGGGCTGAATTTCCAAATTCTGTATGCAAGTTTTGAAGACCAAGATGTTGGAAGTACTTTAAGCTTCGAATGGTTTCTCTATCTTGTAATTTGTAGGAGGAGTAGCATTTTGCAGAAGACATGGAAAATGTTTAATATCTTTAATATTATAATATTTGCAATTATTATTGACGGTTTCCACAAATGTCCCGAATGAGCTGAATCTTTTGATGTTTGAATGGTTTGAATCGGCCCATGCATTCTGAAGATATGCTGAGCCAAAAATATACACTCAACAAAAATATAAACGCAACACTTTTGTTTTTGCTCCCATGTTTCATGAGATGGACTTGAAGATCTAAACTTCATTCCAGATACACAATATTACCATTCCTCTCAAACATTGTTCACAAATCTGTCTAAATGTGTGATAGTGAGCACTTCTGCTTTGCTGAGATAATCCATCCCACCTCACAGGTGTGCCACATCAAGATGCTGATCTGACATCATGATTAGTGCACAGGTGTACCTCAAACTGCCCACAATAAAAGGCCACCCTGAAATGTGCAGTTTTGTCTCACAGCAAAATGCCACAGATGCCACAAGCATTGAGGGAGCGTGCAATTGGCATGCTGACAGCAGGAATGTCAACCAGATCTGTTGCTCGTGCATTGAATGTTCATTTCTCCACCATAAGCTGTCTCCAAAGGCGTTTCAGAGAATATACCTCTTTTCTATGCAAAGTATATTTAAAATTGTTCACTCCTAGCTCTTTCTTACAAAAGAAGAAATTTAATTCTTACCTCTGACACAGGCAGCACAAATATTAATCCCAGTATATTTTATTGGGCTTTTGTTATACATTGCATTGCTATATTATGTCCACTCCCTGTACTCTGTAGCTCATTTAAATTGAATTTAAGGATGACAGACTTCCCCAACTCTCCCAGGGTCTGTCTCTCTCTCAGAGCTGCTTCTGGCATCGGACTGAAAAAAGGCAGTTATTAAGTGATCTGCTCAATTAAACAAAGAGAAAATAGGCATAATGTAGGCACAGGTGTTTAGCGTATTCATTTCAGATTTACACTTGAGGAAACAAGTCATCACCTTTACCACGGTGGTGGAAGGTGGCAGTATGTAGAGGCTTAACATAATTGTATAATCTGTCAATTATGATCATTGAACTCTATAAATAAATACACCATTAATGCCTAAGCCTTAGATGTGAACAGGTCTGACAGAAACACCACATAAATGCTGGCTGTGATAAGAAAAGTGGTGCTGCAAAGCTTTTTACTTTTTTTTTTTTTTTTTTACTTCAGAGAGGTATTGTGCATGGTTCTGCTTTCCAATGTATGAGCATAAAAAGTTGAGAATGTAGAGAAAACAGAGCAAATGGTACTGATTAACTCCCCGAACGCCTCCTTTGGAGATACATTTTTGAAGGTGCACATTTCGCTACAGCTAAGTACTGCCTTGTAAGTGTTTTCTATGCATATTGAATACAAACACAGCAAATTATTTAAAAACATGGCTGTCGGAAGCAAATGTTAAATTTCTCAAAGTCAATGTGTGAGGTGATCTTTTCCTCAGGATCACCTGAGTACGCTCAGAGAGAGATAAGCTGAACATCTTTAAATTATATCTTTAAATGATTCTTTAGGATTTTAACAAATTTGCCCGGATGATGCTTCACTGCTATAGTGTGCAAAGATGTGCTGATAATATTAAGATCAATCACGTGATAAAACCATGAAAATGTTTTTTTTTTTTTTTTTTTTTTACACAGAAAATAATGGGACATTAAACACTGTGAATCCAAAGATAACATTCAGTGACGTTACTCATTGCTAAGGCAACCAAACCTTATGTCAGTATTAAGACCTTACTCTGTTGCTAAAGATATGTGTTTCCTAATGATAGAAGAAGCCGAGCTAAATTTGACAATCTGACAACATCCAGCCCAGCAGACAGACACAAGTTTCATCTCTACTCAGCTGGATGAGTCTTCTAAGGCACTCAGGGAACGCAGATTTCCAACATCTACCATTCAGGCTTTATTGATATTGCTTAAATGTGAGATGTGTTTTGAGCGTGTGGAAGCGCATAGCTTTGCAAGTTTCTGTTTCTGTTATATCAAGTTGTTAATGGCAAAGGGGGGCAGCCTGTAGTTGTTGATGTTATGAATATTCCCTTATGATTATATGCCGCTGTTACAAACTGGTGCCTTTCCCCAGATACTGACAGCTTGCAGAGGGTTAAAAAACACCTATAAATTGAAAGTCTTTATTTCAATTAACACCACTTCCTGAGAGCCTTTTTATTATTGTAACCCTAAAGCTCTAACTCTAGAGATCCTTGTCATATCCCACTGCTTTGTGGCTCGGTTAGCTTGGTTAGCTAAGGACATGACCACATATTTTATCATGAAAATGACTGTAAAGTTGGTATAGTAGCATTTTAATAACACAAATGTCAGAATATGGTTAAAAAAAGACTCACCCGCAGTTAGAACTGGATCATGGCACCACGAGGGATGCGCAGCTGGGAAGGCCACACTGCATCCTGGATAGGCTACCTAGCAGTAACATCCTCCATGACTATACATCAGCTGATGATTCCTCTGCTTTATCCACTCCTGCAGACTGAGTGTAGACCTGGGAAGATAAGGTTATAATTTTGGTCAGCCATGTCAGGTTGTGATATCTCCTTTGTTTTTTTTCATGTGCCGCTCCTTACACTTACGTCAGCATAAGACATTCAGGGACAATCACACCGTTTAGAGCAGTTTAAACGGGAGTGAAAGACAGAGAGTTCTTCATGTGCAGTGTGGCTATGAGACATGTAAAGATCAAAGAGTCGGGGCTAAAAGTGCAGCAGAGAAAAAGTGTGCCAGTAAAATGTAATGAACACCAATTCTGGTTCATGTAAGGTATCCAGCGGCCTTACGCTGCAGTCTTTGCTTGTTATTACTGACTATATTGAGTACACTCTCACAGTATACTTAGGATGGGCTTGATTCATTTCAATTTTTGTTGCACAGACGCACACTCAGTATTTTTTATTTATTTGCCTAATATGGAAGCTGGAAGAGGGTTAGTCACAACTCTGATGCCTGCCAACAGTCTGAGGTGGGGGATGTTACAAAAATAAACTGGCATCATGTCTTATTCAAATACATCTGAGGGGAAAGCTGCTTCTGTGGAGGCTCATGCTTCACACAGTCAATGTCTGCGCGCTGCATCAGCACCAGCTCTTGATTGCTAAAGAATGTATTTTTTTATCATCTGTGTGAAAGAAAATCATCATAAACTGCAAATGTATAGGTTTTAGATAATAAGCAGCAGGAGACCTGGAGTCATTTCACTGACGCACACTGTTTGTGTGAAAAAAAAGGCAAACTGCCAGTGACCCAGTAAGGCAGTAGAAGGATGTTTGTGCTTGATGTGCACTAAAATTCAAAACAATCTATTTTCAGGTCACACAGACTTGTTGTCCAATTTCTCAAACAGACAGATCATGTGTCTGAGGTTCTGACATCACTCTGAGAAAAAAGGAATAAAAGATGAATACAGGGAACAGTCTTCATGGATAAGTGCAGCTTGTGCAGTATTTCCTTTTTTATGACAGCGACAAGCAAGTGTTGTAGTGACATAAAAAAACTAAACAGCACCAACTGAAGGGCTTTGCGATTGCTGCCAGGTACTGTCATGTGTGCAAGCTCCAAATGACAGTGTTGTCTTTCTGATTTCTGTACAACACACTCTTCTCTTTTCACACATACAGATGGAGCTAAAGAGAAGAAAAATTGCTATAGTTCAACAACCTGCCAAAATCCTGCAGTCTTCAACAGGCCAGCATGGCGTCTGTGCTAAACATTTTTGAAAGAAAATGTTTGGAATAACAAAACAACGTGGTAAGCCCTGCCAGCTGGATGGAGCTGGAACTCTATTGTGTGCGCTATTGAGAGTGTAGAACAGAAAATGGGTGTTTTGTGATATGAATGCATTCATTAAAAGTCCTGATTTCGTCATTGGAACAGAGTTGTTTACACAACTGAACAGAGTTGGGCAAAGCACAAGCAATATTTAGCTGTAATTACAGCAGAGCCCCTTAAGGGTCATGGTCGGGATTGTTTTTCTTTGATTCCAAATGAACAGTTGGTGTGTTGGTGCAGTTGAATTTTTATACACTGTATTAAAAAATAAAACTTAACCAGCAGTATGGCACTTTACCAGATTAATTTATTCCTTGTTACTTTTTTAGGTGGCTAATCTGACAGTAGCACAGCCTGGACATGACGTGTTTACTGCTTAGGCCTGGTTAATACAAGGGTACAACATGTTTTAGCAAACGTTATGCTAACATGTTATTCTAAGCTTGTGTTAGCATGCTGTGATGTCTCTCCAGAGACACATGTTTGTGGTGAATGTATGCATCCTATACATTTATCATTGTAAGTTATTATTTGGGTTTGGTTTCTTGTTGTACAGATAATCGTGACTGAATATGATGGTAAAGTTGGACATAATAAAAATGCCCTTTCAAGATCTTGCAAATATCTGTATTTATTTTAAAAACTATGAACATTAACACCATAACAAGGTGCAAAGCTCTAATTCGTATGTTGTATTGTGACTCAAAGAAGCATCAAAGAGTGATATTGCCAAACATACCCAAGCATTTGTGCATTACCAGGCTAAAACAACAGGAGCAATTTATCTGTGTTTTCTTTTCCACTGGTATAGAGACAGGTAATGAATTACATACTTTAGCTCCTGCCACATTTTATTACCAGCTGTACAGGGCATGAAATATTTGTGTATACCATGTCAGACCTTTATGCAGATGCAACCTGTAAAGCACCAGCTTTTGTGTTAGGGCTGGTGTTGCCATGCAATCATGAGCAATCAAAGATCTTTTTGGCTTTTCTGGAACAGATCTGGTGGCTCCAAACGAAACTGACTGTGAGCACAAACCCACATATAAAGCAGCAAGGCAGCAAACATCTATTGTCATACCAATGTGAAACAAAGATCCCCTGTCTCAGTAGAAGTCTGGGGAAAAAAACCTATGATACCAACAGTTAACTGTGTAGAGCATGGTGGTAATGAGGCCTCTGTACCCCACAAGCACCCAGGCGGTCTGTTTGCTTTTGTGGCACTTGAACTGTGTGCTGTAACAAGAATACAGAAAGTCAGGCCCACACAGCAGCAGCCAATGGCAGACAATGAAGCTTGACAGCCTTTCACATCAGCACGAGGTAACCAGCTGTGAAGGGAACACCTGGTGCTGATTAATAAAGAATCACAGCAACAATGCCACATGCGAATATTGTTGTACTGATTGTTGAACTAACAGCATTAGCCTCAAAAGGTGAAACAACCTTTCTCTAGTGGGTTTGTGTGTGACTGAGATAATTATACAAGAGATTAGATCTGGACTACAGTGTAATAGCCTCTTCTACAACTGCAAACTGTAGGCTGCTGTGTCTGTTAAATCAGCTTTAAACAGGTTTATAGATCAAAATGTACCAACATTTTACAACATAATGTGCTAGATATAAAAACAGGGCCTACCACACTGACTGATACTGTACAGAGTGTAGGAACCTATCTAGTCTACAAGTTTACATCTGCACCATCCAGGAATGTGGATTTTATTTCATTAAACAGCCCCTCTATCCAACAATAATCAGCATCCCAATCTCAGTCTGCTGTAGGGTCACAAACTTGTCAACCACCCCTATATTTATATGTTGAACATGTATGTTGAATTATAGTATGTTGAAATGCATCGCTGTAGTTTGGGCTATAAAATACTTTAATGGACAGTAAACTTTGATGATTTATGTCTCCAGCCTTCACACTGAGAGGTATATCACAGTCCCTGCTGGCACACACACTCTCCTCCTTCTGCACTCTCACTCAGATTTGTAAAGCTGAGTCTTCAAAGACGAAGCAGGGGCAAGTTTCCAAGTTTGTAATCAGTCTGCCTGTGACTTCTGAGCTCCCTTGGCCATGAACATCTCCTATTTCCCGAGGACCAATAATAACATCATCTTTTGCTTGCTTGCTTTGCCGTGGCATCATTTTGATGTACTCTCCAGTCGGCAGGGAAGGGAAGCTCTCTGGAGATAGTGTGTCCCGTTATGTTCAGTCGCTTTCGTTTGTGAATTCATTGGTCTCTGACCAACTTGGTAAAGCCCAGAACAGTTTTCAAAAATATCTGGGGAACCTTAGAAGACAAGTCACGACAATAGATCATTATTGATGTTGCTGTCACAGCTCCAAAAAAATGGATTCGCCTAGAGGTGTCATTAAATGTGAATTCTGAATCTGCGGGCATTGATTCAAACTGGCTTAATTGCTTTTGAAGGACAGTAAGCCAGGAGCAAGTGATCCATCATGGTTTCCTCTGATAGTTTTTTGCTTCTCATGTACTCTCAGGGTTGGTTATTAAGGGACAGAATAATCAGAATGTCACCAAATTTTCTCAGTGTGCAGGCACTGTGGGGGAATGCTGGGAACATTTTGATGCAGTTATACACTATAAATATGAGTATACTACAGGACACCTTTAGTATACACCAGCAACTCTCCTCCTTTCTCAGAGGCAAAACAAATTAAATAAACAGAGCATACTGTGTTTAATAGCTAACATTATTTTTAGCCTAATTTAATCTGTTTCTTCTTCTACACAGAGAGAAATGTTATATAGAATGGACGAAAAAACAATTAACCAGGAACAGTCTTGTGCTTTTTTTTCCTCTCAAAATAATTAAACTCATTTGTGAGCAGAGGGGAAATCGATGACACACTGCACAATGTTAATTGAAATCTTGAGCAGAGTTGGCAATTTGTTTTCTTCAAAATTTGAATGTGAATGTTTTAAAGTTTTCAGAATTAAAATGACAATTTAACTAAGGAGGATTTTCATGTCACTGGCTTGGGAGTCAACATTCCATCTCTTTAAGTGATCTGCTCTGCTTGTTCTGCCTATGCTGCCATATTCTAGATTCAGTTTAAACGAAAGGTCACCATCTCTCAGGTTTTGCATACTTGTCCCATCAGTTCAATTCACACCTGTCATGGGGTGACTGTTTTCAAAATGTGATCCTCTCCACACGAAACAAGTGTCTGCATCAAGTCAAGCTAATAATAGTGACACAGGAACAGCTACTGTACATTTGTACAGAGGGTGTGTACAATTCAATTTAATTTGTGCTGAACAGGAAGTGATCAGACAATTATTAGTGTCTGGAGCGTGATTCAGAGGTGCAAGAACTTGGAAAACCTGTTTTTGTCTTTGCAAGACTAGTGTAATCACTGTAAATGCTGTTTGATACAAGGATTAGCCAGTGAATGCTGCTGTTAGTGCTGTTTGTCATGTGTGATTCATGGCTGTTTTATTTTCCGGAAAACTTGAATAACCCATTAGCTGCGAGCATTCACCCTGATTGATGGCACCGGTCCATGTGTGGATCAGGCTGGCTCAGCAGTGGTAAAAGATTTAAGAGCACCAACCTTCAGGCAGGTTCTTTTCTGCTGATAGCCATGGGGGATTGCCTAGCGCAGCTTGCCCTTAACTTATCTTGACTAATTTATGGTCCGGCTCACCCGGGGTACATTTCCAACACTGGACCTGGGAGCAAGATGCAGCCTCTTACAGCTGGCCGAA
This sequence comes from Parambassis ranga, assembly GCF_900634625.1. NCBI lineage: Eukaryota > Metazoa > Chordata > Actinopteri > Ambassidae > Parambassis > Parambassis ranga. The sequence continues at coordinate 9,880,207 of NC_041033.1, read as the reverse complement.
GGAGCTCCACCAGGACGGCAGAGGCTGCCACTGAGACCAGACCTGCCATGTCTGGCCAGCAAAGCTTGGCTCTGATCAGAGGGTAGTCTAGGGAGATGTCATCTCACAGAGACTGTGGGGAGTGACGAGAGTAATAACGGCAATGTCTCAGAGTCTTGCATCATTGTGACTGCTGGAGAGTGCTCCAAAACACAACGTTGAACAGCTATTGGACATGTTAAAAATGAATACATCAAATCTAAACAGACTTGTACTTCTGACTGTGGCCAGCAGGATTGTTACTGAGCTGCCATTGAAAGTTGAAGCATCTCCTCTTTTATTTTAATCATCATGACTGTCATGCAGTGACAATGTTTTGTCGTTTTGGAGTTTTATATTGCAGGTCTGAAGCCACCACTTACAAGATAGCCAATAAAACACGTCCATTTACTCTGGTGGTCCCAGTTGGCTGATTCTGACCTTTGGGCAGGGCTTGGCTAGCTGTATTTATCATAAGGTTACCACAAAGACAAGAAGTTACCACAGAAAAATAATATGTGTAGGTTCTCTTCTTCTGTGTCCCAAAACTATTTTGCTAATATCTATATCTATATCTATATATATATATATATATATATATATATATATATATATATATAATATCTATATCTATCTATATCTATAACTATTCCATAATGCTTGCTGTACATCATGGTGGCAATATGGTAACATTATGGTAACATATGGTAATATTTAACAACATAGGCACTACTTGTGGCAACGGGACAATAACTACAGCTGTCCAGGATGTTTTGTCACTGCTTCCCTTTGAGATGTGGTTAAACTGTAAATTAGTTCCTTGATCTTTGTGTGCTGTCCACTTAACAAATGTTATCAATCATGAAGCCAGGGTTTTGTTAGCACTAAATTGATGCGTTTGAATCTTTGGAGCATCTTCAGGAATGATTCATAAATGTGTACAGCACAGTGCTTATCATTAAAATGGGTTAGTGTACAGGGCAAGCCATTGATTTCAACTGCAAGTGACATGTCTCACGCTGTGAAAAGGCTTATTATGCCTCAGCAAAAGGTCAAAGGTTGGCAGAGGGAGCTCCCAGACTCATTAGCTAATTAAAGTCTGCTTCCTGAGTAGGAGTTTAGGTGTTTGACTCTCGGCTGCACCTTCCTTCTCTCAGACTTTAACATGGTGGATCCACTGAGTTCTGAGCTGCTTAATGAGGGTTAGACCAAGGATTTCTCTGATGAAAGATTCCCCAGTGCCAAAATTCCCCAATTATATGCCCTTGTGGAGTGAAAGCATATATAATTATGAATCTGATCACTGCTAATTAAACCTGGGGGATTTCATCCAATGCAGTGACAGTGAATAGCTATGAGTTCTGTTTAGGCTGGGAAATAATTGGTATAAATAGAAATAAAATGAGAAGAGAAAAATGTTTTCTTTAAAATGCTGCTGCTTGTTTGAAAATGGTTCAGAAATGTTGATTTAGTTTCTGAAAATGGCTGGTGTGCCTCCAGAAAAAATTAAACTGAGATTTTAGAGCTAAGGGTGACGGTATGAAAAATGACACATGGGGATACCAGAAGCCTCAAGTTGGAGAGACATTCCAGTGGGGAAAACGCTCCGTGACCAACATGTGAAAACTGGGTGGCTCTGAGATGTCGAGTGTGTCGTCATGTAGTGTAGCTGAATGTGTGAGTATGCACTGCATAAGTACAGGAGGATGTAAAACCTTCACTCAGATAAGGAGAAGTTTTAATGATATGTCAGATGTAGAGGCAGAGGAACTTGGCACATAGCAATTATGTTTGTGTCCATCTTTGTTTTTTTTGCTTACTTACATAATTAGTCAGAGAGTTGGTGTGTGCCATTTCCATTTGACATGCTGTCATTAGTTTCAAGCCTGTCAGTAAAACATAGCCCCTTAGAGGCACTTAATTGTTGGAGATGCATTTAATGCTTTTTGTAATGTATGGATAAGTCATTATTATTATGATTCCCCATACTTACTGCGCATATGAAACTATTTAATTGTTTATTGCCTTATTGAAGCAGTATGTAGCACTGCAGTCCAAATTATTATGTTCACTTTAAAGCACTAGTTATTGTAACATTTAACACTTTAGCACACAGTATACACCACTTTCACACACATGGTAATCCGAATATTACAAAAAAAGCGCTAACATTTAAAGATCTTTGGAAAAATGTCAACTCAGTAATGATGTTAAATGCATGACTCATAAAGTAGCGGGTCAGCATAGTTATCAGCTCAAAAACAAGGCACATTTTGACATTTCAAACTGATCCTTGCTACTCTGCTCTTTGCTGGCCTCTACTTATCACTTACTATTATTATTTGTCCTTCTACCCTGCTTGTATCCAGCTATGCAGTCACATACAAAGAGCACCCCGGGGCACAGAAAGATGACACCGACAGAACAGTGTTGACACAGCGACTATGTCTGCTGATGCTATATTACAGGGGTGTCACTGACTCAACAGAGCAATGACTTTGCTGAGATAAAGAGAACTGTGATGAGTGACAGCGTGTCTTCGCACACAACACTGTTGCCAAATCCATATGCAGTTTTTTAGTTCATGCTAATACAGCTAATACAACGATGCTAATATATTTTTTTGGGAAAAGCTTAAAGGGGAACTAATCCCCTTTAAAGCTGCAACATCTTTTATTTCAGTTACAGACCTTTTTTTATAAACATGTGTTTATTATTCTTGCATCATGGACAAGTCCTCTCGGAGCCTTAGAGATTTAAACCAGCACAGCACTATATCTACCATCATTTAATGTTATTTCCACTGACAACTGCAACAGCCATTACGATGTTCCTTTCAGTTTTGTTTGGACAAATGAGAGGTGACTCATTTCTGCAGTGACCAGCATTAAACGGGCACACACATACGCTCATACACAGTCACCAATCACTGCCAGAATGACTGTCCTCCCGCCTAATAGTGATCAATAGCCTGTATGATAAAGGAAACCCTACAGCATGTGCCACTGGACTGAACCATAGGCCACTAGTGCAGGGGTTGCAGAAGAATATTGGAGGCTGGGCTGGCCCAGTATGTATAATGAGCCCCCTTGGGGCTGCCACATTATATGTGGAAATGGTTCCAATTAGGCCATCCAGCTGTAAAGTCTCCGGGAGGGGAGGCCTGGACAATAACAAAGTTAAAGGGGTGGTTATGGATGGGGCTGAGCTACAATCAGGTGTTCTGTAAGCTGCATTCAATCACTGTTGTTAGCCTGCACCTTCTTGTACTGCTTCTGCTGATTGCACAAATCAAAGTGCTATTTTTACTCACAAAATGATTCCAGTTTAAAGACTCATATTATGACACAGTGAATCCTTCAATCTAATGGTAATGAGAATGTGATTTTGCTGCTTTATGTCAGATGCTGATATATGCATATTGCATTTGCATAACATCAGATCATCATGATTACAATAGGTTGTGAAGAGAAGCCTTGTTCTTTCAAAACACATCGAGATCATGAGCAGATTAAAGGAACTGTTGTATGTTTATGATCTCTTGCATCGGTTTGATGAATGCATCTACTGAAGTTTGACTGACCCCTGTAGCCCTTTGCCCTTTTTGATTTGTAGCCGGATGGATGGAGTAGAGCCATTAAGCAGGAGAAAAGGTCATTGGCCTAACACAATCATTTGTCATGCTCTAATCATGTACTAATGTCAAATGTGTATTTGAATTATGTGTTCCATCACACTGAGCTATCCGGGATGTGTTTTAAATTATATTATAATGTGCAGTTATTACGACATCATCATCATTTTAAAATGGATTTTCAAAGAGAGGAACATGATCTCACATGTGGCACTGTTTCAATACTCACTGAAAGAATTTAGTTTTGAGTAGGACGTGCATTTGTTGTGTTTCTCGTGCTCACTCTGTCTTAAGAGGTGCCAGTGGGCAAAAAAATGACCTGTTCTCCCTCCAGTGCTGCTGCATTATGGAGGAAGCTCTGGTTGCGCATTGGAGAGGATTTTACCAGCTCACTATTGATTAGCCTTTTTGTCCAGGTGGAACTAAGACAGATAGATTTTTATGCAGCTCTGAGTCCAGGGAACTCAAAACATACAGCACGTCCTCATATTCCCACAGACAAAGCAGCTTCACACAGCCTCCACTGCCAAATGCCTGTAGTTCGATTAGTGTTAGTATCTAGTGTTTGTCCCTGCACACCAGATGGATGTGTGTATGTGTTTTTATTGTTTACCAATCTCAAACATTAAAATGTCACTGTTCATTATCAGCCTCACTGCTTTGATCGTGTTCTGCCATAAATTCAGAGCAGCTCCTAGCCTTATTGTGTATATGTTTCTTTCTTTGTTGGTGTACTCACTAAATGACAGTGACTTGTGTATATGACAAGAGTGAGAGAAAAAAATATTGATGTCAGTATTGGTTTCCATGTTTTTTCCTTATATTTTATAGTGATTGATCCCAGCAGGGGCGGGTTTGGCAACAGTTAGGAAAAAAAGGTGTTAGTGATTGGCAAACAGAGATAAGGCTGGCTAATTTAAAACCATTTTAAAGTAAAAGATGCAGCTCAGATCTCACTCCTACAGAAAATGTTTGATTTCTGGAAGACGTTGAACTGTGAAATTTTTATCGACAATACAAGAAAACCTCCAGCATTATGAAGTCAGCACAGTGCAGCCCTGCTGCAGATTGGACAGACTTCATAATGTAGCACAACTTGTACTAACAGAGTTCAGACAAACTGGAAAAAAACAGGTTACTGCACTTTCTGAAAGCTTTCTTTCTTCCAATGCCTTCTTCACATCATCATTGTCACGCTGTGCCACTTTTGTCAGCAGGTGTCACTGATTGTTACCATGGAAACATGACAAGATTGGCCAAGGAGGAAAAGTTTTTAGACTTAACTATGTAAAAAACAAACAAACATAGGACTGGATGAGTGGGCTGCAGTGTTGCTGTGAATGTTCCCTAGGATGTGTGTTACTGAAGGCAATCTTTTTAAAGGTGGAAGTCTTCTGGGCCTCTGAGGGAATCAACGTGGAAGGGCCAGTCCTACCAAGGAAGCACCCTTGACTTTGTGAAATACCAACAGAGTGGTATTCAACCTGCCAGATTCAGTGTGTTTCAGTGGCCATATGTCAGGCAGGAAAACAGAGGGGTTTGTTGGAGCTGTATAGCTGCAGGCTAAAACACTGCTGGCATATCTTCTTTTTGGTCCCAACAGAGATGAGGTGAATCTGAAGGGTTGTGCTTATAAATAGTGCTGATGACACACGCCCGAAATCACTTAGACAATGATTACGTTTGATGGGTTTTATGGGGATTTATCTAGAAAAGCCTCCAGGAGTTGTTTTTGTTTGTGCTCATGCAGCCGCTACATGTTCTCTGCATGTTGTGTGGGTTTCGTCAGACAAGTCAACACCAACTTTTACAATTCCCCAGTACCCCTGTGATTCTCGGAGCAGACCTAGTTATCTAATCTTGCAGGAGCTCAGTGTGTGCAGGTACCATGCAGTACTGCAGTAGGCTGGTTTGTGGATAAATCCCAAAACGTCTAGGGGAGCAGTTATTTGGGTCATGTTGGTTTAGGTGTTTTTTTCAAATGCTGAACTTTCAGTGATCTACTGTGTTCAATTTTGGTCCTTTTGTCTGCCAGAAAAACATGTTTCTCAGGCTGGTTTGGCATTCTGTCTGCAAGCGTCGTGCATGTAATGCCAGTAACTGTGCCATACAACTGCTTTGTGAATGGTTTACACTCCAAAAGCAGGTTGCTGTGGAGTGAATAATTTAGTATTTAGGAGGGAAACATTAAAAGACATTTCTCATGATAACAATGGAATTGCAAACAGTTGCATCCTTGTTGCTCCTTCTAACCTTACAATGTGAACATTATCCATGTCTTTGAACAATCTCTTTCCTTGCATGTGCTCTACATTTCCTTTGTCCTGAGCTGTTCTTTAAGCGATTTGTAGATGATATTTGAAATCCCTCCTTCTGTAAGCCTTTTAAAAATGGAAATTAATAGGTATTTTTTATTGAGTTCAAAAGTCAAATAGATGACGTATAAATGGCTAGGACAGAAAAGCATAAAAAGTCACTCTCCAAGCATTTTCATGGCAGCTGCTTCTTCAGCACAGTGTTTTTAGGTCAGCCATTTGTAGGCTTGCTTGGCTTGTAAGAATTAATACAACAGAAAACTGCCAAAGGCACAAATGTAATTGTAGCCTAGGTGGGAAAATCAAGTATTAATGCATTTAAAAGGTTCCTAACAGCACCAAATGTGTGTTATTATCTCTGAACTGTACTTCCCCTGTGTGTACGTATTCACATTCAGTGATTGTGTGTCATGCTTGGAATTGCATTATTAATCTGAGAATGATTCAGCAGCTAATGCCCTGAAATTGAAACAAGAAAGTGCATACTATGGGTTTGTACCATAACAGAACAAAGATCTCGAGCCATGAAGGACAGAAGAAATGCTGCGAAGAGCATAAAATAGATTTGCTACCAACAATGATGGCCATGTCTTCCCTGTATTAGGACTAACACACTCATCCTGCATTATCAAGCTCATATCTAGGCAGGAGGTTCAAGGATTGCCTGGTGTTCAGGCACAAATAGAAAAAAAATACAATGGATGCTTTTTTTAGTGCATTCTCACTTAATAATTTATGTCCAATTTCTTGTTCTACAAAAACCTCGGTCTCCAGTGTGTTTATCATCCGGGCCTAGCCAGAGACAGGGGATGCTAGAACAGAATGGGGAATGCGCTTACTGTTAATAACAATGCCTAGGGGTTGGATATAGAAAATGATGGCCTTTTCTAAATATGTTCTGCAGCCTCAGGTCAAGATATACATTACTGTAATCTGTTCTAAACATACACTGCACTGTTGTGTGTGTGACTGTTTGCTGTTCAGATGTGCACCTCTGTTTAGAAGATTAGTCTGAATGCTGGAGCTCTGATAAAAGCTGAGGCAGGTTATGCACGCACTGTACGTATGCATACGCTGCATATGTCTTTTTGCATCTAATAATAACACATTTTCTCTGTTTTGCATGTGGTGCTGTATTACCTATAATGAATGACTAGGGGGGTTCGTGTCCTGTATCAGACTATTGAATTCTATGAGCTTCTCTGCCATTTTTGCTACCATAATGACAATTGCTGAGGTTTTACTTGTAAAAATAGGCTATTATTACAATAAATAGAGGTTTAATTTTAATCGAATAAGGACATGAAATATAGACCAAATAAATTGAAAGATAATGTGCTTCATTAATGATGAGTTGTCATAGAATCTTTTTTTTGTAAGCAATATGTTTTAGATGATCACATAATGTGGGATTTTGATCCACTGTTGACCAGAGCACAATGAAAAGGAATTATATTCTCTGTCTGTGTGTCTAGTGGCCTGAGCTTCTCCAAACTATCTCTTCTTTTTTCACAGTTCAAACACACACACACAATTTGATCTTCTTTCTCTCCTTATTCTGGTGTCCTCCTCCTCCTTCTGCACCTCATTTTCTACCCTTCTCTCTCACAGGCAATTTCTCCCTGCCTACCTTTTATTAACTTCCTGCTCTTTTCCACCCCATCTCCCACCTCTCTTCCTCCATTCATCTCTCTCTCTCTTTCTCCTGTCTTTTTGACTGGCTCTCTCTGTGGGCGGATGTGTCTCTGTGGCCCTCTGCAGATCTGGAAAGGACATCCTCTCAGTTTAATTCAAGTCAACCCCGGCCTCCTGGTGCTCCATGTGTGACAGCTCTGCAGAGACAGCCAGAAGGAACAGACAAGTCTCATCTGCATATAACTGTATGTGTATATATGTGTGTGTGTGTGTGTGTGCGCGCCAGTGTCTGTGTGCACACGGGGGGGGGGGGGGGGGGGGGGGGGGTGCTTTCCAGCCAGGCAACATTTCAACATTTCCCTGCAGACAGAAAGAGTTAATTTCACCCTGGCAGCAATCATAGCCGTCTATAAATCTGTGATGAGAAACTGCGATGTTGATTAGTCAGAGCTAATTCAGCTCACACCAATTAAAGGGGTTGGGAGTGCTATCTAAATTATTACCTAATGCGAAGCCTGCGGGAATATTGCATTGGAGAACATATGATACACTGCAGTATAACGCAGTCCAATAAAACAAACTGCATTATCAAACATCAAAGACAAAATCTCTCCTGCAAGCTTAAAAAAATACATCATACTGCTGTTCTATTGAATTCCATTGACATTGCTGTTAATTGCTGTTTAACCTTTGATTACTACACATCCATTGCATGCCTCTTGCAGCAGGCAATGAGAAGTCCTGAGTGCAAACCTTAACATAGCTGCAGCACAAATCACGGTGCTCCACAGACTTGGTGAATGGATCATTGATGGCTTCATGTACAGCCATCTCCAAGGACACGGTGTTTATAACATACATATTTACATAGCTCATACATATTTATAAGAACCAGAAGACCAAATTTGAGAGCTAACTTTATCGACATCCTTCATCTGCTGCAGCCTTTCTATAGAATCCTGCTAGTGTTGTGAGCACTGGGTGAAAGCATGGCTGGCACAATTATGTGCACTTTGATAACTGCGGACAATTTCCCACAGAGCAGATTGCACACATGAAGTGCACTTGATAAAATTAAAGAGAGTTTAAATGATTACAGTGACACTGTGTTGATGAACTAATGTTCACTATTGTTGCTGATTCAGTTACGTGGCACACTAAATTTGCGATGTTTAAAATTTATTAAAAATATAAAGATGCCATTTAATAACAAAGCTCCTATTTATTGTTTTTATTTCACCTTTGTGACAGCAGTAAATCATTGGTAACAGTGTGTACTAAATCAAAGCTTCCATGTGAATATCAGGCTTAAAAGTTTAATATTTGGTGCAGTGTGGAGCTGTGCTATTAAGCAGCAGTGTGATCTCAGGCCACTGTGGTTTATGTAACTCCTATAGATCGGTGTCCTGACTTGCCTTATCAGAACAGTGTGTGTGTTTTACTGGGCAAAAGGCAATAAGAGAGTATAAAGTTTAGCTTCATCTTTCCCCGAGCTTGCCAGAAAGAAATTTTGCCATCCTTTGTCTTTGCTACATATACTGCGGAGACAACACCTCTAGCAATTTAACACCCCCTTCACCCACTTCCCCACCTCTCTATCTAATCATTTGCTGCCTCCACACCTTAAGATTATTTCCGCAGCTTTGTCATCAACTGCACTACCTCTTGAGCTCTCACACCTTCCCTTCCACATCCCCTTCCCCTGTGCTCTGAGCCTACATATATATCAACCTCTAATAATATCAGAGGCTAGGGGGGTCGTAGACAGCGGAGGTAAGTGGATCTGTCAGATCATTTTGCCCCTGTCCTCTACCTAATTTATCTGCTGGATTTTCCTGGTCAGGAAACAAGACAAGGCAGGAGAAAGACAGTTGTGATAGAGTAAGACTGAGTTACGAAAGGTAGTGGGTTGAGGCACTATCACTGGTATCCGTATTCATTGGCATAGCTACCATTATATCAGAGGGGGACGTGTCCCACCCACATTTTAAAATGGCCCGTTTGGACCCCAACTAACATTTACTGATTAGGAAACTCCACCTAACGCTGTTTCGATTGCAAAAAAACTCCATTCCACTTCATAAGAGAATAACCTCACAGCTGAAATCCACTCCATGTTGTTTGCCTTTTCTGCTGCCTCCCCACATGGACATGAGGAGATTCCCAACAAAGACACGGAGAGTTGGAGTTGTTTTCAGCATTAACCCATATTGTAATGAGGCAGGTTAGCTCCTGTTAGCCTGCTAGCTTCAGCCTCGCCTAGCCAGCGCACATAGCCACCTGCTCGTATTCTTATCAGCAAGAATAAAATAAATTTAATGGACCGTCAGGACACAGTGGTGCATTATATGAACAGGGAAACACTGATGTAGCAGATAAGGTAGTGCATCATTATACAATAAGCACAACCACAAGGTTTGTTGTGAATTGTGCAGTTTTATAAGCAAATAAAAATAAAGACATGCATTTTTTTGTAAGTTAGTATTTTTAGTGTTTCAGTATTATCTGCATTAAGCAGAGTTTGGTTCATGGTCCAACAACTTTTTGAAACTCAGATGATGAGAAGACCACTGTGTTAAATCAACATATGCTGATATATTTTAAAGCTCACTTATATTGGTTGTTAATTGAAAAGTAAAGCACAATCTATCTCCATCGCTCTACTCCATATTTGAGGTTGGTACTGAGAGTGAGTCAGAGGCAGGGCCAGTGTAGGAAGTTCTATTGTTCTATCAGGTGGACATGAGGGAGATTTGCCAGTTTTTTGTCTCTGTAAATGAGAGAAGGTGGCAGATATAGGTGCTTGTATAATCTGTAAGTGTAGTAGCACCAGTATGGTTGACAAAACTGTTGTTTCACTTGGAATTAGTTTCTGTATGTCAACATGTTTTAAAATCAATGTGTTTTTGTGAATCTGTCTCTGAAATAGTCCTTGAGTGTTTACTTCCGTAGGTAAAATAGTTTAACCTCCTGTTAAAATCTGCAGGAAATCGCAACTACTTATTATATTTCATAATATACTAATGTACATTTTTTCACCACCCACCCACAGAAGGTGTCCCCCCACATTTTTTATGCTTCCTACACCACTGCCTTATTTTACATATAACCACCTGCTTTGATGCTCAGAGTTTTATTTAGCTATCCTGGAGCAAAAAAAAAAAAAATGAATAAAGCTGCTGCGTGTTTGTTCTTGAGGAATGTAAGAGACAGTGGGGAAAAACAGAACAAAGTGAGATAGTCAAGGTCAGCGTGGCTGTCTGTACCACAGACGGTTTACACAGATAAAGAAATGTCCTGATATATTTGAAAAACACCACTAGATAGAACTGTGCTGCTTCTACCAAAGGAATCAATATCCATTCATTGTTCATTCTAGTTATGAGCTGCTGTACTGAAAGAAAAAAATGCCATCGACCCTGGTAGTTGTATGGAAATGGGTTCCTCCACAACAATGAAAACAATATGATACTCACAAGCAGCTCAAGCTCTGCCCGTTCTCAGCAAAGCACTGACCCCTCCTCCTGTGTGCTTTCCTCCCTTTGTGTGTCCTCGGATAGTCACAGCTCTTTGTTTAATTGGTGCGTGTTTGGGGAGCAGAGATGTGTGCTGAGGTTCGATGTGGTTGAACGCAGTGGAAGCTGTGTCACCGTTGACATCCAAAATCTCCCGACAGTTTCACGTCCTCAGGGCAGGCCCCTGGAGAAACAAGAGCACGAGAGATGTGAGTAAGAATGGGCCTCCTCTTCCCAACACAATGAGGGGCATTGAAGAAAGGGAATGAGCAGGATGGCAGCTGGGAGGAGACGCTGCCATACTATAACAGCTACTGGGTCATTCACAGTGCTTCTGTGACAGATTTGCTGTTTGCATCTGGACAGCTGTCAGGAAAGATAATCATTTTGTGTGTTGCTTGACAGACAGGAAATTGATGAGATATTTGGGTTTGGGGTGTGTCTTTTAGGATCATGTAGCTGACCTCGGCTGGATAGATATTTGGGTGTTTCACATTTTTCTCACATAGTGTAACAACCACCTACATGGCTTTAAGTAACAATCCAAATGTGTATAATTCTATATTTCCCTGTGTTTAATTAGTTTATCTGTCTCGCTCCCTACGGAAATAATGACAAGGAAAATGTCCATTAAGCATTAAAATATGTCTAGGCACAAAGCTTAACAGCAATTTGACAACTTATTCAGCCTATCAGCTATTAATAGCTGCCTTCCTCTTATGCGTGGCCTCTAGGGAGTTTTATTTCAAAATGTCCATTTGGAAGAAAATGAGACAAACACACCAGCTGCACTTCTCACTCACTCCACCACAATTCCTCTGCATGGCTCCCCCAGCTACCGCTCTTCATTATTGATGAGACTTCCTCTGTCAGCCTCATCTGCCACTGTGTTGGTTGTACTTGCCTGTGGGCAGCCGTTGCGGTTGTAGAGAGGGACCAGCTGATGCCACGCAAGGAAAAATAAGACAAGGGGTCGGGCACATTAACAGCCTATTGGCAGGATGTGATCCAGAGGGCATGCTGTGTTACAGGTTTGTTATTGACTTAATCTAAATTCAATAGGGTTGTCATAAGGGGGGGAATGTAATTATCTCAACACCACGGGGAATACCCCTGTACGTCCAGCTGACGTGCAGATACTCGACCTGAGCCCAAGGATTTAAAACGTGCTCCACGGTTCCAAATTACAGCAACAAAAGAAAAATGACTGAGAAAATGACTGCAGAGCTAAGTGGAGAAAAAAAACAAGCTGCAGGGTCACTCGGAAAGAAAACAGCTGTTTCTTTGTGCAGGTTGACTGAAACAAAATCAAAGATGACAATGTATGTTAAGCTGTCTGGAATATAGGACTGTGTCATCATATATAGGCAACATTACATTCATACACACACTGTTTATCTAGCAGTTTTATATAAAAAGCTGAAATCATTTCCACACAATCCCACACAGACACACACCCTTTTGCTCCATCACAGTGTTGTATTGTGCTACGACATGATGAAGATAAAAGACTGCAAACCTGCACCTCCTGCATGACAGGCGAACAATATATCATTGTACAGCGACCACTGATGCTCTTTCACATGCTGTTTGTGTGGTGTCACTATTACAGCCCAGCAATATCTGCCTAACAAAAGAAAATGTGTAGAAACATTAAAACCAGCATCAAACACAAGCACAGAATAATTCAGTGGTGTTACGGAGGAAAACATGACATAAACTCTGTTTAAGTCAAAAAAGAAATGTTTTTGCTGTACATATAGCAGCTATGGTTGCTACACTAAATATAAATCTGCTGCTGATAGGAGGTGTGATACTGTATGAGCTAAAGCCTTGTGACAGTTCTCACGATGGATGGATGGCTGTAAAGTGCTTTTAATGTTTTAGACACATTATTATTTAATCTAGAACCCCCGCACCTGCATGCATGCTCACTGTAAAATAAAGGAGGCCTTTTTTATATGACTATTATTCATGAGCTACAGCTGTGATTGGCTGCCAGGATTGTTGACCACAGAAAAAGACAATGGCTGATTGAAGCAGGAATCCAAATCTGCAACCCTTTGGAAAGGGAACAATTGAACACTGAATGTCTTTATTTCTTTTTACATGAGTGACCTCAAATAGCTTGTTCCACTTAATCGCATTAATAGTACACATGAAAACTACTGACAGTCGATGAGAAACAAAATTTCAAAACTTTCTGTGTGTTCTATTAAGAAGTGACACTGATCTGAAGAAACAGCAACGCTATGTAAAAAACGTCTCTAAGATGTCGTATCCATCATATTGATGAGGAGGTCGTGAAAGGAAAACACAATCAATGGCTAATGCTGTGTGTAAGTGGCCTTTGGAGAGCATGAATAACAGAAGAGCTAAGATTAGGATGTCTGCTCCTCTAGCTATCAACAGCAAGCTAAATTGAGGCACCTTGTGCTCTGTATATACTGCAGTGTCTGGTATGTGACTTACAAAAACAAAGCTTTACATAGAATTTGCAACAACAGCAACCCGAACCGGGAAAGGCACTATATCTTTACAAAATGAAACTGTCCCTTTGGTTTTGTGTATTTGTCCTAGCTGCTCATATTCACATTCAAGAGGCACCAACACAATAACTTTGGATGTGTTATTAAATCTGCACTGCACTCATAAACCTCTGCAGGACTCAACACAGTCACAAACCTCACACTGCAGCAGTCAGATCTATAACCCTGTTCAACCACCGTTCTGTCATGTTCTGCTCTGTGGCCAGATACCACACACACACACACACAGACACACACTCAGACAAGCTCGTACTGTGCAGCAGGCTGTGGCGGGCTGACCACTGTGACCATGTCAGTCTGTGCATTGGACAGTGATGGATGAAGGGATGAAGGAGATGAAACCTGCAGATAGAGGAAGCAGGCAGAGAAACCAGACAGACAGGACAGTGCTGCTATTGACTGCAAACCTGCTAATGTAACACATCAGAACAGAAGTGGACCCACTTTCACATTATGCTGTTTCTGTGCACTCAGTCATAACGATAATTTCTCACATGGAAGTGGTCTTGGAGGAGGACATCTAGTTTAAGGGACAAACGATATTTGTTATAAAACACACAGAAGTGATGTGAGGAGGCCCTAATGTTTTTATATGGACTGACTGCTGCATGATTTTTGATATTTTAGGGACAACATGGAGGACAAATCTTTCCAGTTCAGCCCTCACCCTCCAGGGAGCCAGTAGTATAAAATTAATATACACATATACATATATCTTTGAGGAGTGAGACCTTTGCTGGAAATTCCCCCAACCCGCAGTATATTGACAGCCTTCCCTTATACATCACTTGGATTCCTTTGATAGAAAGAGATAGAAACATTATCTTTTGAATTATATGTATGATCACCGCTGCGGCATCATTTTAGTGAGTGGAAACTGCCCTGCTGAGAAGAACAAAAAGACTGCCCTCTTCTTGATGGTGCGTCAGATAATACCAGAGTTAATGACAGAGCTGGTGGCCTTTTTTATTCTGAAGACATCTGTCATTTAAGTGAAAATTGCCAGGTTTGTCATGAATGAGAATTAATCATGCCTTTTGAGTATGACTCTATGATTAATTCAGGCTTGTCAGTTCGTGAGTAAATGCGTCTTTATTCTCATGTAAGTGCTCACTATTAATAATGCACACGCGGGTCTAAGTTCAGCATCCGTCTTGGCAAAGTTCAACATGGAAGGTTTCATCAGCTGTGCACGCTTGTCACCACGTCCCTTTCTTACTGTCTTCCTTTCTCCCTGCCTCTTGTTCCACTTCAGGCTTGCTACTCTATCCTTTCCTCTCTCTCTTTCTGTCCCTGGCTCTGAAAGGCGCCGTATGGCTCTGACACCTACCACTAGAAGGATGTGGCCCATCAGCAGTAATTGGAGGAGCTGTGGTGGTTGGGTTTCTCTAGGAGGAGGAGGCGGCGGTGGTGTGATCGATTCTGTGGATTGTGGAGGTGGGCAGGCAGGCTGACAGAGCTGCATCCCCCACAGCTCCTGACAGCTCAATGAAGGCCAAGCCACAGAGCACAGGATGTCCTTTAACAAGAACAATCATCAAGCGAGCGGGTCACCCTCGAGCCCTCAGAACTCACAGTCATCCAGTTAAATCATAATTACCCATTTAGTCGATTATCAGCTGGGTAGAAGCACGTTGGATTTAATGCTAGCCTTTCATTATACTCACATTAAAGAATAAAGGAAATGTCAAAGGCTTAATGGCAATGATGTGATGTAATTATCTCTTAGGTGATTTATTTGAAAGATTTTACTGCAATAATCTCCTGACACCCTCATACATTGTGTGAGGTATACAATGTAATTGCGCGCTGTATGTACTGACACGACGAAATAGCACAAGATGCGGATGATGGATGCAGCACAGACTTCACCAAGTACGATAATTTGCATACTTGTGACAGTAAGCAGGCTGGCATCAATACCAGCTCTGTGTTCTCTCCTCACAGCTTTGGAGAGCAGTCTTTGTTTGTCCTCCTGTTTATGGTTTTCTCAAGACCAAAACTGTACTGTGCTGAACTCAGCCTGACCAACGGTTGCTAGGGCAACACACGGCAGCTGGGACTGATGGTGTGTTAGAAAAGCTTGGCACAGGTTAAATCAAAAGAACTATACATTTACGCACTGCTGTGGTACTCTTATCACTGTCAGACTTTATGCCACCTTACTATGTTAGGAGAACCTGCTAACAACTACAACAATGCCAAAGCATAAAAACGGACAGTCACTGTGGGTTTAACAACATCCAGTTGTCCACTCAATCCCTTTCACCCTGTCTTCCTCTTGTACCCACTGACTCCTTAGTGTAAAAAGCAGAGCATGGATAATGCACATGCATTCACCAAATATCAGCAGAATACTCCAGTAGCTGCTATTTTTCTTTAAGGCCTCATTGCAGTGTTTCAGTCCTGTGGCCGCTAATATTATAGCTGCATCGATTCATGTGGCCCCTGCTGCACCAGGGCTCCTCCATGTCCTGGCTTACAGCCAGAGCTATTAAACCTGCCTAGCTATGTCTACCACAATAGCAGCGCTGAAAGTGATGACAACTGTGACAGGGTCAAAATCCCATCAACGCATAACCCACCTTCTGTAATTTAAATATAGCAGTGAGAAAAATATGCAATAGCAAAGTTAGTCCACAGTGACAACTGGCAAAAAGTAAAAAGCAAATAAAAATCAAACAAAAAGCATGCATGTTTAAACACCGTTTTAGTGTGCACTTGGACATATTTTGGAGATATAAGCATCAAAAAGGTGAAAAACTCAATAAACAATGTCTCTTTTGAGAAGTCATGATCCAGTTACCTAAGAAAATACACTAACCTTTATGTAAGAACTATTTTCTACTGACCTACACCCAGCAACTGAGAGCATTTTGCTGGCTTTTATAGCAACTAACAGAAGAAAATACGGCTAAAAACATGAGGTTCGGACAGATTTTAATGTAGGACTACACAGAATGTGTCTGAAGTGTTTAAATTAAAGGGTCATATATCAATATCATTGTAGAGTCAATATCTTCTACAATGTCAGGAGCAGGATTCTGGTCTTAGAATACCAAACTATATTGAGTAACCAGCATTTTAAATATTAAAAATCAGTTTGCATAACAAAATAATAAAAATAGAAATGTAAAAACCTCTAAATCCGCAGCCAAACTGCGCTCTCAACACCACCTGCTGATCTCCCTGAGGGGGAACTTCAGAGCCAGAGGACAGGAGAAGGTTGTGGATTTATAGGCAATCCCCCTGTAATATTACCTCTCTTCCCCCTGCCACACACACACCACACACACACACCTACACCATTTCTGGAGTACACTGATCCCTGTGAAGAATTTCCAGCCTGAGCTAGAGCTGCGGAGTCATACAGGAATAACAATAATAGCTCCTCGTTGCGTCCATTGGAACACTGTAATACCATGAAACATTGTTTATAACCATGCCATTTTCTGTATTTATGTATCTGTTTACTTTTTAAAAATATGACCACCACAGCCTCGTGGTTGTTAGGTGGCTGTTGTGTACTTCACTTTACCCTGATATGACAGGCCAGTGTTGACGTTTAGAGTACCATTACACTAATAGCACATTCACTTCCAAACCACAACCTTTCACTAGACGCCTTTCATCTTCACAACTGTCGTTCAACCTGACAGGGTCATTTTTAGCTTCTGTGAGTTGATCCCACAAAGACAGTAAAGGAGAGGGATGTTTTTTTTTGTTTTTTAATCTTGGCTACTAGCTGCTGTTTACTTTTGGCAGCGTTGCCTCTCACGTTCTGTCAGATGCAGAACACATAAGTGCAGAGTGCACATAAACGGCCCTCGCCGGGCACCTTGGGAAACTTTGAAGGTGATGACATGCTCCAGGCGTAGAGTTTAGTTGCCTTCCTGCACTGAATGTTTATGAGCTGCTATTATCTTAACTGTAGTGGTCACTGTAAAATCTCAACAAGCATGCTAACTGTAATATTTATCACTTTCTCTTTTTTTTCTTAGTATTATGCTGAACGTGATTATCGTAACCACATCATATTTGCAGGTAGGGCTATGCTGGTAACGATCACTCCTTGTTCATAATCTATCATTTAAATAAACCAAAACCTGGTTACATCCTGCACTCTGCTCTTTGCTGGATTCATACTCAATTTTACCATCAGTGGAATGATCCCATGTCATAAAATACATGTTAAATATTTGATTTGAAGTTGGTGCGAGATGAAAGGTCAGAGAATATCCAAAATTGTTAGAAATTCAAAACTATAGTGAAGTGTGCTCCTGCACTGTAAATGACTCTGCTGCCAGGCGACCTCTAATCATGTATCATGTTGCCTACATATTTCACTCCACAGCTGTGCTGACAGTCTGAACATGGCTGTGGCTGCTGGTGCAGTCAGGCAAACAATAAGAAAATCCCTCTAACATGCTCTAACAATTGAATCCTGCACGAACTGCAATTATACGTTGCTCCCGGAGGAACTCTCCTTGACACCCTAAAAAGGTAATATACCTTCTACCGTAGAACACAATCACATGGTTCATACTCATTGTCTGCATAATTACAAGGGCTTGGGGAAATTGAAGGGCTTCACTACCCATAAAATTGGAGGCTTAAGTAATTGTAGTGAGAAGGGAGGCATTAAAGAAGAACATGGAAGCCCTGGTTGGACCAGTGCTGCTGCATAACTTACGTGACTACCTGCCACATTTGGATAAAGACATGGTTAATAGTTCCCTCACAGCATTTTTTTGACAAGAAGCAGTGTGAGCAGCATCATGACTCTACTCTAGGTTTAAATATAACTATCTATCTATAAGTCAAGTGTTGGATTTTAAGACAGAATACTTGTGGAAGGAGCTAAATAAATGTATTTCTCACTAGATGAATCTCAACTGACAGTTCAGATCAGAACAGAAGCAAATGACGACACATCCTCCCCACTCTGCCGTCAGCAGGCCTGACAGAACACTGCTTCACTCAGTGCTTTTTCAGGCACTGCTTCACATTCGATATGGGTATTTTGACCTCTGCATTCCCGTTACACCACGCTTCCTCTTTAGTCACAACAGCACAGTGCCATCACTGGTGACTGCAGAGGGGTCACGAGCGAAAGCGGCTCTGAGTTACTGTTGCATTTCATCTTGATTTGATACAGCATGGTCACTTGGTGAAGGATGCGTTTTTCTTTCCTTCCATCGACTGCGGCCAGGGAAAACATCCCACTCTGCAGAAAGGCTGTGGATCCATACCGATGGATTCAGAAGGCACAGAACAAGTTCATTTATCTGATAGCTGATTCAACGGGACTGCAAGAGGCTGCAGCGTGTATTTCACCCCTAAACTTTTTAAAATGCAGAGTCCAGCACATTTCATGCACCTCCTGGGGTCTATTTGCTGAGAATCTTTTGCTGAGCTGTCAGATGGATTTTATCATTTCATAACAAGGGTTCTTTTCTGTACAATCTCCAAAAAACGTCATTAAAAACGCCGCCTGCCGTGGTTGTTGATTGTTGTTAATTGATTTGATACACTCCTGGGACTGCTAGTCTAGACCTCTGGTCTTGGCATTAACATAAAGGTTTCTGTCATATGGACTGTGAGCCATTAGAACTGAGCTCAAAGTGATCAAACCCAGGAAACAGACCATCATTTGGGGCTATAAAACGCCCTCTCTCTGCCAGTTTCCTGGAGAGCCAGCATGGGAAAATGACTCTATCAGTTTCTTTGTTCCTTCCTCTTAATTGCTGCTGAACTGCAATATGTCAGCTCAGTCCACAGGAAGACTGCCTCTGTCTCACTGGCAAGATGGGTTTTCCTGCTATTTAGAAGATCCTCTACTTAATTGCAAGTATTTTGCAAGACAGGCGCGCTAATGAAAGGAGAGATACGCCGACATAGCAGATCACATTACAAATATTGGTGTGGTATAATTGCTGACTGGGATAAAACCTGAACTTGTTTGATATATATTTCAGAGGTATAAAATGTCGATGTTAGATGAGATAAACTCTGTATCTGCATATTTCACTGAACAAATTCAATGGGAGACGAAAATCTATTTCTGATTATTTTGCAGAGTCCTATCTGAGGTCGGCTCAGCACGGGCCCATATGCACAGGTCTTTGTTAATGCAGGTATGTCTTCAGTGGTTAAGTATTGTAGGAATAACCTCTATCTGAGAACCGACCTGTCACACTGAGGCTGCATGTTCACTGAGGCTCCCTGTGGACAGTCAGCCAAGCGTAACACTTGCTTAAGGCAAAAAAAAAAAAAAAAAGAAGGGGTTTCATGAAGTGACTGATAGGATGTGCTGCAGCAGTGGGTATAAGACCTAGAATTCTTCACAGTGTTACCATAGGAAAAAAAAACAGGGCTCTGTGGGAGTAACTGACATTGAATTTGGGGCCATGGAGGTCTGAGGCTTACTTCTTTATCTGTTCTCAATGGGACATCTGTGGCCTGTCATTTAAGTTCCTGCAGCAATTACTATTACATCATTTGTTTTCAAAGCATGTTTGTGATTGCTGAAGTTGCAAAGATGTGCATTTGTTTAGATTTGAAACCAGTAGTTCTGCTTAGACTGACAAATAAGAATTAGAGAAAATGAGAAAGCACAGCAAACAAAGCAAGATGGCTTGGTGTGAGGAAAATATAAATAATATGCATGAAATATCTCTAGAAACTCAACTGAAGTATACTGTGTAAGGCATTTAATTCCAAACTGAACCATGTTCACTGCAGTTTTAAGTTCAGGAGAAAGTGAATCGAAACATTATAGTCAAGGAGGTTCTCTAATCTAAATGCTGTGCAAAACATTAATGAAAATGCAGTTTCTTAATAATCTATTTTAAACAAAACAGAACTAGGCAATACATTCAATTAAAGTGAACAAATTTCTAAAATCCAATCAATCTCCACATGAAGCTGCTTTGAGCACTAAGCACAAAGTGCAATTAAACCGCCCCGTCTCTGTAAACAAAGCTAAACTTGCATCGAAGGCATTATATCCTCTGTGATTATTTACCACCCTGAGCACTCAGCAAAAATCAATAACATGTGCAAACATCAAACCAAACAAGATTTGCAAACCAGTCTTCATAAAACAAATGCAGAGGGTTAAAAAAAAAATCTGACTGAGACACTTCACTGAGCCACTGGTGATAACAATTACCCTGGGAAGTTTAAGGGTTTTATGGATTCCTTTGCATTTGGGGCATGGAAGGTTTAAGCTGCAAAATGAAAGTCGGAGTCAAAGTCAGTTCACTATTAAGCTAACACTAAGTGTGTGTGTGTGTGTGTGTAAGTGTGTGTGTCCTTGCATGTGTGACAGAGGGTGAGAGAGTGTGTGCGGGCAGGCATAGCTCCTCTCTCTCTCAGCGTTTTAAATGAAGGCTGATCAGGTCAGGCTCTGTGAAGCTGCAGAAAATGTTTTACCCTCAATCAATAGTTTTACTGACATTGAAAAAGATCGCAGTGCAATGTGAAAGAGTGACCCAAAGTTTTAAAATAAGAGAATTTAACAGCTCAGTTGAGCTTCTCTCATCTATGTATGACTTTCTGTGACCACAGTGTGAGCGATGTATTTGGAAGACAAGCAAGCACCATACCCTGAGCTGTGTAAAGACACAAATACACTACGATCTCTGTGTACTCCAATTAAAAACAAACAAACCATTTATCTGGTAAGTTACAAGTTAGCAGCTATTCTAGCTTCGCTGTTTTTCTGTCTATGTGACCCACAAAGATTTAGAAGCTGAAATAATAACAGCGAGTTAGATACAGGCTGCTTCCTCATCAATCATATCCAAGGTGCCCTTCAATAAGATATACAGCCAAAGTGATAATGAAGTGGAGTGCTGTCCTATTTCTGCTCCATTTTATCGCTCTGTGCATCCAAATATTGACAAACCAACAAGATTGTGCACAGGACAGTGACAGTGACTGTCCCCGTGTGCTCTCTCAGCACCACAGAGACTTTCTCTGCGCTTGTGACCAAAGAAAGGACAACTAAGCTGAGCATCATACATCGGTCTTCATGTTCTCACCCCCTCTGTGTTGATCAGTAATGCCCTAAAACGCATTCTGCAGTTTGGAGCACTTAAAGGAGTGTTGTTGTTACACAGACTGCAACAATTCAACTGCTGCTATTTCTTAATATACCATTTCCGTGCAGAGCCACATTTGTCTGGTGGTAATTCTATAACCTCCCACTGAATGATCTCTGAATGTTTTGTAAGCTGTAATAACAGAGATTGTTCAGCTTTCACTGTTACCTCTATACAGTAAGCTGTCTGCTATAAAAATATATATGGAATTATTAAGTGTGAGTGATGGTTTTAATGTGGCTCCGCTGCAGCTCTGTACATGTAAATTGGCAGTCATTCTTTACAGGGTTTTGAAAGGGATGTGCAAATTTCTGCGACGTTCACGTTAATGTATCTTTTCTCCTTTTCGACCAGCACGCTGTCCTCCCATTTTCAACAGATTTCTAACAATATCCTGTGAAGCCTCCAGTTGATATGGGGCTTTCAAGTACAATCACTTCTCCCTGCTGCCTGCCTCCTCGCTGTTCTAAATACAAAATGTGATTTACGTCTCCACAAGTCTCCATAGCCTCCTTCAGCCGCATCTGCCTCATTCTCACTGCACACTTTTAAATACCAATTTGGGACCTTATTGAACTCAGCTTAAAGTGCAAAGAGCAATTTGTCATGCAGTTCATTGCTCAAGACAAAACGTTGAGAGGCTTTTTATAAACCGTGGGCACAGGGGAGTGAATATGGATTTAAAAAAAATGGGTTTCTGCTTTTTGACCAGGCTGGGACTTTCTCCAAAGCTCCTTCTCACCCTCCAGTTGGGGCTCTGGCCCTCGTTTGTCACTGGGGCCACCAGGCTCGAAGTGGTTGTCTAGTTTTGATGAATGGAGTGAGGGCTTCTGTCCTTACTCTACCATCCATCAGCTTCTGTGGATGTACAGCATTAAAGACAGACAACTCTTGCCGGGGACACTCTGCGACACCGGTAGAGCTCTGACACCCAGTCTGAGATCAGTGACACCTACTAAAAGGTTTCAGGCAGGGCTATGGCTGCAGTACTGCAGGGTAGAACCAAGTTTTGTTGTATAAAATTAACTTTTATGTGAATTCAGTATAGATTGCTTAGACGTTTATGTACATATATGATATTGTTGTCTCATAATTTACTTCCTTATTTCGTACATTTGTATATTTTTGTCTCAGAAAAAGCTGTGGCGTACTGTCCTACGTCCCAAGGGACTTATCTCCCAGGCCTGGAGTTTTTAGTTCTGTCAGAGACATGGCAGATATTTTTCACCCTCTATTTACTGTGTACATATTATTTACTGAGCCTGTAGTGGCCCTAAACACATGTCAGGTGTAGAATTGATTATCTCAGGGAAATGTCACTCAAAGATTTACAAAGGCAATACAAACTCTCAGATAAAGCATCTGTCACACTCGTGTCCTTGAATGATTTCTTTATGACAGCTTCAACTTGGGTATTTCAGGCCTGAGTCTCTTGGTCTTTAAGACATTCTGGTCCTACACATTTAATCCCACACTGTGTACTGCAGATTTAGTAATAAAAAGAAATGGATGGCAGACATGCCCCTCTCTCTTTGCATCCTGGCTCATGTTGCTTTTGTTTCACCCCTTTGGGAAAAAATAATTGGATTAATACATTATAATCTATAGACAGCAAGTACTGTGCAGCAATCCCTTTAAACATACCTAAGGAGAAAATGTATTAATTTCCATCACCTCACTGTTTAGAAACTTCTGAAACAGAATGGAAAGTGATTTGGGCTAAAAAGCAATCATTTTTTGCATCTACAATTTGGCATAAATGTTTACACAAACTGTCTTTTATTCACACATAAGTAGAAATACCATCTCAGTTCTATCCTCCATTTGAGACAGTGGAATAAACTCCATCTCCCTGGCATGACATTGAATTAACCTCTCACATTGGGGAGGTTCATATGGTGATAAGCTCACTGCAGGTTTTTTCCCTCTTTGCTTATGGAGCTCCCTTTGCTGCCTCTTCCCCTTCCCTCCCTACTTCGCCTCTTTCTTTCCACTTCAATTAACAGTAATAGAATTTGGGTGTGTTGCTTCTTGTTTGATCATCCTGACAGCACTATCGCCTACTCCGGCTCCATCTTCTAACACTAGACCATGTTGCAATTACGTGTCAAGGTGATACCATGTGAGAAAACACCTGTGTGTTCTCGCTGACCTCCAGTCGGTAGTAGTGCGAGCACGGCTGTAGAGCTGACACAGTATCTGGAATCAACCTGAATGCCTTCAGGCAGAAAAGAAGTACAGACAAGTTAAGGCGACTGGTTTCATTGGAAGGTCGGATGGAGATGTAGGTTGGAGCCCGGGAGGAAAAGAAAAAAATGGCCCTGGTGGTCTTAAAGTGCAAGTCTTCTTTTAGAGAATAAAGACATCATGCATGACTTCTCTTAACCTTGAGATGTTACCTGGGGCAAATAGATGTAACATTTCCTGCTATAATTCTGTTGCGAGGAAACTCAGTGTTGGTAAGTCTGTGGGCACACGTGCTGCGTGTGCTAATCTGAGCCAGGGGAGAATGCTCTCTCTTTGTCTTTTTGCACTATTTTGTTAAAGGAATATCCTCTCCGACCATGTTTAGATTTACTCGCTGATGGCAGTTTAAAGGCTTATTAATCTTAATTGTCTTGATTGGGAAGTAGGTGTTTCTTTTACAGCCTTCTCCAGCTTTATTGTTAATTATACTTTATGTAGGTGTTTGTGACAAATGACAACACGATTATAGAATACATCAAAATACAACAAAAAAAAACAAGCAACTACAGGCCTAAGATAGAACAAACCTGAGCCACCAGACAGGCTGGACTCACAAAAACATTTATATAATATTTTAAGAACACGCTGGGGACACATGACATTTAGGAGGCACTCTTAACCTTTCATTTGTGCCTTCATGCTCTGCCCACACTGCTGAAAAATGTCCTTTTCCTTGAATCCTAACCATCCTGCTTATATCTGCCCATCCATGATGGATAAGACTCTTATTGATTAGGTGGTTAGCAAAGCAGAATGCTGTCGTCTGTCTCCAGTGATGCAAGTTATCTGTTAAATTGTCTGTGTTGTACTGGCTTGGTTTCGAATGTGTGCCACCTCTGAGCTGCAGTGTGTGTCATGCCCACTAGCTGCTATAAGACTACACAAAGCTACTTTGGGAGCTGCACACTTATCAGATTTGTGTGAAGCTTAACACTTTGTAGGATCCTCTCTCTTCTTTTAAATGGCTTAAAGCTTCTTAGTCTGAACCTATTTAGCTGATGGATTGTGCTACTATCTCTGAATGCACTCTTATTAACCTTTAAAAAAAACATGGCACAGAGGAAATTTCGGGATATCTGCATTCAGGTCCTGAATGTTGTTGTTTGTTAAAGAGTAGCAGGACACAAAATGCTTTTAACCTCCTGGTATGAATTTGGTCTGAACTGCCTGCTCGTTGCTTGGACCAATAAAACAACAAACTCAGACTAGCTCCTAACTCCTATAGCTATTTGCACACCTGAGAAATAATCAATGCGATGCAACATCCCAGTATGTAAATAGCTGCTACACAGTCACAGCGGGTCTTTCAGAAACTACCACAGGAGCCCTCTGTGTGTTTTGTGAAGGACACAGACCCTCGTAATAACTGCTATAATACCTGCAGTTCCTAACACTGAATGGAGTAGAGGAAGAGACTGGCAGTAGATGCAATTTCCCTATTGTAGAACAAATAAAGGGTTGCATAATCTTAATCTTAAAACTAGTGAAGAAAAATCTTTCTTCCATTCTGGCCTTGAGTGTGCAGATCCCTGCTTTTATTTAACCATACCGTGTCAGACTTGAGCTGTATGTGCTTCAGTTGCATTGACATTAAAAACGTGAAGCAGTGAAGCCTCTTTTATTTTACTATCGTGCAGTACAAAACACCCAGTCTGTCTTAGAGTCAATGATAACGGATGAAGTCGTGGACTGTGAAAGTGTACTGACACACAGAAGGTGTCTGTGACGGCTCATTTTCCACATACAAGCTGTTCTGTTTCATTATAACCAAAGTGAAGACAAAGCACACAGTAAAAGCAAAATGTGTGTAGCAACACAACAAAAGAGAAGACTACAAAGAGAAGACTAACCCTCTCATACTGAAGTGAAAGTTGAAATGAGAAAAAATGTGTATCAACATATTTAACCCTTAGTACAGCAGGGGCTCAGAGAGCAGGTGATGGAGAAGACCGAGATGCAAAGTTGGATTTCACAGACAAGAAAACAGAAGAAAAGTCTGTTTGGTAACTCATAACAGCTCATATAAAAGCAGGCGTGACCCACTTTTATAGCAGCCACATCTTATTAATATGAAAAGAAATCTTTATACATCTTTATGACCACATTCACCTGTTTGATGCGTTTAGGAGCTATCACCGTGGTAACAGCATCCTAGAAATCCACAAATATCAGACAAATGTATCAGGGATGCAACACTGTGACCCTCTCTCACACACACACACACACACAAGTACACACTACCATGAAAGGCTTCCGCACATAAAGACACACCAGGAAGCCAGATGCAGAGCGGGTGTCTTACTGATTACAAACAATGCGAGACATCCCAAGGCTGCTATCCCACTACTCTCAGCATGGTAAATATTGTAATGTTACTATTTCTCTCTTTTATTCGTTGCTGTTTCCTTTTCCTCCCTGTTTGGCTTTTTCACAGCGTCTCACCCACCATTTAAACATAAGTCTGAGAGTTCATTCATATTCTGTCTTTATCTAACCTGGCCTTTGACAGCTGCTAATTAAACCGCAGCAGCAAAAGCAGGTCTGGCTGTGGACTGTTGCAGACTAAGATAGAATAAAGGAATGCTCCACTGTAAATGAAAGCATAGTGTAAAAGAAATGATAGCATGTAGGCATACACTCATCGTCCCATGTACTCATCCATCATCTTCTCTAGCATTAAGTATAAAGACTTCAGCACAGCATGGGAATAAAACATGAGCCACACACCCAGAAATCCATATCCATTATCGTGGTGTGCATGCTTTTCATTTGCTGTATGGCGTGGCTGAAGCCGTATTGATTTTCATCCCTTTCCCCAGCTCTGAACGCAGTGTAAAAGCTTGTTTTCCTTCTTGCCATATTTGAAATTAGCATGATCAAGACCACATTTAGAGAGTGTCTATCAATCACATGGTGATTATCATCAGTGTGGTGGTGTGGTGCGGTGAACTCATTGGACAGCCGCTGGACCGTGGAATCAGCTCCTTTTCTTTGATTTGAGAGAAAGACCTACAGAAAATCCCAACTGCAAACTTAACATAACACTCCTCTTTACATCAGAGAGTGAGGTACTGTGGCACTGATTGGAGATTGATAGCGAATGATATTAACCTGATTATAGTCTACTCAACCTGACTGCACATGTGCACTGCTTTAAATGTAGAGCTTAGCAAAGTGAAGGGCAGCAGGGGTGAATTATTTTTGCCTCTTAACAGTCAATTTTGCATGTAAATTAAATAAAAGCCTCTAAAGTTAATTTCACGATGTGGTAAAACACATTTAAAGATATTAGGACTAATGGTAGTTACTCTGTTACTCCTTTCTTTAAAGCCAAGGTTTAGACACTGATGAAGTTTTTCTTTGAAACTTTAGCACAGACACACTTGTCCCTTTGTTTTCTGTTTAAAAAAAGACAGTCAATAATGCCAGATTCCGCTTTCTGCTCCAGTCTTCTGTCACCCCCCTTTCCCTCTGCTTGCCATGACTGATGACTCACCCCCTCATGTCCTTTGGTGCACGCTCAAGACTTGAGTGACACAATCATAAAGCAGTCAATTAAACACACCTCCTTTGAATGTCCTTCCAGGCGCCCGGTCGTGTTTCCCTGCTGTCGCGCTCATCGGAGAGTATCAAAAGGCTAAAATTTCATGCTGTGGTGCTGCATCCTCTATCGTTTTAATAGATATTAAGATACTGGTGGACTAAGTCTCTAATGTGTATTATTATAAACACAAAACTCTTTTAAAAACCTTGGAATGATTGTCTGTTACATGACAATGACAGAGAAAAACAGTCACCTTAACAGGTGGTAGAATAAAAACAGATAATAACTTTGTCGAAGCCCTGTGATTTCACAGACATGTCTTACGTATTTGTATCTTTGTATAAATGTTTTAATTGGTTAAAAAGAACTTTTGAAACACCAGCATGTCTGTCATGAACTAGTAAGACGAAGACGGCAGCGGCCACAGCACGTAGTCCCCAAATTACGGTGACGGCCCCATGCTCATTCTGTAATGTGCTCTGTCACTAGCTACAGTTAAGGGTGCTCTCCCATACCCATCTGTTAACGCAAGACTGCCTGCTACACAGCCCTCGTCTTGTTTGTCTTTCACTAGAAAAAGGTTTTTTCTAGCAGTGATTGTTAAGCAGTAAGTGCCCAACTTGTCAGATCCCATCACGAGTGCTTGATTTGAGCAGCATCGACCCTGATTGTAGTAGTGGGCGAAGCCGCTCCATGCAGTGAAAGAGGACACAGCTCCGTTCTCAGCCAAACCCGTAGCTTCTCACCAGGTCTTTGAATATGAGCATGTCAATATAGCCATTGCACACGGCTGCATGTGCCCCCTCTGGCATGATTCCTCCCCCGACTGAATCGATTCAGGCTCTGTTTATCTCATTAGCTTGTAGTGTGTAATCAATCACACAAGGGCATTTGTTTCAGGCCTCCAATCCGCAATGTGTTATAACTCAACTCCTCTCTTCTGTTCTTCTGTCTGCAGTTATGTTTAGCAACAATGCTACACCCAGCCTAACTGAGACAGCCTCTTCATATCAAATGATCTTAAAATACTGCTAAGTGTGATGGTCTGCAGGCACAGGACACATTGAACATGCACATATACATAGGCCGTAGCTCACTCCTTCTCTCAGGGTAATTGACAGTGTGCTCGGTGTGCACTGCTACAATAATGTCTCCTTTTATTCTTCTTCGTTAAATCTCCAAAACCTTGAGCTAACATTCATTTCCCTTCATTTGAAGAGCTAATATCACACCAGACGTGTGCACTAAATTTAAACTGAACCCACAAAGAACAAGCCAACAGGAAAACTATTCACTGCTGTTCAGTGTACAGATTTGTCTGAGAACATGAGTCACATCAGGGTAGCAAACAAGAGAGCAATGGACACTGTCAAACTGTAACTGGTTAAAGCTCAGCTCTGCCTGAGGCAGGCATCGAATTCTACATTTGCCAATTTCACAGAGCCACTTTGATCATCAGGCAGCACTTTAGACAAACCAACTCATCACCGAGATGCGTCAGCTGAGCAGCACAAACAATTATTACACTGTCACAGATACCTAGATGGCATTTAAAGGAACTACCACTTTATCTGCTCAGCAGCAGTTCACAGCAGTAATTTGTAACAAGTGTGTCTGGCAACATACTTTTGCTCCGTTCTCTCCTGTGCTTCATAAAGATGAGGCAGACATAAACAAGACGTTCCCTCAAGTCTCTCATGGGAACCAAATGACTGCAGAGCTGATTCATTCTCACTGAAACCCTCTGAAACTGTACCAGAGCTGTGAAGGGAGACGGGATAATAGATCCCTCTGTGCACAGTTCAGTCGATCTGTTAAAAACCAATAGATAAGCCATTCAAAATTCACCTTCCACAGAAATGATCCTTAAAGTGAGGATCGGTGATGATTGAGACAGCTGGTGTTGCTGCTCTGACCGGAAGTCTTCCTGCTGCCTTGTCAGCTTGTTGCTGTTCTCTGTACCCATGATCTGACCATGAACATTTCACATTTTACAGCTCATGTGCAGCTCATTTCCAGAAGCAGCACCAAAATATTTTTCTAAGAGGGGATCCCATCACTGATTGTGCATTTAAATATTTGCCTCAGTAAAAATGAACACCAAGGGCATGCTGTAAACAGACATGAGTGCTAATGTTTATACAAAGTACCACTTTTGCACTATGAATGCACAAGTTATTGCTTCTGCTCTAATAATTCCCAGATATGATTTAAGTGATGATACTCAGAGTAATCATGTCTGTAGTCAGATGATGGCTCAGAAGCTGTAGCCTTCGGGGCATCGTGCAGCAGCCCTCAGGACTGCATATGTGAACTGCATTAAGTGCTGGTTAACATTAGGCGTGAGTCTGTCACAGACATATTCACAACATGCCAATCTGCTTTGGAAATAGAGACACATCACTTATGAAGTGATTATAAGCATGACCAGTTTAAGCTCTTTATTTTGTATTTGTATTTTACAGTTTGTTCACAGTAATTAATTCTCATTGCCAAGAAGCTCAGCAAATTAATGGTAGGCAGGTCGCTCACTGCCCTTATTAAACTATTAATTAAAAGCCTAAACCAGAAAGAAGATAATCGCGCACGGTTGACGCTTCAACAGGTCACCTTGTCCTTTAAAAGTTGTGACTTATTGATTGTAAAAATGAACTGACAATCACATTAAAGAGGCCTCCTCTTGTCAGGTGACAAGAATTTTCAAAAAGCTGCACTGGTGTAAAGTAACAATATAATATCATCATATTAGCAACAGTTTCTCAGGGACACTCTGCATCCACACTGTGCCAGTGTGAGTCAGAGATGCAACACTGTGACTTAGATGTAATTGGCACCTTCTGCACATGAAATGCTACACAAGTAATGACAGGAACAAAAACAACAGGTTAGCTCAGGCCTGTAATCTCTCACTCCTCAGCATGCTGCATGACACTCTGTGACCGCTGGCACTCCTTTTCTTTGCACCTTATTCTTCACCTCACTTCAGTCACTAACATTCCTTTAAGTGTTTACATTTCATTTTTCTAATCCCCTTTCACTCCTTTCACTTTGCTGCTATTGTGGGTGTGGAAATATAAATGTACCACCCAAGGAAAAAAAGCATTCATTAATATTTAATCTGGAGTAATTCCCAACTGCAAATGAATGTTTATCCATCTCACTCAGTCAAAGCAGTCACAACTGCTGCCTGCGTTACCTCTAGTAACTCTGAATAGAAAAACCAGACAGCCCTCTCTCTGAGCCAATCCCATTTCATACTGAGTAACAGGGATGACTGCAAGAAAATGAGTTCCGCACACTTAGCATTGATGGGTAAAAAAAAAAACTGTCACGGTTTTAATAGTGATTTTATGGGATAGATTAGTAAATCAGATTGGTCTCAGATCTAGAAAATCATTTAGAATATGGAAGTTATAAAACACCAACCCTGATGTTTCTTCTTATTATTTTTTGCTCTTATCCTCATGCAATACCATTTTGTACCACAAGTCTAACAATAGAGGAGGACAAAACACCTCAAGGACTGTTATCTTTTTTTTCCTTTAATGCAGTCTATATTTCTGGTTGATGGAAATATAGTCAATGAATAAAATGGGAAACGCAACAATGGGCTAAGGCTCCTGATAAACAACCCTATTATAAACTGGGTTTGTAGCAATAAATATCCGATCTGTACAGTACAATATTGTCATCCTCATTCTATAAACCCAACTTTCAAATGACGAGAAGTCATCCAAGCATCCAGCCTACAGACACAATTTATGTCTAACAAACAACCTGCCTATAAATAACACATGGGATCAAGACCAGCAGAAATGAAATTGAGATCTGATGATGAATTCTTAGGCCTGGCAGCATCATTAACGCTAACAATGGGTCCCCAAAACACATCAAAGGTCTGCTTAATAATGAGTGAGGCGTGTTTAAGAAGGCATGGCGTTTTATCATTTACACAGTGTGTGCTGTGAAAACAGAAGAGATAATGACATATCTGCGCTGCTGTATGGCTCTGACACACAACACTACAAAGGTCAAATGTAAAGTTATGTGTAATTATAACCCTTCAAAGAAGATTGCAAATCCATCCACAGAAGCAGAGCAGCTTAGTTTGCATTACAGAGCCAAGTTGATCAAATTTGAAAAGGGTTTCTACTCATGTAACATGCAAGAAATGAGTGTAATCACGCTGGTTATGAAACATTTTCAATTCTTATTGTGGTTTCTAACCTATTCTTACAGGTTTACTAAATTTCCACCGATTTAGTTTCATAAATGTTCACATATGTTCATCGACTCAGCTCTGGGTAATAATGGTGAACCCTTTTCACTGGCCAGTGTTACTGAAATAATCTCCCCGCATGTTCATAAAGCGATCCTTTCCCCCCTACAGACGTGGATGGGCACTTATTCTTGTTAAAGCTGAGGGATTTACAACAAAGCCTCCAGGATTTTCTCAAGAGGGTAATTGAGAAAGCTTGTTTGTGCCTCAAAACCAGGACTTTTTCATTGCGCCGTGTGCTTTTTCCCTCGCTGTTGCCTAATCTGTGAGTAATTACAGCGAGCAGCGACCCCTGAAAGGACTGGATGTTTATCACAGACACAGACAGACATAGAAGGTGTAGATGTTTCACAGCTGTTTGATGTTATTAGCAGCGAGTAGAATCCTACCTTTATAATACGTCAGTAATGATCATTCTTTTCTCTAAATTGCACATCCTCAACAAATAACTATTTTTTGTGATACTGCTTGGTTTGTGATTTTGGTGTGATGGCAGTATACTTCAGTTTTAACTAAGACAGACTTCGCCTGCAGTGTCCAGCACCACTGTCAGGTCACATTATGATTGTGTGGTGATAAGGGAAGACCTCTGTCATCATGCGCAATGATCATCTCAGCCTCCTGATCTCAGACACCTACTGTTAGACAGGACACATACAACAGCTTCACAGACGGCTCCACACAACAACTCCTTCCTCTAGGCTGAACACTTTGCTAAACACACAGTCACAAACTGCGCAATCTACACTCTGCACTGATTATAGGTTAAGTTTATTTTGCCATAATGGATGGAATGGGACTGCAACTGTTCATTCTTCGGTGTCATGTAATTGTAATCATGTAGGACAATATCTACAGATATAGAAGCACTGTTTTCTGCTCCGTTCTTGGTCACTCTGTGTGGCAGAGCGGGGTTTGACAGTGGGGGAGGTAAAGCTTGAGGGCTGGGTCAGGAGCTTTGCTTATTGTTTGTGCCTGCAGATATTGTTGACTGTGTACGTCTTTGTATGTGTGGGTCTGTGTATACAGTGCACTATGTGACTGCACATACTGTATACGCCTCGGGTAGCATCTCTGTTCTGTCTGCTAATCTCCAGCAGGCTTGATGAATGTGAACACAACTGATACCACACTGCCAGCTGTCTCTAATGCCTTCTTTTTTTCACACTGCAACACTTCCCCCAGGGACTATGGTTACCCACAAAATATACTTAATGAGATTATATGACACAAAAAAGAATCATTAAGAAAAAGGGTAAACTTATTTGAATTGTGGGGCATTACTGATTGAACCAGCAAACAGCATTACAAGCTTTAGCAGCAAATCCCTGTAAAACAGAAAATGCTGCAGTTCATTTTGTTGATACTCAGAGTGACTTGTTCTGCAGCAGTTAGCACGAGCACAGGCTTCTGCAATAAAACTGCACCCCAAGTACAAAACAAAGAGAACCATACTCCAGTGTAGCTGCTCTAACTGGCACAATGTTGCAGCAAACAAGCACATTAGCTTTCATTTGACAATAATGATATATAAGTGAAGCAGACATCTACTGACTCAATTTATTTATAGCCTAGGATCATGACAGCATCAGCAGAAAAAACAACCAAACCCATAGGGTCTTCATTCTCAGCACAAAGAATTATGTTGCATTTGACAGGTTGTCCTGGTTTCCATTGAAAGAGCTGCGATTTCCAGCATAACATTTGTTGGGGAATGTATGTATTTACGTTGGAGTCTATTTAAAAACAATAAAACCAACAGATTAGCTGTTACATTTAAAAGTTGAATACTTGCTTTATAAAATATGGCTTAGATAGTTATGTTAAGCCAATCAGCTGACTGCAGCTTACCCTTTTAGCATTGTTAGCATAGCAGCAAGCCGTCTCAACAAGTTTTTTGAAAACATTCCATAGGTAAAAAAACAAATGAATAATCAAACTCTTGGTGAAAACAGATCAAATATAAGTCATTAGGATCCACCTCATGCACTTCTTTCCTCTGACTTGTATGCACTGATTCAAAGATAGCACCCCATCCTCCGCTTATAATCCTCGCTTTTCAAACCCAATTTCCCATTTAAGTGAGCAGTGGTGGTCTACACAGTGATTATATCTGGCAACCTTGCTGAAATAGCTGTAAGAAGTCAGGATGAATTCAACAGCTACAGCAGTTTGGAGGAGTTGAGCATCTAATTATTCGGTGTTGCTGGTCACTCCAAGCTGCTCTGATGTACCTCGGGCAAACAACCGCTCTCCCTGGAGGGAGAAAAGCTGCTGGAGAGAAGGCAGAGAGCCTCCGCCAGCACGAGTCTGTGGAGTGCAGTTTATTCTAATTCCTCTGCAGGACATTAATGAGCCAGGATAGTGGCTGTCTTAATGGGCAGCCAGACAGATTTAAGTGCCCCATGGAGTGTAATCCACTGAGGTACAGCAGCACTGCTGCAAGGCCCAACAGATTGTTCTTAGTCGTCATTTTGCTTTAATTTTGCTTCTAAGCTGTTCATTAAAAAGGGCATGTGCCCGGTACGTTTTAAGCCCCCGCCTCTGGGACAGCCACGGGCCAAAGTCCAAACCATGCCCTCCTATATTTTCATTCAATTTAGACTTCAGCTTTTGACATCCTGAGTGACTCACTGTATTTAGTGCTAAAAGCAAACACTGTTGTTACAGGCTGCCTTTGCATCTTCTCTTCTTCTTGCTTTGCTTTTAAATCTGAAGAAAATCCAACAATAAAGCTTTTTCACAACAATATTGATTAAATTCAGTTTATACAGTTTTTAACAGCAAGGCATTTAAAGGGCAGACGGGAGGATGACAGTACCGTCAAGGCCACACATCTATCTATCTATCTATCTATCTATCTATCTATCTATCTATCTATCTATCTATCTATCTATCTATCTATCTATCTATCTATCTATCTATCTATATATATATGTATATATATATATATATATACAGCTCTGCATAAATAATAACTTCTGCTTTCTGATTTAATAGCAATGATGTGCTGGGATTTTTCAAGGTACATAAGCACAGATACAACCAGGCGTTGCTGCCACTGACACTGTACATGCAAACTATAGAATGCTTCAATGCTACTTGTCTGCTGTCAACATGCAAGCTTTAAACTCCACATTGTGACTAATGATCATTGTGGCCCTCAAAGAGATTGCAAATAGCCACGTTGTATAGATTATTATTCATAATCACAAATCAAGACTTATAGAAGAAATTGTGAGTGCATGTAAAATCACCTTCAGTTAGATGCACAAACATGTGACACAGTGCAGTCTTATAGATATATGTGATGCTTCGGCCCTCTGTTGCCTTAGGCTGGACAGCTCCCTGACTGGATCTGCACAGTAGCTCAGTTACCTTCAAAGAGAAAACCTACAGCACACACTGAACAGACATCAAACATAAAGGAATTTTGCACAGTGGAGTGGGGGTTAAAAAAAGGCCTGTATCTTTGAGCTGTGTGTGTGTGTAGGTAGACATGCCTCTCATGCACCCACGTGCTGCCCTCTGTTTCCAAACTTTGCCAAGCCTTGTCAATAGCTTTCAAAACATTTGTTCAAAGTCTAATTCCTCTGTCTTGTCAGGCTTCATACGTGTTATTACACAGTGCAATGATGTGTGACACACTGCTGAGCTGGAGAGGAACATGTGTACTTCCACATACAGATGCCTAACACCTGCATTTTCACAAGATAATGCCCTTTATAAACGGTGAGTTTGTGAGTGTTTTATTTTGGTTATACATAACAGAATATTTTGAAATTGTGCTACTGTATAATATATTTAAAAAATACACTTGTGTGCTTGTTTTGTCTTTGTGCTTCATGTTTCAGTGGATATTATGTGAAAAGCTATATGTATATATACTTCGTGTGTTTGTGTGTCTTTATTTCTGGAAAATAGAAGATAGATTCTTTTTGACTTATTAAGGAGCTGAAATAGCTCTATAAATATGTAAAGGCAAGCTAGACCTGGTGGATCAAAACATTTATTTAATTTATACATAATTGTAAAAGATTGGTAACTGCTAAATTACAATGTCTTAATGCATAATTTGGAGCTTATTCTAAGCTGGTGGGAGTTATTGTGTGTGCATTTCTGGCCCCTGCAGCACTTTGAGTAGCACAGGGCCGAACGGCAACCTTGAATGCAGAATGAAATGACAAGCCGTCCGCTTCCATAAATGAGATCTGAATGCTATTTGCTGACATTGCTAGACTGAGCCTGAAACTAAATATAAACATGTCAGAGAGTGCAGCGCTACAGAAGCATGCTAACGCCTGTGTTAGAAACAGCTGGGAACACACACGGTTTCACTGCATGTGAACATTACTGTACACACTGAGGAACGGGCACCAGGTGCTGCTGCCATCATATATGTAGACTGTGGAACATATGAGGGAAATGTTGAAATTAGAGCAGCACAGCAAGTTAGTTAGTTAGTTATTGTGTCTCAGCATGAAACAAAAAATATTTTATGTCATTTATTCATTATGAATTCTTTCACAGAGAAAGACAGGGATGCATTACAACTCAGTCTTTTAGATGCCTTTTTGCTTTGACACTATGTCTTGTTTGAGAAAGTAGGAGGTTGAGAGAAAACATATTTGCCCAATATGTCTGATGTCATGATGGGTGTCAGCATGCGGTGACCGGACCAGTCAGAACTTCCAGGGTTAGTCAGCCTGATGTGTCTTGACACATGAGTAAGAACTCAGGACCAAAGCCCAGTCTTATGGCACTGTAACCACACTGTGCAAGAGTTTCCACTAACAGCCTACTGAGAGTCTGTTGTTAATCTGCAGAAAAATTACATAGAATTAAGCTCTGAACCCTGCAATATGGATATTGCAAGGCATGATCCGCATACATACATACATACGTACATATTGCTGCTTCCACTTTTCTTCTGTTTACTAGCCAGGAACACAAAAAAAGATGTTAACATATTTAAAATACACAAGTGGGTTTAAGCTGCCTCTACATCTCCTCTCAGAGCCGGGCTTTCCTTGGAGGGTGTCAGAAAAGAAAACAGAAAGCCCACTTAACTTCATCTCAGGCTTCTCTTTGCTCATGTCAGCGCCTCTTTTTTGCTCACCTCTGTGGACAAGTTGTTATTTTCTGTCTGGCAGGTTGTATACTGCTCTCCAGGGTTACAAAGTGCTCAGACTTTTGTTCTCCTCATCCCTTCTTTTTTTTAAAAAAAAATTTCATCTGATTTTTTCAGTGTGCACAATGAAATCTTAAAGTCTTATTTCATAAAGAAGCGGATTTAATTTGCATTTATCAGTTGAACTCAGTGATTAGAAATTCCAGTTGGACCATGCAGCTCTATGGGTCAGTTAAGAGAAAATCTCCCCGTGCCCTTCTGCTATCTCAGCACCCAAACGCTCATCACGAGGATTACCAGCAATTCTTTCATCAGGGCCGACAAAGACTCTCTTAGCGCCTGCTCACTCTGCCTCTCTGCAGCATGCAACATGCATACATTTTCCCCACTCACACTTCCACCGTGCTGCTGCACGCAGCGACCCAGGCACAAAGATGGCAATCTCTCTACCGCTGTTCCAAACCTGATCAGCATGGAAATTGGTTAGTCTCTGTCAAGCTCCCATGCATGCTTTAAAGTGCAGATGTATATCTGACCATGCTGGCCAGTCAAGCAGAGAAGATGAAAAAGAAGATAATGTGGTATCATTATTTTTACCTCATTCAGAGACTTCAGTGTGAAGCTGCTATTCCCAGTGCATGCGGCAGAAGGACTCCCATTCATTCTAGAAATCCTGTTTTTGTCTCTGCTCTGTGTTGTCCCCCCCTTCCTCTTCCTTGTCCCTTGTCGAAAGAGAGGCAGCATTCAAAGCATCCCCTTCTTTTATTCTGCCGTGCCAGCTGAAACCCGCCTTCATGCCTTGGATGATAGAGATTTTAAAAAAAGAAGGGGATATAAAGCAAAGAGAGGTCTCAACCTCCCAGGATTTATTTTCCTCCCTTCCCTGTCTCCTCTTCTTGCGCTCTCACACACGCTGGAACATGAGGGGAGACGTCAGAGTGGCAGCGATGTATGTTTTGCTCTGTGGCTCTTCACCTCTTCTTTCTCCTGCTCTCCCTCCCACCCTTTGGTTTCACTACCTCTCTTCGTCTCCCGTCTCTGTTTCTCCCTGGCTCGTTGGCTCACACAGGAGCTCTGTCGTGAGATGGCTCTACGCGTGCAGAGACATCTGTGAATGTGCTTATGTTGGGGGACTAAAGTAGCCTCTTAGCTGAGATTGAGACCACCCTCCCCTCCTCCCTTCAAGAGATGGGCTTTCTAATGGCATGTACCATTAAAGCTTGGAGCAGGGTGGGCTGCAGCACTGAAAGGAAAGAGGGGGATGGAGGAGGAAGGAGAGGGGGGAGTTGCTTGGAGAGAGGTGGTTTAGAAGAAGATGTGGTCAAAGAAGAAAAGAAAGAAAAAGCCCACTAAGGAGTCCTCTCATTGTTTGTCATTTAATGATGCGTAAGGAAGTGGCATCGGCTCTAAAACACACACGACCTGATAAAGACATTTAAAGACAGCAACTTGAACATATGCAGAGTCACTCTATATAAGACAAGAGCATATGTTGGTTTTAGCAGCAGTGAATTAATTCTGGACGAGCTGCAATGAATAAAGCATTCCCTCATGCATGACTGACTGCACAGCGGCACACATGCAGAGACATATTGTGGAAATTGGGTGGAATGAAGAAAATTTTGCTTGAACATAAAAGATATTTTATTCTGGATAATAGAATGTGTACAGCTTAGATATCCAGATGCTGCTGGGACGGGCAAAGACTGCTCCAATGCCAATACTGTCATAACATTTCCATCCACACAAAAAAAAAGTGCACCATCTAATTTCAGGCGTCACTGAATAAAGAGCCTGTGTGTTGTGGAGGTGAGACAGTGTCTGGTGTTGAGGATCAGAAGCAGCCAGCTTACCTCCTCTGAGCCTGGAGACTGAACCTGGCTCTCTGAAGAGCTGAACCAGGAAGAGGTGTCCCTGCTCAAGAGACACAATGTTGGACATCACACCTGGAAAAACAAGACCACAGTGAGAGAGAACAAGATATAACAACTCCCGAACATATCACATGCATGACAACGAGAACACTCATACAAAGACATCTCTACACATTTGTGTTTTTAATTAAGTCTGCTATATTAAAACTCACAGGCAGCTTTGCATTTTCCCCTCACTGTATAATGAAAAAGGCTGCACCCTAGAGGGAACTGAAATTGCTAAATTGCTGCTAAGATTCCAGCCATTAATATAATGCTGTGCGTCTGTATGCCTGGATAACCTGAAGAAAACAATCTCTGGGATGATCTAACGACTGTCTGCTACATTTCACTGCAAAGTGTCATGCAGTATTTTGAGCTTTGGTTCGTCAGTCGGCTTGAGTGTGTGACACAGGCTTTGGACAGAACAATTTACTGGAAATGCTGAGTGCTCCAGGGTGTGTTTCATTACGGGTGGAAACAAGAAACAAGGTCCAGTGTGTGGTTAGAATCACATGAACAGAATCAGGCTCAAATTAATGCATAATGGAAATAAATAGGTAGAAACCCATGTAAAGCACTTCTTCATCTATAAAGGATTTAAGATAGATTTTAATGAGAAAGGTCGTTGCCACAAAATCAAGAGGTGTAATACCCAAAATCTCAAACCGTTTCTTTAAGATCTCTGCCACATTACAGACAGGTCCAGGAGTTCAGCCACAGCTTTACTCCCCCCCTGTTCTGATAAACAGCTCAGGTGTTCTGGAGACTCGGAATGACCCCTGAGTGTGTTTGATATATGAATCCTTTGAAACGCGCTTGTGTAAAGGGCTATAAATAAACTTGACCGGACTATTCAGTTTGCAAACAGAACATGATTACACACACAGTACTTGTTCTGACACACCTTGTAGTCACAGAGTCAAGGTCATGTATGTTTGGTCTGTATATCAAGAATCCTAGAGTTCTGATTTATCGGCTGCTGCCGGTCTGTTTTTGCTGTGTGTGTGTCATCTGTACAGGCCTTACACAAATGTGTGTGTGTGTTTAAAGTATGTCATGTATGTCTTAAATCTTTCAGAACATGGCTGCGGGTGTTGCCTCTTGCCTTTTTGGAGGAGTTTGATTTTTTCCCACAAGCCATCTGGTGTGTCTTTTCAAGCTGATAAACAGAGAGGGATTGGAGTTCAGCAGATGATAGAAATGGGAGTTGAGTGGGCCAGTGTGCACACACACACACACACACACACACACAGGACAAGGGCAACAGATGGAAGGGGCCCCAATAGGCTGCTAGTGCTGATGCCAGGCCCTGTGGGCAGGCCCCACTGGCCTCATTGGGGGTCCATTGATATCTAATGTTCTGACAGACTTTGAAGTGGGGATTTGAATCCAGACAATGTAATTCTACTTTGCCTGGCACACTAATACCACTCTGGGGATTGTTACACAAATTCTTTGCTGGATGATAAGTGTTCTAAACCAAATGATCAGTTTTTGTAAGTATTCAATGGCCTGCATCACTCAAACATTTAAAAGGAGTGATGATACCTGCAGTTCCAGCTGTGAATGTTTCTTCTGCTATTATTGCATACTATTCCAAACACAGTCTTCATTTGGTCTGCATGATTTCTTTCTTGCCAAAACAACTCCCTCGTGAGAGGTTTCAGATTGTACACTGTACTTAAAGTCAAACTGCGAATTACATAAACACCTAATTCTCACAAACAACCCACTGTTTACATCCTGTTTTCACTTTTGTTGCAGAAATATGGGAGCAAAGCAAAAAACATACAATAAAATTTGACAACATATGTGTAAATGTGAGAGGAAGCGGAGTAAAGGCAAGATAACTGCTCCCTGGAGTGTCCAAACAGTTTAGCAGTGAGCATGTTTCTGAGAGTTCCTTTTTATGGAAACATTTAGTTGTCAAAAGCTGTCTGAATTCAGTTCACGGTGTGCAACATTTTCACACAATTGTGTTTTTCATGTCTTCCAGGATGGCCTAGAGGCACACATTTACCAGGGACAACAGAGTGAGAATGGAAACGGGTAGTGTCAGGGCTGTGTCAGACTCAATTATGCCATTTCTCCGAGCGGCATACAAGAGAGTGCAAATATGCATGTTTGGGACCAATATAATGGTAAGTATAGAAAAAGTGAGGCGGCTTGTTTACCAAAATGTATGACTCATAGGTGTCTCTGAACCAGACACCTCTGCAATAAACTCTCTCTGGTGTGGATGAATGACACTGCTGTGTGTGTGATGGTTATAAGGAACATTAAGCTGATCCATGGGCAGGTGGCCAGCCCAATAACAGCCACCGTTATAGCTTCCCTGTGTCTGCGGCCTTGGGCTCTATCATTACTTGGAGGGGAGTGTGTTGCCAGGTGACCCCGCAGGTAGTCCCCAAGACTGATAGATAGTGAAGGTGCACTGGCCCCATTTCCTCATAACAGATGAGAGGCCTTACGGGATCCAAAATTAGAGAGCAGCTGGGGAAATGAGAGTAAACCTTTCAACTGAAATATTGTTGCCTACAAAAGAAATGCTCTGGCTTGAAATTGCTGCAACTAATGTGAGAAAGCTTTATTAGTAGCAGCAAATTTCCCAAATTTCCCAGAGGGACCTTCCCAAAGGGATTAATAAAGTATATTCTATTCTATTCTAAATAAAAGTTTTAAAATGGATTTGATTTTGTCCTTGGAAGGATTTGAATCTTCCACACAGTATTAGACAGGACGGGCGTAGTGCATCTGTGAGCAGCTGAACACTTGCCATCATACTTGCTTCACTGTTGTGTAGGAAATGATGTCAAACGGGCGTTTCAGGTCCCTGCTTTAGGTCAGGGTGAGCACATGACACTTTGTACGGACACAAATTCCCCAAAACGTTTCATCTCTCACAGGCATGCTGTCTTATTCAGACTTTATTCTGTGTCAGGAAAAAGATGTAAGACTAAGAACAACTTGGATCATCCTTTAATGGCCTCCTTCAGGCCAGAATTGTAGTTTACAGTGTTTTGAAAAGCTCAGAGGGGGGGTGGCGGGAGGCCAAGCCTGCCCAGTGAACAGCTGTCTCTGGCAACAGCAGGTAGGCTGAGGGTGGACTGTATTTACATTGAATTAGGCCATCAGTTGGACAGGGTCCTCGGCATACAAGCGACTCAGACAGATCAACAAACAGACGCCAGTGATTCAAGGGCAAATCCTTAGACAGCTACAAATCACAGACTGACACTCCTGCATCTGTAAGAAGGCTGAGCTCCTGACACTCACCCGTCTGGATAAAAATACTGTACATGTCCCTTGCAGCACACCAGACATGTTCCCTCTAACACTGGTTGCACTGTTAAGGATATCTCTGTCACTGAACATCAGAATTATAATAAATAACAGTCAAACTTGGAGGGAGCTTTTGCAAATACACTATGTGACGAAAAGTAAATGGACACCATATGTACCTGTAGCATACTGTGGGTTTTCATTCTAAAGGTGTGAAATCTTGATGCAGCACTCTACTAGCTGTGCAGCTGATTATTGTTTGCATAGTTCTTTGATCTGCCTTGATCAATTGTGTGATGTGTTCCATCAGTTTATGGACAATGTCCTGAAAATGTGTGCTTCTTTGACAAATGTCAGTGGATTTAGAGCACATAATGAGCATAGTGTATAGTGTATATTCTCTTTGTAACCATAAGATAAAATGAAACCATGGACTGACTATCATCATCAGTTGTTAATGCAGAGTGATTTCCCAGCTCTGTGTGAATAAGTTGGCAAATATAAGCATTAGCTGTCTTATAGCTTTAATTAATAATAATAGAAAATAATATATGATGATGGAAGGACTTAACCACTGACTGACTACTCATAACTAGAGTGATTGCAATTTCAGCACAATTCTTATTGTATATGATTTACATATTTTCTTCACTTTAATTGTACACATCAATACTCCTTCATGAACTCAGTCCGCTGTGCATTGTCAAACATAGTTGTTAGTGCCTATGTCAAACATAGGCACTAACAACTCACAGCTCTCCAGTTATTACACAAGCATCGATGCCCCCTTTGGCTGCTTGGCTGTAAAAATTTTAGTTTCCTATTCACAAATCCAGGGCTGTGTTGGGGCTATGTAGGTAAATTGTATCATATTTTGCTCTGTGTTAGAAAACTAGAGTCTGTATATTCTGTTCTTTGCACATTCCACTCTTTATCACTCATATGCCAGCCAAGGCCACAGAAGGGAGTGAGGCACATGCACTCCCATGATGAAAGGGCTCAAAATATCAATACCCATGTAACCATGTTTTATTTTTTGTGCTTCATAAATACTGATCACAGGGAAAGAGACGTTGGAGATTGTCAGTGGCACAGGTGGTGCACGTCTCCCCTTGCAAGTAAAAAAGAGTCTGAGAATCTTTGTCTTGCAGAAGTGAATGGGTCTGTGTTTTAGACCTCACAGGCTGTGAATAAATCCGATCTCCTGAACAGATCCACAAATTTGCAGCCTGAAAGAGGATAGTTGTGGATTTTGAAAAGGTATAATCCAAACTCTGTAGAATAAAGATGAATGTATGCAGTACTTCCTTTTTAACCAAGCAGCAATACCTCAGACTGAGAAACCAGGTCAGTACAGAAGCGACAAAAACCTGTGTGGCCCCTTGAGGGTGGCTTTGATCCCCATAGACCTCCATGTTATGATGTCTAACTTTATACCTGCCTGTATAATGTTCTATCATTCATACCCCCATGCTTCCACTATTCTTTCACTACCATTCATGCACAATACCACCTTTCTACCTTCTGGATTTTTCTCATAAAAAACCAAAGAGACGTGAGGGAGGACCACGTTTTGAATCCCATTGACAGCTTCTTAACCCTTTGCCTTTCTCTGTCAGATTTTTGTGTAGGTGGTCACCCTAATTTAAAAATACCTTTGATGAAAACAGACACTTGGAATCATTTATTGCC
Source organism: Parambassis ranga (assembly GCF_900634625.1). Classification (NCBI taxonomy): domain Eukaryota; kingdom Metazoa; phylum Chordata; class Actinopteri; family Ambassidae; genus Parambassis; species Parambassis ranga. Next base: position 9,836,342 of record NC_041033.1, on the reverse strand, counting down.
CATCTGCTGGACTTCATGCTTCAAGAATCTGTAATGATTTTTCTTCTGTTTTTTTTTTTTTTTTTTTTTTTCAAAATGATCATTGACTGACAATCAAGGACTTCGTAGCTGCTTTAGAGACAGTGGACTGTCTGATCATGATATTTAATCACTTATTAAAGAACAATATTAAAATGGAAGTCACTCCATTCACACACAAAGTAGTTCATGTGAGCAGTGGTGGGTCAACAAGTTTTAGCTACATTCTGAATAACTTCTTTCTATTGCTGCACATAAGTTGCATTCTTTGTTTCCCACTGCACTATTAACAAGCACACAAGAGTATGCCTCATGTCAGATTCACACACATTTTTTATGCATCACTTGTGTACTTGAAACTGCACTCAGATGGTGCTGTGTTTACATACTGCTCTCGGTGTTCATTTCAAATGGTGAAAGGTGTGATTTCGTGTGGTGATATAGAACACAGTAATGAGTAGCAGACGTAGTTTCATCAGTATGCATTGGCAAATGTTAGAGTCCAAGGAAAATACGATCATCGAGCGGCGGCTGGTGTTTTGAAAGTGGAGGTGTAAACAGGCAAAATGACTCAAAACTGAACTCAACAACACATTTGCTGCATATATTAGATGATAAACTAAGTGAATCTGAACATTCCAACACATATTATTCTGTTTTAAAAAGCCTTGTCTCCTCTGTATCGATTTTTCACCAAAGGCAGCACTTTCACACTTGAGTTTGTCAGCGAATGATGGTTTTTACAGGTATGGAGAAACAGATGGAGTATATTAATCTTTTCTATCCATTCATACAAATGATGAAAGTAGCAGCCCATTAACAGCTGTGTGAGATTGTGCCTCTGACTGAATTAACTACAGTCATCTGTGTTTTCTTTTTAAATGATTGTCTTGTTGATTTAAAGGGATAAATGACTATTTTCTTCAACACCAGTACAATAAACTTCCCATGAAATAGCAATGTGGACCTGTTAAAAACAGGGAGCTAGCAAGGCTATCACTTTTCTGACATACTTAGTAGCTTCAATAGCATGTGCACTGCCCTCCATTCAACATCTGCTCTTTGTAACCAGGAAACATGGAGAGCAGCCATGAGGAAGTCCTGCTCTGTTGTCAAGGACTTACCACTATGGCTCGAGAGAGAGCAGGTGATACATTGGTGGCATTTTTACAGCAGATGCCCTCAAGTGAGACATATTTTTGAATCCTTTTTGTCTATACATTTGAAGGGTGAAAACTAAAATAGGCCAGAATAAGATAGCAAACCAGCATTACACTACAGCACTGCTGCTGATGCTTTTCAGGATCTATATACTAACACATCCAGATACAACACATGGTTACTTTATGTTAAACAAATGATCATATTGGCCACTGGCCAGATAATTATGCTCACATGTTCTATATCAAGGACTGAAATATTAACCATGGTTCATTTTCCTGCTGAGGGAACCCAACTTTTATGTTCATGTGTAGCCTGATGCCAATGCTTCATCCAAAAGAAGCTGATCACTGCTGTGCACAAAGCAGCTCTGTACTGCTGTCCTCACCTGCTGGCAGCAAGCAGCATGCTACATCAAGGCTAGAGGGTGTTGTAGTCCCATCACAAACCTGTGTAGCCCCCATGACCCTTATTTCATCTGAAGCATTACAAGGGCATAGTCACCTGATTGTGGAAGAAATACACTTAATATTGTTTGACCTAGGATGTGGGTATGGTGGTTATAGTGAAGACTTTCATTTTTGCATGTATAGCAAGCTGTTTTCGTTAATTATTCCAAGTTTTATTGAAAGCTACATACACAGCAGAGTAGCTGTGCCTCCCAGTATATTGGTCAGGCTCCCTGTTAGCACTGGAAGAGAGAAAAATCCTGGTGTCATGTGGTGCATGTCTCTCGGCTGTATCAGCCTACATATGCCATAATATCTCTGATTTCTCTTGTGCACATATAAGTAGTGTAATGTGGTGTACATGCTGTTTTACATGCAAAAGAGCTGGGAGCTGAGAGCAGGGGCATTGTTTGGCCCCTAAATGAAAGTAGTTGTATAACAGCACCACTTCAGAATATAAATAGAGTGATGGTCATTAAACATTTTAATATTTGAATAGACAAACACCCTGTATCAAAGTACACAGGGTATTACTGTGGATGAATGTTTATTATTTTCAACACTGCTAAAAGCAACAGCAGCAGAAACATAACAACCAGCAGCCTCTGCATTTGAATGGAGTTTGCAGTTTTGCCCTGCCAGCCCTGTGATTTGCTTGCAAGGCAGGTTTGTTTCAAATTTATGGAGGTTACTGAAGTATACTGAAGAAAACGCTGCGAGGAAACGCAGGAAAAGGAGAATCCTGTGCTACCTTGAAACCAATGAGGTAATCAATGAAGCATTGGCTTTAAGCAAACACTGCCTGTGTTCCCTCTCTTTTTTTGCCTTCTCTCTTCCTCCAGCCTTTCATGAACACACAAATAAAATTTGAAATGATGTATTTGGTGAACATTTTTATTTCGTTAAAGGATCAAAGCTCAACTCACTTTAGATCCTTAATAAATGCAGCTGACGGAAATGCGCAGCAGACAGATGAAGAATTACCACCAGTGGTCTGATTAGACGACTTTATCTGACATATGTTATATATTTATATATATTCCCATCTGAAATCAGAACACTAATCCTCCTCTGTCTCTGAATAGTGTGGGATTTGTGCAGTAATATTGCGTAATGAGCCCGGAAGTCAGACCTATTTCCAAGGCAGATAAAACAGTAGGGTGAACAGAGGCTAAACTAAACACTGAGAGGAACTGCTGTTTGTTGTTATAAATTAATGCTATACACAAGAGCAGTGTGAGTGTGTGTGTGTGTGTTCCAGTGAGCTTTCTGTAGGTTTATTGATGGCAAGGTTAAATTGGTAATTCAATCCACTTTATTGATGTGAGGATCAATTGTTCAGAGGAAGATATTTGTGTTTCAGCACTTAAATAAATGATGCATCTTTCTGTGCATTAACATGATACATTATTGACCATAAAGCTGAGCCTGTTTTGTGGACCTTTCAATGTCTTTGGACAGGATTCGGTTTGTGTTTAAGACACAGGCAGAAAGAATAAATTGCATGTCGAGCAGCATTTGAAAAATGTTTTATAACACTGACCTTTATCTTAGTCACATGATAAGGCATGCTCTTTTCCTTCACCTCCCTGCTTCATAGTCACAGTAATGACGTGTGTGGGAGGTTGGCTGCCCAGTGCAACTGCAGACGGCCTCTCGGCTGCTCCACTTGGGCAGAGGGGCTGTTTGATCAAGGGCACCTCAGGACTATACGTGAGGGAGCGGTGGCTGTTTCTTTATCAAACCCAGTTTTCCCAGGTGGTCTGGGAATTTAAATGTGTGACTCTGTGATAACAAACCCAGTTTACAGTGTGACCTCTGGGTTTAATGCAATGCAAGGCCCAACTCTCCATGCTTTCACAGCCCTCTGGTTCTATTTAAGGTTGGTGGTGCACTTACTCTTTCAAAGAGAAAGCAGAATGAAAGCAGTGGGTCACTAATAGTGCATCAAGCAGCATCCTCTGAGAGGCCAAAACAAACAAAAAGCTTCTTACATTTTCTTTCATTATCACAGTGTTTAACTACAAAGCTGCTTACAGCTTGAGCTGCTATGCTGCATAGTGTATGTATATGCCTCTACATGTCATATAAGATGATATAAATGTGACTTCTACATCCAACGCTACCTTTTTTCACTGTCATCAATAGACCACAATATATGCCTGCAGCAGTATTTCCCTGCAAATTGCACAGCACACATCTCCAGTAACACTGGTTTCACATTAAGGTTTGGAAGGATTTTAGATACTAAATAGCCTGTTTATGTATGAGAACATGTTGTATCTTGTGTTTGCTAGAAAAAAATATTTTCCAAAAATAGCTTCTCTGCTTCGTTCTCAGTCACTATTTTAATTGTCAGAGTGACTTCACTGGTCACTGTTTTTTGTTTGTATCATACTACAGATATTGTAGTGTGCTGTCTGAATCTTGTTGTAAAAACATTTTTGACTCTCCACTGTCAAAATAATTTTGGATTCAAACCATAGACATGTAAGGATTTGTAAATAAATATGATGGCACCACTAGGTTTCCTGTTTAAAAGGCTCTGGCTGTGCTGTGTTGGCAGCACTTGAGTATTTTTTATAGTTCTGTCTGTTATAATTTTGAGATATTTGTACACTGAAGATGATTCTACTGAGTCTTTATGCCTTATAACATGGCTGAGCTCATATTGGACAGTTTAAAAATCTATCCGTGCAGCTGACTCTCAGGAAGTGTCTGCATTAATTCTTCTCACCCTCCTCGCTTTCGATAACCATGTGCCTACATTACTTACAGTGCATCTCAGAGAATGACAGTTTGGTTTGAGTTCCTGGTGTTACACTTGTAGCAGCTAATGTTGCCTCAAGCTTTTTTAGTTTGTGACCTCTTATGAAAAAGCAGCACGTACTCGCTGCACTTTGTCATGTCTGCTCAGCTAAGGAGACGTTCTAAAGCTTCTCACGAAGTACATTTAAACAACTTACACCCAAGTTGAAAAGAATAAGCAGGCAATATAGCTTTTAGCTGTCTGTAATGTAAGCCACACTTTTATGCAGAAAATATGGAAGGTATGTGGCTGTCATACACGTTGACTCTGTTTTCTGTATTTTGTGTTTTTGATTATGATCAATGTGATCCTGTCACTGAAAATAAAAAATATGCTTACGGTGTGTGTGTGTGTGTATGTGTGAGCGAGCAAGTGCATATCCAAAAATCTCAGTGGTGCCAAGTCAGCACTGAAATGCTTCACTGTCCAAGAAAACAAATCAACATGCAGCTGTGCCCAATTTTTTTTATTTATTCATGCTACACAGATGTTTGCAGTAGTTTCTTTGTCTACAACATAAGAGTAGACAACAACAAACAGTATGCCACAGCAACACAACCGTGCACCCCATGTGATGTAGCCTATGCGTGAGATGAGATTTCAGATTCTTAAACCAGCTCAGGATTCATGAAAACGAATGAGCATTGCTCTCCTGTGCCTCGAAAATACAGTGAAGGTAATAAAGTTGCTCTACTGGGGTGAGCTCATCAAATTTCTGATATAAAAAGACAAAACACAATCTGCCGTAAATGAGTGCAGTGGGGATTTTGTGGAAGTGACACATGGAGGGGCCACTGCATATCCTGTGATGAATAGAGCGCATCCACAATCCACATTTTCTCAGCAGTAAGGAGGTGAATTGCTTCATTGGACTGCAGAAAGAAAAAAAACAAAAACACCTCTGTCTAACATTGACCCGGTTCAAAGGAGAAGCGAGTGTTATTGTTGCATCGATTTTTCTGTTTCTGCAGTTGCTACTGATGAAGTCCAACAGCTTTAAAGTTTCAAAGCTCCTATAGTCATCCCAAATATAAAATACAGCCTCCGACAGAGTCCCTTTTACCTAAATTGTGCAGTCATGGGATATTCACCCACTTCAAAAAACACCTGTGGTCATGTTTAATCATGGGGCTTTATGTTTATGCATTAAAACATAAAGATGGATAGGAGTGTTGTATATTGTAACTTTTGGAACAAGCTTTTCCAAACTTTTTCTTGGTTGCGTGGTGACAAGAACAATGCATTTCATATGGACTAACTATGACCACAGGAGGGCACTTGATCTGAAACAGTGTTGTCTAAGTGCTCTGAAAACCTGGAAACGCTTTAGGAACTGATGAAAGAAAGATGGACTAATACTGATATGAGGGCAGATAAACAAAGATGTGAGAGACATGTATGATTATTGAAAAGGTATCTCAAGTTTAAGGGAGGTGTGTAATCTATAATCGGCAGAGGGCAGGTTACAAATGTGGAAGAGGCTGTTTGAGACTGAACCATGCTGTGCCAATACAGGGAAGGAAAAAGTTAATCAGAAAGGAGTTCAGGAAAGCTGCTAAGATGACAAGAGTGAAAATGAAAAGGTTGCAGGAAAAGATAAAGATGAAATGAAGGATTTACAGAAGGGCACAAGATCACCAAAGTCAGATTGGTGGGAATATCTCACTATCTACAAGAAAACATCAAAGAGATTAGGAGAGGGTGAAAATCCTTTGCGACTAAAGCCTTTTGCTTTCCTGTAAGAATGAGAAACAGAGCAGCAGAAAATGGGAAATGCTACATAATGGACGGAGAGTGCTATAAAGAAGCCAGCTATACCTGAAGATGTGTTAGGGAGGCATCCATTAATTACTAAGGGAATCGTTGCTATTTTTAGTGATATGTTCATTCATTTTTTTTCTATCTGGCATAACTTTTTCTTGGCTACCATGGAAACAACACTTCAACACATTTGATACTATATTAATATAAGCAGAGGAAGGTGTTGGCTCTAAACACCGAGACAGGTGTTTGCTGCGAAACACCTCATTTGTACTTGCTTCTAGAGTGTCACTGTACTCGTGTCTTTTATGGTTGTTGATTTCTTTTTACTTTGCACTAAGCCCACCATACACACCACATATATTCTACCAGGTCAATGAGTACAGCATTCCACTGTATTCAGGCAAATAAAGTCAAACGTACCATAAATGTTATGTAATAAAGAGCATGATGTACAGGCCTGCTGCTGCACTCAGGTGGTCCTGCTGTGTGCTGCCTTTTGCTGGGTAAATAGATTTTGTGTAGAAAGCACTGCAAATACTTGATATACCGTATGTGGGGACTGAGACAAAGGACTGACACAGGAGACAAAGAGCGTGAGCATGAAATGTGTTGATTTAGAGATTTTGCACGTCGCATCTCACTGAAAGGGTCACAGATTTCAACATGAGAGGCAGCTTGCTCTCAGCGGGACTCTGTACTCTTGTTCTATGTGTTTTTACCAGAGAATACTACCGTTGTTGTTTTTAAGCTCCACATTTTTGTTTACTTTTGTTTATAGACTTTTTTCATGCAGCTTTAACCAAACAGGTGTCTTTTGTACTCAGGGGAATGCAGAGGTTAGCATGCAATTAGAAAAAAAAAGATATTTATAGATGTGGCATAAGATACCAAGCTAACACATTCAGGCAGGAGTGGTGCACACCTCGTAGGCCACTTGGTAAGCTAGCTGTTTATTTCATTATTGCCAAAAATGGAGTGTTCCTGGTCTACAGGCTAAAGGACGACTATAACAGAGACCAGGACTGCCTTTGCTGTCAGGCCTTTTAATGAAATTACTGGTAAAGTGCAGTGTTGCTACTGAACCAGAAAACATCAGCCCATGGGATGTTTTCATTGACCCTCATTTCTCCTTTGGTCTCTGTTGCATTTCTCCCCAGCAGTGTGTGGACGCTCGCTGTCACACCCCCCCCTGTGGAAGCCATTTCCCATGCAGGCCTTTGGCAGGACAGTCAGTGGAATCTTAAAGGACCCCTTTTACCTCAGCTTTGTTCAGGGCCTCAAAGTGCTTTTACACAGTGTGTGACTGTGTGAGCCATTTAAGTACTGTCTCTTTAGCTTATAGCACATACCTTCCATCTAAACCATTTATTTTCTACTGCTGTTTATTTTGAGGTTCTGTTCATGTGGGATGATTTTGTTCTGTTTACCATAATAGAATTTAAACAAATATGTATTGTATTCACATCAGGATGGTGAGTTTGTTATTTTGGGTGATTGGCCCATTAGAAATGACCTCTGTGTCCTACAACACCATTCACACACACACAAAGTTTGCAGCCAATATGATAGGTGATAAGTTATACACAGCATGAATAAAACATCTTTTTAAAATGATTATAGAAGCGGTTTTGATAAGTTTAATAAGTTTATTTTACAGCTAAATTCTTGATATAACAAATTCAAACTGATAGAACTGCTACTAGGCTAAATAGATCATAGAAATATTGAAGGAAACTACAGGCAGCAGTGTGTCACCATGTGTGACTACACATACTGTTCAGACACTAGTCCATAGAGTACAGTCTATGCTATGGTTGGCTGAGAAAGTATAATAAATAGTTTGGTGACCAATATAGATCCAATGACTGGAGAGTCTGGATAAAAGGAGCAATTACACATTGGTCTGCTTCTTCAGCACCATGGACAGCACCACTGATTTATCAATACTCAGCGTCTTTGTCTAGAATTCTATTTATCCCACAAACTGGAGAGCTTCTAACTAATTCTTGGCAAGAAAGCGAAGAAGAAAACTTCACATTTGTTGTTAGGCAGAATCTCTGTTGTCAATCACAGTTCTTGTCAAGCTGTTGGAAACACATGTAGCATCTTTAAATCCCAGGATGTTTTTTTAAGTTGTTTTTTAGAGGGAGCCGTGCAGTTTCTTAACAAAGTTTTGCAACCATCCAAAGTAGGAAACAGGAGACCATAACTAATAAAGCTACTGAAAATAGACCTGTTGTAGTCATGCAGCTACATCACATCTGTGTGTGATGGTGCTATATGAATACAGAGAAATGCACACACACATCTGCTTGTTATAAATACATGTCTTGTCTGGTAACTCATTCCTAGAAAGCCCCTTACAGCTTTATCATTTCATATACATCTACCTTTGGGCCCCATGCTCACAGCTCTCCAGTTAGTGCTGACACAGCTAACCTGAGTCTCACATATCTGTTTTTTTTCTTGTCGTCAAAAAGGTCAGTCTGTCCTGCTCTCTTCTCTCCTCCCAAAGCATCGTTCACTGCCCTCCCCTTCCTCCCCCACATTCATTAGTCTAATGAGTTCAGCTACCGTCCACGCAGCCAATGTCAGCCGACAGTCATAGTTATCAGCCCCGGAGCTCTTATCCAAACAGCCACTTCTTCAAAATGTGATCTGCATCTCTGACTGGATCAATACCACAAAGAACAAGCCCTCATCATCACTTTCAAGGTGAAACCCAGAGATAAAAAGTAGTTTGTAGCTTAAGAAGCAAACTTTGGTGCTTGCATTTAAGTGAAAGATTATCAAGATCATCAAGTTCTATTACCCATATTAAACTACCTCTTAAAACTTTAAGTGATGCAGTCTGCTTAAGTTGAATTTAGGCTTTAAACCCTCTTCCTGGTCCTCTATGCTTTCAAGGACTTTGGTGGTTGGATTTCAGCAGACTACAGTTTGGTTATGATCCGTCTGGGGAGGAGAGTGAGCTGATTGTGCGTCGCCTCTATCGGGATTCTGTGTTCACAGATAAGATAACCCTCAGAGACATGCTGCCTGCAAGCGTATCGTCTCCCATTTCCAAATCCAGTCGATCATATCTGGGTCAGAATATTCAACTAATTAGAGGGTAAAACTGTTTTTTTCCTAATTCCACAACAGGGGGACGAGCCACATTTAACATATTTTTCAAAGACAATAAGACTGTGACTGCAAATCCCTGATGGGCTTTTATACCTCCATTTATAACAACGTATCTCCTGCTCATCAGCACTATAATTTCCTGCAGAAATTGCGTTTAGGCACTTGGTATTCAATAGAGGATGTTTATCAGATTATACGAGCCTGTGCAGTCTAATTTGCATGTTTCTAAGGGGCTGGTGCTATGACTTCAGTTCTCGCATTTGAAAGCAGCCAGGACCAGGCACAGATTTGATTTTGTCTTTTTAAAAAAATGCCTGAGTTCAAGATACTTTTAATCTGTGCCCCACCAGATAAGCCCCTCCTATGTAAAGACGATCTACACACACTGACGCCCTAATAGAGCTCATCTGTATTCTGTGAAAGAAAACAATAGAAACATCATCATGTACCAGAACAACAACACAGCACAGCTGACAGCACAGAGTTCACTGGTGTGCCGTTTGTCTTTGTTCTCTTATTCATCACAGTCAAGTCATTTTAATGAAGAGCAAACTATCGCAGGGATCTGATGTTATGTGGGATTTGCTTTGAGCGTCACCATCTGCCCTTAAAGACAGACCGAATCACGTCTCTGAGCACCCCGAGGATCCCACATGACTGCTGTTCTTCATTGGACACCTTCATTTACAGCAGTCCTCCTGACTGTTGAGGCGAAGACAAACATTGTGATAGGACAAACAAAGCACTGTTTACCTTTTTTTTTTAAAATCTAATTAGACACAGTGGAACGTGACACACAGGTTTAATTAGTTCAAATACTGTTGACATAACAAAGATTAAACCTCACATGAGCTGTCTTTATATCTGAAATTGCATCTTTTTCTATACATCACAGTTACAGATTTTACTGACTGTGGACTGATGGATGACACAAATATGGCTGCTCTTCCTCTCTGCCCTGTCCATGACTTCCCAGCTCTCACCAGGTAAAAGCTGTTGAGACACATTAAGAAAAAGAAAAATTGAACTCATTTGTTGCTCGGTCATCTCTCTTTCAATGCATCCATAGAAAATGGTAGTTTTAAGCTAAAACACAGGGGAAGAATTAGCTGCCCCCTTCTGTTAAAGTTCACTTGGTAGAAAAAAGACAAGAGGAGCCATTATTCACCAGCTGAAACGGTGACACAAGCTTAGCAAGTGTACAGTGTGTGATGAGTGGAAAAAAACCTTTAATGAAAGCATCTTCACGGCAGCCTTGCTGTATTGAATTTAATTGTGTAGCAAGTTCATTGAATCCAGGGCCATGGCATTTACACCAAACGCTTGAGCTGTGATTTACACTCAACAAAAATATAAACGCAACACTTTTGTTTTTGCTCCCATGTTTCATGAGATGGACTTGAAGATCTAAACTTCATTCCAGATACACAATATTACCATTCCTCTCAAACATTGTTCACAAATCTGTCTAAATGTGTGATAGTGAGCACTTCTGCTTTGCTGAGATAATCCATCCCACCTCACAGGTGTGCCACATCAAGATGCTGATCTGACATCATGATTAGTGCACAGATGTACCTTAAACTGCCCACAATAAAAGGCCACCCTGAAATGTGCAGTTTTGTCTGGGGACTCAGAACCAGTCAGTATCTGGTGTGACCACCATTTGCCTCATGCAGTGCAACACATCTTCTTCGCATAGAGTTTATCAGATTGTCTATTGTGGCCTGTGGAATGTTGGTCCACTCCTCTTCAATGGCTGTGCGAAGTTGCTGGATATTAGTGGGAACTGGTGCACGCTGTCGTATACGCCGGTCAAGCACATCCCAAACATGTTCAATGGGTGACATGTCCGGTGAGTATGCTGGCCATGCAAGAACTGGGACATTTTCAGCTTCCAAGAATTGTGTACAGATCCTTGCAACATGGGGCCGTGCATTATCTTGCTGAAACATGAGGTGATGTTCATGGATGTATGGCACAACAATCGGCCCTCAGGATCTCATCACGGTATCTCTGTGCATTCAATCAATAAAATGCACCTGTGTTCTTCATCCATAACAGATGCCTGCCCATACCATGACCCCACCACCACCATGGGCCACTCGATCCACAACATTGACATCAGCAAAGCGCTCACCCACACGACGCCACACACGCTGTCTGCCATCTGCCCTGAACAATGTAAACCGAGATTCATCCGTGAAGAGAACACCTCTCCAACGTGCTAGACGCCATCGAATGTGAGCATTTGCCCACTCAAGTCTGTTACGGCGATGATCTGGAGTCAGGTTAAGACCCCGATGAGGACGACGAGCATGCAGTTGAGTTTCCCTGAGACGGTTTCTGACAGTTTGTGCAGAAATTGTTTGGTTATGCAAACCAATTGTTTCAGCAGCTGTCTGAGTGGCTGGTCTCAGATGATCTCGGAGGTGAACCTGCTGGATGTGGAGGTCCTGGGCTGGTGTGGTTACTCGTGGTCTGTGGTTGTGAGGCCGGTTGGATGTACTGCCATATTCTCTGAAACGCCTTTGGAGACGGCTTATGGTGGAGAAATGAACATTCAATGCACGAGCAACAGATCTGGTTGACATTCCTGCTGTCAGCATGCCAATTGCACGCTCCCTCAATGCTTGTGGCATCTGTGGCATTTTGCTGTGAGACAAAACTGCACATTTCAGGGTGGCCTTTTATTGTGGGCAGTTTGAGGTACACCTGTGCACTAATCATGATGTCAGATCAGCATCTTGATGTGGCACACCTGTGAGGTGGGATGGATTATCTCAGCAAAGCAGAAGTGCTCACTATCACACATTTAGACAGATTTGTGAACAATGTTTGAGAGGAATGGTAATATTGTGTATCTGGAATGAAGTTTAGATCTTCAAGTCCATCTCATGAACATGGGAGCAAAACAAAAGTGTTGCGTTTATATTTTTGTTGAGTGTATTTAGTGAATTGTTAATGTACTACAGTATTATAATGATGTAAAATGATTTGGTCAGGGACGTATCAAGGATGTGTTTGGGCTCAGAAGCATTGTTTCTGTTGGTGTAGTAGCAGACAGGGGATCTGAGGGAACAGCATGAATATTTGATCAGCGTTACCTTGTTGGCAACTGCTGTGGCATCTTTTTGCGAAGTTTGGGATTTTATTTCTACAAGCACAGCAGAATAAAAGTTGCTTATCACTTTGAGGTATTGTGCAAAACATATTGAAGTCAAAGAAGCAAATTTAAAGTTGATATAGTCTGTGCCAGAATATTTGTAACCTCTAAGGAAACAAATAAAGTTGTGTAATGTGAAAATATGTGGCTTTTTATTGTAAGTATTGAAGCCTCAAATACGCCAGTCATAATCACTCAATCTATAAATACTACTGCAAATATGTTCACAGACTCGATGTAAGCCAGTTATGACTCAGACACACAGATTGGACATTACCAGGCTTTAGTCTGTCTACTATACACTGGCCCTGCACATAAAAGTAGCTATTTCTGACCACACTGCACCATGAAGAATGGCTGCTGTTAGATCTGCAACTTATATTATCCCTCCTTCCATGAAGAGGTATGGAAACGTCCTTTATTTTCTGACCCAGTAGACAGATGGCTGGTTTCTTCTGTGAAGCATAATCTCCCAGCAAAGCTGAGATAAAACAGGTCTAATGCTGTAAAATCCAGAGGTTTTATCCCTGCTCTAGTGATACCGCACATATGGCTCAACAGGCTCAACATCTGGGGGGTAGCAGCCGGCCAGATGTCATGTGACACTTCCACCGCAGTTAATAATAATAATAAATAACAGCAGTGATAAAATAATAATAATAATATATATATATATATATATATATATCGCTTTTGACTTTAGTCGAATAATAATAAGCAAAACTAAAATATAACTGAGCAGAGTCACAGCAGGCCTTCATTTTTATGGATGTTTATATTTATGTCTTTACTTCATATTTAAACAAATGCTGTTAAATTATATAAGAACACATCCTGTTCACTGATGTAATCATATTTCTGACTTGCTGTGATCAGTCTCGGATATACACAGCACAACGCACAGTTTTATTAGCACATTAATTTTTTTAATCTAATTTTATCTTTTTTTTTTATGGCATGTCAGGCATCATCAGCATCATAATTGTGTCTCTACACTGTCCAATTGACACTTTATGTCCCTACAACTCTAGGGACAAAAGAAAAGAAACAATATTACAATCTGAGTCCAAAAGAATAGTACGTCCTGCAGATCAATACTTTTTCAAACTAAGAAATGAAAAATGAAAAATTGATTGTATTGTATATAATTGTACTTATTGTATAAGTGTACTCTATTTTGTGAAACAAATAGCAACGAATACAAACTTACAAGTCAATGCAGTAAAACTGTGAAACGCTGTCTTTTCATTAAAAAATTAAATGCCCGATGCCTACAGTGTAATGCAGTACAGTACATTGATCTTTAGTCAGCTACTATGGGCCAGAACTTTTGTACTACCCTGCAGTGAAAGCTAAAAATGAAAAAAATCTAGTTTTTAGGTGTTTTTAGCAAGAGTACTGGAAAACTGGATGGAGCTGGTGGTAATGTGAAAAAGAAAAAAGAAAAAAGAGGGAACAGATGAATACAAATTACACTACATTCTGAAGCATGTGAAAGAAAACTCAATTACCTGTGAAGTAAATGTGTCTTTTTCTATATTGCCATGTAATATTTTTCCACATTTTTCACTGCCATCCCTTCTTTCAATAGTTTGATGCAGGAAGCTTGTTTGTTTCATTGATTGCTGCTTAACAGCGATCCCAAAAAGATAAAAAAAGGGAAAGCGGTTGAAAATAATGAATGAATGAAATGAAAGCGTTTTCAGAGCAGCAGAATGATTACCCTGCAATCATCATTTGATCATGTGATTGTACGGACAGATTTAGCAGTCTCAAAATTGCTACACATTATGATGAAATTACCACAAATTTATAATAGAGGTAATACCTGTTGCCTTGCCAGCAATCACATTGTGAGTGAGCATACAGCAAAATCAGGTGGGCCTACCGCCATGACCCTTAGATAGAGATTTTATTTTCCAGCTGAAATTGGCAACTATTACCATAGCATTACTTTTAAATCACCAGTGCAGGAACCTGCAAGAAAACGGAGGCATGGTAATAACCTGATAACCCGGTGCACATGCAGCACAGGCTGCTGGCACTCTCTAACAGAGGAGCACACTATACATGCAGATGACGAAAGCAGTGAGACAAACTTACAGGATAGAACAGCATAACAACCTGGCACAGGGGCCACATCGCTGAATGTTAAAAACACTTCAAATAAAGAGCATTTACACAATAAACTAAAACAGGAAACAGGAGGTGACACTTTTACAAAAGCAGCAAACATTCAAAGCTGAGAAATGAATAAGAGGTAGGAGGCTCCAGAGCTGGAAAGGACAAGACATTTATAGCTCTATCATGGAAATGGATTTCACTATTCATTACCCCAAGGACTGACGACATGACTTTTAATGTTGAATCATTGTACCATGACTTGTCCTATCCATCCTGCCCCTCGATATGGAACAACGGCATGTTTCGCATTACAGCATCTCTGTCATACTTAGTGTGCACGTTTACAGTATGATTTGTGTCACTGCTGCTGTTTGACAACTTCACTTTCTGATGGGTAAAATGGGCAATTTCACTTCCTGCTTTCCGTAGTTTCACCAATGCATTTGCATGCTGCTGAAATGTGATGACTGTCAGAGCTGAAAGGTTTGGTGAGGAAGCAGCAGACATGACAGTGGATCAGACTTGTTGTGTTGGTACTGATGGCAGAAGAAGGGTGCAACATCACATAGTGAGGGGACACAGCTAGAAGAAAGGTTGACGTCAATGAAAGGGTGAAAAGAAGGCATGAGGGCGTCAAGCTCTGTGACACAAGAGTGATTCATACAAGAAAGGTCGTGTTGAATGAAAGCTGAGTCTGTGACAGCACCAGGGGCAAGGCTTGCACTCTTATCAAACCCAGCTACACCACACACACACACACAGCAGAGGTACATTCCCTCCCTGCTAATTTCAAAAGTTCTTAGCTTGTTGGCAAAGATTTTGTCTTTCCTGTTTGTAACTGTAAACTGTGTCTCCAGCTGAGGCAGTGAAATGTTTTCCTGCTGTATTCTGATGTGACACTGGTGAGTGCAGCTGAGCTCGGTGTTTGAAAACAGCTCCACAGGTAACCTTATGCTGGCATAACACGTTGCTGTTTAGTGCCATATTCAGGACGATAACCACATTTAAAGCTGCATTTATTGCTCAGCTGTTATCAGCACCTTACTCCTTGTAAACACGGTCCCTGCCTCGAAGTTTAATGTTGCTGGAAAGGAGCATTGTTCCACACAAAGGTGTGTGTCAAATGTGCACATTGCTCACCAACCATCTGATGTGGCTGCTGTAGAGTCAAGGACATCAGAGAGATCCGAGTGTGTTGATAACAAACCAAAATTTTATGCAGCTCTCATTTCTTGTGTGGAAAACATAATTTATCAAATTAAACATGTACCAGCTGGCAAATTATGCACCAATTACACTGTAAATCACAGACGACTCTGCAGCATGACAGTGACTGCACACCGCTGTTAAACTCTTCCCCAGTTGCTGCACCCCAGGAGTGAGCGAGTATCCTTTCACACAACGACCGACTTGATTTAAACTTGAAACACACACGCCTCCATCTGCAATGCCCCACTGCATGCAATAGTACCCAGAGCCGAGGCGTCCTTATTCCCAAGTCTATGCTTTACTCCGCTTGGCTGAGTTTTATTAATGCAACCCTTCCACATTATCCATCATTTCTCTCTGGCAAAGTCTTGACAGTTAATTAGATGCCACATTTACTAGAACTATATTAGGCATTAAACACTGAAGGAAAAAAAAATCAAAACAGCAATGGTGACCTACAACAAAACCTGCAACAAAGCAGACACTAATATGAGGAGAAAGTGATATGCGATGCAGCTAAATGTTTTAAACTCCTGCATGCAGTATGGGAGGAACATCAGATGGGCTCCATACATCACTGTGTCTGACTGAGACCTGGCTCACTGAGGTCAGACACTGATGAATGATTCACTGTTCTAAAACTCGCAGCTTTAGGTCAGTGTGCTAGTATGTGAACCACACTCCTCAAACCATTTACAGTAAAAAGGTCTGCTCCTTTGAATTACTGAGAAAGAAACCCACTTTAATCGCTTAACCTGCTGATGTAGATCCACACATAGCAGCTACTGTTTCTGAGGCAAAAGCTAAACGGAACGTTGAACATGCATAAATAAAGATGCAGTGCAGATATTTGTCTGACCCACTGTAGCTACTGTCTGAATGTGGCTCAGCCAGTGAGATAAGAAGGTGTTCGGCATTGTTTCCATGCATCCATCACAGTATATTATTGTATAGAGTGAGTGCATGCAGTGGTTCGCTGTATGTCTATCGCATACATTACATATATAAGCAGTCGTCTTTGGAGAATAGAAGCTCCAGAGGAAACTTCTCATGTGTGATAGGAGAACTAAATGTATCATGCTTCCTTCATACATGCTACCTTTAACATTCCAGTTTGATAAAATAATCTGAACATATGTTTACATGTTAAACTACTATTTGGTAATGGAAATATATTAACATAACTCAAGACAGTCATTTTTTTGGCTGCTGCTCACCAAGCAGAAAAGCACATCCCAGCAGTGAATCCTCCTGAGAGCATGGCTTAGGGTAGAAAAGTATAAATAGTTGCCCATGAAGCAGAGCATTATGATGAATTTAAAAACTGCATGTTACAGTGAGCTAATTACTGAGTGGTCATGTGAATAGTAAAAATAGACTTATCACTGTTTCCCAGAAGAACAGGGTGATATCAGTGCCTGATGTGTCCATTTCTGACCAAGCTGAAACCAAACATCAATATCTATGGCTGAATAAATGCAGTTACACATATGATAACATGCACAGTAGGTTTAACCCTTTTAACCCTGCACTCCTTGTCTTACAGCGCCAGTGCATTCCTACTTGTATTCTGCAGAGCAGTAAAATATTCAGCCTTCAACTGTTTGCTATTGAGACACAATCAATGCGAATGCTCAACTCAAACCTAATTATAATTTGATTTCTTAAAAGTCCTGCAGTAATTGAGATCTCCATGATTGGCCTTGAAAAAAAAACTAAATCCAGGATGTTTTTTTCCCTCCCGGTCAATAGCTGTTATTACCTCCTTCTATTTTCTTTGTTATATACAAATGTCGGACATAAATGCCCTTTGGAGGTCTGCACAATTCCAGCTATTGAAAGAGTGCAATTACAGAAATACGTTTTCATAAAAGCTGGAGGTCAGAAGGTCGTTCTGTAGAACATCTCTGAATAGAGTGAAGTGATTATAGCTTAATAATGACCTCCTTTTTGATAAGTCGGACATATGGCATAGCTGTCTGCTACTTAAAAACATTCAGCGCTGTTTATGATACTTTAGATTAACCCTGATACAGACGGAAGGCCGTCTTAGACTCTCACCCTTCTCGCTGTTTCCAGGATGTGAATCTCTGAACTCAGCCAACCCTACATGTATGTACGGACATGTTTGCACACACAGTGCTTTTGTCATGACCTGGGATTTTGCTGCTGTCCGTAAACCGTACTGATGTGAGATGCTGCTTTATGAGCAGGCATGAATAATTGAGAAATAAACAGGCTGGAGCCAGAGCGGATGTTCAAGAACCCGAACCGAAAGCAAGGCTTTCTCCAAAGTTACAGACTGCAGCCTCATAGATCTCTAATCCCAAATTTACATATCTCGTTGCATATTTATACTCATGCACTGAGCGATTTGAATTCCCATGCCAGTGGTGCAGCTCACCTGAGATGATAATATGCTCCAGCTTCCTGGCTTCTTTCAACAAACTATTACCAATTTCAAATGGCATGCTGTAGGTGCTGATTACTTTATATGTAATTCATTCATTTATTTATTTATTTATTCATTTTCAAAGAGTGACTCAGGTCATTTTCAAAGCAACTCTTCTGCTTCCATAAGTGTGAATTAATTCATGCACTGATGGGTGGAAGCCATTTTGTTTAATCCACTGCCTCGCTCACATCTTCTTAAAGCTGCAGTGTCAACAATCTCTCCACCTCTGTAGAGCCCATATCTCCAAAACAGTAGTCTATCAGTCTTCTCTTTGTTCGGTCACACTCACATTCACTTGCACATCTGGCAAACATCAACATACAAGGAAATACCAAAGAAAGTGATCTTTAAATCTTTAAACTTTGATGTGAAATTGTTCAACTATAGGACAAGAAAAGTAAACAAATAATGTTTACAGCTTCGCACAAAAGTGTCTTCCTTTTCACACCGGCTGTGCAGTTATATCCATCTTTATTAACAGTCTATGGACTGTAGAAGAAAACAAAACGTTTTTTGGTGGAAACCCTCTTAACAAAAAGTGTAAATACAGTGACTTTCATTGCATCAGTGGATAATAGGCTCATCGAGGGGTAGAGAGTAACTGGACAAGCATTTGTTGTAATAAAAAAACTTTATCGTTGAAACATTGAATGCAGTGTTGTGTTGACGAATCATTTTCGTCATAGTTTTTGTTAACAACCTTTTTTTGCTGATAAAATGAAACGATAACTAAATATAAACGCACAATGCCAAAAACGAAGACAGAATGTACTGACACTTTCGTCAACGAATAAAAACTAGATAAAATTACTGATGTAGTCGAGATCCAATCAGACGGAATTTTGTTTGTGTGTAGAAAATGATGGGAGAGAGCCAATCAGAACTGATTAACACTGATTGAATGTCCAAATGTGGCATGAGATATTTCATTGTCAGTGTCAGTTTTCATTTGTTTTTTTAATGTACTGTGTATGTCTTGGTAGGTGTGTTAAAAATCAGCAGTGTGTTTGTTTTCTCTGAGGTTCTCTATGTGCACTCTTTTGTCATTATTCAGAAATACAAAGATCTTCTTAAGTAGTAATAGAGAAATCAACAATCCACACTGTGTTCGCTAGTTATCAGTTATCACCATCTTCTTTTCTTGTTATTTTCAGTTTATATTATGCTGTTGTCATTAAATCGGTTCAGGTTGGCCAGCCACACAAAGGCACTCTGATATGTAAATGCAACTCATCCTTAATCAAAGTGAATATTTATTCAAAGCCTGTCAAGATTAATTGATCTGATCTGATATGCCCACATTTTGTGGCTGTGAAGGGCAGCATGTTGGACATGCTGAGACTCAGTGCACATTGTGCATTGTAAACAGTTTATCCATTTAAATAAAAATCTCATTCTCATTGGGGTTCAAATCTCTCCAATTATTACAAAAATGTGCACATGTTCCCTATAAAATGTAAGGTCCTTTATATATCCTCTCTCTCTCTCTCTCTCTCTCTCTGTCTATATATATATAGACTGGACACACACACACACAAATCTCTCTTCTTCTCTCTGGGGTGAAACTTGATGTGTGTCTCTGCCCTTACAGAAACGTTCAATCTCTTAACATGCCTTTCATGCCTGTCATCAAATTGGAGACTGTGTTACTATGGCAACAGTGTCTTAGGCACAGCCTCTGGTGACAGCCTCCAGTCTGTCCTTACACACAAATACACACACACACAGAAGGAGAGAGAGAGGGACCTAGAGCACCAGCAGGTGAAATATCTGCACATCAAAGAGAGCCACACCGGCCTGCCTACTGCTGTTTTAAAGCACCAATAAATTCCCTGCTGATCTCTATCTACAGGTGCGTGTGTGCGTGCGAGTGTGTGTGTAAGGGCGGGGCCATTGACTTCAAATGCCTTCTCAAAGCAGCAAAAGGTGAAACCATGTGAAGCACACAGTACTGGCATTTTATAGCAACACAACATACAATGCATTGTGGTAACAGCCATCCTGACTGATGCCATCAAAATATGGAATCTTTAGTGCTGCACAGTTTTTCTTCTATAGTTACTGATTGATCATTTTTAGTGAATTTATCTATATACAATGTAGAAAATATGGATTGTGTGAAATAGAAAAAAACAGTTATGGCAAGCAGCTATCTAGCTAAAAATGAATACCACAGCATTATTAACACTTTATAAGTGATTGCCTAAAGTTGTTCATTTCTCTTCTCTTTGCTGTAAATGCACGGTGTAATTTCACCCAACTATTAAAACAGGTCTGGATAACCACCAACACAATATGTAATATTCTTTCTACAAAGCTGTAAAGTGCTCACCACTCGACTTTATTTTGATGCTGATGTTTTCTAAATATCACACTTGACTGTTACGCTCTGCTTTCCAAGGTAACTTTGCTTTTGAAGACTGCAAATTGGTAACTTGGAACAAACAGACGGCAAATGAGGGAACACGAGCAACCGTCTCTCAGATATCTGCTGCAGGGAAGTAAAAAATCTCCTATTGATGGACTTCAGAGGGTTTCTGTTTTAATTGCCTAACAGTATAATATGTGGAGTTGTACCAATAAAAGCCACTTTCCTCCTGTGCATGCAGTAGCATAGCCTATCAGGCTCTTACAATGACCTCTTTAGTTGTTGGCGATTTAATCTTTTTTTCCATTTATATGCTAAGTCCACCACAAAACGGTTCTGTGCCAACATCATCTTCAGTGATCTTAATCTTTCTGACACAAAATATAAATTCAGTGTGCATGTGCCTGAACTGTATGCACTGCTCAGATTCTGACCACAGTGAGGATGTAAGAGGTCAGGACCTGTGTGGCATCAGAGCCGTTTGCATAATGACTCCAGCACAAAGTGTAGAAACTGAGTGACCAGACTCCAGAGCACTGCATGAAGGAGGAATTTCCATCAAAGAAACACAAGGGCCCAAATATTATTACCGTCCTGAGGGATGCTGGGGGAAGTAGAACAGAAGGACAAATAAGAATGTAGAAACTCACAACCGAGAGACTGTGAATGCTTGGGCCTCAGGACATTTTGTCATTTAAGACAAGACCGAGTGTCTGAGGATAAAATACAGTCTCATCACTTCTGGTAGAAAAAAAGACCTACAGCTGGGGGACATGACAGATGGGGTTTTTACTTGCAGACTGTTCTTTTGTTTGTTTTTCGGCGTGTTGTGGCATACATAAAATATGTATAATATAATATCCTTTTTGTGTCTGTGTCTACCATTTATTCATCAATGTAACCTTTAATCTGTACTCACATTTAAAGAATTTTCACATTTTGTAACTTTTGTTTATTATTATAAATATAGCCTACACCTCATGTGAAGAAGTAATAGCTATGATGCTGTAGCTCCTGTACTGCTGAAATATACTAGGTAGTAAGATACCCTGCTATCTCGTGCACCATGTGGCATGTAGAGGTAATAGTACTGCCACTTGCTGTATTCATTTGAATTCTTCTTGTTAGAAATGGCCTCTTTAAAGCTTGTAAGCTTTCTAGTGATGTCTTATTACTTTGTGGAACTACTCTTAAAAAATACATGTGATAATGAATTACAGTGTTAGAAAATAGAAAGCATACTTTATAATGTACCAAACACTTAACAAAGTAAGTACTTCACTCTAGTGATGATGAGGAATCTTATTACTCCCAGGGCCCCTTCAGAATCTAAAGGGAAAGCATTATGGGTGCATGGAAGAGCAAGAGAAGGCTTGGCCCATCATTAGCTGCTGCATGCTAACACTGCAACTCTCTATGAAATATTCAGTGTTGTGCTGAAACGTCTCAGGTTTTCTCCTGCTTCAACAAGATTACTTTCATTTACTAAGACACAACAATGGACGAGGTAGAGGAAGTAAAAGCCTGTACAAGCTGCCTAGGTATTCATGAGGATTCTGATCTATCAAAGTGGACGTTCTCTCCTTAAGACAAAACACATGTAGATGTCTCATTTCTTGATTCATATTTCATATGCTGCCTTTGTGCGCTGACTTTACAAGCTGTACATTCAGCCCATTGAACTTCTTGTTCCATGTGGTGAAGATGGTTTTCTTTATGCACCGATGAACAGCACTAAAAGGAAAGTTTTCAGTTCATTTGAAAGCGGAAGAGCAGGGCCGTGTTATATGTCCCTCAAGCTTGCTTGGTCTCTCTCACAATCAAATGCCGACTGCAATTCATTCAGCATGCTTATATATATATTTGTGTGTAGTAGAAGTGTATAGTCCTTTATTTCTCTGAATGCTCTCACTTCATTGCGTGTATATTCCTTGTTATGTAAAGACATATAGCCCATTGTGACCTCACAGCCTTGTGGTGGCAAACCATCAATATACACTTGAGTGCTTTTGGTCCTGCTGATAAAACAATCAATTTGCTGTTGTTTGAAGGAGCACTCTTTGTTCAAGAGGATCATGTGGTTGATTTCTTTTGTTCCCAGACCCACATTATGTCTTGGAAAAACCTCTTTGTTGTGCTGGCAAGCAGGGTGTAAATAATAATGACCAGTGCCCATAATGCATTGTACTGTATATAGCTTCAGGCTTTAATACTGTCCCCATCTTTAATGTTGAAATTGCAGCCTAGAGAACGAATGATCCTCCTGAAAGAGTCACAGAATATCTCGTCGAATATGGGAATGCAAGCACATTGCTGATATTATCCTGTTGTTACATCATCTAGCATTGTTGACTGTTTGAGTGGAAATGAATATTCATATAAAGTGAGTTTTTTGATGTATATATATGTGACCCACGTGGCTTTAGTGCATCAGATAACAGCTGGAACAGCAGCTGTCATATAGCTTCTGCCTTCTGAGCATGTGAATAGTGAGTTTCAGGGTGATTATGAAGCCTGCGTGTAGGTGCAGACAAACACATAGTGATTTTATTCAATTCTAGGCCTGAAAAAGTTGATTTAAAACTAAATGTTTCCCTTGCAAGTACTCAAGCAGCTCTGCCAAGCCTTGTGGCTGTGATTGAGTGCCTGTGTCTGCAAAGGGTGATGAGGAATGATAAAAAAATAAGTTAGAGAGAAAAAAAAGCCTGATTGCAAAAGAAAACAAAAGTATAACATGTTGCCAAGGGCTTTGTGAAAGCTGCGTTTAGCTGTGTAGGAGGATGGCTGTTATGTACCTATTGTCATGTTATTAAGTTTTAACGTCACACTGAATAATTATACACACATCATGATGGACTACTGCTGCTTTTTAAGAAACAAACTAGCTTTTTTGCCACTTTAGCAGAGCAAACGGTTTAAAATATCAGAATATTGATCAGAAAACATTCACTAAACATGCATAAAGCCCAGAGAGCGGTTTACAGTCAGTGCAATAGGTGGATTACTTTAAGATGTCTAAGCTATTTAAAAGTTCAGAAGCAACACATTAACAGTTAAGCTTATATCCAATATGAGCAATAAGTTTTACCAAGAGTCACATTTGATATGAAATGGTTTTTTTTAAGACATGGAATGTACAAAAGCACTGACACTGAATGTGAGCCAGTATTTTGCCTGATGTGATAATCATGGCCACTGTCAGGTTATGAATGTTCAGTGAGAATATTCCACCTGTTCTGTAAACACATCTAAACAGACTGGGCTCAGTTTAACATAATGCATTTATCTATGATTTCTTCACATTGCATTTCAATTTATACCCCAATTTATATAAAATTAAATTACATTTTATTGTACATTAGTAGAGCTTTCCTCCCCTGAAAATCATTGTTTTTTTAAGGATCCTTTTCAAACCCATTTGTCAACATATTTTCTTTATTTCCACAGTGACAAAGAACAAAGGTTGCAATGCTGACTTAAATCCTGCTGAGTCATATATATATTGTTTGTTAGTGACACATAATCTCAGTGTCACTGTAAAATGAAGGACTGAATAACAGTGTCAACCATCAGCCCACTCATTCCTGAATAACACCATCAGCTGCCTGCAGTGGACCACACAAAGCTTTTGGCTCGCTGCTCATCAAACAGTAGCTACAGCAGGATGAATCTGGCACAGTCACATGCATGGAAGTGTGTACTCACCGTCTGCCAACTGGAATCAGTTAATTCAGTAACAGCATTTGTATTGAGTACACCTACCAGTCCTGAAACTGATACATGTTTCTGCTGTTTTCATTTATATTTTGGGTTAGGGCTGACTCATGCTGTAGTGCTTTAATTCCAAATCTACAATATAATGTAGTACCACTGTCATATGGATACCATTACTAATCCAGTTTTAACTTTGCATATTAAAGGTTCATTTTTCTTGGTAATGAGTCCATTGTAAATACATTACTGTACATGCATCACTGCTGTTTGGTAAACAGTGAACAAGCCCGTGGTCAGGAGGCTGAAACTCCTTCCTCAGCGTGTTTATAAAGCCAGCTGTGATACTTTTTGCACTTGAGTGCTTTGTCTTATTGGAATCAATGGGAGACCAAGGTGGTTCACTCACTCCATTAATTTGGTATCATGAAACTACCACTTTCTGCAAACCCCAAAGTAATATATATCAGATATAGCCCTACACTTGTTTGGCTTTGACCATAGGAGACTAACATCCATACTCAAATTGGTAAATCGATAAACCTCACCGCCTCCCAGTGACAGAAAAAGCAGCACAGGAGCCTGCAGTACATCATGGTCTAAATTCATTGTACATGGGTCAATAAGCAATTTGAGATTAGGCTCTATTGTTGTGCTCAGTGGGTAAATAAAATGCAATAAACAGAGTGAAAAAGGCTGTGACAGTCCACTTAAGTTGCAGTTTGTTATGAATAAAATTGTGTTTGGACCCACAAGAGTCTTTGTTTTTGACTATTCCAGGAAGTAAAATATTCTTACATGGACATAAATAAGTCATTGCAGTACTTCACTATGTACAATATCAATTTCTATATATGTATTTTATATTAAGTTTAAAATTGAAAGCATGTTGCAGCTTGAAATATACATTTATCAGATCCATTCATTCCTTTACGAAGATATTTTAAGATCCCTCCATCCAAAACATAATTTCCAAAACTAAATAAAGTAACCATCAATGAACCTCAAGAGGACTCCCGGCTGTGTGAATGGGGCATGACAAAAGTGAAATATAGCTTTAAAAGACAAAGTGTTGCGTCTCTTTGTGACGCATCAATAACTGGTTATATCAGAATCAGGCTCATCCATCTGCCCTTCAGTCCCTCTGGTCATTGTCATTTTATTAACTAACACAGAGTAAATGAATGTGTTTGTATCGTTGTCACAGAATGGATGGACGTGCAGCTGTCCAACAGGACAGACAAACATTTAAACACATTCACACACTGGAAACCAAATGAATGTGTTTTTGTTCTTCTGTTTTATTCATCGACTCCCTACGCTTCATGTCAGCTGCAATCACACAACACACACAAGTGCATAACTCTACAAGACCAGAGAGTAGAAGCTGTGCTCTTTTGTTTGTTCCATTTTATAACTTTTTTTTGCACTCAAGGGCCTGCTCTTATAGGTTTCATTAACAAAGGTGGAGCACAACAAAAAATGATTTTGTAGTTATAATTATTTAGTAATTAAATAGAATATATTTTATCATATTAGCCATTGCTTACTGTGTAACACCTCTCTGCTGGATGGCCTGTTGATTTTTTGGCACTGGCCCTTTTTTCTGGTCATCATTGCACAAATAGAAAGTAGTGCTCAGATAGAAGCACACTGTCCAGCTCTGCAGTCTTGTTTTCTGCTTAATTCATTCTGTGTTTTTTCTTACAAAAAAGGGCTTAGCTCTCCCTCTGTGTAAAATTGTGTTTGTATATAATAAAACGTAGTTGAGCCAAACCACTGTAAACAAAAGTATATTATCCGTTCAGTTGAATGGGAAAAGATCTGTAATGCAGTCAGCTATATGCTCCAGTTTATAGTCATTGATCTATTATATCTATATCTATCTATCTATATATATGTATATATATATATATATATATATATATATATATATATATATATATATATATATATATATATATATATATATACACCAGATATCTTGTAGGCCCTCCTTCAGCAACCAATACAATTGTCACCCATCCAGGCATGGACTTCACAAGACCTCTGAAGGTGTCCTATTAAGTAGCAGCAGTCCTGTAACTTAGGAGTTCTGGCTGTTTGTGGATTGTTTTAAGCAGCACATTTCACAGGGAGGCATGCACCACTTTTATGATCAATCTACATGATCACCATTACCAGCTTGGTGTTCAACTTAGTTAGATCCACATCTGTAAACCCCCTCACATTACCAGATAATCTACTGCGCAAGATCTGTGTGTGCACAAAGGTGAAACATTCAGTAAGAAACAAATATGATATGACACTTGCCGGCATCTTAAATTGTAAGCATTATAGGAGTTGGACACCCTGGCTAAAGAAACTGTTACTCATCCTGGCTGCGAATCCTCTGAGCAGATGGCAGTGGAACAAAGAGAGAAAGAGGAGAGCTGTGTGGGAAAATGCAAGAGACTGCAGGGATGTAGCATTTATGAAAAATGTCCCGAACAGAGGGTGGCGAGGTCTGAGTGATGCTTCCAGCTCTGCTTATTATGAGGTTGGGTTATATAAACTGGTTCTATTCAACATTAAGAACATCAAGATATTTAGAGTTGAATAGAAGACATTCATCACATTCAAAAGCAAAACAGTGTGTCAGGATAATCATCAGCTTTACCAGTAAACTTTAATTAATATTAAGACCATATAAATGTATGATTAACAGACATTTAACTTTAAAATGCCCAAGTAAATGTCACTATTTGTACAGTCCTTCAGTATGTCCCTTGTACATTACTGCACACAGTGACAAGCTGATTCTGCATGACTGGATTCAAGTGAAAAGGAGCGAGAAGCCCAGCAAGCTAAGCCATCCCTCTACCTGACTGCTACATTTCAATTTTGGAAACTACACAACAGGTATGAGAATTAAAAAAAAAACTAAAAAAAAAAATTAATGAAATTCAAAGCTTCACCGTGACACTCGACTTGCTTCCCCCGATGAAGAAACACTCTGAATGGAAGCAGAAATAATGAACTCAGATGCCTGAGAGGTATGATGTAATTGGGATGGGCATATTCAATCAAAACACACTTCTATTCAATTTCCACTCTAGCAGGCTTACCTTGTCTGTAATTTCTTTTGATGGGCAGCAGTCGGCAATGGCTGAGAAGTGTGTACTACCGGTATTTTCCTATCATCAAGGATGTTGATGGTCACTCTGTCAGCGTGAATGTGATCAGCCGAATCACTTCAGTGACCTCTGAAAGTCGTTTCATGTTTGGACAAAATGAGTCTGGCTGGAAATAACCTGCACTGTTATCTGCTTTGTTGATCACTTCGTGTCTTTTACGGCTGCTAAGAGCCATGATGTGAAGCCTTATGTGAGTCAGATGAATTTAACATTTAACAATGTAAGCATGGCCTTGCATTAAAAGGGAAACCTAAACAGTACAAACATTGCTACTTCCAAACACTGAAACAAGGCCAGAATAAGCCACAGAAGTCCCTTTTAATTACTGTTTAAACATCCTTGTTAGTAACATCATGTTTATGCAACATTCAGAGTCTAGACAGTGACGCACATCATCTGCATTTTCCTTTCATACAATCACCACATATAGCTAACACCAAAACTGCCTCAAGGACATAAAAGTGACGTCTGCAGATTAAAATCATGCTCCCATTCTTACCCAATCAAAAGCTGTTGATTAAATGCAGAGGGCCTGCTGTGGCTGGGATACAGCCTTCAGGGCCAGACGGCAACGCAAACGGTCACATGAATTTAGATGTAGGATCATATACTGTATTTTTGATGATCTAAATGATAGAGAAACCCTTTATTTTTCTAAATAACATAATATGGATTCTCCTTGCATGCAATAGGTCAGTAGGTCACCTTTTTGAGAGAGATGAGACAGAGAAAAGAGTAATAATATTTCTCTATATATTGCTATATATTCTTCATGTAGGGCCTCCCATTAAAGCGAGGTCTCCTGGGTGATACTGTATGTGTTGCTTTAGTTACCATGGCAAAGAAAGTGAATCATTCCCTGGCAAGTCTCACCAAAGTATTTAATGGAGTATTTAAAACCAGCAAGGAGCACAGACTCAAATTATGCTGTCTGTTAACCTTCATGTCTACAGTGGTCTTCAATGGTATTATAAGCTTCTCAAAGGGCTCAAATGAAGGGTGTTCAAATGAATCAGCACATTTAAAAGTAGCTTTGAGAAACATGTATAAATAGAATCACACTTTGATTTATGCTTCATTGCACACATGCCAAAAGAAACATGAACGTCTCAGTTTAGTTTAAAATATCAAAGTCATTGGTTATCAAAGGTCCTAACACTGTGACGATGTTTCTATACATCATGTTAAGTGAGGGCAGATGTTTGCACAGCTGGTCAAGGCTCAGAAGACAACCTGAATGAATAAATAAATGCTGGAGCTGCCCAACGCCATCTGTTGCTGTTGTGTGGTCATTTTAATATCACACAGCAACTGTTGATGATGACATAAAATAAATGACCAAGCTTTTACTCCTTTGTGAATTCTATTTTACGACCATTCCTTTACTAGAAATAAGAGTTTATCAGCAGAAATTGGAGCATAATGTAAATGTGAAGTGTGTGTTTGTTGAGGAAGAGTTGAAGGAAAGGTGTTATATGTAAGTATTTTTCTGTAGGCAAAGTAACACTCAAATTTTAGGTCAGCAGCTTACAAGCCGTCTTTAAAGAGGAAGTGAGTATTTATCCCTTTTGAGAACAAGTACATTCAAGTAGTAGAAGAAACATAAACAAATCTATGACCTATGACCTATTTTTTTATTTAATATTATTATTTAAGACCCAGCATTAGTCAGAGCTGTTAATGCAGATGGTGACACAGCAGCCATTAACCATTCCATCAATGTGGAGTTTAATATCAACAGTCACCAGCCCTAATATGTACTTTGGTGTCCCAAAGCTGGTCTCAGTCACTCGACTACTGTTGGTATGTTAACACCAACACAAGCTGTATTGTTTTGTGAATGTTACATGTACATAATGAAGCAGTGAGGACTCTGGAAAACATTGTCTGGCTAATTAATGAGTTTTGTTAGCTAGTCAGCAGTTTGTGGATGTGCTATCACTGCACATTACATTGATCCAAACAAGCACTTAATACATTGCTTTCTGGTCCGAAGCACATGGAAGGGTCCGGAGGAAATCAATTGGCCTGATAGAGAAGAGACAGGAGGGGCAGGGAAGGAGACTGGGTTAGCCCGGGGAGGAGATCCAATCAGACCAGATGTTGATTACCTGTGTGGTAATCAAGTTTTTATATGTAAGACCACAGGAAATTGGTGAGCCATAGTCGATACCCAATCTAATTAATATTAACAAGCTCTACTCCAAAGGAGCAATTTCTTAAAAAAAAAAGCTGGCATCTGTTTGTGCCAGCTTTTTTTAATCTATAACATCAGGACAGAAACACATAGACGATGCTGGTTGAGAGAAGTGCTTCCTTGTTGACACATGCAGCGTTGCTTCAGTGAGGTCAGTGAAATGAGTTTTAAATTAGAAGCTGCTGTGAGTCTGTTGTGTGAATGTTGTGCTTATAGTTCTCTCTCTTCAGAGCCGTGGAAGTGAAACTAATGGATTTGTCTAGATTAGAAATGGTTCAGATAAAAAATACACAGTTCCTTTAATTAAGTGATTACATATGAATGCTGCCTAAAGTAATTGTTTATGCCACTGTGATTGTTCAGCCGGAGTCTGAGGCTTATAAAAGACACTGCAGCACTCCTTCCTTTATTGTTTTACATGGTCCATTCACTGCATGGATGATGACTCCTTTATGATATAATTGAAATTACTCACAACACGTTATTGATTTCCTGTTACAGTGTTAGACCACATGATGTTCAGGTGGGTCGACCTTAGAGGAGTGAGATTATTAAACCCCTGTGCAGGTGTGTGTGTGTGATGGAAGGCAGATGTTTCACACACTCCTCCTTTGGGAGAACACATGGCGATGCATACATACATGCAGTATAGGCCTACCGGTAGCCTACATAAATGATGACTGTTTATAAAGGTAATGCTGAAGGGAAAAACAGAGCACTTAAAATGTACCTTTGGAGCACACATGCAGCGGGTGAAAGTTTGTTGTCCTGACATCAGAAGGCTACAAAGTAGAGCATGTATAATCACATTTTCCTCCTGACTTTGTTCATAATTACCTATCAAAGGTTGATTACTGGGAGATTCCGTCACTGGAGTCATTGAATGCAACACATACTTTAATTAGTTTGGGGGTGCTGGGATATTATGAATGTTTCATCAGTTCCTCTGTCAGAGAAGGTTCTGTACGAATATTATAGAACAGTGTTTTACAAAGAAAGTGATGTTACATCTTTGAGAAAAGATAATTGTCTTGCTGCATCTTGTTCGTACTATGTGGGCTTCATAGAGGCTGACGGAGTGGTTACATATCTGAGTGGTAGTACGCCTCACATCCTTACACTGCACTCTACAACTAGAAATCAGGCTTCTGTTATTTAACAAATCAAGTGATGGATCTAAAGGCGGGTTTATGTCGCGTCTAATAATCTCTGGCTGCAGATCAAAAGCTTCAAACAACACAGTGTAATCTTAATCTGCATAATGCATGCAGAATCTTTTGGGATTTAGGCTTTAATTGGTCATTAAGTAAGGTCCTAAGTATGTAATAATATCAACATGCACTATGTATATCCAAGCTGCTTTACACACT
Source organism: Parambassis ranga (assembly GCF_900634625.1). Taxonomy (NCBI): domain Eukaryota; kingdom Metazoa; phylum Chordata; class Actinopteri; family Ambassidae; genus Parambassis; species Parambassis ranga. Next base: position 9,805,239 of record NC_041033.1, on the reverse strand, counting down.
GTAATGTGTGTCTACACTGCATGAGGTATGGAAGTTAATGCATCGAATACTTCACCTATACGTGGCTTCCTGCTTCCATGCATGTGTTTTTTGAAAACGAAGCACCCAGCTAGAAAATAAAATCCCTTTCCCTATTAACCAGATGGGTGCACAGCCGGTTGTTAGAGCTCAGAATAGAAACACTACATTTTCAATTGTGTTTCAGAGCACACCAATTCCATACTCAATGCCCACACGGGAAGTCTTTGTTTGTTTGTTTGTTTTTAAATAGCACTCGTCAGGCAGATACTTACAATTTTCCAAGTTACTCTTTTGTTCACTGTATATGCTGCGTGGTTCTGATCACTGCGATATGTTCTCAGTGAAAGGAATCGTCACACCACACATCGTCTTTCTGCCCTGAAGTTTAGAGTAATTTCAGCAATTTTCTGTAACATTTCATGGTGCTTTTCTTTTCCTCTGGTTTAATTTGGACAAATCTCTTTACTTTCTTCTAACGCTGCGTTTTCAAGTGATGCATCCAAAGTTCACTCTAATTATGAAATTGTGCTAATCTGAAAATGGGTTTAATCTCTGCTAAAATGATCCAAAGCAGGTGACCACCGCAACCGCTTCAGGCTCAGCGGACTGTATTATGGTGCCGCTGGGGATACATAATCAGCTCTCTCAGCATCTGTCTCACCACATTGATTAACCAGCAGGCACAGAACACTAATGTGAGGCAGCGCACTGCTTTTTAACTACTGATATATAATGTAATATAATACTGAAGAAGATACTGTTAGTTTGATTAACAACTAATTCTGGCATCCAAAACACAACCTAAAAAAATCATTGCTCTATTAGCCAGACTGTTGTTTTATGTGTGTGTGTGTGTGTGTGTGTGTGTGTGTGTTTTCTTATGACAGAATTTAAATTAAATAATAAATGCAAAAGCATATTAGAATTTTGTGAGTGTGTCTTGAGTGTGCCTGATTAAAATAATGGATAAAATTATAAACTCATTATTAATATACAGAAAATTAAAAAGATCAACAGCAATCATTTGTCACTACTAATGCAATCAGTGGGGGACATTACTGCACCATTTAAGGAGAAAATTTTTTGAAGCTCCTAAGTAGCATTCAATTGTTTTATTGCTTAACATTAATCATAGATGATAATTGCTAAAACATTATATAGAAATAAATGTACACTAACTATTGACCTACTTTTTGTACTTTCTGATCTGAGTTGACACTCAAGTTGACACTCCTGGAGCTGCAGTTTTTGCCGCTTAAGTGTTTGCTTCATTTCACAGCAGCCTGGATGAATCAGAGTGGAACTCTCTGTCAGCTGTGAAGCATCACTGCTCCTGTTTTTTTTGTTCGACTGTGTGTTTTGTACATTCAGAATATGAATGTGATCTGGGACCATTTGAAATGGTTTCCTGTACAGTGCTGCTGTTTTCTGGCCACCCAAGGCAACAATTGCAGTAAATTCATTACTCTATAAAACCTATTATACTGCCATTAAAAGTCCATTATGAAATGATGTTGTTGGTAGATAGGAGGTGTTCCCTGGCCCTCTGGGTATCAGTCACAGATGCTTAAGAGGCAGACAATTAGAAGACTTTTAACATATTAAGTAGCTTACATCTGATATAAATCAAATTAGTTAGTGGGTTATTCATTGATTAAGATGGCCAGTCTGTCTCTTTATTGCTCTCAGGATGAAGTGGTTATGCTGACCAGAGGCAGGAATAAATCCTCCTTTTTAACACTGATATGTAAACAGCCGCACACATCTCTGAGATCTAGAAAGCGACACAAGAGATAAGGAAACAAAGACACACGTGTTGACAAGATAGCGCGCAGGCAACAAAAGCTGTTCACAAATTTCCTGCATCCGACCTCATTAAAGTGACAAATAAGCCTATCAACACATTACATTCAATGTCCCTGTACTAATTTTGTCATGGACAAGCCAGGGGACCGCTTGATGATGAGATTAGGTTTATGCCAGTGTCTGCTGCACCAGGAAGCACGTGCTGTTTGTCAACATGTTGTTTCCAAAGCAGTGTAGTTCGCTTCGACTCAATCACCTGACAGTGTCGGTCCCTTGAGTGTGGCACTGCCTGACTGACAGATGAGATTATAATGCTTGCTGAGCAATTACTGCAAAATACCCACAGAGATTAGATTGGAGGAATGAAATTAGTCAATTTATAGTAATGTCATGGTACTGACAAGCTGTCCTGGTTTATTTTTAATTTAGCTTTTAGCAAAGAAGGCTGCAAGGACAGTGCCCAGAAGAGTCCACAAGGACTCACAAAACAAATGAAAAAATAATTTTGTGTGTGTGTGTACAAAACATTAGACGTGACAGTGACTTCTGCGAAAACAAAAACACTTGACCCAGGAGAGAATTGTTTTTTTTTCCCCGGTGTGAACTAATTTCGCCCTGCCGATCTTGCGTCCATAAACAGACCCTGTTTTTTTTGCATTACCACCTCCTGTCTGCAGTTACATTTAGCTGCGAGCGTGCTATGCTCCCTCTTCCGTGCAATAACACATTTATCTTTTTTCTTTTGTTTTGTCTCCGCTCATTCGGAGGAATGTCACTTACCTCCAAAATTGTGGTGCCTGAGGCAGAAGGCGGTGTATTTGTTTTCACTGTCTGTTTCACAAAGCTGGCCTCATTTGTCAAAAAGACCGTGATCTGAGGGCCCTGGACCAACGCCGTTTGTCTTGTATTGATCGCCTCTTGTCACGCCTGCCTTTCTTGAAGGTGATAGGCACTTTCTCCTTTCTTTCATGTTTAATGCGTTTGCTATTTAGGAGCCATTTGAGGACACAAGAGTTGTTTGAGGCATGACTTCCTAAGTTAGGAGTCTCATGTGGCATTCCATTCATGACCCAATAAATGTTGCAAGTTTCTCTAATATAATTCTAAGTTCTAACTCTAAGTTTTCTCAGGAAGTAAAAACATGCGTTCACATCCGCAGTAGGTAACCTTGTTCATTTAAATTGTGTGTGTGTGTGTGTGTGTGCACAAAAACATGAGAATTCTCTTATTCAGGCTATGCTTTTGTGTCAGGTTTTGTCTCTTTTTGGGGGGAAGATATTAAAATACAAGAAGGTTGTAGTCTTTCATGTTTGCCACCGCATGCTGCTGCACAGAATATAATTTCCCTGTCTAAAGACTTTGCCATGCACAGGCTCACACATGAAAAGCCAATTAGGGACCTAATTATGCTGACACACAGCCAAAAAAATAAAAAAAAATTAGGCTTTCTCCTAGGGAGATCTAGCTGAGAAATCCGGTTTCTGTAATCCTCTACCTCAATTAAGGAAGCAGGTGTGTCATTTACATCATCCACTACTGGAAAAAAACAACTACTTACTTAAAGGTCTTTTAAATGCATTGATTGTGCAGCCTATCAGTAGGCAGCAACCATGGATACAAAAACTGCAGATGCTACAAAAAAGACTACAAACAAATCTTCATGCATTTGCTAAAAGTAGTATAGTGGTCTCCAACTGATGCATTGACCTCTCTCAACAGGAAAAGCCAACAAATAAAGTCCAAACTTTAGAAATTCTCAACAGCTGGAGAAGTGTAAAAAGTGTTCATGGTGGCAGAGCCCCAAATCAACGTTCACCTTAACTTGCAGCAAAAATATCTTGTACTGTTACAGCCGATATGGAAAATGTCTCAGTTGAGTTTCTGACTGGCTGCAAAGAGATGAAAAATATGTCACTCTGAGATGTGGAGGAAATTCTGCTCGATCCAGTGATAGGATCTCCATGGGCCTGAGTATGAACAAGATAAAAATGGCAGGTAAGTATTGTTATCACTTTTATGGAGAAGGCTGTACAGCATGGAGTAGAAAAGTAGAAAAAGGGAACCTAATCAAACAAACAAAGTAAAAATATTTCACCTCATTATTAATTTAGTCAAGAAAATGAAATGAAATGACAGATGTCCCACATTTGCTCATCAAATTCACTGGTATAATTTCAGAATTCAGTATTCCATCAATGCTGGCAGGTCATCCTGGTTCAGATGCAGCAGAACAGGTCCAAACCATGATACTACCACCAACATGTTGTTTTATTTTTGTCAGCTGATGTTTTTGGTTATATTCATGCAGTAATATAGAACATTTTAAAATGTTCACAAACTTCCAAGAAGCACTGAATGTTGTATATTATCATTTAAAATCAGTTCAGGTATGTGGATGCAAAGTCTGTGTCTGTGTGCGGCTTTCAACTTGTCCCTTATTATTGGGTCTGTTGTGTTTCTCATAATTAAATTAGAAGGTGAAGGGGATGACAGAACAAAATGGATGGATTTTTGGCTGAAAGTCAACAGCCTTGCAGTTAGGATGAGGGTCATTGGCCAAACTAAATACTCATAAAATGCTCCTTAATGCGGCTGCATGTGTAGGTGCTCCCCAGTGACTGCAAACACACCAGCGCAAAGGCTATTAAAGGTTTATCAGAGGTTTGCAGAGGTTTGGCCAGAGCTGCTCCCAAACAGATAAATATGTTTTTTTGGCATTATCTGCATCTGCTTAAATGGCTAAACAAGCCTTTCTCCCCAGATAATGGGAGGCAAGTCTAAAGAAAAATGTGCTCTTTAGAGCCGGCTGAATGAAACCTAAAAAGGCAGCCGTCCCAGTGGTGTTAGCATCAAAATGACATCACCATGGTGACCTTGCATCAACACAGATTCCAGATAAGCCCCCAGGTGAGAAACAATAAGGTGAGGACGTGACCCCCATTAAATTCTTGCAACACATACGTACAAGCAGTCCCTGTTTTCACCCACCTGGGCTCAAGCAGCTTCTCACCTCGCAGCAGCTTAATGCTGCTACTAAAGAGGGTTCCGCTTGCAAATGACAGCACCAGCAGAGTTAAATCCCTCTAAATGTCTTGAAATGACTCACAGAGAAGGATTTAATAGACATTATTTCTGAAAAGGTCAACAGCTACCAGAATCGACAGCTGTAATGACCGTCAACAAGACCTGGGTCACAGAGAACCTGCAAGTAATCCTTCATGTTTGTTTTATCCTATACCGAGAGATCAGAGGAGTGGCATTCAAACATCTGGAATAATCCACATATAAAGTCTGAGATCACTTAACATCAGGTTTTACTGCTCACTCCAGTCCTGTAGCTGTAGCTGTATGGGAGTATCTCTAATTAATGTGGTCAAAGTGTGCTGTTGTTGTACTGACACACTTTTGTTTACACTATTGTACATCATTACACCATCTTGACATCACAGCTTCCTATGACTGCCGACACATGACAGAGCTGCCAAGCTGTGTTCTCAAATCAGAACCAATCTGCTAAAGATGGACAGACAGACACAACAATTCATCTTTGACCAAGCTCCACCAAATAATCTATAGATCTGCATGTACAGTAGCAGAGCAGAAGAATATAAGAAAGATGAAGAGAAATCACTGCATCAGCAGAAACGCCGTATCATATCATAACAAGATTTATGTATAAAATGCACATTTTGTTTGAAGGTGAGAATGCACTGAATGATGAATGAAGAGTGTCGGTAGTAAGTAAAATTGAACACTACAAATCTATGTATGTGCAGAATGATGAATAATGAAGACGAAAGGTAAAGTTAAATAAAGATGATAGTATTACACTTTTTAATATACTTGTGTTAATTCAACATTTATTCAGAACTTTTATTGCAAGTTTTATTTGTTAAGTGGTTAACTGTAATTTCTTACAGCAAATTCATTTTTTGGAATCACCTGTATAAGCAGGATTGGAGGGCAATAATTTGATGTTACAGGTTGCTTTTCTCTCTTTATTTTATATATAAAACCAGTGTGAAGACATTAACAGCTCAGATATTCACTCCCTGCGTTCCTTGAGGCTTCTGTCTGTTTAGAATTGTTGTTTTCAATGATTTACTGCAAAGCGATGAAGAGATTTTGTCCAACACATTAAGTTGCTGTTGAGTTATTTAACGTCATGTGGATACAACATGAGAGCGAGAGTTTTCATTGATGTTAATAAATGTTTTAATTGTTCTCTCTGGGCACTTCAGTTTGATGGAACAGCACACCAACATCACATCCAGCTGTGAAATCATGTATGTTAATTGACAAAGTAGGGTAGAAAAATCCTTATGGCATCTTATTGATACTTATCATCAGTTTATGTGCTGCAGTATGAACCACAATTATGAGTTATTAGGTTAAAGGGGCACTGCATCTGGCACTCAACACTCTGTTTCACACTCATTAGCAGCTCATTAGGAGAGCGGTGATGGTTCATTTGAGCTTGCAGAAATATCATGAAAATATTCTTGTAAATACTGCAAAGGTCTAAATGAAATCCCCTCAACAATTATATCAGCTAAGCCTGTTTACCATATTTCATCCTTTGTATTTGGCGTTTTACATCTGTGAAGGATTGAAGCTTCAAAAGGTTTAAATAAATGTTAGAAGAAATGTCTCAGTCAGTCTCCTGTTGACAGTCTACTATATAATTATTCCATTGATTACTCATCTGTGAAGCACTTAATCTGAACAGCAAATGTCCAATCTTAGCTTAGCTGCAGCTCAGCACAGCAGGCCCCTTTTTGAAGAAGTAGATATTTATTTTACACACACACTACCTGGCACTGTCTGAGTAGATTTCCAACACAGGAAGAGTTGAAATGTAGTTGATGTGGGGCTGCCCATCAATCAGAGGAGACCCTGTAAGTGTCTGGGATATTCATGAAGCTGAAGAGAAGCCAAAAACCAAAAAATACTCAGCTCCTCAGTCCAATATGTTGGTGATTCTGTGAAGGCTTGAATATGGATGGGTGCATGTGAAACTGGCACACTGACATTTGATTGATGATTTTACTGCTGATGGAATGCGGAGCATTTTAAGTGTTGAGATTCAGCCAATCAGAACTTATTGGAGAACCTTTTATCATTCAGCAGGACAACAACGCTGCCAAAATGCCCACAGAAATGTTCAGGATGAAGATGTAGAATATTATCAACTGTCGATCATTTGGTCTCATGTGGACTGAGCTCTGTTCCAGTCAAAGACCGGGCTGAAGAACAGAGATACTCTGCCCTGCATTCATAACTGGTGACAGCATATTTTTCTGGTGTAACAGCGGGTCGGCCTGAAGCTGAAACACAGACCAGTGAAGTTCTGTGTGCTTTTTCTAACCTTGGACTGATACCACTCTCCCTGGGGTGCACTATGACATTCCATGTTTAACTGAAAGTGCATTTGAGTGAGTCAGCATGGTTCGGCTGCTCCCTGTTCACTACCACTCTCTATTACCATAATGATGACTCAGTCCTGTTCTCCTACCCCGTCCTGTCCAATCCCATCTCAGACCTTCACTCGCGTGCCCTCTCCTCCTCCCCTCCTCTCCTTCCACTGTCCTGTCCTTCATCACCTTGTCCTGTCATGTCCTATCCATAGATTCCTCTGTCATTTCTTGACCACTCCTCTTCTCTTTCCGGATCGCTCCTATTTCTGCAGTTTCTGCTTTTCTAGGTTTGCTGACACAAACTCCTGTGGCTGCCTGTTATATTGTTTCCATTCGCACTCCAGTAAAAGGATATGCATTGCAGTGTTGCAAAAAGAAAACACAATGTCATCTGTCCTCATTAACTGGCACAGTGATTACTAAGTAGATGGATACTCGCCAGTGTGTAACCAAGCTGTTCTACCTTTAGCCAGCTCTGTGCTTTCTCACCCCTCCCAGCGATTGGAGCTCATGTGCAGAGGCTGAAAATAGAATGTGCTGCATCATATTCCCACTACCCTGGGTAAAGTACCTTAACACACTGCTGTGACTGCCAGAATCTGGCAGAAGTTGTAGATAGACAGCTTATTCTGGAGGTTGTCCACAAGCACAGAAACATGGCTCAAGCCAAAAGCAATCACATCTGTGCTCCCACTGAAACGGGTGGTGTTAGCCTGGCATTGTGCTCCGTCTCTGATTCTGGATCTGATAATGTTCTTAATTTCCTCCACCTTCATCACAGCCTGGTGAGATATGACGCACGCATTCAATGAAATATGATGTGGGGTCAAATAAATGAAAACACAAAACACCATGTTGGTGTTGCATAAAGGACGATTTTGTGAAACTGACATTTAGTGTATTAAAATGATACATTTTTTTAAATACTTATCCTGTCAGTGTCAAAACTACTGCTGAGAGAGTTACTGTGAGTGTTAAAAAATCAATTTAATTTTGAGATGTGTCCTGGCAGAGCTTAAAATGTTAGATGATAGCTAAAGATAGACAGCGTCTGCCAGGATGAAGAGATGATAAGTTTAAACCTATCTATCTATCTATCTATCTATCTATCTATCTATCTATCTATCTATCTATCTATCTATCTATCTATCTATCTATCTATCTATCTATCTATCTATCTATCTATCTATCTAAAGCAAGAAAACACAGACTTTAAACTTTCAGTGCCCATTAGCCAGAATCATTGAAGCTCTGTAGTAATTAAGCATCAGAGTGAATGAGAGCTGCAAGATCCTCCACAAGTGTTTACAACACACTACAAATGTACTAACAAATCAATTATCATTAGCAAAACAAAACTGCAGTTCAATACTTCAGTAACAGACATGTGGTGATGGTGGTATTCAGCATGTATTAATCATACTGACTGCACACATTTTAGCACCAACATAATGCTGTGAATCAGAAATCTTGTTACAGTCACAGCATAAAGACGTATTGATCTGATATTGATGTGAACTTTTATTCACCCATCATCTTTATAGTATTTCATATTCTATCACTCACTGTGTTTAAAACTGACAAGCACATAAATGAAAACAGATGTGTTTGTGGTGTAGTACTTCTTCTTCTAGTTCTTCAATAAACCTTAATAAACTCAATAAACCTGGAGGAACCTATCTTGTAGACGGTGAGCTATAGATGGTTAAACATCATTCAAGCAATTTGTTTTTTGATGCATGTCTCTTCCTGAAGCATCAAGATGCATTGCTGACATCTTTGATGTGCAGACCATTCACTCTATAACAGACGGACAGACAATACAGGTCTAAACAAAAGTTACAAACGTGGGGTCAAAATATCTCACCTATTATGTTAGAAAACAAGTCTATGTAGCAGAGGTTAGGAGGTGAAGACTGTACTGTACCCTGCCACCAGGGGGCAATCGAGATGTTTTGGCCTTAATTGTGGGGAGTTGTTTTGTGTGGCAGGGAGCTGATGACCTGTGACCACTGAGAATCTGCAGATATCATTGGTAAAGTGGCATTTGTTCAAATGAAAGTCCATCACCTTAACTGTCCAGGTAGAAACCACTGAATGTGTAAGTAGCTTCTTCTGTTGTATTGGTAGCTGAATACTTGTTCAAAGCTGCTAAATGCAGTGTTAAGGACACAGTCCAGTGGTGTTTAATGTGCCCATGAAATGGTCTAGCATGCTGTGTCCTGTAATAACAGGAAGCTTAGATAAAAACACAATTGGTCTGCTCCAATGGTCTGAGCAGAAAGAGCTGATGTGGATGATGTGCAGGAGACAGCAGACAAGACACAGAAAAGAGAAGCAGCTCTTCCACTGAATCACTGAATATACTCGTCCAAGTGTCAACAGTGTTTTTATTTTTTTGGTTAATGTCAAAGTCTTAAATCATACCGAACAATTTGATTGTTCATGTATTTATTGTTGACATTGATCCTTTGGGTGTGGATAATGTAATCGCACAGTGGGGGCTCCAAGCACTAAAAAATAACACTGTTGCATCATTGTTGCGTGGCAGTGTAATTATATTACTCTGAACAACCCGCTGGTTTAATTCAAGTGTGTGGCAGCAATTACAATGCTGTCTCTGTGTACTGATCTTTGATCTCACAGTCCAAAAGGATTACCACATTATCAAAGAGAATTTTTAGAGTTATTCATTATCCAACTACCAAATTCTAACTTGACAACTGGTGGCCATGTCATCTAAAAAAAATGCTCACTTGCTATATGGCATGCAGCTCAGCATGCGCCCCCCACTGTGAGGCTCCAGGTTCCATCTGATCGTGGTCTGATCTGTGCAATTCACTTATGATCAAAGCGTGGCGAGTGTTAACCTTCATCTCGGCTTCATCCTCTCGAGGGTGATTTGAGAGACTCTTGAAGATGTATGCTATATGCACGTGTGTGTGAGAGAAAGATCACAGTGTTTGACTCCCCGTCCTTATCTGACTTACAGATCTATAATGAAACTATGAGGATATATTTAAAAGACGCAACAATACAAAATACAGATGTTTCACTTATAATCCAAATCAAGCAAGCCTCTCCAGATCACTTACCTATCCCCTTCAGTGACCTGCAGCAGCCCGGTCCTGACACAAGGTGCTTTTGATGAGTGTCTGTATAATTGTCCACCTTCATTTAATGTGGTGGACAAACACTGTACCACCTGAGACACATGCGAGTGAACTTGTGTGTGGGTTCATACGTTTGTGCTGATACAGATGCCTGGCAGACGGTGTTCGTCTTTCTCTTTATCACCAGAGCATCTGCCTGCGCTGTCCTCCAGGCATTGTGGTTCAATCAACAACAGCTGGTTATTGCAGCAAAAGGAGAAGAGCAGGCTCGCAGGCTTCAACAGGCACTGACTGAAGGTGCTGTGCTCCCATTTTTCTTTGGTTTGAGCTTTGGATGCAGTCCTTTATCAAAATCATTTTTTTCTAAGCCAGATCTATGTGTAAATTATTTTTATTTTATTTTACTTTATTTATTATTTTTTGCACAATTTGTCCTTTCTCATAATTTGACTGACTACTGACGCCCCTTGCCAGCTGTTCATGAATTTCCTTGTGCAGCCAAGGTTTAACAGCACAAAACTGCACAAAAGGAGTAAAGATTGCTTTGAGACATCAATGACAATAAAAGAGGCTCAATCTATCCACAAAACCTATATTTCAATAAGGCTAACTACCCTCCAGAGGTTTGTCACTATGGGAAAATGATCAAAATGTGCTCAGTGTTATGCCTCTACAGTCATTCATCAACAGTGCACATAGGAGTGTGTGCTGGAGGCAGGTCTCTCTGAAAGCTACAGTGATCTATTTCCATGCAAACCTGCTTAGGGCAGGAAAAAACTGCATTTTTGGCACATTTCACTGGCTGGACAAACAAATCATTTTTCTAATGTTTATTTTTCCAAAGTGTTTAAATGAAGCACACACAGTTCTCTATGCATGGTGTCATTTAAATTTCAAACATCTTAGACAGCCGTGTATGTTGACCTGTTAAAATGTCAGATGTACATGTCATCTATAAATTGTCTGTTGTCTCAAGTCGCCACTGGAATTCTTTTATCAGTTGATCTGTTGGCTGGAAATCTGCTGACCAGAAGGCCCAAAACACTGAGCCTGTTGAGCACATAGGCTAAATAATCAAATAATAGTGGACAGATAACACAGAGCAATCACAAAAGACATGATATTATAAGCACTCTATACTGAACACAGCCATGTTGAAGCTGGAATGAGCTTTTAGACGTTAGTTTCTGAAGTTTCCTGACAGATCAATATCTCTTAGACTGCAGAGTCTTCCAGCCTAGAGCATGCTGTTCTTCATCTTTGTCTAAACTTCACAAACAGCGCTGCTGTGGCTCAAAAAAATATTCTCATCATGCTCACCCTGCCTGTTTAAGCTCTTAGTGAAAAGCTCTTTCTTAGAGAGTTAGATGGCACAGTGGGGAATGCAAATCCACACACAGAAAAATTCTCCCTGTCAGATTTATTAAAAACTGAATTAAGTTTAATTTCTGTACTTCTTATTCACGTCATAACATATAAATGTCTTACTTTGCAGAGTCTGTGAACAGCACTGTGGTCATAATTCTAACTGCACAACTTTAAGGCAATAATGCATTTCAATAGGAATATTTGGAAAGCAGAATGAGGGGCAGGAGAGAGACGATTTATACTTTCATTTGCATTTTTTGGTTCTAAGCAGCTGAGCAGAAGATCTGTGAGGGAGATACATTTTTACATTCAGTGCAGCACATCTCTGATGTCACTCAGACGAACACTGAACTATTATTTAATATGTGTTTTTGTCTATTTATATGTGTGGATATTTCTTTGTGTACCTCTCATTAAGCTGTGCCACAGAGCTCAGTGTACATATGAATAAATTATATGTTAACCCTTTATTGTCTGTCTTCAGCTTGAACATTGGCTGACCTCATCTTTACTCCTCACACCTAAACAAATAAATTGTGATAATGACCAGTCAACAAAAAAGCTAACAAATACAAAACAGGGCCTACTTCAAGCTTTAAAATATGATAATGTGAAAATTGTTCTCCCTCCTTAATGTCAAGCGCTTATTCACAACCCTTTCTCATCTGCACAGGCAGCCACAGTAATGGCCCCATTTGCCTTTTTACTGCCCTTCTCCTAAATGTGCCTAAATCTGTAAATTGATTTGGAACCTTTTGGTTAGTGGCTGCCTTTCATTATCAGCCTTGGCGGTTCACACTGCTAAGAGATGCTGGCACATTATCTAAGTAAGCGCCCACTCTCGCCGTCTCCCCCATCCCCCTGCTAATCTCCTTATCAACCACTGATAGCATGAGCTTGAATAGGCCCCTTTAATGGCAGCTACTCAAATAATGGTCTTTTCTGAACAGTGACACTCAGCAGCGTGTTACAAGATACATGTTGTCATTATTTCCAAAATTAAAAAGAAAAAAAACTGTTAATCAGCTCGCCCACCCTATCTCATTCTGTTATGTGACTTTGTACCTGAAGAGGCAACAGTAATCGAAGCATCAGCCCAACATGAAATGAGAAGGTAGTTCATGCCCAGAGAGCCATCTCTCTTTTATACAGTCTGTAACCCCTCTCATCAATTATGTAGAAGTAAAGGTAGTCAGACAGTGAATGAAACAAATGCAAATGATAAAGGTATTGGCAGGAGACCACTGTCAGCACCACAACCGCCACCTGCTCCTGCAAGGAACCACAGCGAAAAAAAGTAAAATAAGAGTTTCCTTTGGCATTGCTTTGGTTCACTGGAGCTTTTCCTTCTTTCTTATGATAGAGATGGGCACTACCATTGCACCTTTCAGGAGATGCAAAGCCTCTCAAATGGAAAAGTACTTCATTAATGATGTTCTATATACCTCAGCCGATCAGTCTATCTGTAAAATGATCTATGTCCTTAGAGCATGGAGAGCACAATCTTGATTCTCATTGTAAGAGACTGTAGTTCTTCTAAAATGGTATCATTTAAAAGACAAAGTGATGCTTTCATTTTTATCTTACACTCTGCACCTTCAGCTAAAAACAGATCCTCCAGCTGAGCAATCCATCATTTTATTGAACAAGTCTCATTCTGATTTTTGATTTTTTAATATGCAATAAAAGCATGTATTAGTATAGTGTAATAAATGTTGCCCTTTTGTTCGGTGCACAGTGAATGTTATTTGATTAGTGGGAGAGAAGCACAGAATGGTATCAATATGTGAGCTGTCACTCTTCCTTGTGTTATGTTAGTGATACTGAGCCAGCAGCCAGGAGTATTACATGGACATCCCAGCCTAAAATACACAGGTCTCCAGTCACTGAGATAGTAATAGATAATAGATAATAGTCAAAATTTATTTAGACACATATTGATCAATGCCATGATTTGATAATATTTGTTGCCTCCAATTAAACAGCTTAAGGGATGTGATAAATGCTGTGTTATCTTCCTCCTAATGTAACAATAATCTTACCTGAGATAAAATGCTGTCTGAGACCACAAATCTCTTGTGGTGGAAGCATCTGTCTGCTTGTAAATTGCCAGTGTCATGTCTATAATTGTAAGTGAGCAAACAATAAAATGCCTCTGCTTCCATGTATACACAGTGCACAGCAGCCAAGCAGACAGCCACATAGACTGGCAGAACATATAGACTTTCATAGTGACCATAGATTGCAAGTCCGGGTCTATCTGTAACAGGTTTATCTCACATTTTAATGGCTGCCATGGTAACATTATTCACACGAGCAGTTGATATACAGTTTCAAATAAAGATCCACCACCATAGACATACTTGGGCTGATGTTTGGGCCCTTTTTCATGACAATAACACAGAATATTACCAGCTTTAAGTACTTAGTGGAGGTGTTCTTGCTTGTAGAAGAAAGTGGATGAATGTCAGTCGTCAGAAAGTAGTACCATGCAGAGAAGATGACATGCAGAAGCTCTATCCATAATAGAAAGGTTGATGGGATAATAATAATAATTTGTGCCCACTTTTGCCTTCGCAGTTGGCAAGCATATCGTGCAGTCAGCTGTGTATAAAAGGAGCTTTAGAAACATTGTACCCATGGAATTTAAAGGACTTTTACTGAAAAAGAAAAAGTTGTTTCTTGGTAGTTGCTGAAATTTGTCACCAGGAAGCATTTCAATGCATGCACAGGAAACCACCACAAAAGCTGAGCTAGTTTCATTTTTTCCCATGTGTTGAATTTGTAATGTAAATTCATCAGGTATCACAGGCTGGCTTCTGAGTTGCAGGACTCATTAGTTGGGGATCAACCAGCTTATTCCCCCTCATTTGATTTATGATGGCTTATCGCTGTTTGTGGAATTTGCCAACATGATAGTGCTGTCAGATATAACAAAGACAAAGCATTGGTGCCGGATTGAGCATATCTGCAGGGACTCTCATTGTGATTATGGCCCAAATCTTGTTTCCTTATATACCCAGTGGGTTGTTTTATCCCTCTATATCTCTCCTCTCTGCATACATAACAGTATTTGGATTGGATATAGAAATAATAAGAGATATGAGAAAAGCTCGAAACACATGAATCATCTATTTCAGTATAAAGCCAATTACCTCCAGTATGTCAGATTTCTGTTATTGTTATTATGAAGCTACATATGCCAAACAAGGTAGGCCTAATTAATTAGGTTAATGTTTGGTAAGGTTGAGGGTCTGATCCTGGTCTGGATAAACATATTGTGAGGCCAGGTTACTTTGAGTTGAAATTACATTACAAGACCTTCAATTAATTGTTAAACAATGAACACATGGTCTATATATATCTTATTCCAGCCGCTGCGTTCTTCTAAGAAGGCGTGGCCTTCGTTAACTGTGAAACCACAACTGAGTTTTCTCCATTTATGTCCCCTCTCATTGAGCAACTAGTCTCATTTGTCTCCTTAGCAACCTTGACAGCTGTATTTGGTAAATTTTGCCTTATTCTAATATATATATTATGTGGAAAGTGGAGTTGGGTTGTTTGGCTGATAATAATCCAAACATTTGAATTTTTGACTCTTGAAAAAGGGCAAATCTGATGCAGCCTTCAACATAGGACTGATTGTTTCACACTATTCGGCTTTAATTGCAGCATTCAAAGTGTGAAGCTCTTAAATTAATACAAAGACATGGTTATGGATTGAGTTTTGTGGATGTGCCTATTCACTCTGAGCTCAAACTTCACAAATGAAGCTTGTTAATCTCCAGGTCAGTTTGGACTTTTTCACATTCCTGTTCAGTAGAAAGCCGTCACTGTAAGTTTGTCTTAAAAATAACTACAGTCCTGATGGATGTGCACATAGCTTCTATATATTCTTAAGTGCACAGCACTGTAAGACACATGCAAGTCCAAATCTGCGCTGACATGAGTTGGGACCAAAGATCAGCCAAAAGCAGATGGACGATTTTCCACCTCGCCTGACTCCAGGGTTTTCACAGATTTGGCTTTGGTGTTTGCCTTACTTACTGATGCATACTCACTACCTGCCTGTGTGCGCATCGTTCAAACATATGTTTTATTCCAAATTTTGATATTGAGCAATTTTTTTATTTATTCACATTTTTTTTATTTTATTTTAGTTGAGTTTAGTTGAGTTAAGTATGTTTTTTTTACAAACACACTGGATGGTCTAAGTAAGAATCTGAATCAATTTCTGGTCTGTTGCTTATAAAGAGATCCAGGAGGATCAAATACACCCCTCTCCTCATTCATGGGGAGGAGGCAGAGCCGGTGGAAAACATCAAGCTCCTAGGCATCCACAGGGGGATTGAGGGGAGTCCTCAAGGGCTGGTCATATAGCTCGCCCACCATGGACATGAACTGTTTGTGCCTGTTCCCTCTGGAAAGCGGTACAGGAGCATCAAAACCCACACCAACAGACTGAGACACAGCTTCTTCCACAGAGCTGTGAAATCCATATCTACACCCATCTCCCACCCAGAGACAGACACTCACAATGCACTAGGACTTCTTTACACTGCAATATTTGTATTTTTATATTTATTTATATATATTGTAAGAGTGCCTTTTGTCTCACTGTGTGCCCTATAAGCCAAGAGCTGCTGAACAACATTTCGCTGACAATAATTCTTGATTCTTGATTCTTTAAATATTTATACGCCAAGATGGGGCTTCCGTTCACACATTAGGCATGAAATTGAAAAGCTCTTAATGTCAAGACTGTTGTCATGGTTAAATATTAAAAAAGTCAACTCTGGCTGAGGCACAAGAGCTCAGGCTCAAATGTCAGAGATGAAAATGTTATAACTCACCCGACTTCTCTTTACTTTATGATGCATTCTATCAGTGTCAGACTTTATCACTGCCCTGCACATTGGCTCTGAATGTCAGTGGTATTTGCAGGATTGTCATGTGTGAATATGGCTACTAACTATAACTCATGTTTTGAGACTGCTTCCAGTAATGTATTTGCCCTACAGTTAATTTATGTTTTTTTTTTGATCTCACTAAATTTAACCGAATTGGAACAAAGTCAAAGTCGAAGAAGCGCTGATGGTGGTGATGGAGGATGTGTGTTTACCAGCACCGAGCTGTGTTAATGCCAAGACTGACACTTTCATCAGAGTAACAGGGGGTTGTCACATCAGTATTTTGGAATCTGTGTGTGTGTTTATTGTCACATATATTTCCTGTTTCCTGACCTGTCTCTGTAATGTGATTGTATCAAAACGTATCAAAAAGAACTGTACTGTTATAACAATGTGAAGTAATTTAATTGTTCAGAATTGTGTCAGCTGGTGAATAATGAACATTAAAAACCTCGTCCTCTGATTCGATGCACCTATAAGAAGCTTTACTGGAACTTGCTGCTTACCTCTCATTGGTTTCAATAGACCAGCATGGAGGTGTTTGTTCTCAGTGACAGCCTGATTGTCAATCATTTGTGTATTTTTAAAACCTGGGCTCTTGTTTTCAATTATTTTAGGAAGCCTATAATTGAAAAATAATTCAAATGGCAGCAATGTGACCACCACTATCTTCTATGTGTACTGACAAGAGAATAACTTCAGCTAATTATTTTGTTTTGCTAGGTGGACTTAACGCTGACATGATTATTGTCATTTGTGTCACAACTAGCTACTATTTCTGCAAGCACTGCGCTCTGCATGGGCTGCTGCCTCACCAGCAGGTTATATGCCAGGCAGACACCGTGATCTGTTTTTGTGGCAGACTTGCTAAACCTGAACGTGATATTTTGAATATATTTTAAGATGTGAAGGTAAATTCACAAGATGCGCTTAAAAGTTAAGAACAGATCTCTCTATGGGAATACAGAGGGGAAAACCAGACAGAGACCTTTCATCCTGTCTGAATCTGAGGCAAGTTCTACCTGCTGTTCTATCAGACTGCAAAGGCCAATAGGTATCTTATCCTGTTTCTTGTCTTATATAAAGATGGTGTTGTTGGTGTGGTGTAGACTGATATTTAAAGCTCAGTTAATTACCACAAGCAGCACATTCCATCAGACAAAGAGATAATTAGCCCACAAGTAACCAGTCACGACGGTCATCCATCCACAAATCTCTTAGATTCTGCACTCCTCATACCTGCCTCATGCCTCCTTGACAATTTCATTTAAAATAAAATCTTCACATTGAAGCTTGCTGGGAGTGGATTGAAATGAAAAATAAAAAAAAACTATCTGTGTGCTGCCTTTTCAGAGGACATGCAGTTCAAAGTCAGTCTCAGACAAAGCTATTAGTATCCCTGCCCCTGCTCTCATTCCATCTCACAAGAAAAGGGTTGGAGTTAAAAGAAAAAAGTGCGTGCAGGAAGTGAATCTTTCACTTTGTAAATGAAAGGAGACAAGTGTCAGAAAATGTGCATCTCTCCATGTTGCATAGTATTAAATTTAAATCAATTTGAAAGCATTTATCCCTAGGTGTTTTTTTCTTTTGCATGCTGTCTTTCTGCAGCATGCGAGGCTGACTACATTTAAAAAAAAGCTGGTTTGTTTATAAAAGAAGAAGTACATGTTCACAGAGGTTATTAATGCTGAGAGGTGTCAGGATGAGGAGAGGATGTCAGTGAGTGTTTTCTCTATATTTTATTGAATATAAAGCAAATTGCGCCAGTGGTCTCTTGAGCATTGAAGCATGTGAAAACGGAGGTTAGAAGTTTATATGAGTCTTTACAGCAGGGAATTTAGATTCAAGGTAAACCTGGAAATACTCAGTTAATTTCATCCAGGACATGACATGACCTCTGCCACTCTGGGGCTTTGTTGCCTTTAATTCATTCAGGTTTGATGGTTCCTGGTTGCAGGTCTGTGCTGGACCACAGCAGCATTTTTTTATTTTCCACTGTAAACTGTAAACTCACCTGACTCCGTCAGTAAGCCCTAACAGATACATGACCACTGCTGCAAAGCTGCAGCAGCTCCCCTCCTTCACCTCTGCTGCACTGAGGGACGAGACTTTGTGAAATAGATTTTGTAGTTGTTATTCTGACAGGGGCAGGCTGTGTGATGCATGCAGGTGTGCAGTGGCTGATGCTTTAATATTCACTGAAAGATAGAGAAAAGCAGCTGTAGAGGTTGCAGCTGTAATTTTGCAATAATTATCTGGTTAATTACAAGGCAGGCTCCTAAACTAGGTTATGTAATAACTTCATTATTTGACACTGTGCGACATGTTGGAGGCTGCTTAATAAACATATTCGTATTTCTCATATATATATATATATATATATATATATATATATATATATATAAACATATAATGTGCATATCTGTGCTTATGTTTGTATTCACATAACCTTCATTAGACATCATGCTTCATCCAAATGTTATTTTTATTTTTCTGAGAGGGCACACCTAAAAGAATACTGCTATTGTGCATCACTATCTCAGTTCCTGCTGCTGTATCCAACAATCATGTTAATGTGATTTCACACTGCTAGGCCTGGGACCTCATCCAAGCTTTTATAAGTAGGATATGGCATCTACCTCCACCAGTGCATAAACAAAGTACTCGACAACGATATTCCAAAGCCATGTGTCTGTAAAAGGGGGAAAAAAACCCTGTGCTGGTCAGATGTGGTTTATCTTTGAAAACCAATGAAGTTAAGATTAAGATTAAGATTTACTTTATTAATCCCCATAGGAAAATGAAGTTGTAGTAGCAGCATATATCAATGAAAAATACATACAATATACAGTAAAACTCTTACATGCATACACACACAGCCGCAGACAAATGAGCATAAATACACAGTTATAGTAACTGAGACATTTGAAGTGCTCCTGTGATGATGCTTTAGTCCGAGTTTGTAAGCACAGCTCTAACGGTCACAGAGGAGTTATACAGTCTGATGGCGGACAGCAGGAATGACTTCCTGTAGCGTTCTTTAGAGCAGCGGGGCAGCAGGAGTCTGTTGCTGAAGCTGCTTCTCAGTCTGTCCACAGTGTTGTGGAGAGGGTGGGAGGGATTGTTCATGATTGACAGCAGTTTAGCCACTCTTTCCCTCGCCACCTCCTCCAGGTTGGCAAGCTTAAAGCCAACAACAGACCCTGCCTTTTTGATGAGTTTGTCCAGTCAGTTGGCGTCCTTTGCTTTAATGCCTGATCCCCAGCACACCACAGCAAAGAAGATGGTGCTCGCCATGACAGACTGGTAGAACATGCATTCTGCTGCAGACATTGAAGGACCTGAGTCTCCTCAGGAAGTACAGTCTGCTCATGCCCTTCTTGTACACAGCCTCAGTGTTCGTAGACCACTCCAGTTTGTTGTCCAGTTGGACCCCCAGGAACTTGAAGGATGAGACTATGTCCACATCTTTCCCACTAATACAGACTGGGGAGGACGGGGACTTATTCTGCTAAAGTCCATCACCATCTGCTTTGTCTTGCCCCCCCCCCCCCCCACACACACCACCTGAAAAAACACTCCACATGGCCCCTGTTCCTCCCATTCGTTCTCCACACACCCGACTAAGCTGTCCTCTATGAAAGGCTTAAGATAAACTAAAAGGCAAATACATCATCTCCCTCAGTGCAGAACACTTTCTGCACCTAAATTAATCATCATGTACTGTGAAGACATGGAGGGGGACTTTACTGTCATAAGAGTGCCACCTGCTGATCTGAACTGTGTTCAGCAATGATCTGCTGTCTCCACTGCAGAATGGAAGCACAGACAGGTAAACAGCAGCATCAGCTAGTTTAACAACTATTTATTATGACAATGCCCCGAATCTGCCGCTTACTGTTTATTATAGAGCTCTTACATCATCAAAAGGAAAATGTGATATTAAAGGCACTGCTGATTGCACCAAATATGTAATTCAGCCTTTTAATAATAAAGAAGCAAAGGAAATGCTCCATTTTTATAAGAAAAATCGATACATGAATGTAGGGCTCACAGCGGCTATGAATAAACTCCACAAAAGACTCTAATGATCTTCTTGTCACAATAAAAAAGCCAAAGGATTCAGCTACAAAACATGCTTTTAAAGAGCAAAGAAAAGAAGGAAAAATATCTTCACACGTTAATCTTGACAACAACACAATAATGAAGTGCAGTTTTAACCTTAAGTCCAGCAGCACAAAGCTTTTTTGGAATTAATATTTAAAGCTATAAATCTGATCTTAGATAAATATAACAATGCTATCAAACTGCAGGTTTCACTTGAAAAATGAATGTAATATATTGACAAATGTTACAATAGCCGATGAACCAGACGCCTCCATTTATTAAAGTGACACTCAGTCAGCCTTTGTTTTATGATCTGCTAACTTGGAAGTGTAAAATAAAAGGTCATTAATGATGTTTTAGTATTTGCATTTTGCTTTGCTGTCATTTTCACATTGTGAAAACATTTTCACATACTGTATATATAACAAGGAGTCCAGATTCTGAGATGGGATATTTCCCTTTAAAAATCATGGCGAGAGGATGAAGAGCACTCTTTTGTACACACAGTTATGTGCTATCAGAAACAGAATTAGCTTATCCATAATAATTTTCCTCTCCATCTACCTCCAGCTGTTTCTCGTTCAGCTGCAGCTTAGGTAATTGACACTCACTTTGTGTTAAATACCTCCCATCAGAAACAGTCAGACTTACTTGTGTGCATGTATATTTCCTTCTATAAAACAAGCATTATTAAGTTATGTTTTACCACCTCGGCCAAGAATCAGTTTAGATCTGTGTAGGATACAGATCAGATGGAAATAATTAAACAAATGTATTTTATTTAGACTCATAGTGCAGCACAGGAACAGGCGTTAAACAACAGGGCTCCTGTCAGCTTTGGTCGTTTAACACACATACACTGTACACTGAATTTTACAGGAAAACAAAGTGATGTGTGCATCATTGACAACAAATACTTTGAACTAAAGAGGAATCCTCTGTTGTTGTCAAAGAGCACTCACTAATGTTCACCCTGCTGTTATTAGTGTTTGAACTAACTGCGAACTCTGGACTGACACAAGGAGACCTCTGTCAAGTCTGTAAATATCAAGGGCTTCAGGGAAATGAGGTGAGTCATGTGGTTCACTTATTAGCATCATTCCCACATTTCTATTATTAGTCATGGTGTTTAGCTGTTGTAAAGGTAGTTTTTTGTGTAGTAATTCAGGCGGAATAGCATTTTGTTGGACAAAAGACAAATAGCACAATAGTTTGTAGCAGGAATGAAATGCAATGAAAGGAGTTGACAGGCTTGGAGTTATGACAAGATGCTCTGAGGTTACTGCACATGGGCCAAAGAAAATCCTCAGTGATTTCAATAACTAGTGGAATAATAAATAAGATTCAGAGGTGCTGGTAGGTGTACATTAGTCCTCAGCCATGTTTTCCTGTCTACATGCTAAGCTAAGCCCGTAAAAAAAGCATTACCAAAATGTCAAATGACCTATAAGTAATTATAAAGTAAACTGTAGTCCCCTTTTTAGCTAATAACTAAAAGTCCATGTGCAGTGGTAGTACAGAACATCTATTCTTCAGCAGGCTGTTTTGGCATAAAGAGGGCACCGCAGTCTCATGTGTAAACTGATTTAGGTAGCAGCAGTGTGAAAGTGTAAAAGCACGATGCCGTGCAAGCTGCAGAGACGATGCTCAAGCTCCTCTCATGCACCTAATAGCTGTTGAGTGACTTAAAGGGAGGCGGTAATTCCAGGGATTTATCACATGATGGATGGGAGCTGATGTGTTAAGAGACCTACGAGGGTCCTAGACGGCAGTCATAAATCTTGGTTCGTGCACCACACACACCAACCACAAACATATTTGCATCTCTCATTTCACCACATGAAATTAGCTGTAAAATGTGATGGAGCAGACCAGAGCCTATTCCACGGATCACTGGAGGAGGGACGGCCATTTTCAACCTAATTTTTGTAGAATCTAATTTGAGCTGGACTCTGAAGTGGAGTGGTTATATTGAAGCATTAGTCATATGGGAGAGCAGCGTCACACCAGTTTGTTACAGACTCAGTCCGCTTGAGCAGAACAGTGATAGGTATATTACAGATGTGGAGTTACAGATGTTGACAGATAATTTAACTGTATGATAGTGTGAAAACAGAATGTGTGAGGGATGTATTATAATATTTGTACATTGTAATCTGTAAGTCACTGGTATTGTGATATGAGGTTTTTAAGACCTTAAGCTTTCCACAAAGACAAGATCGAGTTCATGTAGAGAAGTAAATCACTGCTTATTAATTAAATATAAAAAACATGGACCTCCGGTCTGAAACCAAATGGAACCTGGAGTGGTGTGGAGAATCTATTTTTAGTAAGTGAGTGTGAACAATGAGTGCTAATGGAATCAAAGGGTTGCACTCTATGTGTTACACCACTTGACAGAGTTAATTCCCGTTCGGTTTTCTTTTCATCATGTCTGAAGTGGCATATGTTCAGAATCAGAATTCCTTTATCTGTCCCCCAGGGGGAATTCTTTTTGTTACAGACAAGAAGTTCATACAATTAAAGGCTGCTTAACAGATGTTCTAACAAGGCTGTGGTGGAATCTGGTAACTGTCTCAATTAGTAGTGGAGCTGAAAGAGGATAGACACAAAACTGTGAATCAAGCTGATAGTTAAAGGTGAATACATGAGAGAATGGTATGAAGTCAAGTTAACAGTGTGCACACTCTTTGTGGGAGCTGATGCCATTTCAAACGTCATTCCCAGCCATGGAAGTACAGCTGCTCCTCTTTCTAGCTGAAAGTATTGAATGCATTACTATTCACTGTTCTACAGTTCTCCTTACATGCTCCAAACAACAGATTTTCTGCCTATATCCATCACTTATTTTGAATGCTGATATTTTGTGTTCATTTGTCTTTACTGCAGGCACACACTGAAATCCTTTGGTGAGTAAACACCTGGCTGCTAAAACTGTTGGATAATTAATGTTACATCTGCTTTCATTTTTCATGCTGTTGTTTTAGTCTACAGGTGTTAATTACTTTGACCTTCTTAAGGATTCACCTCCACCTTGTTTTTAACAAACTATATAATTAAGTTAGATTTTTCTATGCAACATCAGGTATTATTGGTTTCTCTTGGTTATTTTGGGTAGTTGTACAGATGTCTGGGGAAAAAATATAAAAATGAAAAAGCAGAGTACACAAAGATGACACAATATGAATTCTAGATTATGTTTGAGACCAATAAACCCACACATCATCCATGTACTCTTATTGTTGTATTACTAGACAATAATTAATTGGTGACATATGCAATATAAATTAATATGTGATAATGATTATATAATAATTTGTATACATCCGCATTTGTAACATATACTTGTTTATTTGACATTTTCAGTAAATTAAAATCCACCCGCACTCATATATTTTAATGTGAATTAATGACACATAACAAGAAGCCTGATTAACAACAATGCTGGTCAGCTAAACCCTGCAGGCAAAGGAACACTCGCTCACTGTGACAAGACAAGAATTTAATATACAGGGACCTGAACCTGAAGTGGTAATCACCGAACAGCAGATGTACCTGCATAAGACCTGCAGTATATGTGATGCACAGCATCATCACTTAGCTGAGTCGTGGTAAATGACAAGAGCAATAATTAAACATTGACACAAGAGTAACGTGAATAAAATTACAAATCCTCTCACGCATTCCTACAACAACAGGCATGTGCATTTTATTTTAAAGCTGCAATAACAAACATTTTTACACTGAAATAAATAAAAATTAAACCTGCTGGTGTACTGTATTGTTCATTCTCAGCACAATATTTCTTAAATACAGGCAGGGTTTGGGATCAACACAGCTCGACACAGATGGATGCCAGTGCAGAGCTGTGTTGTTGTGGAGTTCTTCTGCCCCCATTAGGTAAAAAACAAATGATTGATGAATGATTAATGCATTTTTTATTTGTATTTATTCATTTACTGTATTTATTAACACTTCCTTGTATATGTTGCGAAAACGACCTAATTTCCCCACGTGGATTTGTAAAGTTAATCTTAATTTAAGAATTCTTTTCACTAAGACTAAGAAAAGTGAGTGAGTCGTCACAGTAACTGTAAATCCCATGTAGTATCTGAGTTTCCATACCAGAATAAGTTTCTGTACAAAATAGCATAAATCGTTAAAAAAAAATATAGGTCAAGCGTTCGTGCTTTTATTTTGAAGGTTCGGAATCAGCTGCGCATCTGGATGACGTCATTGCGCCCCTGTCTGACACAAATCACAACAACATGTTAGTCATGTAAGTCTTGTTAGTGCTTCCTGCTGTAATGTCACTGAGCATCGGGGCTAATTGGCATGGCAGTTGTTGACAGAGGCTTTCAGCTTGTTATTAACGCGGGCTGCCTTGTTGTCATGGCTTTTATACTTTGTGTTGTTTTTATACTTTTAGCTTCTGTTCACGACAGTGGTGAGTATACAGTTTGCATGTTTTAATAGAATTCGCTAAAGCTCATTAGCTAATATTAAGGCTAACGCTTTGACACTGAATACACAGATCAATGATCAACTTGCAGCACGTGTGTACCAACTCCTTGTTATGTTTTTATTTCCGTGTGATGTTTGCTTAATATTTTATTTATTATTTGTTTGTTTGTTTATTTCCTCTTGACTGCTATATAGGCTCCGATGTGTGTGTAAATGGAACGTTGCGCTTTGCCTCTTACTATGGAGACCACATGGTGCTGCAGAAGTCTCCAGAGAGAGCTGTGGTGTGGGGGTACGGACCTGAGGGCGCCCAGGTCACCCTGTTTGTGACAGGACCAATAAACCACAAACCCTCAGCAGTCACTGTGACAAAAGGTAAATACAGCAAGATGTTCCCAGATGTGAACTGTATCCTGACATATGCAGGGTACTGAATGGAGGCAGAGGTCAAAGTGAGTGATGCTGACAGGAGCTCCACTTTTGTTTTAGAGGCAGTGGACTGGAAGTTCCAGCAGTTTTACGCATGTATCATTTTTAGTGCGTATTGTTTTCTCCATCTTATTACAACCCATGTCCATTGACATTTTTGACAGGTATTTGGCGAGTCACACTTGATCCAGTTGATGCTGGAGGTCCCTACAATGTGACAGCAGCCTTTCAGGGCTGCACAGCTACTCTGACCGACGTGCTGTTTGGAGACATCTGGCTGTGTGGAGGGCAGAGCAACATGTACTTTAAAACCTCTCAGGTGTGCTGAGCCAGCATAGAACATCACTTTAACGCAGTGAGACACTTCTGCTAAAGTACTCCTTCTCTGACAGATATTCAATGCATCAGAAGAGCTGACCCTGGCAGCCAAGTATCCCCATGTGAGGACCTTTATGGCAGCCTTGAACCTGAGTGAATCTGAGCTAACTGATCTGATTAAAGTGGAGCTCCCCTGGTCTGTGCCCACAGCCAGTAAGATGATGACTCCTTTATGTATTGATAGACTTGTTTTTACAATAAATGTATCCCTTAAGGATTTGCTTTGAGTAATTGATCGGTCCTTAAATTGAAGCTTGCTGATTTGTTGTGTGTGTCTGTGTTTGCTATGAATTACTTGAATGAAGCGTGTTATTTCCAGGTGTTGTGGCAGAGTTTTCAGCAGTGTGCTGGCTCTTCGGACGTTACATGTATGAGAAGTTGAAGTACCCTATAGGCCTGGTGCAGTCCTGCTGGGGAGGCACACCTGTTGAAGCCTGGTCATCTTCAAGAGCCCTTCAGCGGTGTGGACTGGAAAAATACACAGACAGGTAAGGATACAAAGACAGCACAGTCCACCTAACTCAAAGTCAGATATATATGTTTGGAAAATTTAATCCAAGTCACTGCTTTCTGTTGCTTTGTCACAATCTGTCAGCCCTAAAGTCAGAAACTCAGTTTTGTGGAATGCAATGATCCACCCACTGCTCAATATGACCATCTACGGAGCCATCTGGTACCAAGGTAAGGAGAGCTATTACACAGGAATCAAATGTGTGTGTGTTTAGTTACACACTTTCCATCTGTCAGGTGAGCAAAATGCAGATTATCATCAAGACAAGTACAACTGCTCCTTCCCTGCCATGATTGATGACTGGAGAATGGCCTTTCACCAGGGCTCAGAGGGGCAGACGGCCCCTCTGAGTGTGTTTGGGTGGCACATCTACTACTAAAATAAACATAGCATAGGCAGTTTCTGTACTTCACATCTGAGGAATGTTTCCTCTGTATGTGCAGCTGTCCACCTACAAAAAGTACTCCACAGATGACGGCTTCCCAAATATACGCTGGCACCAAACAGCAGACGTCGGCTTTGTCCCCAACCCCAGGATGAAGAAAACCTTCATGGCCGTGGCTTTGGATTTACCAGATGAAACTTCACCCTTTGGCACGTAAGAATCATTTGCATTAATAACATCTTAAAGCATCAGAGTGTAATGCTAACTCAGCTAAGAGGATCTGAACTAAGGTGGTTCAGATGAGATTGAGCAGGAATGACACCTGTATTTTTTTTTATTCTAGAGTTGTTTATAATGTCAATACTTTGCTATTTCTATTATCAGACAACAAAACACGTGTAACACAGTGACTGAATGCAGTCCACGAGGGCTACATTTAACCAGCAGTCACTTAAAGTCTCAACCATTCCTCCTGTTTTTACAGGAAATACAAATTAGAATTGTGCTCCTGGATTCAGCTCACAGAAGATGTTCTTTCTAAAGGTGGTAGACAGTAGCCTGAGTCCACATCTTTAAAAAACTCTGATTCATTAAACGATCATTAAAAAACGAGCTGACAGTTTTGTCTGATATCACACCAGGTAGATTGGGTTACCAGGCGCAATAATGATTCAAATCACTAATTTCAAAATCCTTCAGGTAGATCAGTCAAGATGGTGTAGATATTCAGTGCTGCTTTAAACCTCCGTGACAGGTTGGAGCTGATGTTAGAATATATATTTAAAAAATATTCTGCTACATGTGTTTTAATCAGAGGAAAGAGCTCAGAGGACTTCTGTTAAAGTTTCTGCTCTTGCTTCAAGTTGCTCTTTGAATATTTTTGTTCAGAGCCTCTATAGAACCTCTCTCCTCTCCTTACGTGCTTTCAAGACCCTGCTTTATAACTCTTTTTACATCAATATAAAGCTGAAACGCCAACACAGAAACGGCTTTCTGCTCATTTTTTTTGTCTTAAATAAAAGTATACAGGCAATGGTGTGACCTGCTTTTGTGTGTCATACATGAGCTCCTGTTTTTAGTGTGGTTTTCTGTTTCAGGATCCATCCTAGAGACAAGCAGGATGTAGCTTACAGACTGACTTTGGGTGCAAGGGCAGTGGCTTATAATGAAGAGGGTGTACACTTTCTTGGACCTTTCCCCATCCAAATCCTGGTCAATAACATGGATATCAGTGTTACCTACGACCAAGCAATCTCTGTCACACTGTCCAAAGATGTTTTCGAGGTAAGGCTGGTATTCACTGTGTGTTGACGTTTGCATTAAGGAATTGCCTGCTAGCTATGTAATTACATTCCCTGACAATGTGAGTTATTTAGAGAGCTCTGCATTAACTGTACATCAGCATATCACTATTATATCGCTTAATATTTAATCTGATCATTTTTAAAGACAAAATGTTCTCCTGTTCTTTTTTTTAATAAAGGTCTGTTGCTCGGATATTAAGGCTGTTTGCGGGTTCAAGTCAAGATGGGTTCCAGCTCACATCCTTCAGACGGGTCTGACCTCTATCCAGGTGTTTGCCACTTTGTGTCAGACATCTGATGAGGTTGCTGCTCTTCGATACGCATGGAAAGACTGGCCCTGCGACTTTAAAGCCTGTCCGGTCTACAGCTCCAGTAGGGTTTTACCTGCACCTCCCTTTATTATCAACCGTTATCCAGAAAAAGAGGACGTTTGGAAAAGCTAGTGAACTAACAAGAGTGATTTGGATCAGACAGTCTTATTCACTTTAGTAATTTTGTCACAGATTTAGTCCAACCACACAATCTTTGCTGCTATTACTACTATAAATAATTGCTGGACTACATGAAAGTAGGAAATCATAACAGATGTTTTTATTTGAAAACAACATGGGTGTTTTACAACTCAATTATGACATACTTTGCACAAATAAATGACAAATAACCAACTACTTATTTGTCTTTGTGTATTACATTCAAAACCAACACTTTAGTTACAAAGTAAATTTGAAAACAAAATACAAAAGAATTTGTTTTTGGGCACAGGTTATAGGCGGTATACTTGTAACAACTTTAAGTAAGATACCAGTTCAAAACCGGTGTAACAGTACGCACCAAAGCATAACAGGTTATGTCTTAATCATAATTACCATTAAATAAGATGATGTAAGCTGCGACTTGTAAAATCCAGTATGTTTAAATACATGCTTAAATAGCAGGTGTTGGGTTTTTGCTGTTATTGGCATGTTAAGCACAGAACTACGTCACCAGCCACATCCAGTATATTAGCATCAGCCATGGGAGCACATGCCTTTAGTAATGCTGTCTGAAGCTTGCTAGAAGATGACACAATAAATAACTTAGGTCTGAGGTACCTAAACATATGGCAAGACTCCTGAATTATTGAACCATGAAGGGAAAGAAGGGAAGGAACACTGCATTCCTCTGAATCTCATGAGCTGAAATATGAGGTAGAGGGCTTCATGGAGGAGGAGGTTAGGTGGTGCTGATGAGAGGCGCTAGGAGACTGCGGTGTCTGTCCTGCGGAAAGATGGAGAAAGAGAGTGACGGTGTCATGTTGAGCAGTCATCAAGTCAGTCTTAGAATATACATGAAGTAAAAAATAGTGAATTCTGTAAAAT
Source organism: Parambassis ranga (assembly GCF_900634625.1). Taxonomy (NCBI): domain Eukaryota; kingdom Metazoa; phylum Chordata; class Actinopteri; family Ambassidae; genus Parambassis; species Parambassis ranga. The sequence continues at coordinate 9,775,668 of NC_041033.1, read as the reverse complement.
GTTAATAACATCTAGGCTCTAGTAGAGTACACCTTTTATTTTTCAGCTGATGTAGCCAAGTCTGTTTATGATATATTATTTATACCACAGACCCAGAGGAGCAGTTGTTGGGGCACAAAGGGTTATTAACACACAAACCAGCAGAGAAAAGTACAACTGAGCAGATCCACTGCTTTTCTCACACATTTTGACAGCAGCTGTTAAGGAAGTAGATGTTTTTTTATTCATAAACCTATATCAGATACCTGTGATGTGCTCTGCCTTGTTCTCCTGAAAGACTTGGTGTCTCTGGTAAGCTTCAAAGTTGACTGAAGCATCATCCTCTGAGAGGCTGTGAGGGATCTGGCCATCGCTGGACCGACACACTTCAAAACGAATCCATCTGTAGCTAATTTAAAAAAATAACAACATAAAGAGCACTTATCATCATGATAATGGACTTCTACATGCATAGAAATGAGCTTCTACACACCAGCAAAAAGTGTTGCACCCCCATCACCTCATTATTTAAGTTATCACAGATAATTTGGAGTCTATAAAAATAATTTGTTGCACTATGTGTAGGATTTGTATGGATGTGTATTCATCTGAGAAGAATATCCCATTTTGTGGATGTCTTGTTGGTTAGGCTGGAGGCAGGAGTGCTGCAGTAGGCTCCTGTTCAGTTAATAAAAAAGTACAATAAAAGAGTGAACTTACTTGCTACACTTGCGAGCTCCAGGACAACTCTGGATGAGATTCTGAATGGTGGGGTGAGAGAAGCCAAAAAAGTCCGCTCCTGAGGGCACAATTGGGGCCGCAGACTTGGAACTAATGGAAGGACAAAGTGAAGGAGTTCATTATTAGGATCATAAAGAAAAACTGGCTGAAAGTGGTCTAGCATAGTATGCTTTTGGCTAGAACAGAGTTATACTATAACTGTGAGCACCATATCTCTCTCACATAACAATCAGTCCAAATCTTTGTGGGGAATGTTGGTACCTTACGGATGCGATGGCCTTCAGGAGGTTGGAATGGCACGTCAGGGCAGAGGAGGCTACGATGGCATTCTGAGGATCTTCTTCAGGCACGATCTCAAACTAAGGACAGTGGCAGTGTTCAAAATGTTCAAGTAACATAATTTGAAACAAACCTGAGTTATAATAAACCCAGATAAGACAGTTACACTCCTTCAATAATAATAATCAATCACTTTAAGTTCAAACACACCAGCTCAAATAGAAAGAAAACACAGACCACTGCGGTGTGTTTTCAAACAATGTGTAAACAATATATTTATAATGATCAATATTTGCAGTGTCAACAGAATAATGAAAAATATTTAGCTGAACGAATGCCAATCACAACTGTGTGCGTGTTTGTGTGAAGGCTACCTGTGGACCTGCCCCCCCATCCTTAATTTGACAGGTGTAGAGGCACTGCTGCTCAGGGTTTTTCATGCTGGCAAAGATGCGTGTGCTGCAGAACCCCACAGGGTAGATGGCACACTCATCATGGAACAACATTCTGTCTGTGATGATCTATAGAATGGTCCAAAAATTAGTTAAGTGGTTTTTCATTATATAAATGTGATTTTTGTTTTTCTTGATGGTAACAGCCAGATATAGCTTTAACCCGTGAGTCGTGGCAGACACTGACCTCTCCTAGGCTGTAGACCGTTAAACCTCCAAGTACAATAGGAAAGACAGGCCGACCAGATGAGTCGAGAGGGATAGGCTGAACTAGTTTCCGAGACCCATCTGCTAGTTTCCTCTTCTTTGTCATCTTCTTTGGGACTAAAAGTACAATTGTAACAATATAAACCACATACCAGCACTGCAGTATCACTAATTCCACATAAACACTCACGTTCTTCCTTTCCATTCTCTCTTCCTCGTTCCTTCCGTTCCTTCTTGGGTTTTTTAAGCAGTCCTTCCTCCCCTGTTGACACCACTGATGTAATGCTATGGCCCCCAGACAGGCCTGAAGCCCCAGCAGGACCTGAGCTTAAAGCCACCGGAGGCACAGGTGGATGAGAGCTTGAGCTGGGTGTAGGGAGCATCTCCCCCTCTGACAGGGACTGGTACTGCAATAAGGACTTTAGTAAGAACCTACAAATAAAAAAAATGGGAGGAGTGTCATGAGAATGTTACCACAATGAAGCCATTGTGTAGCATCATAAACATACAATATAATTATTCAAACATTATGTAAATCACAGAAACTAACCTGCGCTCCTCCTTTGCCCTCAGAAACTTCTCTTCTAAGTGAGCCACTTCATCACAGAGAGCTGCGTTCTCCTGAGGGTGTACACCATTAGCTGATGAATACTTTTTCCATTCAATACATGCTTAATAAAACAATAGCTTTTTCCCCATCAATATGCAGCTAACTTACAAATATCATGGCACGAGCAGCTTTGCGCAGCCTCAGGTATTTAAGCCTGTACTTTTCATTCTGGTTCTTTCTCGGACCTCTCTTCACTTTGGCCTTATGCTCAGAGGAACTGGCTGGAGATGGGAACGCAGGCCCTGAGGCACCTGATCCAGAACTGGACATGGCGCTCTGGTGCGGAGAGCTGAGGAAAGACTGTGCAGTGAAGGCTTGCAAGGCCTGCTGCCGCTCCTCATCACTCTGTGAGGAGACAGACACAGTGTTCATATGCATCAGGATCACCTGAGGCCAATGCTAGTGCTGCCTTCAGTAGAATGTAATGGAGATGAGAAAATAACAGTGATGCAGCTTCCACTTAAAGTGCTGTATGACAAACAATGACAAGATACTGAAAAAAAGTGTGTTCACATAAAGAGAAATTTTTTTCCTGCTCTGAATGTATCTCTGTTTTTTACATGTTTCTAACTTTTCATATTGAAACAAAGAAAAAAAGAAAAAAATCTTTGTTGTGCAGTACTCCAAGCCAAAAACAACACAGGGTAGACCTGTGTTTTTCCTTGAACTTTGACTCTTGCTGACAAGACCCTGTATTTATCCCCAACCAACAGTTAATCAAAATCAAGTGAATTTACGTATCCCATGGCATATTTAGCTTTTGTAGAAAAGTGGCGTTAGTTTCCCAGATAACTCACCAGCAGTGCAAAGACTCCATTTCTGTTTTCAATCCTCTTGAATCTCCTGCTGCCTTTTTGTGTCTGAAACATAATGTGAGACTGAGGCCGAATGCATGGGGCTGGAAGAGCTAAATTTGACTCCTCCGATTCAATTATTCTTAGAAAAAAAAGTTTAAGGAACCAGAGCAACCCTCATTGTGTGGCAGATAAAAATAATCAAAAAAGAAGGAGGATGGGAAAACGTGGACAAATGAAAAGATACAATCATAAATACAGATGAGGTATGTTCTGTATCCACTGAACGAGTGAAGGTGTAAGTTATTATATCCAACAGCAGAGGTTGCTGTCAGCCTGAGTCTTAAACATCCTCCTTACCTCACGATACATGACAGCCTCCAGGCTTGACTTTGCACTGCAAGGAGAGAACAGCAAGGTAAGCACTCATTACCTCCCTCTACTCATTATCTAGCCAATGGCAGTGAGCATATTTTGAAATTTACTAACATAACCAATACTGATATATGTAAAAAATTATGTTAATTGCTGTACTTAGATTGAACAAGTCCTCTGTCGATGATTCGCTGTTTGATTTCCTTTATGTGCATAGGGCGTCCAGCTTCCTCTAAAACAATCTACATTACAGAAAAACAAAAACAATGTGAGTATGTCATTACCATCACCACACTGGACTATGATCAATAAATACCTGAGCAGCATCGAGCCATGTGAGGTTTGGCTTCTCTGGAATTTCACTTGGAGGTTCACTGCAAATAGACACAAACTTTAAATGTATTTCATGTTAAAAACACTAGTTTTGTTTGAACTTGAGTAAAAAGAGTGAAGCCTCACTTATATTGACCTGTATTGTGGTTTGACACCTTATTATTGCTGACACTGTGTTTTATATTTATAAGCAGTGACTGCATGTTTCCACACTATGGCTGTAAAAGGTTATAATATTACAGTAAACAACCTCTCCAGAGTTTCTGCGGTGCCAGACAAGCTTGCAATGCTGTCCAAAGCAGGAAACAGAGAGTAGTTCCCCTGTCCATCAGGCTCCATCTCAGATTCAAAGGTGTTGAGTGACTCCATGGAGGACACCAACGAGCCCCTTTCCTGTGAGCAGAAACGACACCGAGATGTGTATTATCCGCATACAGACACCTCACACACACAGCATTACCGCGGTTATAAAGGGTCACACACAAAGCAAGCTAACTGCTCACAGTTGCTAATTACAACGAGTAAGAGTGAAGGACGCACGGGTAAAACACACATACCCAAATGAAACTGCAGCAACCACACTTGTATCAATTCGTGCTCCCGACTGTTTGTTTCCGTGTTAACCGGAACCTTCAGTAATCTCCTTCGCTTTGTTTACATACAGGACTAAATGCTAACGCTACACGGCTAGTAATAGTGCCTGTCGCGAAGTAGCTTTTATGTACACAGAATGTTTCAGTAGCATATCAGAACTCTCACTTGTATTTTAAATTTGGTGAAAATCACGATGTATAGCATATGTACTGTAAAAGTATGTCGCTAAAGGAACTGAATCCACCGAACATTATTACAGAGAGCACCTACCGGATATCCGGTTTATCACTGGAAACTCAAAATAAAGGTACCACCTACAATGTTGTCGTCGTTCATATACTAATGTTATTAATCCTTACTCCAAATATTATCAACCCTTATATGTTTGTATGAAAGGACTATTTCATGATTCATGATTTTTACAATGAGAATGACATTACACCAAAATATGCTGCTGAAAAGCCAACACAATATAACCAGAATAGACCAGCAACATTTCTGATGATCTTTATGTTTTTTTTCCACCAACAATCAACCTAACTAACATTCTGTAGTCATCCATCTATCTCTCTATTTCCATAACTGGGGACACTGCACAGGTCATAATTTGTTATGTAAATTTATGCAGTATAGCAGATCATGTTTCTTTATTAAAAGCAGTGTATGTGAAGTTTTTTGAGTATTTCCATTTCCATTCCATTCCATTTCTATTACTAAACACATTTCTGCAACTGCCCTATTCTTGATTGTGTTCTGCACTTGTTCACCTCAGGCTGTTTGTGTGCTTTGTGTTTGTGCCTCAAGAAGCACTCTGTGCACACATGCAACACTAAACTATAAAATCCTTAATTAAAATCCATGTTCATGGAAACAGTAGTGACTCAGATCTCTTTCTACATTCACATCTCCTCTTATGTGGCTAAACAAGTCCTGTGGTCCTAATTCTAAAATTGCAGCATCAAGGCAAATGACAGGAGTATTTCCCAATAAAACAGTTCAGAACTCACTAAAAACAACAAATGGTTTCAAATGTTTCCTAATGCTTTGGCTTTGTCCTTCAACTTGAGTCTTATGGGGCCTCAAGGATGTTGTCAAATTGCAGTTTATTTCAAGTCCTTATTTTGTACCACATAGTTGTGTAATTCAAAACATCCAAAACATTCCAACAAACACATTCATCCTCAGTGCTTAGGGTTAGGGTTAGACAAGAGCACGATGTCAGAACAGTTCAAAGGTTATTTACAGAATTGATTGAATGATGCCCTCTTTGCACAAAATCTACCTTTGCAAACATCACGTCATGAAAACATGTGACACTGCTAATCACAGCTCTTTTTTATGTGTCAAGGAAATGTTTCCAGTTACTCTGGCTCGCTCACTTTAAATTCCCAGTACGTGTGAGTGTTAATGGTTGTTTGTATATGTGTATGTTGCCCTGTGATGGACTGGTGACCTGTCCAGGGTGTCACCCGCCTCTCACCTGTAGATAGCAGTTTTTGCTGTTGTCACTTATATTTATTTATATTTATTTTTTGTTTTATTTTATATTTAGTGTTAAAACCTTTTGTGTTGCACCTCTGAGGTTGTGTTTTTGTATCTGATATTTAGCTTACCTGTGCCTTTGCTGTATTTTGATTAATGATCCTTAGCTGGAGCTACCATCAGGACACGGAAACTTCTTTGCAATGAACAATTCACAATTCACAATGTTAAACTTTGCCTAAAATAAGTGGCATCATATCTGTGATAATTAGTTACAAAATAAAAAAAAAATCTGTATAAAAAATTCAGGTTAATTATCTGAGTCTGTGCACCAGAGATAGACAGAAAGTTACTTTATTGAGTTCTCTGTTAGGTCTATACATATTCAGATTTACTGAATGTGTTTACAACAAACACAGTCACAAGTACATGAAGAGTATTTAAATATTATTGTAGCAATCTGAAATGAATGCATGTCTGAGCAGAAAGTCCACTTATGTCTTTCATATTACAAGCACAATATATCATTGCATGTAAGACATAAAACACTACATATTCCAGAGAGTCAGAAGTAAATACAAAAAGGAGTTCAAAATATAAACTACATGTATAACTGTAGATAACATGTGTTTTCAGTAACTTGTTCTCCACTGTGTCACATCAACATCCCAGCCAAGAATTTCCAGGAATTATGTTCACCACTCGCTTTTGTCTGATGTCATACTGGTAGGATTTTGCACCGCTGAGGACAAAGATGCTACCTGTTAACAGAAAAACAAACTATGCTTAACATTTCATGAATGAACATTTACCTTTTTACTGTATTTCATATGTTTTTATAGTTATATATATTTAAGTGTTGTTCATACAGTTTTGTTTGAAACTCCATTGGATGAAATGTGGACAACAGAGGTCCTGCTTCTGCTGTTTGTGCTCGAGTAAAACACTGTTCTAAAACTGGGGGAAATGGCAGTTTCAGTGTAAACGTGTGTCGGGTGCGGTAAACTCCACCCGTCTACCACCTAAACATGGTATAAACATAAATTACAACTTCTATTCCAGCTTGGTTCTATTTGTATCCCGCCACTCAGGTCCACATTATACAAAGTTCATGACTTCATAAACTGCATTTTACCCTGTAACTTGAAGGCAGCATCGACCTTTGGTGGTATTCCAGGCCAGTCTGTTTGGATAAGTCTGGGGAAGCCTGGGTCCATCTGTCTCTTGTGCTCATCGTACCTGACGGTGGGATGATGTAGGATCATTCAAACAGATACATGTCATTGTGCACATAGGATTTTTTTGATCTGCTTTTTTTTATTATTCTTTCTATACACAAATATGGTCTTAAACAGACTTTATAATTACCATAACAAGGTAACTATAATACCTGGTTTTATCATCAGGTGCATTACAAATGCATGATTTAACTTTCTTTAACTTTGTCCTGCTGTTTTACATCACTTTCCTTCTGTTTGATTACGTTTAGGCATTGAATTTTGAATTACATATAAAAATAAAATGTACATGGTTAGGATTAGTAAAAAAAAAATGGTTAAGGTCTCACGTCTGTCTGTCTCATGATGTCTATTCCTTCCATCACTTATTCTACTGTAGACAGTAGTATACTATATCAGAATCACAATTTATTTTTTTTTATTGCTATGTAAGTGAAGAGGTTTCACATTACTAGGAATTTGCCTTAGTTATTTGGTGTATATAAAACATGAAATCGAAAGTGAAATAAAATGTAATCTAAACTAAAATAAGGCTGTACATTGACATATGTGTGTAAGGGTTATGTGTGAATACAAAAATAGACCCTGATATGAAGCAGTGTAACAATATGTTGCATAATTTGGAAAATTGCGAATGTTTTTGACAATTTATGGCCCAAATTTATAATTTATAAATATAATTTTTTAAAGAAGAGAAAATATTTGAAAATCAATGATTGCTGTGATTTATTTATGTTTTTAATAAATTAAGAATAAATAACTCACTTTGGGTGTCATACAGCTTTATCAATGCCAAGTTTTTCCTGTTCGTGCCTTTTATTATGTAGAAAAGGGATCACAACCTATTTGATTTAGAATGTGAAGCATTGCCGTTTTACCTGTAATAAATCTCTCCTATGAAGAACACTGTTTTCCCGTATTCACTGACATGCACAGCAGCGTCAACATGTCTTACTCTGGAGGAGAAGCCATACTCATAAATGGAACCTGCACGACTTTTCCTCTTAAGCTGTTGAACCACCAAGTACTTACGACCTGGAAAAACACAGCCATGTTACTGCATTTTGGGACACTATGAAAAAAAAAACAGCAACATACCACAAAGTGCTGCCAAACTCAATGAGCCTCTTGCATGAACTGCAACACTTAAGTTGCACAAGGCTGTAATTTGGGTGCAACGCTGTGTTATACTGGAAATCCAGCCCTGTCATGCTGACAAGAGCTAAGTGATGCTTTGCAGACTGTCCATTACTCTACCAGAGAATATGTACGCCACGCCTTTGGCAGGGAGGTCATACGCAGCATCGATGTGAGAATTGATGCCCGGTAGATACGTGCTGATGTGTCCTTCTGTCAGGCGGTTCCAATAAGTTGTCTTCGTTGTCCTCATCCACATCAATCTGAATTGAAACAACAACAATCAACTGCAGTTTAAATTCAGAGTAGCACTTATAACTGAAAGCATACTGTACCTGTTTTTAAAGAAAATTATCTCATTGTCAATCATTGTTGCGGCGTCAAATGAAGAGTCACATTTGTTCAGTGCTGCTTGGGTTTCCACTTTTTGGTTTGGCTTGCCTGAGAAATCGTAGCACACAAGATGAGAAACAAGCTCATGATTGGGAAAATGATCCCTTTTACAGTTAAATCTGTTCCTCACCATACAGGGTTTGGATCCCTAGCTTATCATCTGTGGATAGTGAGTACTGTGTACTGCTGAGATGCCTGTAATTGGGGTACATGATAGCAGAAGGGTCTTTTGAGTGAGTCAGACCGAGGGAGTGTCCCAGCTCGTGTGCTGCAACAGCAAACAGGCTGTAACCTGAAATAAGAACAATGTCTATTGAAGCACTGAAACTGCACTGTAAATTGCTGCCACACTGCTTCCTGCTTCATTTGTACTTCTGACCACAGTCTTAGCAGAGCACCATCACTGATGGGGGGTGTAGGCACAATGCTAACCCACCATGAGGCATGCAGCAGATGATTCAGGTGTTTTAAAATAAATAAAATAAATAAATACATTTAATAAAATGACAAACCTTGCCGTCCCGCCGTCCACGTTTCATCCTCATCAAAGTGCACGTCTCCACCCAGCCCCTCTCCTGGCTGGAAGGCGTGGGCCAACACACCCCGAGGGCCGTCAAAAGGAAAGAAATCTCCATGAGCTACAGCAGAGAGAGATACCTCTCAATACAACACAGTAAATGGATTTTACATGCTCATAAATTCCCTGAAACATGTTTTAACAAATAACATATCCTCACATGTACTAAATGATAGATCGATTTGTAATATGGTTGTTGGGTCTGGAGTAATAGCCCGACTCCAACATTTGAGTCTTGGTTTAGTTTTGGTGTATTTCCTCACTCTACATATAAACTGCTGTTTTGCTAAAGATAACAGACCAGTTCACATGTTACCCGGCACACCTCCCCCACTTGCAACGAGCTTCTCTGCCATTGTCTTGGATACCTCAATCTGATCCATATTGAATGATTTTAACACCACAAATACCAACTGCCTTAAAAATCACCAGCACATTTGTTTTTTGGTGAAGACAAGTTGACTTCAGATTTACTTCTACGGGCGAAAGAGAAGACTATATCAGCTTTGCCATGGTTGACTCTGATGAACCTCAGGGGAGCTGCATCGCTCCACATCTTCAGGGCTGAATGAAAGGACCTTTCCACATCCTCTTTCTTCATGTCTCGAGTATATTTGGAAATCCTGCATGGACACACAGACATCAGAGGGATCTGGATCAGGAAAATCTGAATGTCACAGTGTTATATAACTGCTCTTCAATAAGCTCTCACATATATGTGATGGTATGGTTTTTCCATTTAAGCCTGTTGGGATAAAAGCTGTAGTTGTCCACATCTGGAACGCCACACCTCGGCTCCCTCATCACATTTAGAGTAGGAGAGTCCAGGTTTCCTGTTTCCCTCAGACCAAAGAAGCTTTGCATTTCTCTGATTTTCTCCTCCCTGGCTGATGAAGATCTGACCCTCCTTGCTGCATCTCTGTGTTGTCTGAGGTTCAGATTGTAGAACCTGCTCAGGTAGTCCTGTGGAAATGTAAAGATTTTATATCGTTTTGTGTTTGCTACATTGCCACAAGACACACTTTCTCTGTAATTTGATGGACACATATAGTGAGGGTCTTTCCTCATGCTGATTGTTTATGTGGAGAATAATCCACAATTTGATCAGAAAGTATTAGTGTTAGTTGTATTTCAATCAAATCGGGTGTTAAAACTTACACTGCATGCACAGCCATAAACATTAGAGTTTAATAAAGATTATTAACAATCAATAAAGTCTGTCTGAATAAATATAAATATATTAAGTAAAAAATGATGTAATATTTGGTTCCATGTGGTGCATAGATTACTACTTGTAATACCAGTCAGAAAACAGCAGCAATCGACTCATAATACTATGCTTTTAATTAAAGGCAGAGTTACAGTTTGGGATGAAACAAAATGCACAACAGATCATATATTTTGTATTTTCACCAGCATTTCTTAAGGGATTCTTATTGATCTGGTTCCTATATAAACTCCACAATCTGTCCACAAACCTCAGCCAGCTTCACATCCTCAGGCCTCAGCTGCTGATCCTCATTAATGGGTAGAGTCCATGAGATTTCCATTAACATCAGAGAGCCCAAAACTGGTATCCACATCCACAACATCTCCATGTTTTAAATGCTCATTCCCTGCAAGTTTCACATTTTTTATATGGGAGCATACTGGAGGCTGTTGGGCAATCACATGGCACAAAAGTGCTCAATCCGGAGTGTCCTTACAGCCCGGTCTATCTGCCCCAATTTTCTGGAGGTTTTGTGGTTGAAAACCTCCCCAATGAAACGTCTGGGCTCTCTGTCTGTAATGATGCTAGTCACGCGTACACTGTGTTTTTATAGTTTAGAAATAAAAATGTTTTTTTGTACTCAGTCATGTCAAAACATGCAGGCAAATTTGCAGTCTGCTTTATGTCAGTTTGCAGCACTTGCATATCTGTTGAAAACTGTATGGCACAGCTCAAGAAAAAAAACACACAAAACACAAACATATTAGGTTTAATTCTTTATTTTGATTAAATATAACTACTGATAAATAAGACGCGACTCTAAACTTAGACGTACAGTGTTGTTGTTTAGTTGAATCCATTTCCTTGTTGCATTCATGGATTTCAAGCAGCATTTCAACAGCCAAGCCAGGAATTTGCTTTCTCAACTCCGACAACATGTTTCTGCGTGTAGTCATATTTGTAGACTTGCGGTCCCACAAAGAAGTAGATAAAACCTAAAACGAGACCAAAAAAGTATGATGTTCATAAAGCTGACTCACATATTTCACCTTTTTTGATGCTGTGCTGTCTGGCATCTTTTTACTGATGATTGACTAAAATATCCACTTTTGATCCTGCAGCTGAAATAAGTGGTTAATTATACAGTTTAAATCACAGAGCGGAACCACATATTCTGTAAAAACTCCACAGAGTTGATGTTATATGTAAATTAGCATTCCTATGCTACTAATAACAACACAACTTGCAAAGGCCCTTCTAACCACAGACACATATAGACAATAGAGACTGACCACAGTGTGTGTAGAAAGTAAACAAAAAGAGTGAAATAATTTTGAGCCAAGCCATGTGATTAAAATAGTAGAAAAGAAACATGTAAATGTTGTAGTTCCTGGTTTAAACCTCTCGGTCGGCCGGGCCTTTGTTTGGAAAGTTTGCACATTCTTCCCCTGCCTGTGTGGGGCTTCGTCTCACGTTGCAAAGATGTGCATGTGTGCAATTCATACTGCTGTTACATGGATGTGGTATTTTTTTTCTGCAGAAATAAGCCAGGCCCCGAAAAATGCAACATCTGGATCAGGGCGCATGGTCGGGGTCTGAAAGCATTACATACTAACTAAGTGTAGTTATAATAACTACAAAAATAACAATACACACTGAAGTTGGTTTCCTGGTGTGGTCTGATATGAGTGTGGTTCCACACTGACATGCACAGCAGCGTCATGTGCATGCATGTCAGCGGTTTGTTTTTAACATTTAAATGTTTAAAGGTGAACAAATAAACTGAGTTTCAAACATGCTGTACAAAGTGTAATATTTGCTCACCCTCTTTATAAAAAGCTGCATTTATCGTGGTGTTGACTCCAGGAAAGTCCTCACTGATGTACTTAGGATATCCAAAGTCCATAACCTTCCGGTTTTCATTGTAACTGTAAAAGACAAACACTCTTTGTCAGAAGTCATGACACAGGATCATCTGTTTATCATTCAAAATGTTTATTTATAGTCACAACATTGTGATCACGTCACCAAACCTCAGAGGCCAGATTGAGGCCTTTGATTGCTGTGTGAGGTCCGTATGACAGAGTAAGACTTAGTCAGATCTGAGTCAACATTTCCACTGTCCGTATCTACACGTCCCCTTTAACTGTACCATGCTGCTCTGTTTACTACAGCATTTAATTTAGGCTAAAGTAAGTGATGTATAATTTTACTTAACTTATTATGAAGTGCTCATTAACATGTGATCCACACGCCTCATGTCTCATATCTTTTTATTGAACAATTGCTGTTAATTTGTGGTCTTACCTCCAGTAAATATCGTGCATAAAGAAGAGGGTGCGTCCAGTTTTCACAATGTGTACTGCTGCATCAACATCCTGAACCCAGGCTGGAAATCCAAAGTGACTGAGTGCTCTGGGCTTTCCCTTCACAATGGAGCCTTTCACTGTCCAGAACATGGACTCTGATACAGGATAAATTTGGATTATTTGCTACACAAAACAACAGATATTCTGGAATAATACATCAAAAGAGGTGATTATAGTGACACAATAATTGTGAGTTGTCACCATGAATAAGGTAAGCAGTGGATCTACGAGGTATCCAGAAGGCAGCATCGATACTGGTCTCAATCTTGGGCATGAAGTTGGTGATGGGTCCTTCTTTAATGCCAAACTGCTCATTATGTTTAATCCAGAGATATCTGAACCACAGAATATCGTCTATTGGTTATTGTGTTACATTTTTCATGTCATGCGCATTTTATCTTGAAAGATAATGTTACTGCTACTGTTATAATGTATTCACCTTTCTCTGAAGAAGAAGGTGGCATCCCCAACCGTGGACACTGCATCAAAGGTCAGGTCTGGGGCACATTTGTCCTGCATGAATCGAGGGAACAGCGATCCCGACAGCCAGGGGTTAAACGAAGAGCCGCTTGTCAAAACGTAATTTGGATGAATTCGGACAGGATCTGACACACAACAGTACACATTTAGGAATGACAGGAAAATAGTCAAAAATATTATAATTCCAGAATTTGGATCAATAAAACCAGTTTACTGTAAAGTGCGTTGATATTTGCTACATCTTCTCTGGATAACAGGTTGGCTGGACGCAAGGATCTGTAGGTCGGATACATCAGCGACTCTGGGTTCCTGGAGTGTTTAAGGCCCAAAGCGTGGCCGAATTCGTGAGCTGCTACTACATACAGATTGAAACCTGCAGCAGCACAAAGAAAAAGACACTTAGATTTATTGTCTTTTCAATATAACGTCCCCATAGTCATCCTGTTCAGAACCTGCTCCTCCTGCTGTCCAGCGCTCGTCATCATCAAAGTGCGTGTCTCCTCCAACTCCCAGCCCCGGGCCAAAAGCATGAGCCAGTGTGCCTCTGGGTCCATCAAATGGATACAAGTCACCGTGTGCTACATCATGTGATCCAGGCCAAACATGAAACAGAAACCACAGAGAAAGCCCTTTTCTTTCATGCCAAAAAGCAAATTACAGGCCTCTGTTCACCTCATCTAAACAAGCCTGTTGAGTACAGCATTTAGTGAAAGATGACGTTACCATGTTTAACACGTAAATTACTACTGATGTTCCTCAAACGTATATACATTTCACTGTTATATTTACAGAACAAACTGAATCACTAAATCTGCTGACGAGTCATTTATTTTTCTGTCTGTCCGAAACAAAAGACAAACCAACCCACCGTTGGTCACAAACTCCACCATGATGTCAGCGCTGCGGGTGTGTGACCTAACAAACGTCAGACTGCTGGCTCTGGCCCAGATGCTGAAAGCTGACTCAATCAGAGAGTCCACAGTGTTGCGCGGCAAATCCCTGGTGTACCTTCCAATGCTGCAATGGCAACATAAATAAGTTAACTTGCTATTTTATAAGACATTATACTCAATCTTTTTTCATCACACATTGACAACTGTTAGTTTTTGTTTAGGTACAATGAGAATCAAGCTAAGTGTTGCGATAATGACATACATGAAGAGACTGAAGTTGATGGAAGGAGCTGACAGGTTGTTGGACTCTCTTTTAGTCATTGGCAGCAGATGATTGGCTGTGTTAGCCCTTTTTGACGGTGGTTTTGGATGTTGCTTCGATATATTGATGGAGAGCTTTACTCAGTCTGTCATTATAACTTCTAAGGCCTCAATTACAGTCACTTGCAGATGCACAGAGCTGCAGACACTGCATATCCATAGTTGTTCTTATTAACGTCCTTTCTAGTCCACATACACAAATTGTGCTACATATATGCAACAAATCACTGCCTGTGCCCTCCATATATGTATGTGCACTAAATCAAATCAAAATGGTGACATCCATGCAAGATGTATAGCTTTTTCTCTGTTGTTTCCAGGTGCACATAGTTAAATAATTTCCTGCTATTATAATTATTAGTATTGTTAAAAATCTGTACCTCCATCCACACAGAGAGGATGAAGATCCTCCATATGTGTCAGCATGCAGACAATATGAACATAGCACCGTGCAAGCTTTAGTTGCACGGTGCTATAGGCTTTAGTTTTTCCTAATGATAATAATTTAAGATCTTAAGATGCATCAGCTTCACCGTGCTGTATGCTGCATTCATGGTGCAGAGAACCAAGACAGACAATGCTGAGGAGTGCTTTCTAGGTTGATAACTGATACCAAAGCCAGACAGTACTGCAAGTTCATACAGAAGCAATGTGCTATTTGACTGTCAGGGTTGTTTTAGTAGAAACCTCAGCATTGAGTGGTGTTTAATAGCACTTTTTTTTCCTTCTTAGAGGTTGTAAAATCTACACCTAGAAGAACAAAATGCAGAAAACCACATTAAAGCTCAACAAAAAATTGAATTTCACCATGTTCCTGTAACTACAGTAAGCACTGCTGCTACTCAGGACAAGTTACATAACGTTGCTTTGAGTTTCTTTTATTCTAAAGCCATGACAATAAACAGTTTTTCCTAAATTATACATTTGTTCTTTATGTAATCCAGCATTCTTGGCTCAAACAGAGCGAGCATGTAAATGGATAAGGACATGTCAGACAGTGTTACATAAGTTGTAATACCATGTATGGTCAACTTGGCACTCCAACAAGCCCACAGAGAATCTCAGAGGCAGGAATCCCAAACCTAACAACCAGTTAGTCATGATGATTTGTGACAGTTGCTGTTCTCTATTTCAGCCAAAGGTTTTATTGCCTGCTGGCTCAAAATGTTTCTCACATAGTGGCAGGGTTGGTATATTAGTGACAACCATGCTGTTTTATTTTTTTTTTTGCAGGTTCATTTTAGGTTACACAAACACATATCTTTCATTTAAATACTCTGTTCTAAATGTAAAATTAAACTGACAGCAGCTACATCAGTAAACAGGCGATCAGTACCTGTAGGTGATCACATTCTTATTCCACCGTGACCCCTGGCTGTGATTGTACTCCTCCACATCTGGAACGCCACATCGAGGGCTCCTCATCACCTCCACTGTCTCTGAGTCTAACATGCCCGTTGCATTGAGCCCAAAGAAAATTTGCATGTCTTTTACTTTAGAAGTGAAGGAGGGCCCGCTCCGCTTCATGCGCACCAAAGGATCTTTCCGCAGGTTGTAGTACTGCTGAAGATAGTCCTACGAGTGGGTGTAAGATGTCCACATTAGAGCCAGGTAGATTAATGAGCCCTTTACTGCTGTATTCATGCATCACACATCATCAATTAATATGAGTAACAAGAAAGCAACAGCCTCCATCTACAGTGATTGAACAATCATCACTTCCAATGACACTGTCTCTGTCTGCAGCACCACTCCATGCACAGCAACAAAACAATAACTCTGCAGATGTAGCGAGCAGCTTTCTACAAAGAACAATAATACAGAGATTTATGGATTTAGGGTGAAAAAAAGATGAGGAAACATTCTGATAGTGCCAAAAAGTCGGAGGGCTGTGCAGTTACTTACCTCCACCCCCCACCCACACAAAAACAAATAGAATAAAAACCTGGAATGATGGATCCTTGGAATTAAGTTTTCCACAGAGCTCAAAACGTCCATATTATTGCATATTGCAGAGATCTCACACGGTCCTCTCCACAGACATTTGCAAGGCAGCTCATGCAATTATGCACTTACTGTGGCCAGCTTGAAGTCAACCTGTGGTTCTGGTGAAGGAGTGATCTCGTCCTCCTCCGGAGTCACCGTGGGTGCCGTAAAACATGGACCGGACAAGAGGAAGACCAAGACACAGCAAGAGAGCAGCATGACATGCATTTCATAGACGTAACACTTCATGAATTGTAGTGGCCTACTTAAAAGTCATGGAGATGGAAGTTCTGGTTAATGAGAAAGCCTTTTAAATGGTTATTGTGACTCATGCCACTTGTAAATCTTCGGGGGAAGCCTCAGACAGTACTATGGAATTAGGGAGGGGTTTGTAGACAGCCAAAAAAAAGAAAGAAAAGAAAGAATGAAATGACATTTGAACAGTTTTTGTCATGTGACATGTTTGCACCAATCATGATTGACATGGATGAAATATTCAGTGTGTGGTTTCAAAACCTTACTCAGAAATGATGGGTGCTGATTCCCACATAATCCTGAATAAGCACTGAGCTACAACCTATGAATCATTCCCCAAGGTGAATTCATTATTGTCACTATGAATGTAAACATGTGGATCATTGAAAAACAAGACAGCTCAGATTAGACGACTTCCACAACTTCTGTTGGTAGAACCAACCAACTAAACTCAGATTGATGCAACACAGTGAGCTGGGTGGCGCTGCTCAATCCCACGCATTCTGCAAGGCTTCCAGAAATATCACCATCAAAGACCATTCTTGTCCCATTTTAGCAAATGCATGTAAGACGTTCTTAATAAGAGAGAGCTGCTGGAAAAGGAGGTGAAATTGCAGGGGTGGATTGAAGGCCTTTTTACAAAATAAAATAACGGCTAGCCTTTCAAGGGTGGTGCTGCTGTGAATTAAGGCTACAATTACTGTTGATTGGTCATTGTGGAGTGTTACAGGACCGACAGCATTTCTCTGCAGGGCAACTGCAACTTTTCCACTCTTTCTCAGAAAAACGAGAAAAAATGGTGGCGCTCTGGCTTTTATGGCCAAGTACAGACGAAGTAATGAAGTCATTTTAAGCACTAGTGATGACTAAGAAAGAAGTTTGGTGCTGCAAGGTTACAGGCTGGGGGAGACCGTTCTGACCACTGTGGTAGTTAAACACGTAGAAACATACTTGTTTTGCTCAAAGACAAAGTTTTACTCTCGGTGCCAGAGATGTGACGTATCACATAAAAAGTATATGATTTAAGCAAGCTTTATATGATAAGGTACCTGATATTTCACAGGACAGTCCACTCAGCACGCAGGAGGAGTCGGGGGCGCGCAAGTTTGTGCTTCAAGCGTGCGCTCTTCACCGTCTTGTGCACAATAGAATCCTGTTTGCGCGCGCCAGAAGGGATTTTGCTCTCATTGGGACTCATTCACAATCGTTTGACGCACAAATCCCGGACAGGGATCATTTAAATTCTCCTCAGATGAGGCTGAACTTGCAGCTTTGGCGCCCCCTAGTGGCAAAGGGGCCCTATGCATTTGCATGGTCCGCATATAGCAAGAAACGGCTCTGCACTGCAGTACACAAACTGGGACCTTACAATCCATAATTATGTGTGAAGACTCTGCAAATAGCAGTCATAAATCACTGGGATCATAACTTTCAAACAAGCTGGCAAAGAGTCTTATTAACGCAACCAGACATTTATTTTTCTTTTTATTTCTGTCAAACATGCTTCTTTATGCCACATTATTTTTTAATGTAGTTTGTATTTAGGTGGGTAGGGTCTTCATGTTTGTGTTCTGACTCAAAAAACAACTCAAAATGTGATTTGTATTTGTATAGAAATGCAGAAAATGTGATGAAAAAATGAAAGAGCTCCATTTATTCTCTCAGATCTCCTGCTGAGAGACTCTGCTGCCCTCCAGTGGTGTCCGGTTGGTGAATTTAACATTTCTGTGGTGGGCCTTTCTGAGTGTGCCTGACCTGACACCACAGCAGTCATTGTGGTTTGAATGTTATCATTTCCTTTGTGGACACATTTTGTTTATGCACTTTAATTTACAGCTTAAAATTTTGATTTATATAGAGGTTCTGCTAAAATGTTCATACATTCAATGGTGGATCATTTTGTACAAAGAAACTCTAATCATCAACCATTATGGTAACATTTCTTTTATATTGTTCTTTTTAAAAGCTTACAAATCTATCTGACTACATGAGCTCAAACGTTCCAGGAACACACACAAGTTATTAGTGTTCATCGCAGCTGTTGTGTCAGCTTTTCTCTGAGATTACGTCCTTACCGGCAATTTAAACTGCTGATAAGAAGACACAAACATCTATCTCTCAAAAATGAATGAAGCCACTTAGCCAAAGCAACCACAGCCAGATTATGGTTGTTGTAGTACAGAAAAACAGGTTAAATCACACACAAAAAAATCATAAGAATATAATGGGATTAAAAGATGTTTTTACAAAAGGTCCTTAAGTTTTTAAGTTAAGTCATGACTTTGGAGAGCCAAAGCAGATAAAGCAGGAAGATTGTAACCTTATGCACAGTGAGCTGAGCTGATTCTGATCCACAAGGATCTTTTTTACCTCAGGAAAATGTTTCCTCCACCAAACAAGGTTCAGAGTATTAAAAACTCAGGTTTCTGTCCAAGACCATCTGTAACTTTTTTAGATTCTGTTACTGGCAGTGCTGTTTATGCTAACCATCTGAAACAGAAATGTCATTCAGTGCACCGCAGTCTTTAGGTCAACATGATTTTCCACTCAAAGAAGGTCAAAACACAGATCTGTGTGTGTGTTTGTTGATGACCATTTTAAAATAACAACAAAAATCCCCCTGACGGCTGACTTCCCTTGGCATGAGTCATAAGGACACTGTCAACCACTACCTAAACAATGTTGCTATGCCAAAGATATTTGTCTCCATGAGATGTTGGTGTGTGTCTGTTGTTTCTGTCATTCATTGCACATGACATCACTAATGGAATTGACTACTTCAGTCTTACATTTGATCTGATCATGCATTTTCGTTGAGAGAAAGGTGTTGCCCTTTTTTGGCAATGCGGCAGTTTGACAGCGCCGCTCGGTCTACTCAGTAACAGCACTATGTTGATAATGACTGGAACTGTGACACTGTCATATTACTCTAATTTGCCATTGCCTTTTTGCCACTTGTGGGCTGTTTACAAACTGATCAGTGAAGGTTATATGAAGGATTTACAGCCACAATATTTTTGGTCATTTACCAGCTGGATTATTTCACTTATTGACGTAAAAGATTCCATTGTGGCTCCAGGACCAAATAATTATATGTCGTCTTGCAGACATTAGAGCAATAATAGACAGCATGTCTTCACCTGCCCAGAGGACCTACAGACACCTATACAGTTCTGTTCCTTATTGTTGTAAGGCCAAAGCATTTCTTTACAATTTCTGTGATTGTCTGCAATATATTCAGTAAAACTGGTATTTATAGAACATGGGATTATAGAATAAAATCTGTTCAGGTCCTGCAGGTTCCCTGGATTTAATTTAATCAAGTATATGAACCACAACTACGGTACTTCAAAATAAAAGTCTGTGCTCTTACTTGCAGCACTTTCAGCCACAGCAGTGTTTTAGCTAAATGCAAACACCACATGATGCAAAAGCTCATTAGCAAGCACAAAGCCAATTTTAGGTGGTTTAGAATCTATGTTGTCAGAATGTTCTGCGTGTGATCAAACTCTTCTCAGTTGCTTCTGTGTGTTCAGACTCTCTGCTGTGACCAGAACCCTCACAGGCAGCTGCTCAAAATTGCAAACAGAACAGCCCTTTGTGTGTTTAATTTGTCATTTAGGCTTTGTGTAATCCTGGTGATACTGAATCACATAAATGGCAACATGTGGAAAAAGCAATGTCAGGGACAGCTGATTTTAATTAGTACTGAACCAAACAGGAAATGAGTTTGCATTTTATTTCCCATTAAAGAGTACAGCTATGTTGAACAGAGTAAATGTAACCTCATGACATTTATGGGATTTCAACTTTACATTTATCATGTCTTTTGTTCTTTATTCTGATGTGTGCCTGTTAGTCATGTATCCTAAAACACATTCACCCTAAAATAAGACAGACTATCATGAGACCAGCAGCAGCAGCTTAAGAGAATTCCCCCAAATTCCCTGTTTTTTATAGAAATGTATTCATTTATCCTCTTTTAAAAGATGTAGGAGATAATACGTTATAATGTGATGTCCATATAATGTCCTCATTTAAAAGAAGAAAAAAAGGTTAGGGTACTATGTGCCAACAACGTTATCCTTTCTACTATTTTTATTTTTACTACTACACATTTTATACAGTTATCTGGGAAATGTTTTATCAGAGCATTTGTGTTGAGTTCAAATCTGTATCCTGAAACCACAGTCACTGCAGTTTCACAAATACAAGCACATTCTTGACAGACTCAAGGAGGAAGTGGCTAGGTGCTTTTACATGAATCACTGGGATCCTTTGAAAAAAAAAAGTACACCTAAAACACTATAAATACCGTTCAGAGCTTCTTGACATCAATGACTGGTTTGGACAACACAGAGACAACAATGATAGCTCTGCTGCTGCTGCTGCTGCTGGCGCTGGTCGCTCCCTCCTCTGGTCTACCTCTGCTGTCTAAGGACAAAGACAGCTGGCTTTTAGCAGAGGTAAGTTCTCTGAGTAAATTTGTATCTATTGTAAGCTGGCTGTCACAAACAGCGAAAGCATTTTTCACTAAGTAATTCTGTATTTTTTTTCTTGAACAGAAATACCTTCGTCACTTCTATGCCCTTCCAGCTGGTCTCCAAGGTACACAGAAGATGTCTGGAACCTTTCAGACCAAGATCAAGGAAATGCAGAAGTTTTTCAACCTCAAGGTGAATTTAAAATTTGTGGGAAAATTAATATTACTATATAATTATACTATTTTATGGGATGTGCCGAAGTGACATAGTGTCTTCTTTTTTGGAAGGTGACTGGAAATCTGGACGACAATACTTTGGAGGTGATGAAGCAAGCCAGATGTGGTGTGCCAGATATTGGGGAGTACAACCACTTCCCCCGACACCTAAAATGGAACAACAATACTGTCACATTCAGGTATGCGTTTAAACAATGCAGTCATATAGTATGAATGAGCACCAGTGTCATTTGTCCACTCAGTGTCTGTGTCTTTTTTCCCCTGGTGTTTCAGGATACTGAATTATACACCAGATCTGGCGAAGTCTGATGTAGATAGAGCCGTCCGCAATGCGCTGAATGTCTGGGCTGACGTCACCCCTCTGATCTTTAAGAAGCTGCACCAGGGCAATGCTGACATTATGATCAGCTTTGGATCAAAAGGTAAAAAAAAGCAATATATACCTTAAATATACTCTGTACAGATAGAGTAGCTACATGTATAGTTACAATTTAAATATATGGTGTGAAGCATTCTGTGTGAACTGTGAGTTCAGGGATTTACACTGGATCTGAGAAGAGTATTTACTACTTCATGCCTTTTATTCTAATAGAGCATGGAGACTACAATCCTTTTGATGGACCCAATGGTCTGCTGGCTCATGCCTACCCTCCTGGCCAAGGCATTGGAGGAGACACTCACTTTGATGAGGATGAACACTGGAGCAAAGATTCTTCTGGTAATTTTTATTTACAAATGTCACCCAAAATGTGCTCAAATAATAAATAACTATGATTTATGAATATCTTCTCCTTGCAGCTTACAACCTATATATTGTGGCGGCTCATGAGTTGGGCCACGCCCTTGGTATGTCACATTCCACGGATCCAGGTGCCCTGATGTACCCCGTTTACTCATACGCTACAGGCTACCCTCTGTCTGAGGATGACATTGAAGGCATTCAAGCGCTCTATGGTATGAGGCCACACAATCAGTGAAGTACCCCTAACCCTAAGTAACCCTAACCCTAATGCCAAATGTCAATCACAGGTCCCAACCCAAACCCAAGGAAAGTGAAGCCAAAGCCTGATGCACCAAACAAATGTGACCCTATGCTGAGTTTTGATGCTGTCACAGAGCTCAGAGGGGAAACCATCATTTTCAAAGACAGGTACAGTTAGACCCTGGGTGTGTAATATTCTTATTGTTATTTTCTAATCATTGCTTGGGCTATAGTTTGTCAACGTGCTGCCCATTGTTGCAGATTCTATTGGCGTATCCATCCTCAGATGCCAGAGCCTGAACAGACACTGATCAAGTCCACATGGCCCTCCATCCCCAACAAAGTAGATGCAGCTTACGAGAACCCAGAGAAGGACTTAGTCATCATATTTAGTGGTGAGTTTATGTCTGCTGTGAATTTGGGCTTTTGTCTCACTTTTGTAGATGTGCAGTTTTTTATTGGTGGACTTCATTTATCAATCTAATGTGTCTCATCAGGGATCCGCATGTGGGCTTTGAATGGGTATAACCTTGTGGATGGTTACCCAAAGTACATACACAAACTTGGTCTTCCTAAAACTATAAGGAAAATAGATGCAGCTGTGTACATCAAAGACACAGGGAAGACTCTACTCTTCACTGATGAAGACTATTGGAGGTATATGGACACATTTTTTGTTAACAACCTTTGTCAGTTTTACAATCTTCTTTAGGACCTTGCTTCATGGTTTTATGTATCTCAATGTTTCTTTCATGTGTCACCCACAGCTATGATGAAGCAACAAGCACAATGGACAGCGGCTACCCACGATCCATTGAGGATGACTTTCCTGGAATGGATGATGAGGTTGATGCTGCTGCTTATCACTATGGTATTCAAGAACTTTCAGCAAAGTATATAAGAAATTGAAGGTGTTTTTCTTCAGCTCTGTAACAGATATTCTACTCTTCTTCTCTTTTTCAGGATACTTGTATTTCTTCCATGAACATGTGCAGTATGAGTACAGTTACACCTCAAGGAAGGTCATTCGCATCCAGAGGACCAACTCCATTCTTAACTGCTGAGGAGACAGACTGCAGAAACACACAGTATATGACTATAGCTGGATATATGGCTCGCAACACATGGTGACAAATTATACACACATGTTTGAATGACACATGATAAGAATACACAGTTCAACATATGAGCAGGGAAATGGACAACAAATACAAATGATTATTTTCTCTAGTGCTGGACACAGAATGCTGGTAAATTCTTCGTCAGTTTATTTTCTCATATTATTTATTTTAAACCATGGCTGTAGCAGTGGTAAAATAAAGATGTGTTAAGGAAGTGATGATTTTTTTCAGCTTTTAATGTGTGGTGAGGTCATTGGGGGGAGAGATACATCTACACCCAAACTAAGTAAAACTGGGAACCCAACAACACCACCTGGGGGTGAAACCCAGGAATCAGGAGTTTGTGTGTCGGTGGGTCAGGACGACTGAAACTAAGAAATTAGTCAAATGGAAACTGGTGGGAATAAAAATACAATTTTTATTACAAGTTGTAAAATACCTGGGGAGGGAGGCCCTTTGGATCCCAAAAAACAGTAAATAAACAGTTTGGACTCTCCCTTAGTTTGTGACTTAATTTTGAGTCAGCCTGTTTATTTACTGCTTTTGGGATTTATTTGTTATATTGAAAATAATAACTTGCTCACAGCATTCCTGAGTCCAGCTTTTCTGTTAAATTTGTTTGTAGTGTGGGGCAGGGGTGGGACTAGACTAGTTAACTTGAAAGTGACAAGCTAAATGTTGTTTGGCGCCCAACTTAATTTTGATAGGTATCCTTTGGGCTCCCCCAACACAACTACACCCCTTTCAGTCCATCAGGTTTCTATTCATTTGAGCATTATGAGCCTATACAGTGACACTTTCCTAATATTGGCTGCACTGGTTCGCAAAGTTCCTGAAGTTCACTTAAGTTAACTCTCCCTCATCATGACAGGCAAACCCAGCTGAAAGTAATGCACACATACACTACACACTGTAGCTAAAGCTAAAACACTTTGTGTATATGAATAACTATAAAGACAAATTCTTCATTAATTTTGAAAATGTACATAAAACAGAAGGATTCAGATTTCACTCCTGCTCTTAACTGTGAGTTTTTGTGTATAATGTACAATAATTCTATGTAATGATGTCATAGGACTTGTTGCCTTGCAACTGCTTTGAAGTTTTAAAAAGTCACAGCAGCACAGTAACCATAGAATGTTGTTATGTTATGTTTTGAATATTGTTCATTTCCACAGCAAGTACACAGAGAGAGAAGCTGCTTTTTTAAGCTCCTGCAGAGATAAGAAAACCCAACAGATTGACAACCACAGAACAACTGAATTTGGTAAATACTAACAGATAGTTTAAACTCATTCAGACTAATGTAGTGATCTGACCTCTGTAACAACTGAATGATGCACTTTGATGGTACACACAGATATTCTTCCTAAGTGCTGCTGGTGGTTTTTAATATAATGTAACGTCTGTATCAGCAAAGGAACTGTACTACAGCTGTTAAATCAATGCAAGAGTACAGAAAGTAGGGATGTCCCGATCCGATCACGTGATCGGAAATCGGGCCCGAGTACGTGATTTCAGACTCGATCGGACATTACCTCCCGATCAGGACTCGGATATATATTTATTAGGGCTGTCAAAGTTAATGCCTTCTGTGCAGGGTGGCGCTGCGTCTTGTAGTGTAGGGGTATGACAGTTGCTTTTGGTGCGAGAGGTGCTGGGTTCGAGACCTCGATGAGCTGCTGCGTCTGTCAAATCTCCCGGTGTGACACACACACAGACACACACGGGGTTTGCTGCAATGAGCTATAATGCCTTTATAGAGAATCCTGAAAGTATCGGATCGGGACTCGGTATCGGCAGATACTCAAAATCAAATGACTCAGACTCGGACTTGAGGGACATCCCTAACAGAAAGGGTTCAATATTTGAGTATTATGGATAATCACTAAAAATAAAATAAAATATGGGATTATTATCATTGATACAGCATTTTGATTTGTAGCAGATTAAGATAAAATCAATGTTAACAGCATTTTATTTGAATAATAACACATCACACTGTCTATATATTTAACAGGCCATCACAGACAGAAGACCCTTTAGTGACCAGCCATCACTGACCACATCTGGTAAATACTAACAGACACTTTCAGCTCATTCAGACTCATTTGCTGATGTGACCTCTGTAACAGCTAAATAATACTCTTAAAACTGATGTACATGAATATTCTCCCTAAATGTTTCATGTAAATATATTCTTTGAGTATAATGTACAATTCTTAAACCATGTTGGAGTATTATTGATGCAGCATTTTCATTTGTAAGTTAAGGTGAAGCCACTTAATGATATTATTGTGGAATTATAATACATATTATAATTCCTCTTATCTTTTATTCTTTATTTTGTTCTATTTAACTCTTGCTCTGACTGTCGGTGTTGTATTGCTGCTGGTACCCAAATTTCCCTGAGGGACCTTCCCAAGGGGATTAATAAAGTATATTCTATTCTATTCTACATCAGCTGCAGCAATCAAACTTGCATTTTCTTCAGGAAAAGCCCTTTTCTAGTTGTTGAATTATAATACATTTCACTGTGTTCATTGATCCATAGTTTGAACATATGTAAAACCAAAATCAACCAAATTGTTTCAAATGTTACCAGCAAAGTTTAAAATGGACCTCTGGCCTATAGTGGAGCGCATGTTGCAGGAGATGGAGTGGGAGGAGGTTGTGTCCACTCTTGAAGCAGCGGTTCTGGATCTGCTTCAAAATGGTGCATCCGACCCCCCTCCTCCTCCTGTGCCTGCTGCACCGGACATCCACCTACAGCTGGACACTGGAGCCAGCCAGGGACAGGTAAGACACAAAGTGGAGGTCAGGGACAGAGACAAAAACACCTGACCCACACAAAAGTCTGAATATTGACCATTTAGTTATTTCCACATCAAAATAAGGCAGACTCTGAGTGTGTCATGTCTGCTCAATCTTCCCGGTCTCTCTGCAGTACCATCATGAGTCCCCTGCCCCCTCCTGCAGCAGCTCCACAGCAGCAGCAGCAGCTTCACCTGGGAACACAGTAAGACCCTCGATAAACACACTAATACATGTTGTTTGGTTGTTGGAAACAGCAGCATCAGACAAGAGGAAGGGCTGAGTATAAAAACACAAAGTACACAAGTTAGGAAGCAGACACAGCTGGACCTCATGAGGACGGAGTATGAAACACAAGAAACCTTCAAAATGAAACACTAAATACTACTAAACACCTTTTTGAAGTAACAGTAATCAGAACTGTCAGTAACACTGTGGACCATGTCTCCACCTGTCCCTGCTTCACATGCAGTAACCACACACAGTCTAATCACAGACCCACAGAGGCTGATCATGTGTAACAGTGAATCAGATTTACAGTTGAATACACACTCTCTGAGCCTCAGCGGGATCCTTATGACACTTTAGCAGACAGAGGACACCAACTTGTCTAATCACCTCCACATTTGTGTCCTCGGTTTCAACATCCAGTGGTGAAGCTGCCGGACAACGTCGTCCTTGTTTCTGTTTTTGAACCGTAAGTAAATCACACAAACAAAAGAATGATTAAACATGGCTGCTGCTGTCTAACATGGACATCTGTGTCTCTGTCTAAAGGAGCGGACAGTTGTCCTACTGGCCTGTTGTTGTGGAGCCTGCTCCTCCTCCTGCTCCTCCTCCTCCTCCACCTGCTGCTGCTCCTCCCCTCCCCACCACATCAAGGTAAGTTGCTGATGCTGCTTTTAGACAATATGTGACTGATCATGATGAAATCATCAATGATCAGGTGTTCAGGTCTGTGTGATCATTATTATAATCTCTGTCTTTGTATTGGGCTTTAATGCAGCTGAACAGCTTCCCAGAGATGAGTTTGAATTGTATTTAATGTCATAATGTAGCCTACTTGTGTCCTCACATGTGCACACAGTGGTATATTGTGTCCTCACTTTTGTTTTTCCTGTTGTGTCCCTGTAGAAGAAGAAAACATGAGGATGAATCAGCGTCACAGCCGCACATAAAAAAGCCAAGGAACGCCTTCATGCTCTTCCTCAATGAGCAGAGGCCCAAGGTCTCTGCTGAGAAGGGCATGAAGAGCAGTGCGGCTGTGAATGCAGCTGTGGGACAGATGGTAAGAAACACTCTGGATCAAGAGTTTGGTTGAACTGATGTCATCCACTGCATTTTGGAAGCTATTAGCCAGCACTGATCTGACACTACGAGCCTCAGAATGCTGACTGCAGTTCAATTAATGGCCACAGGCATCAATATTAACAAGGCTTTTCTGATTTTATGACACACACACAGCAGAAACACACATCACTGTGTACTACTGGCCTGCAGGTGTGTTTTAGTACATGTACTGACAGTCAGTTGTCGTCTGTCCACAGTGGAAGTCACTATCAAAGGAGGAGCAGGCGAAGTACTATGAGGAGGCCGAGGTAGAGCGGCGGCTCCACGCCCAGCTGTACCCCAACTGGTCGTCTGCAGACAACTATGTAAGCACACTCTGCTCACATACAACTACGACACAACTCCTCCACAGACAGTGAAAACAGAGTGTAATGTGTGTGATGTGTTTGATTTTAGGGCAAAAAGAGGAAAAGAGTCAGGAGTAGGACTCCAGCCACAACAAGTAAATATGCTGTTTGATGCAGGTGGACACACACAAAGTGTCACAGAGGACTGATCATGTTTGTGTTTGTGTTTCTACAGAGGACGGACTTCATTTCCCAAATTCCTTCGTTTTTCTGTAAATAGTTTTTTTTGCTTGTTCACAATTTTTTGTCTTGTAAATAGTTATTTTACATTTAATTTACAAAAACGTCTTCTTGTTCTGATTTTATATTGTATATAGTTTTATTTTAATTCTTTATTTCATTTTATAATAAATCTTGTTTATAAATTGACAAATCCTCTTTATTTGCTGATACATCACACTTATATAGGGAAGCCATTTTTTACAACAGAAAAAATATTGTAACCATAAAGCAGACAGCCAACGAGAACTTTGTTTAATTTTTATTTTCATTAACTAGATTGAAATATTACATCTTATCTTACAATGCAGTCCATGTGTGTAATGATATACAATAATACTAGCTTCAAATGTCATAGCACTGTAAAAAATACAGACATATTCTGTTGTTAAGAATGCTGAGGAGTTTCCTCAGTATCCTCCTCTCCGTCACCTCCACCTCAGACTCCAGCTCCACTCCTAGTACCGAGCCAGCCTTCCTAATGAGCTTGTTGAGTCTGTTGGTGTCAGCCGTCTTCATCCTGCTGCCCCAGCACACTACAGCGTAGAAGATGGCACTGAAGACCACCGAGTGGTAAAACATCTGCAGCGTGGTCTGGCAGACATTAAAGGACCTGAGTCTCCTTAGGAGATACAGGCGACTCTGTCCCTTCTTGTATATTGCCTCATAAGCTCTGTTTGAACAAATCAGCAGGTTTTCAGGTCTGCATGGACACACAAAGTTGACTGTCAGTCACTTCACCATGTGGTCATACACTGGATATATATCTGATGACATGAAGCATCAAGATAAGCAAATTTTACAGATGTTACAAAATCTGAAATAAACAATGGCTTCTGTAAACCATAAGACAAAAAGGTGGCTATTACTGCAGGAGTGCCTCTCATGAGTTATCACCATTGCATTTGAATGTAACCGTAAAAGTGAAGCCACACTTTTGGGTAATGGCAGGTGTGTATCCTAATAATAATAATAATCATCATCATCATTTGTGCTGCATGTAATCAAACAGTTCTTCATATCACACAGCTCTTTTTGGGCTCTACTACCACATTTTAACAGTGAGACACAGATAAATTGATCTCCTCCTGATCAGAGGAGCAGTGAAGTCAAGCCTTAAAATGCACGGCAGCTATTAGGTTAACTTGTTATGGAGACATGTCCAGGGATCAACAGGTGAGACAGGTGAAAGTGCACGGCTGATCTGTTTGAACGGCACAGTGCTACAATAGTATAAAAAAGCATTCAAACACGGAGCAAACAGAAAGTTAGCAAACTGTAAACATATGATGTGTCAGTGGGCGGGTGTTTATCTGTTCACACATTAGGAGTCGTAAGACAAATGGCTAGCTTTATAACCGTTAGCCTTACCTTGTAAACTGATAAACAATAATCGCTGCAGAGAGAGAGGCTGGTGAACATGGAGAATCTGCCTGTCAACAACAACAGTGGTCAGTCATACGGTTATGCACTGTATGAAACCACTATCACCAGTGGAGGAGCCCTGAACTCCAGGAATAACATCAGAGACAGCACACTGGTGAGTGCCCACAGACACACACACACTGTACAAGCACCATGAATAAATAAATAAATAATAAATAAATAAAGCATTTCCAGTTCACCTACCAGCCCCGCCTAGGAGTTGAGGACGCTGTCATCTTCCTGCTGAACAGAGTCTACACCCACCTGGATAAGCTGGCAAGCACTGTAAGAATCACTTTTTTTGTGTTTTGTGCTTTTGACACCATCAGGCCGGCCCCGCTGGCTGAGAAGCTGACAGCGATGCAGGTGGATGCCCCACTGCTGTCCTGGATGGTGGACGATCTGACTGGCAGACCACAGTATGTACGCCTACAGAGCTGTATGTCAGACAGACTGATCAGCAACACCTGGGTTCCACAGGGGACCGTCCTCTCTCCCTTCCTCTTCACTCTACACCACAGACTTCAACTACTGCACAGAGACCTGCCACCTCCAGAAATTCTCTGATGACTCTGCAGTGGTTGGATGTATCACTGGTAGTGATGAGAGGGAGTACAGATCCATGGTAGATAGCTTTGTCACCTGGAGCGAGAGCAACCACCTACTGCTAGATGTGACAAAGACAAAAGAACTAGTGGTGGATCTGAGGAGGACAAAGGCTCCAGTGACCCCTAGCAGCATCAAAGGGGTCAGTGTTCAGATGGTGGAGGAGTACAAATACCTGGGAATGTACTTGGACCACAACCTGGACTGGAGGAAAAACGTGGACACTGTTTACAGGAAGGGCCAGAGTCGCCTCTACTTTCTGAGGCAGCTTCAACATCTGCAGGACGATGCTGAGGATGTTTTATGAGTCTGTGGTGGCCAGTGCCATCATGTATGCTGTTGTCTGCTGGGGCAGCAGTCTGAAGGTGAGGGACAGAAACAGACTAAACAGAATCATCAGGAAGGTGGCCATGTTGTGGGAGAGGACCTGGACTCTCTGACAGAGGTGTGTCAGAGGAGGATGTTGTCCAAAATAAAGACTATACTGGACTGTCCCTCTCACCCACTCCACACTGTGCTGACCAGCTACAGGAGCTCGTTCAGCAACAGACTCCGACTCCCGCGATGCACCACTGAGAGACACAGGAAGTCATTCCTGCCTGTCTCAATCAAACTACTGAACTCTGAACAGTCACTCAGACACTGTAGATTCATACTGGTACATCCATTCTCTACCTCCTACACCGTGTTCAAGCACATCTGGACAAAGGGAGGGGCACAGTGAGGATTTTTTTTCTGGACTTCTCAAGTGCCTTCCACACCATCCAGCCCCTGCTGCTACTGGACAAACTGAGGGAGATGTCAGTGGACCACTACTTGGTGTCCTGGATTGCTGACTACCTCACGGACAGACTACGTCAGGCTAAAGGACACCACATCAGACACTGTAATCAGCAGCACCAGAGCTCCCCAGGGGACAGTGCTGGCCCCTCTCCTCTTCACCCTTTACACCTCAGACTTCTGCTACAACTCAGAACTGTGTCACATCCAGAAGTTTGCAGATGAAACAGCCATCGTGGGGTGTATCAGGGATGATGGAGAGGATGAGTACAGAAGTGTAGTCAGCAACTTTGTCACCTGGAGTCAGGTGAACCATCTCCAGCTTAACGTCTCAAAGACTAAGGAGCTAGTCATCGACTTCAGGAAGTCCAGCCCACAGCCACGTCCAGTGACCATCAGGGACGACGAGGTGGAGATTGTAGGCAACTACAAGTACCTCAGGGGAGAAGGAGGGAGGGAAGAACACACATGCAATAATACATCTGTACCATCTATGCTGCTGTGCAATGTTTGTTTACATTTACTGCACTATATCACATGACCATCTATGCTGCTTTACAATTTTTGTACATAATTCCTTTACATTTACTGCACTATATCACATGACCATCTATGCTGGTGTGCAATGTTTGTAAATAATTCCTCTTATCTTTTATTTTTTACTGCACTATATTCTATTTTATTCTATTTTATTCTATTTAACTCTTGCTCTGACTGTCGGTGTTGTATTGCTGCTGTTACCCAAATTTCCCTAAGGGACCTTCCCAAAGGGATTAATAAAGTCTACTCTGTTCTATTCTATTCTATTCTATGTCATGCTCTTCACTATGTAAAGGATTATACAGTAGTAAATATGTTCTTCTTTAGATACAACTCAGGGATTTAAATGCTATCTAGGTATTTAGATATTTATTATATATTTCTATTTCATATTTCACTACTCTGATATTATATATATAATATTTTGTGTTTTCTTAAGTCTAGGAATTAAAGTTAAGCTGTTGCCTATAGGCCACATCTTTAGTGATATCTATGCCTAAGTATTTAACAGTTTTCCTAACTTGGATGTTACATATGTTTTCGCAATCTGTATCATAAAGACATAAGATTTCACATTTATTAATATTAGGATGTAAACGTGAAGCTTTAGAGAAATCCTTAATTAATTGGTTCAATCTGATGTTTATCTTTCAAAAGTAGAGCTGTATCATTATCAATATCAAGTAGAGCAGTTGTATGATTTTAAGTTCCTTATGAAATATGGTTAAACCTTTTATATCATCATTATTTAAGATTTGGAGAGAGAGGAGTTCTACTGCAATCAAAAACAGAAATGGTGAGATTGGGCATCCTTGACGGACTGAGCAACTTATTGGAAATCTTTTTGAGGTGTTAGGGTATATTAATAAATTACTATTTATGTCTTTGTATAACATTATAACTACTGAGATAAAGTTTTCTCCAAATCTCATTAATTTTAATGTTTTAAAAATAAAGGGGTGTTCTATGTGTCATAGCTTTGTAGAAATCAAGAAAAACAATAACTGCTTCAGATTCCACGTTCAGAGTAGTCAAGCAAATCTAAGATTAGTCTAATATTGTTACTAATGTGTAGTTTGTACATAAAACCAGTTTGGCATTCATTTATAATATCTCCAAGACTAGATTTTAGTCGCCTGGAGTAAACAAATGCAAATATTTTATAGTCTACATTTAAAAGTGTGATGGGTAATTTCCTGAAGAAGATTGCAAGTTTGATTGCTGCTTAAAGCATTGCTTTTAACGCTGATGTGAAGGATTGCTCTGAATTGCTGGAGAATCAGCAATCTGAATTTAATTTGCTGAAACACAGTTAAGAATTTGAAAAGATGAAGCTCTTATTTTGAAAAGTAGAAAATCTTAATATCATGAAGATATGAAAGAGACACTGCTGAAGACAAGAACAGTAAAGTCATGACCTTAAAGAATAGCCTGTGAATATACCATATGAAAGGTCAGAGGCTGGAATAATACCATAGGCTTATAAGAAGCTCAGGTTGTGTGATTTGAATGTGGAAAAGTAGTATACAGCTGAAGGATGATCAATATGACACATATAATGTGTCATATTCACTATTGTTCTTCAAGAACAATAGTTTGATTGCCTAGCAACAATCAAACTAAAAAAAGAGGGTGAGGTAGCAACGGCAATCAAACGTATAAGACATCACACTGTCTATATATTTAACAGGCCATTACAGACAGAAGACCCTTTGGTGAACAGCCATCACTGACCACATCTGGTAAATACTAACAGAGACACTTTCAATTCATTATTGATGCAGCATTTTCATTTGTAGGTGAAGCCACTTAATGATATTATTAGTTTGATTGCTGCTAGGATATCAAACTCTTGTTCTTCACCCTCTTTCTTCTTCTTCTTTCTTATTCTTCTGTATGTTTTTTGGTGCAGCGTATCTTCAGCATACATTGACCGATTTCAGCCATTCAACTATCAAAATGTTTATCTCACTCTCACACTCTCAACTTCAAGTTTTAAAAAAAGTTGTTCAAATATTAAGCAACACAAACCTTCAAACTTCAAATTTGTTCAAATATGTTTCATTTTCAAAATATTAATGAGAATTCAAAAGCCATTTAACATTGAAGTCTATGAGAGAACTTTTCAATGAGGGTCATCTGCCAAATGTATCCCTTCCTACAAATTTCAAGCTACAGACTCCATTTTAGTCTTGAAATGCTCACGAGATGCTGCTCTATCTGAAGGCTTCGGGTTGGACAAAAAAAGAAATTGTTCAGAGGGTGCAACCCCCATTAAAATATGTGGGATCTGCCCTGAGAAGAGTATAAGAAGAATCACACAGGTGTCTTAATTAGGGCTTAATTAGGCAGGCAGGGCTGTTACCAGGGTGACAGGCTGACACAAGAAGCAGCATATTTAGTTTGATTGTTGCTAGGAAACAATCAAACTCTTGTTTGTTCTTCTCTTCTTTCATCTTTTTAAACTTCCATGCGTTTTTTTGGCGCAGCGTATCTTCAGCATACATTGACCGATTTCAGCCATTCAACGATCAAAATGTTCATCTCACAGGACATTCTGTCTTTTTCAAAACGTTTTTCAAATATTAAGCAATTTCTGCATCATTTCTAACATGGGAGTCTATGGAGGAGCCTTCAAAACCACCTTCAACTTTGACATGTAACTAGTTCCACATGCTTTCAGCTACACAAACCGTTCAGACATCATTCTGTTCAGCTCTTCGAGGGCTATTGAACTTGTATTCGGATTTGTTCAAATATGTTTCGTTTTCAAAATAGTAATAAAAATTCAAAAGCCATTTAACATTGAAGTCTATTACCCCGTTCACACTGGGAAAAAAAATGTGGCTTAAGCAGGATTTGGCCGCATCCTGATCAATCCAGATGTGTGAACACCTCGAATCCGGCTGTAGTTTGATTTGTAGTTTGTAGTTTGATTTCAATCCGGCTAGCTGGATTGGCTCAAATGTGGCTCAGGTGTGAACGCAAATGTGGCGAGCGAATCCGGCTAGCGACATGCTACTTCCGGTTAGCGACACACTACTTCCTGTTAGCGACATGCTACTTCCGGTTAGCGATGTGCTACTTCCGGTTCACGGGGCGCGACACGGGACAAAAAAACGCATGCGCACACGGTCCTACCGCGGTGTGAACAGACTCTGTATATTACGAGGCACCACCTAGTGGTTTGGAGGACAGCAAACACGCTGGATGAAGCCGGATTGAGGACTTTAACCATGCTTCCCTGGACCCCACCTTGACCTCCTTCTACCAGGCTGTAGACTGTCCCACAAGGCAGAACAGAACAATAGACCTGCTGTATGCCAACGTGAAGGATGCCTACAGAGCCACCCCCCACTTGGAAAGTCTGACCATAATCTGGTCTACCTGCAGCCACAGTACACCCCCCTGGTCAAAAGGATGTCTAAAACCACTCGTTCAATCAGGAAGTGGTCACCTGAGGCAGAGGATGCCCTGAGGGACTGCTTTGTCACCACTGACGGGGATGTACTGCTGAAAACACACAGCGAGGACATAGAGGAGCAGACTCACTGTCTGACAGACTACCTTAACTTCTGCCTGGACATAGTCTCCCCAAACAACTCTGTCCGCTGTTACCCAAATAAAACTTGGGTAACACAAGATGTTAAAGCTGCCCTCAACAGGAAGAAGGTGGCCGTCTCTGTGGTCGGCATGAAGCTGGACTCCCTGGTCACTGTGGCAGAGAGGAGAACACTAAGAAAACTTCTGGAAGATGCCAGTCATCCTCTGCACACTGTCATCAGTGCTTAGAGGAGCCTGAACAGTCACAGGCTGCTCCTCCCCAACAGCAGGACCAACAGACTCAGGCCCCGTTCACACTGGAGAAAGTCATTCCAGCTAGAGTAGGATTGAGCCCAGACAGCCTTTAAGCTGGATGCGTTCAGACCTATTTTCAAATCTGGCTAGCACACAGTTGGGTCCGCACTCAATCCGGCTTCATCCAGCGTGTTTGCTGTTCTCCAAACCACTAGGTGGCGCCTCGTAATATGGCTAATAATGTGGCAAGCAGGATTCGCTAGCCACATTTGCGTTCACACCTGAGCCACATTTGAGCCAATCCTGCTAGATCCACCTCTCGAGGGT
Organism: Parambassis ranga; assembly: GCF_900634625.1. Taxonomy (NCBI): domain Eukaryota; kingdom Metazoa; phylum Chordata; class Actinopteri; family Ambassidae; genus Parambassis; species Parambassis ranga. The sequence goes on along the minus strand of NC_041033.1, from coordinate 9,739,934 downwards.
GGAAGGGTGAAATCAAACTGGATTCAGCTGGATTGGAGGTGTTCACACTAGGAAAAAAACACATCTGGATTGATCTGGATGCGGCCAAATCCTGCTTAAGCCACATTTTGTGTGAACGGGGCCTCAGAGACTCCTTTGTCCCCTGATCCATCAAACTTTACAACTCTGCTTTTGGCAGGAGGGGGAGAAGGAGGGAGGAGTGCAGCCCACCTGATACATCACACATGCAATAATTTATATGTTCAAAATCCATCTGTACCATTTATGCTGCTGTGCAAAGTTTGTACATAATTCCTTTACATTTACTGCACTATATCACATTACCATTTATGCTACTGTGTAATGTTTGTACATAATTCCTCTTATCTTTTATTCTTTATTTTGTTCTATTTAACTCTTGCTCTGACTGTCGGTGTTGTATTGCTGCTGGTACCCAAATTTCCCTGAGGGACCTTCCCAAGGGGATTAATAAAGTATATTCTATTCTATTCTACATCAGCTGCAGCAATCAAACTTGCATTTTCTTCAGGAAAAGCCCTTTTCTAGTTGTTGAATTATAATACATTTCACTGTGTTCATTGATCCATAGTTTGAACATATGTAAAACCAAAATCAACCAAATTGTTTCAAATGTTCCCTGCACAGTTTAAAATGGACCTCTGGCCTATAGTGGAGCACATGGTGCAGGAGATGGAGTGGGAGGAGGTTGTGTCCACTCTTGAAGCAGCGGTTCTGGATCTGCTTCAAAATGGTGCATCCGACCCCCCTCCTCCTCCTGTGCCTGCTGCACCGGACATCCACCTACAGCTGGACACTGGAGCCAGCCAGGGACAGGTAAGACACAAAGTGGAGGTCAGGGACAGAGACAAAAACACCTGACCCACAAAAAAATCTGAATTTTGACCATTTAGTTATTTCCACATCAAAATAAGGCAGACTCTGAGTGTGTTATGTCTGCTCAATCTTCCCGGTCTCTCTGCAGTACCATCATGAGTCCCCTGCCCCCTCCTGCAGCAGCTCCACAGCAGCAGCAGCAGCTTCACCTGGGAACACAGTAAGACCCTCGATAAACACACTAATACATGTTGTTTGGTTGTTGGAAACAGCAGCATCAGACAAGAGGAAGGGCTGAGTATAAAAACACAAAGTACACAAGTTAGGAAGCAGACACAGCTGGACCTCATGAGGACGGAGTAAGAAACACAAGAAACCTTCAAAATGAAACACTACATACTACTAAAACCTTTTTGAAGTAACAGTAATCAGAAGTGTCAGTAACACTGTGGACCATGTCTCCACCTGTCCCTGCTTCAGATGCAGTAACCACACACAGTCTAATCACAGACCCACAGAGGCTGATCATGTGTAACAGTGAATCAGATTTACAGTTGAATACACACTCTCTGAGCCTCAGCGGGATCCTTATGACACTTTAGCAGACAGAGGACACCAACTTGTCTAATCACCTCCACATTTGTGTCCTCAGTTTCAACATCCAGTGGTGGAGGTGCCGGACAACCTCATCCTGGTTTCTGTTATTGAACCGTAAGTAAATCACGCAAACACTTTTATTCAGACAAGCTTTTAGATGACTGGGTTTTATTGTGTTGTTTTTATTTCATTTTAATATGGTAGTTTGGTTTTAACTGCATTTTGTAAAGCACTTTGTGATCCTATCTGTGAAAGGTGCTGTATAAATAAAGTTTACTTACTTACAAACAAAGGTATGATTAAACATGGCTTCTGCTGTCTAACATGGACATCTGTGTCTCTGTCTAAAGGAGCGGAGAGTTGTCCTACTGGCCTGTTGTTGTGGAGCCTGCTCCTCCTCCTCCTCCTCCTCCTCCTCCTCCTCCTCCTGCTCCTCCTCCTTCTGCTGCTCCTCCCCTCCCCACCACATCAAGGTAAGTTGCTGATGCTGCTTTTAGACGATATGTGACTAATCATGATGAAATCATCAATGATCAGGTGTTCAGGTCTGTGTGATCATTAATATAATCTCTGTCTGTGTATTGGGCTTTAATGCAGCTCAACAGCTTCCCAGAGATGAATTTGAATTGTATTTTATTTAATGTCATAATGTAGCCTACTTGTGTCCTAACATGTGTACACAGTGGTATATTGTGTCCTTACTTTTGTTTTTCCTGTTTTGTCCCTGTAGAAAAAGAAAACATGAAGACGAATCGGCATCATAGCCGCACATCAAAAACGCTGCTGAAAAGGACATGAAGATAGAGATAGAGAGTGTGTGTACTGTATTGTGGGCGCAGGTGTACTGTAGGAGCCATATATTGTGATCATGTATTATTGAGTTGTTTGTCTATTTGTTAGGTCTGGTTGTCATGGTGATGGGAAATGTTTGTGTCACGAAGGTAATGACAGCTGGAATTTATAAAACGGGCATTCACTCACCTGCACGTGGGTCAAGTCAGAATTCTGAATTCTGAAAGTCAGAATAAATTTTTTTCTGTCATGACAATTTTTGTATTTTTAGTGGCTCTAATCCTCTTCCATATCGTTGTCACAAGAACGAAATTTAAAGTGCTCCCCAGTCAGTGTATCATTCATTCAGTTGATGTAAAAATATATATATAATTTAGGTCTAATTTGCTAAAAACAATAAATAAATGATTAAACTAATAAAACAATAAGAATAGACATAGTTAGATAAAATACATAAAAGAACATCATACACACCCAGTCATAGCCTAAAAAAACATGCATACGCTGTCTGTAACGTCTGCCAGAAGGCAACAGTTCGCTGAATCATTTGTGTGGATTAACTCACCTGATTTTCTCTTCAGGAGACCTCCTGCCCGGTGAGAACCAGCAACCCATCCTACCTCCTGCACCTGCACCTATGAGCGTTTTTCCTCCTCTGTGGACAATTTTCGTTATCTTTGATTTTTTGTAATAAAGACACTTACCTTGAGATCTGCGTTTGGATCCCCTCCTTTCTACGCCTCCAATCACATGGACGGGCATTACCTGAAGACGAGCTGCGGTCTGTGACTTCGGCCATCATGCACGTACCTCTCTGGTGCGTGCAGAGCAGGAAGAGAGTGACAACCAGCCAATACCCCGCACAGGGTCGTCCCGGAGGATTGGCTGATGTTTTTAGCATTTTATAGCTTCCACAGATGATTCATATTCTTCATTTTAATGCGAAACTGCCTAACTAATTGGTTGCTATTGGATTGTGAAGAGAAGATACACTAATTTAACAAAAAGTGCATCAGAATGAAATCTCCTACCCTACCTTTAAATGTTTATAGTCCTGTATACATTCCTGTGGTGTTTTTCTATTGTATTTCTGCTGCCAATCTCAAAAGCTGCTGTCTGATTGGTTAATTTAGATCGGGGGCTTGTTTAACACGAGAATAAGAAGAAGGGAGCCAGCAGGTGAAAAAACTGAGAAACTATACAGACTGCAAAAAGTGAGTCAGTGATTACTGTGTCTTGAGCAAACATGAATAAAGCATTTGAAATAATAATCCTGTGACTGACAATGTTCTCCAGGTTTTTGTGGACAGACAGGATGTTGGTAGTTTGGACTACAAGACTCATGAGCTTGCACTTCCTGATAGCAAGGTACGGACAGTTTTTACATGTTTTTGTTCTGTGATCTTTTCATGTAAGCTGCTTGTATCATGATGGATGCTCTTCCCCTGATGATTTTCTGAGTGTGGTACTCATGTTTTGTGCATCAAAGGAAGACAGGATGTTGAGCTTACTTGGGGGGAACTGTGCAAGAGTGGTATTCTACCTTTTATTGCCATGTGCTGTGCTGTTTAGTTCAGTCCTCTGAATCTTTGACGGTCCCATTGTGAACTGCTTATGTGTGTTTGACTTTCGTTTGAACATTTTTCATTGTGGCATCACTTTGACTGTAACTCCTTCCTGGGCCATTCAGAGATGCAGGTGTCTGTGAACAGAGTCTGTGTTGCCTGTCCTGATGATTTGTTATTACACCCCTCTGAGAGGATTTACCATCTTCTCTTTTGACATGAAGCCAGGCTTTATAAAAAGGTTTGTTGCATGAATTCAGTCCTCCATCTTGTCAAAACTCTAACATGTCTAGACAAAGAGTCTGTTCAAGATGAGGAGCTGATAGGTAATTTTATTTATTTATCATGTGAATATAGGATGTTGATCTTTAGATATTCATGCACCTATTATTGGCTAAAACATTTTGGTTTTCAGTAGTAATCAGTGATCAGAAATCACTAGTAATCAGCACGATTTAAATTAAATTGTAGCTGTCCTGTTTTAGATTAACACATTCAGGGCAGTGGAAGACTGACATCGAGTCAGCCGCCGTCCCAGGATTCATCCAGGCTAGACTCATTGTGGAGGGACCTCCCAGAGACACTTTCATCAGACTTCCAGTGAGTCCAAGTGCTAGTTATGCATTTAAATTCAGGGTCATTGATTATAGTTTAAAACAGACATTTCACACAGTCACTTGAATGATGATAACACTGCATTTCTCTGTAGGGTTGGGGCAAAGGAGTTGTATTCATCAATGGGCAGAATCTTGGACGTTATTGGCACATTGGTCCCCAGCACTTCCTGTATCTCCCAGCACCTTGGCTTAGAGGTACAGAGCACTCAGAAACTGTAAAGAGATCAACATGATCTGCTTTCTTGAACTATTTTAAATAATCTGTGACATGTAGGTATATATGTAGTTTTCCTTCACTCTTTCAGATAATTTTTTTTTTGTCTCAAAGCAATTCACAGAGACCCAGAGCCTGATCCCCCTAAAAAGCCACAGTGTCAGGATAAACACCCTTTTAACAGGAAGAAACCTTGAGCAGGATCCGGCTCGTAAGGAGAACCTTGAAGGAGAGGAGAAGACGAGGGAAACAGGACAGAGAGGATGAAGGAGAGACAGAGGAACAAATATGCACAAACATTACAGAGGACAAACATGACACGTTGCAAAATGGATAATATGATGATAATTAATATAAATAAGAAATTCCCCATTGTCTATATTTTTTTAATTAAACTAATATAAGGCATGTAAACTAGAGCGCTACAATTTTACTGGATCAAACATATGTCCTTGCTTATTCAGACAAAACTAAATATTTCACTGTACTAAAACAGGACTGCATATTTTATACATAAATATAATTCTTTGTTATCAATGATAGTGCTTTCAGATTTTAATAAGCATAAAAGGTTGTAATGTGTACACACTTTGGGCAACTAGTGACTTTGATACCTGTGTGATGGTCCAGGCTGTGGGTCAGTGAAGAGAGGCTGAATGGATGATAAATATGGATGAAAAATAATCACTGCCACATTTTGCCCTGTATTTACCTCATAAAACCAGCTGACAGTGAGCAGTCTTCTTACTTTAGTTTACCGTTAATCAGCCTGATGGACGGACTTATTTATGGACTTAACTTGTTAGCTAACCGACCAGCCAGAGCAGTGCATCAGGAATGGACATTATAAAAACACAGCGCGCAGCATCAAACTCTCAGTCCAGCATCAGACTACAGTCCTCTGTCTCTCTGCCTGCAGCTCTGCTGTCTGTCCGGTTTGGCCCCAAAACTTCTGTGTTGTTTAATGATCTTAACGATCGATCATTCACGCTGCAATACACAAACATTGACGCACGCTATCAGGACGGAGTGAGACCTCCCTCCTTCACTCCCTGTCCTTCCGGTTGGAGACCCAGAGGTGAGCTGTCCCGCGCGCCCCCTCCCCTCCTCTCACAGCTTCTCAGCATCAGGGCGCCTACAGCTGCAGGGGGCGCTAATTTGCCAATTCTGCACACAGTGATCTACAATATACATAAAAACCGCCGCGCAGATGATATTTTTCCAACTGCTCGTGCCGCACCGGGCGACCGCGCGGTCTGCCCGTGCCCAAAACCGCCACTGTGAACGAAGCAGGATTTATTGCCAGTTTCTATTCATTTGAGCATGATGAGTCTATACAGTGACACTTTCCTAATATTGGCTGCACTGGTTTGCAAAGTCCCTGAAGTTCACTGCTTGTACAAAGTTAACTCTCCCTCATCATGACAGGCAAACCCAGCTGAAAGTAATGCACACATACACTACACACTGTAGCTAAAGCTAAAACACTTTGTGTATATGAATAACTATAAAGACAAATTCTTCATTAATTTTGAAAATGTACATAAAACAGAAGGATTCAGATTTCACTCCTGCTCTTAACTGTGAGTTTTTGTGTATAATGTACAATAATTCTATGTAATGATGTCATAGGACTTGTTGCCTTGCAACTGCTTTGAAGTTGTAAAAAGTCACAGCAGCATAGCAACCATAGAATGTTATGTTGTTATGTTTTGAATATTGTTCATTTCCACAGTGAGTACACAGAGAGAGAAGCTGCTTTTTTTGAGCTCCTGCAGAAATAAGAAAACCCAACAGATTGACAACAACAGAACAACTGAATTTGGTAAATACTAACAGATAGTTTAAACTCATTTAGACTAATGTAGTGATCTGACCTCTGTAACAACTGAATGATGCACTTTGATGGTACACACAGATATTCTTCCTAAGTGCTGCTGGTGGTTTTTAATATAATGTAACGTCTGTATCAGCAAAGGAACTTGTACTACAGCTGTTAAATCAATGCAAGAGTACAGAAAGGGTTCAATATTTGAGTATTGTGGATAATCACTGACAAGGTGGAAGACAATTGATGCAGCATTTTCATTCGTAAGTTAAGGTGAAGCCACTTAATGATATTATTGTTGAATTATAATACATTTCATACATACATTTTATTGATCCATAGTTTGAACATATGTAAAACCAAAATCAACCAAATTGTTTCAAATGTTACCAGCACAGTTTAAAATGGACCTCTGGCCTATAGTGGAGCGCATGGTGCAGGAGATGGAGTGGGAGGAGGTTGTGTCCACTCTTGAAACAGTGGTTCACAATCTGCTTCAAGATGGTGCATCCGACCCCCCTCCTCCTCCTGTGCCTGCTGCACCGGACATCCACCTACAGCTGGACACCAGAGCCAGCCAGGGACAGGTAAGACACAAAGCGGAGGTCAGGGACAGAGACAAAAACACCTGACCCACACAAAAGTCTGAATTTTGACCATTCAGTTATTTCCACATCAAAATAGGGCAGACTCTGAGTGTGTTATGTCTGGTCAATCTTCCCTGTCTCTCTGCAGTACCATCATGAGTCCCCTGCCCCCTCCTGCAGCAGCTCCACAGCAGCAGCTGAAGCTTCACCTGGGAACACAGTAAGACACTCGATAAACACACTAATACATGTTGTTTGGTTGTTGGAAACAGCAGCATCAGACAAGAGGAAGGGCTGAGTATAAAAACACAAAGTACACAAGTTAGGAAGCAGACACAGCTGGACCTCATGAGGACGGAGTAAGAAACACAAGAAGCCTTCAAAATGAAACACTACATACTACTAAAACCTTTTTGAAGTAACAGTAATCAGAAGTGTCAGTAACACTGTGGACCATGTCTCCACCTGTCCCTGCTTCAGAGGCAGTAACCACACACAGTCTAATCACAGACCCACAGAGGCTGATCATGTGTAACAGTGAATCAGATTTACAGTTGAATACACACTCTCTGAGCCTCAGCGGGATCCTTATGACACTTTAGCAGACAGAGGACACCAACTTGTCTAATCACCTCCACATTTGTGTCCTCGGTTTCAACATCCAGTGGTGAAGCTGCCGGACAACGTCGTCCTGGTTTCTGTTATTGAACCGTAAGTAAATCACACAAACAAAAGAATGATTAAACATGGCTGCTGCTGTCTAACATGGACATCTGTGTCTCTGTCTAAAGGAGCGGACAGTTGTCCTACTGGCCTGTTGTTGTGGAGCCTCCTCCTCCTCTTCCTCCTCCTGCTGCTGCTCCTCCTCCTCCTCCTCCTGCTGCTCCTCCCCCCCCTCCTCCTCCTTCTGTTGCTCCTCCCCTCCCCACCACATCAAGGTAAGTTGCTGATGCTGCTTTTAGACAATATGTGACTGATCATGATGAAATCATCAATGATCAGGTGTTCAGGTCTGTGTGATCATTAATATAATCTCTGTCTTTGTATTGGGCTTTAATGCAGCTGAACAGCTTCCCAGAGATGAGTTTGAATTGTATTTAATGTCATAATGTAGCCTACTTGTGTCCTCACATGTGCACACAGTTTTATATTGTGTCCTCACTTTTGTTTTTCCTGTTTTGTCCCTGTGGAAGAAGACAACACGAGTATGAACCAGCATCACAGCCGCACATTAAAAAGCCAAGGAACGCCTTCATGATCTTCCTCAATGAGCAGAGGCCCAAAGTCTCTGCTGAGAAGGGCATGAAGAGCAGTGCGGCTGTGAATGCAGCTGTGGGACAGATGGTAAGAAACACTCTGGATCAAGAGTTTGGTTGAACTGCTGTCATCCACTGCATTTTGGAGGTACCGACTAGATATAGTCGGGCTCGCCTCCACACACAGCTCGGGTTCTGGAACCCAACTCCTTGAGAGGGGTTGGACTCTCTTCTATTCTGGAGTTGCCCATGGTGAGAGGCGGCGGGCTGGTGTGGGCTTGCTCATAGCCCCACAGCTTAGCTGCCATGTGTTGGAGTTTTCCCCAGTATGTGAGAGGGTCGCTTCCCTGCGCCTTCAGGTTGGGGAGAGGTCTCTCACTGTGGTTTCGGCGTATGCGCCGAACAGCAGTGTAGAGTACTTGACCTTCTTACAGTATCTGGGAGGGGTGCTGGATGGCGCCCCAACCGGGGACTCTGTCATCTTGCTGGGAGACTTCAACGCCCACGTGGGCAGTGACAGTAACACCTGGAGAGGCGTGATTGGGAGGAACGGCCTCCCCGATCTGAACCCGAGTGGTGTTTTGTTATTGGACTTCCGTCCATAATGAACACCATGTTCGAGCACAAGGTTGTCCATCGGTGCACTTGGCACCAGGACACCCTAGGCCGGAGGTCAATGATCGATTTTGTAATCGTGTCATCTGACCTTCGACCTTGTGTTTTGGACACTCGGGTGAAGAGAAGGGCTGAGCTGTCAACTGATCACTACCTGGTGGTGAGTTGGATCCGTTGGCGAGGGAAGAGGCTGGACAGGCCCGGCAGGCCCAAACGTACTGTGCGGGTCTGTTGGGAGCGTTTGGCCGAACCCTCCGCTAGGGAGATCTTCAACTCCCACCTCCGGGAGAGCTTCACCCAGATTCCGAGGGAGGCTGGAGACATGGTCCACATCCACGGGGTCTCATTCACGAGTGAGGGAAAAATGGAGCGGGAGATTGACAGACGGATCGGTGCAGATTCCGCAGTAATGCGGTCACTGTACCGGTCTGTTGTGGTGAAGAAGGAGCTGAGCCAGAAGGCGAAGCTCCTTCTGGCTCAGCTCCTTCTTCACCACAACAGACCGAAGGCAAAGCTCTCGATTTACCGGTCAATCTACGTTCCTACCCTCACCTATGGTCATGAGCTCTGGGTAGTGACCGAAAGAATGAGATTGCGAATACAGGCGGCCGAAATGAGTTTCCTTCAAAGGGTGGCTGGGCGCTCCCTTAGAGATGGGTGAGGAGCTCAGTCACCCGAGAGGAGCTCGGAGTAGAGCCGCTGCTCCTCCACATTGAGAGGAGCCAGCTGAGGTGGCTCGGGCATCTGGTTCGGATGCCTCCTGGACGCCTCCCTGGGGAGGTGTTCCGGGCATGTCCCACTGGGAGGAGGCCCCGGGAAGACCCAGGACGCGGTGGAGAGACTATGTCTCTCGGCTGGCCTGGGAACGCCTCGGGATTCCCCCAGAGGAGCTGGAGAAATTTCAAAATGGCGGACTTCCTGTTGGGTTTGGAGGGGGGGTCCAAGAGACTTTTTTGTGCATCTTGGGGTGGTACACATGTGTGCCAATTTTCATGAGCCTCCCCAAAACAGGCCACAGGGGCATGCAGAAAAACCTATGAAAACAAAACATTTTGTGTAGCCAGTAGGTGGCGCTCTGTCAAAGCCTTAATATTGTTGTATAGATGTGTTTAGGGTCAGACTCTGATCATACATGTGACATTTCGTACAGATCGGACAACAAAGAAAACAAAGAATTTAGAGCGACTTCCTCTTTCGTCTGAAATGGTCAAACTTTGAGGCCACGCGCCGGCCACACCGTCAGACTTTTGTTGAGTTTTGGAATGCGTCTATTCCCTATGGTGTCCTGAGTGGACACAGTGAATTTCAGCTCAATTCCATGAAGTATGCGAGGCGTGATAAGTTTTGTAGCAGGGTCACACATCGCCAAAAATGGCCGCAAACTTTAAAATGACTTCCTGTTGGGTTTGGAGGGGGGGTCCAAGAGACTTTTTTGTGCGTCTTGGGGTGATACATATGTGTGCCAAATGTCGTGATCCTGTGGCAAACCGGTCAGAGGGGCTACACTTTAGGGGGCGCTATAGAGCCATTTTCCCATGTGCATTTCAAAACTCAGCAAATTTCAAAATTTTTCAGGCAAATGAATTTTTCTACCAAGTTTGGTGAGTTTTGGGGCATGTTAAGGCCCCCAAAAATGCGATCTTAGGGGGGAAAGAAAAAAAATGAAAAATAATAATCCTAAGGGTTTCAATAGGGCTCCTGCACCATTCGGTGCTCGGGCCCTAACAAGGCTTCTCTGATTTTATGACACACACACAGCAGAAACACACATCACTGTGTACTACTAGCCTGCAGGTGTGTTTTAGTACATGTGCTGACAGTCAGTTGTCGTCTGTCCACAGTGGAATTCACTATCAAAGGAGGAGCAGGCGAAATACTATGAGGAGGCGGAGGCAGAGCGGCGGCTCCACGTCCAGCTGTACCCAGAGTGGTCGTCTGCAGACAACTATGTAAGCACACTCTGCTCACATACAACTACGACACAACTCCTCCACAGACAGTGAAAACAGAGTGTAATGTGTGTGATGTGTTTGATTTTAGGGCAAAAAGAGGAAAAGGGTCAGGAGTAGGACTCCAGCCACAACAGGTAAATATGCTGTTTGATGCAGGTGGACACACACAGTGTCACAGAGGACTGAACATTTTTGTGTTTGTGTTTCCACAGACTGAGAGCACGGACTCCATGTAAAGAAGCTTATTTCTGTAAATAGTTTTGTAATAGTTTTTTTGCTTGTTCATGTTTTTTTGTCTTGTAAATACTTTTTCTTACCTTTCATTTACAAAAACTTTGTTTCTTGTTCTTATTTTTTATTGTATATAGTTTTATTTTATTTCTTTATTATTTTATTATTTTTTATAATAGATCTTCTTTATAAATTGACAAATCCTCTTTATTTGCTGATAAGTCACACTTATATAGTGTACACTCCTAGTACCAAGCCAGCCTTCGTAATGAGCTTGTTGAGTCTGTTGGTGTCAGCCGTCTTCATCCTGCTGCCCCAGCACACTACAGCGTAGAAGATGATGCTGGAGACCACCGAGTGGTAAAACATCTGCATTGTCTGGCAAAAATTAAAGGACCTGAATCTCCTTAGGAGATACAGGCGACTCTGTCCCTTCTTGTATATTGCCTCATAAGCTCTGTTTGAACAAATCAGCAGGTTTTCAGGTCTGCATGGACACACAAAGTTGACTGTCAGTCACTTCACCATGTGGTCATACACTGGATATATATCTGATGACATGAAGCATCAAGATAAGCAAATCTTACAGATGTTACAAAATCTGAAATAAACAATGGCTTCTGTAAACCATAAGACAAAAAGGTGGCTATTACTGCAGGAGTGCCTCTCATGAGTTATCACCATTGCATTTGATTGTAACCGTAAAAGTGAAGCCACACTTTTGGGTAATGGCAGGTGTGTATCCTAATAATAATAATAATCATCATCATCATCATCATCATTTGTGCTGCATGTAATCAAACAGGTCTTCATATCACACAGCTCCTTTTGGGCTCTACTACCACATTTCAAAAGTGAGACACAGATAACTTGATCTCCTCCTGATCAAAGGAGCAGTGAGAGGTCTTACCGTTAAGATCATTAAACAACACAGAAGTTTTGGGGTCAAACAGATCAAACAGCAGAGCTGCAGGCATAGAGACAGAGGACTGTAGTCTGATGCTGGACTGAGAGTTTGATGCTGCACGCTGTGTTTTTATAATGTCGATTCTTGATACACTGCTCTGGCTGGTTGGTTAGCCAACAAGTTAGCTACTGGCTGCTAACATAAGTCCATCCTTCAATGACAGGCTGATTAATGTTAAACTAAGGTAGGAATACTGCTGACTGTCAGCTGCTTTTATGAGTTAAATGCAGGGTAAAAAGTGGGGAATGATTATTTTTCATCCATATTTATCATCCATTCAGCCTCTCTTTACTCGATGCCCACAGCCTGGACCATCACACAGTTATCAAAATGACTAGTTGCCCAAAGTGTGTACACATTACAACCTTTTATGTTGCTTATTAAAATCTGAAAGCACTATCATTGATAAGAAAGAATTATATTTATGTATAAAATGCAGTCCTATTTTTGTACAGTGAAATATTTCTGTTTTGTCTGAATAAGCAAGGACATGTGTTTGATCCAGTACAATTGTAGTGCTCTAGTTTACATGCCTTATATTAGTTTAATTAAAAAAAAATATGGGGAATTTCTTATTTATATTAATGATCATCATATTATCCATTTTGCAACGTGTCATGTTTGTTCTCTGTAAGGTTTGTGCATGTTTGTTCCTCTGTCTCTCATTCATCCTCTGAAGAACTTCACCTTAGTTCACCATGAATCTGTGCTGATTTGTCTGCTTGTGTTGATCAGCAGACTCCAGCTCCACTCCTAGTACCGCGCCAGCCTTCCTAATGAGCTCAGTGAGTCTGTTGGTAAACACACGCCCCTTTCTTTTGGAGCTCATCCGAAGCCACGCCTCCAATCACATGGACACGCATTACCTGAAGACGAGCTGCGGTCTGTGACTTCGGCCATCATGCACGTACCTCTCTGGTGCGTGCAGAGCAGGAAGAGAGTGACAACCAGCCAATACCCCACACAGGGCCGTCCCGGAGGATTGGCTGATGTTTTTAGCATTTTATAGCTTCCACAGATGATTCATATTCTTCGTTTTAATTTGAAACTGCCGAACTAATTGGTTGCTATTGAATTGTGAAGAGAAGATACACTAATTTAACAAAAAGTGCATCAGAATGAAATCTCCTACCCTACCTTTAAATGTTTATAGTCCTGAATACAGTCCTGCGGTTTTTCTATTGTATTTCTGCTGCCAATCTCAAAAGCTGCTGTCTGATTGGTTAATTTAGATCGGGGGCTTGTGCGCAAAGAAGAAGGGAGCCAGCAGGTAATAAAACAGAGAAACTAACTATACAGACTGCAAAAAGTGAGTCAGTGATGTCTCTGTGTCTTGAGCAAACACAACATGAAAAATTTTGTGTTGGGTTTTGCTGCTGTGGTCCACATGTGTTTTTCAATAGCAGCATCAGACTAGCTTCCAAGCCTAGAGCATGTGTGGCTAGAAGCTAGTTGTTAGTGTGTTGTAACAATAGTTTGTGTTGTGTGACATGGTGTATGTGTAAGACGTGGAAAATGAGGCATGGAAGCCTTATAAACATTTATATGTATAGGGATAAAGACAATACATTGAATTGCATAATATGTTTATGCAGTAAGGATAGAGGCACACTGTATTTTCCACTCTCTGCTCATGATATGAGGATAGACATTGTCAGGTGCTGAGCAGTATGAGGACAGACACACGTTCTCAGTTTTGAAAAAGAGGGACTTTATTTTCTCCTTTACCACTTCTTCAGCTCTTTGCATGTTTGGTAAAAAAAATTAAGGAGAAGAGGGAAAAAACTAGCAAAAACATGCAAAAAAGAAGAAAAAAATTGGTGCCTTCCCCTGATTAATTGCATGTTTTTGCCCTATTCATGTTCCAGCTGAGCCTCTTCCTGAAGTGCCACCTGCTCAGGAGAAGACAGCTTATAGCCCTGTTTTCATGGAGCAGCACCTATCACTCTGAGACAGCTTGCACTTTACAGACAAGGTAAGCTACAGATGACATGCACCTGTCTGCTGTGACAGCTGATGATCATCTCTACAAAAGAGAAAATGCTACCTATCAAAATTAAGTTGTCAACATGAACTCCTTTTTTCAGGAAATGTAACTTCCTCCCACCAACTGTGATTGTATCTTCTCTACCACAGCTAAGGGTCGAATCCTATTGAAATATTGTATCTGTTATGACCATGCAACCAGCCGTACAGGTCAGAGAGGCCGGTGAACATGGAGAATCTGCCTGTCAACAACAACAGTGGTCTGTCATACGGTTATGCACTGTATGAAACCACCATCACCAGCGGAGGAGCCCTGAACTCCAGGAATAACATCAGAGACAGAGCACTGGTGAGTGCCCACAGACACACACACACACACACACTGTACAAGCACCATGAATAAATAAATAAATAATAAATAAATGAATAAAGCATTTTGAATAATAATCCTGTGACTGACAATGTTCTCCAGGTTTTTGTGGACAGACAGTATGTTGGTAGTTTGGACTACAAGACTCATGAGCTTGCACTTCCTGATAGCAAGGTACGGACAGTTTTTACATGTTTTTGTTCTGTGATCTTTTCATGTAAGCTGCTTGTATCATGATGGATGCTCTTCCCCTGATGATTTTCTGAGTGTGGTACTCATGTTTTGTGCATCAAAGGAAGACAGGACGTTGAGCTTACTTGTGGAGAACTGTGGAAGAGTGAGTTATGGGAAAGCTCTGGATGAACAGCACAAGGGTATTCTACCTTTTATTGCCATGTGCTGTGCTGTTTAGTTCAGTCCTCTGAATCTTTGACGGTCCCATTGTGAACTGCTTATGTGTGTTTGACTTTTGTTTGAACATTTTTCATTGTGGCATCACTTTGACTGTAACTCCTTCCTGGGCCATTCAGAGATGCAGGTGTCTGTGAACAGAGTCTGTGTTGCCTGTCCTGATGATCTGTTGCAGGTATTGTGGGACACATTGTGTTGAATCACACCCCTCTGAGAGGATTTACCATCTTCTCTTTTGACATGAAGCCAGGCTTTATAAAAAGGTTTGTTATATGAATTCAGTCTGTTCAAGATGAGGAGCTGATAGAAAATTTTATTCTTTTATCATGTGAATATAGGATGTTGATCTTTAGATATTCATGCACCTATTATTGGCTAAAACCTTTTGGTTTGGTAGTCTGCATGATTTAAGTAATCAGTGATCAAAAATCAGTAGTAATCAGCAAGATGTAAATTAAATTGTAGATGTGTGTGTGTGACTTTCACCGGCTGCACCCAGATAAACCCGGAGGTCCGCCAGGCGGCGTCTGTTGAGGGGGGGGGCACTGTGGTGAGCCGTATCATCACCATCTGTTGGTCATTCCTTTTTGTGTTTTCACTGCTTGTTTTGGCTCTTCCTCTCTATTCTTTTTCAGGTGAATGATGAGGTGGCAGTGCTGGCTGGGCGGAGCACCGGGTTGATTAGGCACACCTGTCGCCACTCCCCTCATCACCTGCTGCCTTCTTAAGGACCTTCCTCACCTCTACTCGTCGTCAGTTCTTCAGCTTACCTCATGGTACCACGTGTTGCTTTTAAACTTACCTCTTTTGATTCCTCGTCATCCTAAAACCTGTTCCTCTTTTAGACACCGCTCCGCCTCTAGAGCACCTGCTCCTCAGTAGCGTTTTCTCCTTCTGGAAGTTTTTTGTTCTTTTGTTTTCTACAAAATAAATAATTGTCATTCGAGTCTGCACCTGGATCTTCAACCATTTTACCATTTATTGTACGAAAGAAAAGTAGTTGAATACCAACAATTGACAAATAAGGAAATGTGCAAGCAAAATGACTGCCATGCCTGCAGCAGGCCAGATGGGGAGAGAGAGCGTGAAGCAAACAGACTGGGTCCTCTTAAACCGTCTCCAGCTCGTCAGCACAGGTGAGCTGCATAAGGTCAGGATCAGCTCCACCCAGCAATCTCCTGCACACACAAGGGGAGAGAGACAGCAGCAACAACACTCCCTGAGAGACCAACACAGGGCCGTCACAAGGACAAAGAGTGGAGGACAAAATACTGTTTGCTGAAAATCCTGACCATGGAAAGACTGTTGATGTTTACAAACTCCCCTTTTGCACATTGACACACACACACACACAGATAACACTCTGGATTAAACCTGAACAAAGGAGGAGTTATTGCAAGTTTCTATTCATTTGAGCATTATGAGCCTATACAGTGACACTTTCCTAATATTGGCTGCACTGGTTTGCAAAGTTCCTGAAGTTCACTGCTTGTACAAAGTTAACTCTCCCTCATCATGACAGGCAAACACAGCTGAAAGTAATGCACACATACACTACACACTGTAGCTAAAGCTAAAACACTTATATGAATAACTATAAAGACAAATTCTTCATTAATTTTGAAAATGTACATAAAACAGAAGGATTCAGATTTCACTCCTGCTCTTAACTGTGAGTTTTTGTGTATAATGTACAATAATTCTATGTGATGATGTCATAGGACTTGTTGCCTTGCAACTGCTTTGAAATTTTAAAAAGTCACAGCAGCACAGTAACCATAGAATGTTGTTATGTTATGTTTTGAATATTGTTCATTTCCACAGCGAGTACACAGAGAGAGAAGCTACTTTTTTTGAGCTCCTGCAGAGATAAGAAAACCCAACAGATTGACAACCACAGAACAACTGAATTTGGTAAATACTAACAGATAGTTTAAACTCATTTAGACTAATGTAGTGATCTGACCTCTGTAACAACTGAATGATGCACTTTGATGGTACACACAGATATTCTTCCTAAGTGCTGCTGGTGGATTTTAATATAATGTAACGTCTGTATCAGCAAAGGAACTTGTACTACAGCTGTTAAATCAATGCAAGAGTACAGAAAGTAGGGATGTCCCGATCCGATCACGTGATCGGAAATCGGGCCCGAGTACGTGATTTCAGACTCGATCGGACATTACCTCCCGATCAGGACTCGGATATATATTTATTAGGGCTGTCAAAGTTAATGCCTTCTGTGCAGGGTGGCTCTGTGTCTTGTAGTGTAGGGGTATGACAGTTGCTTTTGGTGCGAGAGGTGCTGGGTTTGAGACCTCGATGAGCTGCTGCGTCTGTGAAATCTCCCAGTGTGACACAGACACAGAGACACACACATACACGGGTTTTGCTGCAATGAGTGCCTTTATAGGGAATCCTGAAAGTATCGGATCGGGACTCCGTATCGGCAGATACTCAAAATCAAATGACTCAGACTCGGACTTGAGGGCAAAAAAACCTGATCGGGACATCCATAACAGAAAGGGTTCAATATTTGAGTATTATGGATGTTGTGGAGATTTTTAAATTGCATTATTTAATTAATAGTACTTATATCTTGTACTAAGAACACCAATATAGAAAATATTTAGAGATACAACTAAATGAGCTGCTTCCTGAAAATCTGAACATATAGATAAAGATTTATATTTAGATTCAAATGTTTGAAGTGTTATGCATTGAAATATGGGATTATTATCATTGATACAGCAGTTTGATTTGTAGCAGATTAAGATAAAATCAATGTTAGCAGCATTTTATTTGAATAATAACACATCACACTGTCTATATATTTAACAGGCCTTCACAGACAGAAGACCCTTTAGTGACCAGCCATCACTGACCACATCTGGTAAATACTAACAGACACTTTCAGCTCATTCAGACTCATTTGCTGATGTGACCTCTGTAACAGCTAAATAATACTCTTAAAACTGATGTACATGAATATTCTCCCTAAATGTTTGATGTAAATATATTCTTTGAGTATAATGTACAATTCTTAAACCATGTTGGAGTATTATTGATGCAGCATTTTCATTTGTAAGTTAAGGTGAAGCCACTTAATGATATTATTGTGGAATTATAATACATATTATAATTCCTCTTATCTTTTATTCTTTATTTTGTTCTATTTAACTCTTGCTCTGACTGTCGGTGTTGTATTGCTGCTGGTACCCAAATTTCCCTGAGGGACCTTCCCAAGGGGATTAATAAAGTATATTCTATTCTATTCTACATCAGCTGCAGCAATCAAACTTGCATTTTCTTCAGGAAAAGCCCTTTTCTAGTTGTTGAATTATAATACATTTCACTGTGTTCATTGATCCATAGTTTGAACATATGTAAAACCAAAATCAACCAAATTGTTTCAAATGTTACCAGCACAGTTTAAAATGGACCTCTGGCCTATAGTGGAGCGCATGATGCAGGAGATGGAGTGGGAGGAGGTTGTGTCCACTCTTGAAGCAGCGGTTCTGGATCTGCTTCAAAATGGTGCATCCGACCCCCCTCCTCCTCCTGTGCCTGCTGCACCGGACATCCACCTACAGCTGGACACTGGAGCGAGCCAGGGACAGGTAAGACACAAAGTGGAGGTCAGGGACAGAGACAAAAACACCTGACCCACACAAAGTCTGAATTTTGACCATTCAGTTATTTCCACATCAAAATAGGGCAGACTCTGAGTGTGTTATGTCTGGTCAATCTTCCCTGTCTCTCTGCAGTACCATCATGAGTCCCCTGCCCCCTCCTGCAGCAGCTCCACAGCAGCAGCTGAAGCTTCACCTGGGAACACAGTAAGACCCTCGATAAACACACTAATACATGTTGTTTGGTTGTTGGAAACAGCAGCATCAGACAAGAGGAAGGGCTGAGTATAAAACACAAAGTACACAAGTTAGGAAGCAGACACAGCTGGACCTCATGAGGACGGAGTATGAAACACAAGAAACCTTCAAAATGAAACACTAAATACTACTAAACACCTTTTTGAAGTAACAGTAATCAGAACTGTCAGTAACACTGTGGACCATGTCTCCACCTGTCCCTGCTTCACATGCAGTAACCACACACAGTCTAATCACAGACCCACAGAGGCTGATCATGTGTAACAGTGAATCAGATTTACAGTTGAATACACACTCTCTGAGCCTCAGCGGGATCCTTATGACACTTTAGCAGACAGAGGACACCAACTTGTCTAATCACCTCCACATTTGTGTCCTCGGTTTCAACATCCAGTGGTGAAGCTGCCGGACAACGTCGTCCTGGTTTCTGTTATTGAACCGTAAGTAAATCACACAAAGTATGATTAAACATGGCTGCTGCTGTCTAACATGGACATCTGTGTCTCTGTCTAAAGGAGCGGACAGTTGTCCTACTGGCCTGTTGTTGTGGAGCCTGCTCCTCCTCCTGCTCCTCCTCCTCCTCCACCTGCTGCTGCTCCTCCCCTCCCCACCACATCAAGGTAAGTTGCTGATGCTGCTTTTAGACAATATGTGACTGATCATGATGAAATCATCAATGATCAGGTGTTCAGGTCTGTGTGATCATTATTATAATCTCTGTCTTTGTATTGGGCTTTAATGCAGCTGAACAGCTTCCCAGAGATGAGTTTGAATTGTATTTAATGTCATAATGTAGCCTACTTGTGTCCTCACATGTGCACACAGTGGTATATTGTGTCCTCACTTTTGTTTTTCCTGTTGTGTCCCTGTAGAAGAAGAAAACATGAGGATGAATCAGCGTCACAGCCGCACATTAAAAAGCCAAGGAACGCCTTCATGCTCTTCCTCAATGAGCAGAGGCCCAAGGTCTCTGCTGAGAAGGGCATGAAGAGCAGTGCGGCTGTGAATGCAGCTGTGGGACAGATGGTAAGAAACACTCTGGATCAAGAGTTTGGTTGAACTGATGTCATCCACTGCATTTTGGAAGCTATTAGCCAGCACTGATCTGACACTACGAGCCTCAGAATGCTGACTGCAGTTCAATTAATGGCCACAGGCATCAATATTAACAAGGCTTTTCTGATTTTATGACACACACACAGCAGAAACACACATCACTGTGTACTACTGGCCTGCAGGTGTGTTTTAGTACATGTACTGACAGTCAGTTGTCGTCTGTCCACAGTGGAAGTCACTATCAAAGGAGGAGCAGGCGAAGTACTATGAGGAGGCCGAGGTAGAGCGGCGGCTCCACGCCCAGCTGTACCCCAACTGGTCGTCTGCAGACAACTATGTAAGCACACTCTGCTCACATACAACTACGACACAACTCCTCCACAGACAGTGAAAACAGAGTGTAATGTGTGTGATGTGTTTGATTTTAGGGCAAAAAGAGGAAAAGAGTTAGGAGTAGGACTCCAGCCACAACAGGTAAATATGCTGTTTGATGCAGGTGGACACACACAAAGTGTCACAGAGGACTGATCATGTTTGTGTTTGTGTTTCTACAGAGGACGGACTTCATTTCCCAAATTCCTTCGTTTTTCTGTAAATAGTTTTTTTTGCTTGTTCACAATTTTTTGTCTTGTAAATAGTTATTTTACATTTAATTTACAAAAACGTCTTCTTGTTCTGATTTTATATTGTATATAGTTTTATTTTAATTCTTTATTTCATTTTATAATAAATCTTGTTTATAAATTGACAAATCCTCTTTATTTGCTGATACATCACACTTATATAGGGAAGCCATTTTTTACAACAGAAAAAATATTGTAACCATAAAGCAGACAGCCAACGAGAACTTTGTTTAATTTTTATTTTCATTAACTAGATTGAAATATTACATCTTATCTTACAATGCAGTCCATGTGTGTAATGATATACAATAATACTAGCTTCAAATGTCATAGCACTGTAAAAAATACAGACATATTCTGTTGTTAAGAATGCTGAGGAGTTTCCTCAGTATCCTCCTCTCCGTCACCTCCACCTCAGACTCCAGCTCCACTCCTAGTACCGAGCCAGCCTTCCTAATGAGCTTGTTGAGTCTGTTGGTGTCAGCCGTCTTCATCCTGCTGCCCCAGCACACTACAGCGTAGAAGATGGCACTGAAGACCACCGAGTGGTAAAACATCTGCAGCGTGGTCTGGCAGACATTAAAGGACCTGAGTCTCCTTAGGAGATACAGGCGACTCTGTCCCTTCTTGTATATTGCCTCATAAGCTCTGTTTGAACAAATCAGCAGGTTTTCGGGTCTGCATGGACACACAAAGTTGGCTGTCAGTCACTTCACCATGTGGTCATACACTGGATATATATCTGATGACATGAAGCATCAAGATAAGCAAATCTTACAGATGTTACAAAATCTGAAATAAACAATGGCTTCTGTAAACCATAAGACAAAAAGGTGGCTATTACTGCAGGAGTGCCTCTCATGAGTTATCACCATTGCATTTGAATGTAACCGTAAAAGTGAAGCCACACTTTTGGGTACTTTTGGGGACGTATGACCTGATAAATCTAAGAAAGAACCACAAAAAATATAATTGAAATAACTGTGTGTTGTACTTTCATTTTCCTAGCGAGAAGGTTTACCAGAGATGCCCAAAGGAGTGCGAAACCCACCAGACATTTTTGCTCATTTAGTGAACACAAATTATTGAGTTATTATTAGTTTGAAAGCTATACTAATATTTGAACAGTTCAATATATCTTTCAAATAATAATTTGTCTTTTTCAGCCTCCGAAATAGCGTATCAACATTACTTTTTCACACTCCCTTATTTTTAGGCTGTTATTACTTCCAAAGCCACTGGAGGGCACCCATGAGTTCTTGCTATAAACAACAGTAATAGCTCCAGTTAACCAGTGAGAGAGAGGGAGAGAGAACAGCATTATATTTTTGACCTGAAACAACAATAGTTTCCCTTATTCACAGCGTTTGAGGCGTCTGGGGGTAAAACCCAGGAATCAGGAGTTTCTGACAAAGTAGGCAGAGGAATCATGGGTGTAGCTAAGAAGAAGTTAATTTTATTTATATACTGCAAGAAAAAGATTAGTGTGTCGGTAGGTCAGGACGACTGAAACTAAGAAATTAGTCAAATGGAAACTGGTGGGAATAAAAATACAATTTTTATAACAAATTATAAAATACCTGGGGAGGGAGGCCCTTTGGATCCCAAAAAACAGTAAATAAACAGTTTGGACTCTCCCTTAGTTTGTGACTTAATTTTGAGTCAGCCTGTTTATTTACTGCTTTTGGGATTTATTTGTTATATTGAAAATAATAACTTGCTCACAGCATTCCTGAGTCCAGCTTTTCTGTTAAATTTGTTTGTAGTGTGGGGCAGGGGTGGGACTAGACTAGTTAACTTGAAAGTGACAAGCTAAATGTTGTTTGGCGCCCAACTTAATTTTGATAGGTTTCCTTTGGGCTCCCCCAACACAACTACACCCCTTTCAGTCCATCAGGTTTCTATTCATTTGAGCATTATGAGCCTATACAGTGACACTTTCCTAATATTGGCTGCACTGGTTCGCAAAGTTCCTGAAGTTCACTTAAGTTAACTCTCCCTCATCATGACAGGCAAACCCAGCTGAAAGTAATGCACACATACACTACACACTGTAGCTAAAGCTAAAACACTTTGTGTATATGAATATCTATAAAGACAAATTCTTCATTAATTTTGAAAATGTACATAAAACAGAAGGATTCAGATTTCACTCCTGCTCTTAACTGTGAGTTTTTGTGTATAATGTACAATAATTCTATGTAATGATGTCATAGGACTTGTTGCCTTGCAACTGCTTGAAGTTTTAAAAGTCACAGCAGCACAGTAACCATAGAATGTTGTTATGTTATGTTTTGAATATTGTTAATTTCCACAGCAAGTACACAGAGAGAGAAGCTGCTTTTTTGAGCTCCTGCAGAAATAAGAAAACCCAACAGATTGACAACCACAGAACAACTGAATTTGGTAAATACTAACAGATAGTTTAAACTCATTTAGACTAATGTAGTGATCTGACCTCTGTAACAACTGAATGATGCACTTTGATGGTACACACAGATATTCTTCCTAAGTGCTGTTGGTGGTTTTAATATAATGTAACGTCTGTATCAGCAAAGGAACTTGTACTACAGCTGTTAAATCAATGCAAGAGTACAGAAAGTAGGGATGTCCCGATCCGATCACGTGATCGGAAATCGGGCCCGAGTACGTGATTTCAGACTCGATCGGACATTACCTCCCGATCAGGACTCGGATATATATTTATTAGGGCTGTCAAAGTTAATGCCTTCTGTGCAGGGTGGCGCTGCGTCTTGTAGTGTAGGGGTATGACAGTTGCTTTTGGTGCGAGAGGTGCTGGGTTCGAGACCTCGATGAGCTGCTGCGTCTGTCAAATCTCCCGGTGTGACACACACACAGACACACACGGGGTTTGCTGCAATGAGCTATAATGCCTTTATAGAGAATCCTGAAAGTATCGGATCGGGACTCGGTATCGGCAGATACTCAAAATCAAATGACTCAGACTCGGACTTGAGGGACATCCCTAACAGAAAGGGTTCAATATTTGAGTATTATGGATAATCACTAAAAATAAATAAAATATGGGATTATTATCATTGATACAGCATTTTGATTTGTAGCAGATTAAGATAAAATCAATGTTAACAGCATTTTATTTGAATAATAACACTGTCTATATATTAACAGGCCATCACAGACAGAAGACCCTTTAGTGACCAGCCATCACTGACCACATCTGGTAAATACTAACAGACACTTTCAGCTCATCCAGACTCATTTGCTGATGTGACCTCTGTAACAGCTAAATAATACTCTTAAAACTGATGTACATGAATATTCTCCCTAAATGTTTGATGTAAATATATTCTTTGAGTATAATGTACAATTCTTAAACCATGTTGGAGTATTATTGATGCAGCATTTTCATTTGTAAGTTAAGGTGAAGCCACTTAATGATATTATTGCTGAATTATAATACATTTCACTGTGTTTATTGATCCATAGTTTGAACATATGTAAAACCAAAATCAACCAAATTGTTTCAAATGTTACCAGCACAGTTTAAAATGGACCTCTGGCCTATAGTGGAGCGCATGTTGCAGGAGATGGAGTGGGAGGAGGTTGTGTCCACTCTTGAAGCAGCGGTTCTGGATCTGCTTCAAGATGGTGCATCCGACCCCCCTCTTCCTCCTGTGCCTGCTGCACCGGACATCCACCTACAGCTGGACACTGGAGCCAGCCAGGGACAGGTAAGACACAAAGTGGAAGTCAGGGACAGAGACAAAAACACCTGACCCACACAAAAGTCTGAATATTGAGCATTTAGTTATTTCCACATCAAAATAAGGCAGACTCTGAGTGTGTTATGTCTGCTCAATCTTCCCGGTCTCTCTGCAGTACCATCATGAGTCCCCTGCCCCCTCCTGCAGCAGCTCCACAGCAGCAGCTGAAGCTTCACCTGGGAACACAGTAAGACCCTCGATAAACACACTAATACATGTTGTTTGGTTGTTGGAAACAGCAGCATCAGACAAGAGGAAGGGCTGAGTATAAAAACACAAAGTACACAAGTTAGGAAGCAGACACAGCTGGACCTCATGAGGACGAGTATGAAACACAAGAAACCTTCAAAATGAAACACTAAATACTACTAAACACATTTTTGAAGTAACAGTAATCAGAAGTGTCAGTAACACTGTGGACCATGTCTCCACCTGTCCCTGCTTCAGAGGCAGTAACCACACACAGTCTAATCACAGACCCACAGAGGCTGATCATGTGTAACAGTGAATCAGATTTACAGTTGAATACACACTCTCTGAGCCTCAGCGGGATCCTCATGACACTTTAGCAGACAGAGGACACCAACTTGTCTAATCACCTCCACATTTGTGTCCTCGGTTTCAACATCCAGTGGTGAAGCTGCCGGACAACGTCGTCCTGGTTTCTGTTATTGAACCGTAAGTAAATCACACAAACAAAGTATGATTAAACATGGCTGCTGCTGTCTAACATGGACATCTGTGTCTCTGTCTAAAGGAGCGGACAGTTGTCCTACCGGCTTGTTGCTGTGGAGCCTGCTCC
The DNA here is from genome assembly GCF_900634625.1 of Parambassis ranga. NCBI lineage: Eukaryota > Metazoa > Chordata > Actinopteri > Ambassidae > Parambassis > Parambassis ranga. The sequence goes on along the minus strand of NC_041033.1, from coordinate 9,714,995 downwards.
TCCTCCTCCTCCTCCTCCTCCTCCTCCTCCTCCTGCTGCTCCTTCCCTCCCCACCACATCAAGGTAAGTTGGCTGATGCTGCTTTTGGACAATATGTGACTGATCATGATGAAATCATCAATGATCAGGTGTTCAGGTCTGTGTGATCATTATTATAATCTCTGTCTTTGTATTGGGCTTTAATGCAGCTGAACAGCTTCCCAGAGATGAATTTGAATTGTATTTATTCTCATAATGTAGCCTACTTGTGTCCTCACATGTGCACACAGTGGTATATTGTGTCCTCACTTTTGTTTTTCCTGTTTTGTCCCTGTAGAAGAAGAAAACCTGAGGATGAATCAGCGTCACAGCCGCACATTAAAAAGCCAAGGAACGCCTTCATGCTCTTCCTCAATGAGCAGAGGCCCAAGGTCTCTGCTGAGAAGGGCATGAAGAGCAGTGCGGCTGTGAATGCAGCTGTGGGACAGATGGTAAGAAACACTCTGGATCAAGAGTTGGTTGAACTGATGTCATCCACTGCATTTTGGAAGCTATTAGCCAGCACTGATCTGACACTACGAGCCTCAGAATGCTGACTGCAGTTCAATTAATGGCCACAGGCATCAATATTAACAAGGCTTTTCTGATTTTATGACACACACACAACAGAAACACACATCACTGTGTACTACTGGCCTGCAGGTGTGTTTAGTACATGTGCTGACAGTCAGTTGTCGTCTGTCCACAGTGGAAGTCACTATCAAAGGAGGAGCAGGCGAAGTACTATGAGGAGGCCGAGGTAGAGCGGCGCTCCACGCCCAGCTGTACCCCAACTGGTCGTCTGCAGACAACTATGTAAGCACACTCTGCTCACATACAACTACGACACAACTCCTCCACAGACAGTGGAAACAGAGTGTAATGTGTGTGATGTGTTTGATTTTAGGGCAAAAAGAGGAAAAGAGTCAGGAGTAGGACTCCAGCCACAACAAGTAAATATGCTGTTTGATGCAGGTGGGCACACACAAAGTGTCACAGAGGACTGATCATGTTTGTGTTTGTGTTTCTACAGAGGACGGACTTCATTTCCCAAATTCCTTCGTTTTTCTGTAAATAGTTTTTTTTGCTTGTTCACAATTTTTTTCTTGTAAATAGTTATTTTACATTTAATTTACAAAAACTTCTTCTGTTCTGATTTTATATTGTATATAGTTTTATTTTAATTCTTTATTATTACTTTTTTTAATAAATCTTGTTTATAAATTGACAAATCCTCTTTATTTGCTGATACATCACACTTATATAGGGAAGCCATTTTTTACAACAGACAAAATATTGTAACCATAAAGCAGACAGCCAACGAGAACTTTGTTTAAATTTTTATTTTCATTAACTAGATTGAAATATTACATCTTATCTTACAATGCAGTCCATTTGTGTAATGATACACAATAATACTAGCTTCAAATGTCATAGCACTGTAAAAAATACAGACATATTCTGTTGTTAAGAATGATGAGGAGTTTCCTCAGTATCCTCCTCTCCGTCACCTCCACCACAGACTCCAGCTCCACTCCTAGTACCGAGCCAGCCTTCCTAATGAGCTTGTTGAGTCTGTTGGTGTCAGCCGTCTTCATCCTGCTGCCCCAGCACACTACAGCGTAGAAGATGGCACTGAAGACCACCGAGTGGTAAAACATCTGCAGCGTGGTCTGGCAGACATTAAAGGACCTGAGTCTCCTTAGGAGATACAGGCGACTCTGTCCCTTCTTGTATATTGCCTCATAAGCTCTGTTTGAACAAATCAGCAGGTTTTCAGGTCTGCATGGACACACAAAGTTGACTGTCAGTCACTTCACCATGTGGTCATACACTGGATATATATCTGATGACATGAAGCATCAAGATAAGCAAATCTTACAGATGTTACAAATCTGAAATAAACAATGGCTTCTGTAAACCATAAGACAAAAAGGTGGCTATTACTGCAGGAGTGCCTCTCATGAGTTATCACCATTGCATTTGAATGTAACCGTAAAAGTGAAGCCACACTTTTGGGTAATGGCAGGTGTGTATCCTAATAATAATAATAATCATCATCATCATTTATGCTGCATGTAATCAAACAGTTCTTCATATCACACAGCTCCTTTTTGGGCTCTACTACCACATTTTAACAGTGAGACACAGATAAATTGATCTCCTCCTGATCAGAGGAGCAGTGAAGTCAAGCCTTAAAATGCACGGCAGCTATTAGGTTAACTTGTTATGGAACATGTCCAGGGATCAGCAGGTGAGACAGGTGAAAGTGCACGGCTGATCTGTTTGAACGGCACAGTGCTACAATAGTATAAAAAGCATTCAAACACGGAGCAAACAGAAAGTTAGCAAACTGTAAACATATGATGTGTCAGTGGGCGGGTGTTTATCTGTTCACACATTAGGAGTCGTAAGACAAATGGCTAGCTTTATAACCGTTAGCCTTACCTTGTAAACTGATAAACAATAATCGCTGCAGAGAGAGAGGCTGGTGAACATGGAGAATCTGCCTGTCAACAACAACAGTGGTCAGTCATACGGTTATGCACTGTATGAAACCACTATCACCAGTGGAGGAGCCCTGAACTCCAGGAATAACATCAGAGACAGCACACTGGTGAGTGCCCACAGACACACACACACTGTACAAGCACCATGAATAAATAAATAAATAATAAATAAATAAAGCATTTCCAGTTCACCTACCAGCCCCGCCTAGGAGTTGAGGACGCTGTCATCTTCCTGCTGAACAGAGTCTACACCCACCTGGATAAGCTGGCAAGCACTGTAAGAATCACTTTTTTTTGTGTTTTGTGCTTTTGACACCATCAGGCCGGCCCCGCTGGCTGAGAAGCTGACAGCGATGCAGGTGGATGCCCCACTGCTGTCCTGGATGGTGGACGATCTGACTGGCAGACCACAGTATGTACGCCTACAGAGCTGTATGTCAGACAGACTGATCAGCAACACCTGGGTTCCACAGGGGGACCGTCCTCTCTCCCTTCCTCTTCACTCTACACCACAGACTTCAACTACTGCACAGAGACCTGCCACCTCCAGAATTCTCTGATGACTCTGCAGTGGTTGGATGTATCACTGGTAGTGATGAGAGGGAGTACAGATCCATGGTAGATAGCTTTGTCACCTGGAGCGAGAGCAACCACCTACTGCTAGATGTGACAAAGACAAAAGAACTAGTGGTGGATCTGAGGAGGACAAAGGCTCCAGTGACCCCTAGCAGCATCAAAGGGGTCAGTGTTCAGATGGTGGAGGAGTACAAATACCTGGGAATGTACTTGGACCACAACCTGGACTGGAGGAAAAACGTGGACACTGTTTACAGGAAGGGCCAGAGTCGCCTCTACTTTCTGAGGCAGCTTCAACATCTGCAGGACGATGCTGAGGATGTTTTATGAGTCTGTGGTGGCCAGTGCCATCATGTATGCTGTTGTCTGCTGGGGCAGCAGTCTGAAGGTGAGGGACAGAAACAGACTAAACAGAATCATCAGGAAGGTGGCCATGTTGTGGGAGAGGACCTGGACTCTCTGACAGAGGTGTGTCAGAGGAGGATGTTGTCCAAAATAAGACTATACTGGACTGTCCCTCTCACCCACTCCACACTGTGCTGACCAGCTACAGGAGCTCGTTCAGCAACAGACTCCGACTCCCGCGATGCACCACTGAGAGACACAGGAAGTCATTCCTGCCTGTCTCAATCAAACTACTGAACTCTGAACAGTCACTCAGACACTGTAGATTCATACTGGTACATCCATTCTCTACCTCCTACACCGTGTTCAAGCACATCTGGACAAAGGGAGGGGCACAGTGAGGATTTTTTTTTCTGGACTTCTCAAGTGCCTTCCACACCATCCAGCCCCTGCTGCTACTGGACAAACTGAGGGAGATGTCAGTGGACACTACTGGTGTCCTGGATTGCTGACTACCTCACGGACAGACTACGTCAGGCTAAAGGACACCAACATCAGACACTGTAATCAGCAGCACCAGAGCTCCCCAGGGGACAGTGCTGGCCCCTCTCCTCTTCACCCTTTACACCTCAGACTTCTGCTACAACTCAGAACTGTGTCACATCCAGAAGTTTGCAGATGAAACAGCCATCGTGGGGTGTATCAGGGATGATGGAGAGGATGAGTACAGAAGTGTAGTCAGCAACTTTGTCACCTGGAGTCAGGTGAACCATCTCCAGCTTAACGTCCTCAAAGACTAAGGAGCTAGTCATCGACTTCAGAAGTCCAGCCCACAGCCACGTCCAGTGACCATCAGGGACGACGAGGTGGAGATTGTAGGCAACTACAAGTACCTCAGGGGAGAAGGAGGGAGGGGAAGAACACACATGCAATAATACATCTGTACCATCTATGCTGCTGTGCAATGTTTGTTTACATTTACTGCACTATATCACATGACCATCTATGCTGCTTTACAATTTTTGTACATAATTCCTTTACATTACTGCACTATATCACATGACCATCTATGCTGGTGTGCAATGTTTGTAAATAATTCCTCTTATCTTTTATTTTTTACTGCACTATATCTATTTTATTCTATTTTATTCTATTTAACTCTTGCTCTGACTGTCGGTGTTGTATTGCTGCTGTTACCCAAATTTCCCTAAGGGACCTTCCCAAAGGGAGTAATAAAGTCTACTCTGTTCTATTCTATTCTATTCTATGTCATGCTCTTCACTATGTAAAGGGATTATACAGTAGTAAATATGTTCTTCTTTAGATACAACTCAGGGATTTAAATGCTATCTAGGTATTTAGATATTTATTATATATTTCTATTTCATATTTCACTACTCTGATATTATATATAATATTTTGTGTTTTCTTAAGTCTAGGAATTAAAGTTAAGCTGTTGCCTATAGGCCACATCTTTAGTGATATCTATGCCTAAGTATTTAACAGTTTTCCTAACTTGGATGTTACATATGTTTTCGCAATCTGTATCATAAAGACATAAGATTTCACATTTATTAATATTAGGATGTAAACGTGAAGCTTTAGAGAAATCCTTAATTAATTGGTTCAATCTGATGTTTATCTTTCAAAAGTAGAGCTGTATCATTATCAATATCAAGTAGGAGCAGTTGTATGATTTTAGTTCCTTATGAAATATGGTTAAACCTTTTATATCATCATTATTTAAGATTTGGAGAGAGAGGAGTTCTACTGCAATCAAAAACAGAAATGGTGAGATTGGGCATCCTTGACGGACCTGAGCAACTTATTGGAAATCTTTTTGAGGTGTTAGGGTATATTAATAAATTACTATTATGTCTTTGTATAACATTATAACTACTGAGATAAAGTTTTCTCCAAATCTCATTAATTTTAATGTTTTAAAATAAAGGGGTGTTCTATGTGTCATAGCTTTGTAGAAATCAAGAGAAAACAATAACTGCTTCAGATTCCACGTTCAGAGTAGTCAAGCAAATCTAAGATTAGTCTAATATTGTTTACTAATGTGTAGTTTGTACATAAAACCAGTTTGGCATTCATTTATATATCTCCAAGACTAGATTTTAGTCGCCTGGAGTAAACAAATGCAAATATTTTATAGTCTACATTTAAAAGTGTGATGGGTAATTTCCTGAAGAAGATTGCAAGTTTGATTGCTGCTTAAAGCATTGCTTTTAACGCTGATGTGAAGGATTGCTCTGAATTGCTGGAGAATCAGCAATCTGATTTAATTTGCTGAAACACAGTTAAGAATTTGAAAAGATGAAGCTCTTATTTTGAAAAGTAGAAAATCTTAATATCATGAAGATATGAAAGAGACACTGCTGAAGACAAGAACAGTAAAGTCATGACCTTAAGAATAGCCTGTGAATATACCATATGAAAGGTCAGAGGCTGGAATAATACCATAGGCTTATAAGAAGCTCAGGTTGTGTGATTTGAATGTGGAAAAGTAGTATACAGCTGAAGGATGATCAATATGACACATATAATGTGTCATATTCACTATTGTTCTTCAAGAACAATAGTTTGATTGCCTAGCAACAATCAAACTAAAAAAAGAGGGTGAGGTAGCAACGGCAATCAAACGTATAGACATCACACTGTCTATATATTTAACAGGCCATTACAGACAGAAGACCCTTTGGTGAACAGCCATCACTGACCACATCTGGTAAATACTAACAGAGACACTTTCAATTCATTATTGATGCCATTTTCATTTGTAGGTGAAGCCACTTAATGATATTATTAGTTTGATTGCTGCTAGGATATCAAACTCTTGTTCTTCACCCTCTTTCTTCTCTTCTTTCTTATTCTTCTGTATGTTTTTTGGTGCAGCGTATCTTCAGCATACATTGACCGATTTCCAGCCATTCAACTATCAAAATGTTTATCTCACTCTCACACTCTCAACTTCAAGTTTAAAAAAAAGTTGTTCAAATATTAAGCAACAACAAACCTTCAAACTTCAAATTTGTTCAAATATGTTTCATTTTCAAAATATTAATGAGAATTCAAAAGCCATTTAACATTGAAGTCTATGAGAGAACTTTTCAATGAGGGTCATCTGCCAAATGTATCCCTTCCTACAAATTTCAAGCTACAGACTCCATTTTAGTCTTGAAATGCTCACGAGATGCTGCTCTATCTGAAGGCTTCGGGTTGGACAAAAAGAATTGTTCAAGGGTGCAACCCCCATTAAAATATGTGGGATCTGCCCTGAGAAGAGTATAAGAAGAATCACACAGGTGTCTTAATTAGGGCTTAATTAGGCAGGCAGGGCTGTTACCAGGTGACAGGCTGACACAAGAGCAGCATATTAGTTTGATTGTGCTAGGAAACAATCAAACTCTTGTTTTGTTCTTCTCTTCTTTCATCTTTTTAAACTTCCATCGTTTTTTTGGCGCAGCGTATCTTCTTCAGCATACATTGACCGATTTCAGCCATCAACGATCAAATGTTCATCTCACAGGACATTCTGTCTTTTTCAAAACGTTTTCAAATATTAAGCAATTTCTGCATCATTTCTAACATGGGAGTCTATGGAGGAGCCTTCAAAACCACCTTCAACTTTGACATGTAACTAGTTCCACATGCTTTCAGCTACACAAACCGTTCAGACATCATTCTGTTCAGCTCTTCGAGGGCTATGAACTTGTATTCGGATTTGTTCAAATATGTTTCGTTTTCAAAATAGTAATAAAAATTCAAAAGCCATTAACATTGAAGTCTATTACCCCGTTCACACTGGGAAAAAAAATGTGGCTTAAGCCAGGATTTGGCCGCATCCTGATCAATCCAGATGTGTGAACACCTCGATCCGGCTGTAGTTTGATTTGTAGTTTGTAGTTTGATTTCAATCGGCTAGCTGGATTGGCTCAAATGTGGCTCAGGTGTGAACGCAAATGTGGCGAGCGAATCCGGCTAGCGACATGCTACTTCCGGTTAGCGACACACTACTTCCTGTTAGCGACATGCTACTCCGGTTAGCGATGTGTATCTTTCGGTCACGGGGCGCGACACGGGACAAAAAAAGCATGCCACACGGTCCTACCGCGGTGTGAACAGACTCTCTATTACGAGGCACCACCCTAGTGTTTGGAGGACACAAACACGCTGGATGAAGCCGGATGAGGACTTTAACCATGCTTTCCCTGGACCCCACCTTGACCTCCTTCTACCAGGCTGTAGACTGTCCCACAAGGCAGAACAGAACAATAGAACCTGCTGTATGCCAACGTGAAGGATGCCTACAGAGCCACCCCCACTTGGAAAGTCTGACCATAATCTGGTCTACCTGCAGCCACAGTACACCCCCCTGGTCAAAAGGATGTCTAAAACCACTCGTTTCAATCAGGAAGTGGTCACCTGAGCAGAGGATGCCCTGAGGGACTGCTTTGTCACCACTGACGGGGATGTACTGCTGAAAACACACGCGAGGACTAGAGGAGCAGACTCACTGTCTGACAGGACTACCTTAACTTCTGCCTGGACATAGTCTCCCCAAACAACTCTGTCCGCTGTTACCCAAATAAAACTTGGTAACACAATGTTAAAGCTGCCCTCACATAAAGCGGAAAGGTGGCCGTCTCTGTGGTCGGCATGAAGCTGGACTCCCTGGTCACTGTGGCAGAGAGGAGAACACTAAGAAAACTTCTGGAAGATGCCAGTCATCCTCTGCACACTGTCATCAGTGCTTAGAGGAGCCTGAACAGTCACAGGCTGCTCCTCCCCAACAGCAGGACCAACAGACTCAGGCCCCGTTCACACTGGAGAGAAAGTCATTCCAGCTAGAGTAGGATTGAGCCCAGACAGCCTTTAAGCTGGATGCGTTCAGACCTATTTCAAATCTGGCTAGCACACAGTTGGGTCCGCACTCAATCCGGCTTCATCCAGCGTGTTTGCTGTTCTCCAAACCACTAGGTGGCGCCTCGTAATATGGCTAATAATGTGGCAAGCAGGATTCGCTAGCCACATTTGCGTTCACACCTGAGCCACATTTGAGCCAATCCTGCTAGATCCACCTCTCGAGGGTGGAAGGGTGAAATCAAACTGGATTCAGCTGGATTGGAGGTGTTCACACTAGGAAAAAAACACATCTGGATTGATCTGGATGCGGCCAAATCCTGCTTAAGCCACATTTTGTGTGAACGGGGCCTCAGAGACTCCTTTGTCCCCTGATCCATCAAACTTTACAACTCTGCTTTTGGCAGGAGGGGGAGAAGGAGGGAGGAGTGCAGCCCACCTGATACATCACACATGCAATAATTTATATGTTCAAATCCATCTGTACCATTTATGCTGCTGTGCAAAGTTTGTACATAATTCCTTTACATTTACTGCACTATATCACATTACCATTTATGCTACTGTGTAATGTTTGTACATAATTCCTCTTATCTTTTATTCTTTATTTTGTTCTATTTAACTCTTGCTCTGACTGTCGGTGTTGTATTGCTGCTGGTACCCAAATTCCCTGAGGGACCTTCCCAAGGGGATTAATAAAGTATATTCTATTCTATTCTACATCAGCTGCAGCAATCAAACTTGCATTTTCTTCAGGAAAAGCCCTTTTCTAGTTGTTGAATTATAATACATTTCACTGTGTTCATTGATCCATAGTTTGAACATATGTAAACCAAAATCAACCAAATTGTTTCAAATGTTCCCTGCACAGTTTAAAATGGACCTCTGGCCTATAGTGGAGCACATGGTGCAGGAGATGGAGTGGGAGGAGGTTGTGTCCACTCTTGAAGCAGCGGTTCTGGATCTGCTTCAAAATGGTGCATCCGACCCCCCTCCTCCTCCTGTGCCTGCTGCACCGGACATCCACCTACAGCTGGACACTGGAGCCAGCCAGGGACAGGTAAGACACAAAGTGGAGGTCAGGGACAGAGACAAAAACACCTGACCCACAAAAAAATCTGAATTTTGACCATTTTAGTTATTTCCACATCAAAATAAGGCAGACTCTGAGTGTGTTATGTCTGCTCAATCTTCCCGGTCTCTCTGCAGTACCATCATGAGTCCCCTGCCCCCTCCTGCAGCAGCTCCACAGCAGCAGCAGCAGCTTCACCTGGGAACACAGTAAGACCCTCGATAAACACACTAATACATGTTGTTTGGTTGTTGGAAACAGCAGCATCAGACAAGAGGAAGGGCTGAGTATAAAAACACAAAGTACACAAGTTAGGAAGCAGACACAGCTGGACCTCATGAGGACGGAGTAAGAAACACAAGAAACCTTCAAATGAAACACTACATACTACTAAACACCTTTTTGAAGTAACAGTAATCAGAACTGTCAGTAACACTGTGGACCATGTCTCCACCTGTCCCTGCTTCAGATGCAGTAACCACACACAGTCTAATCACAGACCCACAGAGGCTGATCATGTGTAACAGTGAATCAGATTTACAGTTGAATACACACTCTCTGAGCCTCAGCGGGATCCTTATGACACATTAGCAGACAGAGGACACCAACTTGTCTAATCACCTCCACATTTGTGTCCTCAGTTTCAACATCCAGTGGTGGAGGTGCCGGACAACCTCATCCTGGTTTCTGTTATTGAACCGTAAGTAAATCACGCAAACACTTTTATTCAGACAAGCTTTTAGATGACTGGGTTTATTGTGTTGTTTTTATTTCATTTTAATATGGTAGTTTGGTTTTAACTGCATTTTGTAAAGCACTTTGTGATCCTATCTGTGAAAGGTGCTGTATAAATAAAGTTTACTTACTTACAAACAAAGGTATGATTAAACATGGCTTCTGCTGTCTAACATGGACATCTGTGTCTCTGTCTAAAGGAGCGGAGAGTTGTCCTACTGGCCTGTTGTTGTGGAGCCTGCTCCTCCTCCTCCTCCTCCTCCCTCCTCCTCCTCCTCCTGCTCCTCCTCCTTCTGCTGCTCCTCCCCTCCCCACCACATCAAGGTAAGTTGCTGATGCTGCTTTTAGACGATATGTGACTAATCATGATGAAATCATCAATGATCAGGTGTTCAGGTCTGTGTGATCATTAATATAATCTCTGTCTGTGTATTGGGCTTTAATGCAGCTCAACAGCTTCCCAGAGATGAATTTGAATTGTATTTTATTTAATGTCATAATGTAGCCTACTTGTGTCCTAACATGTGTACACAGTGGTATATTGTGTCCTTACTTTTGTTTTTCCTGTTTTGTCCCTGTAGAAAAAGAAAACATGAAGACGAATCGGCATCATAGCCGCACATCAAAAACGCTGCTGAAAAGGACATGAAGATAGAGATAGAGAGTGTGTGTACTGTATTGTGGGCGCAGGTGTACTGTAGGAGCCATATATTGTGATCATGTATTATTGAGTTGTTTGTCTATTTGTTAGGTCTGGTTGTCATGGTGATGGGAAATGTTTGTGTCACGAAGGTAATGACAGCTGGAATTTATAAAACGGGCATTCACTCACCTGCACGTGGGTCAAGTCAGAATTCTGAATTCTGAAAGTCAGAATAAATTTTTTTCTGTCATGACAATTTTTGTATTTTTAGTGGCTCTAATCCTCTTCCATATCGTTGTCACAAGAACGAAATTTAAAGTGCTCCCCAGTCAGTGTATCATTCATTCAGTTGATGTAAAAATATATATATAATTAGGTCTAATTTGCTAAAACAATAAATAAATGATTAAACTAATAAAACAATAAGAATAGACATAGTTAGATAAAATACATAAAAGAACATCATACACACCCAGTCATAGCCTAAAAAAACATGCATACGCTGTCTGTAACGTCTGCCAGAAGGCAACAGTTCGCTGAATCATTTGTGTGGATTAACTCACCTGATTTTCTCTTCAGGAGACCTCCTGCCCGGTGAGAACCAGCAACCCATCCTACCTCCTGCACCTGCACCTATGAGCGTTTTTCCTCCTCTGTGGACAATTTTCGTTATCTTTGATTTTTTGTAATAAAGACACTTACCTTGAGATCTGCGTTTGGATCCCCTCCTTTCTACGCCTCCAATCACATGGACGGGCATTACCTGAAGACGAGCTGCGGTCTGTGACTTCGGCCATCATGCACGTACCTCTCTGGTGCGTGCAGAGCAGGAAGAGAGTGACAACCAGCCAATACCCCGCACAGGGTCGTCCCGGAGGATTGGCTGATGTTTTTAGCATTTTATAGCTTCCACAGATGATTCATATTCTTCATTTTAATGCGAAACTGCCTAACTAATTGGTTGCTATTGGATTGTGAAGAGAAGATACACTAATTTAACAAAAGTGCATCAGAATGAAATCTCCTACCCTACCTTTAAATGTTTATAGTCCTGTATACATTCCTGTGGTGTTTTTCTATTGTATTTCTGCTGCCAATCTCAAAAGCTGCTGTCTGATTGGTTAATTTAGATCGGGGGCTTGTTTAACACGAGAATAAGAAGAAGGGAGCCAGCAGGTGAAAAAACTGAGAAACTATACAGACTGCAAAAAGTGAGTCAGTGATTACTGTGTCTTGAGCAAACATGAATAAAGCATTTGAAATAATAATCCTGTGACTGACAATGTTCTCCAGGTTTTTGTGGACAGACAGGATGTTGGTAGTTTGGACTACAAGACTCATGAGCTTGCACTTCCTGATAGCAAGGTACGGACAGTTTTTACATGTTTTTGTTCTGTGATCTTTTCATGTAAGCTGCTTGTATCATGATGGATGCTCTTCCCCTGATGATTTTCTGAGTGTGGTACTCATGTTTTGTGCATCAAAGGAAGACAGGATGTTGAGCTTACTTGGGGGGAACTGTGCAAGAGTGGTATTCTACCTTTTATTGCCATGTGCTGTGCTGTTTAGTTCAGTCCTCTGAATCTTGACGGTCCCATTGTGAACTGCTTATGTGTGTTTGACTTTCGTTTGAACATTTTTCATTGTGGCATCACTTTGACTGTAACTCCTTCCTGGGCCATTCAGAGATGCAGGTGTCTGTGAACAGAGTCTGTGTTGCCTGTCCTGATGATTTGTTATTACACCCCTCTGAGAGGATTTACCATCTTCTCTTTTGACATGAAGCCAGGCTTTATAAAAAGGTTTGTTGCATGAATTCAGTCCTCCATCTTGTCAAAACTCTAACATGTCTAGACAAAGAGTCTGTTCAAGATGAGGAGCTGATAGGTAATTTTATTTATTTATCATGTGAATATAGGATGTTGATCTTTAGATATTCATGCACCTATTATTGGCTAAAACATTTTGGTTTTCAGTAGTAATCAGTGATCAGAAATCACTAGTAATCAGCACGATTTAAATTAAATTGTAGCTGTCCTGTTTTAGATTAACACATTCAGGGCAGTGGAAGACTGACATCGAGTCAGCCGCCGTCCCAGGATTCATCCAGGCTAGACTCATTGTGGAGGGACCTCCCAGAGACACTTTCATCAGACTTCCAGTGAGTCCAAGTGCTAGTTATGCATTTAAATTCAGGGTCATTGATTATAGTTTAAAACAGACATTTCACACAGTCACTTGAATGATGATAACACTGCATTTCTCTGTAGGGTTGGGGCAAAGGAGTTGTATTCATCAATGGGCAGAATCTTGGACGTTATTGGCACATTGGTCCCCAGCACTTCCTGTATCTCCCAGCACCTTGGCTTAGAGGTACAGAGCACTCAGAAACTGTAAAGAGATCAACATGATCTGCTTTCTTGAACTATTTTAAATAATCTGTGACATGTAGGTATATATGTAGTTTTCCTTCACTCTTTCAGATAATTTTTTTTTTGTCTCAAAGCAATTCACAGAGACCCAGAGCCTGATCCCCCTAAAAAGCCACAGTGTCAGGATAAACACCCTTTTAACAGGAAGAAACCTTGAGCAGGATCCGGCTCGTAAGGAGAACCTTGAAGGAGAGGAGAAGACGAGGGAAACAGGACAGAGAGGATGAAGGAGAGACAGAGGAACAAATATGCACAAACATTACAGAGGACAAACATGACACGTTGCAAAATGGATAATATGATGATAATTAATATAAATAAGAAATTCCCCATTGTCTATATTTTTTTAATTAAACTAATATAAGGCATGTAAACTAGAGCGCTACAATTTTACTGGATCAAACATATGTCCTTGCTTATTCAGACAAAACTAAATATTTCACTGTACTAAAACAGGACTGCATATTTTATACATAAATATAATTCTTTGTTATCAATGATAGTGCTTTCAGATTTTAATAAGCATAAAAGGTTGTAATGTGTACACACTTTGGGCAACTAGTGACTTTGATACCTGTGTGATGGTCCAGGCTGTGGGTCAGTGAAGAGAGGCTGAATGGATGATAAATATGGATGAAAAATAATCACTGCCACATTTTGCCCTGTATTTACCTCATAAAACCAGCTGACAGTGAGCAGTCTTCTTACTTTAGTTTACCGTTAATCAGCCTGATGGACGGACTTATTTATGGACTTAACTTGTTAGCTAACCGACCAGCCAGAGCAGTGCATCAGGAATGGACATTATAAAAACACAGCGCGCAGCATCAAACTCTCAGTCCAGCATCAGACTACAGTCCTCTGTCTCTCTGCCTGCAGCTCTGCTGTCTGTCCGGTTTGGCCCCAAAACTTCTGTGTTGTTTAATGATCTTAACGATCGATCATTCACGCTGCAATACACAAACATTGACGCACGCTATCAGGACGGAGTGAGACCTCCCTCCTTCACTCCCTGTCCTTCCGGTTGGAGACCCAGAGGTGAGCTGTCCCGCGCGCCCCCTCCCCTCCTCTCACAGCTTCTCAGCATCAGGGCGCCTACAGCTGCAGGGGGCGCTAATTTGCCAATTCTGCACACAGTGATCTACAATATACATAAAAACCGCCGCGCAGATGATATTTTTCCAACTGCTCGTGCCGCACCGGGCGACCGCGCGGTCTGCCCGTGCCCAAAACCGCCACTGTGAACGAAGCAGGATTTATTGCCAGTTTCTATTCATTTGAGCATGATGAGTCTATACAGTGACACTTTCCTAATATTGGCTGCACTGGTTTGCAAAGTCCCTGAAGTTCACTGCTTGTACAAAGTTAACTCTCCCTCATCATGACAGGCAAACCCAGCTGAAAGTAATGCACACATACACTACACACTGTAGCTAAAGCTAAAACACTTTGTGTATATGAATAACTATAAAGACAAATTCTTCATTAATTTTGAAAATGTACATAAAACAGAAGGATTCAGATTTCACTCCTGCTCTTAACTGTGAGTTTTTGTGTATAATGTACAATAATTCTATGTAATGATGTCATAGGACTTGTTGCCTTGCAACTGCTTTGAAGTTGTAAAAAGTCACAGCAGCATAGCAACCATAGAATGTTATGTTGTTATGTTTTGAATATTGTTCATTTCCACAGTGAGTACACAGAGAGAGAAGCTGCTTTTTTTGAGCTCCTGCAGAAATAAGAAAACCCAACAGATTGACAACAACAGAACAACTGAATTTGGTAAATACTAACAGATAGTTTAAACTCATTTAGACTAATGTAGTGATCTGACCTCTGTAACAACTGAATGATGCACTTTGATGGTACACACAGATATTCTTCCTAAGTGCTGCTGGTGGTTTTTAATATAATGTAACGTCTGTATCAGCAAAGGAACTTGTACTACAGCTGTTAAATCAATGCAAGAGTACAGAAAGGGTTCAATATTTGAGTATTGTGGATAATCACTGACAAGGTGGAAGACAATTGATGCAGCATTTTCATTCGTAAGTTAAGGTGAAGCCACTTAATGATATTATTGTTGAATTATAATACATTTCATACATACATTTTATTGATCCATAGTTTGAACATATGTAAAACCAAAATCAACCAAATTGTTTCAAATGTTACCAGCACAGTTTAAAATGGACCTCTGGCCTATAGTGGAGCGCATGGTGCAGGAGATGGAGTGGGAGGAGGTTGTGTCCACTCTTGAAACAGTGGTTCACAATCTGCTTCAAGATGGTGCATCCGACCCCCCTCCTCCTCCTGTGCCTGCTGCACCGGACATCCACCTACAGCTGGACACCAGAGCCAGCCAGGGACAGGTAAGACACAAAGCGGAGGTCAGGGACAGAGACAAAAACACCTGACCCACACAAAAGTCTGAATTTTGACCATTCAGTTATTTCCACATCAAAATAGGGCAGACTCTGAGTGTGTTATGTCTGGTCAATCTTCCCTGTCTCTCTGCAGTACCATCATGAGTCCCCTGCCCCCTCCTGCAGCAGCTCCACAGCAGCAGCTGAAGCTTCACCTGGGAACACAGTAAGACACTCGATAAACACACTAATACATGTTGTTTGGTTGTTGGAAACAGCAGCATCAGACAAGAGGAAGGGCTGAGTATAAAAACACAAAGTACACAAGTTAGGAAGCAGACACAGCTGGACCTCATGAGGACGGAGTAAGAAACACAAGAAGCCTTCAAAATGAAACACTACATACTACTAAAACCTTTTTGAAGTAACAGTAATCAGAAGTGTCAGTAACACTGTGGACCATGTCTCCACCTGTCCCTGCTTCAGAGGCAGTAACCACACACAGTCTAATCACAGACCCACAGAGGCTGATCATGTGTAACAGTGAATCAGATTTACAGTTGAATACACACTCTCTGAGCCTCAGCGGGATCCTTATGACACTTTAGCAGACAGAGGACACCAACTTGTCTAATCACCTCCACATTTGTGTCCTCGGTTTCAACATCCAGTGGTGAAGCTGCCGGACAACGTCGTCCTGGTTTCTGTTATTGAACCGTAAGTAAATCACACAAACAAAAGAATGATTAAACATGGCTGCTGCTGTCTAACATGGACATCTGTGTCTCTGTCTAAAGGAGCGGACAGTTGTCCTACTGGCCTGTTGTTGTGGAGCCTCCTCCTCCTCTTCCTCCTCCTGCTGCTGCTCCTCCTCCTCCTCCTCCTGCTGCTCCTCCCCCCCCTCCTCCTCCTTCTGTTGCTCCTCCCCTCCCCACCACATCAAGGTAAGTTGCTGATGCTGCTTTTAGACAATATGTGACTGATCATGATGAAATCATCAATGATCAGGTGTTCAGGTCTGTGTGATCATTAATATAATCTCTGTCTTTGTATTGGGCTTTAATGCAGCTGAACAGCTTCCCAGAGATGAGTTTGAATTGTATTTAATGTCATAATGTAGCCTACTTGTGTCCTCACATGTGCACACAGTTTTATATTGTGTCCTCACTTTTGTTTTTCCTGTTTTGTCCCTGTGGAAGAAGACAACACGAGTATGAACCAGCATCACAGCCGCACATTAAAAAGCCAAGGAACGCCTTCATGATCTTCCTCAATGAGCAGAGGCCCAAAGTCTCTGCTGAGAAGGGCATGAAGAGCAGTGCGGCTGTGAATGCAGCTGTGGGACAGATGGTAAGAAACACTCTGGATCAAGAGTTTGGTTGAACTGCTGTCATCCACTGCATTTTGGAGGTACCGACTAGATATAGTCGGGCTCGCCTCCACACACAGCTCGGGTTCTGGAACCCAACTCCTTGAGAGGGGTTGGACTCTCTTCTATTCTGGAGTTGCCCATGGTGAGAGGCGGCGGGCTGGTGTGGGCTTGCTCATAGCCCCACAGCTTAGCTGCCATGTGTTGGAGTTTTCCCCAGTATGTGAGAGGGTCGCTTCCCTGCGCCTTCAGGTTGGGGAGAGGTCTCTCACTGTGGTTTCGGCGTATGCGCCGAACAGCAGTGTAGAGTACTTGACCTTCTTACAGTATCTGGGAGGGGTGCTGGATGGCGCCCCAACCGGGGACTCTGTCATCTTGCTGGGAGACTTCAACGCCCACGTGGGCAGTGACAGTAACACCTGGAGAGGCGTGATTGGGAGGAACGGCCTCCCCGATCTGAACCCGAGTGGTGTTTTGTTATTGGACTTCCGTCCATAATGAACACCATGTTCGAGCACAAGGTTGTCCATCGGTGCACTTGGCACCAGGACACCCTAGGCCGGAGGTCAATGATCGATTTTGTAATCGTGTCATCTGACCTTCGACCTTGTGTTTTGGACACTCGGGTGAAGAGAAGGGCTGAGCTGTCAACTGATCACTACCTGGTGGTGAGTTGGATCCGTTGGCGAGGGAAGAGGCTGGACAGGCCCGGCAGGCCCAAACGTACTGTGCGGGTCTGTTGGGAGCGTTTGGCCGAACCCTCCGCTAGGGAGATCTTCAACTCCCACCTCCGGGAGAGCTTCACCCAGATTCCGAGGGAGGCTGGAGACATGGTCCACATCCACGGGGTCTCATTCACGAGTGAGGGAAAAATGGAGCGGGAGATTGACAGACGGATCGGTGCAGATTCCGCAGTAATGCGGTCACTGTACCGGTCTGTTGTGGTGAAGAAGGAGCTGAGCCAGAAGGCGAAGCTCCTTCTGGCTCAGCTCCTTCTTCACCACAACAGACCGAAGGCAAAGCTCTCGATTTACCGGTCAATCTACGTTCCTACCCTCACCTATGGTCATGAGCTCTGGGTAGTGACCGAAAGAATGAGATTGCGAATACAGGCGGCCGAAATGAGTTTCCTTCAAAGGGTGGCTGGGCGCTCCCTTAGAGATGGGTGAGGAGCTCAGTCACCCGAGAGGAGCTCGGAGTAGAGCCGCTGCTCCTCCACATTGAGAGGAGCCAGCTGAGGTGGCTCGGGCATCTGGTTCGGATGCCTCCTGGACGCCTCCCTGGGGAGGTGTTCCGGGCATGTCCCACTGGGAGGAGGCCCCGGGAAGACCCAGGACGCGGTGGAGAGACTATGTCTCTCGGCTGGCCTGGGAACGCCTCGGGATTCCCCCAGAGGAGCTGGAGAAATTTCAAAATGGCGGACTTCCTGTTGGGTTTGGAGGGGGGGTCCAAGAGACTTTTTTGTGCATCTTGGGGTGGTACACATGTGTGCCAATTTTCATGAGCCTCCCCAAAACAGGCCACAGGGGCATGCAGAAAAACCTATGAAAACAAAACATTTTGTGTAGCCAGTAGGTGGCGCTCTGTCAAAGCCTTAATATTGTTGTATAGATGTGTTTAGGGTCAGACTCTGATCATACATGTGACATTTCGTACAGATCGGACAACAAAGAAAACAAAGAATTTAGAGCGACTTCCTCTTTCGTCTGAAATGGTCAAACTTTGAGGCCACGCGCCGGCCACACCGTCAGACTTTTGTTGAGTTTTGGAATGCGTCTATTCCCTATGGTGTCCTGAGTGGACACAGTGAATTTCAGCTCAATTCCATGAAGTATGCGAGGCGTGATAAGTTTTGTAGCAGGGTCACACATCGCCAAAAATGGCCGCAAACTTTAAAATGACTTCCTGTTGGGTTTGGAGGGGGGGTCCAAGAGACTTTTTTGTGCGTCTTGGGGTGATACATATGTGTGCCAAATGTCGTGATCCTGTGGCAAACCGGTCAGAGGGGCTACACTTTAGGGGGCGCTATAGAGCCATTTTCCCATGTGCATTTCAAAACTCAGCAAATTTCAAAATTTTTCAGGCAAATGAATTTTTCTACCAAGTTTGGTGAGTTTTGGGGCATGTTAAGGCCCCCAAAAATGCGATCTTAGGGGGGAAAGAAAAAAAATGAAAAATAATAATCCTAAGGGTTTCAATAGGGCTCCTGCACCATTCGGTGCTCGGGCCCTAACAAGGCTTCTCTGATTTTATGACACACACACAGCAGAAACACACATCACTGTGTACTACTAGCCTGCAGGTGTGTTTTAGTACATGTGCTGACAGTCAGTTGTCGTCTGTCCACAGTGGAATTCACTATCAAAGGAGGAGCAGGCGAAATACTATGAGGAGGCGGAGGCAGAGCGGCGGCTCCACGTCCAGCTGTACCCAGAGTGGTCGTCTGCAGACAACTATGTAAGCACACTCTGCTCACATACAACTACGACACAACTCCTCCACAGACAGTGAAAACAGAGTGTAATGTGTGTGATGTGTTTGATTTTAGGGCAAAAAGAGGAAAAGGGTCAGGAGTAGGACTCCAGCCACAACAGGTAAATATGCTGTTTGATGCAGGTGGACACACACAGTGTCACAGAGGACTGAACATTTTTGTGTTTGTGTTTCCACAGACTGAGAGCACGGACTCCATGTAAAGAAGCTTATTTCTGTAAATAGTTTTGTAATAGTTTTTTTGCTTGTTCATGTTTTTTTGTCTTGTAAATACTTTTTCTTACCTTTCATTTACAAAAACTTTGTTTCTTGTTCTTATTTTTTATTGTATATAGTTTTATTTTATTTCTTTATTATTTTATTATTTTTTATAATAGATCTTCTTTATAAATTGACAAATCCTCTTTATTTGCTGATAAGTCACACTTATATAGTGTACACTCCTAGTACCAAGCCAGCCTTCGTAATGAGCTTGTTGAGTCTGTTGGTGTCAGCCGTCTTCATCCTGCTGCCCCAGCACACTACAGCGTAGAAGATGATGCTGGAGACCACCGAGTGGTAAAACATCTGCATTGTCTGGCAAAAATTAAAGGACCTGAATCTCCTTAGGAGATACAGGCGACTCTGTCCCTTCTTGTATATTGCCTCATAAGCTCTGTTTGAACAAATCAGCAGGTTTTCAGGTCTGCATGGACACACAAAGTTGACTGTCAGTCACTTCACCATGTGGTCATACACTGGATATATATCTGATGACATGAAGCATCAAGATAAGCAAATCTTACAGATGTTACAAAATCTGAAATAAACAATGGCTTCTGTAAACCATAAGACAAAAAGGTGGCTATTACTGCAGGAGTGCCTCTCATGAGTTATCACCATTGCATTTGATTGTAACCGTAAAAGTGAAGCCACACTTTTGGGTAATGGCAGGTGTGTATCCTAATAATAATAATAATCATCATCATCATCATCATCATTTGTGCTGCATGTAATCAAACAGGTCTTCATATCACACAGCTCCTTTTGGGCTCTACTACCACATTTCAAAAGTGAGACACAGATAACTTGATCTCCTCCTGATCAAAGGAGCAGTGAGAGGTCTTACCGTTAAGATCATTAAACAACACAGAAGTTTTGGGGTCAAACAGATCAAACAGCAGAGCTGCAGGCATAGAGACAGAGGACTGTAGTCTGATGCTGGACTGAGAGTTTGATGCTGCACGCTGTGTTTTATAATGTCGATTCTTGATACACTGCTCTGGCTGGTTGGTTAGCCAACAAGTTAGCTACTGGCTGCTAACATAAGTCCATCCTTCAATGACAGGCTGATTAATGTTAAACTAAGGTAGGAATACTGCTGACTGTCAGCTGCTTTTATGAGTTAAATGCAGGGTAAAAAGTGGGGAATGATTATTTTTCATCCATATTTATCATCCATTCAGCCTCTCTTTACTCGATGCCCACAGCCTGGACCATCACACAGTTATCAAAATGACTAGTTGCCCAAAGTGTGTACACATTACAACCTTTTATGTTGCTTATTAAAATCTGAAAGCACTATCATTGATAAGAAAGAATTATATTTATGTATAAAATGCAGTCCTATTTTTGTACAGTGAAATATTTCTGTTTTGTCTGAATAAGCAAGGACATGTGTTTGATCCAGTACAATTGTAGTGCTCTAGTTTACATGCCTTATATTAGTTTAATTAAAAAAAAATATGGGGAATTTCTTATTTATATTAATGATCATCATATTATCCATTTTGCAACGTGTCATGTTTGTTCTCTGTAAGGTTTGTGCATGTTTGTTCCTCTGTCTCTCATTCATCCTCTGAAGAACTTCACCTTAGTTCACCATGAATCTGTGCTGATTTGTCTGCTTGTGTTGATCAGCAGACTCCAGCTCCACTCCTAGTACCGCGCCAGCCTTCCTAATGAGCTCAGTGAGTCTGTTGGTAAACACACGCCCCTTTCTTTTGGAGCTCATCCGAAGCCACGCCTCCAATCACATGGACACGCATTACCTGAAGACGAGCTGCGGTCTGTGACTTCGGCCATCATGCACGTACCTCTCTGGTGCGTGCAGAGCAGGAAGAGAGTGACAACCAGCCAATACCCCACACAGGGCCGTCCCGGAGGATTGGCTGATGTTTTTAGCATTTTATAGCTTCCACAGATGATTCATATTCTTCGTTTTAATTTGAAACTGCCGAACTAATTGGTTGCTATTGAATTGTGAAGAGAAGATACACTAATTTAACAAAAAGTGCATCAGAATGAAATCTCCTACCCTACCTTTAAATGTTTATAGTCCTGAATACAGTCCTGCGGTTTTTCTATTGTATTTCTGCTGCCAATCTCAAAAGCTGCTGTCTGATTGGTTAATTTAGATCGGGGGCTTGTGCGCAAAGAAGAAGGGAGCCAGCAGGTAATAAAACAGAGAAACTAACTATACAGACTGCAAAAAGTGAGTCAGTGATGTCTCTGTGTCTTGAGCAAACACAACATGAAAATTTTGTGTTGGGTTTTGCTGCTGTGGTCCACATGTGTTTTTCAATAGCAGCATCAGACTAGCTTCCAAGCCTAGAGCATGTGTGGCTAGAAGCTAGTTGTTAGTGTGTTGTAACAATAGTTTGTGTTGTGTGACATGGTGTATGTGTAAGACGTGGAAAATGAGGCATGGAAGCCTTATAAACATTTATATGTATAGGGATAAAGACAATACATTGAATTGCATAATATGTTTATGCAGTAAGGATAGAGGCACACTGTATTTTCCACTCTCTGCTCATGATATGAGGATAGACATTGTCAGGTGCTGAGCAGTATGAGGACAGACACACGTTCTCAGTTTTGAAAAAGAGGGACTTTATTTTCTCCTTTACCACTTCTTCAGCTCTTTGCATGTTTGGTAAAAAAAATTAAGGAGAAGAGGGAAAAAACTAGCAAAAACATGCAAAAAAGAAGAAAAAAATTGGTGCCTTCCCCTGATTAATTGCATGTTTTTGCCCTATTCATGTTCCAGCTGAGCCTCTTCCTGAAGTGCCACCTGCTCAGGAGAAGACAGCTTATAGCCCTGTTTTCATGGAGCAGCACCTATCACTCTGAGACAGCTTGCACTTTACAGACAAGGTAAGCTACAGATGACATGCACCTGTCTGCTGTGACAGCTGATGATCATCTCTACAAAAGAGAAAATGCTACCTATCAAAATTAAGTTGTCAACATGAACTCCTTTTTTCAGGAAATGTAACTTCCTCCCACCAACTGTGATTGTATCTTCTCTACCACAGCTAAGGGTCGAATCCTATTGAAATATTGTATCTGTTATGACCATGCAACCAGCCGTACAGGTCAGAGAGGCCGGTGAACATGGAGAATCTGCCTGTCAACAACAACAGTGGTCTGTCATACGGTTATGCACTGTATGAAACCACCATCACCAGCGGAGGAGCCCTGAACTCCAGGAATAACATCAGAGACAGAGCACTGGTGAGTGCCCACAGACACACACACACACACACACTGTACAAGCACCATGAATAAATAAATAAATAATAAATAAATGAATAAAGCATTTTGAATAATAATCCTGTGACTGACAATGTTCTCCAGGTTTTTGTGGACAGACAGTATGTTGGTAGTTTGGACTACAAGACTCATGAGCTTGCACTTCCTGATAGCAAGGTACGGACAGTTTTTACATGTTTTTGTTCTGTGATCTTTTCATGTAAGCTGCTTGTATCATGATGGATGCTCTTCCCCTGATGATTTTCTGAGTGTGGTACTCATGTTTTGTGCATCAAAGGAAGACAGGACGTTGAGCTTACTTGTGGAGAACTGTGGAAGAGTGAGTTATGGGAAAGCTCTGGATGAACAGCACAAGGGTATTCTACCTTTTATTGCCATGTGCTGTGCTGTTTAGTTCAGTCCTCTGAATCTTTGACGGTCCCATTGTGAACTGCTTATGTGTGTTTGACTTTTGTTTGAACATTTTTCATTGTGGCATCACTTTGACTGTAACTCCTTCCTGGGCCATTCAGAGATGCAGGTGTCTGTGAACAGAGTCTGTGTTGCCTGTCCTGATGATCTGTTGCAGGTATTGTGGGACACATTGTGTTGAATCACACCCCTCTGAGAGGATTTACCATCTTCTCTTTTGACATGAAGCCAGGCTTTATAAAAAGGTTTGTTATATGAATTCAGTCTGTTCAAGATGAGGAGCTGATAGAAAATTTTATTCTTTTATCATGTGAATATAGGATGTTGATCTTTAGATATTCATGCACCTATTATTGGCTAAAACCTTTTGGTTTGGTAGTCTGCATGATTTAAGTAATCAGTGATCAAAAATCAGTAGTAATCAGCAAGATGTAAATTAAATTGTAGATGTGTGTGTGTGACTTTCACCGGCTGCACCCAGATAAACCCGGAGGTCCGCCAGGCGGCGTCTGTTGAGGGGGGGGGCACTGTGGTGAGCCGTATCATCACCATCTGTTGGTCATTCCTTTTTGTGTTTTCACTGCTTGTTTTGGCTCTTCCTCTCTATTCTTTTTCAGGTGAATGATGAGGTGGCAGTGCTGGCTGGGCGGAGCACCGGGTTGATTAGGCACACCTGTCGCCACTCCCCTCATCACCTGCTGCCTTCTTAAGGACCTTCCTCACCTCTACTCGTCGTCAGTTCTTCAGCTTACCTCATGGTACCACGTGTTGCTTTTAAACTTACCTCTTTTGATTCCTCGTCATCCTAAAACCTGTTCCTCTTTTAGACACCGCTCCGCCTCTAGAGCACCTGCTCCTCAGTAGCGTTTTCTCCTTCTGGAAGTTTTTTGTTCTTTTGTTTTCTACAAAATAAATAATTGTCATTCGAGTCTGCACCTGGATCTTCAACCATTTTACCATTTATTGTACGAAAGAAAAGTAGTTGAATACCAACAATTGACAAATAAGGAAATGTGCAAGCAAAATGACTGCCATGCCTGCAGCAGGCCAGATGGGGAGAGAGAGCGTGAAGCAAACAGACTGGGTCCTCTTAAACCGTCTCCAGCTCGTCAGCACAGGTGAGCTGCATAAGGTCAGGATCAGCTCCACCCAGCAATCTCCTGCACACACAAGGGGAGAGAGACAGCAGCAACAACACTCCCTGAGAGACCAACACAGGGCCGTCACAAGGACAAAGAGTGGAGGACAAAATACTGTTTGCTGAAAATCCTGACCATGGAAAGACTGTTGATGTTTACAAACTCCCCTTTTGCACATTGACACACACACACACACAGATAACACTCTGGA
Organism: Parambassis ranga; assembly: GCF_900634625.1. Taxonomy (NCBI): domain Eukaryota; kingdom Metazoa; phylum Chordata; class Actinopteri; family Ambassidae; genus Parambassis; species Parambassis ranga. Next base: position 9,690,266 of record NC_041033.1, on the reverse strand, counting down.
TTAAACCTGAACAAAGGAGGAGTTATTGCAAGTTTCTATTCATTTGAGCATTATGAGCCTATACAGTGACACTTTCCTAATATTGGCTGCACTGGTTTGCAAAGTTCCTGAAGTTCACTGCTTGTACAAAGTTAACTCTCCCTCATCATGACAGGCAAACACAGCTGAAAGTAATGCACACATACACTACACACTGTAGCTAAAGCTAAAACACTTATATGAATAACTATAAAGACAAATTCTTCATTAATTTTGAAAATGTACATAAAACAGAAGGATTCAGATTTCACTCCTGCTCTTAACTGTGAGTTTTTGTGTATAATGTACAATAATTCTATGTGATGATGTCATAGGACTTGTTGCCTTGCAACTGCTTTGAAATTTTAAAAAGTCACAGCAGCACAGTAACCATAGAATGTTGTTATGTTATGTTTTGAATATTGTTCATTTCCACAGCGAGTACACAGAGAGAGAAGCTACTTTTTTTGAGCTCCTGCAGAGATAAGAAAACCCAACAGATTGACAACCACAGAACAACTGAATTTGGTAAATACTAACAGATAGTTTAAACTCATTTAGACTAATGTAGTGATCTGACCTCTGTAACAACTGAATGATGCACTTTGATGGTACACACAGATATTCTTCCTAAGTGCTGCTGGTGGATTTTAATATAATGTAACGTCTGTATCAGCAAAGGAACTTGTACTACAGCTGTTAAATCAATGCAAGAGTACAGAAAGTAGGGATGTCCCGATCCGATCACGTGATCGGAAATCGGGCCCGAGTACGTGATTTCAGACTCGATCGGACATTACCTCCCGATCAGGACTCGGATATATATTTATTAGGGCTGTCAAAGTTAATGCCTTCTGTGCAGGGTGGCTCTGTGTCTTGTAGTGTAGGGGTATGACAGTTGCTTTTGGTGCGAGAGGTGCTGGGTTTGAGACCTCGATGAGCTGCTGCGTCTGTGAAATCTCCCAGTGTGACACAGACACAGAGACACACACATACACGGGTTTTGCTGCAATGAGTGCCTTTATAGGGAATCCTGAAAGTATCGGATCGGGACTCCGTATCGGCAGATACTCAAAATCAAATGACTCAGACTCGGACTTGAGGGCAAAAAAACCTGATCGGGACATCCATAACAGAAAGGGTTCAATATTTGAGTATTATGGATGTTGTGGAGATTTTTAAATTGCATTATTTAATTAATAGTACTTATATCTTGTACTAAGAACACCAATATAGAAAATATTTAGAGATACAACTAAATGAGCTGCTTCCTGAAAATCTGAACATATAGATAAAGATTTATATTTAGATTCAAATGTTTGAAGTGTTATGCATTGAAATATGGGATTATTATCATTGATACAGCAGTTTGATTTGTAGCAGATTAAGATAAAATCAATGTTAGCAGCATTTTATTTGAATAATAACACATCACACTGTCTATATATTTAACAGGCCTTCACAGACAGAAGACCCTTTAGTGACCAGCCATCACTGACCACATCTGGTAAATACTAACAGACACTTTCAGCTCATTCAGACTCATTTGCTGATGTGACCTCTGTAACAGCTAAATAATACTCTTAAAACTGATGTACATGAATATTCTCCCTAAATGTTTCATGTAAATATATTCTTTGAGTATAATGTACAATTCTTAAACCATGTTGGAGTATTATTGATGCAGCATTTTCATTTGTAAGTTAAGGTGAAGCCACTTAATGATATTATTGTGGAATTATAATACATATTATAATTCCTCTTATCTTTTATTCTTTATTTTGTTCTATTTAACTCTTGCTCTGACTGTCGGTGTTGTATTGCTGCTGGTACCCAAATTTCCCTGAGGGACCTTCCCAAGGGGATTAATAAAGTATATTCTATTCTATTCTACATCAGCTGCAGCAATCAAACTTGCATTTTCTTCAGGAAAAGCCCTTTTCTAGTTGTTGAATTATAATACATTTCACTGTGTTTATTGATCCATAGTTTGAACATATGTAAAACCAAAATCAACCAAATTGTTTCAAATGTTACCAGCACAGTTTAAAATGGACCTCTGGCCTATAGTGGAGCGCATGTTGCAGGAGATGGAGTGGGAGGAGGTTGTGTCCACTCTTGAAGCAGCGGTTCTGGATCTGCTTCAAAATGGTGCATCCGACCCCCCTCCTCCTCCTGTGCCTGCTGCACCGGACATCCACCTACAGCTGGACACTGGAGCGAGCCAGGGACAGGTAAGACACAAAGTGGAGGTCAGGGACAGAGACAAAAACACCTGACCCACACAAAAGTCTGAATATTGAGCATTTAGTTATTTCCACATCAAAATAAGGCAGACTCTGAGTGTGTTATGTCTGCTGAATCTTCCCTGTCTCTCTGCAGTACCATCATGAGTCCCCTGCCCCCTCCTGCAGCAGCTCCACAGCAGCAGCTGAAGCTTCACCTGGGAACACAGTAAGACCCTCGATAAACACACTAATACATGTTGTTTGGTTGTTGGAAACAGCAGCATCAGACAAGAGGAAGGGCTGAGTATAAAAACACAAAGTACACAAGTTAGGAAGCAGACACAGCTGGACCTCATGAGGACGGAGTATGAAACACAAGAAACCTTCAAAATGAAACACTAAATACTACTAAACACCTTTTTGAAGTAACAGTAATCAGAACTGTCAGTAACACTGTGGACCATGTCTCCACCTGTCCCTGCTTCAGATGCAGTAACCACACACAGTCTAATCACAGACCCACAGAGGCTGATCATGTGTAACAGTGAATCAGATTTACAGTTGAATACACACTCTCTGAGCCTCAGCGGGATCCTTATGACACTTTAGCAGACAGAGGACACCAACTTGTCTAATCACCTCCACATTTGTGTCCTCGGTTTCAACATCCAGTGGTGAAGCTGCCGGACAACGTCGTCCTGGTTTCTGTTATTGAACCGTAAGTAAATCACACAAAGTATGATTAAACATGGCTGCTGCTGTCTAACATGGACATCTGTGTCTCTGTCTAAAGGAGCGGACAGTTGTCCTACTGGCCTGTTGTTGTGGAGCCTGCTCCTCCTCCTGCTCCTCCTCCTCCTCCACCTGCTGCTGCTCCTCCCCTCCCCACCACATCAAGGTAAGTTGCTGATGCTGCTTTTAGACAATATGTGACTGATCATGATGAAATCATCAATGATCAGGTGTTCAGGTCTGTGTGATCATTATTATAATCTCTGTCTTTGTATTGGGCTTTAATGCAGCTGAACAGCTTCCCAGAGATGAGTTTGAATTGTATTTAATGTCATAATGTAGCCTACTTGTGTCCTCACATGTGCACACAGTGGTATATTGTGTCCTCACTTTTGTTTTTCCTGTTGTGTCCCTGTAGAAGAAGAAAACATGAGGATGAATCAGCGTCACAGCCGCACATTAAAAAGCCAAGGAACGCCTTCATGCTCTTCCTCAATGAGCAGAGGCCCAAGGTCTCTGCTGAGAAGGGCATGAAGAGCAGTGCGGCTGTGAATGCAGCTGTGGGACAGATGGTAAGAAACACTCTGGATCAAGAGTTTGGTTGAACTGATGTCATCCACTGCATTTTGGAAGCTATTAGCCAGCACTGATCTGACACTACGAGCCTCAGAATGCTGACTGCAGTTCAATTAATGGCCACAGGCATCAATATTAACAAGGCTTTTCTGATTTTATGACACACACACAGCAGAAACACACATCACTGTGTACTACTGGCCTGCAGGTGTGTTTTAGTACATGTACTGACAGTCAGTTGTCGTCTGTCCACAGTGGAAGTCACTATCAAAGGAGGAGCAGGCGAAGTACTATGAGGAGGCCGAGGTAGAGCGGCGGCTCCACGCCCAGCTGTACCCCAACTGGTCGTCTGCAGACAACTATGTAAGCACACTCTGCTCACATACAACTACGACACAACTCCTCCACAGACAGTGAAAACAGAGTGTAATGTGTGTGATGTGTTTGATTTTAGGGCAAAAAGAGGAAAAGAGTTAGGAGTAGGACTCCAGCCACAACAGGTAAATATGCTGTTTGATGCAGGTGGACACACACAAAGTGTCACAGAGGACTGATCATGTTTGTGTTTGTGTTTCTACAGAGGACGGACTTCATTTCCCAAATTCCTTCGTTTTTCTGTAAATAGTTTTTTTTGCTTGTTCACAATTTTTTGTCTTGTAAATAGTTATTTTACATTTAATTTACAAAAACGTCTTCTTGTTCTGATTTTATATTGTATATAGTTTTATTTTAATTCTTTATTTCATTTTATAATAAATCTTGTTTATAAATTGACAAATCCTCTTTATTTGCTGATACATCACACTTATATAGGGAAGCCATTTTTTACAACAGAAAAAATATTGTAACCATAAAGCAGACAGCCAACGAGAACTTTGTTTAATTTTTATTTTCATTAACTAGATTGAAATATTACATCTTATCTTACAATGCAGTCCATGTGTGTAATGATATACAATAATACTAGCTTCAAATGTCATAGCACTGTAAAAAATACAGACATATTCTGTTGTTAAGAATGCTGAGGAGTTTCCTCAGTATCCTCCTCTCCGTCACCTCCACCTCAGACTCCAGCTCCACTCCTAGTACCGAGCCAGCCTTCCTAATGAGCTTGTTGAGTCTGTTGGTGTCAGCCGTCTTCATCCTGCTGCCCCAGCACACTACAGCGTAGAAGATGGCACTGAAGACCACCGAGTGGTAAAACATCTGCAGCGTGGTCTGGCAGACATTAAAGGACCTGAGTCTCCTTAGGAGATACAGGCGACTCTGTCCCTTCTTGTATATTGCCTCATAAGCTCTGTTTGAACAAATCAGCAGGTTTTCGGGTCTGCATGGACACACAAAGTTGGCTGTCAGTCACTTCACCATGTGGTCATACACTGGATATATATCTGATGACATGAAGCATCAAGATAAGCAAATCTTACAGATGTTACAAAATCTGAAATAAACAATGGCTTCTGTAAACCATAAGACAAAAAGGTGGCTATTACTGCAGGAGTGCCTCTCATGAGTTATCACCATTGCATTTGAATGTAACCGTAAAAGTGAAGCCACACTTTTGGGTACTTTTGGGGACGTATGACCTGATAAATCTAAGAAAGAACCACAAAAAATATAATTGAAATAACTGTGTGTTGTACTTTCATTTTCCTAGCGAGAAGGTTTACCAGAGATGCCCAAAGGAGTGCGAAACCCACCAGACATTTTTGCTCATTTAGTGAACACAAATTATTGAGTTATTATTAGTTTGAAAGCTATACTAATATTTGAACAGTTCAATATATCTTTCAAATAATAATTTGTCTTTTTCAGCCTCCGAAATAGCGTATCAACATTACTTTTTCACACTCCCTTATTTTTAGGCTGTTATTACTTCCAAAGCCACTGGAGGGCACCCATGAGTTCTTGCTATAAACAACAGTAATAGCTCCAGTTAACCAGTGAGAGAGAGGGAGAGAGAACAGCATTATATTTTTGACCTGAAACAACAATAGTTTCCCTTATTCACAGCGTTTGAGGCGTCTGGGGGTAAAACCCAGGAATCAGGAGTTTCTGACAAAGTAGGCAGAGGAATCATGGGTGTAGCTAAGAAGAAGTTAATTTTATTTATATACTGCAAGAAAAAGATTAGTGTGTCGGTAGGTCAGGACGACTGAAACTAAGAAATTAGTCAAATGGAAACTGGTGGGAATAAAAATACAATTTTTATAACAAATTATAAAATACCTGGGGAGGGAGGCCCTTTGGATCCCAAAAAACAGTAAATAAACAGTTTGGACTCTCCCTTAGTTTGTGACTTAATTTTGAGTCAGCCTGTTTATTTACTGCTTTTGGGATTTATTTGTTATATTGAAAATAATAACTTGCTCACAGCATTCCTGAGTCCAGCTTTTCTGTTAAATTTGTTTGTAGTGTGGGGCAGGGGTGGGACTAGACTAGTTAACTTGAAAGTGACAAGCTAAATGTTGTTTGGCGCCCAACTTAATTTTGATAGGTTTCCTTTGGGCTCCCCCAACACAACTACACCCCTTTCAGTCCATCAGGTTTCTATTCATTTGAGCATTATGAGCCTATACAGTGACACTTTCCTAATATTGGCTGCACTGGTTCGCAAAGTTCCTGAAGTTCACTTAAGTTAACTCTCCCTCATCATGACAGGCAAACCCAGCTGAAAGTAATGCACACATACACTACACACTGTAGCTAAAGCTAAAACACTTTGTGTATATGAATATCTATAAAGACAAATTCTTCATTAATTTTGAAAATGTACATAAAACAGAAGGATTCAGATTTCACTCCTGCTCTTAACTGTGAGTTTTTGTGTATAATGTACAATAATTCTATGTAATGATGTCATAGGACTTGTTGCCTTGCAACTGCTTTGAAGTTTTAAAAAGTCACAGCAGCACAGTAACCATAGAATGTTGTTATGTTATGTTTTGAATATTGTTAATTTCCACAGCAAGTACACAGAGAGAGAAGCTGCTTTTTTTGAGCTCCTGCAGAAATAAGAAAACCCAACAGATTGACAACCACAGAACAACTGAATTTGGTAAATACTAACAGATAGTTTAAACTCATTTAGACTAATGTAGTGATCTGACCTCTGTAACAACTGAATGATGCACTTTGATGGTACACACAGATATTCTTCCTAAGTGCTGTTGGTGGTTTTTAATATAATGTAACGTCTGTATCAGCAAAGGAACTTGTACTACAGCTGTTAAATCAATGCAAGAGTACAGAAAGTAGGGATGTCCCGATCCGATCACGTGATCGGAAATCGGGCCCGAGTACGTGATTTCAGACTCGATCGGACATTACCTCCCGATCAGGACTCGGATATATATTTATTAGGGCTGTCAAAGTTAATGCCTTCTGTGCAGGGTGGCGCTGCGTCTTGTAGTGTAGGGGTATGACAGTTGCTTTTGGTGCGAGAGGTGCTGGGTTCGAGACCTCGATGAGCTGCTGCGTCTGTCAAATCTCCCGGTGTGACACACACACAGACACACACGGGGTTTGCTGCAATGAGCTATAATGCCTTTATAGAGAATCCTGAAAGTATCGGATCGGGACTCGGTATCGGCAGATACTCAAAATCAAATGACTCAGACTCGGACTTGAGGGACATCCCTAACAGAAAGGGTTCAATATTTGAGTATTATGGATAATCACTAAAAATAAAATAAAATATGGGATTATTATCATTGATACAGCATTTTGATTTGTAGCAGATTAAGATAAAATCAATGTTAACAGCATTTTATTTGAATAATAACACTGTCTATATATTTAACAGGCCATCACAGACAGAAGACCCTTTAGTGACCAGCCATCACTGACCACATCTGGTAAATACTAACAGACACTTTCAGCTCATTCAGACTCATTTGCTGCTGTGACCTCTGTAACAGCTAAATAATACTCTTAAAACTGATGTACATGAATATTCTCCCTAAATGTTTGATGTAAATATATTCTTTGAGTATAATGTACAATTCTTAAACCATGTTGGAGTATTATTGATGCAGCATTTTCATTTGTAAGTTAAGGTGAAGCCACTTAATGATATTATTGCTGAATTATAATACATTTCACTGTGTTTATTGATCCATAGTTTGAACATATGTAAAACCAAAATCAACCAAATTGTTTCAAATGTTACCAGCACAGTTTAAAATGGACCTCTGGCCTATAGTGGAGCGCATGTTGCAGGAGATGGAGTGGGAGGAGGTTGTGTCCACTCTTGAAGCAGCGGTTCTGGATCTGCTTCAAGATGGTGCATCCGACCCCCCTCTTCCTCCTGTGCCTGCTGCACCGGACATCCACCTACAGCTGGACACTGGAGCCAGCCAGGGACAGGTAAGACACAAAGTGGAAGTCAGGGACAGAGACAAAAACACCTGACCCACACAAAAGTCTGAATATTGAGCATTTAGTTATTTCCACATCAAAATAAGGCAGACTCTGAGTGTGTTATGTCTGCTCAATCTTCCCGGTCTCTCTGCAGTACCATCATGAGTCCCCTGCCCCCTCCTGCAGCAGCTCCACAGCAGCAGCAGCAGCTTCACCTGGGAACACAGTAAGACCCTCGATAAACACACTAATACATGTTGTTTGGTTGTTGGAAACAGCAGCATCAGACAAGAGGAAGGGCTGAGTATAAAAACACAAAGTACACAAGTTAGGAAGCAGACACAGCTGGACCTCATGAGGACAGAGTATGAAACACAAGAAACCTTCAAAATGAAACACTAAATACTACTAAACACATTTTTGAAGTAACAGTAATCAGAACTGTCAGTAACACTGTGGACCATGTCTCCACCTGTCCCTGCTTCACATGCAGTAACCACACACAGTCTAATCACAGACCCACAGAGGCTGATCATGTGTAACAGTGAATCAGATTTACAGTTGAATACACACTCTCTGAGCCTCAGCGGGATCCTTATGACACATTAGCAGACAGAGGACACCAACTTGTCTAATCACCTCCACATTTGTGTCCTCAGTTTCAACATCCAGCGGTGAAGCTGCCGGACAACGTCGTCCTTGTTTCTGTTTTTGAACCGTAAGTAAATCACACAAACAAAAGAATGATTAAACATGGCTGCTGCTGTCTAACATGGACATCTGTGTCTCTGTCTAAAGGAGCGGACAGTTGTCCTACTGGCCTGTTGTTGTGGAGCCTGCTCCTCCTCCTCCTCCTCCTCCTCCTCCTCCTCCTCCTGCTGCTGCTCCTCCCCTCCCCACCACATCAAGGTAAGTTGCTGATGCTGCTTTTAGACAATGTGTGACTGATCGTGATGAAATCATCAATGATCAGGTGTTCAGGTCTGTGTGATCATTATTATAATCTCTGTCTTTGTATTGGGCTTTAATGCAGCTGAACAGCTTCCCAGAGATGAATTTGAATTGTATTTAATGTCATAATGTAGCCTACTTGTGTCCTCACATGTGCACACAGTGGTATATTGTGTCCTCACTTTTGTTTTTCCTGTTTTGTCCCTGTAGAAGAAGAAAACATGAGGATGAATCAGCGTCACAGCCGCACATTAAAAAGCCAAGGAACGCCTTCATGCTCTTCCTCAATGAGCAGAGGCCCAAGGTCTCTGCTGAGAAGGGCATGAAGAGCAGTGCGGCTGTGAATGCAGCTGTGGGACAGATGGTAAGAAACACTCTGGATCAAGAGTTTGGTTGAACTGATGTCATCCACTGCATTTTGGAAGCTATTAGCCAGCACTGATCTGACACTACGAGCCTCAGAATGCTGACTGCAGTTCAATTAATGGCCACAGGCATCAATATTAACAAGGCTTTTCTGATTTTATGACACACACACAACAGAAACACACATCACTGTGTACTACTGGCCTGCAGGTGTGTTTTAGTACATGTGCTGACAGTCAGTTGTCGTCTGTCCACAGTGGAAGTCACTATCAAAGGAGGAGCAGGCGAAGTACTATGAGGAGGCCGAGGTAGAGCGGCGGCTCCACGCCCAGCTGTACCCCAACTGGTCGTCTGCAGACAACTATGTAAGCACACTCTGCTCACATACAACTACGACACAACTCCTCCACAGACAGTGAAAACAGAGTGTAATGTGTGTGATGTGTTTGATTTTAGGGCAAAAAGAGGAAAAGAGTCAGGAGTAGGACTCCAGCCACAACAAGTAAATATGCTGTTTGATGCAGGTGGGCACACACAAAGTGTCACAGAGGACTGATCATGTTTGTGTTTGTGTTTCTACAGAGGACGGACTTCATTTCCCAAATTCCTTCGTTTTTCTGTAAATAGTTTTTTTTGCTTGTTCACAATTTTTTTCTTGTAAATAGTTATTTTACATTTAATTTACAAAAACTTCTTCTTGTTCTGATTTTATATTGTATATAGTTTTATTTTAATTCTTTATTATTACTTTTTTTAATAAATCTTGTTTATAAATTGACAAATCCTCTTTATTTGCTGATACATCACACTTATATAGGGAAGCCATTTTTTACAACAGACAAAATATTGTAACCATAAAGCAGACAGCCAACGAGAACTTTGTTTAAATTTTATTTTCATTAACTAGATTGAAATATTACATCTTATCTTACAATGCAGTCCATTTGTGTAATGATACACAATAATACTAGCTTCAAATGTCATAGCACTGTAAAAAATACAGACATATTCTGTTGTTAAGAATGATGAGGAGTTTCCTCAGTATCCTCCTCTCCGTCACCTCCACCACAGACTCCAGCTCCACTCCTAGTACCGAGCCAGCCTTCCTAATGAGCTTGTTGAGTCTGTTGGTGTCAGCCGTCTTCATCCTGCTGCCCCAGCACACTACAGCGTAGAAGATGGCACTGAAGACCACCGAGTGGTAAAACATCTGCAGCGTGGTCTGGCAGACATTAAAGGACCTGAGTCTCCTTAGGAGATACAGGCGACTCTGTCCCTTCTTGTATATTGCCTCATAAGCTCTGTTTGAACAAATCAGCAGGTTTTCAGGTCTGCATGGACACACAAAGTTGGCTGTCAGTCACTTCACCATGTGGTCATACACTGGATATATATCTGATGACATGAAGCATCAAGATAAGCAAATCTTACAGATGTTACAAAATCTGAAATAAACAATGGCTTCTGTAAACCATAAGACAAAAAGGTGGCTATTACTGCAGGAGTGCCTCTCATGAGTTATCACCATTGCATTTGAATGTAACCGTAAAAGTGAAGCCACACTTTTGGGTAATGGCAGGTGTGTATCCTAATAATAATAATAATCATCATCATCATTTATGCTGCATGTAATCAAACAGTTCTTCATATCACACAGCTCCTTTTGGGCTCTACTACCACATTTTAACAGTGAGACACAGATAAATTGATCTCCTCCTGATCAGAGGAGCAGTGAAGTCAAGCCTTAAAATGCACGGCAGCTATTAGGTTAACTTGTTATGGAAACATGTCCAGGGATCAGCAGGTGAGACAGGTGAAAGTGCACGGCTGATCTGTTTGAACGGCACAGTGCTACAATAGTATAAAAAAGCATTCAAACACGGAGCAAACAGAAAGTTAGCAAACTGTAAACATATGATGTGTCAGTGGGCGGGTGTTTATCTGTTCACACATTAGGAGTCGTAAGACAAATGGCTAGCTTTATAACCGTTAGCCTTACCTTGTAAACTGATAAACAATAATCGCTGCAGAGAGAGAGGCTGGTGAACATGGAGAATCTGCCTGTCAACAACAACAGTGGTCAGTCATACGGTTATGCACTGTATGAAACCACTATCACCAGTGGAGGAGCCCTGAACTCCAGGAATAACATCAGAGACAGCACACTGGTGAGTGCCCACAGACACACACACACTGTACAAGCACCATGAATAAATAAATAAATAATAAATAAATAAAGCATTTCCAGTTCACCTACCAGCCCCGCCTAGGAGTTGAGGACGCTGTCATCTTCCTGCTGAACAGAGTCTACACCCACCTGGATAAGCTGGCAAGCACTGTAAGAATCACTTTTTTTGTGTTTTGTGCTTTTGACACCATCAGGCCGGCCCCGCTGGCTGAGAAGCTGACAGCGATGCAGGTGGATGCCCCACTGCTGTCCTGGATGGTGGACGATCTGACTGGCAGACCACAGTATGTACGCCTACAGAGCTGTATGTCAGACAGACTGATCAGCAACACCTGGGTTCCACAGGGGACCGTCCTCTCTCCCTTCCTCTTCACTCTACACCACAGACTTCAACTACTGCACAGAGACCTGCCACCTCCAGAAATTCTCTGATGACTCTGCAGTGGTTGGATGTATCACTGGTAGTGATGAGAGGGAGTACAGATCCATGGTAGATAGCTTTGTCACCTGGAGCGAGAGCAACCACCTACTGCTAGATGTGACAAAGACAAAAGAACTAGTGGTGGATCTGAGGAGGACAAAGGCTCCAGTGACCCCTAGCAGCATCAAAGGGGTCAGTGTTCAGATGGTGGAGGAGTACAAATACCTGGGAATGTACTTGGACCACAACCTGGACTGGAGGAAAAACGTGGACACTGTTTACAGGAAGGGCCAGAGTCGCCTCTACTTTCTGAGGCAGCTTCAACATCTGCAGGACGATGCTGAGGATGTTTTATGAGTCTGTGGTGGCCAGTGCCATCATGTATGCTGTTGTCTGCTGGGGCAGCAGTCTGAAGGTGAGGGACAGAAACAGACTAAACAGAATCATCAGGAAGGTGGCCATGTTGTGGGAGAGGACCTGGACTCTCTGACAGAGGTGTGTCAGAGGAGGATGTTGTCCAAAATAAAGACTATACTGGACTGTCCCTCTCACCCACTCCACACTGTGCTGACCAGCTACAGGAGCTCGTTCAGCAACAGACTCCGACTCCCGCGATGCACCACTGAGAGACACAGGAAGTCATTCCTGCCTGTCTCAATCAAACTACTGAACTCTGAACAGTCACTCAGACACTGTAGATTCATACTGGTACATCCATTCTCTACCTCCTACACCGTGTTCAAGCACATCTGGACAAAGGGAGGGGCACAGTGAGGATTTTTTTTCTGGACTTCTCAAGTGCCTTCCACACCATCCAGCCCCTGCTGCTACTGGACAAACTGAGGGAGATGTCAGTGGACCACTACTTGGTGTCCTGGATTGCTGACTACCTCACGGACAGACTACGTCAGGCTAAAGGACACCACATCAGACACTGTAATCAGCAGCACCAGAGCTCCCCAGGGGACAGTGCTGGCCCCTCTCCTCTTCACCCTTTACACCTCAGACTTCTGCTACAACTCAGAACTGTGTCACATCCAGAAGTTTGCAGATGAAACAGCCATCGTGGGGTGTATCAGGGATGATGGAGAGGATGAGTACAGAAGTGTAGTCAGCGACTTTGTCACCTGGAGTCAAGTCAGGTGAACCATCTCCAGCTTAACGTCTCAAAGACTAAGGAGCTAGTCATCGACTTCAGGAAGTCCAGCCCACAGCCACGTCCAGTGACCATCAGGGACGACGAGGTGGAGATTGTAGGCAACTACAAGTACCTCAGGGGAGAAGGAGGGAGGGAAGAACACACATGCAATAATACATCTGTACCATCTATGCTGCTGTGCAATGTTTGTTTACATTTACTGCACTATATCACATGACCATCTATGCTGCTTTACAATTTTTGTACATAATTCCTTTACATTTACTGCACTATATCACATGACCATCTATGCTGGTGTGCAATGTTTGTAAATAATTCCTCTTATCTTTTATTTTTTACTGCACTATATTCTATTTTATTCTATTTTATTCTATTTAACTCTTGCTCTGACTGTCGGTGTTGTATTGCTGCTGTTACCCAAATTTCCCTAAGGGACCTTCCCAAAGGGATTAATAAAGTCTACTCTGTTCTATTCTATTCTATTCTATGTCATGCTCTTCACTATGTAAAGGATTATACAGTAGTAAATATGTTCTTCTTTAGATACAACTCAGGGATTTAAATGCTATCTAGGTATTTAGATATTTATTATATATTTCTATTTCATATTTCACTACTCTGATATTATATATATAATATTTTGTGTTTTCTTAAGTCTAGGAATTAAAGTTAAGCTGTTGCCTATAGGCCACATCTTTAGTGATATCTATGCCTAAGTATTTAACAGTTTTCCTAACTTGGATGTTACATATGTTTTCGCAATCTGTATCATAAAGACATAAGATTTCACATTTATTAATATTAGGATGTAAACGTGAAGCTTTAGAGAAATCCTTAATTAATTGGTTCAATCTGATGTTTATCTTTCAAAAGTAGAGCTGTATCATTATCAATATCAAGTAGAGCAGTTGTATGATTTTAAGTTCCTTATGAAATATGGTTAAACCTTTTATATCATCATTATTTAAGATTTGGAGAGAGAGGAGTTCTACTGCAATCAAAAACAGAAATGGTGAGATTGGGCATCCTTGACGGACTGAGCAACTTATTGGAAATCTTTTTGAGGTGTTAGGGTATATTAATAAATTACTATTTATGTCTTTGTATAACATTATAACTACTGAGATAAAGTTTTCTCCAAATCTCATTAATTTTAATGTTTTAAAAATAAAGGGGTGTTCTATGTGTCATAGCTTTGTAGAAATCAAGAAAAACAATAACTGCTTCAGATTCCACGTTCAGAGTAGTCAAGCAAATCTAAGATTAGTCTAATATTGTTACTAATGTGTAGTTTGTACATAAAACCAGTTTGGCATTCATTTATAATATCTCCAAGACTAGATTTTAGTCGCCTGGAGTAAACAAATGCAAATATTTTATAGTCTACATTTAAAAGTGTGATGGGTAATTTCCTGAAGAAGATTGCAAGTTTGATTGCTGCAGCTAAAGCATTGCTTTTAACGCTGATGTGAAGGATTGCTCTGAATTGCTGGAGAATCAGCAATCTGAATTTAATTTGCTGAAACACAGTTAAGAATTTGAAAAGATGAAGCTCTTATTTTGAAAAGTAGAAAATCTTAATATCATGAAGATATGAAAGAGACACTGCTGAAGACAAGAACAGTAAAGTCATGACCTTAAAGAATAGCCTGTGAATATACCATATGAAAGGTCAGAGGCTGGAATAATACCATAGGCTTATAAGAAGCTCAGGTTGTGTGATTTGAATGTGGAAAAGTAGTATACAGCTGAAGGATGATCAATATGACACATATAATGTGTCATATTCACTATTGTTCTTCAAGAACAATAGTTTGATTGCCTAGCAACAATCAAACTAAAAAAAGAGGGTGAGGTAGCAACGGCAATCAAACGTATAAGACATCACACTGTCTATATATTTAACAGGCCATTACAGACAGAAGACCCTTTGGTGAACAGCCATCACTGACCACATCTGGTAAATACTAACAGAGACACTTTCAATTCATTATTGATGCAGCATTTTCATTTGTAGGTGAAGCCACTTAATGATATTATTAGTTTGATTGCTGCTAGGATATCAAACTCTTGTTCTTCACCCTCTTTCTTCTTCTTCTTTCTTATTCTTCTGTATGTTTTTTGGTGCAGCGTATCTTCAGCATACATTGACCGATTTCAGCCATTCAACTATCAAAATGTTTATCTCACTCTCACACTCTCAACTTCAAGTTTAAAAAAAAGTTGTTCAAATATTAAGCAACACAAACCTTCAAACTTCAAATTTGTTCAAATATGTTTCATTTTCAAAATATTAATGAGAATTCAAAAGCCATTTAACATTGAAGTCTATGAGAGAACTTTTCAATGAGGGTCATCTGCCAAATGTATCCCTTCCTACAAATTTCAAGCTACAGACTCCATTTTAGTCTTGAAATGCTCACGAGATGCTGCTCTATCTGAAGGCTTCGGGTTGGACAAAAAAAGAAATTGTTCAGAGGGTGCAACCCCCATTAAAATATGTGGGATCTGCCCTGAGAAGAGTATAAGAAGAATCACACAGGTGTCTTAATTAGGGCTTAATTAGGCAGGCAGGGCTGTTACCAGGGTGACAGGCTGACACAAGAAGCAGCATATTTAGTTTGATTGTTGCTAGGAAACAATCAAACTCTTGTTTGTTCTTCTCTTCTTTCATCTTTTTAAACTTCCATGCGTTTTTTTTGGCGCAGCGTATCTTCAGCATACATTGACCGATTTCAGCCATTCAACGATCAAAATGTTCATCTCACAGGACATTCTGTCTTTTTCAAAACGTTTTTCAAATATTAAGCAATTTCTGCATCATTTCTAACATGGGAGTCTATGGAGGAGCCTTCAAAACCACCTTCAACTTTGACATGTAACTAGTTCCACATGCTTTCAGCTACACAAACCGTTCAGACATCATTCTGTTCAGCTCTTCGAGGGCTATTGAACTTGTATTCGGATTTGTTCAAATATGTTTCGTTTTCAAAATAGTAATAAAAATTCAAAAGCCATTTAACATTGAAGTCTATTACCCCGTTCACACTGGGAAAAAAAATGTGGCTTAAGCAGGATTTGGCCGCATCCTGATCAATCCAGATGTGTGAACACCTCGAATCCGGCTGTAGTTTGATTTGTAGTTTGTAGTTTGATTTCAATCCGGCTAGCTGGATTGGCTCAAATGTGGCTCAGGTGTGAACGCAAATGTGGCGAGCGAATCCGGCTAGCGACATGCTACTTCCGGTTAGCGACACACTACTTCCTGTTAGCGACATGCTACTTCCGGTTAGCGATGTGCTACTTCCGGTTCACGGGGCGCGACACGGGACAAAAAAACGCATGCGCACACGGTCCTACCGCGGTGTGAACAGACTCTGTATATTACGAGGCACCACCTAGTGGTTTGGAGGACAGCAAACACGCTGGATGAAGCCGGATTGAGGACTTTAACCATGCTTCCCTGGACCCCACCTTGACCTCCTTCTACCAGGCTGTAGACTGTCCCACAAGGCAGAACAGAACAATAGACCTGCTGTATGCCAACGTGAAGGATGCCTACAGAGCCACCCCCCACTTGGAAAGTCTGACCATAATCTGGTCTACCTGCAGCCACAGTACACCCCCCTGGTCAAAAGGATGTCTAAAACCACTCGTTCAATCAGGAAGTGGTCACCTGAGGCAGAGATGCCCTGAGGGACTGCTTTGTCACCACTGACGGGGATGTACTGCTGAAAACACACAGCGAGGACATAGAGGAGCAGACTCACTGTCTGACAGACTACCTTAACTTCTGCCTGGACATAGTCTCCCCAAACAACTCTGTCCGCTGTTACCCAAATAAAACTTGGGTAACACAAGATGTTAAAGCTGCCCTCAACAGGAAGAAGGTGGCCGTCTCTGTGGTCGGCATGAAGCTGGACTCCCTGGTCACTGTGGCAGAGAGGAGAACACTAAGAAAACTTCTGGAAGATGCCAGTCATCCTCTGCACACTGTCATCAGTGCTTAGAGGAGCCTGAACAGTCACAGGCTGCTCCTCCCCAACAGCAGGACCAACAGACTCAGGCCCCGTTCACACTGGAGAAAGTCATTCCAGCTAGAGTAGGATTGAGCCCAGACAGCCTTTAAGCTGGATGCGTTCAGACCTATTTTCAAATCTGGCTAGCACACAGTTGTGTCCGCACTCAATCCGGCTTCATCCAGCGTGTTTGCTGTTCTCCAAACCACTAGGTGGCGCCTCGTAATATGGCTAATAATGTGGCAAGCAGGATTCGCTAGCCACATTTGCGTTCACACCTGAGCCACATTTGAGCCAATCCTGCTAGATCCACCTCTCGAGGGTGGAAGGGTGAAATCAAACTGGATTCAGCTGGATTGGAGGTGTTCACACTAGGAAAAAAACACATCTGGATTGATCTGGATGCGGCCAAATCCTGCTTAAGCCACATTTTGTGTGAACGGGGCCTCAGAGACTCCTTTGTCCCCTGATCCATCAAACTTTACAACTCTGCTTTTGGCAGGAGGGGGAGAAGGAGGGAGGAGTGCAGCCCACCTGATACATCACACATGCAATAATTTATATGTTCAAAATCCATCTGTACCATTTATGCTGCTGTGCAAAGTTTGTACATAATTCCTTTACATTTACTGCACTATATCACATTACCATTTATGCTACTGTGTAATGTTTGTACATAATTCCTCTTATCTTTTATTCTTTATTTTGTTCTATTTAACTCTTGCTCTGACTGTCGGTGTTGTATTGCTGCTGGTACCCAAATTTCCCTGAGGGACCTTCCCAAGGGGATTAATAAAGTATATTCTATTCTATTCTACATCAGCTGCAGCAATCAAACTTGCATTTTCTTCAGGAAAAGCCCTTTTCTAGTTGTTGAATTATAATACATTTCACTGTGTTCATTGATCCATAGTTTGAACATATGTAAAACCAAAATCAACCAAATTGTTTCAAATGTTCCCTGCACAGTTTAAAATGGACCTCTGGCCTATAGTGGAGCACATGGTGCAGGAGATGGAGTGGGAGGAGGTTGTGTCCACTCTTGAAGCAGCGGTTCTGGATCTGCTTCAAAATGGTGCATCCGACCCCCCTCCTCCTCCTGTGCCTGCTGCACCGGACATCCACCTACAGCTGGACACTGGAGCCAGCCAGGGACAGGTAAGACACAAAGTGGAGGTCAGGGACAGAGACAAAAACACCTGACCCACAAAAAAATCTGAATTTTGACCATTTAGTTATTTCCACATCAAAATAAGGCAGACTCTGAGTGTGTTATGTCTGCTCAATCTTCCCGGTCTCTCTGCAGTACCATCATGAGTCCCCTGCCCCCTCCTGCAGCAGCTCCACAGCAGCAGCAGCAGCAGCTTCACCTGGGAACACAGTAAGACCCTCGATAAACACACTAATACATGTTGTTTGGTTGTTGGAAACAGCAGCATCAGACAAGAGGAAGGGCTGAGTATAAAAACACAAAGTACACAAGTTAGGAAGCAGACACAGCTGGACCTCATGAGGACGGAGTAAGAAACACAAGAAACCTTCAAAATGAAACACTACATACTACTAAACACCTTTTTGAAGTAACAGTAATCAGAACTGTCAGTAACACTGTGGACCATGTCTCCACCTGTCCCTGCTTCACATGCAGTAACCACACACAGTCTAATCACAGACCCACAGAGGCTGATCATGTGTAACAGTGAATCAGATTTACAGTTGAATACACACTCTCTGAGCCTCAGCGGGATCCTTATGACACATTAGCAGACAGAGGACACCAACTTGTCTAATCACCTCCACATTTGTGTCCTCAGTTTCAACATCCAGTGGTGGAGGTGCCGGACAACCTCATCCTGGTTTCTGTTATTGAACCGTAAGTAAATCACGCAAACACTTTTATTCAGACAAGCTTTTAGATGACTGGGTTTTATTGTGTTGTTTTTATTTCATTTTAATATGGTAGTTTGGTTTTAACTGCATTTTGTAAAGCACTTTGTGATCCTATCTGTGAAAGGTGCTGTATAAATAAAGTTTACTTACTTACAAACAAAGGTATGATTAAACATGGCTTCTGCTGTCTAACATGGACATCTGTGTCTCTGTCTAAAGGAGCGGAGAGTTGTCCTACTGGCCTGTTGTTGTGGAGCCTGCTCCTCCTCCTCCTCCTCCTCCTCCTCCTCCTCCTCCTGCTCCTCCTCCTTCTGCTGCTCCTCCCCTCCCCACCACATCAAGGTAAGTTGCTGATGCTGCTTTTAGACGATATGTGACTAATCATGATGAAATCATCAATGATCAGGTGTTCAGGTCTGTGTGGTCATTATTATAATCTCTGTCTGTGTATTGGGCTTTAATGCAGCTGAACAGCTTCCCAGAGATGAATTTGAATTGTATTTTATTTAATGTCATAATGTAGCCTACTTGTGTCCTAACATGTGTACACAGTGGTATATTGTGTCCTTACTTTTGTTTTTCCTGTTTTGTCCCTGTAGAAAAAGAAAACATGAAGACGAATCGGCATCATAGCCGCACATCAAAAACGCTGCTGAAAAGGACATGAAGATAGAGATAGAGAGTGTGTGTACTGTATTGTGGGCGCAGGTGTACTGTAGGAGCCATATATTGTGATCATGTATTATTGAGTTGTTTGTCTATTTGTTAGGTCTGGTTGTCATGGTGATGGGAAATGTTTGTGTCACGAAGGTAGTGACAGCTGGAATTTATAAAACGGGCATTCACTCACCTGCACGTGGGTCAAGTCAGAATTCTGAATTCTGAAAGTCAGAATAAATTTTTTTCTGTCATGACAATTTTTGTATTTTTAGTGGCTCTAATCCTCTTCCATATCGTTGTCACAAGAACGAAATTTAAAGTGCTCCCCAGTCAGTGTATCATTCATTCAGTTGATGTAAAAATATATATATAATTTAGGTCTAATTTGCTAAAAACAATAAATAAATGATTAAACTAATAAAACAATAAGAATAGACATAGTGAGATAAAATACATAAAAGAACATCATACACACCCAGTCATAGCCTAAAAAAACATGCATACGCTGTCTGTAACGTCTGCCAGAAGGCAACAGTTCGCTGAATCATTTGTGTGGATTAACTCACCTGATTTTCTCTTCAGGAGACCTCCTGCCCGGTGAGAACCAGCAACCCATCCTACCTCCTGCACCTGCACCTATGAGCGTTTTTCCTCCTCTGTGGACAATTTTCGTTATCTTTGATTTTTTGTAATAAAGACACTTACCTTGAGATCTGCGTTTGGATCCCCTCCTTTCTACGCCTCCAATCACATGGACGGGCATTACCTGAAGACGAGCTGCGGTCTGTGACTTCGGCCATCATGCACGTACCTCTCTGGTGCGTGCAGAGCAGGAAGAGAGTGACAACCAGCCAATACCCCGCACAGGGTCGTCCCGGAGGATTGGCTGATGTTTTTAGCATTTTATAGCTTCCACAGATGATTCATATTCTTCATTTTAATGCGAATCTGCCTAACTAATTGGTTGCTATTGGATTGTGAAGAGAAGATACACTAATTTAACAAAAAGTGCATCAGAATGAAATCTCCTACCCTACCTTTAAATGTTTATAGTCCTGTATACATTCCTGTGGTGTTTTTCTATTGTATTTCTGCTGCCAATCTCAAAAGCTGCTGTCTGATTGGTTAATTTAGATCGGGGGCTTGTTTAACACGAGAATAAGAAGAAGGGAGCCAGCAGGTGAAAAAACTGAGAAACTATACAGACTGCAAAAAGTGAGTCAGTGATTACTGTGTCTTGAGCAAACATGAATAAAGCATTTGAAATAATAATCCTGTGACTGACAATGTTCTCCAGGTTTTTGTGGACAGACAGGATGTTGGTAGTTTGGACTACAAGACTCATGAGCTTGCACTTCCTGATAGCAAGGTATGGACAGTTTTTACATGTTTTTGTTCTGTGATCTTTTCATGTAAGCTGCTTGTATCATGATGGATGCTCTTCCCCTGATGATTTTCTGAGTGTGGTACTCATGTTTTGTGCATCAAAGGAAGACAGGATGTTGAGCTTACTTGTGGAGAACTGTGCAAGAGTGGTATTCTACCTTTTATTGCCATGTGCTGTGCTGTTTAGTTCAGTCCTCTGAATCTTTGACGGTCCCATTGTGAACTGCTTATGTGTGTTTGACTTTCGTTTGAACATTTTTCATTGTGGCATCACTTTGACTGTAACTCCTTCCTGGGCCATTCAGTGATGCAGGTGTCTGTGAACAGAGTCTGTGTTGCCTGTCCTGATGATTTGTTATTACACCCCTCTGAGAGGATTTACCATCTTCTCTTTTGACATGAAGCCAGGCTTTATAAAAAGGTTTGTTGCATGAATTCAGTCCTCCATCTTGTCAAAACTCTAACATGTCTAGACAAAGAGTCTGTTCAAGATGAGGAGCTGATAGGTAATTTTATTTATTTATCATGTGAATATAGGATGTTGATCTTTAGATATTCATGCACCTATTATTGGCTAAAACATTTTGGTTTTCAGTAGTAATCAGTGATCAGAAATCACTAGTAATCAGCACGATTTAAATTAAATTGTAGCTGTCCTGTTTTAGATTAACACATTCAGGGCAGTGGAAGACTGACATCGAGTCAGCCGCCGTCCCAGGATTCATCCAGGCTAGACTCATTGTGGAGGGACCTCCCAGAGACACTTTCATCAGACTTCCAGTGAGTCCAAGTGCTAGTTATGCATTTAAATTCAGGGTCATTGATTATAGTTTAAAACAGACATTTCACACAGTCACTTGAATGATGATAACACTGCATTTCTCTGTAGGGTTGGGGCAAAGGAGTTGTATTCATCAATGGGCAGAATCTTGGACGTTATTGGCACATTGGTCCCCAGCACTTCCTGTATCTCCCAGCACCTTGGCTTAGAAGTGGAGAGAATCAGGTACAGAGCACTCAGAAACTGTAAAGAGATCAACATGATCTGCTTTCTTGAACTATTTTAAATAATCTGTGACATGTAGGTATATAATATGTAGTTTTCCTTCACTCTTTCAGATAATTTTTTTTTTGTCTCAAAGCGATTCACAGAGACCCAGAGCCTGATCCCCCTTAAAAGCCACAGTGTCAGGATAAACACCCTTTTAACAGGAAGAAACCTTGAGCAGGATCCGGCTCGTAAGGAGAACCTTGAAGGAGAGGAGAAGACGAGGGAAACAGGACAGAGAGGATGAAGGAGAGACAGAGGAACAAATATGCACAAACATTACAGAGGACAAACATGACACGTTGCAAAATGGATAATATGATGAGAATTAATATAAATAAGAAATTCCCCATTGTCTATATTTTTTTAATTAAACTAATATAAGGCATGTAAACTAGAGCGCTACAATTTTACTGGATCAAACATATGTCCTTGCTTATTCAGACAAAACTAAATATTTCACTGTACTAAAACAGGACTGCATATTTTATACATAAATATAATTCTTTGTTATCAATGATAGTGCTTTCAGATTTTAATAAGCATAAAAGGTTGTAATGTGTACACACTTTGGGCAACTAGTGACTTTGATACCTGTGTGATGGTCCAGGCTGTGGGTCAGTGAAGAGAGGCTGAATGGATGATAAATATGGATGAAAAATAATCACTGCCACATTTTGCCCTGTATTTACCTCATAAAACCAGCTGACAGTGAGCAGTCTTCTTACTTTAGTTTACCGTTAATCAGCCTGATGGACGGACTTATTTATGGACTTAACTTGTAAGCTAACCGACCAGCCAGAGCAGTGCATCAGGAATGGACATTATAAAAACACAGCGCGCAGCATCAAACTCTCAGTCCAGCATCAGCATACAGTCCTCTGTCTCTCTGCCCGCAGCTCTGCTGTCTGTCCGGTTTGGCCCCAAAACTTCTGTGTTGTTTAATGATCTTAACGATCGATCATTCACGCTGCAATACACAAACATTGACGCACGCTATCAGGACAGAGTGAGACCTCCCTCCTTCACTCCCTGTCCTTCCGGTTGGAGACCCAGAGGTGAGCTGTCCCGCGCGCCCCCTCCCCTCCTCTCACAGCTTCTCAGCATCAGGGCGCCTGCAGCTGCAGGGGGCGCTAATTTGCCAATTCTGCACACAGTGATCTACAATATACATAAAAACCGCCGCGCAGATGATATTTTTCCAACTGCTCGTGCCGCACCGGGCGACCGCGCGGTCTGCCCGTGCCCAAAACCGCCACTGTGAACGAAGCAGGATTTATTGCCAGTTTCTATTCATTTGAGCATGATGAGTCTATACAGTGACACTTTCCTAATATTGGCTGCACTGGTTTGCAAAGTCCCTGAAGTTCACTGCTTGTACAAAGTTAACTCTCCCTCATCATGACAGGCAAACCCAGCTGAAAGTAATGCACACATACACTACACACTGTAGCTAAAGCTAAAACACTTTCTGTATATGAATAACTATAAAGACAAATTCTTCATTAATTTTGAAAATGTACATAAAACAGAAGGATTCAGATTTCACTCCTGCTCTTAACTGTGAGTTTTTGTGTATAATGTACAATAATTCTATGTAATGATGTCATAGGACTTGTTGCCTTGCAACTGCTTTGAAGTTGTAAAAAGTCACAGCAGCATAGCAACCATAGAATGTTATGTTGTTATGTTTTGAATATTGTTCATTTCCACAGTGAGTACACAGAGAGAGAAGCTGCTTTTTTTGAGCTCCTGCAGAAATAAGAAAACCCAACAGATTGACAACCACAGAACAACTGAATTTGGTAAATACTAACAGATAGTTTAAACTCATTTAGACTAATGTAGTGATCTGACCTCTGTAACAACTGAATGATGCACTTTGATGGTACACACAGATATTCTTCCTAAGTGCTGCTGGTGGTTTTTAATATAATGTAACGTCTGTATCAGCAAAGGAACTTGTACTACTTAAATCAATGCAAAAGTACAGAAAGGGTTCAATATTTGAGTATTGTGGATAATCACTGACAAGGTGGAAGACAATTGATGCAGCATTTTCATTCGTAAGTTAAGGTGAAGCCACTTAATGATATTATTGTTGAATTATAATACATTTCATACATACATTTTATTGATCCATAGTTTGAACATATGTAAAACCAAAATCAACCAAATTGTTTCAAATGTTACCAGCAAAGTTTAAAATGGACCTCTGGCCTTTAATGGAACGCATGATGCAAGCGATGGAGTGGGAGGAGGTTGTGTCCACTCTTGAAACAGTGGTTCACAATCTGCTTCAAGATGGTGCATCTGACCCCCCTCCTCCTCCTGTGCCTGCTGCACCGGACATCCACCTACAGCTGGACACCAGAGCCAGCCAGGGACAGGTAAGACACAAAGCGGAGGTCAGGGACAGAGACAAAAACACCTGACCCACACAAAAGTCTGAATATTGAGCATTTAGTTATTTCCACATCAAAATAAGGCAGACTCTGAGTGTGTTATGTCTGCTCAATCTTCCCGGTCTCTCTGCAGTACCATCATGAGTCCCCTGCCCCCTCCTGCAGCAGCTCCACAGCAGCAGCTGAAGCTTCACCTGGGAACACAGTAAGACCCTCGATAAACACACTAATACATGTTGTTTGGTTGTTGGAAACAGCAGCATCAGACAAGAGGAAGGGCTGAGTATAAAAACACAAGGTACACAAGTTAGGAAGCAGACACAGCTGGACCTCATGAGGACGGAGTATGAAACACAAGAAACCTTCAAAATGAAACACTACATACTACTAAACACCTTTTTGAAGTAACAGTAATCAGAACTGTCAGTAACACTGTGGACCATGTCTCCACCTGTCCCTGCTTCACATGCAGTAACCACACACAGTCTAATCACAGACCCACAGAGGCTGATCATGTGTAACAGTGAATCAGATTTACAGTTGAATACACACTCTCTGAGCCTCAGCGGGATCCTTATGACACATTAGCAGACAGAGGACACCAACTTGTCTAATCACCTCCACATTTGTGTCCTCAGTTTCAACATCCAGTGTTGAAGTTGCCGGACAACGTCGTCCTTGTTTCTGTTATTGAACCGTAAGTAAATCACACAAACAAAAGAATGATTAAACATGGCTGCTGCTGTCTAACATGGACATCTGTGTCTCTGTCTAAAGGAGCGGACAGTTGTCCTACTGGCCTGTTGTTGTGGAGCCTCCTCCTCCTCTTCCTCCTCCTGCTGCTCCTCCCCCCCCTCCTCCTCCTTCTGCTTCTCCTCCCCTCCCCACCACATCAAGGTAAGTTGCTGATGCTGCTTTTAGACAATATGTGACTGATCATGATGAAATCATCAATGATCAGGTGTTCAGGTCTGTGTGATCATTATTATAATCTCTGTCTTTGTATTGGGCTTTAATGCAGCTGAACAGCTTCCCAGAGATGAGTTTGAATTGTATTTAATGTCATAATGTAGCCTACTTGTGTCCTCACATGTGCACACAGTTTTATATTGTGTCCTCACTTTTGTTTTTCCTGTTTTGTCCCTGTGGAAGAAGACAACACGAGTATGAACCAGCATCACAGCCGCACATTAAAAAGCCAAGGAACGCCTTCATGATCTTCCTCAATGAGCAGAGGCCCAAAGTCTCTGCTGAGAAGGGCATGAAGAGCAGTGCGGCTGTGAATGCAGCTGTGGGACAGATGGTAAGAAACACTCTGGATCAAGAGTTTGGTTGAACTGCTGTCATCCACTGCATTTTGGAGGTACCGACTAGATATAGTCGGGCTCACCTCCACGCACAGCTCGGGTTCTGGAACCCAACTCCTTGAGAGGGGTTGGACTCTCTTCTATTCTGGAGTTGCCCATGGTGAGAGGCGGCGGGCTGGTGTGGGCTTGCTCATAGCCCCACAGCTTAGCTGCCATGTGTTGGAGTTTTCCCCAGTATGTGAGAGGGTCGCCTCCCTGCGCCTTCAGGTTGGGGAGAGGTCTCTCACTGTGGTTTCGGCGTATGCGCCGAACAGCAGTGTAGAGTACTTGACCTTCTTACAGTATCTGGGAGGGGTGCTGGATGGCGCCCCAACCGGGGACTCTGTCATCTTGCTGGGAGACTTCAACGCCCACGTGGGCAGTGACAGTAACACCTGGAGAGGCGTGATTGGGAGGAACGGCCTCCCCGATCTGAACCCGAGTGGTGTTTTGTTATTGGACTTCCGTCCATAATGAACACCATGTTCGAGCACAAGGTTGTCCATCGGTGCACTTGGCACCAGGACACCCTAGGCCGGAGGTCAATGATCGATTTTGTAATCGTGTCATCTGACCTTCGACCTTGTGTTTTGGACACTCGGGTGAAGAGAAGGGCTGAGCTGTCAACTGATCACTACCTGGTGGTGAGTTGGATCCGTTGGCGGGGGAAGAGGCTGGACAGGCCCGGCAGGCCCAAACGTACTGTGCGGGTCTGTTGGGAGCGTTTGGCCGAACCCTCCGCTAGGGAGATCTTCAACTCCCACCTCCGGGAGAGCTTCACCCAGATTCCGAGGGAGGCTGGAGACATGGTCCACATCCACGGGGTCTCATTCACGAGTGAGGGAAAAATGGAGCGGGAGATTGACAGACGGATCGGTGCAGATTCCGCAGTAATGCGGTCACTGTACCGGTCTGTTGTGGTGAAGAAGGAGCTGAGCCAGAAGGCGAAGCTCCTTCTGGCTCAGCTCCTTCTTCACCACAACAGACCGAAGGCAAAGCTCTCGATTTACCTCTCAATCTACGTTCCTACCCTCACCTATGGTCATGAGCTCTGGGTAGTGACCAAAAGAATGAGATTGCGAATACAGGCGGCCGAAATGAGTTTCCTTCAAAGGGTGGCTGGGCGCTCCCTTAGAGATGGGTGAGGAGCTCAGTCACCCGAGAGGAGCTCGGAGTAGAGCCGCTGCTCCTCCACATTGAGAGGAGCCAGCTGAGGTGGCTCGGGCATCTGGTTCGGATGCCTCCTGGACGCCTCCCTGGGGAGGTGTTCCGGGCATGTCCCACTGGGAGGAGGCCCCGGGAAGACCCAGGACGCGGTGGAGAGACTATGTCTCTTGGCTGGCCTGGGAACGCCTCGGGATTCCCCCAGAGGAGCTGGAGAAATTTCAAAATGGCGGACTTCCTGTTGGGTTTGGAGGGGGGGTCCAAGAGACTTTTTTGTGCATCTTGGGGTGGTACACATGTGTGCCAATTTTCATGAGCCTCCCCAAAACAGGCCACAGGGGCATGCAGAAAAACCTATGAAAACAAAACATTTTGTGTAGCCAGTAGGTGGCGCTCTGTCAAAGCCTTAATATTGTTGTATAGATGTGTTTAGGGTCAGACTCTGATCATACATGTGACATTTCGTACAGATCGGACAACAAAGAAAACAAAGAATTTAGAGCGACTTCCTCTTTCGTCTGAAATGGTCAAACTTTGAGGCCACGCCCCGGCCACACCGTCAGACTTTTGTTGAGTTTTGGAATGCGTCTATTCCCTATGGTGTCCTGAGTTGACACAGTGAATTTCAGCTCAATTCCATGAAGTATGCGAGGCGTGATAAGTTTTGTAGCAGGGTCACACATCGCCAAAAATGGCCGCAAACTTTAAAATGACTTCCTGTTGGGTTTGGAGGGGGGGTCCAAGAGACTTTTTTGTGCGTCTTGGGGTGATACATATGTGTGCCAAATGTCGTGATCCTGTGGCAAACCGGTCAGAGGGGCTACACTTTAGGGGGCGCTATAGAGCCATTTTCCCATGTGCATTTCAAAACTCAGCAAATTTCAAAATTTTTCAGGCAAATGAATTTTTCTACCAAGTTTGGTGAGTTTTGGGGCATGTTAAGGCCCCCAAAAATGCGATCTTAGGGGGGAAAGAAAAAAAATGAAAAATAATAATCCTAAGGGTTTCAATAGGGCTCCTGCACCATTCGGTGCTCGGGCCCTAACAAGGCTTCTCTGATTTTATGACACACACACAGCAGAAACACACATCACTGTGTACTACTAGCCTGCAGGTGTGTTTTAGTACATGTGCTGACAGTCAGTTGTCTTCTGTCCACAGTGGAATTCACTATCAAAGGAGGAGCAGGCGAAATACTATGAGGAGGCGGAGGCAGAGCGGCGGCTCCACGTCCAGCTGTACCCAGAGTGGTCGTCTGCAGACAACTATGTAAGCACACTCTGCTCACATACAACTACGACACAACTCCTCCACAGACAGTGAAAACAGAGTGTAATGTGTGTGATGTGTTTGATTTTAGGGCAAAAAGAGGAAAAGGGTCAGGAGTAGGACTCCAGCCACAACAGGTAAATATGCTGTTTGATGCAGGTGGACACACACAGTGTCACAGAGGACTGAACATTTTTGTGTTTGTGTTTCCACAGACTGAGAGCACGGACTCCATGTAAAGAAGCTTATTTCTGTAAATAGTTTTGTAATAGTTTTTTTGCTTGTTCATGTTTTTTTGTCTTGTAAATACTTTTTCTTACCTTTCATTTACAAAAACTTTGTTTCTTGTTCTTATTTTTTATTGTATATAGTTTTATTTTATTTCTTTATTATTTTATTATTTTTTATAATAGATCTTCTTTATAAATTGACAAATCCTCTTTATTTGCTGATAAGTCACACTTATATAGTGTACACTCCTAGTACCAAGCCAGCCTTCGTAATGAGCTTGTTGAGTCTGTTGGTGTCAGCCGTCTTCATCCTGCTGCCCCAGCACACTACAGCGTAGAAGATGATGCTGGAGACCACCGAGTGGTAAAACATCTGCATTGTCTGGCAAAAATTAAAGGACCTGAATCTCCTTAGGAGATACAGGCGACTCTGTCCCTTCTTGTATATTGCCTCATAAGCTCTGTTTGAACAAATCAGCAGGTTTTCAGGTCTGCATGGACACACAAAGTTGACTGTCAGTCACTTCACCATGTGGTCATACACTGGATATATATCTGATGACATGAAGCATCAAGATAAGCAAATCTTACAGATGTTACAAAATCTGAAATAAACAATGGCTTCTGTAAACCATAAGACAAAAAGGTGGCTATTACTGCAGGAGTGCCTCTCATGAGTTATCACCATTGCATTTGATTGTAACCGTAAAAGTGAAGCCACACTTTTGGGTAATGGCAGGTGTGTATCCTAATAATAATAATAATCATCATCATCATCATCATCATTTGTGCTGCATGTAATCAAACAGGTCTTCATATCACACAGCTCCTTTTGGGCTCTACTACCACATTTCAAAAGTGAGACACAGATAACTTGATCTCCTCCTGATCAAAGGAGCAGTGAGAGGTCTTACCGTTAAGATCATTAAACAACACAGAAGTTTTGGGGTCAAACAGATCAAACAGCAGAGCTGCAGGCATAGAGACAGAGGACTGTAGTCTGATGCTGGACTGAGAGTTTGATGCTGCACGCTGTGTTTTTATAATGTCGATTCTTGATGCAGTGCTCTGGCTGGTTGGTTAGCTTACAAGTTAGCTACTGGCTGCTAACATAAGTCCATCCTTCAATGACAGGCTGATTAATGTTAAACTAAGGTAGGAATACTGCTGACTGTCAGCTGCTTTTATGAGTTAAATGCAGGGTAAAAAGTGGGGAATGATTATTTTTCATCCATATTTATCATCCATTCAGCCTCTCTTTACTCGATGCCCACAGCCTGGACCATCACACAGTTATCAAAATGACTAGTTGCCCAAAGTGTCTACACATTACAACCTTTTATGTTGCTTATTAAAATCTGAAAGCACTATCATTGATAAGAAAGAATTATATTTATGTATAAAATGCAGTCCTATTTTTGTACAGTGAAATATTTCTGTTTTGTCTGAATAAGCAAGGACATGTGTTTGATCCAGTACAATTGTAGTGCTCTAGTTTACATGCCTTATATTAGTTTAATTAAAAAAAAATATGGGGAATTTCTTATTTATATTAATGATCATCATATTATCCATTTTGCAACGTGTCATGTTTGTTCTCTGTAAGGTTTGTGCATGTTTGTTCCTCTGTCTCTCATTCATCCTCTGAAGAACTTCACCTTAGTTCACCATGAATCTGTGCTGATTTGTCTGCTTGTGTTGATCAGCAGACTCCAGCTCCACTCCTAGTACCGCGCCAGCCTTCCTAATGAGCTCAGTGAGTCTGTTGGTAAACACACGCCCCTTTCTTTTGGAGCTCATCCGAAGCCACGCCTCCAATCACATGGACACGCATTACCTGAAGACGAGCTGCGGTCTGTGACTTCGGCCATCATGCACGTACCTCTCTGGTGCGTGCAGAGCAGGAAGAGAGTGACAACCAGCCAATACCCCACACAGGGCCGTCCCGGAGGATTGGCTGATGTTTTTAGCATTTTATAGCTTCCACAGATGATTCATATTCTTCGTTTTAATTTGAAACTGCCGAACTAATTGGTTGCTATTGAATTGTGAAGAGAAGATACACTAATTTAACAAAAAGTGCATCAGAATGAAATCTCCTACCCTACCTTTAAATGTTTATAGTCCTGTATACAGTCCTGCGGTTTTTCTATTGTATTTCTGCTGCCAATCTCAAAAGCTGCTGTCTGATTGGTTAATTTAGATCGGGGGCTTGTGCGCAAAGAAGAAGGGAGCCAGCAGGTAATAAAACAGAGAAACTAACTATACAGACTGCAAAAAGTGAGTCAGTGATGTCTCTGTGTCCTGAGCAAACACAACATGAAAAATTTTGTGTTGGGTTTTGCTGCTGTGGTCCACATGTGTTTTTCAATAGCAGCATCAGACTAGCTTCCAAGCCTAGAGCATGTGTGGCTAGAAGCTAGTTGTTAGTGTGTTGTAACAATAGTTTGTGTTGTGTGACATGGTGTATGTGTAAGACGTGGAAAATGAGGCATGGAAGCCTTATAAACATTTATATGTATAGGGATAAAGACAATACATTGAATTGCATAATATGTTTATGCAGTAAGGATAGAGGCACACTGTATTTTCCACTCTCTGCTCATGATATGAGGATAGACATTGTCAGGTGCTGAGCAGTATGAGGACAGACACACGTTCTCAGTTTTGAAAAAGAGGGACTTTATTTTCTCCTTTACCACTTCTTCAGCTCTTTGCATGTTTGGTAAAAAAAATTAAGGAGAAGAGGGAAAAAACTAGCAAAAACATGCAAAAAAGAAGAAAAATATTGGTGCCTTCCCCTGATTAATTGCATGTTTTTGCCCTATTCATGTTCCAGCTGAGCCTCTTCCTGAAGTGCCACCTGCTCAGGAGAAGACAGCTTATAGCCCTGTTTTCATGGAGCAGCACCTATCACTCTGAGACAGCTTGCACTTTACAGACAAGGTAAGCTACAGATGACATGCACCTGTCTGCTGTGACAGCTGATGATCATCTCTACAAAAGAGAAAATGCTACCTATCAAAATTAAGTTGTCAACATGAACTCCTTTTTTCAGGAAATGTAACTTCCTCCCACCAACTGTGATTGTATCTTCTCTACCACAGCTAAGGGTCAAATCCTATTGAAATATTGTATCTGTTATGACCATGCAACCAGCCGTACAGGTCAGAGAGGCCGGTGAACATGGAGAATCTGCCTGTCAACAACAACAGTGGTCTGTCATACGGTTATGCACTGTATGAAACCACCATCACCAGTGGAGGAGCCCTGAACTCCAGGAATAACATCAGAGACAGAGCACTGGTGAGTGCCCACAGACACACACACACACACACTGTACAAGCACCATGAATAAATAAATAAATAATAAATAAATGAATAAAGCATTTTGAATAATAATCCTGTGACTGACAATGTTCTCCAGGTTTTTGTGGACAGACAGTATGTTGGTAGTTTGGACTACAAGACTCATGAGCTTGCACTTCCTGATAGCAAGGTACGGACAGTTTTTACATGTTTTTGTTCTGTGATCTTTTCATGTAAGCTGCTTGTATCATGATGGATGCTCTTCCCCTGATGATTTTCTGAGTGTGGTACTCATGTTTTGCGCATCAAAGGAAGACAGGACGTTGAGCTTACTTGTGGAGAACTGTGGAAGAGTGAGTTATGGGAAAGCTCTGGATGAACAGCGCAAAGGTATTCTACCTTTTATTGCCATGTGCTGTGCTGTTTAGTTCAGTCCTCTGAATCTTTGACGGTCCCATTGTGAACTGCTTATGTGTGTTTGACTTTCGTTTGAACATTTTTCATTGTGGCATCACTTTGACTGTAACTCCTTCCTGGGCCATTCAGAGATGCAGGTGTCTGTGAACAGAGTCTGTGTTGCCTGTCCTGATGATCTGTTGCAGGTATTGTGGGACACATTGTGTTGAATCACACCCCTCTGAGAGGATTTACCATCTTCTCTTTTGACATGAAGACAGGCTTTATAAAAAGGTTTGTTATATGAATTCAGTCTGTTCAAGATGAGGAGCTGATAGGAAATTTTATTCTTTTATCATGTGAATATAGGATGTTGATCTTTAGATATTCATGCACCTATTATTGGCTAAAACCTTTTGGTTTGGTAGTCTGCATGATTTAAGTAATCAGTGATCAAAAATCAGTAGTAAAGTGTGTGACTTTCACCGGCTGCACCCAGATAAACCCGGAGGTCCGCCAGGCGGCGTCTGTTGAGGGGGGGGGGCACTGTGGTGAGCCGTATCATCACCATCTGTTGGTCATTCCTTTTTGTGTTTTCACTGCTTGTTTTGGCTCTTCCTCTCTATTCTTTTTCAGGTGAATGATGAGGTGGCAGTGCAGGGCGGAGCACCGGGTTGATTAGGCACACCTGTCGCCACTCCCCTCATCACCTGCTGCCTTCTTAAGGACCTTCCTCACCTCTACTTGTCGTCAGTTCTTCAGCTTACCTCATGGTACCACGTGTTGCTTTTGAACTTACCTCTTTTGATTCCTCGTCATCCTAAAACCTGTTCCTCTTTTAGACACCGCTCCGCCTCTAGAGCACCTGCTCCTCAGTAGCGTTTTCTCCTTCTGGAAGTTTTTTGTTCTTTTGTTTTCTACAAAATAAATAATTGTCATTCGAGTCTGCACCTGGATCTTCAACCATTTTACCATTTATTGTAAGAAAGAAAAGTAGTTGAATACCAACAATTGACAAATAAGGAAATGTGCAAGCAAAATGACTGCCATGCCTGCAGCAGGCCAGATAGGGCAGCAGCCCTCCTAGTAGGCCAGATGGGGAGAGAGAGCGTGAAGCAAACAGACTGGGTCCTCTTAAACCGTCTCCAGCTCGTCAGCACAGGTGAGCTGCATAAGGTCAGGATCAGCTCCACCCAGCAATCTCCTGCACACACAAGGGCAGAGAGACAGCAGCAACAACACTCCCTGAGAGGCCAACACAGGGCCGTCACAAGGACAAAGAGTGGAGGACAAAATACTGTTTGCTGAAAATCCTGACCATGGAAAGACTGTTGATGTTTACAAACTCCCCTTTTGCACCTTGACACACACACACACAGATAACACTCTGGATTAAACCTGAACAAAGGAGGAGTTATTGCAAGTTTCTATTCATTTGAGCATTATGAGCCTATACAGTGACACTTTCCTAATATTGGCTGCACTGGTTTGCAAAGTTCCTGAAGTTCACTGCTTGTACAAAGTTAACTCTCCCTCATCATGACAGGCAAACCCAGCTGAAAGTAATGCACACATACACTACACACTGTAGCTAAAGCTAAAACACTTATATGAATAACTATAAAGACAAATTCTTCATTCATTTTGAAAATGTACATAAAACAGAAGGATTCAGATTTCACTCCTGCTCTTAACTGTGAGTTTTTGTGTATAATGTACAATAATTCTATGTAATGATGTCATAGGACTTGTTGCCTTGCAACTGCTTTGAAGTTTTAAAAAGTCACAGCAGCACAGTAACCATAGAATGTTGTTATGTTATGTTTTGAATATTGTTCATTTCCACAGCAAGTACACAGAGAGAGAAGCTGCTTTTTTTGAGCTCCTGCAGAAATAAGAAAACCCAACAGATTGACAACCACAGAACAACTGAATTTGGTAAATACTAACAGATAGTTTAAACTCATTTAGACTAATGTAGTGATCTGACCTCTGTAACAACTGAATGATGCACTTTGATGGTACACACAGATATTCTTCCTAAGTGCTGCTGGTGGTTTTTAATATAATGTAACGTCTGTATCAGCAAAGGAACTTGTACTACAGCTGTTAAATCAATGCAAGAGTACAGAAAGTAGGGATGTCCCGATCCGATCACGTGATCGGAAATCGGGCCCGAGTACGTGATTTCAGACTCGATCGGACATTACCTCCCGATCAGGACTCGGATATATATTTATTAGGGCTGTCAAAGTTAATGCCTTCTGTGCAGGGTGGCGCTGCGTCTTGTAGTGTAGGGGTATGACAGTTGCTTTTGGTGCGAGAGGTGCTGGGTTCGAGACCTCGATGAGCTGCTGCGTCTGTCAAATCTCCCGGTGTGACACACACACAGACACACACGGGGTTTGCTGCAATGAGCTATAATGCCTTTATAGAGAATCCTGAAAGTATCGGATCGGGACTCGGTATCGGCAGATACTCAAAATCAAATGACTCAGACTCGGACTTGAGGGACATCCCTAACACAAAGGGTTCAATATTTGAGTATTATGGATAATCACTAAAAATAAAATAAAATATGGGATTATTATCATTGATACAGCATTTTGATTTGTAGCAGATTAAGATAAAATCAATGTTAACAGCATTTTATTTGAATAATAACACTGTCTATATATTTAACAGGCCATCACAGACAGAAGACCCTTTAGTGACCAGCCATCACTGACCACATCTGGTAAATACTAACAGACACTTTCAGCTCATTCAGACTCATTTGCTGATGTGACCTCTGTAAGAGCTAAATAATACTCTTAAAACTGATGTACATGAATATTCTCCCTAAATGTTTCATGTAAATATATTCTTTGAGTATAATGTACAATTCTTAAACCATGTTGGAGTATTATTGATGCAGCATTTTCATTTGTAAGTTAAGGTGAAGCCACTTAATGATATTATTGTGGAATTATAATACATTTCACTGTGTTTACTGATCCATAGTTTGAACATAAACCAAAATCAACCAAATTGTTTCAAATGTTCCCTGCACAGTTTAAAATGGACCTCTGGCCTATAGTGGAGCGCATGGTGCAGGAGATGGAGTGGGAGGAGGTTGTGTCCACTCTTGAAGCAGCAGTTCTGGATCTGCTTCAAAATGGTGCATCCGACCCCCCTCTTCCTCCTGTGCCTGCTGCACCGGACATCCACCTACAGCTGGACACTGGAGCCAGCCAGGGACAGGTAAGACACAAAGTGGAGGTCAGGGACAGAGACAAAAACACCTGACCCACACAAAAGTCTGAATATTGAGCATTTAGTTATTTCCACATCAAAATAAGGCAGACTCTGAGTGTGTTATGTCTGCTCAATCTTCCCGGTCTCTCTGCAGTACCATCATGAGTCCCCTGCCCCCTCCTGCAGCAGCTCCACAGCAGCAGCAGCAGCTTCACCTGGGAACACAGTAAGACCCTCGATAAACACACTAATACATGTTGTTTGGTTGTTGGAAACAGCAGCATCAGACAAGAGGAAGGGCTGAGTATAAAAACACAAAGTACACAAGTTAGGAAGCAGACACAGTTGGACCTCATGAGGAAAGAGTATGAAACACAAGAAACCTTCAAAATGAAACACTACATACTACTAAACACCTTTTTGAAGTAACAGTAATCAGAACTGTCAGTAACACTGTGGACCATGTCTCCACCTGTCCCTGCTTCACATGCAGTAACCACACACAGTCTAATCACAGACCCACAGAGGCTGATCATGTGTAACAGTGAATCAGATTTACAGTTGAATACACACTCTCTGAGCCTCAGCGGGATCCTTATGACACTTTAGCAGACAGAGGACACCAACTTGTCTAATCACCTCCACATTTGTGTCCTCGGTTTCAACATCCAGTGGTGAAGCTGCCGGACAACGTCGTCCTGGTTTCTGTTATTGAACCGTAAGTAAATCACACAAAGTATGATTAAACATGGCTGCTGCTGTCTAACATGGACATCTGTGTCTCTGTCTAAAGGAGCGGACAGTTGTCCTACCGGCTTGTTGCTGTGGAGCCTGCTCCTCCTCCTCCTCCTCCTCCTCCTCCTCCTCCTCCTGCTGCTCCTCCCCTCCCCACCACATCAAGGTAAGTTGGCTGATGCTGCTTTTGGACAATGTGTGACTGATCGTGATGAAATCATCAATGATCAGGTGTTCAGGTCTGTGTGATCATTATTATAATCTCTGTCTTTGTATTGGGCTTTAATGCAGCTGAACAGCTTCCCAGAGATGAATTTGAATTGTATTTAATGTCATAATGTAGCCTACTTGTGTCCTCACATGTGCACACAGTGGTATATTGTGTCCTCACTTTTGTTTTTCCTGTTGTGTCCCTGTAGAAGAAGAAAACATGAGGATGAATCAGCGTCACAGCCGCACATTAAAAAGCCAAGGAACGCCTTCATGCTCTTCCTCAATGAGCAGAGGCCCAAGGTCTCTGCTGAGAAGGGCATGAAGAGCAGTGCGGCTGTGAATGCAGCTGTGGGACAGATGGTAAGAAACACTCTGGATCAAGAGTTTGGTTGAACTGATGTCATCCACTGCATTTTGGAAGCTATTAGCCAGCACTGATCTGACACTACGAGCCTCAGAATGCTGACTGCAGTTCAATTAATGGCCACAGGCATCAATATTAACAAGGCTTTTCTGATTTTATGACACACACACAACAGAAACACACATCACTGTGTACTACTGGCCTGCAGGTGTGTTTTAGTACATGTGCTGACAGTCAGTTGTCGTCTGTCCACAGTGGAAGTCACTATCAAAGGAGGAGCAGGCGAAGTACTATGAGGAGGCCGAGGTAGAGCGGCGGCTCCACGCCCAGCTGTACCCCAACTGGTCGTCTGCAGACAACTATGTAAGCACACTCTGCTCACATACAACTACGACACAACTCCTCCACAGACAGTGAAAACAGAGTGTAATGTGTGTGATGTGTTTGATTTTAGGGCAAAAAGAGGAAAAGAGTCAGGAGTAGGACTCCAGCCACAACAGGTAAATATGCTGTTTGATGCAGGTGGGCACACACAAAGTGTCACAGAGGACTGATCATGTTTGTGTTTGTGTTTCTACAGAGGACGGACTTCATTTCCCAAATTCCTTCGTTTTTCTGTAAATAGTTTTTTTTGCTTGTTCACAATTTTTTTCTTGTAAATAGTTATTTTACATTTAATTTACAAAAACTTCTTCTTGTTCTGATTTTATATTGTATATAGTTTTATTTTAATTCTTTATTATTACTTTTTTTAATAAATCTTGTTTATAAATTGACAAATCCTCTTTATTTGCTGATACATCACACTTATATAGGGAAGCCATTTTTTACAACAGACAAAATATTGTAACCATAAAGCAGACAGCCAACGAGAACTTTGTTTAAATTTTATTTTCATTAACTAGATTGAAATATTACATCTTATCTTACAATGCAGTCCATTTGTGTAATGATACACAATAATACTAGCTTCAAATGTCATAGCACTGTAAAAAATACAGACATATTCTGTTGTTAAGAATGATGAGGAGTTTCCTCAGTATCCTCCTCTCCGTCACCTCCACCACAGACTCCAGCTCCACTCCTAGTACCGAGCCAGCCTTCCTAATGAGCTTGTTGAGTCTGTTGGTGTCAGCCGTCTTCATCCTGCTGCCCCAGCACACTACAGCGTAGAAGATGGCACTGAAGACCACCGAGTGGTAAAACATCTGCAGCGTGGTCTGGCAGACATTAAAGGACCTGAGTCTCCTTAGGAGATACAGGCGACTCTGTCCCTTCTTGTATATTGCCTCATAAGCTCTGTTTGAACAAATCAGCAGGTTTTCAGGTCTGCATGGACACACAAAGTTGGCTGTCAGTCACTTCACCATGTGGTCATACACTGGATATATATCTGATGACATGAAGCATCAAGATAAGCAAATCTTACAGATGTTACAAAATCTGAAATAAACAATGGCTTCTGTAAACCATAAGACAAAAAGGTGGCTATTACTGCAGGAGTGCCTCTCATGAGTTATCACCATTGCATTTGAATGTAACCGTAAAAGTGAAGCCACACTTTTGGGTAATGGCAGGTGTGTATCCTAATAATAATAATAATCATCATCATCATTTATGCTGCATGTAATCAAACAGTTCTTCATATCACACAGCTCCTTTTGGGCTCTACTACCACATTTTAACAGTGAGACACAGATAAATTGATCTCCTCCTGATCAGAGGAGCAGTGAAGTCAAGCCTTAAAATGCACGGCAGCTATTAGGTTAACTTGTTATGGAAACATGTCCAGGGATCAGCAGGTGAGACAGGTGAAAGTGCACGGCTGATCTGTTTGAACGGCACAGTGCTACAATAGTATAAAAAAGCATTCAAACACGGAGCAAACAGAAAGTTAGCAAACTGTAAACATATGATGTGTCAGTGGGCGGGTGTTTATCTGTTCACACATTAGGAGTCGTAAGACAAATGGCTAGCTTTATAACCGTTAGCCTTACCTTGTAAACTGATAAACAATAATCGCTGCAGAGAGAGAGGCTGGTGAACATGGAGAATCTGCCTGTCAACAACAACAGTGGTCAGTCATACGGTTATGCACTGTATGAAACCACTATCACCAGTGGAGGAGCCCTGAACTCCAGGAATAACATCAGAGACAGCACACTGGTGAGTGCCCACAGACACACACACACTGTACAAGCACCATGAATAAATAAATAAATAATAAATAAATAAAGCATTTCCAGTTCACCTACCAGCCCCGCCTAGGAGTTGAGGACGCTGTCATCTTCCTGCTGAACAGAGTCTACACCCACCTGGATAAGCTGGCAAGCACTGTAAGAATCACTTTTTTTGTGTTTTGTGCTTTTGACACCATCAGGCCGGCCCCGCTGGCTGAGAAGCTGACAGCGATGCAGGTGGATGCCCCACTGCTGTCCTGGATGGTGGACGATCTGACTGGCAGACCACAGTATGTACGCCTACAGAGCTGTATGTCAGACAGACTGATCAGCAACACCTGGGTTCCACAGGGGACCGTCCTCTCTCCCTTCCTCTTCACTCTACACCACAGACTTCAACTACTGCACAGAGACCTGCCACCTCCAGAAATTCTCTGATGACTCTGCAGTGGTTGGATGTATCACTGGTAGTGATGAGAGGGAGTACAGATCCATGGTAGATAGCTTTGTCACCTGGAGCGAGAGCAACCACCTACTGCTAGATGTGACAAAGACAAAAGAACTAGTGGTGGATCTGAGGAGGACAAAGGCTCCAGTGACCCCTAGCAGCATCAAAGGGGTCAGTGTTCAGATGGTGGAGGAGTACAAATACCTGGGAATGTACTTGGACCACAACCTGGACTGGAGGAAAAACGTGGACACTGTTTACAGGAAGGGCCAGAGTCGCCTCTACTTTCTGAGGCAGCTTCAACATCTGCAGGACGATGCTGAGGATGTTTTATGAGTCTGTGGTGGCCAGTGCCATCATGTATGCTGTTGTCTGCTGGGGCAGCAGTCTGAAGGTGAGGGACAGAAACAGACTAAACAGAATCATCAGGAAGGTGGCCATGTTGTGGGAGAGGACCTGGACTCTCTGACAGAGGTGTGTCAGAGGAGGATGTTGTCCAAAATAAAGACTATACTGGACTGTCCCTCTCACCCACTCCACACTGTGCTGACCAGCTACAGGAGCTCGTTCAGCAACAGACTCCGACTCCCGCGATGCACCACTGAGAGACACAGGAAGTCATTCCTGCCTGTCTCAATCAAACTACTGAACTCTGAACAGTCACTCAGACACTGTAGATTCATACTGGTACATCCATTCTCTACCTCCTACACCGTGTTCAAGCACATCTGGACAAAGGGAGGGGCACAGTGAGGATTTTTTTTCTGGACTTCTCAAGTGCCTTCCACACCATCCAGCCCCTGCTGCTACTGGACAAACTGAGGGAGATGTCAGTGGACCACTACTTGGTGTCCTGGATTGCTGACTACCTCACGGACAGACTACGTCAGGCTAAAGGACACCACATCAGACACTGTAATCAGCAGCACCAGAGCTCCCCAGGGGACAGTGCTGGCCCCTCTCCTCTTCACCCTTTACACCTCAGACTTCTGCTACAACTCAGAACTGTGTCACATCCAGAAGTTTGCAGATGAAACACCCATCGTGGGGTGTATCAGGGATGATGGAGAGGATGAGTACAGAAGTGTAGTCAGCGACTTTGTCACCTGGAGTCAGGTGAACCATCTCCAGCTTAACGTCTCAAAGACTAAGGAGCTAGTCATCGACTTCAGGAAGTCCAGCCCACAGCCACGTCCAGTGACCATCAGGGACGACGAGGTGGAGATTGTAGGCAACTACAAGTACCTCAGGGGAGAAGGAGGGAGGGAAGAACACACATGCAATAATACATCTGTACCATCTATGCTGCTGTGCAATGTTTGTTTACATTTACTGCACTATATCACATGACCATCTATGCTGGTGTGCAATGTTTGTAAATAATTCCTCTTATCTTTTATTTTTTACTGCACTATATTCTATTTTATTCTATTTTATTCTATTTTATTCTATTTAACTCTTGCTCTGACTGTCGGTGTTGTATTGCTGCTGTTACCCAAATTTCCCTAAGGGACCTTCCCAAAGGGATTAATAAAGTCTACTCTGTTCTATTCTATTCTATTCTATGTCATGCTCTTCACTATGTAAAGGATTATACAGTAGTAAATATGTTCTTCTTTAGATACAACTCAGGGATTTAAATGCTATCTAGGTATTTAGATATTTATTATATATTTCTATTTCATATTTCACTACTCTGATATTATATATATAATATTTTGTGTTTTCTTAAGTCTAGGAATTAAAGTTAAGCTGTTGCCTATAGGCCACATCTTTAGTGATATCTATGCCTAAGTATTTAACAGTTTTCCTAACTTGGATGTTACATATGTTTTCGCAATCTGTATCATAAAGACATAAGATTTCACATTTATTAATATTAGGATGTAAACGTGAAGCTTTAGAGAAATCCTTAATTAATTGGTTCAATCTGATGTTTATCTTTCAAAAGTAGAGCTGTATCATTATCAATATCAAGTAGAGCAGTTGTATGATTTTAAGTTCCTTATGAAATATGGTTAAACCTTTTATATCATCATTATTTAAGATTTGGAGAGAGAGGAGTTCTACTGCAATCAAAAACAGAAATGGTGAGATTGGGCATCCTTGACGGACTGAGCAACTTATTGGAAATCTTTTTGAGGTGTTAGGGTATATTAATAAATTACTATTTATGTCTTTGTATAACATTATAACTACTGAGATAAAGTTTTCTCCAAATCTCATTAATTTTAATGTTTTAAAAATAAAGGGGTGTTCTATGTGTCATAGCTTTGTAGAAATCAAGAAAAACAATAACTGCTTCAGATTCCACGTTCAGAGTAGTCAAGCAAATCTAAGATTAGTCTAATATTGTTACTAATGTGTAGTTTGTACATAAAACCAGTTTGGCATTCATTTATAATATCTCCAAGACTAGATTTTAGTCGCCTGGAGTAAACAAATGCAAATATTTTATAGTCTACATTTAAAAGTGTGATGGGTAATTTCCTGAAGAAGATTGCAAGTTTGATTGCTGCAGCTAAAGCATTGCTTTTAACGCTGATGTGAAGGATTGCTCTGAATTGCTGGAGAATCAGCAATCTGAATTTAATTTGCTGAAACACAGTTAAGAATTTGAAAAGATGAAGCTCTTATTTTGAAAAGTAGAAAATCTTAATATCATGAAGATAT
This sequence comes from Parambassis ranga, assembly GCF_900634625.1. NCBI lineage: Eukaryota > Metazoa > Chordata > Actinopteri > Ambassidae > Parambassis > Parambassis ranga. Next base: position 9,648,293 of record NC_041033.1, on the reverse strand, counting down.
GAAAGAGACACTGCTGAAGACAAGAACAGTAAAGTCATGACCTTAAAGAATAGCCTGTGAATATACCATATGAAAGGTCAGAGGCTGGAATAATACCATAGGCTTATAAGAAGCTCAGGTTGTGTGATTTGAATGTGGAAAAGTAGTATACAGCTGAAGGATGATCAATATGACACATATAATGTGTCATATTCACTATTGTTCTTCAAGAACAATAGTTTGATTGCCTAGCAACAATCAAACTAAAAAAAGAGGGTGAGGTAGCAACGGCAATCAAACGTATAAGACATCACACTGTCTATATATTTAACAGGCCATTACAGACAGAAGACCCTTTGGTGAACAGCCATCACTGACCACATCTGGTAAATACTAACAGAGACACTTTCAATTCATTATTGATGCAGCATTTTCATTTGTAGGTGAAGCCACTTAATGATATTATTAGTTTGATTGCTGCTAGGATATCAAACTCTTGTTCTTCACCCTCTTTCTTCTTCTTCTTTCTTATTCTTCTGTATGTTTTTTGGTGCAGCGTATCTTCAGCATACATTGACCGATTTCAGCCATTCAACTATCAAAATGTTTATCTCACTCTCACACTCTCAACTTCAAGTTTAAAAAAAAGTTGTTCAAATATTAAGCAACACAAACCTTCAAACTTCAAATTTGTTCAAATATGTTTCATTTTCAAAATATTAATGAGAATTCAAAAGCCATTTAACATTGAAGTCTATGAGAGAACTTTTCAATGAGGGTCATCTGCCAAATGTATCCCTTCCTACAAATTTCAAGCTACAGACTCCATTTTAGTCTTGAAATGCTCACGAGATGCTGCTCTATCTGAAGGCTTCGGGTTGGACAAAAAAAGAAATTGTTCAGAGGGTGCAACCCCCATTAAAATATGTGGGATCTGCCCTGAGAAGAGTATAAGAAGAATCACACAGGTGTCTTAATTAGGGCTTAATTAGGCAGGCAGGGCTGTTACCAGGGTGACAGGCTGACACAAGAAGCAGCATATTTAGTTTGATTGTTGCTAGGAAACAATCAAACTCTTGTTTGTTCTTCTCTTCTTTCATCTTTTTAAACTTCCATGCGTTTTTTTGGCGCAGCGTATCTTCAGCATACATTGACCGATTTCAGCCATTCAACGATCAAAATGTTCATCTCACAGGACATTCTGTCTTTTTCAAAACGTTTTTCAAATATTAAGCAATTTCTGCATCATTTCTAACATGGGAGTCTATGGAGGAGCCTTCAAAACCACCTTCAACTTTGACATGTATCTAGTTCCACATGCTTTCAGCTACACAAACCGTTCAGACATCATTCTGTTCAGCTCTTCGAGGGCTATTGAACTTGTATTCGGATTTGTTCAAATATGTTTCGTTTTCAAAATAGTAATAAAAATTCAAAAGCCATTTAACATTGAAGTCTATTACCCCGTTCACACTGGGAAAAAAAATGTGGCTTAAGCAGGATTTGGCCGCATCCTGATCAATCCAGATGTGTGAACACCTCGAATCCGGCTGTAGTTTGATTTGTAGTTTGTAGTTTGATTTCAATCCGGCTAGCTGGATTGGCTCAAATGTGGCTCAGGTGTGAACGCAAATGTGGCGAGCGAATCCGGCTAGCGACATGCTACTTCCGGTTAGCGACACACTACTTCCTGTTAGCGACATGCTACTTCCGGTTAGCGATGTGCTACTTCCGGTTCACGGGGCGCGACACGGGACAAAAAAACGCATGCGCACACGGTCCTACCGCGGTGTGAACAGACTCTGCATATTACGAGGCACCACCTAGTGGTTTGGAGGACAGCAAACACGCTGGATGAAGCCGGATTGAGGACTTTAACCATGCTTCCCTGGACCCCACCTTGACCTCCTTCTACCAGGCTGTAGACTGTCCCACAAGGCAGAACAGAACAATAGACCTGCTGTATGCCAACGTGAAGGATGCCTACAGAGCCACCCCCCACTTGGAAAGTCTGACCATAATCTGGTCTACCTGCAGCCACAGTACACCCCCCTGGTCAAAGGGATGTCTAAAACCACTCGTTCAATCAGGAAGTGGTCACCTGAGGCAGAGGATGCCCTGAGGGACTGCTTTGTCACCACTGACGGGGATGTACTGCTGAAAACACACAGCGAGGACATAGAGGAGCAGACTCACTGTCTGACAGACTACCTTAACTTCTGCCTGGACATAGTCTCCCCAAACAACTCTGTCCGCTGTTACCCAAATAAAACTTGGGTAACACAAGATGTTAAAGCTGCCCTCAACAGGAAGAAGGTGGCCGTCTCTGTGGTCGGCATGAAGCTGGACTCCCTGGTCACTGTGGCAGAGAGGAGAACACTAAGAAAACTTCTGGAAGATGCCAGTCATCCTCTGCACACTGTCATCAGTGCTTAGAGGAGCCTGAACAGTCACAGGCTGCTCCTCCCCAACAGCAGGACCAACAGACTCAGGCCCCATTCACACTGGAGAAAGTCATTCCAGCTAGAGTAGGATTGAGCCCAGACAGCCTTTAAGCTGGATGCGTTCAGACCTATTTTCAAATCTGGCTAGCACACAGTTGTGTCCGCACTCAATCCGGCTTCATCCAGCGTGTTTGCTGTTCTCCAAACCACTAGGTGGCGCCTGGTAATATGGCTAATAATGTGGCAAGCAGGATTCGCTAGCCACATTTGCGTTCACACCTGAGCCACATTTGAGCCAATCCTGCTAGATCCACCTCTCGAGGGTGGAAGGGTGAAATCAAACTGGATTCAGCTGGATTGGAGGTGTTCACACTAGGAAAAAAACACATCTGGATTGATCTGAATGCGGCCAAATCCTGCTTAAGCCACATTTTGTGTGAACGGGGCCTCAGAGACTCCTTTGTCCCCTGATCCATCAAACTTTACAACTCTGCTTTTGGCAGGAGGGGGAGAAGGAGGGAGGAGTACAGCCCACCTGATACATCACACATGCAATAATTTATATGTTCAAAATCCATCTGTACCATTTATGCTGCTGTGCAAAGTTTGTACATAATTCCTTTACATTTACTGCACTATATCACATTACCATTTATGCTACTGTGTAATGTTTGTACATAATTCCTCTTATCTTTTATTCTTTATTTTGTTCTATTTAACTCTTGCTCTGACTGTCGGTGTTGTATTGCTGCTGGTACCCAAATTTCCCTGAGGGACCTTCCCAAGGGGATTAATAAAGTATATTCTATTCTATTCTACATCAGCTGCAGCAATCAAACTTGCATTTTCTTCAGGAAAAGCCCTTTTCTAGTTGTTGAATTATAATACATTTCACTGTGTTCATTGATCCATAGTTTGAACATATGTAAAACCAAAATCAACCAAATTGTTTCAAATGTTCCCTGCACAGTTTAAAATGGACCTCTGGCCTATAGTGGAGCGCATGGTGCAGGAGATGGAGTGGGAGGAGGTTGTGTCCACTCTTGAAGCAGCGGTTCTGGATCTGCTTCAAAATGGTGCATCCGACCCCCCTCCTCCTCCTGTGCCTGCTGCACCGGACATCCACCTACAGCTGGACACTGGAGCCAGCCAGGGACAGGTAAGACACAAAGTGGAGGTCAGGGACAGAGACAAAAACACCTGACCCACAAAAAAATCTGAATTTTGACCATTTAGTTATTTCCACATCAAAATAAGGCAGACTCTGAGTGTGTTATGTCTGCTCAATCTTCCCGGTCTCTCTGCAGTACCATCATGAGTCCCCTGCCCCCTCCTGCAGCAGCTCCACAGCAGCAGCAGCAGCTTCACCTGGGAACACAGTAAGACCCTCGATAAACACACTAATACATGTTGTTTGGTTGTTGGAAACAGCAGCATCAGACAAGAGGAAGGGCTGAGTATAAAAACACAAGGTACACAAGTTAGGAAGCAGACACAGCTGGACCTCATGAGGACGGAGTAAGAAACACAAGAAACCTTCAAAATGAAACACTACATACTACTAAACACCTTTTTGAAGTAACAGTAATCAGAACTGTCAGTAACACTGTGGACCATGTCTCCACCTGTCCCTGCTTCACATGCAGTAACCACACACAGTCTAATCACAGACCCACAGAGGCTGATCATGTGTAACAGTGAATCAGATTTACAGTTGAATACACACTCTCTGAGCCTCAGCGGGATCCTTATGACACATTAGCAGACAGAGGACACCAACTTGTCTAATCACCTCCACATTTGTGTCCTCAGTTTCAACATCCAGTGGTGGAGGTGCCGGACAACCTCATCCTGGTTTCTGTTATTGAACCGTAAGTAAATCACGCAAACACTTTTATTCAGACAAGCTTTTAGATGACTGGGTTTTATTGTGTTGTTTTTATTTCATTTTAATATGGTAGTTTGGTTTTAACTGCATTTTGTAAAGCACTTTGTGATCCTATCTGTGAAAGGTGCTGTATAAATAAAGTTTACTTACTTACAAACAAAGGTATGATTAAACATGGCTTCTGCTGTCTAACATGGACATCTGTGTCTCTGTCTAAAGGAGCGGAGAGTTGTCCTACTGGCCTGTTGTTGTGGAGCCTGCTCCTCCTCCTCCTCCTCCTCCTCCTCCTCCTCCTCCTCCTGCTCCTCCTCCTTCTGCTGCTCCTCCCCTCCCCACCACATCAAGGTAAGTTGCTGATGCTGCTTTTAGACGATATGTGACTAATCATGATGAAATCATCAATGATCAGGTGTTCAGGTCTGTGTGATCATTATTATAATCTCTGTCTGTGTATTGGGCTTTAATGCAGCTGAACAGCTTCCCAGAGATGAATTTGAATTGTATTTTATTTAATGTCATAATGTAGCCTACTTGTGTCCTAACATGTGTACACAGTGGTATATTGTGTCCTTACTTTTGTTTTTCCTGTTTTGTCCCTGTAGAAAAAGAAAACATGAAGACGAATCGGCATCATAGCCGCACATCAAAAACGCTGCTGAAAAGGACATGAAGATAGAGATAGAGAGTGTGTGTACTGTATTGTGGGCGCAGGTGTACTGTAGGAGCCATATATTGTGATCATGTATTATTGAGTTGTTTGTCTATTTGTTAGGTCTGGTTGTCATGGTGATGGGAAATGTTTGTGTCACGAAGGTAGTGACAGCTGGAATTTATAAAACGGGCATTCACTCACCTGCACGTGGGTCAAGTCAGAATTCTGAATTCTGAAAGTCAAAATAAATTTTTTTCTGTCATGACAATTTTTGTATTTTTAGTGGCTCTAATCCTCTTCCATATCGTTGTCACAAGAACGAAATTTAAAGTGCTCCCCAGTCAGTGTATCATTCATTCAGTTGATGTAAAAATATATATATAATTTAGGTCTAATTTGCTAAAAACAATAAATAAATGATTAAACTAATAAAACAATAAGAATCGACATAGTGAGATAAAATACATAAAAGAACATCATACACACCCAGTCATAGCCTAAAAAAACATGCATACGCTGTCTGTAACGTCTGCCAGAAGGCAACAGTTCGCTGAATCATTTGTGTGGATTAACTCACCTGATTTTCTCTTCAGGAGACCTCCTGCCCGGTGAGAACCAGCAACCCATCCTACCTCCTGCACCTGCACCTATGAGCGTTTTTCCTCCTCTGTGGACAATTTTCGTTATCTTTGATTTTTTGTAATAAAGACACTTACCTTGAGATCTGCGTTTGGATCCCCTCCTTTCTACGCCTCCAATCACATGGACGGGCATTACCTGAAGACGAGCTGCGGTCTGTGACTTCGGCCATCATGCACGTACCTCTCTGGTGCGTGCAGAGCAGGAAGAGAGTGACAACCAGCCAATACCCCGCACAGGGTCGTCCCGGAGGATTGGCTGATGTTTTTAGCATTTTATAGCTTCCACAGATGATTCATATTCTTCATTTTAATGCGAAACTGCCGAACTAATTGGTTGCTATTGGATTGTGAAGAGAAGATACACTAATTTAACAAAAAGTGCATCAGAATGAAATCTCCTACCCTACCTTTAAATGTTTATAGTCCTGTATACAGTCCTGTGGTGTTTTTCTATTGTATTTCTGCTGCCAATCTCAAAAGCTGCTGTCTGATTGGTTAATTTAGATCGGGGGCTTGTTTAACACGAGAATAAGAAGAAGGGAGCCAGCAGGTGAAAAAACTGAGAAACTATACAGACTGCAAAAAGTGAGTCAGTGATTACTGTGTCTTGAGCAAACATGAATAAAGCATTTGAAATAATAATCCTGTGACTGACAATGTTCTCCAGGTTTTTGTGGACAGACAGGATGTTGGTAGTTTGGACTACAAGACTCATGAGCTTGCACTGATAGCAAGGTATGGACAGTTTTTACATGTTTTTGTTCTGTGATCTTTTCATGTAAGCTGCTTGTATCATGATGGATGCTCTTCCCCTGATGATTTTCTGAGTGTGGTACTCATGTTTTGTGCATCAAAGGAAGACAGGATGTTGAGCTTACTTGTGGAGAACTGTGGAAGAGTGGTATTCTACCTTTTATTGCCATGTGCTGTGCTGTTTAGTTCAGTCCTCTGAATCTTTGACGGTCCCATTGTGAACTGCTTATGTGTGTTTGACTTTCGTTTGAACATTTTTCATTGTGGCATCACTTTGACTGTAACTCCTTCCTGGGCCATTCAGAGATGCAGGTGTCTGTGAACAGAGTCCGTGTTGCCTGTCCTGATGATTTGTTATTACACCCCTCTGAGAGGATTTACCATCTTCTCTTTTGACATGAAGCCAGGCTTTATAAAAAGGTTTGTTGCATGAATTCAGTCCTCCATCTTGTCAAAACTCTAACATGTCTAGACAAAGAGTCTGTTCAAGATGAGGAGCTGATAGGTAATTTTATTTATTTATCATGTGAATATAGGATGTTGATCTTTAGATATTCATGCACCTATTATTGGCTAAAACATTTTGGTTTTCAGTAGTAATCAGTGATCAGAAATCACTAGTGATCAGCATGATTTAAATTAAATTGTAGCTGTCCTGTTTTAGATTAACACATTCAGGGCAGTGGAAGACTGACATCGAGTCAGCCGCCGTCCCAGGATTCATCCAGGCTAGACTCATTGTGGAGGGACCTCCCAGAGACACTTTCATCAGACTTCCAGTGAGTCCAAGTGCTAGTTATGCATTTAAATTCAGGGTCATTGATTATAGTTTAAAACAGACATTTCACACAGTCACTTGAATGATGATAACACTGCATTTCTCTGTAGGGTTGGGGCAAAGGAGTTGTATTCATCAATGGGCAGAATCTTGGACGTTATTGGCACATTGGTCCCCAGCACTTCCTGTATCTCCCAGCACCTTGGCTTAGAAGTGGAGAGAATCAGGTACAGAGCACTCAGAAACTGTAAAGAGATCAACATGATCTGCTTTCTTGAACTATTTTAAATAATCTGTGACATGTAGGTATATATGTAGTTTTCCTTCACTCTTTCAGATAATTTTTTTTTTGTCTCAAAGCGATTCACAGAGACCCAGAGCCTGATCCCCCTTAAAAGCCACAGTGTCAGGATAAACACCCTTTTAACAGGAAGAAACCTTGAGCAGGATCCGGCTCGTAAGGAGAACCTTGAAGGAGAGGAGAAGACGAGGGAAACAGGACAGAGAGGATGAAGGAGAGACAGAGGAACAAATATGCACAAACATTACAGAGGACAAACATGACACGTTGCAAAATGGATAATATGATGATAATTAATATAAATAAGAAATTCCCCATTGTCTATATTTTTTTAATTAAACTAATATAAGGCATGTAAACTAGAGCGCTACAATTTTACTGGATCAAACATATGTCCTTGCTTATTCAGACAAAACTAAATATTTCACTGTACTAAAACAGGACTGCATATTTTATACATAAATATAATTCTTTGTTATCAATGATAGTGCTTTCAGATTTTAATAAGCATAAAAGGTTGTAATGTGTACACACTTTGGGCAACTAGTGACTTTGATACCTGTGTGATGGTCCAGGCTGTGGGTCAGTGAAGAGAGGCTGAATGGATGATAAATATGGATGAAAAATAATCACTGCCACATTTTGCCCTGTATTTACCTCATAAAACCAGCTGACAGTGAGCAGTCTTCTTACTTTAGTTTACCGTTAATCAGCCTGATGGACGGACTTATTTATGGACTTAACTTGTTAGCTAACCGACCAGCCAGAGCAGTGCATCAGGAATGGACATTATAAAAACACAGCGCGCAGCATCAAACTCTCAGTCCAGCATACAGTCCTCTGTCTCTCTGCCCGCAGCTCTGCTGTCTGTCCGGTTTGGCCCCAAAACTTCTGTGTTGTTTAATGATCTTAACGATCGATCATTCACGCTGCAATACACAAACATTGACGCACGCTATCAGGACGGAGTGAGACCTCCCTCCTTCACTCCCTGTCCTTCCGGTTGGAGACCCAGAGGTGAGCTGTCCCGCGCGCCCCCTCCCCTCCTCTCACAGCTTCTCAGCATCAGGGCGCCTACAGCTGCAGGGGGCGCTAATTTGCCAATTCTGCACACAGTGATCTACAATATACATAAAAACCGCCGCGCAGATGATATTTTTCCAACTGCTCGTGCCGCAGCAAAAAGCTGCTTTTTTTAAGCTCCTGCAGAAATAAGAAAACCCAACAGATTGACAACCACAGAACAACTGAATTTGGTAAATACTAACAGATAGTTTAAACTCATTTAGACTAATGTAGTGATCTGACCTCTGTAACAACTGAATGATGCACTTTGATGGTACACACAGATATTCTTCCTAAGTGCTGTTGGTGGTTTTTAATATAATGTAACGTCTGTATCAGCAAAGGAACTTGTACTACAGCTGTTAAATCAATGCAAGAGTACAGAAAGTAGGGATGTCCCGATCCGATCACGTGATCGGAAATCGGCCCGAGTACGTGATTTCAGACTCGATCGGACATTACCTCCCGATCAGGACTCGGATATATATTTATTAGGGCTGTCAAAGTTAATGCCTTCTGTGCAGGGTGGCTCTTCGTCTTGTAGTGTAGGGGTATGACAGTTGCTTTTGGTGCGAGAGGTCCTGGGTTCGAGACCTCGATGAGCTGCTGCGTCTGTCAAATCTCCCGGTGTGACACAGACACAGAGACACACACATACACGGGTTTTGCTGCAATGAGTGCCTTTATAGGGAATCCTGAAAGTATCGGATCGGGACTCCGTCCCGTCAACATCCAGCGGTGAAGCTGCCGGACAACGTCGTCCTTGTTTCTGTTTTTGAACCGTAAGTAAATCACACAAACAAAAGAATGATTAAACATGGCTGCTGCTGTCTAACATGGACATCTGTGTCTCTGTCTAAAGGAGCGGACAGTTGTCCTACTGGCCTGTTGTTGTGGAGCCTGCTCCTCCTCCTCCTCCTCCTCCTCCTGCTGCTGCTCCTCCCCTCCCCACCACATCAAGGTAAGTTGCTGATGCTGCTTTTGGACTGAATGTGACTGATCATGATGAAATCATCAATGATCAGGTGTTCAGGTCTGTGTGATCATTATTATAATCTCTGTCTTTGTATTGGGCTTTAATGCAGCTGAACAGCTTCCCAGAGATGAATTTGAATTGTATTTAATGTCATAATGTAGCCTACTTGTGTCCTCACATGTGCACACAGTGGTATATTGTGTCCTCACTTTTGTTTTTCCTGTTTTGTCCCTGTAGAAGAAGAAAACATGAGGATGAATCAGCGTCACAGCCGCACATTAAAAAGCCAAGGAACGCCTTCATGCTCTTCCTCAATGAGCAGAGGCCCAAGGTCTCTGCTGAGAAGGGCATGAAGAGCAGTGAGGCTGTGTGCAGCTGTGGGACAGATGGTAAGAAACACTCTGGATCAAGAGTTTGGTTGAACTGCTGTCATCCACTGCATTTTGGAAGCTATTAGCCAGCACTGATCTGACACTACGAGCCTCAGAATGCTGACTGCAGTTCAATTAATGGCCACAGGCATCAATATTAACAAGGCTTTTCTGATTTTATGACACACACACACACAGCAGAAACACACATCACTGTGTACTACTAGCCTGCAGGTGTGTTTTAGTACATGTACTGACAGTCAGTTGTCGTCTGTCCACAGTGGAATTCACTATCAAAGGAGGAGCAGGCGAAATACCATGAGGAGGCCGAGGTAGAGCGGTGGCTCCACGCCCAGCTGTACCCAGAGTGGTCGTCTGCAGACAACTATGTAAGCACACTCTGCTCACATACAACACACAGACACAACTCCTCCACAGACAGTGAAAACAGAGTGTAATGTGTGTGATGTGTTTGATTTTAGGGCAAAAAAAGAAAAAGGGTCAGGACTAGGGCTCCAGCCACGACAGGTAAATATGCTGTTTGATGCAGGTGGACACACACAAAGTGTCACAGAGGACTGAACATGTTTGTGTTTGTGTTTCTACAGACTGAGAGGACGGACTTCATGTAAAGAAGTTTATTTCTGTAAATAGTTTTTTGCCTTTTTGTGTTTTTTTTATCTTGTAAATAGTTATTTTGTATTTGCATACACACTGTGTTACTGATCAATTAAAGAGCTAGGTAGCTCTTCAAGAGCAGCTATCTCAGAGAAATAACCAATGACCACATCTATGGGAAAAACAAATCAACCTTATCTATAAGTTCATAAATATAGTTCATATGTGGTGTCAAGGAAGTCACACATTTTTGCCTTCTTAGCAGAGATGTGACAACTGATTTTTTTTATATTGAAAGTTTAAATAAAAGGACTGGATTTAAATATTACACTGTATCATAAATTGGGGTTTATGTGCTAAACATTCACATGAATACTTAAAGAAGTTTTGAAGAAAAGGATTTGTGTTTTTTCTGCAAATCTATAGCAGAGCCATGTCTATGTCCAAAATAAATCGACTAAATCTCATCAACTATAAAGTTTGTTCAACATATATAACACTTGGGAGTTATAGTAAATAATGACGAATTTCACACACTTCGGGACTATGTCTATGGAATGATTTGTTGTTTGGTGAAATATGTTTCATTTAATCCACTCAACAGCCACGTGTTTGTCTCTTCAGGAATACATAAACATGGGTATGATCATGCATATCAAGCACATGTTGTAAATGTGTGATCTTCAAAAATCGACCATTATTTTGAAAAAACAATTATCCGGAAGTTGCACGTGTGCCTTGCGCTAGCTTGACCTGTATAGATCCTCCACGGTTCCTGTGTCGGAGCAGCAGTTGCGGAAGGAGCTTTGGGTTCTGTCAACTTTCAGAAGAGTCGTCTAAATGTCCTTCAAATAGTTTGTTTTGTAACTGTATATTATACAGTTTTTGAGCAAACACTAGCAAAGATACGTCTTTGAAATGGGTGTATAGCAGCTATAAGAGCAGCTCCTCAGTAACCTAGCCTAGCCTGAACCAGTGCTGAACTAAATGAGTTAAAAGTAGTCTTTGGATATTAAGTTTAGCTAGTTTTTTGTCTGTAAATAAATAAGGGGTTGGTTACGCATTCGAACATGGAGTCGTTTGGAGCCATTTGCACTATTCTTGGATGCTCAGCGAGCATTGTGCTGGGTGGGCTTGTGTTTGCAGCCTACAAACTTGGCTTAGTCTACCAAATGTTTCACAAGGTGAGTGTTTACAATGTCATTGTAATATAATTTTCTGTACCTTTGTCTTTTAAAGCTTAATCGGTGCAAATACGCCTGTATTTTATTTGCCTACTTGGCACCTGCACACCTTTTGTAGGCTGTCGCAGGTGAAAGGTAAGCTGGGCTAAAGTAAGGTAAACTTTGACCAGCCTCCTTTGTGGCTTTGCAGCACAAAGGCTATCACAAAACAGGCAGGCAGTTAGTGGGATTGCACAAAGCCCAGAGGCTCATCACTATTGCAGGCCATAACAATATCTTATTGTGAAATATGAAAGGCCAGTGGAGTGAAGAGATAGTGTGACACCGGGAGGAGGAGACATCAGCTCACAGTGACAGCTGTTTATCTATATTAACACAGATTTACTAGTTTACAAAATAGATATGTCTGAATTTTGTTTTCTGTTCTCTGCTTATTGTCACTTGCTTTAGACAGAGACAAAGAGTCCACGGCATGGTGGTGAAAGTGTGGCTGAGGTCCTCCGTGCCCATGGTGTCAAGTATGTTTTCACTCTTGTCGGTGGGCACATCTCACCCATCCTGGTGGCTTGTGAGAAGGTTGGCATCCGCATTGTGGACACCAGGCATGAGGCTACTGCTGTCTTCGCTGCTGATGCTGTGGCAAGGCTCTCAGGTGCGGAATTAAAGTAAATCCAAGTATCTTTCTTCCCTTTTTTTTTGATCACAGGTAGGGTTAACAGGGAGAGAATGAAGTAAATGGGTGTGTTGTGGATATGGTAAAGTGTAGCTACATAGGTGTATCTAACAACATTTGCAATGCAATGTTTACATTCAGGTGTGCTGTAGAGTGTTCTCTGGTATGGTGAGCAGTTTGGAACAAGTTAACAAAACTCTTAGTACATTCACTCAGAGTTGAATGTGTTCTTGTTTCTGGACCAGGTACTGTTGGCGTAGCAGCAGTGACTGCAGGGCCAGGCCTCACTAACACAGTGACTGCAGTGAAGAATGCTCAGATGGCTGAATCTCCATTGCTGCTTATAGGAGGAGCTGCTGGTACACTACTTCAGGTAAAAATCGTATAGTTGCAGGCATGATAAATTAGAAGTGAACTGTTCTGGGTTTTAATGCCTACTGGGTGTGTTTGTGGTATAGGGCAGAGGAGCACTACAAGATATTGACCAGATGTCCCTCTTTAAGCCGCTGTGTAAGTTTTGTGCCTCCGTCAGGACTGTCAGGGAGATTGTGCCTACAGTCAGGAAGGCCCTGGCCATCGCTCAGTCTGGAACACCTGGTCCTGTTTTCATAGAGTTTCCCATTGACACACTGTACCCTTACCACCTGGTGTCTAAAGAGTTTGCTGTTAAAACCCCTCCCAAAGGCCTCATGGGAAAAATTGTCTCATGGTAGGTTATCCCTATGTCCTGTATACACTGTACTTATTATACATGATACATACATGTAGTTCATGTATAATAAAATTATTTCTGGCATTTAACGTTTTTCTTTACTGTTGTTTATTCTCAGGGCTTCTATTCTATTATTTGACTTGCAACTTGCAACTGTTGATTGTTATTTGTGCACCAACATATTGACAGAAGAAATAAGATTTTTATTTCTTTTCAGGTACCTCAATAACCACCTCATGAACCTCTTTGCTGGAGCCTGGGAGCCCAGAGACGTTTTTCCACTTCCTGTCAACATCCCTAATGCCACAGATGATCAAGTAAATATTTGTTTGAAATGTTTTGTGCCACCTGTAACACAATATTAAGAATCATAAACCATTTTTAAATGTTTTAATGTACAAGGTACAAAAGTGCATTGAGCTGGTAAGTCGAGCCAAGAAACCTGTTATTCTGCTGGGTAGCCAAGCAACATTGCCCCCAACACCGGTTGATGAAATCAGGTGAAGAATTTTTGTGTTTCTGTATTCAAATAGAATGTAAAGCAAGTTTTTTTTTAATCACTTAAATGTGGTTAAAAATTTGGTTAAATGATTTATATTGTGCTTTATAGGAAGGCGTTGGAGGATCTGGGTATCCCCTGCTTTCTTGGAGGCATGTCTCGCGGCATGCTGGGTAAAGACAGCCCGATCCACATCCGACAGAACAGACGAGATGCTTTAAAGGAGGCAGACCTGGTGCTCTTAGCAGGTCAAATGAGAGAAAACAAATGGCTAAAATTAGTGTAAATTAAGAGAAAATAGGAAAAAACAACATTGTGTTTTGACTCTGCAGGCACTGTGTGTGACTTCAGGCTGAGCTATGGCCGAGTCCTCAGCAGACGCAGCAAGATCATTGCTGTGAACAGAGACAAGACCCAACTGCTGAAAAACTCTGATATGTTCTGGAAACCAACTGTAGCAATTCAGGGTATGTTTACAATCTGCCACCGTCATCCAGGCCTGTAAGAAGGTCGCATTAGTAAATTTACAATAAACATTTTAAAAGAAGGGAAAAAAACTTGAAGAGGCCAGAGAACATATACATTCCTTTAAGTGTAAAATGTCGATATATTATGTTTTAGGTGATGCTGGTTCATTTTTAGTGCGCCTTTCCAATGGGCTTAAAGGCCATCGCTGTCCACAAGAATGGCCTCAGAGCCTTAAAGCTGGAGATGTGACCAAAGAAAATGCAAACAGGTGTGTATCAGTGTTACAGTAAGTATTTGAAATGTGTCACCTTAGCCAAATATGCTCTCTGTAACTACAACTTTTTTCATTACAGGGCTAAAGCTGATGAAAAAACTGAACACCACTTAAACCCCCTGAAGGTGCTCCACTGTGTGGATGAGCTGATGGCTGAGGACAGCATCATTGTTGCAGATGGTGGAGATTTCGTAGGAAGTGCTGCTTACATAATGAGACCTAGAGGACCATTGTGCTGGCTTGATCCAGGTAAGACATCATCAGTATGCATCAGCCATGTTTGTTTGGAGGCACATGAAGAAGAAGTGTATACAGGGGATGAGTGTGTTTCATTTTTATCATAGCATTGTATTCTGTGTCTACCATAATTTAATTGTAACCATGACATTTTTACTGTTATGTGTTCCTGTAGGTGCCTTTGGGACTCTAGGAGTCGGAGGAGGTTTTGCCCTGGGGGCCAAACTTTGCCGACCTGAATCTGAGGTATAACATTGACATGTGCATCTAGAGAAGTGTTTGTTGTTGTTGTTGTTGTTGTTGTTGTTGTTGTTGTTGTTGTTGTTGTTGTTGTTGTTGTTGTTGTTGTTGGATCAGTTTGAACAGTAATAGTGTTATTTTGTGTTTTTCAGGTGTGGATTGTTTATGGCGATGGATCCCTAGGATACAGTGTTGCAGAGTTTGACACATTCACAAGACACAAGGTAAAATCATTCATCACAACATTCACATTGCATATACTGTATGTAATTAGCTCGATCCACACAACAGTAAGTGTACAGTCATAAGCTCACATATAGAGAAGATGAGAAGAGAACCTGTCAAACAACATCAGTAATCATCGGTTTCATCAGATTTTTTTCTCTCTTCCTAGACACCAGTTATAGCTGTGGTTGGAAATGATGCATGCTGGAGTCAGATATCTAGAGAGCAGGTTCCTATTCTTGGCAGCAATGTGGCATGTGGCCTCGCTTTTACAGGTACTGCGAAGAATATTGTCCTTATCTCATGTTTGTAGGATGCACACAAATTGAATTCCATGTGTGTATGTTATATATTCATGATTGGATAGTTGGTAAATCGTGTTCTTTTTATTTGTCAGATTATCACACTGTGGCAGATGGTTACGGTGGTAAGGGCTTCCTTGTAGGCCGTGAAGATGAGGACAGGCTGAGTGACATCATTAAGCAGGCTCAGAGGGAGACCCAGGAGGGCAAGGCTATGCTTCTCAATGTCCTAATAGGAAAGACTAACTTTAGAGAAGGCTCCATCTCTGTGTAGAGCAGCTGTGTATATGCAGTAACCTTGTATACTTTTCCTTTAACTAAGTCTCCCTTCATAGACAGGATCTATGAAGGATCTCAGCAAGTCAAAGAATGCTGTTTAGTTTAAATGTGACCAGACCTCTGCTAATCTTCAGTGTCCTTAAAGCCATATTTTACAATTCACAATGTGGAAAATCAAATTCACTTATTTTCTTTATCTGATAAGTAAAAAAATTACCAATAACACACCTGGGAAACTACATTTATGGCTATTACTTACTGGCTATTATTTCAATTTCTTAATATTAAGTTTTATCCATGACTAAAGCTGCGAACCAGCCGAGAAACAAAAGCTGTATCATGCTGATTTCAGGTTCATGTTCATGTTGTGCTCTTTCAAGAATAAATGCTGCATTTTTAAAAGGGAAGTAGTGAGTGATGAAAATCTTGTGATTTATTTATGTTTTTTTTTTGTCAGTTTAAACAGCCTAATGCACCTTTTGCAAACATCAGTATAAATTAATATGACCAGTGTGACCAGTATGCCTTCTCTCCTGTCCCTTTATGAGGACAAAGGAAATATTCATCAGAAAATCATGTGAGAAAACAGTTCATAAAATACTTTTTGAATGTTGACAGATGGTATGCCTTTATTATGTTTGACTGTATCTTCACATACAATAATATGTATGCTGATTAGGTTATGTGGTGAAATGATACTTAATACTAACTTGTATGCAGTGAAATGGGCTTTTTACGTATGCCTACACACATGTATTGCACTATGACTTACCCACCAGGGGAACCCATGTGTCGTCTGTTATTGTTTTGTGTGGGTTTTGTTTGAGGAAAGTGTGTCAAACTTTTCATTATGAAATATTGATGTTTCAATTCTCAAATAAATTAAAATAATAATTTAAGTGATGCTTTTGTTGATCGAAGGACTGTGATCGATATGCACAGTGACATATTTTCCTATTGTGTTGTGTAGTTGCTGTGAATTTACCCCATTGCTTTTTAGTGCAGTTTGTTTTTTAAACAGGAGATGGCAGTCTAGCATTAGATATACCAAGTAAATCATGCTGACCTTTCAATGTTTGCTCATCTATCATGGGGAAAAAATTATGTATTTAACAGCTTCCAGCATAACTAAATTTCTTCTTTTGTTTTTCAATTAGGTTCTGCTTTTTCTGGCATTAGTGCCAAAGTAGAATGACAAATGACTCCACTGCATCCGTGTAATTTCCAGGAGAGCCAGAAAAGCTGGTACAAGCCTGAACCTGCTTATCCTGAACAGGGTCATGGGGGGCTGGATCCCAGTTACCTACAGACAAGTGGAGGACATGTCAATCATGCCAACCACAACTACTTAGCCTATTTACCTATGTCTGAGGTTTTAATATCTTTTTATTCATCTAACTAATTTTCAGATGGAAAACCAGGAAAATATTAAGAAAACAAAATATGAGGCAAATTACACCTTAAAAACTGATGGGAGATATTTTTAAATAAAATAATTTAGTGATTTTTGAATCGGAGCCAATTTGAGCCAGAGTTTCTGAAGCCAGATTGTGCCGGCCAACAGTAATTTGGTTTAAAGTTTAAAGTCACTGTGTATTTTTTAATGACTGCAGATTGATTTAAATAGATTAGAGTTGTGTTGACATAATTATAGTTATTAAATGTAGTGTTTTTACACTGTGCGCCTGGAAAAAAATCCCAGAAAATGTCTCTAAAAGTCATTTTTAGTAGGATTGTTCTAATATTTGAACTGGAAGTAGGAAATATGATATACTTTTGATTCATAATGTTATTTAGTCAATGACAACTTATGCAGCTAGCAGATAACCATATTTTCACATAAAAAAATCTAGGCGAGGCAAAAAATTTTAAAATTTAAACCTCTCTCTATGTACTAGTTACAGTCACATGAAATCAGACAGCTCAACTAAAAACTTTAGTGTTACAAACACAAAGATACCAAGCTTTTGAATGTGCTCCAAAGGGTTCAAGTTGTGTGTTTTGACAGGCGTTTTGTGGCAGATGTTAAGCTCTGTTAATGGGTTAACACCATAAAAACAGCGTTTTACTGTTTCATGTTTTTACATTCGCGTTGACTCATGGCGATTTATGACCCTCTTGGCTTTCCGTAATACCTCAGGGGGGTCGGTGCAAAACCCCGGAAGTGCTGTTGTGGCGACAGGATGAGCGCCTCTTGAAAACACAACAAACTACTGACAGCTGATGTTGTCTTGAAACTGTAAGCGTACGGCTCACATTCACCGCACTAGACCAAGCAATGTGTGCTGTCATATCTTAGCCAGAAGGTGCGGTAGCTGAGTGAGATGTCCATAGTAACAGTTCAGCTCGGTCAGTGCGGTAACCAGGTGGGCCAGGAGCTGTTTGACATCATTTGCAGCGATGCTGTGGAGGGACAGAGGAAAACATACAGCACATGTAGCTGTGAGCGGTTCTTCCGCCAAAGCTCACATGGAGGTAAGACTCCTCAAGAAGGTTTTATTGATGCGAGTCCTGTTCTCTGTATTCATGTTCATCTTCTGTGTAAACCAGAGCTCACGGCCAGGGCGGTGCTGATAGACATGGAGCCCAAAGTCATCAGCCACAGTATGACAAAGGCCGCAAAGTCTGGCAGGTGGAGGTATGGAGAACACTCACACTTCAGCCAGAAGCAGGGCTCAGGGAACAACTGGGCTAATGGGTAAGAAAAGATCTAAAGTATAAATCAGAATTTCATTTGTTCACAGTAGTCTGCATTATGTTATGTATTTTTATCTGACTTCAAATACCTCAGTATGTTTTTTATTAATATACTGTCCTTGTACCAAACTAGGTTTTGTGTCCACGGCCCTCGCCACAGAGACGTGGTGGAGGAGCTGGTGAGGCAGGAGGTGGAGTGCTGCGATAGGCTGGCAGGGTTCATGCCCATAATGAGTGTGGCTGGGGGAACAGGTTCAGGGGTTGGCACTTATGTCACTCAGTGTCTCCGAGACATCTACCCAACCTCTTTTATCCTCAACCACCTCACCTGGCCGTACGGGACTGGAGAAGTATGGAGACTTAATGTCTGATTCGCCTTTTTTAAGGTTAAAGCAGAGTAATATTGCTTAGTATTTTTTTTCCTTCAACGTGGTCTTTCAGGTGATCGTCCAGAATTACAACTCAGTGCTGACGCTGGCTCATCTTTACCAGCTCTCGGATGCCATCGTGGTGCACGAGAACGACACGGTGCACAGGATCTGCAGCCAGCTGCTCAACATCAAGCACATCTCTTTCAGTGACATCAACAGGGTTATTGCTCACCAGCTGGGCAGCGTCCTGCAGCCCGCACTCTCCGCTGACTCCCACAGAGTCTACAGCAGGAATCCTGTAGGTGAGAAAGGCTGAGACACTCGCACATAAAAACACATGCACCAAGTTCCCATGGGGTCTCATGAAAATATAATACACTGCTAAAAAAATAAAGGGAACACTTAAACAACACAGTGTAGCTCCAAGTCAGTCACACTTCTGTGAAATCAGCCTGTCCAGTTAGGAAGCAACACTGATTGTTAATCAATTTCAGCTGTTGTGCAAATGGAACAGACAACAGGTGGAAATGAGAGGCAGTGATCAAGACAAGCCCTATAAAGGAGAGGGCTGTGCTGACCACAGACAGGAGGAGCACTGCCAGAGCCCTGCAACATGACCTCCAGCAGGCCACCAATATGCATGTTTTTGCTAAAACTGTCAGAAACAGACTCCATGAGGGTGGTATGAGGGCCCGACGTCCACAAGTGGAGCTTATGCTTACAGCCCAACACTGTGCAGGGTGATTGGCATTTGCCAGAGAACACCAAGATTGGCAGATTCACCAGTAGGGCCCTGTGCTCTTCACAGATGAGAGCAGGTTCATACTTAGCACATGAGACAGACATGACAGAGGCTGGAGAACTGCAACATCCTCCAGCATGACAAGTTTAGTGGTGGGTCAGTAACGGTGTGGGGAGACGTTCCTTTAGAGGGCTGCACAGCCCTCCATGTTCCCATGTTCATGACTGCCATTAGGTACCAAGATGAGATCCTCAGACCCATTGTGAGACCATATGCTGGTGCAGTGGGCCCTGGGTTCCTTCTGATGCATGACAATGCTAGGCCTCATGTGGCTTAAGGGTGTCAGCAGTTCCTGCATGATGAAGGCATTGATGCTATGGACTGGCCTGCCTGTTCCCCAGACCTGAATCCAATCCAGCACATCTGGGACATCATGTCTCGTTCTATCCACCAACGCCATGTTGCACCACAGACTGTCCAGGAGTTGCTGCTTTAATTTTGACTTGTCTTCAGGAATTTCCACTCAAGTTGGATCAGCCTGTAATGTGATTTTCTACTTTTATTTTGAGTATGGTTCCAAATCCAGACCTCCATGGGTTAATAATTTTGATTTAAATTGATCATTTTTATGTTATTTTGTTCTCAACGTATTCCACTGCAATTAATGTAGATTTTCAACTGGAATATTTCATTCATCGAGATCTAGGAGGTGTTAGTTTAGTGTTCCCTTTATTTTTTGAGCAGTGCATTACTATATTACTGAAATATATTTTAAAAATCAGACTTCAGAAGTCTGCCTGTCTGACCACTTGTTTTGTATTCTTCAGGGGAGTTGGTGAGCTCTCTTGTTTGCCACCCAGAATACAAGCTGCTCGGTGTGTGTACCATTCCCAACATGCCCAGCTCTTCCATAGCCTACAGCACCTTCAGCTGGCCTGGGCTGCTTAAGCACCTACGACAGATGCTCATCTCCAACAGCAAGATGGAGGAAGGTGAGTCTGGTTTGTTTTGTCATTGTGTATAATGTCTGTGAATTGATGTTATGGCTTGAAAGATAATAGTCATAGAGGATGTTTTGTTGTTGTTGCAGGTATAGACTGGCAAGTGCGTCCCCCTTCAGGCTCTGGGTGGCCAAGGAATCCCACAGGAGGTGGCAGCTTTAACACTTCTTTAGCCAACCTGCTCATATTGAGGGGGAAAGATGTCTACAGTGCAGAGACGGGTAAGAGCAAAGGGGCAAAATTTTATAAGCTAATAAATCTATAATAGGAGATGACAAATCATGTCTGAGTACAACCTGGTGTATAACACAAATGACTCGGTGTTGATTATGTACCACAGGTGGCTTTGAGGACCCAGCCCTCTACACCTCCTGGCTCTTACCCGAACAAGCCTTGACCATGTGGAAATCCCCAGTCTCCTTTAATAAGTATGAAAAATCTGCTACACTAGTTAGTAACAGTCAGGCTCTGCTCAGACCATTGGATGACATGGTGGGAAAAGCCTGGAATATGTTTGCTTCTAGGTGAGTCACTTCCTTTAGTCAGGAAAAATGTTAAAGCTTGAAGTAAATATTTAAACAGTTGGTGAAGTTTACATAGAGACTGTGATTTCTGTCTGTTACAGGGCTTACATGCATCAGTACATTAAGTTTGGTATCTCAGAGGAGGACTTCCTGGACAGTTTCACTTCACTCGAGCAGGTGATCTCCAGCTACAGTCAACTGTGCTAACAGTGGGAGCACGACATAGACTTTAACACTGCAGATACCCTTTAAAAATCATGTAAGTAGTTGGCTTGCCTTAATATATTGATTGTTCTTGTGAGTGCCTTATTGTAGAAGGCCTTTTCTGAGAATTTGGTTGTAATCAAGCAGCAACCTCTGTGGGTCAGAAATTAAGCCCATGTTGAAGTATTTAAAACTGCAGTTCACCCATCAGCCTCTAGGGGCTGGCTCCAAAAGCACATCAATCCCCAGAGATTCCCATGTTAAAATGGCCAATTTTACAGCAACAATAAACATGTGTACAGCCTGGTTCAAGAAATGGTTTTAGTTTCTAATAAGTGGCCTTTTTGTGATAACTGTACAGGAGGTGATTTTTTTCGTGTTTTTTTAACAACTCACCCAATTTAATGATATGAGAACTTAAGTAGAGAAGATGGACTCGCCTTGCTTCAATCTTCTCTACGTATGATGACCTGGATGACTGAGAATCTTCATCAACATATGAGAACTTAAAGTTACATGACCACTGAGAATAAGGTATACACGACAAACTCCCATCAGCTGAACATGTGATCAAAAGCTCCTGAATAATGGAGCTATTGTGATTAAAGTGTTAAAATGCATGGCAATGTAAAGCAGAAAGAAAAGCAACAAAGGCATTGATTATTTTTATCTTTTTATCACTTTATTGTTTGTGAAATTTACATGGTATAGATGGAGTGACAGAAGCAGAACCACACTGTTGTACATCCACATCGACTGCTTGACCAACCAAAGTGCAGTCCTGGTACACTTGCAGCTCAGTAGAAAGACCCACAACTTCAGCCAGCTTACAGACTGCTATTGCCGTACACATTTAAGAGCCAACACCAGTCTGATAAGCTAGCCGACGGAGTGGAAAACAGGTTTTAAGTATTAACCTGCTAAATCTAAAGGGGATATTATCCAGCTGGAGGCGACCAGAGTATACATTGTATATTTCAGTTGACAACACAAGGAGGGTGAGGGAGTGGCTCAGTTTTTCTTCAGACCGTCTGAGAAAAACTCAACCAAAGTTAGCTGCAGCTATGAAGAGCATATTTTAGTTCAAAATGTACTAAACAGCAGTAAAATGAAATTGTATAAGGGCTGATCCATTCACTTACCTTAAAGATGGTCATTTCTACAAGAAGAAAGTTCTTCAATAAGCAAATAAAAATGACACACAGACTTGGAAACATGTGCCATCATTTCCATGTTTTATATGATCTGATTAAAGGTTCACCCTAAATGTACAGAATAGAAATGGGTCTAATTAGCTGAGAGCACAATGTCACTTTACAAATGATATCACCTTTTGTGTTTTGGTTCAAGTTGACTCATGTCCACACAGACTATTTGAATAGAAATACATCTGAGCATACCATCAAAAAGATTAAGATATTTACACAATGTGCAAACCATCAATACCACACTATTTTAAGTTGATATTGCTTTTTTCCCCCACCACCATTGAGCTGACAATTCCAGAAACAAAATTAGTCTCAACAGGACAAAACATGAGGACAGTTAAACCCTGAAAAGAAACATTATTCATAGCAGTTATCTTGGCAGCACACTGTACAAACAAATTAAGATCCATCAGTACATAAATGTTACAAATTAAATAAACATCAAAATAAGTCAACAGCTATGTTCAAGGGAAGTCAGACCTCCCTGTCTTGCATAAGGCATAGCATCTGATGGGCACTGCCCTTACACAACAGTTACCATCAAACTGCTGCTTTTCTTCTGAGGTCAATGAATGGGTTAATTTAACATTAAAGTAACGATGTTAAGATCAGCAGAACCAATCGGACTACACACACACCTAGAAGAGTGAGATGATAGGAAGAACTACAAAACCTGAAGAGGGAAACGGTAAACAGCACATACATCCTCAAAAGCGCACGCACACCCCGACAATTGATGCCTGTTTTTCCTTTGAACGTTCAGCTTCTCTGAGAATGGATGAGGGTGAGGTTTGTTGTTAAGTTGTGAGTGGCTGTCACCGAGTGGAGGGCTTTTAGCGGCAGCAGAAACACAGTCACTTGGATCTTTGTACCGCTTTGTTCGGCCATCACTTGGTTTTCTCATCTGAGTGCCTCAGCTGCTGCAGCCGCTTGGCGTAGCTCTGAGCCATGGAGTTAACGATGGAAATGACAAAGTAGCCGACCATGATGAGCACCACCTTCTCAAACACCCAAGAGAGCCAGTTCTCATCCTGGAAATCCAAAATTTAGGATGAATATGCCATTAATTTATGAATACACAAATCCAAGTATGACAAGTGAGATATGGCATATTAATGTAATCTTGCACTAATTACAAAAGCACATTATCTGAAGACTGTGCCATTTATATCAGTTAATCCTGGGACTGTATGGTTTTAGTAGTCAAGTTAGATATGCTATTGTCTTGTTGCAAATGTATCAGGAATTAGAAAACAGAAATGGGATGTAATTTAGAAATAGTTTATCGGTTGCATAGTTTGTCCACTAGAGAACATTGACTGTTTAAAATGTAACAATCCTTTCATAATGAGCTGTATAACGTCTACTTCTTCCTTATACTTAGTACATAAATAAACTCCCTGTTGAGAAGATAAGAAAAGATGTGGTAAAATGTAAATGTGTTGCACTTACCGATGGTGCACTTCCTCCAGCATGGTGTAGCTTGTTCCTTTGTGCTTCCAGGTACTGACTGAAGGGCTTCTGGAGTGACGGTCCTAGTTTGGGCACAGACCTGACACCACACACACGGCAAACAAAAGAGACAGGACAGAAATAACATTTAGTCACTTACCCTTTAAGCACATTTCCTTGGCCACCACAACTCAGAATTTTGCTCCTGTAAAATCTCAAAAGGCTGTTCATGTAGTCCACTCTTTCTTAAAACACTACCAAAGTCTTTACTGATCCACCAACAGCTACTGAAGGCCCCATCCTAACATGTGGGCCCTATCTTGGAGTTGCTACCTCTTCTAATTGTTAGTGTGAGCAGTAGGCAGCAGAGAGGAATGAAGCAGAAACTCCCCTGCCCTCCTTTTATACTCTTTAGCTCTCTATAGGCATCTGTGTCAGCCTGTTCAATCAGGAAATGAGTCGACATGATGTCATCACCATTGCTGCCTTCTGTGTGGAAAGACATCCAATCAGGGCGTGCTTATGCCCTTATTAGGCAGTGTGGATTAGCTAACTAGGGGGCCAGTCATAATGAATACCTCTTAACAATTCATGTCATGTACAGGGATAGATATTGTAGTTTTAAATTTGGTCAGCTTCAGTGCAATTTAAAGAGAACCTCTACATGATGTCAAACTTATCATTACCATGAAAAGAAAAATATACTACAGGCTGCTGTAAGACACACACACAGCCTCCCCAGTGTATAAATTCAAATCTGTCCCTTTTCAGGGCATAAACATGATGTCTAGACTTGACTAGACTAAGCAAAAACCGGGGAGATAACAAACACCAAATGGACACAGGGTAATTGCTGATCTCAAACAAACCTAACTTGTTTTGAGTGACTCACTCTTGTCATCTCTTCCACCATACATGCGAGCGCACATGAATGCACACAAAGCAAATAAACATCCTGTATCAGCACTGAAGCACCATTTTTACACATCATAGCGAGTCACTGGTGGCCATTTGAACATCTGGACTAAATATGGTCAAGACCAGACCATTGAACAGGTTCTATAAAGAACGTTCTCAATTATACCAATATAACGAACTGTGATTAGTTAAACACTAGGATATATTTATTTTATAACATCTATGATTGTGTCTACTGCATCACTGGGGCAACTACCCCAGTCAAAGCTGAACTTGATGAGTCAGATCAACATGTTCAGATGGGACCTCACACGCCTGACCACCAATGCTGCATAGATGGATTGCATGTGGCGGGAAAGAAATACCAATGCGTGGAAAAGTGCAAAATGTATGCCACCCCCACAGTGAAAGCAGTTATTCATACAGGATCCCTAATCAGTGGTCACAATGCATCTGAGAATGTTTATGAAGGCACTGCCAACCACAAAGCCAGAGGAAAGACAATGAATCCTCAAAGTACCTCATTAATGTAGCCCTTCTCTCACCCACACACAACACAGGAGTAGAGCATACAGAATTGACACACTTACCCAAGGAGTGACACCATTTGCTCCACGATGTGCTTGCTGAACGTGATGATGACAAAAAGTTTCTGCAGAAAAATGAGATAAATGGCTGTTAAGTCCATTACTTATTTAACCGATCGTGTGCACTTTATTCATAAAAAATCGTAAATGCCATTATATGTCAAGACCAAATAATCAACTAAAAAACAAAGGGGGTATTTTGATTCTTAATTTGAACAGTACAGCTGTGGAAAAGTGAGTCCACATCTGCCACTGTCCACAGACACACTAATTACTCACTCCTCAAACTCAATCCTGGCACTAAGCTAACATTTGGGCTGTAAGGGGCTTTGTGTGGTTTGCAAAGCACAAAAGCTGATGGGTGGGGGGGTTAAAAACCACAAACTTCTTCTCCGGTTCTGAAAGTGATCAGCTTTAAACAGCATGACACATGGCCCCCTGGACAAAATCAGACAGGATATTATATGCCATGTCCAAGAGGTTCAAGGTACAGAAATGGGAAGAAAAAAGGACAAAGACAAGGCGGCGCCCCCCACAGCTTCTTACAGTCTGCTCAATTTCCTTCTCTGAGGTCTACCTTCTCATGTCCACTCGACATCCTCCATTACCCCCTGCAGCCTGACGTCCCCTTTGTCTGAAAGGTCTCAGTGAGATCACTGGCTTTTACCACCAAGAGATGGATAAGCTTGTTGAGATGCTCAGCGACTCACCCAGATAACTCTGTGCAGTCTAGCCTTATATTAGTCACTGGTGTGGCAGACTTAACAATACTCTTCCTAATTAACAAGTTATTTGATCTAGTGCCATTTGGGGGAAAATAAATTCAATCTCTTTCCTAAAGCTTCCAACCTTTCATCTATTTGTATGGATGCATCCCAAGCTCAAACAAGGATAAGGAATCTCAAAAGAACAGAGCAGCACCAAAAAAAAACCAACCAGTAAGTAAGTAACCAGAAATGAGTTTTCTCACAGTCACCAACCCATGATCTAAGGTTTGATCTTTCCCACACAGTCTGAGGTTGTGGGGATTGTTCAGAGTGTATCAGTCAGCAGTACAGTCTTTTTCCTCTAAGTGGATTTTCAACATTATTACATTGTGGACAGAGAATTGTGAAGGCATGAAACAAAAAGTGAATCATGATGAAGTCAAGTTCTTGGTTATGTGCCATTTTGGTTTGTTGAAAGCAAAAATGTAAGGTTTAGTTGGTTCTATTTTTAACCAACTACCAAACCTTTTCTCTTAACTACCAACCTGTATATGCATCTTGATGATAGCTTTTCCAATCAGAGTTGCTCCAAAGAAGGTCCAGAAGGGAACCAGGAAATGTCCGCAGGTTATTCCAGCCAGATCAAAAAGGGGATTAGGAATCTGAAATGTAAGCATCAAGGTTACGGTTTCACCCCTAACATGAAAATGAGATATCAGTTATTGTACAACTCACTAATTAGCTTGGTTATTGAAATTGAAAATATCATGACATAACAGTGCAGAAAGTGCAAAGCTTATACTCACTGAGGCACAAGCCAAGATGCCAAAGAATCCTACTTTCTGCACCATATGCTGGACTCCCAGTTTTGCTCTTGTGACAAAGTCCTGCAGAAAAATACATATTATTTTAAAAAGTGCCCCTGCTGTGTGCACATTTGCATGTATTAGTTATTTCCAGATGCTGTATAACTTCCACTACCCCATACTTTCAAAACCTTCTACACTCCACTGCATCACAAATTTAACATTATATCTGAACAGTCTTTTTCTTAGACTAACCAGCTGTACATCTTGCGAATGTGTGGTTTTTACCCATAGTTTTAACAGTGGTGCTGTCTGCAGTGTTATTACAAGGAACATGAGCCTTGGTAAGAGGACTGTGGTGCAATTCCTGCTATTTCTGAGCACTGTAAGACTTTTTATATATTTAGTTTGGTGAATTTGGTGGCACTTCAGCTAAAATTAGTGTGGTACAAAAATGCTGATGATCTTTTGATTCTATCTCCGCCCTCTCTGTGTTAAAATGTCTGTGGTTAGATGGTAAAGATTATAGCCGATGCAGGAGGCAGCTTCAAACACTAGCACCTTGTTAATGTTAATTTTAGAAGTAATAGTATTGGCAATTAAAAATCTTTTATCAGTAACTCTATGTCTTCTTTCTTTGCTTAAGAATCCTACTACACTGCATTCTATTGTTGATGAAATCCGTGATAATTTGATGTCAACCATTACCATGACAATCTTACAAAACCCCTTTCTCACACGTATGTGGTCAAAACTAAAAAAAAAAAACTACAACAAATTCACGTGATTAGATCCTGATTACAGTCTCATGATAAAACCCATGACGAGCCAATTCAGCAGTGAATCGGTGAAGTGTGAGGTGATAAAAATCAATGTTCACAGTTTCTCCATGTTTCTATTCTGCTGACTCAGCATCTGATCTCAGCTGTATCCAGTCATGTGGACTTGGTTCCTGACAGAGCTGCCTGTCATTCAAATTAGAGGCCGATGTAAAGAGAGAAGGAACGGGGGAGGAGGTGGGACAAAGAGAGCGAAGCCTGAAGGATGATTAAAGAGGGAGCTGTGCTCAGGGTGACTCACCCAGGAACAGACAGATTTACTGGAAGTGTAAGGAGGGAGTGGCTTCACTGAAGTCACATGCTGCTTTAAGACCAATCACTTCACAGTGGCTCCATAGTCAGTTGTTAATTATTAAATCAAAAAATAAAGATAGCATCGTAGCGTGTGTGGTAACATGTAAACAAATTTGACCAAATTAACCCAAACTGATGGAAAGATATTTCTGTATTTAGAGATTCACTGCAATTAAACTGGGGCTGAACCTGGGTCGGAAGTGCAAGACATGTTAAATGCCCGGAATCATCTTTTGGGGCCTCGTACAATCACGCAAAGGAAAAGCACATCAAGTTTTTCATATTATAGGTCTTAACATAAAATATTCTCTGTACTTTTAAACATTTGTTCTGTGAATAATTAGCAATAGCAAACTTGTATGTAGGCCTCTTACCTGAGCTCCTTCAGCCTGCTCAAGCATCTCCTCAAATTCTTCATAGTCTTCATCCTCTGGGTCAGCTCCTGACAGACGAGCTGCTCTGGCCATGAAATATGGAGGCAGCTCTCCAATGGCAGTGCCGGCTCCCTACACACACAACTTCAAATGTTATATGTCTGGATTTGCATAATAATCTACATCCACACACAAACACAAATAATAACGGGTTATACAGACAATTAGTTTTTTGGTTGCCCTGGGAGGTGCATAGACAGGTTACAATTATAGACTGTCGACATGCTACCAACTGCTGAGACTGTAGAATATTTGGGGGATTTTTATGTGTGGATCCTTGTTGTATGGAACGATAACTTACCCACATGCAGGCTTCCAGGCGGACCTTTGACATGATTGAGAAGAGGGAGATGCTGTCACCCACTGCTCCACCTTGAGGGCAGACTATCTCATCTGGGTAGGGAGGCTCTGGGAAGTTGGTGGATCCACACTCGTAGGCTGCCAGGGTTACTGATGCTATGTGAGGGCCCTGAGAGAGAGAAATTGGTCAGATTGAGACAATAAGTTACTAAAATGGACGCTGAAACAACTAGCATGCATGAATCATGTTATGGAGATTACTATGTTTCATTGTTTGGAGAGATTCTTTTAAAGCTTTACTCCACACTCATGAAATGTATTTAAAATCTACCTTGTGGTGTAAAAGGGTTAAACATGGTTTGTGTGCTAATAGTAATTTCCCAATAGTTACAGACACACAATAACAGCTGAGTCACACAGCCTCTCTGACAGCGAGGTATGTCATCATTTATCACTGTAAATATGCCCTGTCAGGCAGAGCCACCTGGCCTCATTAACGGTTGGGCCCACCTGTAACCACAACTAATCCTTTATGCCTCTTTAAAAGCGATAAGCAAAACTGACAGTATTCAGACAGCGCACAATTACTCTGCGTTGACTGCAACTGTTTCACCACAGAAACTCTCCACCCCGCTATCAGTATGAGCACACTGGTGGCTTTTCTGGTTTAGACAACACA
Source organism: Parambassis ranga (assembly GCF_900634625.1). Taxonomy (NCBI): domain Eukaryota; kingdom Metazoa; phylum Chordata; class Actinopteri; family Ambassidae; genus Parambassis; species Parambassis ranga. The sequence goes on along the minus strand of NC_041033.1, from coordinate 9,618,971 downwards.
CTCCCTTTCCAACCAAGCAGGACTTCATTTGGCGTCATTCCTTCATGATACAACAAGTCAGTGTTAGCAAGAGGAAAAAAAAGCTTTGAAAAGAAATTCAGATACATTTCCGAGGAGATGTAGTGTCAATGCACTGAATCCTTTAATATGACATACAGACATTTTTTCATCATCTGTCTAAATATGTAAAGGTTTTTAGGAATGTGATGCAACAAGAAATGTTAATTATCCCTTTAGATGCTGGAATGAGCTCAGAAAATCCCATTCCAATCAGCTGTGACATTTTGACCTATAAACACTGGGTGGGTTTCACTATAAATGATATGATTTATTGCTATTTGGCAGAATTTTAAGTGTTGCATAAAAATAGTTTATGTTTAGTTCAATTTCATCAAGGATAGGGTGACAGAAATTCCATGGATATGCGAATGTTAATGTTAATTAAAACATAACATTAAAACGATGCTCTGGCACTATAATGCAAGGCAGTGACCTCCAGAAAGTCATGATGAATCATAAGCAAACACTGGTCAGTGAATCCCCTCACCATGACCTCATCCTCTCCGTGGGGCTATCTATTAATGCTTCAGGCTTGAGGTAGACTCACACTAAACCTCTGCTGGTGAGAAGTCTTATTTTCTTTAGAAATACTTAATTAACACCAAGAGATTTCTGATATCCACACTCGGTAGGCAGTGGGAATGGGTTGATTAGTTTTGCTGAACGGAGTAACAGAAAATCCAATAGGCTAACAATGTAGGAATGCTTTGTGTGGCACTCATTAAGAAACTGAACTGGTATTGTAGTTAAGAGTCTTAATAAGGGGACACTGGCAGTTTAACCATCAGTATATATGTAATACCTACTGAATGGACAACATGTTCACCATGATGGTGGCTTTTTTTTTGATTACCCTAACTAAAAATCAGTGTCAGGGGCTTAAGGGGACATAGTGTAGAGAAGGGGGAGAAAAGCAACGTGTCCAAGAAGAAGACACTGGATTATAAACTGGAGGAAAATAAGAAAGGACTGTGTGTCCTTAACCTCTTGTTAAGCATTGGCCTATTGCTACACTCTATTTACAAGCATACTGCAATGTGCTTGCCTTTAGAACCAATTACGGATGCATTGATTATGTGTTTAGTGTGCTTTATAAAAGTTTGTGTCTTGTAAGTGTGATCCATAGATAGTATATAACTATGAAAAGAGTATTGTGACGTCATGTGTTTCTAAAGAGCCATTTTTAGTCCCTGTCAAAAGCTCTGATCATCGCCATGTTGTTGTCTCAGTCCACTTAAACTCCAAATACAGGGGGGCTTAGAGGCTACAGGGTGCGGTAACATTTTTAAACACTTCTGCATAGGCTTTATTTCTTTTAGCACTGGAAGTTCTCACTTTGTGTGACCCATAATGGAAACAGGGTTATATGGGATTGAGTGAGTGTTCAGAATTGTGTAGTGTTGCAACTCCCATGTGCAACACGGGTTACAATAGTTAAAGGACTACAAAATATGTGACAGAGACAGCATGGTAAAAAAAGAAAGAAGAATGTCTGATTTAAATTTTATTGTCTAGCCACAATGACTCTGAGAACTGTGCTAATTTCTATGTGTGCACTCTTAGGTTAGTGACCAGAATGACTGCAGTAAAAGATTGAAATGAGTGTCAACCATTTTAACTGATGCCAGGTTGCTCTATACGTGGGAGATGACAGCTCATAGAAAGAAACCTCCCTCACAGAGAGGAGAGAATGAGGTCATGGTTTTTCAGTATTACAACACACACAGACAAGGGGTGCACAAAAATATTCAGATACACACAACTGAGCCAGGGTTAGTATGACATTATTGTTGCATGTACTAAAGGAACAGGGCACAACTAGACTGTAAAAGACAGGGAAACTATTCAAATGCAGAAATGAGATGTTAAGAATTATTGGTAAAGTTCTCAAAAACAGGAAGATCACAGCTACATCCTTTCCCATTATTACATTACAGAGGAAATGTTTGACTCAGCTGCACCACAGCTGCACAAGTTCTCCAGAGCAGAAGCCACATCATCAGTTTAAAGTGAACTTTGGAGGACAATTTCTTCCTCTGTCATTTTGCTAATTTCTCCTTTTTACCACAACCAAGACAAATGACACACACTTTTAGTGAGTCAGTCATTCTGCGACTGCTTGTCTTAGGAAATCTGCACTTTAACCTGGGACATATGGATGGCAAAAAGAATGCCTTGCTGAGTTTGGAGTGTGACGCCATCCTGTGGTATATACATGATATCTATGAGGTTTGAAGAGATTTTTTAACAGGTTACATGGGTATACACTAAGAATAAGAGCATATAATAAGAGTATACACTCAACTAGGTAGTGATGTTACTTTTATCTCTTTAGATTTTATGTTACTAGTATCTAATCGCAACATTATGACACAAACATGTGGATTAGATCTGTATGTGTCCACTATCACTGTTATTTCTACATAAAGAAACACTGAACTCAACAAAGTCTAATTTGTTTTGAATTTTATGAAGAGCACAAAACCAACTGCAGTACTTTCCTAATGGCTTAACAGGAATGTGTCACATTTCCATGGGTAAAACCATCTGTCGTCTATGTACTGAGAAGCTGTTTATCCCAACTGGAATGCTATTGTCAGTGTTCTCTGCCTTACATATGAGAGATTTTTGCATGTATTTCCATATCATTGGTGCTCTCTTACCAGATAAAGAAGGAAGGTATGTAGACCTGTCCCAAGGCCTACTGAGGATAGGATCCCAAGGCCTACCCAGTAGGCACACCATAGGAACTTCTTCTCCAGATACTGAACGTACTGCAGGAAAGGAAGTAATCCTGTTTATCACCATATAATTATTAGTTTTCATGTTTTTAAACACCTTTAGTGTTTAAATAATGTCAACTTAGGAAGGAAAGACAGAAACCTCGATTCACAGATGCTTTTTACACTTTTACCTTTTAAATAAAAATATGATATAATTACAGCTATGATCTATTATGTTATAACTCATATACCTTTGTCTTTGAGGTCAAGATTTCTTTGTTATTTTTGTATTATTGTGTTAAATTATGTTAGCATTTGTTTTATTTCCTCCACACATGTTTTACTTCTGATTAGCTCTAGCTCACTGCAAGTGAATTCTGGGAAGTGTTAATTCTACACTGAAGACTGGTGGTGCTTTAACTGAGCCGTGACTGACCATTGCATAAATGTTTCTGTAAACACATTTTTCAGCCAACTGACTCTATGATCAAGGGTTACTTGACAGCAGTGCAAGGCACATTATCTCTCAACATAGGCTTTCTTCTAGGAATGGTTTAAGTGGATAAAAAGTATCTTATCATTAACCTTTAAACAGACTGTGACTGAGCAATGGTGTTGATTATTAACATCACTTAAAAACAATCAAGTCAAGGCCTACTTGTTGATGTGATCCTTCAGTAGAATATGCGACGGAGAAGAGAGAACATAACACCAAAAATAAAAACACTGTGCCTCGTCGATGCCAAAGCCTAAATGGGAAAGCAAAGAATACACCAAAATGGTAATCATGAAGCAAGCTGCAAACATACAAACTCAAAAACAGATATCTTATTTCTGTTGAATTTCATTCCCGTCATTGATTACTGTAAATGTTTTAGATGTTTGTAGCATACAACTGCAGTCTCTAGTGTTACAAATCAAGCTTTTCAGAGAAAAGGTTTAGGTCACAGAGTATGTCTGTTTGCTCAACTGATGAGCCATTCAAACACAAGAACAACAAACATAAAAGGAAGGTCACAGGCAACAGTAAACGCAAAACTCCTAAACAAATCAGCCTCAAAAAACCTGTTTAACTGCTTACTTCAACGTCCACTCCTTTAGCTTAATAAGGGTCTCCAGGAGAAAGTAATGTAGAGTGGTGGCAGGTCGCCTCCATAACACGAGAGACAGACGCTCTTCCTTTTCTTTTTGTCGTCTGTCTTTTACCAATGAGTCTAGAGAACAGAAAGAATTGCAGTCATCTTGACATTCTGTAACACTTGCAAACACATCAATGACAATATCCTGTTGATCCAGCAATGCCAAGTACATGTTAAAGTTGACATCGACAAGTCTGTTGCTGGTCTTGTTCTACTTTGGATTAAGCTGCTGGCACCATGACAAAAAAAACTGAAAGTAAGCCAGAGTCAGTGTTTCTAATACCTGTGTGTGTCATAAATTGGTATTCTTATCAGATATTACACAACATGAACTTTTCAGGAACAAGTGTTAACTTTTGCACTTGCATAGTTCTTAAAGTTATAGTTTTACAAAGACTAACCTGCAGACTTGCCATTCTGTCTGTCTTTAGGTCCTGCACGTTTCTGGGGCTGTTCGCAGCTGGCTCCATTGGCTGCCATGTCTATCAGCGTTAGGCAGGTCAGGCAGTCTAGAACATGACAAAGGATGATAACAAGCTGGCGTTTGCCCAGTTTTCTTAATGACCCAAGAAAAATGACAGACACTATGATGATTAAGTCCAGTTAAAAAAATCCTTATCAGCGGCTCCTAAACGATAAATTAACTTTCACTGCGAAGACCTCGTCAAAACGCCGGCTAGCTGACATTCAGCATGCACCTACAGAGGGTAACTATTACACAAGACAATAAGCACAGTTTTCAAAAATTACTTACTTTACAAATATAACATTTACAGATGACTTAACCGTCTTTCTGTATGTCTGTCTAAAACGACATATCCTATCGCCAAATGCGGACACATTATATCCCTCACATGCTAACCGGTTAGCCAACACCACCACGGCCAATCTAGAAGCGCCTTGAGTCTTTACACCAAAATATGGTTCATACAACAAATTACGAGTCACCTTATTGATGGAGGGATCTGTATAGATTTTTGTTCTCGTTGTGCTGTTATGGTAATAAGAAAGAACGCGCTATACAGTGTAGAAACTGGTCGATGTTTGTTAAAATTAAATGACAGGCGTCTTACCTCTTTGCTGTCCTTTTCACCCGGAAATAAACGCTGGGCGCGTCAAAGTAAAACCTACGTTCCTCCGTGGACATTCAGTTTTTGGTTTTAAATAATGTTATTAATTTTATCGGGAAAAATAATCGAATGGATATATGTTAAAGTGGTGCATGGTGCAACTTTACTTTTTATAGCAAGCAATATGTCTCACCTTGTAAACGCGACACTTTTATTTTGAAATTGATGTAAAGACGTATTTCCGCTAATTATGTTGTGTGGTCCAATCGGAGGTTGCCAGATTTGCCAACAAAATGCATAATACCGCAGTGTTTTACCAAAGTTTTGACTTTGTTGTTAATCTCTGCGAAATTTTTGTTACAATATTTATTAAAAATATAAACATTAGTGGGGTTATTTTCACATTCAAACCTGATTTTTAATATTAGAGGCAGTGATCCATGGTAAATGACCTAAACTCCATTATCACTACTATAGATTAGAACATATTTAAATATGTGTGCACAGAGGGATAAACAAGATTGTTTCTTTGTTTTATTACAACACTGAATAAAAGGCCCGTGTATGCAAATTTGAACAGTAGCATCTGATACTACAAATAAAAATAGGACAAAAATACTAAACATGAATGTTACCAAAATTTATATTCACATTACTTTAATATTTTTCAAACCAACCAGACTTTTATGAACAAAAATACCTAGGAGCAACAAGAGCTCATCATTCAGTGTCATTAAAACTACTGCTAGACATATTTCATAAACTACTATAACATATTAACCTTTCAGTCATTGTTGGTGGATTTATCATAGGACAGTCAAATATTGACCAAAATGTTTTTAGTCATCCATTCACAACATGCACCAATTTGCCCAAAACTGTGATGACTATGATAAAAGTGAGAATGAAGATTTCATAAAGAAATGGTGCCATGGTTGTCCTATAACTGCAGCAAGATTTTCCAGTAAGACAAATGGCTGACATTGTCTAAGGGACATGCTGCAGGACACAAGGTCCCAGCCGAGAAACCATAGGCACTAGTACAGCAGATGGCTTGTTCTATTCCTGGATAGTAACCTAAGTAGGAAGAGACATGGTACTCCTTTTCTGTGGGTGTGTCCAGTTTCATTCATCATAGTGAAGTGAAGACAGGAACTTATCCACATCCAAGTCATGAGGGAAACAATCTACAAGTTTCTTCCATTCCTGCAAAAGAGTTGAAAAAATACAGTCAGTTAAATAACAAAATAGCCATCTGCCAATTACGAAATCTATCTAAAGACAAAAGCTCTACTTCAGCATTGTTCTTTAAGAGTGAGGAAATTATATTGGCCTGAGTGTCAATAAAATAACCAATCCTCTCACTAAACTGCTAATCCTGTTACGTGCCAGAGAGGGCCCTCTGTACAATCTGCCAGTTTATAAGAGGACTAACATAAGCAAACAAAGCAAGCATGCCCAAAGCCTGACTTTTATCCTCTGTATTTCATGAAATGATTAACCAATTCATTAACAAAACAAGTGGCAGACATTACTACTAAATAAATCTATTTTTAAACCTGAATGATCCCTAAAGTCATTTTGAATCGAAAACATCAAATGCATTATTCAAAAAAAGAAAAAAAAAGAAAAAAGAAAAAGACATTTCTTTCAGATATTTAACCAACTATACTTACACGGTCCTTCTTTTTGCCAGGAGACCGTTTTGTCTCTTTTGCAGGGGGGCTGGCTGTGGGAGAAGCCTGTTTGCGTTTCTTAGAGTTCTTTGAGCTGGTGGCCATCTTTTCGCCTACTCCATCCTGTCGCAAACTGTCCTTTAGAGGAGTGCCTGTTCTGGCAATGGCAGCTCGTGAAAGAATCATGAGGGTGTGAGCGGCCATGTTAATGCTGTTTTCACTACCAGTTTCACTGGCAGGACTGCAGGTGGGTACGTCCGGGGTGTTGGGGGGCATTAGATGCTTGGGGGTTCCTTCAACATCTTTAACCTTCTTCATTCGAGAAGGAGTCCTGGGACTATCAAGAAGTGCATCCTGGTTACAACCAGTCGAAGGAAGACTGATGTCTGAACTGCCTGCTCCAGACCGGGTAGAAGGAGAGTTCTGTCCTTGAATATTTTGCAGCATCTCAGCTGCCTGTTTTGCCAAAGAACTGGTCTTTGATGGGGCTTTTGCAACCTTGGACTGGGTATTAGCTGTCTGCTGAGAGCCTGGTGGAGGGCTAAAGTCTCTTGATACTGAGGATGAAGGAGTTGACTGTGGCTCTTGCGTTATTCCCTTCATTTCATTCTCCTTGTTAGCAGTGACATTTGGCATCTCCTGAGAGGGAGTCCTCTTTTCTGTGAGAATTTCACAGGATTTCAAAGGAACCTTCTCTGAAGGGTCTTTCTGGCTGCTCTCCTCTTTTTCCTTTCTACTTTCTAATTTCAGTGCAGAATCAGAAGACTTGGAGCTTTTTGGTTCTTTGTTAACGGTATCCTGATTGTGTTTTTTGTCACCAGACTTTGATCTCCTCCCAGATTCAGAATTTTTCACACCCTCAGCCTGTGAGACATCAACACTGGTACTCACACTTTGAGACTTCAGGTTATGGATATTATAATGTTGTTTGCGGGAACTCTTTCTCACAAAATCTCTGTGATGCTGTTGTGAAGGAGTGGACTCCTTCACTGAGCCTACTGCTGACTGGGGGTCTGCTGACCCTCTGACAGTATCTACTCTCCTCTTGGGTTTGTTGCCACCCAAGATTGTGGGTCTCGTCCGCGTGACAGATTGAGACACGGATGTATTTGGAGCTGAAGGTGTGGTGGTCCTTGTTTTAGAAGATTGTGGTTTAACTTCTGCAGAAGACTCAAAACACAAAATCCTCTTATGACTTGGACCCTTTACTGCATCCTGCTGGCCTGGATTTTCTGTCGACACAGGTTGAACTACTTTCCCAACAAGATTTTTCTCAGTGCCTAGAGAAAGGTGAGAAAGTGAAATTAAAACATTAGGCAGAGCAAACCTAAAATCTTTGCTAACATACGGACTATATCATTTTAGGTATTATGTACCTCAGCGTTCACCTGTAACTTACCAGTGACTGCCGGCTTTTTGGTTGTCACTGAGGAAGCTTTGGGTTTGACGGTCTCTGTCTGCTGTACAGCTACAGGGTTTGGTATCGCAACCAGCTGTCAATACAACAATACAAACACTTTATCATGTGCAAAATCATAAGTGCAAAAATACTTTAAACTAAACGATTATGATAACACTCTCATACCAGTCTCAAATAAGCTGTTATAAGTTAAACCATTCCTGGACTGTTTACATTATGCCAACTGCACTATACATCCTTTGCACTCTCATTGCATTGTGCCTTCTTTTTGTGCCTTGTATTTTGTGTGTGCCTCATTGTAGGTACACTTTTTTACACTTTATATTTATCTTAAGTTTTTAGTTATATGTTATATGTTGCGGAGTGAAGAGTAACGCAATTTCGATTCTCTGTATGTCCAGCACATATAGCAGATTTGACAATAAAGCTGACTTTGATAAGTTTTACATTACCTGATTGGATACCATCTGAACCTTCCCTAAAGGATTCTGGCCCACCACAGAAACAGGAAGCATCATTGGTTTACCAGGTGATGGTAAAATAAGAGATGGACCTGCACATAAAGAACACAAACATTTATTTTTAGCAAAATCAATATAGACAGAACACGCCCTTAGTCTGTGCATCAGAAAGAACACAGCCTGCTGCTTATATATGTTAATATAGCTGCAATAATATAGTAGACACGTATTCCTGTTCCTGGCAGGAATGGCAGAATGTAAAGTTTTGAATTATTATTAAATTGAAATTATTGAATTACCCCTTGCAGGATTTTGTCACTTACCAGCAGAGAAGCCTTGGGAGGGAGACGGTGCGGTTATTCCATACTGGTTAGGGACCAAAGGGGGTCCCTTTGAGATGCCAGCAGGCAGTAGCACCTGTCTGGTTTGAACATCTGTAGCTGTAGGTTCTGTCACCAGGAAAAAGCTAGGGGCAGCTGCTTGGAGGGCAGGGTTAGTGGTGTCCAGTGGTAGCTGTATTATGTAGCTTTGCTGGGCCTGTGATGTCCCAGTTAATGGGGAAGTAATTACTGCTCCAGGCTTACCGCTGAGGGGACTAGTATGCACCTCTGAGTTTTGTAAGCCACTTACTGCCTGAGCCGCCTCGTCCATGTTTGCCTTTGGAGTGCCAGGGACTCCAGGTGACTTGGCTGGAGAGGAAAGGTAAATGGTGGGTATGTTGTCCCCAGAAATGCTAGAAATAGCCTGATTCAAGGCTGTGTCACTGGAAGTATTATCTTCTTGGTTATCACTTATGATGATCTTTAAAGACATTATGTTGTCTGCTGCAGCCTTGTTTGGGGTGCTAGGGTTAGCAGTCAACAGATCAGGTGATGCAGCAACAAGGGCAGAGGAGTAACATGAAGGTGAAGCAGGTGTGGATGAGGCAGGCGTGGCTGTAAGAGTTGCAGAGGTAGACGCAGATGTGGGTGTGCCAAGTGTCACTGTGAATGGTGCAGCAGTAGGAGATGAGGATAAGGCAGTTGTAACTGCCACACATGCAGAAGCATGTGTTGTAGACATAGATTCAGACATCACTGAGAGAGACACTGGCACAGTGTTTTCTGTACAGTTTGGAACTGACATAATAGGAAGGTTAGCAGCTGGCACGGGTTGAGGATGCTCTTTTGACCCTTGTGCTTGTTTATGTTCTCTTTTTTTGTCTACCCTTGAGGTAGATGCAGACAATGCAATAAAGTTTGTTAAAGGGGAAACTGTGGTTGATGCAGTGGCACTGTTCTTTGTGGCAGACTCCTGCAAGGCCAAAGGAGTGGAAGGTGTATTAAGTGGCTCATCAACATCCATTGGTGTTACAGCAGCTCTTCTTTTTGAGTCCACAGCAGCAGATGAGACACTTCGAGGGTCCCCTTGACTGACAATCAGTCTGGCTGAACAGTTTTCAATTCTAGATGCTCTGCCACGAACCGTTTTCTTTGACAAGGTGGTGGCAGTGGACTTCCTAGTTTTACGTTCTTGTCCAGGTTTCATCTTCATTGTCACTGGTGCTGTATCTGAAGTATTTGTGTCTGTGTGGGAATCACCTAAAAAATAAAATCAACAAGATTCAATGATGTTTGTTCCAGGAACACAAACAGAACACAATACAACATTTACACACACTTCCTCCTCCTTCCTCCGCCTCAATAAGCCAATTGTGAGTGGACACAGCGGTTTCTGTCATTTCTATGGTGTCAAAAGCACAATGAATGAAAGTCTATCAGCAGACACTAAAATATTTCATCTTTTACCACACAATTCAACACTACTGCGTTTCCTCCTGCTTTATGTTAGTCAGTATTTTATTCCAGTTTGCTTCAATTGCAGTTAGGTACTTTTAGAATATAAGAATACCTGGATCCTCACTCTGAACAGGTCTGACTGTGGGTGAAGGTCCAGCAGTGTCGGTTTCTTCTGGGCTACTGCTAATTTCCCCATCTCCTGGTTCTTCGTCTGTGAATCTGGTTTTATCTACAAATACAAAATTATTTTTTGATGTTGTATACCATCATGCTGCATGATGGTATACAACATAAAAAAATCAGAATAGATGATAGTTACTGTAATCGAAGAGGTCAAAGAGGGCCTGAAAAGCTGGGTCTGACTCCGTTTGCTCCAAAATGTCATGGATGGCGTCATCACTCATATGGATTTCCCCCTTTCAATAAAGAAATTATGTAAAATCAGAAAAGACAATTAGCAACAATGTACATATTTGTTTTACTAAAATAGAAATGACACTAATAATAATGATAATAGCATGTATATGTATTATAAAACCTGTAATCCTAGGATTTCGTCTATAGACTGGTCTGCCTCCATTGTACTTGAAGAAACCTTTGATGCTTGAGGAGTTGGCTCACTGATATAAAGAAAAAAAGGAGAAGGGCAGTCATTATAACAAAGTAGCATAATAAATAATCATCACGCCAGCATACTACATATGCAGAGATAATGCTGAATTACAACTGATCACTTACTTGGCAAGGATTTTGTTGATGTTTTCAGCAAGTTTCTCTTGTAATGACCTGTCACCCAAAATCTTGTCACGTGCATTTTGTATCACAAGTTGCTGTAGAGATTCAAAGATTGTATTCATATTAGACGTATGTGAAATCTGTCCACAGCTTGTTGACACAATAGACATCTTAAATCAGAAAGAGGTTCTGTGTTTAGTGTAATGATTGTTGTAAAAATCTTTGATGTTTGCTACAAAACTTCTCAATATTTAACACCACCAGTGTACTTACAGGAAAATTCTCATCAACAGCCTCTTCAGTTTCAGTTTCTGTACTGATGCTACTAACAGTCGTGACAGATCTGCCAGGGCCACTGGATCCACTTATAGCTCCACTTCTCTTCCTGGGTGTGTCCCTAAAGGCAGCAGAAAAATACTATCATCAGGGAGGAATAGGTAAAAGTCATAAGCATTAAGCAGCACTAAACTATCTCCTCTAACTCCAAATTAAATGTAGCCATTGTTATTGCAACAATAGGCTTGAAACACTAAAGTTTTCGCTCTATATTGTAAATGATTAACAACAACTATATCCATACCATTTCCGTCGACCAGGAGACATTGGGCCGGGATTCAGGCGGTTCTCTGACATGATGACATGTACAGGTGAATCTCCTATAATGGGCACATTATGTCACACGTTATTCAAAAGATATATACTTTTGCCAACTTCCAAACATTTAAAAACATGAAAGTCTACTTAAGCTTTGTTCAAATTTTTCAAATCTTTTCAAAATACAAAAACTGTTTAAATGCTTCATGTGTGCACATGAAAGCTTTGTTCTAAAAGAGTATTTTACTTTTTACTAACATTAAAAATATATGTATGCAATTATGTTACTTACTGGGTGTATTTAGTAATCGGCTGCTGTCATGGACTTGCTGTTGTGCCACACTGCTAGGTGCTGGTCTGGTCTGTGGGCCTGTGTAGCTCACAGGAGTGGAGTGGCCAAGCATGCTGTGGGAGGTGTGGGCAGGGCTGATGATGGAGCTTGTTTCGGAAACTGTAGAGCAGATGACACTACTGGCAGAAGCCAAAGTCAGGACCCGCTGTCTAGCCATATTTGCCACTCCTATTTGTGAACGCACTGCCAAGGACAGATGTAGTAGTAAATACACAGTATGCACACATACATAAAACTTTAGCAGCACACTATAATGTTGTTTTATTGTTCACCTATTACACAAACAATGACTTGTAGGACTTACAATTTATATTTAAGAGTGTAAACAAATACATATTACGCCAAAGAAACTTACATCTTTGAGATGCAGATATAGCAGGTGAATTTTGCAAAGACCTAAGGAAAAATAATGAAAACAGACAACAACTGATTTAAAATAAAGAACATTTGATTTTTTTTGATTGCCTAGCAATGGCAGTCAAACTAATTATGATCAGCTTGAACTTAAAATACCACGTCTTAGATAAAGAAACTCATTACTTGATTTGGTTGAGTGTAAAATCCAGCTTTTTCCACAAAGATGTCATCACAACAGGAACCTCTGGACAGGTTTCTAATAAGGGAAAATAAACAGCTATACTATCAGGAGGCACACATGATAACTGGGATTGTGACAATATTACCTTTTGCTTTGACAGCCACATACTCATTTAAAATAGTTGTTAGGCTTTTCCCGAAGACAGACTGTGTGCAGGGAGAAAACAATAATTCATACATACAGAAATCGAATAGCTTAAAGTGCACCTTGTCGAAAAAAAAGCACACTTACAAAAACACAAGCAGGAATTGTGCCGTCTCCTGTAGTGTGCTCCGCATATTCTTTAAGATTTGGGCTCTCATGGATGAAAGCTTGGCTTGTAGCCGTCAGTCCTTCTTCTTGGAGGTACCCTGGGAACAGCCGAACAAAACAACGCAGTTCAAACGTGATAGTATGATTTAATCCACAGCACTTGCGAGCTGACAAACTGTAAGCTCTGAGCCGTCCTATTTACACTTTAGCAGCAGCTTTGCTAACACTACAGCTTTTCTATGTCCGAGCAGACTTACCCAAAACAAGCCGAGCGACGTCGGACGGTAGCAACATGACGACCTGATGTTTGTAAACTAAACGTAGCTGAAAAGATTAGCTACATGTTCAGCAAACATCTCTTCGATTCGTTATACACATAAGCGGTATACAACACAAGAGGTATTATTGTAAAGACGACGTCCTGCTGCCTGTTCAAAAGGCGGGGAACTCAAGCTCGTATAACCCGGAAGTAGCAACAAATTCTGCCACCTAGAATTTCGGCAGTTGTAGTCCAAACCAAAACGTTAAGTCCTATAGTGGGCGATTCTATGCAATATACATGTACCGAAATTCAATATATTTTACAAGACTGAAAGAAGTTATGTGGCCAAGCAATTATATGGGACCCGACATAACAGAAAGTTTCCTTAGCTTAGACAGTAAAATCAATGGACTTCATCGATGCGACGCCTGACCAGGAAATGATGTAACCCAATTACGAACGCCTCCGGGGCGGGAATATCCTGCGTGGCTTGCGTCTGCGTGCGTGCGTGCGTGCGTGTGTGACTAGTAACGCGCCTCAAGATGGCAAAGTTGACATGAGAGGAACATTAGCACTCCGCGCTCCACTTCTGTGACAGCTCTGCAGCTACAATCATTACAGTAAACTCAGGTCAGTGAGTGAACAAAGTGAGAGCAAATGACTGAGCGGTACAACACGAATGGTGTAGTGTTTGACTGGACGTTTGTAAATGAGATTCAGAGTCGGTTAGTGTCGTGTTGCTAGTAGTTCATTGAATGGAGACAGTGAATTTAAACGCAAGGCAAGGTAGCACATTAAAACTATCATCTCAATAGTTCGCAGAGAAAGTAATTTGATGTAATACAGACTAATTTTAATTTTGGTATGAAATGGATGAAAGACAGCGCCATGCCTCAAAAACATCCTGTTCTTGTAGTTACAGCAACCTGCTGCACATCCACCAAAACACCATGAGTCTGGCTCTTCATGATCTCCTGGTCTGCTGCAGAGGGCTGGAAAATGACAAAGCCACAGAGAGGAAGGTAACGCATCTATAGTGAACAGGGGATCAATAGAGTATCTATATGTATCTACACCGTCACATTTGTGATGTGCTTTGTTCTGTCTTTGTAACTAGAAAGAAGCTGAGCGCTTCAGACGGCTCCTTCGATCATCAGAGACTGTACAAGAACTGGACCGCTCCTCAGCATCAAAAGGCTCCAAGCAGCAGCTCACATGGGATACTGTTTTCAGGTGAAGTGCCTTGGTTCTGTGGGATTTTGTGTGCAGCATATTTTCCTAAACTAAGCAATATTAGTGGTGATTTTATTTCATTTTTTACTTTTACAGCAATAATGCTTGTGTTGTCTAGCTTCAGGTTAATTTGCATTCTACACAAATGAATACCACATTACTACCTGGCCCTCATAGTGTACAAGTACATACATGAACATTTACTATTTTTCTTGCACCAGGTTTCTGCAGCGTTACATCCAGAAGGAGACAGAAAGCATGCAGTCAAGTCGATCCAACGTCACTGCAACTACTCTGGCCACACGGCAGAAGAAGATGGCTGAAATGTGCAGCTTGGTTAAATACTTTATTCGCTATGCAAACAAACGTAAGGGGCCTCTGTTAGCGAAATTCAGTCACATCAGTAGCAAACAGTCTGAGCCGTCATTTATCATGTTATATTGTAGTTACAGTCTCTTTTCCTGCAGGTGGACCTCGTCTAAAATGCAGTGAGCTGCTGAGACATGTGATGGACGTCCTGCAGAGTTCATACTGCTGCTCAGCATATGGAGACAATTATAGCAGCCTCCTTATAAAGGACATCCTTTCTGTCCGCAAGTACTGGTGTGACATCAATCCACAGCAGTGGCATGGTCTGTTTAGGATTATGTATTTGAAGTTATCAATTTTAGGATTTTACATGTACAAAGACTAGAGTAGAGTATTGATTTGTATGTTTGGATTTATAGATCTTTTGGATTTGTACTGTGGCTTTTTCAACTCATCTTCCAAATCCATCAACCGTGTCCTGGTGAGCAGAGTCATCCACACAGCGGTGGAGGGCTGCTGCATGAAAACAGATGCAAACAACACTCTGTTTAGCTTCTTCTCCAAAGCACTGCTTAATGCCAGGTGACACCTTGTACCAGTCCTTGAAATGTCCTCTCTGGTTTTGCATTGAAATAATGTTCTGTAATTATATAATTCTACAATCCTGTCAGGCAGGAGAAGCACTTGGCTGTTTTGGACCACCTCGTCTCAGCTCTGAATATCTTCTTGAGATCTGCAGCCATGAATTATAGGATGAGGGTGTGTCGTCTGGGAGAGGAGCTTCTGCCATCTTTAATGAATGTTTGGGCAGATATGAGGCCTAGTGTGGTCCTCAAAGAGGAGATTGCTAAGTTTTTTAAACTGCAGATTTGTGTTCACCACCCCAAAGGAGCCAAGACGCCAGACACAGGTTAAATAATGTTTTATTTTTGAAAGCAATTTCTAAAATATTGTCCTCTCTGTGACGGGGATTGCTGTTTTAAACATCCCATAATGGGCGGATTGCATCTCTTATGTTAGGTGCCCATGCTGAGGATTGGAGCAGGTGGCAGAGCCTGCTCTACAACCTGTATGAGGCTTTGGTCAGAGAGATCAGTCATATCGGCAGCAGGGGGAAGTATGTGACAGGAACAAGACACATTGCCGTCAAAGATAGTCTCATTGAGCTCACCGCTGACATCTGTCACCAGGTAACAAAGATCAAACCTGCCAAATGCAAGCATGCTTGGACAGAATTATTTTTTATGTTGTGTTTTCTGTTTGCTGCAGCTTTTCAGGGATGACAGTGATGCGCACATCTTGGAGGTTACCCAAGCTTCCCTTAGAACCACACAGGTGGGCAGTCCCACTCACGGATCAGCTAGCAAGCGACGTCGCATTGAAATGGGATGGGAGGTCCTACGTGACCACATGCAGTCTCAGCATAGTGACTTTGACATAATACCATGGTATAAAAAAACAACAAACATCAATACATTTAAAGTACTTATTTTGTTTTCAGGATTGTCACTGCTTGAGCTTCTAACTTCCATTTTGTGTTTAGGTTGCAGATCACCACAGTGCTGATCTCCAAGTATCCATCCATGGTGCCCAGCCAGGAGCAGGTTCCACTACTGGCAGTGTTGTACCAGCTTCTGGCAGAGCAGCGGAGAGGAGAGAGGGGGCTGTATGTGCTGCGCTGTCTGAGGGAGGTGGCCCAGTGCCAGGCACGATATCCACAGAGGGCCCAGGTCCACAGAGCAGAGCTGGGCAAGCTCTGGGTTCGCGTATGGGCTTTGGCAGTGAGAGGGGTCAGCTCACCTCAGACGGAGTCTTTCAGCCTTGACCTGCTGGCGTCTATTGTCCACGGAGGTCTGATTAATATGGACAGAGAGTTCTGGAAGCTTTTCTCTGGATCTGTATGCAAACCATCCCAGTAAGTCACAGCCTCCCGAGCTGAGAGGTGTCTATGCTATGATTCATTTGCCATCAACAGTTTATCTAATTATTTTTTTTCTTTTGCACAGGAGTGCTGCACTTTGTTTAGCACAGGCACTGCTCACATGTCCACTCCCAAAACGTGGCATCTCAAACTCAAGCTGGGACTCTGCAGCAGGGGTCACAGAAGGTTCTGCATCACCTAATCTGAAGGAGACCCTCATAGCCTGGCTGCTGATGAGCGATCAGAGTGATGAGATGGAGGACAGTTCCAGACCACACCCCATCATTTGCAGGTCGGCACTGTGTTTCAACATGAAGTATCTTTTTCCCCCTTGAATGTGTTGAATTTTAGATGAAAGTATGGAGATGTATATCTTTTTCTTGTGTGCAGAGACTTTCCACACAGTCTAATAGCAAACACCCTGGTCTCACTGACCTTAAAAGACACACGAGTTGGCCTGAAGTTTCTGCTGGGTACTGAAGGAATAGTAAGGTAAAGGTAGTGATCCAGATCTCACAAAGATAACAAATATGTCCTTGGTACCTTCTTTTAAACCCACAGAAAGTAATTGTGTAATGTTTCTTCTTTACTTTGAAGTGCCTTTTGTCCAGAACAAATATCCTCCAATGCCAAGGACGGCTTGGAGGACTTAGAGAGACTCTACCAGCAGTTCATCTTCAACATGGTGCCTTCAGAGTTTGAGGGAGTGATCGACGAGGCGGTCAAGACGCCGTCTGGTGACAGTCAGTTTGTTGCTGTCCCCGGCCTCAGAAACAAGCTGGAGCAGTTGTTGCTGTGTGTCGCTGACACTTTATTAAACTGCTACTCTCCTGATGTGAGTTAAGTTAATGTGTGTATGTCTATGAGTGTTTGTGTAGTGTGAAACTAATGTTCATTCGGATGGATCATCTGCAGTCTCAGTCCACACCTCCAGAGTGTCTGGTGCGTTGTTTCAGTCAGCTGACAGGTGTGCTAGCAGGTTATGTGTCTGCTGGGATTCTGACGGAGGAGCAGGCCTGTCACACACAAGTCTTCACTAAAGCAAAGGTACACAATCATTTCATTTAAATGTACATCATAGACATCATAGACAGCTTGCCGTAAAGTTAAAGTTCCTGTTCTGTTCTTTTTACCAGGCTCTGGCTCAGGACTTGAGCGGGTTTGTTTCTAGTGTTAAAGTGAAAATGACAGAAGAGTGGACCATGACCACACTGAGGTCTGTTATGAAACTTTGCACACAGGCTGCCTGTAGAAAAACTAAGGTAACATGACATCAGAATGTCAGTTCAACAGAGGGAACGGTTCAAATATCGACAATTGACAAGTACTTTATCTTTCTTCAGCAGGATATTATTTGTTCCATCTCCTCTGGTTTGTTTATGATGATCCTGCCCACCAGCCTCCTCAGTGAGCTGGCAGAAATCTGCAAACTGCTGGTAAGTGACAAATTTAGTATGTCACTAATGTTAAGATGTTTGTGCTACACAGATCTGATCTTCTTTTTTGACTGTACAGCTTAGCAGCGTCTCTAAGAGAGTCAATACGGTAGATGAAGACGAGCACATGGATGACGAGTGGGAGGTTACCAAAACTCAACAAGGGGATGATGTTGACCTGTTTGATGATGAGGAAGAACCCCACAGCAGCACCAATGGGACCCACAGACAGAACCGAGCCAACACAGACACTTCAAGTGGACCAGGTCTGAAGTCTTTACTATGACACTTATACTTTCTTATATCTAAAATACTTTTGAAGCAGCTGCTGGCCGTGTATCTTTAGATATATCAGTGAGTCACCGAGACCCTTTCTAATATCTTAAAAAACAGGTTAATAAACCTTTGTTCATCTGTCCTTTGGCAGGTGCTAAAAGCCTGCTCGCAGACAGTCAGCTGGCACCACAGGACCTGGCTCTCCTTGCAGTCTTGGAGTTTCTGTGTGAGTGTGGTTCTGTCCAGCCCTTCCATGGTCTGCTTTTCAAGCCACAGGAGGTGCGGCGCAGGCTGCTGCTCCTGGTGGAGCAGGTCGACTTCAGCAAATCCCTGCATCTCAACATGGTGGGTACCAGTTAGTGTGAAAGGTCAAGGTGGCAACAGGGATCCAGCTGCTGAGCACTGTTAATCTGTTTTCAGTATCTTGTCCTTCTGGAGAAGCTTCCTGCTGAAGATTCACTCTCACCAGAGGAATTTGATTCACTGCTCCGCCCCCTTGCGTATGGAAGCATTGTTACTGCACAGATTCACTCTGTGTCCTTTGTAAGATAACACTTGGTGTTGCTGTGTTCACAGGGACCTATGCTCTTTGTATCGTCAGGACCAAGAGATCTGCGCTGCTGTACTTCTGAGTTTGTTGCCTTCCATTAAAAGCTTGGGGAAAACCCACCACATGCTTGAGGAGATGAGACATGTTCAGGGATCCTTGCTTAAAGTGGTGTCTGGCTTCTGGTTAGCATCATATTTATACACTATGAACAGATAATGTCTGGTCCTTTGCTAATATTTACAGTGTATAATCTCTTCTGTAGAGCGCACAAAATAATATTCTGTGAGAGGATAGCTACACTTTGTTTGTTAATTTCTTTGTATGGCAGAGTCTCTTCTCTTCCACTACTATTACTGCTGTTAACTAATCTATTGTGCTCTGTTTCAGTTTCCTAAGTCAAACAGGGAAATGTGTGGCATCTGTGCGGGCTGCTTTAGTACAGTGTCTGGTTGCTTTGCTGGAGGTAAACTCTCATGTTTGTGTGCATAGACAGGCAAAGGCCTTTTGTCTATCGTGTTTTCAACACTTCTCCTTGATTAGGCTGACCCACATTGTAACTGGGCACTCTTGAGTGTCAGAGGGCAGGACATAGAAGAAGAGCATCCAGTGTCCTCTATCCTTCCGTCCCACCTCGCAGATGCCCACCACAGAGTCCGCATGCTGGTCGCTATGTCAGTAGAGAGGTACGGTCTGAGCAGGTTGGGTTTGAGAGATGTTTCAGACAGAGATATGTTAAAGATTGTATGGGCTTAATGCTGCATTTATTTACAGTTATGTGATAATTTACATTGTCTCCATTGTTCCATGTATCCAGACTGTTTCTGGAGATTAATCTAGATTATCCAGATAAGAGGAAGATGCTGCCACTAAAACACCAGCAGAGAGCTTTTAACAACATTTACCTGAAGGCTCAGGAGGGGATGAAGCTACCAGTAAGATCCCTCCAGTCACAAAAAGTTTATCGAATGTAATTTATGCTCATTAAAAAATGCTCCTTTAACACTTTTTTTATGTAATGATACACAGAGAAGCACCTGTTCAGAGGACCAGCCAGACGAGGCGTTTAACCGCAAAGCCACCCTGCTGAAGAGTTTGTCGGTTGTGTTGTGCTGCAGCCCAGTGTGTGAAAAACAGTCTCTGTTCGCCCTTTTCCAGTCCTATAAAGAGAATAATATCGAGGAACAGCTCATCAAAAAAGTAACGATTTCAGGTCTCTATGAATTGTGAAAATCCTTAACACTGCTTGCATCAAGTGTTGTTGTTCTCCTTGTTTTTTTCACAGATGTTATGCAGTGTTTCCAGTATGTTGGGCTACAGTAGTGTAAAGACATTTGTCAGCTCTCACCTGTTTTACCTGGTGGCGGAGTGGCTCGCACAGAGACAGTCTGATGACCGCTATACTCTTGGATCATTCCCCTACAGTCTCCTAGATCACAACACGGTCAAAGACTTTTATAAGTGAGGATGTACCCCTGTTTTTTGTTTCACTTGATCACTTTTAATTTCAGTTATCAATGTTACAAAAGTATGAAGACAGTGATCCTTTTACAACATTCTTACAGCTCCACCCACCAGGTCCTGATCCCCCATCTGGTGTTTCTGGACGACTTTGAGCAGGTGAAGTCGATCGGCAGGTGTCTAGAGAAGGACTGGAGAGACTTACTGGCTGATTGTTTCCCCAAGATCATGGTCAACATCCTACCATACTTTGCGCTGTCTGGCCAGGATTCACAGGTTGCACAGCAGAGGGACAAAGCCCACAGAGTGTATGAACTCCTCAAAGATGGCAGCTGTCTGGGCAAACAGGTACAGCAGTACAGTTCAGGGTTCCTATTCCTTGGTTTATATCAATATCAATGATCAATACCAATGTATGGTACAAGAAAATGGCAGACTTTGTTTGCTGACATTTATAAATGTGTCCACAGCAAATAGACAACCTGATCCGCAGTAACCTGGCAGACATCGTGGTTGAGCTGCTGATGACCCTGTATGAAGGAAGTGATGGAGACAGAGACCTGAAACGCTTTATTGGGTAATTCAATGTTCATATTTACCATGACTTTTTAAATCATATGCTGCTAAATGACCGTTTAATGTCTCTCAGTGAGCTGGACCCTGTGCCCAACCCCCCATACTTCAGCTCCTCTGTCATCAAAGCTACACTGGACTATCTGACCAAGTGCCACAGTCCCAACCACAAATCACTGGTAGCCATTCTGTCAAAAAACCCGGTAAGATGTCTACATTGTGTCTTTACAGTAATTCTACATTTTCTTGTTATTCATTACAGTGGTGTGTCTACCTTTTCTCTGTGTAGATTTCAATCCAGAGGATTCTTCTAGCAGTGTGTCAAAGAGCTGAAAAGACAACCAACAGCTATGAACGTCATCGCATCCTCCTCATGTACCACTTGTTTGTCAGCCTGCTGCTCAGGGAATTGAAGGATGGTCTGGGAGGAGCCTGGGCCTTTGTCCTCAGAGACATCATCTACACACTGATCCACCATATCAACAGCAGGTCCATACATGCTGACGCTCACAGATGAATTCAGACTTGCAGTCAACCCTTTCTGACTTGTTTTTTGTACTTTTGTTGACCATAGACCACTTCAGTGTGATGAGGTTTCTAACCGAAGCCTTTCTCTGTGCTGTGACCTGTTGACCTCTGTGTGTCGGGCAGGGCTACAGTTCTGTGATGACGCTTTAGACTGCCACATACAGGCCATCGTTGGGACTTTAACTGCTCAGGTGACCAGTCGGCCCACTATCTCACAGCAGGTAAGCTTACTTAAGGTTTAATACTTTGATACAGTACAGTACATTAAAATGGTAATCAGAACTCTTCTGTTGCTCTACAGTAACTAGGTCTAGAGTCAAAAGTTTAAAAACTACTTTTGCATTTTTAT
Organism: Parambassis ranga; assembly: GCF_900634625.1. Taxonomy (NCBI): domain Eukaryota; kingdom Metazoa; phylum Chordata; class Actinopteri; family Ambassidae; genus Parambassis; species Parambassis ranga. The sequence goes on along the minus strand of NC_041033.1, from coordinate 9,597,218 downwards.
GTTAAGGGGATGCAAGTTTTCAGCAGTTAGGGATAGTTCATTTGGTTGCAATCTACAATCTCACCACTAGATGTCACAAAATCTTCCACATCAGCCCAATAACAATTGTTCTTGTCTTTAAGTTTTTCATTATTGTTGCCTTATCTCTTCACATACATTTTAACTTTGGAATTCTCTTTTGCCCTCCAGGTGCTCAGTCTGTTACAGTTTCTTGTGATAGAAAATCAACAAACATTAAAAGGAGCCATCAGCAGGTTGGAGCCTTTTCCTGACATTCCTGAATTCAGAGATCTGCGGTCTGTACAGCACAAACTCAAATACAACTCTGGCACCTTTACACTGAGACAGGTAACAACAATGTTGACACACACTCACACAGCATTCTCCTCTCCTCTATTTGTTTTGTCATCTATGTGAAGTTGATTTTATTGTCCACTCTGCATGCCTTATATGAGCAATAGTTTGGTTTAGTCATCTCACATTTTCTTACCAGCTAACAACCTCCATGTTTTTTCCTTTTATAGGAGATAGCTCACTTCCTGTCAGTGATGTCATGTGACTCTTTACCCCTGACTAGACTGGAGGGGGTAAAGGAGCTTACCAGACAGCTTTGTGACAACAAGGCACAGATCCGAGAGCTGCTCAAAGAGTGTCATGGTGAGTTGCTGCTTAAGGAGGGGTCTCTGTAGAAACGTATGTTAAGTAAGTTTTCTGTCCTTTTTCTAGTTGACCCTACTGACAGTGTGCTCGTGAAGCTGGTACTCAGCTTGCTACAGCTCTGCAAGCTAGCAGCCAACCACCCTGGAGGAGCTGACATTCTAGGTATAAAATAAAATGTAGCAACAGTTTGTTGTTACATTTTTGCACAGTTTGATCAGTTTTTATATTCTTAATCTTCTTCTGCAGAGGCAGCAGGCGGCTGTTTAGGAGAACTGGGTCCAGTCGACTTTTCTACCATTGCCCTGCTCCATGGCAGAGACCCCCTCTATGAAAAGGCTGCATCTCTCTTCACCTCCACAGAGTTGCAGTGTCTCTACATCATCCTCAACTGCATGAATGATGCTCTCACTCAGCAGCGGTACAGCTAATCTTACAACGTTTAGACAAAGGACTGGAGAAGCAGCTGAGTTACACTTATATTTCTTTGTGTTCTGTGCTGTGATTGTCTTATAGTATTGAGGTGAAGCGTGCTGCAGCTGAGTGTCTGAAGAACATCCTTGCGACTCAGTCTGGAGTGGAATTCTGGGTCCAACATAAAGACAACAGAGACCCAATGCTGGTGTATCTTAACCTCTTCAGAACAACCAAAAATAAGGTGTGTTGCGTTAGACAATATCTGTTTATGTCTGTAAATACTGACAGTTCTGTCTGAATAGGTGGCTACTGTGAATGCTGAGGCAAGTACGGAGGCCAGGGGGAAGCTGGAAAGCCAGGAGTTTTGGATTGCCCAGGCAGGAAGCCACAAGGCCTGGCTAACAGCGCTGTGCACAGCCCTGCTGGACAGTGGAGGGGTCAGAAGTGAAGCTCTGCTGCTGTCACGACCACTGTGTCTGGCAAGTCACCTGAAGAACTTCATTACCAATTCTTTCTTATTCTTTCTTATTGTGTTCTAAACTATTAGACATTTCAAGGTACTTCATGTCAACCAGTGTTCCAGATCTAACTGCATCTCATTTCCTCCCGTCTGTTTCCAGGTGAGGGTCGATTGCTGTCAAAGATTGCTGCCTCTCATCATTCACTCCATCCTGCTGGATGACACTGATGGTTCATGGAGAGAGCTGCTCTCCTCCCACATTCAGGACTTCTTCAGCTTTTGTTCCAGAAGTGCTCAGGCCTCCAGTCGCTCCGCCACACCCCTCAACTCTGACTCAGGTAATCAGTATTAAGTCAGTATTATTCCTTTTCATCTGCTCACCCAGTTCCTGGTATGTCCTGATACACTTAATTAATTCATATTTACAGAGTCAGACACTGTCAGTCAAGGCCTGTATGACAAGACCTCTCTGCGCACTATGCTTGCTGTTGTTGATTATCTGAGACACCAGAGGAGATCACTGGAGGCTGATAGGTTTGTAACAAATCACTTTTAACAGTAAACAGTCATGAGTTCTTGTGTCTTCACGAATGTCTTTGACATAACCTTAATGTCCTTATGCAGTAACTCCTGTGGCACAGTGTGTGACTCAAACTTCTGGCTGGAGCTGAACTACCTGGAAGTGGCCAAAGCTGCTCAGTCCTGCTCAGCTCACTTCACTGCCCTGCTGTACACTGAGATCTATGTGGATAAAATCAAAGCAAATGTGGAGGAAAGTCACAGGTATGCATGTAGTATTCCAACTTCATCTTTTGCTGCATGTCAGATTAAAACCTTGATGATCCTTTTATGTGCCAAATCTGCAGAACTAAGTCCAGAGCAACACGCAAAATCAATTTTGAAGAGAACAGCCAGAGCATGACCATCTCCAGCCTGACTGAAAAGAGTATGGAAGATACAAATATCAGTCTGCAGGTATGTTGTTAATGGCAGCAAGTTTAGTAAATCAACCTCATACATTAAAACTCTCTGCCAACCTAACTTTGTCCTATATGTAGGAGCTACTGATAGAGGTGTATCGGAGCATCGGAGAGCCTGATAGTCTGTATGGCTGTGGTGGAGAAACAATGACCAGTCCACTGACAAGGTACAGTAACATAAACAATCAGATCTTTGACATCATCAACCATTTATCTAAGAGCTGCAAATTTTCTTTTGTTGCATTAATTTATAGGATTCGAACCTACGAACATGAGGCAATGTGGGGGAAAGCCCTGACCTCGTATGATCTTCACTCCACGCTTCCTGAGGTTACTCGACAAGTGGGAATTGTAGAGGTTAGATGGTGGAATACACACAACTTCAATTATAAAATTGCTGCAGTAACTCTGCAGTCACTTTAATCATTGTAATTTCAAACAGGGCCTGCAGAACTTTGGTCTGAGCAGCATCCTTACAACCTACATGCAAGGTCTGGAGAGTGAAGGGGTGGAGTGGGGGTCTGAACTGCGTGATCTCCGTTTCCAGGTGGCCTGGAGGAACACACAGTGGGACTGTGAGCTGTCTGAGAGGTGGGGAAGGGGAGGGAGGCATTCTGGTGCTACACAGAACACAACCTTGATTTCAATGTTAGAAAGTGTCCATCATCGGGTAACACTTGTGTTTCTTTCTGAACATACTTTGCTGTGTTAGGGATGAGAAATCCAATCCTGGCTTCCATGAATCAGTGTTTTGTGCTCTTCAAGCTCTTCGGGACAAAGAGTTCTCCGTATTTGATGTAACACTGAAACTAGCCAGGTACTGTGGACATGTGAAACTTTACTTGCAGTGTCATGGGACTATTTCTGTATGAACAGTATTCATACATGTGTGTGTTTCTACAGGCGTGCTGAGGTGGAGGAGCTCTGCAGAGGCAGTCTGGAGGCGGTGTCTTCTCTGTACCCTGCTCTCAGAAACCTGCAGAGCATCCGGGAGCTGGAGAGTGTTAAACAGCTATTTGCCAGGTGGTTGAACATACAACACATTCAGGAGACAGACACACTATTTATTCAACCTAATCAATTTATCTTTTTTTTTTTTTTTTTTTTTTTACATCAGCCCCTTCTCAGATCTGGGTCTGAGAGAGGTTTGCAGGCAGTGGCAGCAGCACTCCCAGCTGCTCATTGACAGTGACTTTGCCATGGTGGAGCCCGTTCTAGCTGTCCGCTCTGTGGCCCAGCACACCTTGTTATCCAGGTTGGGAGACTCCGACAGCACTCAGTATCTCAGCTCCTTCCTCACTGACCACCTCATGGAGCTCTGCCGCCTGGCCCGCAAAGCTGGAAACACACAGGTAGCATCCACCAGCACACACAGGTGTGAGGTTTACTTTTATTTTTAATGCTGATATTGTTGTTATTGTTTGTTCAGCTGGCGGAGCGTGCAGTCCACCAGATGAAGCAACACGGTAGTGGAGGAGACTGGATGTCATTCCCTGTGTCGCCATGGCAATTGGAGCAGGCCCAGGTGTTCTGGGCAAAGGGAGAGCAGGGTCTGGCTCTGGGCCTGCTGAGACAGATGATATACAACTTAGAGAAGAAGGTCTAACACACACACAAACACATTCAATGTAATGTGCTTTTCACACATTTTACCTACTCTACTTGTTATCTGTGGATGCTCTCGTTCATCCAGTTGGTCAGTTAACGAACAGAAACTGTGTCGTTAACACATGACCCAGACGCAGTTTCTGGTCATTAACTGACCATTAACCAAATATAGGGATCATAGTCACATGAGTTCCTGCAAGATCCACCCACAGAGGTCCTAAACACATAAAACTCAGATTCCCAACCAGAATAGATGCAGAACTGAAGAAGCCACTTGGGGGAGTGGCGAAACATCTTCAAAAAACAATCCTTGAGTCCACTTGCCTCGATTTAAACTCTTGGAAAATACTCTACTTGTTGTTTATGGAACATCCTGAGAGGATTAGAGGACAGAGGGGTCAGTTTAGTATTCTCTGTGTTTTTCAGGTGGATTTCAATCCCGCTGTAGCACCCATCTTCACTGAGTGCCTCAGGCTGTGTGGTAACTGGTTGGCTGAGACCTGCTTGGAAAGTCCTGGAGTTGTACTGGAAAAGTACCTGGAGAGGGTAAGAGCAAGACACCTGGTAATACCTTTTATTAAAAATAATTCAACTGTATTAATACAGAAGAGGATTGTCTGCCCAGGAAACATTTTCACACAAACTGAGGTGTTCACAGTTCCTAAAAACCATAAAACCTCATAAATGTAATGAACTTGGTTCCACTGCAGATCTGTTTTTTGTGTTAGTCTCAACTCCCTGAAGTCCACACATATAGTGGGCATTCCTCAGAGAAATGAATGAGTTATTACCCATCAGATAGGGTGTATCCAGCCACACACACACTCACAAACACACACATGAATAATTTATTAGTGTCCAGATAAACGAGGAGTAGAAAAAAAATCATAAATATTAAACTTCAGCAGGTTTACAGTTTATGTCTTCAGGCTACGGCAGATTCATATGGATGAAATTAAATAATTCATATGGTTGTGTGTGTGTATATTGCCATTCAGCTACCCTAGTCGAGTGACACTTTTGCAGGGATGCTTTCAGCTCTTCATGGAGCAAAAAGTGGTAGTTGCTTGTACTTTATATTTTTTCTAATAGTAAAAACCTGTTTTATACTTATTGTAAACATATAATATACAAAATTATAAATTATTTTAACTTACTTGTGTGACTTGTGTACTTGGGTGACCTCATAACTTTTCAGACTAACAGGAGTCTTTGTTCTCTCAGGCAGTAGAAGTGATAGAGGGGGAATCGGGGGTTTTGGACCCCAGGCTCCAGAGCCAGCGAACCGAAGCCTTCCTGTCCCTGGCTCGGTTCTCAGACGCTCAGTACCAGAGCATCGACAAATACATGAACTCCTCTGAGTTTGAAAACAAGCAGGCGCTGCTTGAGAAGGCCAAGGAGGAGGTGGACTTGATGAGGCAGCGTAAAGTGACCTCCAACAGGTTGTTTCCCTCAACTTTGCGATAAACCTGGATGCCTGTTCACACAAGTGTTCTACCCTCTGACTTCCTTTGACTTCACAGGTACACCATAAAAGTGCAGAGAGAGCTGGAGCTGGATGAAAAGGCCTTGTCCAACCTGCAGACAGACAGACAGCGCTTTCTGCGTAAAGCGGTGGAGAATTATATTCAGTGTCTGGAGCAAGGTGAGGAGCACGACACCTGGGTGTTCCGGCTAGCTTCACTCTGGCTGGAGAATCATGGCATTAAGTTTGTGAATGATCTGATGAAGGTTAGTAAAACATTCAGCTCATTTTCTGCACTTATAATAAAAGTCTCTTGAGTTTATTGATTTTCTCATGTATTGTGTGTTCCAGAGAGGGGTGAAGCAGATTCCATCATACAAGTTTTTGCCGCTCATGTATCAGCTGGCTGCCCGCATGGGAACCAAGATGGCAACTGGCATCACTGAGGATACTGGATTCCATGATGTCCTCAATGATGTAACAGCACACTTTCTTAGATGGATAACAGCAGTATATGAGTATACAATACAACATGCTTGATAAAATGCTGCTTTTTTGTTTTTATAGCTGATCTGTCGAGCATCACTAGAGCACCCTCACCACACGCTCTTCATCATCTTCGCACTGGTGAACGCCAACAAGGATGAGAGCTTCTGCAGGAACCGGCTGGCACCACGGCAGCAGTCACCATTTGATCTGGTGGGACCTTTTAAACATTCCTAATGCTTGATACTGTTTTATAGGTGTCAGTCTACTGAAAGAGAAAAAATAAACACCCTTGTTTTCTTACAGACCTCTTCATCCACCGGTTTCCACTCATAAATTCTCTCTCTCTCTCTCTCTCTTGTGCAGGAGCGTGCAGATGTGGCGCAGAAGATCATCAGAGCTGCCAGGAAAAAAAGAGGGGACATGATACGTGGGATCGAGCGTCTGTGTGATGCCTACATTACTCTGGCTTATATGGATGCCAGCAAACACAAGACTGAGAAGAGTAAGTAGACAGAGCAACAAGGATTCTCTGCTTGTGAGGTATTCCCATGCCAATTTTTTAAGCTTTAATTTCAACACATTTTACTGTGACAGCTACAGATGAAATAGATTTATTATTTATCATATATGCTTTATTTCATTGCTTTTAGAGGCTATTCCCATCCCAGCTGATCAGCCCATCATGCAGATCAGAGACCTCAGTGAGGTTGTCATTCCCACAATGGAGGTTAAGGTAACAAAAATAATAAATAAATTTAAAAAATACACAACTTCTCTGTTTATATTATGTCTATAAGAATGCCGATCAGACCATCTTGACTCCATCATTGCATAAACAGGTTGATCCATCTGGTTGCTATGACAACCTGGTAACTGTGAGATCCTTCCTGCCCCACTATCACCTGGCTGGAGGAGTCAACCTTCCCAAGATCATCGACTGTGTCGGCTCTGACGGCAAAAGCAGGAGACAGCTGGTCAAAGTAAGCTGCATGTTTGTGTGTCAGAAGTGCGCTTTTGATGCCCTTGTTCTCAACCAAACACACCTTCTCTCTTTGAAGCCAAAGCTGCGTGTGTCAGGTATGATTAAAGTCTGACAGGAGGCTGCTCACTTATAGCTTCAGTTCTTTTCCATTTAGGTTTGACTGTTGGTAATAATTAATCCTGTTTTTGTAGCAGGACAAACACACTTTCATGGCTGAATAATGAAGTCATTTTCCAGGAGACAGCAGGGGAGTGTGTGTTTGCAGGAACATTTGACAAACACTTACAGGCTAATAATTTACCATTTGCAAGAGTCATGGTGAAACAACATTTTTTTCTGACCTTTTTTCCCCTTTTAAGTCAAACTATATTAATTTATTTAACAGCCACACAGCAGAATAGAAAAAAAAACTTTTATTGGATTAATTTATTTGTTGTCTTTGTTGTCAATCAATTATGAAAATATGTTTTTTTAAAAGTCTCAGAAATGTTTGAATATTCTTAGTATACAAAATTACAGTGAGGCCTGTGTAATGTAATGTCACTCTTTTACTCAGGGTCAGGACGACCTGCGGCAAGATGCAGTGATGCAGCAGGTCTTCAGCATGTGCTCCATGCTGCTGCAGCGCAACACAGACACTCGAAAGAGGAAACTCAACATCAGACGATACAAGGTTACCATCAGCTCTCCTTCAAAGAGAGTCATAAAACACTGTGGTTCTGTTCTATACGTATTTTATGTTTTTAGTTTGAGAGATCTTCATCTCTCTCATCTCATCTTCATGCTGACTTCACACACTTTCTCCCAGGTGGTGCCGTTCACTCAGCGCAGTGGTGTGTTAGAGTGGTGCTCTGGCACGATGCCGATCGGGGAGTTTTTAGTGGATCCCAATAAAGGAGCCCACAAACGTTTCCGACCTCAAGACTGGACCAACTTAGCCTGCCGTAGAAAGATGATGGTAATGGCAAAAACAAAGATACAACTATGAGAAAGGGTTCTTGCCTTAATTAGACTTATACATACTCAATCAGAATTTAAAACTTAACCTCTGTTTTGCTGTAGGATGTTCAGAGACTTGCATTTGACGAGAAGCTCCAGGCCTACAACGAGGTGTGCAAGAAATTCTGTCCGGTCTTTAGGTACTTCTGCATGGAGCGATTCTTGGATCCTGCAGTGTGGCTGGAGAAACGGCTAGCTTACACTCGAAGTGTGGCCACCTCCTCTATAGGTACACACAGACAGAGCCAGGTTATTATTATATGGTATATGGTATTATTATAATACATCATGTCACTTAAACCTCACATCTCAGGGTTGTATTTAAGTTCTGTTTATTAAGACAAGGCATAAACCTAGTTTGAATATTTTCAAAGAATCATGTTCCAGGTCCCCCCTTAGGTGATTTATCCAATTACCAGGCATTAATGAAAATGATGTCAAATATCAAAACAGGCATAAATAATGGCACAAGCTATTACAGTCACAGCAAACGGGCATTTTAAATGAATGCCAGCTAAAATGTAGTGATATAAATACCAGTTTAAAACATTTCCTTCTGTTTGTGCCCACAGTTGGCTACATTGTAGGTCTGGGTGACAGACACATCCAGAACATCCTGATTGATAAAGAGACTGCTGAGCTGGTGCACATCGATTTAGGTAATATAAAAGTTCAGGTAACTGTGTAACCGCATGAATATGATAAACACATCACATTTCCTCCGTGTGTGTGTGTGTCAGGTGTGGCCTTTGAGCAGGGGAAGATCCTCCCCACACCTGAGACTGTCCCCTTCAGACTCTCCAGAGACATCGTGAATGGGATGGGCATCACTGGGGTGGAGGGAGTTTTTAGAAGGTGAGGAGGAGGTTGTGCTCTGATGTCAAAATGTGGCTTAAAAAACCGGTTGTCCCCAACATGATGAATGGCATGATAGCGTCTGTGCCCACCTCTTGAGTCTGTTTGTCTTGATCTCTGCCTGCTTCTTTCTGTTCAGATGTTGTGAGAAGACAATGGAGGTGATGAGGACCTCTCAGGAAGCTCTACTGACGATTGTAGAGGTACAAACAGCTTACACTCAAACACAGCACAGAGCTCCTCCTCACTGGTGTTATGTGTCTTCTTATATTTAGCAGTAGCTTTTGTCATTTTTTTGTTGCACAGGTGCTGCTCTACGACCCTTTGTTTGACTGGACCATGAACCCTCTGAAGGCCTTCTACTTGCAGCATGACGAGCAGCAGGAGCTCAATGCAACCCTGAGCTCTACTATGGGAGGAGATGACATAGACAACCACCGTAAATCCAGGTGATGATATAGGTTTGTCAGAAATGAAATATGGTGAGGAGGTTTTATGTTAATAATCCTGTTTCTACATTTCCTCAGTGACAGTCAGAGCTTCAACAAGGTTGCCAAGCGAGTGCTGCTGCGGCTGCAGGAGAAGCTGAAGGGGGTGGAGGAGGGCACGGTGCTCAGTGTGGGAGGGCAGGTCAACCTGCTTATCCAACAAGCCATGGACCCAAAAAACCTCAGCAGACTCTTCCCAGGGTGGCAGGCATGGGTGTAGACCTGAAAGAAGGTATTCATCAACACTTTATGTTTCAGTACTCAGAATTTCAAGTGAGAACTTAAAATGAAAACCCTCCATAGGACCAAATACAAAGACATTTTAGTGACAGACATTTAGCGGCATTAACCTGCAAAATCACCTGACGGGATAAAAAAGAGGAATCAACTGTGAGTGAAACATCTTTCTGTATTTAATTGTCAATGTTTTTGTTATTATTATGACATCAATAAAAATATCCAAAGCTCTTCACCATGAATAAATGAATGTCTGACACAGTACGCCTTAAAAAATAAAGATGAATTTATTTTCTGTGCTTCTAGAAAAGTGACTGTTGTGTCTACTTTGTTGATCAGCTACTTTGTGTTGTTTTGTGTTACTTTTATATTTGCTGCTGTGTAAAATGATTACTGTATCATCACATAAATAAACAGCAGTATAAAGCACAAGTCGTGTTTAGACAAGGCAACAGTCTTTATTGTGCTGGTTGTGTGTTCAGGAGGGAAACTTCAAACTGTGAAGTGGAGGAGTGGCTTCGCTCATACCCGCTCTGCTTTTGGTTGTTGTGATATGAGAGAGCGGAGATCAAGAGGAGAGTCTAAGAGGAGATGATTCTAACCTTATATTACCGTAACTTGATGATTCAACAGAAAATGATCAAAAAAATGATCAGTCAGGTAAGTGGGAATTTAAATATTATTTTGTGTGTGTGTTTATTGATATGACAATTGTGAGTAATGCATCTGCATTTTCTGCCATTTTAAGAGTCTTATTGTCTCATTTTTGTCTCTGTTGGTCTACCATCAGTACCTGAACTCCATCGGTCCATCGTTCATCCATGAGGAGGATGATAAGAAGGAACTTCCTCCACCCAGCTGCTCAGACGTTAAACCCCAGTATGTTCACCACCTGGCCCTGCAGCCCCCACCTGAGGTCAGCCACTCCATCCCCAAACACGAAGGTAACAGTATGTTATGAACTACAACAGTGCACTTTAGCTTTAAATGGGAAACGTACAACTAAGCTAAATGACCATAGATTTAATTGAATAAAATGTGGCTCCAAGGACAGTTTATATAACAAAAAGTATTACAAGCATATATGAGTGTGTAAGCTGTGTGTAGTCACAGTGTGTGTTGTGTCAGATGTAAAGCAGAGGTGTGTTAAGTTCACTGTGGCCTGCCTGCTGCTCCTCCTGCTGGTGGTTGGGATCCTCCTGGTTTATTACTGTGAGTGCAGTAATAAACACAGATTAATCAACACAGATTAATATATATTAATATATATATATATATATATATATCATTACATCTGTATAAACTATAGATCAAACTTTCTGACCTGTCTTCCAGTTTCCTCAACCTGTGTGCATGGCATGCAGTGTGGTGATGGGAGCTGTGTGTGGGAGACTCAGTGGTGTGACGGGGTGACGGACTGTCCTGCAGGCCAGGACGAGGACAACTGCGGTAAACACCTTGTGAAACTTTTACAGCTAAATGGGGTTCAAGAATATCCTTTTTCACTTATTTTAAGGTGACAGATTAAATCACAACATTTTACTGTGTCTTTTTAGTGCTCAACAATAAGGACTTAAATGCTTAACTTAAAAATAAAGTAAAATAAGGTACCAAATAACTTAAAGGTGATTTTGTTTGATTGTGATATGGTGATTCTGTGATTGTGCTCAGTGAGGCTGCACGGCTCTGGTTTCCTGCTTCAGATCTACTCGACTCAGAGTAAAGACTGGAGGACTGTTTGTTCTCATGGCTGGACCGACCAACAGGGGAGCACGAGCTGCCAGAGCATCGGATACAGCAGGTGAGAGGCTCAGGTATCTCTGAAAGAAATACTGTTGTGTGGAGGATTGTTGTGTTTAATTGACATTTTGTTTCTATTGTGTGCTTTGACAGGGGCACGTATTTCAAATCAGGCCAGCAGCAGACTGACTCTGATGGTAGATTCTTAATAGTGAAGTCTGATTTTAACCCACAGGTCTCTATACTGCAACAGCTTCACACCAGGTGGGTCAGCAGGTTACAAAAGTGCATTAAATATAGTGCGAATATTCAACTGATAACTGTTCTTGTTTTTTTTTTCGTCGACAGTAACATGTGTCCTAACAACAGCGTGGTGACATTGCATTGTACTGGTATGTTTTTACACATATTACATTATTATAGTTACATAACCATCCGCTTACACTCCTATTTATTTAGGCTCTCTTAATTCCAGACTGTGGGCATGGAGTAAATTCCAGCAAGGCCTCTCGGGCTCAGCAGGCCTCTGTGGGCTCCTGGCCTTGGCATGTCAGCCTTCAGGTTGTGGGCTCTCACCGCTGTGGTGGAGCCCTCATCTCCCCCTACTGGATAGTCACCGCAGCACACTGTGTGAATGGGTGAGTCCTCCTCCAGGTCACTCCTAAAATCTGCAGCCTGATCCAGCATGAATCTACTGTCTGCTGTTTCTTTCTGCCTGCAGGGTGTCCAGTCCTGCAGACTGGGCGGTGTATGCCGGGATAGTGGATCCTTCAAGCACTCTCTTCAGCCCTGCCTACTCTGTGAGTGGCATTATAGTACACGAGGGCTTCAACAGCCTGACTCGCAGTGATGACATCGCTCTTCTGAGGCTCTCCAAACCTCTGGACATAAAAGGTGCTTATAGATGCAACACAGTCACACTCGGCCAAGTTGATCCCATTTTAAAGGACCATGTATAGGACATAGTGGCATCTGATGGTGAGGTTGCAGTTAATGGAATACCCCTCCCTTTACAAGACTAGCCATCTTTTTGCCATAAAAGCATTAAATATCCCCTGTAGATGTCATGTTACATCATGTCATGTGAGACTAAATCATCTGACTTATAACGGCAGACATTTTCTTTTCTTTGTTAGCTTCCAGTAACATTGGACCAGTCTGCCTCCCAAATGTTGGTCTGAATGTCACAGTTCCTGAGAATGGCTGGATAACACAGTTTGGTCACCAAGTCAACGGAGGTGAGACGGTGATCGTCCAAAGTGGACAAAACATGTTAGTGGAAATGCACAACATAATTGAACACACATACTAGGAAAGTAAACATAAAGTTAAAGTATATTTTATATTAAGTGCCACTGGTTACTGCTGGTTTTACTGGTTCTACCACTAGATGGCGTCATAGTTCTTCATTAGTGAGTGTGTGTGAGTGACTGGTATTTCTTCTGTGGCTCTTTTTCAGGCTCTGGCTCTTCATACCTGATGGAGGCTCAGGTCTCTCTAATAGATGCTGCAGAATGCAACCACTCCACAGCTTACATTGGCAGGATATCACAGGACATGTTTTGTGCCACAGAAACAGATGCAGGAGCCAGACTGTGCTATGTAAGACCAATGCACACTGATGGAGAGATAATATTTACACACCAACACATTTTAGTTGATAATTACAGCCTGCAGTATCACAGCCGCCTCACCTGTTTTCAGGATGAATACAGTTCCGTATTCACTATAAATATACTTAACAATGCTCTGAAATAAATGGCTGTTCAGTTTTCCCAACACGGCTTAAAAAGCTGTGTCTGTTAGCGAAAGAATTCAAAGCATTTTTCCGCTCTTGTGTAACATGCTTTGCGGCGGTGTCAGACAAGACCTGCACTATGTTCTGTACATGGCAACGGCTTTAAATAAACAGCTCCACTTTGTCTCTTGTAACAAACCATTAATACAGTCGATTCAACAATGAATGTAAAGTGGGAGAGCACACAGGAGGCAGCTGACTGTGATACCATGTTTTATTTTCATCACTGCTGTTCATGGACTCCAGAAATCCTTGAAAGACCTTAAATGCTTGTTAAACTCAATGAATAACACGATCAGTGTCACTGAATGCATCAACTCTTGTGTCAGACTGACAGTGGCGGCCCACTGGTGTCCCTGATGGATGGATTATGGTGGCTCGTAGGTGACAATATTTTGGGAGGGCACTGCACTGGGAAGAACAAACCAGGCGTTTATGGCAACATCACACAGTCCCTGGGCTGGATCTACCAACAGATGAAGGTGAAAACTACAAATTTTATTCATTTCAGACCTTCAAGCGCTCTGAGTCGTATGTTTGAATCTCAGCAGGGCCTTGATAAAAGTCGGGATTTTAAAATGTTGTGGGAGAGATTAATCCTATTTGTTCAGCTGTTTGACAAGTCAAAAGGGTAATCCATGCACTGACATTTGATTTAAAATGATCTTTGGCCTCTTTTATCTCAATGTGAGAATTACAAAGCCCAGCTTATTAAACCTAAAAAAAGGGATCTGGTGCTGAACATGCTCAATTATGTTATGAAATGTGGCAGGTGTGAAAAATGGTCACAATTTATACAACTTACACATAAACTAATGACAATGTCTTGGAAGAAAGTGCAAATTATATTTCATTTTCTGTTTACAGAAGCATCAAAATGACTGATTACAGGACCAAAGATCTCAGTTGTGATACCTTCCATCGTTGCCTTTACAATATCTGTATTTCATAATCCTTAAGTCTTGGAGTGGGCTGTGTACAAACATCTACATCAACGCATGATTTCACTCAAAAACCACATCATCCATCTTTTGTCCCACTGACTGACTTCCAGATTATTTATTAATTTAACAACATCTTTGATTTGTCACACATTATATTTACAGCACAAGAAGTTTGGCACAGAACTTATAAATAAGTTGAACATTCAAAGATTCAAGTGTATCTTCGATTTAACTATAATACAGCATCAAATTTTTGGCAAACCGTGACACTTGTGCGCACTTATCTGACATGTCATGTGCGCACACACACACACGACATGTCATGTGCATGTCAGGTCATCACTTATGACTTGACATGCACCAGTTTCAGACTGACTGTGCTGCTCAGTCTTTTCTGTGTCATGTATCATTTAAGAAGATGTCACCTTCTATGAAAAGGACATTTTGTAGTCTGCAGACACCCAGGAGGTGTTTACATATCAGGAGTCCTTTGGCTTCTGATTTGTATAAAATGTGCAGTATAAATAACTTTAAACAACTAAAAAGCAAAGATTTTGGAACAATAACACATTCAAAGAAATTTAAATACGCTGAACAGAATTAGTAAAATTACACTGATACAACAGATTGAGATGTATTGATCAGTCACTTCATGTTACACTTTTGATCAACTTTGGAAGCAAAGTGCAATTCAGTAGAGGTTCAGCTGCTAGAATTGTTCTTGAGTTCGTCTTAGCAGCAAGCTGAGACTCAAAGGCACTACAGGCGCTGTAAACATGTGTATTTAATATATTTCCTATTAACAGTGGTTGTATGAGCAGCTTTTCCCCTCACCTTCAATATACACAGGCAATCATTTTACACAGGAGAGTGGACGTTTATATAGTACTAGAAGAAGGCACTAGAGATGGATCTGTGTGTGAGGTTGTATGACTTAGTGTATAGGATAATCTCCACATTACCTACTGTAAAATAATCATTGCTGGTGTGATGTGTAGTGTTTGTCATGAGTATCCGTTTCAGTCTGTTTCACCCTCTTGTGTAAGTGATGTGCTACATTTCCCACTTCAGATAATTATAGTGCATTCACACGCTCCACTGATGGTCATTTTTTCAGCCTCATTGTTTTCGTGTGCTTTTTGAGTGAAAATGTGCCAGCTGCGTAAACAACAGATTTTTTCCTATGCGTTTCTATTATTTGATTGACAGCAAATAGTCGAAGACACAGATTAGGTGCGTGATAAAGAAAGATTAAATTTAAATTGAGGTGCTTGGGTGAGACAGACATTTGGGTGAAAGTGACAAAACTGTAATATTGTTACATACTTCCACCATCTGCCACAATTTATGTTGACTGTTTTCTTAGCGATATGTTTTTATGATGTGACATGATCACATAATAAGCCTGAATGTGTTTTGATTGTTCTCACACACTAGTCTGTTACAGTGGAAGTTGGTAGAGAGGACAACACAATGAAAAAACAAGTCAGTAAACATCTTCTAGGCATTAGAGTCATAAGTATTGGTCAAATTGCACCTGTATTTCTTTCTTGCTGGATGTCTTTCTTTATGTTACATACATATGAGTGAGAATTTCACTGAAAGAGAAACTGGAACCATGGATTTTCCACCTACAGCTGTTTCGTTAGGAGTTCTGGGGGTGGATTTTCCCTTTAAGAGGCAGCTGATCTGTCTGTGTGTCTACTTCCATGGGCCAAGCTGAAGAGTGAAGCCTAAAGTCAGTCAGACATTCAGATCCAAGTGCCCCTGGTCGATGCAGGCCAACCATCACCCCCTTCTCCACAGCTGTGGACGGGCTCTGCATGCAGTCCCCCGGTTTGTTCACCGTGGTCGCCCGTCCCTTTCCTCTCAGTCACTTGATGCGGTGCCGGACCAGCGAGGACTCGTCTGTGATCTCCCCGGAGTGGTCTCTGCGTCTGCAGGGCAGGATCAGCAGCAGCAACAGGATGATGAGGACCAAGGCGCAGACTGCCATCAGGGTGTAAGAGATCACCCACAGAAGCGGCTCCTTCAGTGTCCCACTGGAGCAGTCAGCTGCCACGTCTGCTGCTGAGAAAGGTCCCGCTATCTCTGACAGAGCGACGCCACCACTCACTGCAGGGGAATATAAGACAGAAAGCTGTGGATCTCCATTCACACTGGCTCAGTCACCTGTGGCAGCAACAGGTCATGGAAAATCTACCCAACAACATGCACCCTAAAAGGTAGCATTAATTATTTACATGTTAGTATATACTAGTTTATTACAGAACTGCTGAATAAAACAGTAAATGCCTGTGCATATGAAACAACAGCAGTGTATATACTTCTTAAAATAGCTGTTATCTTAGGCTGGCAGCTACACAGTAGCACTGCTCAATGAATGAAATGTAATTTCTTTATTTATTTTTCTCAAGTCAACAAAGATCAGTTGTTTAATTTCAGGTTTTAGCAGCCAGCTCAGAAATTAAAAAGCAACAAAACACTACTGACACAAGCCTGTAACTTTAACTTTAGCCTACATCTGCTGCCAGTGTGTTTGCTTAATACAGAACAAAAGTGGTCTTTGTACTTGGGATGCCTTACCTACACTCATATTCACACAGAACTAAAGAGGAGCGCACAATTTCTTAAGGTTTAACCTTAGCTTTCTAGCTTAGCAGTCACAGTATTAAGCTGTTGGTCAGTGGACTTGCATGCGCTTCCTTATCATTAAGTTATTCAGGACATTACACTGACTTTCTGACATCATTAGCATCACCATTAGCTGCCAGTAGTTCTCTGCTGCACACTTAAAGCCTGTTAAGATGGATTATTGTGTGTCCATATGAACTCACAAATTTCATAAGAATCCACCTGCAAGCAGCTACTAGCAAATGTGGCTCACACAAAATCTATCACAAACAGCTGAGAAACACACGGTGCACCCAAAAGAGTCCCAACATCAACTTTTTATCATAGGGCTCTTATGCTCCTACATTTCCTACATACGATTAGCCTGTATGTACTCTCACCTGCACAGCTGCTGAGTGCAAAGCCCAGTCTCTGCTGAGCACGGTCAAACACGACGTAGAAGCCTTCCATCACGGTGGCACCAATCACCAGGCCGTTAGCTGACGAAGATATCCCAAAACGGAAGCAGTCCATCGTGCCGTCCACATCTGTGATTGGCTGGATGTACAGCTGCAAAATGTCAAAAAATAAAGCTCAGTATTATGTGTGTTTGAATCCCAAAAGAACAGAACATGTTTTGTCTCTGTTGTCAGGTACCTGAGGCAGGATGGTGATGCGGAAGGACTGGCTGGTATTTGTGGCCCTTAGGTAGATGGACAGCTTAGGGAAAAACCTCCAGGGGGTCTCTCCCTTCATCCAGCATGCAAGCTTGGTGCCATCCCAGAACCCTGAAGAAAAATCCTGGATCTGAATCAAAGAGACAAGAAAGACAGAGATATAGAAGAGGACAGGCAGGGCGAGAGATAAACAGACAGAAACAGAAGGTCAGTGCAGCACCAAAGCAGGTTTTGATGTTCTCTTTCATTTTCCCACTTGGGATTCATCTGCAAGGATGTGGGCACATTAATTGAAAGTTTTGCTTCCAAGTCCAAATTAACCTTGAGAACTGTTTGTATGCCGTTCCAAAAGTTGAAAAATGTGTACAGCAATAAACAAAAGGCATGGAGCGCATACACATATATTTTTACAGCAGAAAAAACTCCAGATCCTTCCTCTTAAAGCTGCTGCGTCCTTGAACAGTAAGTGTGCGCTTCCCTCCCCTGCATCTCTTTGCTCTGACAACATGTTTCATCATTGTCTGTGGAGAGAAGGGAGCATACCAGAGAGCTGCGTGTGATGGCTTCTACCACTGCATTGAAGACGTTGACAGGAAGTCGCAGCAGTGTCGTACCACTGTCAACTATAGCTTTATCCATGTTATACTGAAAGAGAGAGAGAGAGTGAAGTGCAGTAGGGGTTTTATTAGTTCAGGAGCCTCCTATGGAAGACCTTGAGCAAACAAAAGAATTTAAAATGAGGAAGTTCTTTCACAAGCAGACAAACTGGATTACTGGATTCTTTTGCAGTGCTGCTACTCAGATGTTATTACATTTCCGTGTTCTAACCTTGACACAATCAGCTCATCAAGAATGAATAACTGTTCCCCTCATGCTGGCATGTAGGAGCCACGGTGGCACAGTGTAGCGAGGCTCAGATAGATAATCAGTGAGGAAACAAAGAGTTTGAAGTTTACCTCCCTGCAGTCCAGATCCAAGTTCTGGTCTCCGACCTCCAGTTTCAAAACCTCCACTTGGTAGTACCACTCCTCTATTATGGGGGTGTACCAGACTGACCCCCTATACAGAGTTGGTTCAGCTCCACCCATTATCTACGAAAGGGACAAACACTCGGTCATCGCCAGGTCACATACAGAATATCCAGCAAGAGTACAGTCTAGCAAAGGTTTATCCCTCTACCCACACTGGCAGACCACAGTCAGTAAACACACACACACAAGCACCCTGCCATCTCATCCATCTGTCTGCATGGGTGGGTCACATGATGGAGATGCAGCAAGCGAAGTACCAAGGTCAGAAGTATAACAGTGACAGACCCACTCTCAGCAGGATGCTATCTTAGCTTAATTAGCTCCACTCTAGGCAGACTGGGAAACACTTTGACTAGGCGGATAACAGCTATATGATGAGGATGTCTGATCAAGTAGTCGGCACAACTGAAGAAACTCAAAACACAAACTATTACACTAAATCTTATGCAATCAAACTCCTTCCTGTGTAGCTCCTTCTGACTACTCACAAGACTGCCACCCGGCGGGTCGGCTGTGCTGATGGCTGACAGTCCAGCACCACACATCTGGAGGGAAAAGATGTCTGGAATTCCAAGCTGTTTCACCAAAGAGTTGAAGAAAGGCTCCACAGATGAGTCAGGCTAGAGATAGGAGAGGCATTATTATTAATTGACTTTAATCAATCTGTGTGCTGTTATCCAGACTCATACATTCATTTTTTTACTTTAACAGTGCAGAGAGCTAATAGCACAAAGTAGACATTTAGTGATGTACCACTATTAAAACAACTATATCGTGCATGGACTGGCTGCCCATTGTAGGGACGACAGTCCGCCCCTTGACTAAGTGACGATCTCTCTTGTTCTCCTCAGATAGCTTTTCATGTCAGTGCTCTGTTATCATGTCATGCATGACAAACAGCCCTGAGGCAAGCTGAACCTGAACACCCAGGAGACACCTGCAGCACAAAGCAGGCAGTGTGCCCCTCAATTGCTGCCATTTGATCTAAATGGTGGCTGCAATATGCATTTTTCCTGGTGTGTGCTGATGTCATTCTTGCTCCTTTAATGGTAAATTGTAATGTGAGAAAAAATTAAAAACCTTCCACGACTTAAACTTGATTATCCATGTGTAATTCTGCATGTTTGGTCACATGCTTTATTTACTTTATGTATTAGAGCAAAATATGGATATACTGTCAATCACTGACATGTGACATTTTTGTTTTTGTTTAATTAACAAGGAATCTAACTCTGAGCATCTCACCCGTGCCAGTGTGGGATACGCCAATCCCAGGATGCCCTGCCAGTTGACTCCAGGGAGGAAGAAGCCGTCAGACGTCAGGATTGCAGCGATGTTGATGGTGATGGTCCCATTTGGCCCTTTGGGGATTGAGACCTGGTCGATGCCAAGTTCACCTTCCCAGTTGCCTTGGGTGTACCTGACAGCTACAGTCCGACCGGTTGACTGGTAGGTGCTGGAGCTAACCACAGAGAAGATAAAGAAAAGGAAAAATTCAGCAATAAGCGTAAAAACACTGCACAAATCCATTTTATCTGAGAATAATTTTCAATCCCTAATACATTTCATTTTGTCATGACAGACACTGGGACTCTGTTTCCATGACTTCTTCAAAAGTTTGTGTATCAAATTAGACAAAGACTTACAGTGCAGTGTTGAAGTAGTGAGTAATGAATGGGTGTGGAGCCGCAGCCACCGCAAAGTTACTGCTGCCAGTATCCACCAGGATGTTCAGCTGAAAAACACAGGGCAGGGAGTTTACTTTAACAAACGCCACAGTCATCTATTACCCTCCCTGACTTACATGGCTGCCAAGTCACACGGTGAAAAAGGCGATAGCAGAAGCACAGAGATGCACACTGATAAACAAACTTGAAGCATTAAAAAGAAACCAAAACACTCATGTGTGCTTGTTAATACTGTAAAATTCAAAGACGAAAGAGAAGTCAAAGAGAAGGTACTTTTTTTGAAGGTCATTCACACAAAAATGTATCACCTGTAGCTCTGAGACTAAAGATCTTTCGGTCACAGCCTAAATTATTGATAACATGACACATTCACAATATCAAATGTAAATTTCTTTTTTTCTGATCATGAGCAAAAATTTTAAATTAACTTTATAATATATATAATATTTTCAGTGTCACACAAACTATTGTCCTCTGACATAATGACTGTAATGTGTGATCTGCGAGTCATTCATGATAGCCTGCAGCTACTGACCAACCCAGCCGTTCTGGTATGTGTCATGTGAACAGTGGAGACCGGCTAACAGCAGATAATGTTGTCCTTCCAGGCATCAAGTCAACGAGCAGGAACTAATTAGCCCGTAGACATGTGTCACCTCCACGACTGAGCAGCGGCCATATTTACACACTCACCAGAAAGCATTCCTCACCCAAGGCCCCGCAGCCACCTGATGACCCAACAACAAAGACATCTATATGTGCGTGAGGCTCCTCAGTGAGGTCACATGACAGGTGTTTATCCAGCATGCTCAGGTGCAAACAGTGCAGCTACTAATCTATTATCATGTGGTTGGTTTGTTTTAGGTAGAACAGCAGGAGGTAGTTTACTTAATATGTTAAAGAACAACAAGATCAGGCAATCGCACCTTTAGGATCACTTCCTTGTATTGGTGTTGTTCTGTGTGTTTAATCATTCTGCAGTTCTGTAATTATCAACCATGTGTTATTATCCGCTGGTTTGAGTGGCCACAGGAACTCCCTGTTGGCCAGTCTGTAGGAGTCCGGCTTATCAGTTCCTCCTCATTGAGCTGGCTCTGATCCCATCACTGTCATGGTGCCATCTAAAAGCCCCATGCTGCCTTACAGATGGCAGCTGTCCATTCAGACAAGGCCTGAACCAGCCAAACAGGCCAGACTGGAAAATACAAGGAACCTTGTGGTGAAGACGAAGGCTGGGGAGGTAGAGCAAGGGCATTTCCTTGTCCCCACACCACCTATCTTTTCCTAGTCACACTATCCTCCCTTAGCTTTGCTCCTGAGCCTCAGGCAAAGCTTTTCCCCTGCTGCGGCAGCCTGCAGTTGAGCGCTCACTGTCTAATTGGCAGTGGCTCCGTGGCGGCAACGTGCATCTGCTACCTGTTTGTACCAATTAGCAGATGTGAGGCTCTCCAGCCGACACCTCAGCCCGGCTGTGCCACATGCTAACAGATGCAGCAATTAGTGGCTGATCTGAACGGTGCCTCATTTAACACCACGGCACTGTAATCACATCATCATTTAGCTAGAATAATATTGAGAGTGTAACTCAATAGTGTTGAGTTACAGGACGTTTTGGCACCACATAACCAATCTGAACCAGAGTGGATGGAGCTTAGCTGGCATGAATAACTGATGTAAAGGTTCTACAGTAATCATGCACAGAGGGCAGGAGTGTAACGGCCACCATATCAGGAGGAGGAGGATTTCCTCTGTACTCTGCATTATAAACAATCATATCTCTGTATTATTAGGATGTGAGAAAGTAGCAATGGCTACAACGGCTCATTTTTTTGATTTGTCTGTCCATTTAAGTTTGAGGTGTGCTGACATACCTGTGCCGTGTAAACAGCCGTTCTGCATCCTTCTTCCCTGACCTTACAAATAACTCTACACAGGTCTCACTCACTTTCACAGCGACTGCTGGCCACGTGGCGCATGCTGTTCTTCTTTATTTCTTGTGACATAACTTGTGACTCTCTTTCTTGCAATTTCAATCTCTAATCCAATATCCAATCCAGTGATTTTTTTCCTGTCCGATAGTAACCATAACAATTCGCTTGTACATTGTGTCTCTATATTTCACAGGCACTGCAACACGTTTTCCTCGTCCATGAGTTTTGACAGTAATGTATCTTAATTCAGTGTGACCATCTTCAGGATGTGAAGAGAGTATGTCACCTAGTAGGTCCCACACAGATCTGACATTCTGATATGGCAGGAAACAGGCAGGTGCAACTAAAAACATTATACTGCGTAACAACTGCTGAATGGAAGTCATCATTAACTGTTTAAATTCAAGTATCTTAACATAACAGTACTACATTTGAAACTGGAAACTGAACCCTTATGAAATCCTGTAGGACATAATAGGAGAGAACTTGTTAGACTGAGGACTGATCATAAAGGAGTCTGTAGTCAGTGTAGTGTAAAGCTGCTGTTATTCATCTACAATGCTGACTGCTCATAAGCTACTTATGATGTTCCCTTTTTTAAGAAACAACCTTAGCCTGCTGTGTACCATTAGGTCAGGAGATGTTCAGTGTGTTTCCCACTGGTTGGAGGAAGTGTCCCCTGCCAGCATTATCCTCACCTCAGAGGTTGACACAGGGCAGCGACATGGCAGGCAGCACTGATAAGCCTCTGAGAGCCTGAGAAACTGAGCTGTGCCACCCAAGAGTCTTAAACGCTCTGATCTGTTTAACTTGAGAGGCCCCGGGGCGACAGGTCAACTTTGCTAATGAGATAATTCACCTTTTGCTTTAAGCTCCATTTCAAATGCATCTACTTACAATACAATGGCAAACTGTCGCCACCCTTAAAGCCTCATCTATTTTTAATAGTGACAGGAAAATCCCTCTTCCAGCTCATACCTTAATCATTAATATCATCTTGTTAGGCACTTTACATTAACAAGCAGCGTGAAATGATGGCAATAAATTACACCACCAAAAGAAAACACACACACAGCCTCTGTGCCTGAACCGGGGTTGTTTTGTTCAAGTCTGGGGTTGCTCCTTGCTCCCTGGGAGCCTCGTAATCCCTGTCAGCTGCCTGGTAAGAAACACTGGTCCTCACAGGCGGCATCATGTGAGTGCATGTGAGCGGGGGCTTTAGTCTACCTACAGACCCCCAGGCTGTAAAGGCAGCTCAGCTGCAGCGTACCCTCCAGCTGTGATACTATCCTATCAGTGCTTGATGTTCCCAGGCAGGCCAGCAAATAAACAGCTGATTTCATTTTATAAGGATAATAAATTGTGCCAGGCTCATCTTCCCAGAATGTTTGTTTGTGTTCACTGCTGGTGAGAGAAAAAAATGAAACTTTTAAGTTAAATCTTGCTTGCAAGTGTAAAACAAACCATCTACACTCAGGTCCCCCCAATCAATGGATGGCACACACACTCACACACCTGCCATCAGTGACTGAACATAACACACCAGCCTGTGTGAATGAAGTCCAGAAAATTCAAAATAAAGTGAAACATTTCAGGTACAGGTATTAAACAGTGTATGTGATACAGTACCGTTTGACCTGGAGTGCCGACTGACATTTCTATGTAGTAGCCTCGTCCAGAGTCTCCCTGCAGGTTATTCACCATGTCCAGAAAGTTCACAGTCCCTGATGGATCAGAGGCCAGAGACAGGCCGTTCCCGTCAGACGTTAAGGCCACTCGCCGGAGAGGAGTCAAATCCACACCCGAGGACAGGTTGTACTTCCCTGGGTATATTTTCAGCGGAATGGTAAAGTAACACTTGGACACGCCGATGTTTAAACTAACAACAAATGCCCACGTTAAAACAGACGCAGAGTATGCCATTGCGGTGGAGGTTAAGCTCAGCGATATCAGGAGAAAGTGTAAGAAATGACTCCTGCTCAAAGTTTGCTCCTTAAGTTTTCAGGTTGGCCATCATGGAGTCGCCAGCTGTGCGGTGACCGCCATCACGGAAACGCTGCCGTCAGAAACAAACCGCACATACTGACATGGTGACAGAGTCTGACTGACACTCAAACCAGCCTGCACTCGGTAAGTTTCTAAGATGTTTCGCCTCCATCCACTCCTACTAAACTAAAGTTAGCCATGATACGATGTACTTCCGGTTGTAATTTTCAAATTATAGCAAACGAATTGCTTTTGTAACAGTAAAGTAAAAAGGCTCAAAATGCAACATTTAAAATAAGTTAGTAAAATGTGTGTGTTTAATCGTCAGTTTTATATTTTATAATTATTGTGGGGCCGTTTTAGTCATAGCCAAAGACTCTTATTTTGAAAGTACGCTGGCCCCTGTCACTTCCTGTATTTCTGCTGGCGGACTTTGGCCACGCAGTCCATAACTTCCCACCACAACACGGATTGAAAGTGGAAAAGTGGATGGCCAGATTCTTGCGTTTTAATGGCCTTGGTGTAGAACGAGTTGTTTTTAGTTGTTTTGTTGTATTTGAATAATAATTATATAGTAAATTGTACTCAGTTTCTCCACCTTACTGCCATTGTACACATATAACTCAGCACCTGTGTGACAAGTAATTATAAGCTTTTTCTGAGAACATAACAACTGTGAATACTAATTTTTGATATTGCAAATCAGACAGCACATGACACACTGCAATCAGATTTTCTCCTATATAAATTCCACACTACAGTACAAAGAATAATGCCAGGCCTTGTGTAGGTTAGAAAAAGACACTACACTTAATTGTCCAAGTTAGAATCTCAGAGGCTTTTGTTCACTGTGTGTTTTAGTCTCATTTGCTGCACTGACATTGCAAAATAAAAAAGAGGAAGAAGATCCCAGTGGTAAGGCCAGATCGATGTCACAGACCTTCTTCATGCTGCCTTATTCACACAGAGACAACCTCTGTTTCACTGTGAATTCCTCATGAGTCCACAGTTACACTGTCACATGTTCACCCCGTCTCCTTGTCTCTCCCCCTTACCCCCCCCCATCTCTGTCTCTGCCTCTGTCTCACCCTCCTATTGAAGTTAATCACTATAGTTACAATAACCTGAATAATGTGGCGAAAGACTGTGACCACAAAAATTCATCTTTCCGGTGTATTGCTTGTCATGCACTGGGTCTTGTGAATGACCCATTTAAGCACAATTCCTGTTTCTTCTTCTCTGTGACACTGAGACATTTCCTTGGCCTGAGAGTATAAAAACAGAGGGAAGCTTTAATGCATCTTTTACTCGTCCCGGAAACACAGTGAATCTGGCGCTTGATCGTGTGTTATGCTATGCATCGTTTTTGTAAAAGGCTTTCTTAGCTTTATCTGGCTCTTGACCTCATTTTAAGGTACTGTTGAGAAGCATTATGAATCCAGGAGTTATTATAGAATATGTATGATCAACATATTTTTGTCATCACAAAATGAAGCGAGTAACACAATCAAATTTAAAGCCTTAAACTAATTTTAATTGATGATGTCAGTATTTATGACGACGCTCATTGTTGATGATGAAATAATGTGAATAACATCACAATGGCCCCTCATGACTTTCATTCATACAGCCTTATTTGTTTACTTCTATTTATACAACAGTTTTTATATATACAGTTATATTTAGCATGTCTTTTATCTCTTGTTTTTAGTGCAGGCCACTGCAGCTCCAACCCTGCACTTCCACTTTTGGCCACACCAAGGTGCTCCACACCATCCATGTGCCTTTAATCCAATCTAAGGGAGCTGTAGCATCTGTGTATGAACAAATTAGGCAGCTTAGGGGAGCCAGTGGTCCTACATTTGGCATTGCAAAGCTCCTTTACTGGGACATCGTACTTAATCCTCACAGCTCTGATCATTACAGCTGATGAGGAGAGAGCTGTGTATTGTCTCATGTGCTCCCGCTCCTTCTTGCCTTCACACACACACACACACACACATCTCCACCTTGGCTTTGTATTATTACAATTAAAGATTAGAGATTTGAGCCACGTTTTTGTAATTGAACAGCAGTGGGTTGATTTTGTAACAAGTTTTACCACCTGCAGGATCTGTTTATGTTTTAATTAGGTGATAATCAACTGCACAGTATTTACCTGATATATTTAACTGTTAGAGGAAAAAGGTCATCATTCTATTTCCAGCAAACGTTACCTTCTGACTTGTCCTGCAGCAACATCTTATTTGTTTTGGCTTATTTATTCATCTATAAAAATATAAAAAGAAATGTCCTACCTAAAATAACACTATTCAGTTTACAGTTAGATGACTTGCTGGAAGCAGATATTTGTTGATAAATCAGCAGTATACAGAGTGCTTCTTCCTGCAGCTGCTTACATTAGCTTTCTGCTAACATAAGACTGAAAACAGAAGTGACTACTGAAATGTGACCACAATTAGGCAGCAATTCTTTGGTTTTTGTGTGACTTAAAGAATAAATAATATTGTATTGGTGCAAAACGCCTTCCCAAAAACTGCAGTTCATTGATCGAAGTGAGGACCCTGACATAAAATGTCCAGATGTTACAGCAGAAAAAAACATGTGTACACACGGGAACAAAAAGGGTTTAAGTCTATATGTAAATTATGTCTTCTTTACAACAGCTCTGCAGGGACCAAGCTCTGATACAATGACTCACCTGTTTAAATTATAAGGCTTAAGATTATGCAGATTATCCACTCATGTTCCATCTCTTTGACCATTTTTAGATTAGCCAAGAGTTAGGCGGAACCAGACAATGCAAGATGGTGATGAGGCTTATTCTACTTATATGTGCGTGGTTAAAATTCAACATTAACAATTATAAAAGTAAACATTGTGCTTTGAAGTGTAGAATTAGCTGTGCTGCCTGACCAGGCGCCCCCACTCAGACAGACTGTAAGTCTATAATACTCATCAGAGATTTGCTGAATCGTTTTAGATGCAGTGTAATTACAGCACAGACATGGTGCTGGATGAGCAGTATATGGGGATCACAGTAGGGCGGATCATAATGATCCAGTTGGCCACATGTTTTTGGGATCTGCCATACTGTTTTATAGCAGATAGTCTGAGGTCAGTAAGCTTTGAGTTGAGTACGTTCACATATTTAAATTGATACAACTCAGCTTGTTTTAAACATTAATTCAGGCGAAAAGAGGGTTTTTATGGTTTTCCATTTTAAAGGAGATGTCTTGTTTGTCTGTTTTTTTCCTCACTGCTGCAGAGATTGACATATAGTTAGCCTGTTCTTCATAACAAGCTACTTTTCCCGTCTCTCCCTCTGCCAGAACTGTCAACCCTCTAACAAGGTGTACATATTCACAGCTGGTGCAGCGGGAGAGGAGCCCAAATGAGGAGAGTCTGGAAAAGATGCAAGGGATGAGCCAGACAACAGGTGCATGGATACATCACTGCTCATTCAGCAGTACCACACTGTATGTTTGCAGCCATATAAAAGACAGCTGGTTTTGATTTATTTCGTTTTTGTTTTTTTTTTAGATCAATTACTTGTAACTGTATGGCAACTCTCACTGCTCAGACAGGCGCGAGTATGACTAAGGGTGTCTCATCCGAGTCTCACAGGCTATTCACACTTACTCTTCCCCCCGTGGTGGTAGCGTTGCCTCTCTGCAGTGTATCTGTATCTGTTTGTTCATTCATAGCAAAAGCATTAGTGACACGTAGATGAGTCATAGAGGCTAGTCTCTAAACAGGCCGCAGAGGGAGTCAGAAACCCTGCCACCCTTCTGCTCCTCGCCTCAAGGCACTACTCATACCCTCACCAGTCTCCCTAGTTACTCCACCACGTACATACACATACATATGCCGCCTGTGTTTGTTCAGATACCACGGATCTCACCTGATGCGCCGAGCTGCCACAGAGCAGATGTTGCTGTAGTTTTGGGCAGGAGAGTGGTGTTAGGCTGTGGATGTCCTCATTACTGAGATCCTCTCTGGTGGGATCTGCTTAATGAAATGGTTCTTATTGTCACAGACCACACCTGAGGTGTTTCAGGTGAGACTCGTTTGGATTCATTGGCCTATATTTCACTAAAACACAGACTAAAATGAAGACATGCATTTTGATGGTCACAAACAGCGTCCTGTGTCCAGCCCTTTAAAGAAAGATCTAAATAAATGAGATTCTGAGTTCTCAGATTGCTGCTTTGACTTTGCTGTGAGAATCCTGACATATTATGGCCAGGCGGTGTTAATTGTGGAGCAGACAGATGGAGCAGGTGTGTGCGCGTATACGGTATGTGTCACACTCCCCCTGTGACTTCCAGAGGTTAGATCAGGTGCAACACCTGGAGTTTGTTTCCTCATTAGGATGAGCATCTCCAAGGTGATACCCAATTAGAAAAGCTGAACCTGGCTCTTAGGACTCTTGAGTAGATAGAGATCAGGTACATCTAAATCTCTCACCAGCAAATTGCTTTCACAAATATTTGTGATGCTCATTGCGGAGGTTAGCCTGCTGTATTTGTGTTGCTTCCTTTGAACGAACAAGCACATTTGCTCACACTTGGCCATGTTTCTCTTCTCCCTCAGTGGGCTTAACAGACACTCTGAAAGAATATCATCGTGATAGCTGGTGCACCAACTCACCTTGCAGTGGGCTATTGAGTCTCCTTTGCGCTTGACTGTGTCCCTCTGTTCTTACAGCTATCTATCAGTTTCATAGCATGCAATCTGCATCCATCCAGCCTCCCACTACCCACCCACACGTGCTGTATCTGTTGTGTTCTGCGTGCACTTAGTGTGTGCACACGGTGCATATTGTGTTTTTGCATGTTTCCCAGCCCCCTCTATATAAAAATAAAAACAATAAAGAGGGGAGCTCCTGGGCAGAAACACCCACCGCAGAGCTGCCCTGGCAAGGGTAGCAGAATATGGAGGGCGCTGCCCCCCTGGTTAGATGCTACTAAGAGCAGGGATAAGAGCTGTGCGATTGTAGGAAGAACCAAGACAGGCGGGGAGGAGGTTGGAAGGCATGAGGAGGTGGTGGTGGGGGGGCTTCTTCATACATTTTTATGACCACATAGATAAGGTCAGTAGTGTGCCATCGTTACTAGGCAACACTGCGACCCTGAGTTGGATTGAGTTGTGAAGCTGAGAAGTCAGATATTCTTATTACAACAGCCCTGCTTCAGTTCTGCTGTGTGCATTTGTTAACAAGCATCCTGTCTCCGTGCGCCGTTCTCAGAGTCAAGGCTGAAGGACTGCTTTAACTGGACGATTAACTGAGGCACTGAAATAATTAGAAGGCCATTGATTGGGTTATTACATTGTTACAGCCACGTTGGTGATAAACTGATATCTGTGGCCACTCAGATATGTGATGATGGTAATGGTGATGAAAAATGACGATGGGGTGTTTGATTATATATTTTTAATGATCCAGTTCATGTGGGGATACACTAGACTGTGTGTGTATTGATTTTTCCAGTTTTCAAGCAGAGAATGGAGGAGATGGAGACCAGGCGCATATGCAGCCGGAGTACAAATCACCAAAACCCACCCTATTCTCTCCCTCCCTTTACTTACACTCTCCACCTTCATTCCCTTCCCTCTATACTGCTCCTTCCTCTGTCCCCTCTTCCCCATCACCTTTCAGCTCTCCATCCTCACTTCCTTATTTCTGCCACTCCTCCAGCAGCTTTTCATTACGTTCTTTTTTTTCAACCCCCCCTCCTCTTTTTCGCTCACTCTCCTGCCTCTCCTACTCTCTCCTCCCATTTCTGTCCCCTTCAGCGTCCTAGTTTAGCACGTCAAGGTTGGCTACAGATATGCTCCTCTGTGCCTTGGGGCCAACCAATGGGAAACTGGCTGGGGTTGCTGTAGCAGGCTGGGGTGCTGATATCATGAATTGAGAAGGGAGATGGGAAAAGGTTACTGAAGTGCATATGCTGTGGTCCATTCTGCAGAGTGAATTGAAGTCTAATATACGGTGGCCCTGAAATGCTGCAGGGTTAATGGCTGATATCTGTATAAAAATCTGAGTCATGTGAGCGCAGTGTTTAAACAAGACATTTACCTTTTAGCTAATTTTTCGGCTTCTGTGACTTCACAAGTCACCATAGCAACAGCAAACGTGTTCGTCATTTTTTACAGTCCTCTGGACACATCGTTGTGGGTACTTTCAGCTTGTTTTCGATTCAGTTGCAGTCCTATTGTTGTGAATGGGTTGTGACATGAGTAAGGATGACTTCTTAGTTTGCATGTGTTTGTCTATTTGCCTGTGTTTTCATAAGCTGCAGTGTGAGTCTCAGAGCCACCACACTCAAAATTCAGTAAAATAATGGACTCTTCTTGTCATATCTGTTCAAGGGTCTACACTTAATATAGAAAATCACAAATAATTTAATTACCAGCTCAGTGTTTTACAAAAATAAGCTGATTTCATTATACAAATATAAAATCACAACCTCATATTTGTACAGTAACTGTGAAACCAATGACGGCAAGAATAGATAAACCGTCAGCCTGTTAACCAAATACACTTAGCACCTTTTAAGCTCATTAATTAAAGGAGGAATAAACCATCATAATCCAGTCAAATCCAGCAAATACTGCATCTCCTCATGGTCCACAAGCTGTGGCTCTGTACATAGGGAAAAAACAGTGTCTCAAATCAATCTACACACTGTTCCAACCAGCCAGCAGTTCGAAGTATTGTTGCATCAACAGAGCAACACTGCTAACCCTCTACCTTTAGCCTAGTTAGTGTACCTGCAGTACAGTCTATGAATTTATGAGGAGAAGTTTTTTCAAAGAGCACTGAAGAGAGGGGTGTGTTTGTTTGATCTGGAAATCGTTCAGCTCATCGTAGCTGCTGTGAACAGCAGCGAGTGTTTGGGGACTTCTATTGTACCCAATGGAAAGCTGGATAACTCAAAACTGATTGTTCTAATCACCAGTCAATCATTTTCATTCAAAACAACTAATGATGCAAGAGGACCTACAACTAGACAGCACTGGTTTATTGTTTAAAACCATAACTATCTTTAAGAAGGCTTGTCGAGAGGGTGTGACAGGGAGTCTTCTGCAGTCCACATTGACTATTTAACTCCATGTCAACCACTATAGGTTCTGATACTCATGAGAGGAATGCACCAATCCTGTATAATATTATGTATCAACCCCAATTTTGACTAAATAACTAAATTGGGTCTTGGATAACGGGATGGATCCATAGGGACAATCTGTTCACGTCTATGTCTGCAATGTGTGCTGCACCAAAGACTTCGCTGTGCAGAGTTACCAAGTTCAACAGCATCTTCAATATCTGCAAAGCAAATGGATCAGCTGATATACCCTGGTATTGTTAACAGGACTATAAAAGGAAGTTTCTGGAGAATTGAGACTTGAGAGTTTGTGTGATGTATATTTAATCCATAGTCTGAAGGAATGTTTTAGTGGGTTGTTCCTTTAGAGAAGACACCCAAACTGCTTCTTTGCTCTATCCACTGACCTCAACAGAAATCTCATCTTTAGTATTTTATCATTAGTCCCTCTTGACATTTTGACTTCTTAACCTTCATGCCTTTGACACAGTTGGCACATTCCCAACTTATAGCTGTCCTAATTTAAAGAGCGTGCATGTGTCCCAATGTTGATTGACCTGCAGGTGTCTTTTCATCTCAAGTGAAAGAGTAAAGTGTAAAGTTATACCACCCTGAACTCTGTTTAGGAGCCACATGACTCTGGCCATGGCAACATGTAACCTTATACACACTTGTATCAGGAGCCACGAGCGTGGCTTGTCTCTTATCAATGTCATTGTCTTAGCAAACAAAGGGGATCATTATACCGGTGCTTAGAATGTTTCTATTTTGAGTTAATGGGTCGCATAGTGTAAAGGCAACCTGATCCTCCTTTGGGTGACGAAGGAGTGAGCTGAGGGCTGACATTTTGCTGATGATAGGCCAGTCTGTGTTTTGTTGTAAGAGACACTGGGCTTCACAGGAGTTGTCAAAACAAGAGGCCCCATCCTGAGGGATTACCCGGCCTGTCTGCACACATGCCATGGACAGGGTCGGCCAGAGGGACAGGGAGGGACGTGTGTGTGTGTGTGTGTGTGTGATCATGTGTGATGTATGAGATCTCTGCAGAGAGGAAGGTGCTGGATGAAAGAGGAGACATAGCTGCATCTTCCTATCATTTTATACATTTACAAAGCTTACTAATAAGATTACAAGCTAACTTGACCACAGCAGTGTTGGACATGTTTCAATTAATCACAGAAAAAACTTGACTTGATTCAGCTTATATGATGCAATTATTATGACCACTGAAGCGCACTGAGTGTTGTTACCTGTCTGATCTCAGTTTATTACCTTGGCAAATGGACACCATGTGGAAGCACCATAATCAGTTTCCAATTTCAAATCTGTCTTTCACATAAGGACGGCCAAAAAACTATTTTCTTGTAAGCAATGACTGATTTTTTTGACTGATGTCGTTTTTGAGGAATAAGTTGTACAACTTTACAAAGCCTTAAAGACCACCTCCATCCTGGGGGGCTGGTGTCACTGCACAGAAGACCCCTGTCAACACCCATGACATGATCTTGCACCTTGCCAGTCTACCAGTCCTTTGTGACAATAGAGGCCATCCACAGTTGTAGATTTGAACTCATCCAACACCCATCCTACTCACTTGATCTGACACTTTCAGACTGTGTTCCCCAAGATGATGAAGGAGCTCAATGGTCACCATTTTGACAGTGATGATGTCATTTATGCTGTGGACCACAGAGGTCCAAGATGCTGAAAAGGATCTTGGACCAAGAAAAGCATTCTTCACAATAGCTGGACTAAGTGTGTAAACATAGACAGCGAGTGTGTTGAAAAGAAATTTGCTCAAATGAATTGAAAAAAATAAATCATAGAGCTCTGGCTTTCTGCAGCTTCTGCAGTCTCATAACAATTTAAATTATGAGAGCATGTCTTTTTATTTGATCCATAAATATATTTTGTTACATACTGTAAGCAAATATCATAGAGAATGATTTAACAACACATACATAGCATGATAAATTATAGAGTCTATACTAATCATCTCCTTTTATCTAATTAATCATCCACAGTGAAGCTGGCAGTGAGATAAAGAGCATGCCATGCCAGAGTGAGTATCGCAGTCAGAGGAGTCATGACCTTGGCTGTGTAGAACTCATGAACTCTCATATGTATGTGTTCTACTTCCTTACTTGTATCCACACACAGATATGGTGGCACACGCAAACACACCCACAGGAAGACACGCATGCATGACCACACAGCAGGGCCAAGACTGTCTGCAGCAGCCCAGGGGCCTCATTGTCACATTCACTTACTGCTGTTTAGGCATCATACTTCAGGGAGGGGGGGCTTAAACTGCATACACAAACTCAAA
This sequence comes from Parambassis ranga, assembly GCF_900634625.1. NCBI lineage: Eukaryota > Metazoa > Chordata > Actinopteri > Ambassidae > Parambassis > Parambassis ranga. Next base: position 9,563,732 of record NC_041033.1, on the reverse strand, counting down.
CCCTTCCAAAAATCTAGTATGCTCATATTCAATCTGAGGCGCATAGACAGAATAATGTCACATAGTTCCACCCCACATATGCAGTGATTTAGAATATTTTAGTTTGGTATACAAACCAGATATTTATATCAAATCAGGACTTAGATAAAAGATAGATAGATTAATAGATAAGATCCTCTGCTGCCATTTTAAGACAATGACAATAAAAACTTGGAACTATTAATTCACATGATCCTTATTGTATTTACTGATAAATTGATTTAAAAAAAATGGTCACTTCATATTTTTTGCCAGACAAAACATCATAGTCACATTGACTTCAACCTATGTTAAGTAATGCTAAAACAAACATGTTAAATATGACTTTAGTAGAAGTGTTTCTATTAAATTGCGTCTTACTGTACAGTCAGTGTTCCTTTACACTCATGTGCATGTACATGCCTGAATATAATCTCTAAGGGTTACCCCTGAATACCTCGGTCCACTGGTCAGAAGGTCCTGGCTCCTGTCTTCAGAGTGAAAATGACTGTATTGTCTTTCAGCCTGTTCAGTTGTACAGCTGTTGGCCTGGCATAAGTGATAAACTCTGCACAGCACCTGTTGTCCATAAGGATGGATGAGCCTCTGTGCCACCAAGAGAAACATTTGATCTGTCAGTTAAATACGATCTTCACATCAGACAATGACATCTGGATTTGTTATTGTGCACCTTTAGTGTATAAAAGCTCCATCAATATTTTTAAAAGCAGAAGAGAGGGATGCATTTCTTTTAAAATTATGGTTTTTATTATGAAACAGTGATTAACCCACTCTCGCTAACATATGGGACAACATAGGGATCAAACATGGGTCATGCATAAGTAGCTGCATTTAATAAGACCAATGTTATTGATTTTTCTAGTACAGAAATGATCAAATCCTCACAGACACCTGCTGTCACTTGGTCATTCTAAGGTCATTTGGTCAGTGTTGATGAAACTCTGTTTGTTTGCTGTCAAACACACATCGTAAAACGTTGCTTATACTGGGAAACACCCATGTATACCCACACCCACGTCGTGTGTGTACAGTGGCGTGAGGGTGTATATACTGTACACACAACACAGAGCCCCTCCTATAGCAAATGTTACTCTGGCCAATGTCCTGGAGTGAAACGAGTCCTCTTAAATGACACCAATTTTGCACATTTCATGCAAACAAATATAACCTTTTGATTTGCATTTCTTTGTTTATTTCATTTCCATTTTTTTTATTTCAGCTTCTCATAAATTCTTGTTTGCTGAGCCTGATTACACCCATGCTTCATTTCCCCTAAAATGTCAGATGGCACCCTCTAATGCCACGGATCTCTCTCTCAATCTGTTGAACCCACAGTCAGATCTTTTTTCTTTTCCTCCCTCTGTCTTTATAGATTGTTTGTCTTTGAAGGCTGTGAATGTCACCTTTAGTTGCAACAAAAATCCTTCTTTCAACACAGCTGAAGACTGAACTAAGATGCAGGCAGTTCTGTTCAGTTCAGTTTGAATACCTGTAGGCCATGAATGAGCTTCTTCTTTGGTATCACATACACATGAACTTTCACTGTGAAGTTTAAAGTGCAATATTTAATCACGTATCAGTGCAACATGGTGATTTTGAGAGGTTACGTCTTGAGGAGAGAACCAAAGGCTGCTGTTGCACAAATCTCTCAGTCTGCAGCATGAATTTCCTTGCTCACCCATGCCAAGAATTTTGAGTTGAAACACACTCACAGTGCTCCTAATCCACTCTAAATGACAGACAGGATCTCTGACCCACTACCCTGATTCACTACTGTTTTCTTCTTAGCACCACAGTCTTAAACTTGTTTGGGTTTATCTTACAGCGTTATCCTCTTACTCAATTAAACAGAAATTCCTGAGCCCCAGATAGCACAAATTAGTGACAAAAGCACAGGTTTATCTGTACAGTAGCCAGATGATACAAACAAAAAAGGTACCGGCATTTTATAGGCAAGGTGGAACAGTGTGTTCTGGTACAGACTTCAGCAAATGCAGAGCTGTGTTTGTGTTTGTCTGCTGCACTAGAGCGAAAAGAGAGAGAGAGAGAGAGAGAGAGAGAGAGAGAGAGGCAGACAAGTGGGCAGATACTGTAGACAAATATATTGTAAGAAGCCTGAACATCATGGGCACAATGCACTGATCAAAACATATACACTCAGAAACAAATCAGCATCAAAATAACACATCAGTCTTAAAGAGGCATGAATACAGTCACAGTAGATTCATGCTTAAATGTATTATGTAAATGCATTTATACATGTAGAACTGTAAACACTATTCCCTCAGTGTCCTGGGGTTCCTAACCAGGATTTCACTTCACTTCAGTGTATTCTGTCATGTAGGATAGAGAATGAGCTGCAGACTGCGCTGCTGGTTATATCACATTCTGTGTATAACCCAGCTCTGCATGTGGACAGGCCCACAGGCTTCCACAGCCTACCACTGCTGTACCCTTGACTTCAAGGCAGGCATTAAAATGGAGGGGTGGTGGTGGGTGGATTATGGGGTTGAGGGAGCCGATATGAAGTGTGTGTGTGTGTGTGTGTGTGTGTGTGTGTGTGCCTTTGGGGTGGGGGACGCTTTATGTTAACCCCCTTTCCTCCACCCACTGACAGTGTGTGTGTTGCATTCTCTTTCTGTTTTCATCATTGAACAACTTCACTTAATTTAAAAGTGCGTTTCAATTAAACAACAACACTCTTCCTTGTATGCGTCATTGGGTGTCCTTGTAGATTTCCATGCCTCTCCTCTGTTCCTATCCTTAAGAAAAATATCCCATTAGCTAAATTCAAACCAGATCTGGCCCATAGTGCTGTATACTGAGTCCATCTGCACACCGGCAGACAGCGCTCTCCGTTTTAAGCCGACACAACTCCGTGCGTAAAAATCCTTGGTACCTCGGTGCGTCAGGTGCAGCTCATTTCCTTAATGCAAATGCCCCGCTCGCTGCGTACTCTGGCGCTCTCCCACCTCCACTAGTATCCTGCCCTCAGGACCGACCGGTAGCCGCCTCTGCTCCTTTAAGGCAATGAGGAATTAAAGCGTCTGCAGGGGCAGGGGAGAGGGTTATTCTGTGTAATGCTCAGAGAGTCAGCGTGGTGCGATTAGAGAAGCGGCAGCGGGGAAGATGCGCTTGCTCGCCTCTTGCTGGACGCACAGAGGCGATGAAGATGATCTGACTTTGGAGTCTGAGAAAACAACGTGTTTTTCATTCTTACATTACCACCCTCTTCCCTCTGTTTCCTTCTTTGCTCTTTTAGTTATTTTAATTTTCTAAAAAAAAATATTTTCACCTTAAAAGATGATCCGTCAGGCAGTGGTTTATTTTTGTAAAGATTTAGTTTAGCCAGTTTTAGAGGGGATCTCTCTCTTCTTTTTTTTTGTAATTTTTTTTGGTTTCAGGATTCGCTGTGACTCCGGCTCTGACTCAGCATCACACACACCTGGGCTTCACCCCTTCAGCATCCTTTTGAATAACAGGGAGAAGCAGCAAGACGCGGAGCCGAGGAGGAGAGTCTGAGCACAGCTCTCCCCAAGACAATCACAGAGGCGCATTTATGGTCCGAGCGCAAAGAAAAAGAGACAGCTCAGAAAGAAAAGCAGTGTAACGAGAAAAAAAAGTAGGAAGGAGATATTTTTTTTTAAATTTAAAAGTAGAGACTTGGACCGGTTTGCTTGAAGACAGTGGCAAATGTTTAACCTTACCCCAAGCGCACAGAAGAGAAACCCAGGGAGGCACCGGTCGGAGGAAGAAGAGAAAGCATAGCTTGGGGGGATTGAACGGAGCAGGGCATGTGGATATTGGCTTTTATCTTTTTCCAGAGCATCTTGAATGGTAAGTTTCACCTGCTCATCTTTTTTCATTAGCGCTCATTACCTCCTGTAGTATAGGCAAATCAGTGGTAGACAGCTAAGTGACTGAGGAGGGAGGATGGAGGTCACCTGTGACCCACATGAAATGGATTTTATTTGGTTGTCAAAAGGCTGACACCCTTGATAGAGGGGGAGAGACGGGCGAGGCACGTTTTAAAGCCTTCAAGCTTCCCCACAAACAATTAGACACATCTCTGGCCTTCACATCCAGAAACAGATGAAATAAAATGCATAAATGATAAACATTTCATGTAATTAATTTGTTTAATTATATTTGTTAGATATGCTTTTTTACTTTCAATTGTTTTTAATTTGCATCAAATGGATGTGTGTGTCTTTTCTCATGTTAAGCCTAATGATACTTATTCTGTCACAACCTTGTTCCACTGTGGCCCTTAGTAATAAGTGACGTCTTTGATGTAATGGACATTTGGTTTAACCCTTTCCCCCTCCCCCACGATGAGCCTGTTTTTCCAAGTTCAAACTGGCCTAAATGAATGATAACACAATAATAAGGTTAAGTTACATTTTAATTTTTGTAAACATTTTTTTAAATTAAAATTTCATTCATGGCTCTGTCAGAATGTTTCCAGCATCTCCACAACCAGAGACAGCTTCATGTTATTTACCTTTAAGAAAATGCAAAAGAAAACATGAGCACCAGTAGTACAATCTGTTTTTACACAACAGGAAAATATAATTCACAAAACAAAAACAAAAAAAAGTGAAATAAATTTCCCATTCAAATATTGCAACCAGATTTGGTTGTGTCTGTTTTCTTGAACACATGTGTATTTGTGCACCACTGCACACAAGCAAGTGGCTGACACCGTGCACATATATTTGTGTGTTCATATCTATAATCAATAGTGGAAAATTGATACAGTTTATTGCATTCACTTATTGGCCAGAGTCCCTTCTACAGGGAGGGATTATGGCCGACTGGGTGTGTACGAAAACAGGGAAGGAAAAAAAGGGAGAGTTGGAAAAAAGAGAGGGAGAAGGAAAGAAAATGGAAACATGTCTGTAAGGAAACACACCAGGGCGACAAGATGGGGATTGTTCACATATTCAAATGAAACAAGCCAATGGTTGGTTGCATTTGTATCAAAAGGGTCGTGAAAAAAAAAGCTGAATTCACAATGCAAAATTTGTGAAAGTGGGGATTTACAGGTACAAATTCGTTTAAACGCATCAAGGGGCTGTGATATGATATGGTGTGTCCCCAAAATGGATTTTCCCTTCTGGCCGGAATGATAAAATAAGGCTTCAAAATGGATTTTTGTTCCTGTGTCGACGCTTTTTCCAGCGCTAAGGCAACCCTCAGTCGCTGCCATTTATTGACATTGACTCCATATAAAATGGTATCTCCCTCAGCCCAGCTTGTGCTGAAACTCATAAAGGAACAATAAGGAATCCTCATTAATCATAATCATCTGACTCTGACATTAGATCAACTGCTATGCAAGATTGTGTCCGTTTATTGCATAAGGGATTATTGAGGAGGCCTGTGGCAAACAACTGATAGGGATTAAGCGGTAGGCGGCATGGAGTGCAGACATTACACTTTTTGTGTTCGACATTTGCTCTGCAATCACTTTAAATGTATACATTTTTTTTTTATTATAACCACGTTCTGTTATTTTTATTGGATTTCACCATCACTGTACTGGAGCTCATTGCTAGTATACGAGTTTGTCCTCTGTGGCAGGATGTTTTGTTGATTATCATGAAAATGAGGTGTTCATCGGCTGAGCAGTCGTTGTCACAATGAATGAATGACCTTGTAGATAGAAGCCAGCGCAGAGATTGGATTCTAGACAAGTCTTGCTGTTTCAGAGTTAGGCCTATCACATGCTCACTCGCCTGTCTCTATGGTAACCTCCTTAATGGGTGTCAGGGGCTGTGTCCTAAAACATTCACCCTTTCACTCTTCGCCGTATGGGGTAGAAAGCTATAAGGTGGATTGTCGTCTGGTGGAGTGTGATGGTGGGGCTTGGTTCCTGTTTCATGATGTTATGTGTTAAGTGACACCTGGATTTATTTCCACAAGTTATAAAACCAGGATATTGTTGCTTGCCATTGTTAGCAATAGCAGTAAATGACATTAGATTATGTGGTTGTCTTATTGTGTAGCAACATGTCTGCAGATTGATGTTAGACAGTGATCTGTATAGAAATGACTTGACAAGAAAATGAATGAAAATGCCAGATACTATGGGGTAATAATGATCTTGTGATCTTGATTTATGAAAATCAGTCCAGCGACGTGTGTGTGAAGCAGCCATCTTGCCTTTTTAGGTTCAGGTCGCTGTAGTCCTATCACGAGAATAATCTCAATGAATGAATATGTGACTTCTGGATTGTAAGGAAAAAACACTTGGACTTAACCTCAGTGTGTCAGTCTTTAAATGGAAATATAAAGAGACATCCCCTATAAATCAGATTTAAAGTTGGAAGAATCCCCTAATATCAGTCTCTAAATCCAAGATGGCTGCTCCACCTACCAACTAAGCAGTGAAACAGTGTGCTCATATACTGTTTATTACCACTTCTGTCTATTTGTGTGTCAATAAATCAGTTGTACCAACAGTGCTGTCCGGCATAGGCGTGTTTCTACTGGGTTTGTGTGCAAAATACAACATAATGGTGTTTAATGGCTCAGAAGTACCTGATCTGGAGCCACATCAGTGTGTTCACAGGTGTGGTAAGTTACCAAATGACAAGTCAGACTCTTATGGTTTTTTCTTAGATTTTGTCCACACAGTTAAATCTGACACATTTTCCAGCCAACAGCCATCATTTATTTTATTTTTTTTTGCGTTCTATTAAAGATTTCATGCTTCTGTGCGTATCAAAGCAGAATCTATAAGTTGAGTCATCAGTACAGGAGAGGAAACATTAAATATCTCTGCCTGAAAGCTGCCTCTAGGCAAAACCACAGCAGGCTAAACTGGCCTATTCAAATTCTCATTGCAAATACATAACGAGACAAGGCTTCTTCACAGAGCCCCTGCAAAGACTACAATGATTTGTAGACATACACACGATGGCTTAACCTGATGCTCCGGACTTAAAAAGGACTTATCTCGTATGTCTTCAATAAATGAACATTTATGCAGAGGTCAGGAAATTATGCAATCAAATTTTGATCTCAATTAGCTGTGACCTTTCTTGGACTACGCACGCACATGCATCTACTTTGAAATAAAGAAGCTCCTTGCAGAGCATCTAGCCCAGTGTAGCTTATAGTACACTAAATAGCTGCCAACATCGGTTAGCCTGCCAATTTTACATGACCCCACATTATTAGCAACCTGAAACACTGGATGGAAACGCTACGGGGACCGGGGTGGATAGATAGATTGAACTTGGCTGCAGCTGGAGAGGGGGAACTGGTGTTTGCATGGTAATAAATCTACATGAGGGCAATGAAGGCAGTGCACTGATGAGAGGCTCATTTGTTGGAGCGGTGAGGTGATTCTCAAGTCAGTGTAAGGATGTCCAAAGATCAGCAGCCTCTCAGTGGCCGCGATGGCCGTTCATTGGCTCTGCAAAAGGCAGCTGAGTGAAACCTGACCAGCCTTACAGCTGCTCTCACAGCCATTAGTCTGTTTACTAATTACCAATTAGGGTTTGGTTACACAAGCGGTATGATAGCTCATGAAATTAAATTACCCCATGAAAACATGCAGCGTACAGTCAAGTGATAGATCATCTTGTGCAGTCTTACTCTGATATGAATATCTAATGGGCTAAATTAAGTTTACAAACCCACTTAACTCTTGCTCACTTGTGTGAGTTATAAGAGGGTTTGTTGGGTTACATTTTGAACTCCGTGCATGATTCCAGTTGAAAGGGCTGCTAATGTTGGGTAATGGATACCCTGATGTGTGATCATAATAGATATCCCCTTGTTCATACATCCTAGCTGTATAATGAGGGCTACTCTACTGTACCGTACCTCCTCGAGCCTGTCTAGCTCTCTAATTAGGAGCAAGCTTGGTGACTTGGTGTGTGTGTGTGTGTGTGTGTGTGTGTGCGCGCGCTGTGTTTCACCCAATGTAAAATCTAATTACCGATCACACTGTGTCTGTCTGGATTTCACTGAATCAGAGGTGTAATTGCGCAAGCCCGCGTGTAAATGTCTCTTGCATTAAAATGTTAACGATATCATTTAGCATCTGCAGGGAAGAGCAGAAAAGCCCTCAGCACCCAGATGTAGGTGTTTGATCATGCGTGCAAAGTGAGGTTGTAGTACATCTGGCGGGGGTTTCCCTCTCAGACAGGGTTCTCAGTAGAGAGGATGTTTTTAATTCACTCAGCACCTGTCAAAGTGACATGTTATATTACTGCGCTGCTCTGTGCACGTACTGTAGTGGAGGAACTGGTGTAAGAGCCGTATTTGACAGTTTAAAACAAGAAAGGAGCTTCTGCTCTATCGTGCAGAGGCCCTTCTGTCTTGATTTTGTTTCAAAGTTTAGAATACGCATTACTTATGACATGAGAGATTTTGACAAAAAGCCAAGACTAAAGTTCCACAGCCAGATGCAGATTCTGAAAAATCTGAAACCGTGTATTCAGACCTGTTTTTCCAGCTTTAATATGAATAGTCAGTCAAAATAATGTGTGTGTTAATCATCAGCAGGGTGCATAGGGCACACAACATTTAAAAACTGCATACAGTCACATTTCATTATTATCCTTGTAATTGTTTTAAACTAATTGTGAGAAGAAACGTGTCATAATTGATGTGGGTGTAGCCATATTAAGTGACAGGTGGGGGCTCCACTTGCACTCCAGTTGTATGCACCTTTTTTAAATGATCAAGGGAAGGAGTGCCACCACCCACACTACCCTTTGTCCGAAGGTTTGTCTGTCTGCCTTTCTCTCTGTCTTTATCATATATGCATTGTATATGCCAAGGCACAGCTGCTAGACAATATGCATAGTACAGTTTTTATTCTGTTTGCAGCTTTAAACTGATTATAATTAGAATATTAGGCTCCATGTAGACTTATAAACAATTTCTTTAACTTAAATGTCACATCCCTGCACTGATTTCCACTTAATCTGTAAACTTCTTGATCTTCTATAAACATAACAGCATCACATGTCAGCAGTTCATGCTGGGTATCCTTTTCTGAGTGTGTTTGTGTTTGTGTGTGTGCGTTGTACACTGTGCACCAGACCCATAGTCCTTGTGTTGAGAGTCCCACCAGAGCTTTTGTTCATTGTGGACGACAGGTGGCAGAGGTGTGATGAGTTTGCTATCCATCACCCACCAAGACAAACATTCAGGCTGGACCTTATAAATACTGCCTCCTAATCCAGTCTTCCACATACCAGGGCCAGGCTTTGAACTCGACACACTTAGTGGCCCAAGGCTGAATTGATCCCCGCGACTCTGGCCTGAGCATGATGCATGCGCCTGATGTATTGTCTACAAACCTGTCTCTCTCCCTTTTGCTCTGCTTTCTCCTCTCACATTTCATGGGCTTCCCTTGTGCATGTCGACCTACACAGCTCATTTTTTTTACCTCTCCGACCCGTATATTACGCATCTCAATCAGAGTATTTAAGACTGCCTTTCATGAGATGTTCCACCATCAAGTCTGGCCCAGTGTCTCATGATCCACAGTCCAAATATTAAACTAGGCTACGGGATAACGGAGGAGGCAAAGCTGGATAGACAGCATGACAGAAAGACAAATGGGTCCAGCTTGGTTTCTCGACACTGCTCTTTATTTTTAAACCTGGCACAGATGCTAAGATTTAAGACCAAGTTAGTTGCGGTTATTTTTAGCTGGCCATTTTTAAAGCGCTGTCATCTTGGTAAGGTGTATGAAAGTGTGTACGTGCATGTGTTAGGTAGGTGGTTTATTTGTGTATTTGCTTGTGTTTGTGTGTATTTTCTTATACATATATGTTCATATATATATATATATATATATATATATATATATATATATATATATATATATATATATATATATATATAAATATATATAATGGAGTGTGTGTGTGTGTTTGAACCAATGCGCATGTGTGTGAGTTTAATTGGGGAGCTGGGTGGGTGGGTTAGGGTGTGACATGGAGTGGAGCCACAGGAGTCTGATTTATGTCTTTCCAGCCACTCATCGATCCCCCGACCCGGTGTGAGACTGAGTGCATTGTCAATAATCTTAGCACTTTGTGGTATTCCTAGAATTCCCAGATCTGCTCTGCTCAGACCAAGGTGTGATGCTGCAGTAAGCCATCTTGTCCAAGATCAAATAAAAGGGCACAAGGCCTTGCAGCAGAGAATTTGATTGTATGGCAGTCTAGCAGTGAATAGATCATTTTGCAGTGGCTGTGCTGTTGGAGAAAATAGAGAATTGGCTCTATTGTTCAAACAAAGGGAGGTAATTTGGATAGAGCCCTGCATGAGTCCCCAGAAGCATGTAGCAGTTATGTATGTGTTGCTAAGTGTCCCGTAGACACTTAGCAACACATACATGAGGTCTATTATGTGTTGCTCTGCGTCTTTCTATTTAGACCTCCATCCCCACAAGTGATTATGCTAATTAGTGTTTGATCAGATGATTAAATTAAAACTCGATTCATCCACAGTACTAAATGCTTGGAATACATTTGTGTCTGCTTGGCTGCCTGGCTTCACACAGTCCCCCCTGATGACCCAGCCACTTGGGGGAAGGATGACCGGCAAGGAGGAGAGAGAAGAAATTGTACCTCCTTTTATTCAGGGAATAGAAGAGGAAGGTTGTAATAAAGCAAGCCAGGGGCTGAGGGAGTAGAGGAGGAGAAATGGAGAGAAACAAGGAAAAGGAGAAAATAAGGGTGTGTGTGTGTGTGGTGGATGAGGGGGTGAAGGAGGGGTGGTGCTGAAAGGAGCCGTGCTGTGGTTCCCTAAGTGTTGAATAAACATGCTTGGTTTAGGGAAATGGCTGCGATAAATGTTTAATATGATAAGTCCATAAAGACGGTCAAATGAGTCTGGAGTATTAAAATGAGCATGGCATGCAGCAGCAGCAGTCAGAGCAGCTCTGGAAGAGGAGGAGGAGGAGGCGGAGGAGGAGAAGGAGGAGGAGGGATGAGGAGAAGAAGAAGGAGGAGGGGGGGGCTGATAATGGCAGGCAGAGCTAACAGGATGAGAGCAGCCAGCTGCTGTGACATCAACATTAACACACTCCACCAGCTGCTGGTCACAGACGTCTGTTGGACAAAACAGGGGATGGGGTGCATCTTCAAAGGGCCACCATGGATTTAGGATGGTATTATTACCTGCACAATATTAGTACAGCATATCTGTACAGCAGTTTTCCAAATACAGTTCAAATGTGTGGAGGAAAAGGGAGATAGGAAGCAACAAAGAGCGAGAATGAAGGCACAATCATCAGGTCAGAAATAACTGTGAGCAAAACAGAATACAAGCAGTTTATTTCAGTCCTAACATGTTCTCTCACACAGTGTTCCTACAGTAATAACATTGACATTTTATTGCATATGTTATTAAATAGAAATAATTGGCCAAAAACACAATATACCAACAAATCATGTACAGTATGTTGTAAACTTGCTGGTCTAGGTTTTGTGTTAAATAGACCTGCTTATTAGCAAGCTAGCATGCTAACAGTGCTAACACCTACTACAACACACCTACTCCAGAAGACACACATTGTCACATTTCTGCCAGGTGGCCATACAACATATGCTGTCATTGCCATCAGTTCACTTCATTTGCTTTACTGCAATGACATAAATAGAGGTAATCAAATTTTCACAATGATTCTGTTGTAAAAAATAAGAAATTTGTTTTCTCCTGTGAGTCCTTTTTTTTGGTACCATCTGACCAAAGTGTGCCAAACCTACCTAACCGATTCAGGTAACATGAGTGGAATGAAATCCCCGGGGGCCAAAGGATGTCTGTGTCAGGTCATCCTCTTCAGCAGCCTCTCATGTCGCCACTGAACACTGAAACCTCCTGTGTTACCTTAGGTGGCATGCAGGTGGACAGAGTTCATGTTAAGACACCAACAACAGCAACATTTCTGAAGGCCCTTACCCGTAATGTTTGGTGACATAATAAGGTTGGTTGTCCAGTATGTGCCATGTCTGCTCATCTAACTGAGGTAAGGCCTCTGCCAACAGGCATCTGTTCGACAAGAATGTCGCTGCTTAATCGTGTTATCAAGAGAGACAGTGTATGCTGACCATTAGATTAGTTTGGAGGATATTTGATTATATCCACTCAAGTCTCAATCAGGCTTGTTTAAGTATAACAGCAGAGAATCTTAAAAGTTCAAATCTTCATTGCTTCCTGGCAAAACTGGGAAAGCAGCAATGACACAGCATCATAACGAACTGAACTTGCATGCTGCTGCATATAGTTCTGTCATAGTTATCACAGAAATGATGATAATGATATTATTATATATATTTCAGACGACAAAGCTGACATTAAAACATGCTGTGTGATCATAAACAAATGATCTTTTCAGCTGGTGTGATCACCACCACCCTCTTAACATCAGTCTCAATTCAGCAGCTGTATTACTTTACATTGCAGGCAACCAATGTTGCACCACCACTAGAATAAATCAGCCATAAAATACATTTATAAATATATTCGCCTAGGCCCGTTTGTCAAAAGGATTAGCATTAGCTTTCTATAAATACACAGGTTTTATTCTTGTTAATTAGGTTGAGGAAAAGAAACACTGCAGTGCTGCTCTCCTCACTTCTCGGTAAAATTAGAAAATGATTTTAATTATTAGGTAAAACTGCAGGTGTGGAAATTTGAAATAATCTGTGATAAGATCTGTCTAATTGCAAAGGATGCTGTGGTGCTAAGCTGAACTCTGAGTGCAAGTGAATCTGCGCGACACTTAAATCTTTGTTTCATTTACTTTATTACAGACATGGGTTTTCCTCCACCTTCTATGTGATCGTTACATCACTTTGCAATATTAGATTTCTACTAGTGGAGTTTTTTTTATTCATCAGCAGCAGCAGCAGAGGGAGCTGCTTTAGTTTGCTACACTATAATTCCTCATCAGATCCACTCGCATGCACTCATCATCACCATCAGCAGCGGCGGCATAATTTAGACATCACTGTCTTTATTGCTCAGTTTTACTAACTGAGAAACAGTCCAGGGTCTCTGGCTTCCCCTTGATGAGACAGGCAGCCACTCTGGCCCATTTAAGACATGAAAATAGACCAGGGGAAGAGGAGGAGGAGGAGGAGGAGGTTCATCTGCTGTGGGGGCCTCGTTTTAGTGCTGCCCGCCCCTCCTAGACATCAGAGGACAGATCTGTCGGTGTGGATCAGCAGCCTGCATACAGCCAGCCCTTTCTACTGTCACAGCACTGCTTAATATTCATGAGAGCAAATTGGAAGACAGTCATTTAACTTCCGTGCATGGTGTATTGCCTCTGGGCAGATCAGATCAGTGGGAATGCTTACTCACACTGGACTCCCTGGCCCCGACTGGTTATCGTCTTCTTGCTACTTTTAAGTTCAGGGACTTTGATATACGGCGAATTTTACATTGGTGTAACATGATTTTCCACCATTTTGATCAGATTAAATTGGAGACAGTATACCTGCACACTGTATTTAAAATTTGGGTCATGTACAGGTCAAAGCCCTATTTTTAGCTGCTGGGAACACAAGCTTTATCACATGCTCCAGCTCTGCATACATCACACTAATGCTGCTAACCATGAACCCACAGAGCAGGAAGAGGAATTTGTTAAGATGGAAAATTGCTTTGGCTGCTGTTAGTCTTGAATGTGAGTGAGCCAGGTATGATCTCTACATCACACTTGCCCTGAGGGCACAGAGCAGAGAGCTGCTTTAATTACCCAAGGTTCCTGCTGTCACATTGTCACTGCGAGGCACCCGGTGCCACGCTACTGTGCGCTGCAGAGTCCCCCCGTTGTGGTGGCGATGACAACTCAGACAATGGATCTGCTCGCTCAACAGATGCAACACAAGTGCCCTCTGAAATATAGGAAGCTGAATCAATCCCACTGTCTCTCTGATTCTCCCTTTGCCTCTGTTTGCTCCCTGCTGTCCCCACGTAGAGCACACATGAAAAAAATCTCGTACATACAGGAGTTGGACATACGGTGCCTTTAAAATGCTTTGATCAGGTGTCTGATCACCTATACCTTCATGAAAATAAGAACCTGTGAATCCAGGGATGAAGGTGACTTCTTGTCATGCCCCTTTAAAGAGCCTGTTAGTGTGTTCATCTTCACCTGTTTGTTCCCATCTGCATTGACTGCACATTTATTTAAATCAAGCGCCCCAGTGGCTCTGAAAACCCATCGTCGTGGTTGGTTTCACCCTTTTGACTGATGTGCTGTATTGTGTAATGATAAGGCTCCATAGGTGCTGTTACATACAATAACTCTGTGGGAACATTAATTATGCGACTTCACATCGGCACTAGACTTTTTGTCTAATGTAATGTTGTGATTTGAACACTTGTGTTATTACTTGTACAGTTGGCTGTAGAACGGCAGGTTCCCCTGCCCCCTTTAAAACCTATTTATTTAGACTTTTGCCTGTCTGTGTCTTCTAGTATGGATAGAATATCACAGCCTAAAACTCACAGCTGTAGAGCTTTTATTGTGAAAGTATATTGATATGTGCTGTGGACCAATGTCCAAATATCAAAGAGTGTCATCAAATGAGGGCTAACGGGACTGATTATGGGACACGGAGTATTCATCCGGTGGTCATAAATACACATATACATAACAATAGTATTGAACCAATTCTGTCTATCAACATAAATGATTGAAATGTGTCATTATTGTCTGTTGGAAGCTTGTTTATCATTATTTATAGACAAGTTGGTTTAACTTGTGTGCAGCGGGTAGTGAGCGGAGTTTTGGATTCAAAGATATATAAACAGTTAACATTTGGTTTGGACCAGTTTTGGTGATGTATGCATCTAAACACTGTACAGATGTAATACGTCTTCAACTGTAGTTTAAAAGTATAACTATGGCACCAAGCAGCAGATTAAAATGACGGCTTTAAAACAGGACAAAAAGAAATAAAAGCTGTGCTCTATCTGATGGGCATTACTCAAATGAAACCACCGAAAAAATCATAGTCAATTATAAAAGCATATAATGCATTATTGAACAGTGTCATTTATTTTACCTTTACAGTTGAGCTCATGAAAAATTATGCCAATTACTGATTTTCTCTTGGGTAATGTAGTAAGTGGTTGGGCCCTGAGGCCATTTGTTGGGGCATGACACGCTGCTCTTTGTGAGGTCTACGGGGGTGAGGTACCTGCGTCATCGGACCATTTGTGGTCTGGCTCCTGAGCTTAGTCAATTAGGAAAAACGAGCGGTGCAGTGATATGCACCAGATCCTTCCACCAGGGTCTATTCCTGTTTTTTTTTTTTAATTAAATCAATCTTGCTATCACTCAGCCAGTCTAAATTGAGTTGCTCTCACATACTTTTCATATATGAAATTTCAAAACAGCCGCCGCATAAATCCTAATCCAATTTCTCCGATGCTCGTGCAGAATAGAAGCTTTCCAAGCAACCACACACTTCTTTGATCTATACTTCTCTCAAGCAATTTGCCATTGTAGCACTGTAATATTCAAAGTATCAATTAACTAAGTACCTAAGTGGTGTTTGTGTGCCAGCTGTGTCTTTCACTGATTATTAGGTGAAGAAAATATTATTTATGTAAATGTTTTATTTTATTTTTGTAAAACTTTTCGAAATCTTCTATCAAACATCATTTACAACAGTCTTTCATACAGATAAAATCTGCTGGATGTCTCCTGAAAACATAAATATGACTGATTTCAGAGTGCGTTCTCCTTCTGACTGTAACCTTGAGCACCATCCATCCATGAACAGGTGGGGTTTGACCCCCCCATCCTCCCCTACCTCTGGTCTGTATTATCAACAGAGCACTGAGAAGATTGATACTCCCCGTGCGAGCTGGAAAGAGAGAATGAATCAGAATATAATATGACTTTGATGTATTATTTTCATCTCCGTCATGCCACAGACCCATCCAGGACCT
Organism: Parambassis ranga; assembly: GCF_900634625.1. Lineage (NCBI taxonomy): Eukaryota > Metazoa > Chordata > Actinopteri > Ambassidae > Parambassis > Parambassis ranga. The sequence continues at coordinate 9,547,742 of NC_041033.1, read as the reverse complement.
GGCACACTGGCCTACGCTGCATTTTAAAACATTAAAATTGGCCAAAACTTTTTGTGATGTAAGAAAATTTACAGGAAAAGTAACTTATTTAAGTTTCAGGGAAAATGAGTAATTTACATAATCTGCCCTGAACCTTTCAGGAGAGAAAATATTTAAATATGTTAAAATATTAGTGAGCAATGTTATAGGATCTCAAATCTGATCTTTTTAAAGACAGTTGATGAATCCATAGTGCTTAATGAGAGCAATTGAAGCTTAGAGCAACAAGTGTTTCTGCATACAGTCATAGACAGAGAGCAGCACAGCAATAAACAAATGGATCCTCAGGCTGTCCTGTTTCATGTGCAGGCTGAGTCACAGCTGACATGGTAAAGAAGATTATATTAACACACATTAAAATCTATACATATTTACACTGTAGTGTATAGGCTTACATTCATTTCTCTCCAACACTTACACACAGCAGGCTCTATCTGAAATATAACATTATGTTTTCATAATTTCAAAATACATAATTGTACGAACAAGATATTAGTCCTAATAGTACAGTAAACACACGTTAACCGGTGTTACGGTGCAGGCGTATCATTCTACATTTCATTTGTGTGTTGACATGTAGCTTTAGCATCTTCCCTTTAAGTAGCACCTAGCTAGCTAAGAAAATAGCGATATGTTTGTTTCTATTGTTTCGTCTGTAACAGTCTTACAACAGCTAGTAGAGGTTTTAAAGCCTAAGGCGCCGAATACATGTACAATTTCTACTCATTTCCTTTATTTGTAATCTATTTTAGACCTATCTGGATGCTCGTGTTAGCATTGTTTCAAGTTAAGCTAGCTAACGCGAGTTCAAATACACGTCATGCTGTTTGGCAAACAAGTGTACGCGTTCCCCTTTATAATCACTTTACGCAAATTATTAGCTGTATTTCGTACAGTTGTTACATGTTGTGTGTATGTATTCTCTGCATAGGCGTTTTTGATGATTTTGGCTTGTTCAGAGCCTTCCCTTCGGTTTCATGGTAGGATTATGTGCAGAATAGCCTTTTCTTTACATTTTCTGCCACATGTTTTTAAAAGCCTTTAAGGCTCAGGCTGCCACACATTATGTGTTTACCATTGAAAATGCTGCTTTCAGCTACACAGAGGACTTGTTTGTATTTCAGGTATGGTGCAAATGTCGGCTTCTCCAATATGTCAAGAGATTATTTTAGAAACAAATAAATAATTAAATGCTGCAGTATTGATCCTTAGCATGCTAATAATGTGCTAATGCAACAAGTGACTTTTGTGTGGATGTGGGTGTGTGTACATGAGCAGGTCACTGGAGTGTCTCATTGCTAGATCAGAGCTGCTGGGGCAGAGAAAAGGATGGAAACGTCTGCAATTTGAAACCTTGTTAGGAATTTATGAAGTGCTAAAATGTTTTCTCCCCAGGGAGGGCCCAAGCCAGCTGCCAGTGCCACTGTAAGCCATTTAGTGCAGAGCCTAGTCACCAGGCTGAGACTGCAAGCCAGATACACACACACACACACACACACACACACACACACACAATATAGACAAGTATTTTTTTAGAAAAACAAACACACCCTGTGACAACACACACAGAACCTCAGATTGCAAACATCTGCTGGGTGCTTCACTCTGAAATCAAACAGCTGTATGTTTCTATGGGGCTAATTGGTCCAGCATTGACATTTATTGCCCTCTTCTCCTCTGGAGATTTCTCACGCACAAACTGAATTTAATGTCATTCTCTCTACTGTGATGCTGGATTAAAATGAAGCTTTAACATGATCAAGGCAACTGACCTTATTTCATAATTGATGGTAGTTTATGTTAATTTAATGTTCCCAAGATCCCAGAGATGGGAATACCTTGATGACTCCAAATGACTCGTGATCATCTATGAATAGAAGCACTTAACAGTGAATGACTTTTGAGGAATACTAATTTGAGCTTTCTAATTTTAACTGATGATTAAATATCAAATAATCTAATAGAAAGGAAAAAAGAAAAATTAATATTTTTTTTAAATTAAGGTCATTCAAAATTTCACTAAAAAGGTTTCACTTGAGGTGTTCCTTCCAAACTAGAAAAACACGACTACAGTATTTTAATCAAACTTTTTTTGTTTTCTGTCTTCCAGTTTTCAGTGAAGACCTACATTCCAGCTTATATTTTGTCAATGCATCTCTGCAAGAGATAGTATTTGCCAGCACCACAGGGACCTCGGTGCCCTGTCCCGTTGGGGGTGCACCGCCTGCCTCGCTCCGGTGGTATCTGGCTACCGGCGAGGAGATCTACGATGTCCCCGGCATCCGCCATGTCCACCCTAATGGAACCCTCCAGATCTTCAACTTCCTGCCATCCAGCTTCAGCAAGCTGATCCACGACAACACGTACTACTGCACTGCCGAGAACCCTTCTGGCAAGATACGGAGTCAGGATGTCCACATCAAAGCTGGTGAGTCTGTAGGGCCTGGTGCAAGAGAATAACAAGGATGAACTATAATAGGAGAAGGTATAGTTTTAAATGGTTTCTTTTCTGAAACAGTTTGGATTTCAGTTGATCATTGTTGTTGACTGGATTTCATGGACAAGGTCGCTAGACATGTTCTGCAGCTTATAAAAGTCCCAGGGTCTTCCCACTATGTGTTTGTTCAACCATGCAAAAGCAAAAATTTTTCAGAAAATAGTTCAGTACATCTTGAACCAATGTCATATGAATGAGACATGTAAACATTTTTGTTGTTGTTCTGTAGTTTCACGGGAGCCCTACACAGTCAGAGTGGCTGACCAGAAGGCTATGCGAGGCAGTGTAGCCGTCTTCAAGTGCATTATTCCTGCTTCAGTGGAGGCCTATGTCACTGTTGTATCATGGGAGAAGGACACCGTTTCACTCAGCTCAGGTAGGACAACAGTATTTTACTTACAAACTACAATACAGAGCTTTTTGCACTCAAAGCATGCAGAAATGTTACAAGTGCATCTTAATATCTGTATAGTATGGGGTATTTCAGATGTCAAAAGGCAAAAAGTTAAGAATTTGTGCCAACAAATGTGTTGGGATTAAACACAGGTAGTAGGTTTTTACTCCAGTCCCCACCCTGATTTGCTCTGTTTGTGCTCTTTTATTTAGACACTATGTTCTGTTTAACTGTGAGCCATCTTACCTGTTTACAGTCTTGATATTACTGAGGCTCTGTAGCTTTGTGTAGCTCCGTGCAGCTCTGTCGCCTCACTAGCCAGAGGATGTGGATAACTGTCACATTAAATGACTGGGCTTTTCTTTCTTCTGTACTCACTCCACCTCAGCCAACACCATTTTGAGTCCAGCAAGGGGTAAAGTGGAACAGTTTACATAGTATTACATAGCATTGACCTAGTTACCCTCCTTGTTTGAATCTAGTGGCACAGCATGATAACACGACACCAGAACGTTCTGCGGGTAGAATTTTTACTCGAGTCAAATGGGATGCTTATCTGTTTGATTGCTGCGTGTACTGCCCGCTGGCTGATTTTGCTTCATACTGGGGCGTTCAGGGACCTGTAAGTGAGCACTTGATGTCATTTGACTGAGGGCAGAATCTGGGACGGTGTTTTGGTGGCATTTTAAATGTGTCTGCTCAAGCATGAAGATGTGTCTTCTGATCCATGCCAGTGACTTATTTACTCTAGGTTACTGGAGTTACTCGCTGTGAGCTGCTGGTTGAAGACATCGCCTGATGTCACGGAGACTAGGCGAATATGCAGCATGCAGATATGATTAAGTTCTGCAAATGAAATGAATCATGTAGACAAGGCTCAGAGATGATGCGCAGCTGCAAAAGTGTGCATTATGAGGATAAAACCCTTTGACACGCAAAGCAAAATCAGTTGCCTTGAATTACAATAAACTGTTGTGTGTGCCATATATTTGCACTAAAAACCAGTTATCGTTTCTTTTTTTTCAGCAGGTCAGACAGCCTATAGAATATGCAGTGAGGCTTTGATAGATTGTACTGTATGCTCAGTGTTCTTTTGAGTTCTTTCTCAAGTCTTTCTCAAGAACAACGATATTGGATTGTCTGTGTTTACTCCAATAAGTATTGCAGCAGGCGAGTGCTGTCAAAAGCATGAGCACACGGTCAAAATCACTGCTGCTCGGTGATAAATATTTGATGGTAGATTCTGATGCATGGGCGGATTCACCTCTCACTGTTATGGAGAGGGTATGTTTACTCTAGGAGCAAGGGTTAGAAGGTGTGTGTGTGTGAGAGAGAGCGTGCATGTGCTCATGTTAGGAGGGATACTATAGGGGTTTGACAATGGCAGCTGCATGCAGTTTGACCCAGCCTAGTTTTCTGACTTCTTTTTCCAGGCTCTCTGTTCTTTTCTTTTCTAGTTATTCATAAAAGAAAACTTTGGTCTCAGTGGACACAAAATAAAGCTATCCCACAGCCACGCTGAATTATTAATCCCAGGTTTTTCGTTAGGAATGGTAACATCAAGCACACTTCTCTACCCATGCATTGTGCATCAGAATGAGAGGAAAATCAAGTCTTGAGATATGTCTCTTTGTAGAGACCCAAACAACCAGGAAGGGTAATAAAAAGATAGATGATGTCAAATACCCAAACCTTCTGATCATTACTGGTTATGTGTCACCTGTGCCTGCTTACTATTGCTAGGTGAAAATGTGCTTTTTACAATCAGGAAACTGGCTTAAATCACAGCTGCTGAAAATCTTTGAATATCCAGTGATTCACATTAGGGTCAAAAATAGATGCATAATTACAGACTGGGGCCTGTCTTAATTAATCAGCTGTGATTGAAAAGTTAATTACAATATGAATTACCTTTCAGAATGAGGACTGCTTAGTAGTCATTTGAAGCGGCCTGTTTTCAATGTGAATGAGCACGATGCAAGCTCACCGGGTCCTAATGTTGCCACTAACATACCATTAACCCGTCATGAATTTTAAAATGGATCTCGCAGCACAAGCTTTCAAATGCCCAGCGCCGATCACCTCCTCGCTGCTTTTGATAAACAATTGACAGAGCTAATAGAGAGATGAAAGGGGTACCAAAAAAAAGAAAAGAAAGAAAGTAGAGCGGAGAGGGGAGGAGTTGAGCTGTGTCCTACTGTGTTCCTGCCAGGGTTTTATATGGTGGACCTTTATTTGAATGCACGTGTGTGTGTGTTGGTGTTGTCACACACACACATTCATGTGTATTAAGTTGTGTTTTTTACATGCCCCTGAGTGTTTGCATGTCAAGTGACCATGCTTTTGAAAACGGATTGGAGCTGGGATGGTGTGTGTTTTTGTGTTTTCCATCTACCTTCCTTTGTCTCTCATCATTCATGACATGAGGCAGCGTAATGAGCTGGGCGGCCTTGGTTGCAGACAAGAGCTTCAGCAGACCCAGAGCTTAGACACTGAATGAGCTGCAAACAACATGTTGTCACAGAGACCTTGTACTCTCCTTTAAGATGCATACAGTGTTATGTTGTGCAAACATTTTCGCAGCTCATATCCTCCAAATGTGGTTAATGCAGTTCATTAGATTATTATAGTTTCTAAGATTACTTCTCTCTGCACCGCTGCACATCATGTAGACACTGAATTCAATATTTGTGTTCACCAATATGTTGCACTGCATTGGTGTAGGTGTCTTGCAAATCTTGTACAGCAATACAGTTTAAAACATACGGCAGAAATTACAATTTTTGTGACAGGGTTAAACCCTTCATATTTTCATATATTGGTTAATAAATAACAAAACTTTTTGGTTGCTGAATTTGTAGGAGAGCCATAATTTCTATTCATCAATTGCATATATTCCCTTCAGAAGACAAGGCCTACCTGGCCAAACACTAACTGTACCTATAATCAAACACCTATACCATCATCCCATACTAATCCAGGGGGAAGCCTGACACAGCTACAGATAAGCCAGACGTACAAACTGCCTGCAAGGAATGCAGAAAAAATATGAAACGAGGTGAGTTAAGTTGAGGAGAAACGGAAAAGAGTAAATGAAGGTAGGGGGGTCTCCTCTGTCATGGGGAGATAGGGTCTTCCTCTTGGAAGAAACATGCAGGCCTTTTATCTTTGCAGGCTGGAGATTAGGCAAGAGATGGAGGACAGTAAGCTTTTTTTCCTGTATTTAGGCACAGGCTTAGAAGTCCACAAGACATTCCTACTTCTGGGATGTGCAGCCATCTTGCCTTTCCATCCTTTATTTATTTTTTAGATTTGAGCTTTGTCTGATGTTAATTTAGTGTATTTCTCTTCTCTTCTCTTCTCTTCTCTTCTCTTCTCTTCTCTTCTCTTCTCTTCTCTTCTCTTCTCTTCTCTTCTCTTCTCTTCTCTTCTCTTCTCTTCTCTTCTCTTCTCTTCTCCACTGGCCTTGACTATCGGACTTCTCTCTTTTCCTCTCATCTCATTGCATAACCTTCTTGGCACAGTGCCCCAGTCAATTTCCTCCTCTGTGGAAAATGCTGGTTTTTATTTGCTTTATGCAAATAGGTCCATCCAATACTCACAGCATCATTGGAAACAAATCTCTAAATACATTTTTTCAGTCACATCGGCGTTGGCCTCCCTTCTGCTGAAAGTGCTTCTTCACTCTTGCATTCTGCTCACTCCTTACTCGTGGGTTTTTCTGAGTGCTTATAGAGGCTAATTAAATGGTTTGCTTGCTAGTAGAATCACAGTCCTAACTAGCCACCAGCACAGTCACCTGGATGTTAAGGATACTTTCAAAGGGGCTACTGTAGGTGATTGGTTTACAGCATCACTGCTCAGCAGGAATTTATCATGCCAGTGATGTGCCACCGTCTCCATTTTTCACTGAGATTGACAGTGAGGGCACTGAGAGGCAGGCAGAGATGGGGCTGTAAATTCAACACGCCCAAAGTCAGGCCAACCTTGAAAGGAGGGCATAGTGGTAGAAATGAGCTTGTGAGGAAAGAAGATGCAATGAAATGGGGAGAAGGAGAGGGCAGATTAGGGGAAGGGAAGTGAGAAGAGAGTTGAGGAAATGAGAGAATGAGAAGGAGGAGATTTGAAAGGTATAGAGTGTGGGAGAGGCTTTTTCTTCAGTAAACAAGAGACTGCGTCACATCAGCCACATGATCCTCTCCCTCTCTCCTCTTCCTTTCCTATTCCTTCACTGGCTCTCACTCTCCAACCCTCTCTGGTTTCTGTTTCTTTCTCTCACACAGACATGATTTGTTGATCTTGTTGTTCGGGGGCTGGAAAAATGGGTCATGGCTCAAGCAGGAGTGCGTGATCCCTGCATGTAACCACACTGCAATTCAGAGGGAGATCTAGATATTAATATGAACATGTGCATGTACAAGTATACTGTACATACATTGTGTGTGCGTTAGTGTATGCTAGTGGGTGCATGAATGTTTTTTTTGCACACTACTCCACCCATCCTGCAGTGAAACCCTATGAAAACAACACAGCCTATCATTTTGCTCCCCCCCTCCTCCCACACAGATCAGCAGTTAGTGAAATGCTGACCCTTGTCTTTCACTGCACCCCTTTTCCCAGTCCACTCACACACAGCTGCCTGAAAGCTAAGGGAGATGGGGTGCCTATTGTTTGTACAGTATGTTTTTCTGTAAAGGCGCTGTTAATGTGTATTTATTTTCATTTTAAATGCACATTTGCTGTCTACACATGTGAGAGTCATGTGTCCAACTTGTGATAATGTCAAGGAGGAAGTGTTTGGGGGCTGGGGGGCACCCTCCTGAAAGAAATGGAAAAAAAAAGAGCAAAGAAAAAAAATCAATAGTTGTGTGCATTAATCACGCTGCTGCCACAGAGAATTATGGGAACATGAGCTGAAGGATGCATTTTGTGCATTTGCAACATATGAGTGCTGGGTGAAGGGGAGTTTGGGGAATTGGAAGAGGACGAGACAAGACCCTTTTAGCAAGAAGTGAGGTTAGAGCAAAGATAGTTGGGGGATGTATTCCTCATGCGTTGTGTGCACAGTGTAAACCCTCTTCCTTTTGTAAAGCTCAATGTAGGATGGCGTTTGTTCACTGTTATTTTGAAGGCTTTGATGTTACAGCTTTTAAAATATTTAAAATATTTAAACTAGTTGAGATTACATTTAAAAGTTTTGGTAATAAGTAGTGGTGTCTGGATGGCATGGCTCCCGTTTTTTGTCTCATTATTATTTGGTTTCACATCTTCTCTTGGCTATGAGGTCTGCCATTTGGAATAAAAGAAACCTTGCTCTCCTCTGACTTTCTCTTTGAGCTGTTGCTGTTTGAAGTCTCCATTTTAGCTGCGGTGAGGGCTTGAGGACGTGATACATATTTGATAAGGATCGATAGAAGGGTTACTGAGACTGAGATGGAGGGAAATCGATCTTGGACTCTGCTTCCCAAAAGCATCTTAAACCTAAGGTGATCTTCGGAGCATTCTTGTTGCTCAGCATGAGGCAGACTTGTATTTTTCACAGACATATAATGCAAATTTAATTCGTTTTTGCTTTCATGTGTTCTTTTCTTCTTTAGTACATCAGTAAAACAACTTAAAAAGCGAACCGTTCTAAGCTCTTAATGTAGTGTTTTTATCTAAGGTTTCTGCATTATATTAAGCCATCTACTAACACAATCACTATGCACATAAAACAATAAAGCAATCTGTTTAGTGACGGGAGACTGAACAGCAGACAACATTCTGGCATGGTGGCTGTGATTCCCAGCTGATACTCCATACGGATAGACAAAATCAACAACTGTTGAGGCGGGCACTCTTCCATCAGTGTTTACTAATAAACAGTAGCAATATGGCAGCCATTAGGCTGTTTAGGCAGGGAATGATTAGGGTGGTGATGGCTGGGCGCAATGGGAGTCTGAACATGCTCTCATCTTTAATAGGCAATTTGGCTATGGGGGATGCCTCTTTGTTTTTGACTTGGACTGAAGACAGAAGCTTAAATAAGCACTGATTTGGTGCTGTGAGGATACCGCAGTAAGCTGGTTTATAGTACAGCCATAAATTTGAATGACAGAGACCAATGTGAGCCACTGAAAACAAATACATCACATGGAGCCTGCACAAAGTTTAACTTTACTGTGGGTCTTATAGAGTTTGTTATTATATCAGGTCAGCACTGTAAATTCATAGACAGTATAATAAAGAGATAAGATAATAGGAATACATCTTCGAAGAAAAGTTCCAAATTTGTGCTTATAGTTGAGGGAAGCTCAGTTAGAGAGAAGGGTCCATCCAGTTAAAGCTTATGGATTACAGTTGTGCAACCCTTTGGTGAAAACGGCCTGGAGCTGGGCCAGACCTCGCCTGGCATCAGGCCAAAACACAGATTAGTAATAAGCATGGTGTGAGCTAATTACAGCCGGAACAAGCAATTAATTTCTGTTTATAAAGTCTCCTGGATGTGGGCTGTTTGAATGACTATAACTGCGTAGGTGCAAACACCCCATGTTCGTGCATGTGTCTGTGTGTGTTAGTGACAGGTGGCGAGGTTCATGGAGGAATGTGTCCATATGTTCCCAGCCGAAGCACTGGGGTAAATGGAGACAAACTGGGGTGCTCAGTCACATCCCATAATGCAGCAGTGTCTGATCCCATCTTAAATGTGACTGATTAGAGTAAAAAAGGACCTAATAGGGATTCTTCACTCCTATTTTTTCTATCTTGTCCTCCATCCAATCAAGGATTAATACATGGTCTTATTCTGCTCCCAGGGTGGTAAATCTGGAAAAATACAGTAAATCACATTGAGCCTCTTTAAACTTTCACACAGAGCCTTGAAGGCTGTGGCTCCATGCTGGGCATCTGTAACACTGATTAGATGTGATCATGGTTTTAGGACACCTGCTGGACACCAGTCAGAAGAAGAGATATAATTTACTTCAAAACCTTTTGGAAAAAAATGACCATTTGAGCTGCAATATGGAATAATAATGATCCACTGTTCGGTAGACACTACAAACTAATTGTGAAATTAATCAAGTTCCTCAAAAAGTAAAGGGCAAAAGCAATCCATGTTTTTAAGCAGGAGGGAGGGTTACTGCTTTATCATTGTGCAGGTGGTGTGCAATAAATAGTACAAAATAGCCAGAATAGTATCTTTTAACTTTCAAGATCTTTTTTTAATAAAAACATGTAATTTTATATGCTTGAATAAGCCTCTTTAAAATGTGTAGGCGTGTCTTGTTATAACTGATGTTTTTAATCTTTGTTGTTGCTGCCTCTTAATGCTAAAATATTTAATTACTCTTAATTAATTTTCTTGTATCATCTGACTCCACCTGTGATTTCGACAAATCGTTCTCCAGATTGAATCCCTCACTAGCAAATGACCAGCAGACTTCACTGCAAGGTGACCCTCCGTCTTTTTCTTGATGTATGAGGCATCAAGCATCATTATTTTTCTTCAAGGCTCGTTTTCTCTCCTCTTGCCTCTTTGTCATGAGCCTTGAACACTCTCAGACATAGACGCACACACAGAGTTTACTTGCAGCCTGTCTTTGACCTCACCTTGCCATCACACAGCCAACAACTAAGATCTAAACACTCAAACTCCCTGCAGACTACCACTAAATGGCTGTGGTAAAAACAATTGAGCTGGATGGGCGACGGCACATTGCACTGTGTGTTAGATGATCAGAGTGTGTCTGTGTGTGACTTTAAACACAGTCTGAGGCTTTTATGATGTTATTACAATAATTTAGAGATATGCAGAGCACAGTTTCTATAATAGGTTCTTAAATCTGAGAGGATGTGTCATGCAGAAGCGTTGATGGTGGAATGATGTAAATTTTGTGCTGTGAGTGTGGCCAGTCAAACTGTCATTTACGTCAATGACGTCACGAGGTGACAACCATGAGCAGAGTGGCCTTTTGACAGACACAGCCCGCAATCTTCACATCAGCGTAGGAGTTGAGCCAGCCAATCAGAGCCGAGCGCCCATCGCTGCACACGCTTATCACCTGCATACAGCTGCTGTTGCCCCTGTGAGGGAGCGAGTGAGAAGGATGGAGGGAAGGAAAAGAAAGAGCAAGAATGAATGGTGTTCCCGAGACTGAGGGTGATTTGTGTTGCATCGTAGCACATTCATGCCTGCATCTTTCTTTCATTTCAGTGGTGTGCATTTGAAGATGTATGTTTATGGACACCATAATTCACATTTGTCCTATAGGTATAATGAAAAGAAAAAAATCATTGTGTTTGTTGTGATTAGTGCTGCATCAGCCCAGCAATAGTTAAAATGTGAGTGGAAGCATGCTTTGTAGCCCTTGTGAAATGAGAAGGGAAAGAGAGAGAGAGAAGGGGAGAGAAATAAGCTCAATCTGAATTGATTTTCGTGTTACTTTCTGCTGTACTTGAGTTTCCATAGCAACGTGGTCAGGTTCCCTCGGCCTCCTAGGGCAAGTGTAATTGTTGTCTGTTTCTCCCAGCCAAACTCTCAATTTCTCTCTCTTTCTCTACCTTCCTTTCCTCTCCTCTGTTTTCTCTTGACAAAGGAAACAAGGTGTAGATAAGATTCTTCTTGGACTTTTGCGCAGTTGGCTAAAAAGGTATTATTGAACAGTTTCACTGAGTGGCTGAGAAATATGGATCTCCCTTTTGATTTAATGATCACATCTGTTAATCACAATCAACAAAATAATTTGTTTGTTTGACCACCTTTTTTTAATCTGACTTAGATACCAGCTTTCTCTCAAACTCTTGTGATACACTGCTGTGTGCATAACAAGGCATTCACAGCTGTTTGGAGCCTAATGGCTCAAAGAGGCCTTGCCTGCTCAGCAAGATAAGATGGAATGTATCTTGGGTGCACGATTAGGACTGCTGATCAAGAAACATTTACATTATGGCTTTCAGGACATTACAGAAGAAAAATGGTCAAAAGGATCCAGGTGAAGGCGCCTAGAACAGCACTATGACCCTGTGTAATGCACGCTATATTAGAAGAAAAGGGCAGAGAGGTGCATGCTAGAGACAGGAAAAGTTTAAAAACTAGATTAAGTTAGAACAATTTGTAGAGCAAAAATAGCAGCACATGCTAATGCTGATGTCCTCACATATACGGTAATTATAATGTCTTCATTGTTGTTACTTTTCAGTTAACTTATTATTGCCTTTCTTTGGTTACTGTTTTGTTTTTCAGCCGCTTCAAGTTTAATCATCTAAGATGTTTTGTGTTTACATAAAGATTATAGTAAAACACACCTCCATCTCCAGCAAGCTTCCATACCATTTTCATTTTTTGGCCACACTGTAGACAAGTCCTATCATGACCATGAAACTAAGCTGCACATAAACAACTAAGTAACAAACCATCATTGTTGAAGTCAGGCTGGTTTATATATGATTTATATGGCAAATAAAAAAAAAAGTGTTTTACTGTTGCACCTGTGCATTGCTCTGGACGTTGGATGTTAGTTAGCTGCCTAAAAGGTAAAATGTAAATGTAGTCTGCTGTATTTCAAGCAAGCTTCTGTATCTGCGATAGCTTTGGACCTGCCCCATTGTGCTCTGTGTTTTCCTGCTGTAGATCAATGCTAATTAATACACATCTCCCTCAGGAACTGTATGGAGGCCACACAGAGAATCAGAAATTGCCATCATAGACTATTGGCTTGATCTTGACCACATATGGGGAAAACTTAAACTAGAAATATTTACATACTGTAAGTAGTCGGCCTTATGTTACTTGTTTCCCACAGGGTCATTCATAAGGTATTTCAAGCGGACAATCAGTGTTTATCCAGTGACATATGTTAATTGGCTTGTTACTGTAGGTGGCAGCGCCTTGTCTAATCCAGTTCAGATTAAGTTCATCCAGGCTCTGGTTTAGCAGCCATGTTCCATCACAATGTCTCGATCTAAAGGTGTGTGTACTTAAGGTTTTTTTGCACAGTCCATACATAGTCCTCTGTGCTATGTTTACTCTCCTGTTTCTCATTTTTCTCGTCTGCCATCTCCCTCTGAAACAGGCTGTTAAAACAACTAAAAATGACGAAGGGAGACATGTTTTTGTGCATGCCTGGCGGACAGATAGGCACTGCATAACTAGCAGTTTCCTCTGAAGTAGGGAGAAATCTATTTGCTTGTAGAAGCTGCTTGCATAATCCTTTAGTTACACTTGCCAGCTGTGAGCAAAGATACGGCACTGTGGGATTTGGCATGAATATCATTGGGAGGACAAAGAAATGAAACTGATAAGTGTTTGTGCACAGGGTCCTTTGCATAATCCAGGATAACCCATAATCTGAGTTCTTTAAAATCATGCCCAAATAGATGTGGTGAGAAACCATTAATGAGAACATACTGTTTGGAAAATCTAGTTTGTCTAAAAATAATATGGGCATTTCTGCTGCTGTGAAATCAGAGATTGGGCTTGATTGGTTTTGGATGTTGCTGTTTTGTACCATCAAGTTTTAAATCACAGATATGTTGCTTAATATAACTGATAGTGAGTTTAATTTGAGAAACAAGCCTTTACAAAAAACAATGACACAAAAAAGATACCCTCAAGGCCACGCTGTGTGTGTGTATCTGGCATTTCTGTATGCTGTGCAGTCTGGCCTTGTTTTGGTTAACACCCATATGAAGGGATTTTATTCGTGCTGGAACCCCTCATTTCAACCCCCCCACCTCAATCTCTCTGCTGCATTTCCTTCTGTTCCAGTCAAGAGTCTGCACAGCAATAAAGAAAAAACATATCACTCAACAGCTTTCAATACATCTGTCCTTTCTCTCCCTGCCTCTCTGTTTGTTTGTTCAGACCTCTCTGCTCCAGCACCTGCGTTTTTTTTTACCTCCCTCGATGTGTTATTGGACAGTAATAGACAGCTGCTGAAAGCTAGCATGAAATACCTGCATGCTACAGTGCTTGGAGCCCATGTTGTAGAATACAGATTGCGCTAAATGTATGTATGTATTAAAACATTTGCAGGGATTGGACTATTGCTCACTAGTGCAATAATAGCAACATATTTGTTATTTGTCATAGCAGCAGGGTTGGCTGATATCATACAGGATTTGTTGGCAGTAAAAAAAAATACAGACTAATGTCTTTATCTGGATGTTTTGCTCATCCATAGCTGCAGCCGCAGTCATCATATTACTACAAAAATATGTAAAGTTGAATCTCTTAGGCCTTAATGCTTTTGCTCAAATAAGGATTCCACCCACACAGATGGCCTTAGTTTTCCTAGCTTTTTCAAAATGGCTGCTGTGGTAGTCTTCAGCATTGTGTTTATAGCATATCTCTTATGCCCATGTAACATTAACATTTCATTATCTTAGGGAAACAATAGAAATATACAAAAAATGGAAGTCTCTGCATCCATTCTGGCTAAAATATTGATGTAGTTGCAGGTAAATGACTTAAAATCAGAGCGAGAGGGTGAAAATGGGAGCTATGAAGACAGTGAGCAAGGCGAAGAGGGGAAGACATCGCTTGTGAAGCTGGGCTCTGAGGGGCTTGGGCGCATAATCAATGAAGTGAAGTGTGTGTTGTATCTGTGGCGTTGAGTCGGCTTCACAGAAGCCAATCCTATTTTTACAGAGAAGACAGGTCTGTTGCTATGCTCTTTGAGAAGGTCTCCTGCAGCTCAAAAAAGAAAGGGGAACATCCACTCAGGCTTCATATCACACCTCCAGTGTGGACAGAAGAAAAAAAGAGTGGTCAAAATAAGGGGTGCTGCCTCCACTAGGTGACAGATTCAATTGATTATTGATGATTTGATCCATTATACACTCAAAAGAATGTGTTGACACCAGCAGAAATAGGCTCTGTACTTATTTATTTCTTTTTGGGCTGAGGTGTGAATGCAGTGAGACACATGATGTCTGGTAAAAGTAGGAGTGCACATAAGAACGGTGTTTTAACTATTTATGAAGTGTTTCATTATTTACACTTTAATTATTTTCTTCCAATATTTCAAACTAAAAGTTGTAATCTGTTCAGATTTAATTTAAAAATGTTAAGTCACATGATTCTGTTTTGTTGTGTCAGACCATACTGCAGTAGGTCCTTGTAAGCATTGCCTGAAAGAAAAGATCATGTTTGTCTGTGTTTTTTGTGGTAAACATGGAGATAAACTAATACTTACACAAACCAAGTTACTGTACAGACAAGATTATTGTTCTAAAACAAGTCAATCAGATTGTCTACCAGTCATGTTTTATATGTCAACGTCTCCAGATGTCGTCTATTAGACATCAGATTAGGAAGAGTGGTGTTGGATTAGCCAATCCAGAGCCAGAATCATCCTAGATTAGATTATAGTATATGGACATTTAGGTCGTTGCAACGACCCTGCTCAACCAAAATAAAATTAAGTCACTGTTATGCAGCTAGACAGTACACAGACTGTAATCAGCAGCCAAGCAGAAGGAGGATGACAGCATTAGGACATAGATGGACGAGAAATCCTTTGGTTTTACAACTTTCCAATTACAGCATGGCAACAGACTGCACAACAAAAGCGGTGGTGCTTGTAGCTGGCCGTATGAAGTCAAAATTACAAGGCAAAATAGGAGGGTTGTGCGTGCCATCTGACTACAGAAAGCTCAGAAAATCTGAGCATGTGCAAAGAAGTTGATCAGGGCTCCAGTGCAGACAGCCCTGTCTGCTTATAATAATGGTTATTTTCTTCTCCCCTCTCTCCTGCTCTCTCTTTGCT
The DNA here is from genome assembly GCF_900634625.1 of Parambassis ranga. Taxonomy (NCBI): domain Eukaryota; kingdom Metazoa; phylum Chordata; class Actinopteri; family Ambassidae; genus Parambassis; species Parambassis ranga. The sequence continues at coordinate 9,532,063 of NC_041033.1, read as the reverse complement.
CAGCATTTGTGCTCAGGCCTCCTGGCAGATAGATGTGCAGAGATTACACCTTCTAATTGGTGCTAGCGGCTGTGGGACGGTGTGGTTCACTGTAGTTTAGTGCTGTGTAGACCAGTTTTTATGTGCTGTGGATTTCTAATGAAGACTTTAGAATGGGATATCTTTTGTGTAAATTAGTGTTTACAAGAGCCTAAAGAGAAAACAACAATATTTTCTTTACTTTCCCCGCCCAATTTATTTTGTGTTTTAAGGAACACATCTTTATTTTTGGGAAAATAGTAAATATCAAAGTCAATATAATCTACATCTTTTTCAAAAAATTGTCTATTTTCCAGGGGGCTTTAAGCCTCGGGGTTAAACACTGACTACACATATATAAATATTTGCTTTTAAAGTTTAATGTGTGAGTCAAGACTTAGTAAATATTATGTCAAATAAACACAGCAAATTTTCACTGGCAACTTTCAGCATTCAACAGTTTTTAATACCACAGATCTCCTATAAAATATATAAAAAGAAATTCATACCAAAACTCGTCAAGTCACACAGACATACATACACACACTTTAATTTTCAGGAGTAGTATACTCTGCAAATGAATGAATCAGACTGAACAAACACCCGACACGACCCATATGATGAATAATAAAGTTGTTAATGTGTGACATTATTGGAGGTGGCACTGTGATCTGTGTGACGGTGCAGTGGACCTGACGATGGGAAGGCATCGCTCTCTTCATTGTTTGCATCAGTTGGTTTTCTGTCTTCCTCACAGTCCGTTGAGAAGTGAAAGAAAATGATCTGAAAATGAAGTATGACATGTCATTTTTTGTATTTGCTGCACATTTTGCAAAGGGTCCCGTGATGCTCGTCTGCAGGAAAATGACGCCTGCATACACATATGCAGTATGTCTGCTGTATGTCATTTGTGCGTACTGTGTGTGTGTGTGACAGTACGCCTCTGCTTGTGCAAGTGTTTCTATGCAAGTATGTGATTCTAGTTGCATTTGTCACTCTTTTTTCCTGGGGTGTGTGTATGTCATGTCTGATTAAAGTTAACCCCTGTGAGGCGGCTGGTGCACCCCTTCTCTGAATCCCCCATCCCCCTCCTTCTGTCGCTCCTTCCCCCTCTCCCTCCACTCCTCCACCCTTCTATCACTCCATCCCTGTTCTCCTTCCTCCTGGCAGTCTGACAGCACAGGAGAATATGCTCCCTCAAGGTCCCACCCTCCCATTCTGGCTCCCGCGGGTGGCGTTTCCGTGGAAACAGTGTCAGGGTTGACTGGGTGGGTGCAGATAGATGGCTGCCCTTTATCGGACTACACCACTGGTCCATTAAAAGCAACCAGACAGGACCTGTGTGCAAACACACACACCCCTCTGTTCTCACCCTGAATGGACCGCTCCACCTGACACGCGTGAATATTAGCTCGACCCAGCCTGAGTGTGTGTGTGTGTGCTTTTTTTTTATTGAATTGTCTGTGTGTGTTACTGCTTATGTGCAGTGTCTGTGTATGTGTGTGACTGATTGGCAAAATCTCACATTGAATTGGACATATTTGGGGAGAAATGCTGTGCAAGTGTCTTCCTTCCTCTCTGTCCTTGAGAAAGAAACAAAATGGAGACTGTTTTTTTCTCTGCTTTGTCTCCCTCCTCTTCAAATGATGTAGCAAAGAAATCCAGATCCCTGCACAACTAGCTTTAGAGGGAGTGTGAATACAACCATCATTTTAAACAGCACACTCCTAGATATATGACTGGAGTAACTGGCTGTTAAATTATTGAAATGTAAACAGTTGCACTTGATGCTAAGGCCACACAACAGCATGAAGGAATATGGCCAAATATGTAAATACATAGTTGCATATAGCTTTAATTCCTGGCAATATTAAAGTATTATGACACAGTAGGTATTGTAATATACTGGGTGATGCTTATTTAAATAAAACCAGATGCTGTAAATATAGCCCTAATTCTAAACTCATTCTGACACATTGTGTGTTATAAAATAGTTAACAGTTTAGTTAATTTACATTGATGATTATTAACCTGTGTTAGATCAGACTGCAATAGTTACATTGTAAGAGGAAGCCGTAGTGTGTCTCCTTTAATTTAAGCTTTTTTACAACCTTAAATAGATTTTCCTTAAAATGATAAAATGATGTTATTCCTGTCAAAATTTGAAAAAACAAAAAAAACAAGGCCAGGCTCCACCCACCCTGCAGGTACCGTTCTGTTGAAGGTGTATAATACACACACCCCGGAGACTAGGATGAGTCATCAACACATCCAAAAAAAAAAAAAGACAAAGAAAGAAGCTATATAATGTCATGGGAACTTTCATCACAGTATTCCAATTATTATAATTGCATTATGCTTTTTATTTTAAAAAAAAATGTTTAATGACCTTTGTTTAAATTAATTGAAATATAGTTTACCAGTATATTTAAATTGATTATTTATATTTGACACCTTATAAAAATTTTTAGATTGTTGCCTGTGTAGTCCCTGCAGTTACTATATTTTAACATTTTTTTGTCATATGTAAAAGTCAATATTACAGAAACTCTTAATAAGTCTTAATAATGTCGACCCACATGTGTATTTGCAATGTGGTATACAGCAGGGCTGCAACTGTCGCAACACCCTCTCACCTAAACATCAATGCAGTATACCACAGCCTACACATACACAATACACATACTCTCTCACACAAACACACATGCACAGAGTATTATGTATTTAAAGTAATTACCTCAGGCTTGATCCAGACTGAGTTTAGGAGCATGTGATAATCCATGTAGGCAGCATATGGGAGGAGGGGAATTAGAAGTCCAGAAGAAAATAAAGAAATTAAAATGTCCTGGTGGCTGTTTGCAGATCTACAAGGAGGGACATTAGGCCTCACTCTGACACTCTAAAGGGTGGCTTGTGTATATGTATATGTGTCTGTGTAAATGCATGTATAGAGTGGAATCATTTTGATGGGACCTCCTCCATGTATGTTACAGAATGATCATGTGTATGATCAGCACTGAGGATAGAGGTACAAATAAAGATAGATGTCACAAGCATTACAAGCGTCAGAGTATCACAAGTAACAGATTGTGTAATGAATGACATCACTGGAAACAGAGCATGTGGCTATGTGCTGCAAAAAGGGTCATCATAATATCACCACAGGAAACCTCAACTGCTTGATAAGGAGATGCTGAAAAAAATCAGCTCCATATTGTCAGAATCACATACTAATTTGGATAACCTCCCCCACAGAGACTTTGTAAATTGATTGAACTGCCACAGAGCCTGTACTTTCGACAAATTCTCATCCAATTTCACCTCCTGTTTTTTTGGCACCAGGGTATCTTTTCCTGGTTGATTTGCATCAATAAACCTCAGTAAGCAAGGCATTGTAATGCCTAATTGGGCGGTAATGAGCTGTCGCATTATGCAGAGTGCTGAGGTTCAAGCTTATTAGTTGCTTGGTTGCCCATAACATTTTCCTGTCTTCCCTCCGCTACTTCACTGTTGCATGATTGTCAATGCAATCTCCCTTTCTCTCTCACTTCCTTTTCTCCCCATTTGCTTCATCCCTGTACTTTCTCTCTCTGCCACTGTCTCCCCTCTCTCTCTCTCTCTCTCTCTCTCTGCTGATCTAAAAATAGTCTCCTATTATTCAGAAGGCCTGGGCCATGTACAGTGAGGCAGCAATCAGCATGGCGGCCATGCACATCAAGATTCACAATAGCTGTCATTCTGCTAACGCTAGCTAATATAATTCTCTCTGCATTACTCAGAGCCCTGCTGGACTGAACAGAGGGTTATATTCCAGGCTAATTAAAGGTCCTCTATTTTTTTTGACAAGTTAATGTACTTCCCTGCACCCAAAAAATTATTTCAAGTGGTTAACAGATATTACATTAAAAATCTATCATTTGGGCTCTGTCTTGTCTTTTTTGTTAGAAATGGCTTTTTGTTTGTGCTGTAAACACAGTTATCTATAAACAAAACAATCGGAAAGACCAGTTTTTATGTAGATATACTTACTGTTGCAGAATATAATTCTTGTAAAATCTGTTTGTGGGACTCATCACCAACAAAATGGCAGTGAAGTTTGTTACAGATGTGGAAGTAAATCATAGAAACAAACCTATGTCTGTGTGGAAATGTGGACATGAGTTTATGCTGCTATTTGCTGACAAAGTCTGGCCCTCTCCCTCATTATCATAGAGTATTTAATTGGCCATCATAATTGGCAATTTATTCATGAGTTGTACCTTTGTGAACATGGATTTAGCGTAGCTGTTTTAAAACCGTATTTCTTCCTAAAAAATGTTTTGGTTACAATATTCAATATTCATATTCATACAATATTCCCCAGCTAAATAACAGCAAAGGTTGGTAAGGTTACTTAGCAGACTCCTAAAATAAATGTCACCATTGTATTCCTTAAGTTAATAGCACCGCGAAATATAAATTCTATATTTTGGTTTAAATCTTGTTTTTGTCTTATATTTAAAGATCAAGTACTCTCACATATAAAATAGATGGACATAGTGAGAGAAAAGGCACCAACTTTTGCATTTTCATGGTTGTAAGGTACATTCCAAATGCACTTTTACAAGTTCAGAATGTTTTTTTCTCTACTATTTTAGGATTTCCTGGAAATAAGTCAAGTCTTAATTAGACACAACTGACAAAATATAACCAAAAGGGTAAATTAGTGGGATGAAGCTTGTTAGTCAACCATTTCCTAACCCAGAAGATAGTAGCCAGTCCCCCAAGCCCCCCCCCTCACCCGCCTTATGGGACCTGCAATTAGCGCTGTAGAAACGAGGGTGTTTGTGTGTTAGTGTGGGAGTGGAAGGTGGAGGCGGCAAGGAGTGCTGGGACTTTGTGAAACATATTCATCTTGCAATCTAAATGCAGTAAGGAAGAAAAACGTGCCCTGAGGCAACTGTTGACATTGAGTTCTGAGCAGCTCTGTGCTGAGTTCCTGCTCTGTATTGTTATAATGTATTTATATAACACTGCTAAATGGTAAGACCTGTTCCACATTCATCTACATAAAGCAGCACTGTATTGCCTAGGGGTGGGAATAGACACATCACACACACACGCAGATGAGATCGTTAAGCAAAGCCCTCCCATTGCTACCCCCAACCCCTCAACACACCCTGCATTCAGTGTTGATTCCCCTGCTCACTTGTCACTCGTGATTGCCAAAAAGCAAGGCACCATATGCCATTCTATTTGTAAGCACGACCACCTCGTGTCATCTTAAATGCACACACGCAGACACATACACCTACATTCATGAACGCACACACCAAAGACACAATTTTCCATTCACAGTCAAAGACAACGACAAAGTGCAATTCCCCTCAGCAAACGGCTCTCAGATGATGAAAGTGAACGTTTTCTGCTTCTGATTTTTGATGTGCAGCGTAGATGTGATCAGAGGCCTCACATTGCCACTCTTCTCTCTCTTTCTCAGCATTATGCAGTCTGTTCCTCCCCCCTGCTGTAACGGAAAACACTCACACTAGACAAGAGCAAACAGTTTCCAGCTGCTTGCTAATTCTTGATCTGTTAGTCAGACTAGCAGGTGTTTTCCAAGGAAATGATGACTTCTCCCTCCAGTGTCAATAGAGAGTCAAGTCTGATTTTTCCACCAACCTTTCTAAGGAAACATAAAGATTTACTGTACAGGTGAAATTGAGGATTACCTAATAATAACAATAACAAATTTCCAGTTGACAGTTTCAGTGGGCTGGATCTGTTCACATTTTGTCACATACTAAAACAAGCCATAAAGAACCACGTGGCAGTGATTCTCACTGTCACTATTCTTCATGAGCTGGTAGTTCATCATTACCACGCTGACTGGCTGACTGACAGCAGTCACTGATTAACATATTGACTGTAATTGACTGGCTGGCTGGCCATCTAAATGACTGACTTAAGTGGAGACTTACTGACTGGCTGGCTGGCGTGCTTACTAACTAATACAACCACATGGCTGGTTCACTAATTAACTGACTGACCCACTAAATTCCTGGCTCTGTACTGACTGACTGATTGACTTGCTATCCGCAGACTGACCAACTGACGGTCGCCCTGACTCATCTGTCTCTGGATGCATTTTCATCACTGCAGCGAGGGAAGCCTCATTCCTGGTATCAGCACCATGACTGTCTGACTGACAGGCACATTTCCATTTTTTCCCATTAACTCCAATATGGAAAGAAATGTGAAGAAATGATGAGATATGAAAAACCCCTGGGAAGAAATAGACTGCTGGTTCTGCCTGTGTGTGTGTGTTTATTCAAAATAGCAGAGACCAGACCTCCAGTCTGTTTTATCCTTATTGACAAAAGTTCTATCTAGTTTTGTGGTATTTGTCTGTAATGTGCAATCAGTGTAGAGAGGATTTGGAACAAGTTGCTGATATTGAGTTGCTGCCTGGTTTTCACAGTCAGTGTCTTACCTGGATTTTGTTGCCCCAGAAATATAAGGACACAGGTGTGAGTCTTTAGGCCATCTTTAGGCCACATATTTAGGTGCATGAACCACACTGTAGTCTTGCTGAAGTTGTTAGCAACTGACCTTCAAACACCTACAGTACATTGCTTCAATAATACTGTGTATTTTGTTTATACTTAATCTATTTATTCATGCTCTCATAGAGAAGATGTTGTGCAGGCGCATGTACAGTATGTGTTTGAACACATGGTTGTGCGTATGTGTGTGTGAATATAACCATGTGTGTGTAGTGACTCATAAAACATGGCAATGGAGGCTGTCTGTGACAGCTGCGATATAATCAGATTACTACTGCTTCAATTTGGGTTGGTGTGTGTGTGTGTGTGTGTTAATGTCTGGTCATTTGGTCTCTACCCATCTGGGTGGGCCTGTCAGCATATGAGGCCAGAAAACATTTATTCACTCTGTCTGAACCTTCTCTGTACTTCAGATAGTCCAAAGACAAGGTCACCGCTTGAGTGTGTGTGTGTTATGTGTTTACACCTGCATATGCTACATGTTTGTGGGTGCAGGTTTGTTCACAGAAGGTATCTGAACCAGAACAGCATAGCTTGAAAGGAAGTGTAGCATGTCAGTGTGTCACACAAGCTGTGCTTTTACATATTCTGCTCCATTTAATGCAGACACACCGTCTTTCTCATCTTTTTCTTTCATCTTTCATTTTCCACATTCCTCCTTTCATTCCCTGACTCGTGTTGAATTCTGTAAGGCTAATTAATGTTGAAAAGGACATTTTTCAGTACAGTCCTCCAAATGCTTTTTGGCTTTCCCTCTGGGCCGTCTTATCACATCCAGATTCTCATTTTTCATGAATTAATTTCAATTTGTTCAGTCCTTTCAGTTACTTTACTGCTGAGTTCAGTATGTGTGCGTGTAAAATGTAAATATTAAGCAGGATTTTTTACACAAACCTGACATAGTATAGATGTCATGCCTGACCTTGAATACACCCTTCTGTGGGAAATAGGAAATGATCCAGTGACCTCAGTCAAACTATATTTCTAGGCCAGCTGGTGGCCCCTGTGTGTGTGTTTTACCCCTATGTGTCTCCAGTGTGGGCATTGTGTCTACCGCAAGGACATTTTGTCACCTCCCAGCTGGTCTTATCAGAGTCTTGCAGAGCTATGTGGTGTTGGAAAGGTCATCCACACCACAGGAGGCAGCAGACAGACACACACAGACTCCCCACAGTGCTGTTTGCTGTGTCTCTTGAAGTCCTCACAGGCCTCAGAAGATGGCAAGGACCCTCTTTCTTTCATTTCGGTTTGCAAGTGAAGAGACTCAACTGAGGTCAGAGGTCGTCGCCACAGTCCCCATCCTGCAATGACATTTTCTGTTGTTTATCTCCATCCCTGAGAGCGTGTTGGACAGACAGAGGATGGATTGCACAAAATGTCCTCAACTTCCTCATTATCTCCTTGGCTTCTTATGCCCTCATGTAGAGCTGGCTTACTCTGCTTCATTACTGTAAGGAGACTATCTTAAGGGAGGAATGGCAGGCTTCCAGTTGGCTCTATCAACCTGTCAATCACTTTAGTCTAATCTTAGCTCTGCCCCTCAGTGCTGCCCATCATTTCCTGGCACTGTGGAGCAGTGAGCAGATTCTGTGCCTAATTCCCCTGAAATAGATAAGGAATTTAATGGATGGCCTACTCAATTATGCAATGGTGTTTTGTTGTCTCACATCTTGCTGTTTGCTGTGCCCCTTCTCTTCTCTTCTCTTCTCTTCTCTTCTCTTCTCTTCTCTTCTCTTCTCTTCTCTTCTCTTCTCTTCTCTTCTCTTCTCTTCTCTTCTCTTCTCTTCTCTTCTCTTCTCTTCTCTTCTCTTCTCTTCTCTTCTTCAATAACTCTGCCACTTCAGTGCATTTTTTTTATACAAATAAATGTTATTCAGCACTGAGCTGCAATCGGCTTCCAAGAAATATGCTGCACAATACACATAGAACAATGAATACAGTTGAAAAGCTCCTTGAAATCACACACATTCACAGCTCTCTGCCACTCTGCCCGTCATTCTCCGCTGTTGTCACAGTAACCATCTCACCTTCCCTTCACAGTCCCGCCCTAATGAGACCACTGGAGGACAGAGAGAGAGAGAGAGAGAGAGAGAGTAGCAAGGGGGTGGAAGAGAGATGCAGACACAGAGAAAAGCTGAGATATATCACAGGCAGTGTGGCAGAATTGCCATTGTCTTCTGTCTTCTCTTTGCACACAAGAAATCCTCTCTGTCTACCGGCCAGGATCATTCTAGAAACAAAAGCCACTACCCTGCCAGCAACATTTGCTGATTACACTGTCTGCTCATGACCACACCACAAGTTCAGTTTGCTGCCTGGGCATTTCCATATAAATCCAATAACATTATCGTTAACAGATAATTACCCAGCGCTGCATGATTTGTGACCGCAAACACAGATTAAAATTCAATTAAAGGTAAAAGTGTGTGTGGGTGCTGCCTGTTCTTCTTTGCTGAGTGGCTCCATTTAAATTCAATGAATCACATGCAGTGATTACATCTAATGTAGGCTGGAAATGTGCATTCACTTGATGGAAGCCATATTAAAATAAAATTGTGTTCTTATTATGTTATGGTACTACTGGAAAGTATTGTGATCACAGCCACATGAAGGATGATAAACAAATAGATACAGCATGTAGATATAAAAGAGAAAATTAGAACAGTGCAGCAGTATGATGTTAACATCTGTTCCTTTATGTACTTTTAAAGTCTCTCCTTCTGCTGCTGCTACCATAAAAGCCCTAAATGAAGTGAATGAGGCCTCTGGGCTCGGTACAGATTGGCAATTACGCAACATTCCAGGAGACCTTTACTGGTTCAGACTTGCATATTTCATGTGGGAAAAAACACCTGCCCCATGTTAATAGGAAGGCTAGCGGTACTTGTATTTAAAATATGAGTGTGTGCAACAGGTTAAGAGACTACAGTGCACTCATCAGAGACCAAATACAAGATGTTTAAAGATATCTTGAGATTGTCAAGTATATGCATGCATGTTAATTGTGTGTGTATATGCAAGAGCGGAGGGTTCTCTTGGTGTTTTATTGGTTGTTATGGGCAATTAGCCCAGGTTCAATCGAGGCCCATTTACATGGAGCACTCACTGTTTGTGTTGGCGAGCGTCTCACTGGCACAGTCAATTAACAGAGTTTCTAAATCAGTCAGATGGTTGCACATTTGACCTGAACAATGTATCAGGGTTTTACTAGCCTCTAAAGGGCCTAAACACACACACACACAGACATATACACATATACACACAAGGCCCCTTTAACATTAGACAAAAAATCCATTAAGTCCCACCAACATCTGCAATCAGACAGGGTGTAAGTGGCTTTCTCTTGTGGGTCAGATGATCCTGCAGTACTCACTGATATCATCTCTCCAAAAACATGACTTCCAGGCACCAATTTTTGACCTTTCCCACTGCACCTTCAGCACACTTCTGGTTGTGTGACTTCTTTTTAGATCAGATCAGTAGAAAAAAAGTAAATCAAAATAAGTAACATAATTATCACCATCAATGTTGTTAACAAATTCACTTGCTTTTTCCAGACTATTATGTGCTGTATTTGCACATAATCGGACATTACCTGGACCATTTACATGGCAACAGGCAGGTTAAAGACCAGTTAATGTCCTGCAGCCACACAACTGACAATGTCTGCCATGCACTGCATGTATGAATGATTAAGTACCTCTTAGGGCTTTACAGTTTTCATGTAAATTAACCATTTTAACTATAAAATAAGATCACATAATTCCATCCTTCAAGATGAGCAAATATCAGCTTGACCATAATATCTGTCTGAATAATAACAAAGTGGGCTTGCAGGGCGTTTAAAAGAGCTCAAAGCTAATTTTTTAGCACATGCTGATAGTTCACACATGTCCTCATGTAATTGATGGTGTTCAGAGTTTGGTGACATTGCATGCACTTGCTTTGCAAATATGCTTGTCAGAGATCATCACTTAAAACAAATCTGCTGGACTCACACGTTGAGAGAGGCTTAAATTTCAGTTTTGTCCTCAAAACAACATTGTGATTGTGGCAGCAAGTTTATCTTTTCATTGGGTGTTAAACTATAATCTCTGGTAAATCGTGCACATCAAGGGTTTATTCCAAAGATCATGTATCTTACTATTATCATATCATATCATATCAAAGGTTCTGGAAGAGAAGCTTGGCATGGATACACTTTTCTTATGTTTTGTTCCACTATGTTTTGAAATATAATGCCACTTGACAATTTATAAATCAACTAATAATGTCATGTTCATGAGTTTAAATCATTTTCACCTCCACAATGATTAATCATTTGCATATGTAGACAGTGCACATATGACACAACATTAATCTGTGATGAATAATGAGGTCCCTGACATCGCTGCAGCCCTAACAGTCCTCATCCTGTGATACTGTTCACTCCCAATCAACTTCCCTTGTCAATATTTACTGTCGTCTGCTTCTGCTGTTACATCAGCCTTTGCCGTGCTCTCGTTTCTCACCGTCAACTTAATTAGTCACATCTCTTGGTTTAATTACATCAAGTGGAAGGAGGTTGCAATCTCAAGTAGATCAAATTAAGCCCTATGCAAATGCTGAAGTGTCTTGTTCCAGGTCTCTGTGGCAACAATGTCTCTATCTCCCTTATTTCTGTTGGGAGGAGTCACGTGAGGTTTGTCATCAGTTGCTAAATGAAATCTTACTCTGGAAATCACCCCTATTAGGCTGGTTAAGTGGTTGACTGTCTGTTTAAGTTCTCATTGAGAAGTGACTAATCTCCCCTCTGTGTGGGAGAGAGGGAGAGAGAGAGAGAGAGAGAGAGAGAGAGAATCTGAGAATGAATTAGCTTAAATTTGTGGGGCAGATAGCACAGTTGCATTATATGTGGATTATCCAGTGTTTACACTGAACCAATGTCAATGTTAAACTCACCTACATAGATACTGATGTTTATTTACTGTCACAGTAGTGTCAAAAAGTATGTACACTTGTATATCTATGTTTTTATTTGGATATAAAGAAATTTTAGGTAATTGTTTGACAATGCATTTAATTTCTAAAGAATGAAATTGTGAGGGAGGGTTTAAAATCTACCCTTCACTTAGGCACATTATTATATGTGATGGGCATATGAACTGGAATTTCCCTTAAAACAGCCAGCTAACCAGTTTCTTTACCTATAGTACCTATACTGTTTGGTCAGCTTCAATGGCTTTTGCAGGCACCTCCCATCATTATACGTCAATTCTGCCATTGTTTTTACAAGCAGGTTATCTGCTATCTTACCATGCAGAACAGCCATTTGGGAAAGCCTTAAACTTCTTGCTAACACCATTTCCTGCACACTTTTCCAATGGGTATGTACTGATAAATAACAGCAATATCCAAATCAAGAAAAACTGTAGTAGATATAAGGCTGATCTTTGTGTCGTGTGCATCACCCTTAGAAAAACCGAATGTAATGCTATTTAAATGCGAACAAAAGCTGTGTCCTTGTAGCATGTGGATTTCTGTCTGCCATCCTATCCACTCTTGTCATTTAAATTCCAGCCAGGGTCTTTTTTCTACCTCATGAGCCACTCTGTCTATTCTCCTCTCCACACATGTGAGAAATGCATAAATGATACTGTCAGGAACACACACCAGCCTACCTGATGGTTATGAATAAAAGTTGGGAAGCATAGATACTCTGAAGATTGTTCTATTGTCTGTCTCTAATGTCATAAATGTTTCATGAATAAGGCAGGGTTAGCTATGTACATGGCATTTTCTGTTTAACAAAATCATATGCTCAAATTTCAGATGATGACTGTGACAAATACTAAACATACTCCAAGTAAAATGTCAGATTAAAAGTGTGAACTGAAGCAAATAAAATATCAAAATATCAAGAGGCACTAAGTTGGATGTTCTGGATTATGGGACTTAAATCGACCATTCAAGAGATTTGTAAATGTACACATCATGTAAGGGATTTAATCTGTTACACATGCTGTGCATTAATGGTGGGATTTTCATTTTCATTTGGGCTGTTGTTTTGTGAACATGTGGTCTTCTATAATCCCTTCCCAACTAAACAACTGGCCATTGTAGATGGGTAGCCTGGATGATCCCTGAACATTAAATAATGCATTATGAAGCCAGCTGTATAAAACACCTTGGGGGGTCAGCAGTGTCTCTGTGCACCACACTTTGCACCAGGGATGGAGTGGTAGCTTAAACTAACTTACTGAGGTTTGCTTCCACTGTCCTTCTGTGAATCTCTGTAAAGTCAGCAGGAAAAGAATACTCTAAACATAAATAACAACCAAAGTAACAATCAGTTAATTTTAATTTGATGGTAAACATTAGTCCACACAGGCTTATGAGTAGCTATTCAGGCTGTTTTAACCTTCTAATTGAATTATTGCATTAGGCAATACTATTATCATGACAAGTCTGTATATTAAATCCCATTTGTAGTGATAGTTAGGCTGAAGTAAAAATCCCTCTCTTCTTGTGTAGAAGTGTAGGACTGGTTGACACTAAATGGCTTCCATTACCGATCAAATAGAGGTAATTTGTGTCACAATCTGACATCAGTGATGGGCTGCATCTGGCTGTGCCCACTTTGTGTATTCAGATGAGCCAGGAGAGGCAGAGGGAGGGCTGACAAGGAAGGAGGAAGGCAAGCAGACAGAGGAAGAGAGGAGAGAGAGTGTGCAGCTTTTTCAGACAGCTGGTGATGTGCAGCTGTCTGGGAGGCTGGATTACTCCCTACAGTCTGCCCTCTGAGGGAGGAGGTGAGAGGGAGAAGAAAAGAGTGAGGAGAAAAAGAAATAAATAGAAATGGAGACTAAAATGGGGACAGAAAAGCAGAGGGATGGAGACAGAAACAAAAGGGGATTTGGCCAGGCGAAGCAAGTGAAGCAGTACAGAACAAAAGAAAACAGATACAAGTCGTTGAGATGGAGGAATAGAGTAGAGACATGAGAGCGAAAATGATGGGGAAGATTCTAAACATCAGATCATAACTGTTCAAATCAACTTTGTAGATGATCATCTTTTAATGTTTCTTTTATGTTAAAGCCCCATTTAAATGTTTTAAACACCTATTTCAGTGAAGTTACACTCTGGTAGAACAGATTACCATAGTCATATCAATGTTCTTATGGTTTTTACTAAGATGCCGATTGCAAATGATGATGATGTGTTTATAAATTGGTTATGTAAAGATATCTGCTGAGGAAAAGGATTGTGTGCGATGTCATTGACCTAACAGCAGACTTTTAAAACAGGAGGTATTATTATTATTCCATGTTTATTATTTTTTAGTAGCTGTGTGGTTATTGGTCTGAATTAAGCCATCTGCTAGCTTCTCTGCGATTTTCTAGGAAAGCATGAAGACCTGTCCCAACAATACAATTTTGTGCTTGACTGAAAGTGTCCCTCTCAGCCGGAAAATAGTCAGTGACTAATAGACAGTCCATTCAGTAACTCCATCACATGATGTTTTCTAAATGGATTAATACTTGTTATCTGTACTACTAAATGATGTAGTTTCATACGTACAATCCACTAGATTAAGGCATTGGAATATTTTTGAAACTCCATTCATTTTACTTACTTTACAGACCAACTTACTGAATCCTGAATATCAATGTATAGAATGCAAAGTACTCAGACTTTGTACCGTCTGCTTTGAATTTAAAGTTGTCTTTTCCTTGGACCTTGTAACTTCACCAGTTGTAACACTGGTCTACATAAAGTCCATTTTTGAATATTACTCTGCACCATGTCACCAGGAACGTTTCCTATTCCTTAGCTGTCAGTTAAGGTGATTATTGATTCTGATCAAAGTGAACATGGGATCCTCTCTAGCACAGAACATAATGGAGGACAATACCGGCTGGAGATCAGTAACAGATGCTGCCAGTGAACAGGAACAGTAGCTCGCTGGCAGGCTGGTATAATAATCAGTCTGTCTTCTGCCTATGTGTTCCCCTCAGACTGAACTAATATAGTTTTTGCTGGGTAATGATACCGAGACTCAAGCTCGCATTCCCCCATAATTGATCCTGCCGGCTACCGCCACACACTAACGAGCTAAACGAGAAGGAAAACCCTCCCAGCAACTGGAGGGTAAGAGAGGTAGAGAGACACAGAGAAAGAAAGACGGAGAGAGAAGAGGGATGGTTTAGACAGGCAAATAAATGCATGTGAGTCAAACTAAGGTAAAAGAGGGAGAAAATCTTCTGATACAGACACTGAGATTTTGATCTGTTACTATGACGGCAGCATGCTGAAGGAGATCAAAGCAGGTGGTGTAAAATGGTTGAAGAGTGCAGGAGCTACTTGAGTATTCACTTTCTTTCTTCTCTCTATTCCAGAGAGAATGAGCAGTGAGAGAAAGAGAGAGCAGTGCGGACAGAGCACCAGTGCACGCTACCTCTTTCATCTTTGACAACATCCATGGGGGGATTGGGCTATTGTGAATTTGGAGTGAAATATTTCAAAGGGGGTTGCTGGAGTAGAGCTAGGGCTGGGCTTCTTGGCTGGGTTCAGGCTGTGTTTCACAGAGATGAAACACACCTGGTTCCCAGCCTTTCCTCTGATTAGACAAGCACTCGCTGATTATCTGATCTGCTCTTTATTTAATGACTGACTGATAGTAACAAATAATATTCTTGCAGCACATTTGTTCAAAGCCACCTTTGTGTTTTTAAATGAACTTATCGTTGTTGAGCCTTTCATTATTATTATTTGCTTTCCGATGACAAATTAAATTATGAGGTGACCTTTGTACCAAAGGTTGCATCCTTTGGAATTAGCTTAATTAATACATGATGCGCACATGATGATGATGTCTGAAAACAGTATAAATATACAGTGTGCATGGTCATATTGGATACAAATCTATATTGAACACAAATCTAACACTTCTTCTCTCTCTCCCACTCTCTGTTTCATGCTTTCTTCGCCTGACGCAGGTAAGCCTTGTAGATACTGAGAAATGTTGAAGTGGTGTCCACAGAATGGGCTAATATCTGCACATTGTGAGAACTGCACTGCTGCCTCTCCCCTGGCTTTTAATCAATATCTCTCAGATATACACTGTTCATACTGTAGCAAATGAGGGGAAAGAGACAAACGAGCTAAACTCAGCAAAGCGTAAACAATGCCCGTTCTGAAAAAATAGTGAGTGCAGGAGAAAGCCCCTTTCTCCGTGTGTATGGTTGTGCGCATTTATGTATTTGTACGTGTGTGTGTGTGTGTTTTTCCTTTCGTACGTGTGTGTGTGTGTGTTGGCAGTTTTGTGCATGCGCCCACTGTTGTCTGCCTGCTGAAACGGAGATGGAAGCTGCTGAATATTCATGGCGTCTGTGCTCGGTTGGGGCCGAGCGATAAGACGTTTATGTTCTGGCAGCCTGAGAGAAAAAAAGAGTGTGTGTGTGTGAATGGGGCTGTGGGATTGGGGGTGGAGGGGTGGGGGTGGTCAATGGGCGCGGCGAAGATGTGTCGACATCAGTGGTTTAATGGTTTGAATCTAACTTGGGCCAATTAAAAGGCATGCCGCGTCCGCTGGGGTGGGCTCCCATTCATTTCGGGGGAAATTGAGGTTGAAATGAGCCATTGTCGGGCCACGTGGCCACTGTGCATACTGAGTGGCAGGCCTGCAGTGGCTCTCCAAATTGGTGGATAGAGGACAGAGGAGAGTCTTTGACTGTGGACAAGGAGAGGCAGTGTTCGCTTTGAAAATGAGAGGAAGGAGAGAGGAAGGGATGCGCAGTGTGAGAGAGAGAGAGGTGCGAGTCATGGAGACAGATCAGGAGAGACAGAGGAAAAGAGGAAGAAGTTGGGAGAGAATGACAAGAAGCCTGAGAGGAAGGCACAGAAAGAATGACAAGTATACTGTAAAAAAAATAAGAGAAATAGACAAAGAAAGTAAGCGTAGAAACAATGAGAGAGACAGAGGTGATGAAAGCTTACAGAAAGAAGAGGAAGGAGACAAAAACAACTAGTATCAAATAAAGACAAATGAGATGGAGCAAAAAGAAAGAGCCTTATGGACGCATAGGTCGAAGCTTTTACAGTTCTGTGGATGGGGGTTGCCTGGCTGGTTGGTACAGTAGCTCTTGCCCTCCTGACGTCAGCTGGACAGCACCCTGTGGAAGTGCTGACTGAGCCCGAGGCACGCACACACACACACACACATACACAGAAAATGCCTGCCAAGACAATGCCTGAATATTGTACATCACAGCATATCAAGCAAATGTGTACATGCGTACTTTTGCGTGTCATAAACGAGGAGCTCCAAAATAACAGATGCCCTATCAGATCTCATAGACGCACAGTTTCTGTCCGTGCCAAAGGTTTTCTATTTTCAGCAGCTTACAGTGTCTTTCCTTCATCACATTCCCAGATGAGCATGTGTTTATGACCGCTATAACAAGCTCCTAAAACAACCTAAGATTTTCATCATCATGAGTCCTTGCGATCAAAAACCAGATTTTAGTGCCAGAGGCTGTTATGTCACAACACTGTCCAATCAAGAAACAGAGCCACACAGCTGAGAGTGTATCACTTCCTGTTTGGCTTCCCTCTCTTGTCCACATGATTGGATGATAGCATGTATCCCTATGAGGCTCTGAGCCATTGTGGAAGGAGTCTGCATGCAACCTTTGGTTAATGTCAAGCGTCAAAGACTTTTATGTCACCCCAGATGACAATGTGACTTGACAAGGAATCTTTAGAGTGTGGTCTCCTTCACAGAGGAATGCAGGGCCTCATCAACAATATCTCAAAGCAACTGGGCAATATTCATTATCTTAGGTTGTCATCTGTGTTGTTTGTCCTTTTTTACACCAAAATTAGCTGCAGAAGACGTGGTTATTGGCATGTCCACTCTGCATCACTTTTAATCAGACCTGGAGTCATGACTACTGCAAAGATATTTGAACAGGGAATAAAAGCTGCTTTACCCTTTCCCATTGAAAACTAAAGCCTAAAGATGAGTCGTAGTGTTTTTTTTACCTAGTGTGAAAGGACCTTTTAATGATAGGTGTGTGAGACCTTGATATCTACCTTTGAGAAAGAAGACAAAGAAAGCGTTTAGGGTGATTTCACTCCATGGCTAGACACACACATCAGCAAGAACTTTCAGCATCTTAGATAGTTTTGTTTTTCTCCTTTTTGACGTGCATCTCTCTGACGAAAGCCTGAGTCTACCAGATACAAAGCACTTTACAAAAAAGCACAAAGGAAGGCCCTTGGTTATTGCAGGGCCTTTCTGAGTGTGTTCAGTTAACAAAATGGACACGGCAAAGTCTTCTAAAGTTCAGAAAAAACTGCATTAATATTTCAAATCTGAAAAACTTTGGGAGAAATGACTGAGGGCAGGAGGAGGAGATGTGACACAAGGGAGAGTGAAGAAGGTGGATATGATATTAAAACTTAGGAATTCCTTTATGTTATTGCAAGAGTTGTCATACAGACAGATAGATGACAAAAGATCTTTCTCTAATGCAACATTTTCTTAGCCTGACCAGCTATACCCATTCACTCTGCAAAGATTCTCAGAGAAATAGGTCTAGAATCCCTATCCTTCACAGCCATTTTCACGCCATTTTTCATATTTTTCTGATTTGTTTTTGTGTGTGTTTTCTTTTTATTTGTTTAGTACATAACATATGGCATGAGAAATTAAAATAAGGTTAGAGAGCCTCATTAGGTGTCTGACACACCTTTGTGTGTCCACCCACAGGTGTCTTCATCAGTTGTGCCTGATTACACCCTGTCTGTGGGCTGTGTGGATACGGTTGACTGACAGCTCTGTGACCCTCCTGTTAGTGGAGTAACACATGTTTAGATGGGGGATGGGGGGTATGTCACCGATAACAACAGTGGCTTTGTTCTGCCCAGTGTGTGAGCCAGCAGCTGAAGCATTGACATGGCAAAGTGTCGTCTAGTTTGGTGACCTCATTTCATTTTAACATAAATCTACAACACATTGTTTACATAGAGATGATTTTGTGCTGCACATTCAGTGTGTATATCTGTGAAAAGTGACAGGATTTTGGCCATGGTATAATAACATGCCTCGGGCTGTAGGTTGTGTTGCTGTGTAACTTGTCACCTGTTTCTTGGAGCTCCTGGTTCTTTCTTTACATTTTCCTCTCTCTCCTTGTTGTCTTCCCCCTCTCCCCCACAAACACTGCTTTTTATTAGCTACAACAGACACAGACTCACACCTGCCACACCTCCCTCTTCCTGACATCTCTTTGACCTGTTCCATCAGGTAAATTAGCACCCTAGGCAAATGTGTAAACCAGAGTGAGTTGCTGACCCTTTTACATACTTCATTGAGTTGCTTCTCATAAGGAATAACAGGGCTGCATTGAGAAGCAGGTTTCTGGCTTGCTCCTGTTGCTTAATATCAAAGCAGAGGCATGATAATTTTGCTGGAGGCCGTAACTGTCACACAAGTGCAAAATGCAATTATATTTCAAATTGGCATGTACTGTAGGCCAGATTCAGCCCAGATTCTTAACAGTATAATTGATCATTTTTTTCTCAGTACAATATGTACTGTAAACTGCAGTCATGTAAAGATTTTTTAATGAAAGACATATTATTGTACGGAAGTGAAAATGTGGATATATAGCTGCATGTCTAAATGCATATGTGCTGACCTTTTCCAAATGCTTTTACAGACATAGCCATCAATACTGATATATTTTCCAATCTTAGTTTAATTTATGACACATTCTGTCAATATTTTGGATGGCATGCCTTTTCTCAGTCAAATAATCAATAAACAGACTACTGTATATCCTGTTTTTTTATGGTTTATGATGGAGGGTAGGGTGACAGATATGTGCCATCTCAGCTTTAGGAAGACTTGCTGCCAAGATGGCCACTCGACTCATACTGTTGTTTTTCCGTCAGTCTATGTTCATCATTTGGGCAGACATGTATTATAACGTGCACAGCTTCATACTATTGATACAATCTGTATTTCAAACACTAAAAATGTAATAGTAATCTGAAGTTGAGACTTATTGAAAGTCTTTAGCTTACTCTGCACAACCACATTTTGAGCAAATCACTATTCCTTTTAGAAAAAGCTCAATGAGATGGATTAGAGGGTCAGGATCTTGGCATTGGTTGTCTCCCCAGCAACGAGTGAGGCCTGAACTCCTGTCTCATTAGTGCATTTTTTACCCTTCCTACTCTGCACCCTTGCAGACTTAATGTAATGACACTGAGAGTGCTCCACTTGTGTTGTTGTATTACTTGAGGTAGGGGCGTCCACCATCTCAGAGTTGAAATTGGCGGTAGTTTTATTCCATGGCTGCTGGACAAAATAGTTTTGTTTTTTCCTGTGTGTGCCTTGTCTACTTGCATGTCATTATGTGTCACTGCATCACATCAAGGTATGGTCTGTCTTTATTCTACTGCATGTCAGTATTTCATACTATGTTCATCTTTCGGCTGTGCAAAGCAACCCAAGGAATCGATTACTGAGGGGGCCTGACAGCTCTGCTTGCCGGATGCAGCAGAATACATACTGTAGCAAGGGAGCACCATCAGTTGCCCTGACAACACCAGTGCCTGTCAACACCTCCGTCTTAATAGTGACAAATTGTACTTATTACATCAGCGTTAATTCCCCCCGATCTCCCTCAGATGAAGATACTTAGCCCTGCGCTGATCAAATTGTGTCAGCATAATTACTGGGAACAGAACCCTATTAAAAACCAGGGCCTCAGACGCACTGTCCAGACTCATCCACAGGCCTATCACTCAACATGCATCTCTGCGTAGGAAGAAAAGTGGAGGGGGGAAGGGGGGGTCAGGGTGGAGGAAGACAGGGAGATGGGGAAATGAGGGGGATAAGGAAGAGAGGAGGAGGGGGATGTTATTCTGAGGCAGTTGTATGCACAAAGAGTACTGGAGTTGCTCACCTTTAAGATTTTACATTTTTTGGTGCATCTCGCAACACTAGCACAAAGATCCTGCTGTATAGATGAGTGAGAGATGTCTGAGAAATATTTATATTAATTACAGAAACATTTTGATAGCCAAATACTACATGTTGATTAGAAAATAGAGGTAAAATGCTTGCCAGAGTAGGTGGAATCAGACAATTTCTGTAGGGGTAACTCTTTCTCACACTGAGCACAGAAACTGATGTGTTTTTTAATGTATTTTTTCATTGGTGGCCAAATAGACACTTTCCTTGCTCACACACTCTTACCATTTGCTTATATAATATATAATATATAATAATATATAATTCTTAATAGTATTGAAATGACTCCATAGGAATATTTCTGCCAGAGAAAGTTGGTGTAACTCCTTTGTGAGTATGTATGTAACTGCTAATGGTTTTCACCATAGATGTCTCAGGCTCGAGGTGTAGGTTGAGCCAAAGAATGGCAAGAATCAATATGTAACAATCTACTTATTATAGCAAATCTGTCCCTTTCAAATTGATGCTGCTGCCCGGCTTATTGCTTTTGTGAAAAGCCAATTGTTTACACAATATAATACAATAAATAAAAAAGTAACCAGATGTCTAGCAAAATGAGCACTATGCCACTGTGAAGGGTGTGGACCTATGGGTGCCATTTAGGTTCATCAGGTATATCTATCTGTTTTTACAGTTGAGTTGATGGAGGCTGATTTCAAATAAAAGCTAATGTTTGTCTGTAAATTCTTTAAGTGTAAATAATTAGTAATTCCATGCTAACCTGTCACCATACCAGTTTTGACAGATTATCACGGTTGTGCTTACAGGTTGTTATTTAGCAAGTAGTGTGCACATTCATAATGACACATTTGTAAGTAAGTTGTTAATATATAATAATCATAGTTATACATTTTCTACAATCAGGATATGTAGCTATGTATACTTACGGGTATGAATATTGCCAAAATGGGATTCTCTGTTTTCGACGCAGTGAGATTGAAGCGTTTCATTAATCTTAGGGAGCTGTCGGAAAGAAAGGCATTTTATTGGGAAGTCAGATGAGGAAACATGTGGTCCCTCGGGGGTGAAGTCAGTAAATGTGGACTATACAAAAAACAAATGATTAAAATTTGAAATTTCATTAAAGCATCAGCCTAGTTTTACAATAACTGCAATTACCATAAGCAATTTCCACAGCTCTATAGATATGGATTTAGCATTGCCAGTAGCTCAACAGTGAATTAGGTCTCTCTCTCTCTCTCTCTCTCTCTCTCTCTCTGTTGGTCTTGAATGGTGCTGGAATGGAATTCACAAATTAGTGTCGTCTGATGGAAATGTGCTAATTGCTGTTGTTAAGCTGCTGCAATAATTAGGTTATGATGGCAGACTGCTACACATGTTGCATGTACACACACACACACACACACACACACATGCACACACACGCTTGCACGAATGTAAGCACGCTCGGGCAATCGAGCAGCCGAGGGCCAGCATCCCCTCTCCAGTATGGTGGAAATAGAAGGCCAGATTTAATTACTCATTTTACAGTCCATCTGTGAGTATAATTTTCCAGACATAGAGTCAAACACGGTGCAACAGTTGACAACAGTATCTCCTGCTGTGGCTTTGAGTAATGTGTTTTTTTGTTGTTGTTTGTTTTTTTAACCACTGTACAGTGTAATGTAGTAACACTAAGTAAATGATTAGATTAGTCTGCTGGCCATTTAGCTGTGGAAATATCTGCATAGTAATATGAAAGAGACAAAGCACAGAGGCAAGAGGATAAAGGTTGTTGTAATAAGAGCTCAGATCTTCTGCTGGCTTGAGATCTTTCTTTTCCATGAACACAGTGAATATATGTGTGAGGAGATGTGAAGGCAGATACTCTTAACTCAAGTTACTACTTTGTATTTGTGGCTGTTTTCATCCTTACTTGCATGAACATTTTTCTTTAACTCGCTTTGCTATTTTGAGCATTCGTCAATGCACAGGCCTGCTTATCAACATGCTGTTTAATGGCTCAGTGCTTCAGTAGAGATTACTGGATTGCTAACCTCATCAAAGACATCAGCACCCCCCAGACTCTTTAACCTTGGAGACCTGACTCTCTCTTTCAGCAGTTTATGTGATGTGTGTGCATGTGTGTGTGCTTGTAGCCTAGCTCAGCAAGCTGCTATACATTAATGTAAAATTAATCCTTTCTTCATGCAGTCTTGTAAGAAGGTGCTCTCCCAACGTGAACATAAACCTTCTCTTCGCTTAGGTGCAGCGTGCTGGTCTTACATACAGATTCTACCTCCCTGGAACAACACTATGAAACTTTATTTGAGTTTGAATCTCATAGTTTCTTTTTCTACTTTCAAGAAATGAGACTACAGAATCTCTGTGCATTATAACTTTTAAATCCGTGTGCAAAATCTAAAACCACAGACAAATCTTTGTTACTTCTGACTGGTCATACTGCCGAACAAGAGCAACAAAACATGTGACACCTTGATGGTTTACAAAGGTGCCTCACCGGTGTCATCGTACCAACCCTGTCTCATTTTAAATAGGCAGTTGTGATTGATTATTGTGCAGATCTATTTGAATGAGAGGGCAAGCAGACGTAGTCTGCCAGAGTATCTGACATGAGTTCTCAGATTTATCTGGTTCCCAGGATAGATACCCCACTATACAGAAGCAATCTGACCTGTACACAGAGCAGACTCTAAAATGGATGGGCGGGTGGGCTGGCATGATTTATTAAAATGACATCTTTCACTTGTTTACTTGTTTATTAAATATGAATTGTTCATCTCATGGCAGTTGGACATTTTTTGCATGAATTAAAATGCACAAATTATTTATGATAAATGAAAAGCCATGTTTAATTTAAAACAACTCACTGCATTTCACTCTGTCTGCCTTTTTTTATTGAGACATACTATAAGAAAACAGCTGGATAGCATTTGAGTGTTATTTCAGACTCATGGCAATAAAGGTTGTATTTGAAGCTGCAATACAAGGACAAAAACAGTGACAACACACATCAGGACACTTACTCCTCTGTTCTTGTTGATGCCCCAGCATTTGCAAATAAAATGTGTGAGTATTCAAACATTTTAGTGACACACAGAAATGATACAATGAAAAACTCATTGATTTTAAAGTAGCTGGTGCCTATTTCAAAAATCAAAAAATTACTGAATGTCATATAAGACAATCAGTTAATCCACATCAGCAGACATAATTATTAGCTGAAATTGTATTATTGGGACAATAAGAGCAATTTTAGTTTATTGTTTATCAGCCAGCACACATTTGAGGTCAACGCCTTGGTAAAGGAAGGTGTTTACTCGATGTGGGCGTTTGAGACTGCAGGATTTCATTGCAGTGCTCTGACACAGCCGGCCGCCGTTTTAGCATTCAGGACACAGAGGGAGAGACAGAGAGGGGTAGAAAGAGAGAGACCAAGAGAGTGAAGAAGCAGAAGAGGAAGTAGAATGAGCCAAACAGGAACACAGAGGGTTTTGAGGCTGAATAAGAGACAGAGTCTTTTAGCATTCCTGCTCTGATGCCAAAACGTTCACTGAATCAAGGATGCCTTCTTCACCAGGGCTTCAATGGTAGCTCTGTCATTTACTTGTATTCTTAAAATCTATTCACACTGCAGGTGCATTCAAAGAAAGAGATTTTTATAGGTGACTTTTACAGGTGCTGAGGATTTGTCCTGATTTTAGTGTTAGCTGTTGCAGGCTCAGCTGCACTTTAGTTCGTCCTTATAGTCTGCACTCCATTGTTTTGTTTTTGCTGTTTGTATGTTAGCTCTGGAAAAAAAGTAAACTATTTATACATATTTTCCAGGACAGTATTGTCCACAGATCAAGGCGATTCCAAATGATTTCAATAGAACTTTACTCATGTTCTACTTTTTTTATGCAAAGTGGTTTACCAGCAAATTGGATTAGTAAGTAGTTTGACAGTACAGTCCCCCACACCAGTGCTCAAACAAACAATACTGATGACCACAAAAATAAACACTTTTAGTAGATTTTAGTTGAGCTTCATGAATTACAGCAAATACGTTGCAACACATTGCACAACCCCAAGTCCTAATGCACTTAATTCCCTGTTGATCTTCCAGATTATGCTGCCTTATCACACCCGTAGTAACCTACTTAACTCATTCTGTAACTTACTTACTGACATCCATTTATTTATTAGGTTTAATTTGGCAGCTTTAGTTTAGTTCAGCGTGATATAATTTCCCTAACACTGAGTCACTGGTGTCATAATGGATGTTATAGAGCGTATTTAAATAGGCAGAGAGTCAGAGAAGTACATCAACAATGGATATATCCTGGTTTGTTCTGCAGAATAGTCATTGCACTGATTTCAGTTTCTTTTCATGTAGCCATGCAGCCCTAAGGAGCTCTGCGGTGGAGAGTTCAGTCCTACGATCTGACCTCAATCAGCTCAGATTAAAGCTGTGATCCCACGTCTGGCCTCCTGCGACCTGCTTCGTGATGCAGCGTACCCCCAACTCTGAGCAGGCAGAAATTATTCTGAGAACTCAACGTTCATCCCTCACCACCACACGAGTCAATGCAGTGGATCCCTTTTGATGTTATTTAGGAATGTATCATCATCTCTGCACTGGTGGTGGCTAGGTCCCACCCACCAAGTAATATACATCAGCACATAGTGTGTGTAGCATACAGCAGGCCTGGGATAGGCAGTTGTTTTTCATTTTAATTTAATGTCTGAAATGACACAGGAGAGTTGAATTGGGCCAGGGAAGATACCACACAGACCTAGAACATTTATCATCTCAGTGTCTCTGCTGACCTGACTAGAACTGGGTCCCTCCTCACACTGTCTGACTCACAGTTTACTGAGAGCCAGTCCCACCTTCCTCTTAAACAATAACAACACTGACTCACCAACACAGCCTCTATAGAAGCAAATACCCAAGCTTTACTGAACATTTGTCTCTTATTACAATCAAACTGGGCTCACATTTTTCAGTGTAATGTCATCGTTGCATCATTATAGAACAGGGCAGGTTGCAATGCGTTACACTGTGAATGATGCAGTACCTTCCTCTGATGGTGGTTGCTGTTGTTTCTGTCTGTCTGGTGCTTTACTTGTTTATAAGCTTGTTTTTCTCTTATTTTTTATGTCATATGGTTTATGTCTATCATCACAGGTACAGCCAAGGATAAGGCCTCACTGGTTAGCATGCTTTCTTTAGAAGATATCTGCAACAGAATATAATTAGTTAATAGTTGCCTATGATGTAACAGCATAGCTATTATTTCTTCACACTGTTCATTTTTTGAAATCTCCAAGGACCTCGTTTATTTGATTTGTTTTCTAGCTGCCTTTTTGAGTAGCTTTAGGCACTGAGGTTTTTTTTTATTATTGTTGATATGACAGACATTTGTACCTTTAAACTACAGATGTTAATGGCATGTCCAAATGGTGTAAAATGCTGATGCTGTCGTTAATTCAGTCCAGTTCCAGAGATGCTGATGATTGTCACCTAAGATCTGACCAGCTTGGCTCTCATTTAAATCACAGCAGCTTCAGAGCGTCTCTTGGCAGCGAGGATGCTGTGACACTAGTTCATCTGTACGTCGAGGCTTATTTAGCCTGCTGAGAGTGAGAGCCCGCTGCTCGTATTAGATTCTGTCTCTGGCAAAGTGGGGATGATTAGATAAAGTGTGTCTGGTGGAGTGGAGCACTTTTTCACTTTACAGTAGCTATGCCTGTGAATGAATGGAGAGGAGAACTCCACTTTCTGACAATAACACAGACAGGTTTTTAATGCATCTGGGAGCTAAGGCTTTAATTACTGCTCTAATTAAGCAGTGTTTATACTGCACTGTACTATGCTATGAGTTTACAAATCTTACATTTAGAGGGCATTATGTGGAATTTCTTATGGGCATTGTAAACAGAAATTACTCCTAAAGGCAGATGCAATGAGTTAGAGTAAAGACAAAGCAGAGAAATTAAAGAGGAGTGGGCTGCAGAGAAGAAAAACAATACAATTCAGTACAATAGCTCTCATTTTGTATCCCCTTCTTACTGTAGTGTCCCCTTTGCCTGCACTTCCTTCTGTCATAACACAATAACTGAGCTCTGACGTCTTAAAAGGCATTGCAGGAGTATAGAGGTGCTTGAAGAGAAAATTGCAGCAGCTTACAGCGGCTGGAGAGAAATACCATTTTGTCTCACTCAAGATGGATTCCACAGTGAAATTTCAGAGGACCAGTACAGAATCAAAATGGAGAAGCCAGAAGGGAGGAGAGTAAAAAAAGGCAGTGGACAGCTATGAAGGAGATGTCTGAATTTTTGTTTTAGCTGCTGCAGAAGCAAATGTAGTCTAATTCCATCTCATTTCATACAAGCAGTCAAAAAAAATATTATTTCTCTGCAGATGTGTATAGAACCAGTAAATATAAGGCTAAAATATGTTATTGTATTTTATTTTATTTTTAATTTTTTTCATGTGGCCTCCTTGGCCCCTGATAAAATTTCCTCCTACCAATCATCTTTCATACCGGCATGCATGACTGCCGGCATCTCCACGCACACACACACACACATACAGAGTCACACCCTCCCTCCCTCTCTTTATAGATTCCACTTGCTGGTTGCCCATCTAACAGCCCCGTATGTAAACCCGTGAAACCCCTTCAGGACATCAAATCCATGGAATCTGTTGTCGGCTCTATCTAGGTCAATGCTTACAATAGCTGTGCAGTTTTGTTTTGCTTCTCCCGCCTCTCTCTGTATTTCCCCCTGTTTGCTTAACGCCACAAGGTTGATTTTCCTTTGCCTGTGTCAACATCAAAAATGCATATAAATTGTAAGCACATTAAGCACGCATTACCTCCTTCATACACATTAGTCTCCCGTGGAATATTAAAACATGTAGTAGTTTGACTTTAAGATTAGGGTGTAATCTAATATTACATTCGAGTTATTTGTCATTATTTCTATTCTTTTTTTTTTATTGTTTAATTGGTTTGGACTGTGTCATAATGAGACGGCCTTTTCTGGTTAGCATAGCACTGAGGCCTAGCACTGCAAGATGAAATGTATGAGAAAGACTTTACTTATATTGTGACATACAGTTGTTTTCTGTATGTATCTATAGGGGAAGATGTTACATGACCTAAGGGAAGGTGCATCTAATTTATTAACCCCCACGGAAAAAAGAAAACATCCATCTCTGCCTCTACATGCATTTTTCTATAATTTTAAATGTATGTTTGGAAAGCTACTTCCAAATAAGCACAATGTTTATTACTATGCATCACATTTGCAAATTACTGCTTGTGTTTCCTTTTCATCACATATAACTTTGTGTTATAGACTTGAAAACCCACAGCTCCCCTTGTTCAATGAATTGCGCATAGCTAATCGGCTTTAGCTGCTCCCACTCAGCCCCTGTTCGTTCTACTTTTGGTTAAATTGCTGATATGACTGCCTTCAGACATCGGGTGCAATCAAAATTAAATATGCAGAGACTTTTTTTTAGTAATCGTAGCAGTCCA
Organism: Parambassis ranga; assembly: GCF_900634625.1. Taxonomy (NCBI): domain Eukaryota; kingdom Metazoa; phylum Chordata; class Actinopteri; family Ambassidae; genus Parambassis; species Parambassis ranga. The sequence goes on along the minus strand of NC_041033.1, from coordinate 9,503,981 downwards.
GATCACAGTCCCTGAGGACTACAAAGTGTTGAAGAGTGTTGGGTATACAGTTTAATCACTGGACATTTATAACATATCCAAGCTTAATAATCCACCATAGTAAGTTACACAAAGACCTAATTTGTTTTTGACAAAGTTTCACTAATAATTATTCTCTAGTCCAATTTATCATAATGTATGTGCAGGTAATGCTACATTTAGCCTACTGCCAATCGAATGACACATACTGTATTATCACATCCATGCCTTGATTTCTTGGCATCCATGTTGCTTTCTAAATATTATTATTGCATCTGATTCCACACATATTCAAATATAAACCTTTCTTAAGTATAGGTACTTTGGAAATATTACTAATCATAACCCTATAAATTCAAAAGATCAGTGGTTGAGTGCACAGATTGACTGTTTTGTCACACAACAAGCAACAAAGGGTCTTAAAATTTGCGATCGTCCCTCGTACTCTACACTAGTATCCATGGCCTCTGTGTTGAGAGAATGCATGTATGTCTCCTCAATCCATGTGAAATGATGAATTCATCGCCAACACATCCCAGCGTTCCACTGACAGCCATACATGCTAAAGCCATCATTTTGATAAAGATTGATTTTTATGCCATAGACCTTTTCTCAGCCCTGTGTGTTTGTTTGTCCTATCTTTATTTTAAGGTTAACTGTGGTTTGTCTGTTATGGAGAATCTTCTGAGGTCTTGAAGTGTGTCCACATGTGACTTACTTTACGTACTTACTTGACCTAACTGATCACCCTGATCTGAGTCTACACAGCAACTCTCAATCAACTCTGAACACTAATGTGTGATCCTGACGTACTGCTTCCTAAGAAGCTTTCAGATGCAAGGTCCCTGTATAACACCATATACTGTGCACTGTAATATTTTTCTTCCAGTGTTACCTATAGCTGTTTCTCCTTTGGCTCTAAAGTCTTCCTACGCTGCCTCTGTCTTAGCATGCCCACCAGTGCACACAGAAGACAATCTCCTGTAAATTGCTTTTTCAATCAGTTTTGACATCAATCTGCTCCCATGGGATCGTGGGCATTCATGTGATGGCGGAGACGAAGGTTTCTTTCCTTATGGATGTTGACAACCCTACTCAGCCTGGTTTGATCTGCAGAATTAACATAATATTACCATACTTACAGAACAGGCTGTGACAGCCCAAGAGGTATTGGCTTCTTATAGCAGATGCTGGCACCAGTGAGGTTACTGCAACAGCACAAAGACAAGACAATAAAAGCAGTTTAAGGTTCAAGACATATATGACATGCAGATCTGAATTTATTACCACAATTTATTAACAGTCATGGTCATTTACATTGATCCAGGATGGGATGAAGGATCTTTTCATCTCCAGTTTATTCCATGTAGAATTAACAGATAACTTTCAAAGGTTTAGCATGCTGTAAGATTCAAACTTAAGCAGCACTATCCATAAGCAGCGGTAAATGACATTAAATTATTTGTACCTTAAATGTTGTTTTGATACACACAGCTGCTGCCTTTCATGTGTTGCTATTTGCTCTTCTCATCTGTTCCAGGACAAAGATATCTCATCACATCCACAGGAGCCTTGTATATTGTGGACGTCCTGCCTGAGGATGGGCTGAACAACTATCGCTGCACCACCCGGCATCGGTACACCGGTGAGACTCGGCAGAGCAACAGCGCACGTCTCATTGTCTCAGGTCAGTACTGCAAATGTCAAATATTCATGTGTCATTTTGTATGGTATACTTTTCTAAGATCATCTTTACACTTTGAAAAAGTTAACTTTAAAAAACAAAAGAAGACAAAAGAATCTCTATATATAGATATTATCACTGAGGGCCATTTATATTCACCTCCTCTTAGGTCGCCATTGAATGATGCAGTTCAATGTTGGCTATGTTGTATAAGAATTTTTATTTGATTGAAATTGTATAGTAGTTTGTATAATAGCATGTGATAGAAAGGGAGCAGTCCTCTGTGCCATCTAATCTCTCCTAGGAGCACAGTGTTTCTCTCCTCTCCCCCATATAACAAAATATACAGTATATGGAACTGAATGTTGACCCTTAGAATCAATATTGGATTATACTGTGAAGTGCCTGGCAACGCTCACCACTAATTAACACTAAATTCTCTGCTCCTTCCAGACCCCACCAATGCTGAGCCAAGCATCTTGGATGGCTTTGACCACCGAGAGGTGATGATTAATCATCGGGTGGAGCTGCCCTGTAAGGCTTCAGGCTATCCAACGCCCAAATACCGCTGGCTGAAGGACAACAGCCCTTTGGAGCCTGACAGTCGCTTTCGCCAGACCATCTCAGGGTTGCTGATAGAAAGCGTGCAGCCCAGTGACTCGGGCACATATGTCTGTGAAGTGTGGAATAGTTATGGCAACGCTGAGGTCATGGGGCGCCTGTATGTCAAACGTAAGTATTATTTGTTGCAGAAGCTGCTGCACCACAGAATAAAATCTAAGTTAAAATGGTTCCCTCTACATATAATTACACATAAGGGAAAGTGAAATTAGATATCTGGAAAAATTATTGTCAATAGGGTTATAGACAAGAACCCAGAAATGAGCAGTATGTTCACACAGAATGTAGTTGTGATATACCACACAAGAAATTTGTACATGTCTTCTGAACTAAATGCTACTTTTCTCTAGTGCTGCACACAAACAATAGGGAATGGTGGCAGGTTCAAAAGCAGTGTATGACCATATATTATTATGCTGCTGCACAAAGGTAAATAATTAGTGAGAGATCAGTGCCATTTTAGTCTCATGGAAACATGTAAAAGTAAAAAAATATGTTTTAATCAATAGATGCCATAGCTTGATAAGCAACTGGTGTGCAGTACATAAGCTAGTACTAAATGTGAATGATTATGTTTATGGCACATCTATTTCTCTACACGTTTTGAAAATATTTGTGTGATTTTGTGTCCACAGAGCCTTTGAAAGCAGTGGTCAGCCCACGAAAGGTGAAGGGCAGTGTGGGTAGCAAGGTGTCTCTGTCTTGTAGCGTGAGTGGCTCAGATGAATATGAGCTGTCATGGTATCGCAATGGAGAAATCATCTACCCTGGCAACAATGTTCGTTTCACCGGGCTTAACCGGGAGAACCTCATCATGGAGGGAATGTCAAAAAGTGACGGAGGAGCGTACCAGTGCTTTGCAAGGAAGGGCAAGATGTCTGCACAGGACTTTGTGCAGGTCATCCTTGAAGGTAAAATAGTTGCAGTGTTTCTGCTTACACCAAAAGCCACACTGTCACAGCTGTTCTATGCATAATCAGTGAGTTAGCAGAACAGATTAAAGCCTTGGAAATCGATGGAGGGTTTATGTGTTAATGGCATGCTGCGGCGACTCTCTGCTGCCACTGGTATGATTGTCCCAGACTTCACAAACTCATGTACACACATTCCCTTTAATCTAATAGCTTACCTTGGCAGCGTTGCTCAGGCAACTGTCTCCTGTGGCCAGGGAGCTGTAAAAAGAAGATATTGATAATCTATAATCATGTGGAATAGACCTAGATTATCAGAGAGCAGCAACAAGCAGACAGGCATTTTAAAAGCCAACCACTCTCCATGTTTGAGAAGAAAGCTCCCGAATCACACTAAATGCACTGAATGATGAAGTCTTAACAAAAAGTCATGATTATTTCTATATCCTTTTGCTGCCTTATAATTGTATTTAATTACCTCCAGGAGTAACAGTTGGGACAACCATATGCAATGGTGCAAGAGTGTTTTAATTGATGAGAATTTCATTATAACGCTCTGCGATCTAACCATCCTGGCACAATAAAAAGGTTTATCTTAGCCTCCACAAATATACACAGTATAGTCATTATCAAGCAAGTCCATTGGTCTACAGTGATATCTATTAGCAGCTTAAAAGCACCATCCTATCCCAAGATTAATAAAATACAAGACAGTGCTGTTGGAATTGGTTTGATCCCTGCAGTATAATATCCAGGGATCAAACCTACAAGACACTCTTTTTATTTGCAGGGGAAAAAACACATCACAGAAAGAAGCCAAGAACAAAGGATTTGCTAGGTCAAAATAAAAAGAAATTTAAGATGTTTTGTTGGTCACTTAATAACTTTTTTTACTAGTTAAATTCTAATAATAGACAGACAGTTCCCAGCCAAATTCTGGCAGAGAGAGTGCTTGCTGTTTTTTGGCCAGGGAATTGTTTTATCACAGCTTCTCACCCTGTGCTTCCACACACTCTCTGCCTTGCTGCCAAAGTTTGATTACTTTAACAACTTAAAAACTTGTAAGACAAAATTTTACTGTGTTAAAAAAAGGGAACTACCTCTAGGCATTTCTTTCAGTTGGGCCAATCCCAAATGTATTGTCAGGGATCAGTGCTGAATTCCTTTCCTCTTTCCTGCTTTGCCTACTTACTGAATATCTGACTTAGTGTAAACTGTATGATTAAAAGCTTTGTTGGATTCATTTCTTTTATTTTAGCTTCTGTTTTATGCACCACCGTGTTCCGTTTTGTCCCTCAACACAGATGGTACCCCAAAAATCTTGTCCTCCTTCAGTGAGAAGGTAGTGAACCCAAATGAGCCCGTCTTCCTGTTCTGCAACGTGAAGGGCACACCGCCTCCCCGGTGCACCTGGTCTCTGGACGATGACCCTGTCATCAAAGACAGCCACCACCACCTGGGCCATTACGAGACCCACGAGGGCCATGTGGTCAGCCAGCTCAACGTCACACACACCCAGGTGCAGGACGGCGGGGTGTACCGGTGCACGTGCAGCAACTCGGCCGGGGTTGTGTACCACCAGGCTCGAATAAACGTAAGAGGTGCTTGTCAATTCAGCTCCTCCAAGAACAACAATACACATACCTGTCTGTCTCTCTGTATGTCTGTCTCTGTGTCTTTGCAGCACATGAATTCTGCTTGTTGTTTGGGTCTAAAAATTAGATTCAAAACATTCGAGTCTTCTCTTCCATTTTGCTTTTTAAATTTTAAATACAATCTTACATTACATTTATATTACTAGTTTTCTTCTTAGCTGCTTGTAAATTTTAATACTGCAACATGCCAGTATTTTTTAGGTCAAATAAACTATCCTGGTTTGCTGCTCATAAGCGTATCTGGATATGTTTTGTAAATAGCCAGAAGAAAAATATATTTCTTCTGTTTGAATACATTTATCTGTGGTGTGCTTGTGTGTGCGAGGGAGTATTCATGTGTGTCTGTGTGAATTTACTCAAGCAGCCAATTCAGCTCCTCATGATCTGATCTTAAAGCGATTACTCTGTTTCAATTTATGAGAATATATTATAGTGGAGTTATAGGTATCACTTGCACAGTGTTATTTAAATGTTCTGTTTTCCTTCAGACGGCATGCTTTAATCTGCTTGTCATTTCACCACCCTCTACTTAGAGCTACACTTTAAATCTTGTTGTTAAACAAACAAGAAAAGCTTTAAACACAGTTTCTTTGCATCTTTTGCAGCGCTTGGTGGTAGGTACCACATGTGAAGCTTTGCAGAAACTCGTGAGCCTCTTTACAAAAAATTAACGCACACCTCACTGCTCTTGTGATTTAATGTCTATCCACAATCCTTATATTGTCTACAGAGAATCCTCTCTTTATCTCTTTCCATGTTTAGGTCGTGCCAGCATTCGTCCAATGAAAAACATCACAGCAATAGCTGGACGGGATGCCTTCGTTCACTGCCGTGTTATTGGCTACCCTTACTATTCCATAAAATGGTACAAGAACTCTGCTCTGCTGCCGTTCAACCACAGACAGCGAGCTTTTGAGAACAACGGCACACTGAAATTGAGCAACGTGCAGCAGGTGGATGCTGGAGAGTATAACTGCAAAGTGATGGTCCAGCCAAACAAGATGGACTCCCAGAGCGTCCATGTCCGTGTCAGAGGTCAGTTCCCCAGACCCACTTTGCTGTTTTATTTGGTGCAGTGTACAGCAAACAATTATCATTGCAAGATTTTCCTCCCACAATTTAAATATACTCTTTTAAAATGTAACAATCTTGAGAGTGTGACAGTGCTGAAGAATCCTGTAAATGGTCAAAAAATCAAATACTTCACTAGTCAGCTTTCATCTCATGTCTACACAATAAAATATAAATACAGTAGATCTCAGCAGACCTCTAAATTAATCTGCCTCCTCAGTATGCAATGGTGGCTGTGAGGACTGCATGATTGCCACTGATATTACAGGGCTAAGTGACTGATCTCCACTGAGATTTTACAACTGTAATAGGTAATACTAAAGAAGGCTTCCCCATGATGCCCCCATTTCCTTCCCTCTGTACAGTATGTTAGCTTGTTGTCACATATTACACTTTCCTGTGGAGCGAGGGAAACGGAGGGAGAAAGAGAGTGATGATATAAAGCAACACTTCCCAGTGGTGCTGTAGTGAGCGAGTGCATTTGTTAATTTACTCTGCTCATGCTTAAAATGCGGAAGTGTCTTTGGGGATCCCTGGAGTCCATTATCTCCACTTTGTTGTGAATTAAATAAGCTGCTAAAGTGCTGCTTATTTCAGTGTTATTTGAACTCACTGGACACTCATACAGATGACTTGTGTGATGGTTGGAGATTTCCCAGAGAATACAGGACAGGCAGTTTGAATTGAATAGAAATTTTATAACTGTGTGATTATAATATGCAGCCAGATTTGTGTTCTTTATGTATTCAAGCTATTTAAGCCAGAGGATTGAAACAAGATGATGCATCTCAAGGGATTTGAGTTCTAATTATTATCTGAAATACAACTGGTGTAATCAAGATTTTTAGGACACAGAATAAAAAACTATACTTTTGTAACAGTCAGACTGTAATATATGTACCGATACATTTACAGGTTAGTAGATCAATAGATATGTTTTCCATGGGTTTAGGTTCATTTATTTTTGAAGCAACCTGCATGTCTCAAAGTTATTTTCTTGTTCATGTTGTGTTTTGTGTGTAGCTTCCTGTGCTAAAAGGACAAAATGTTCCAGTCTTGAGAATGACAGGGTGTTATTGCAGAATGTTTTGCTATTCAGGTCTTTTGTGTTCCTTCAGTGACCTCTTTAAAGAATGATAGTTAGACGCTTGCAGGATTACTGGAAAAAAGGACACGCTACCTGCCACAGAATCCAGGGAATTAAGATGATCTTTGAAACCCAAGGCTGAAATCCCATTTGATCTGTATTTCTCCTCCTTGCCTGCAGTCCCTCCCTACATTCAGCCCTTTGAGTTTCAGCGCTTCACCATCGGTCAGCGTGTCTTCATACCCTGCGTGGTTATGTCGGGCGACCGTCCGTTGGACATCACATGGCAGAAGGACGGACGGCCAATCCCCGTCAGCTTGGGCGTGACTGTGGATAACATTGACTTCACCAGTTCACTGCGGATCTCCAACCTTACACCCGACCACAATGGCAACTACACCTGCATCGCCCGCAACGAGGCCGCGGCTGTTGAGCACCAGAGTCAGCTCATTGTTAGAGGTGAAGTTATACATTACTATAATCTGTTATATGTGTACCAGTGACAAACATATAAAGACACAAACATCTGTTTCTGTGCAGTCCCTCCCCAGTTTGTGGTTCAACCAGAGGACCAGGATGGCATTTATGGGAAAACTGTGACTCTTAACTGCTCCGCTGAAGGCTATCCACCACCCACCATTGTATGGGAACATTCCAAAGGTATAGTGCGCACAGAAGTTCTGTTCATATGTACATACAGTAAGTAAATGGTACTTAGTTGTGCTACAAAAGAAAGTCACAAAGCCAAAACAAGAAGAGGGGATTTTACGTGTGGCTGGGTTCCATTTGTTTTAGCCCACACCTAGTGCATATGTGTGTTAATGTGCAGACATACAAACAGCATTTGCACTGCAAACACAGGCTGGGGGCTTTTCCACCTGCATCATTAGAAAATCATCAGAGGGAGGCGGAAACAGACAGACGGACAGAAAGGCAGCAGGTGAGTTCAGCCACTTGAGCAGGGCAGATGAAGAGGGGCCCCAGATGTTTGCTCCATCATCCATATAAACAGGGATGAAAGCTTCACCAACAGAAATACAACAACCAATGAGGAGTGAAGCATGTGTGTATGTGTGTGCATGTCTGTGTATGTGCTAGGCCCCATGATCAAAGGAATGAAAGAATCAGATTTTTTTTCTACCCTTTGATGGGATTTATTTGTGTGTGTGTGTGTGTGAGTGAGAGAGAGAGAGAAGCAAGCCTCATGCCTGCTTAGCACTGTCTGACCATTCCTGATCAGTATGTATGAAGAGCTCAGGCTGAGCAATGTGTGTCTACTCACTTGTAGCGTCTGAAACAAACCATACTGATCCAGATCCAGAGGGTCACAGCACTATGTTCAGTCAGCAGTGTCTCATATTTTTACTTCAGTCAGTCTGTATAGTCATTGCACTTTTCAATCAGAAGCAAAACATATCCTTGGTAGGTGGCTTTGACAGCTAATGTCTAATCTGTTGTAAGCCAGAGTGCAGTTCATCCAGAGAATAGCCGTCTGGCATACTTTTACTGCAACCGATGTAGCTAAGAGCCAGATGAGTGTCTCTGGAACAGTAAGTAAAGGTCAACTGCTATTAGCATAACGACTAGCACTATTTGGATATGCAAAATCCATAATTCAAGGAAGAACACATCTGCCGCCCTCTCCCTCTGTCTCTGAGCCAGGGGAGCAGGAACAAAGTCACCACTTGACCCTTTGCTAGCCACAATCACTTGACTGCATTTTAATTAAAAAGCAAAAAACCCACAGCTCCCTAAATGGCCTAATCTGTACACGCTAACTTTAACACAAGGTAATGCAACGGCAGCCTCGGTTCACATGTGTTTAATACTACATGAGCAAGGTGGAATACAGTGCTTTTATTACTGCAAGAACAGAGTTCTCTAAAGTCAAGAGCTTTATAATTCAGTGTTAGTGACATGTGTTACAGGCTGTCAGTGTGGAATGAGACACTGTTTTTTGCAATAAAAGTAGGTGGTCGCAGGTCAGAATATGCCAACTGGCTTCAAATGTCAGTCATATAGGGACCTTTGAGACCTAAGAATATGTTGTTTGTTCATACAATGGGCACATCCATACCCTCAGGATTAGCTTGACCTCAACTGAAGGGTTTTAAGGTTTTATTTTTTGTATGTGTTATTTTGAATGTATTATGTTCAGGTGTTGAAAAACAACAAATACTGCAGACTGCAGTGGACATCCACAAGTCCAGGCCCAGCACTGAAGACCAGCTGCAGTACAGGGCCTCCCCCTCTGCACCAATCTGCCGTCTTGTTAAACATGAGCATTATGTCTGGTCTGATTGCATCACAGCAGCAGCTCAGCCTGTTTCACTCTGCATAGCAGCTGTTTGGTGATTTACGGATTTAGGCCTTGTGTTAAGAAACATGTTTACAATCCTCCCTAAATCTGACAGCCTTTGTCATCAAGTCTGTAAACACAGACGCATGGTCAAATAAATGTGCGGACACACACACACACACATGCACACACACACTAGGTTATATTACTTACGTTGTTTAAGCGGAATACATATGCCCTGTTTTTTCCATATATGTAGGCATGTGCTGCCTATTTAAGTCATCTTGTATCCTTTCTCGTCCTGCTTGCACTAGGTGCGGGTGTCCCCCAGTTTCAGCCCATTCTTCTGAACAGTGGATCTCGTATCCAGCTACTGAGCAACGGTTCGCTGCTGATCAAACATGTGCTGGAGGACGACAGCGGCTTCTACCTGTGTAAGGTCAGCAACGATGTGGGAGCTGATGTCAGCAAGTCCATGTACCTCACCGTCAAAAGTAAGAGCCTACACCTGATGCACTCATCAATAACAGCTGATTGCCAGTGGTCAACTTGTATTTCAGAGTCTGGGTGGGCTCAGCCTGATCAGTAGACAGAAATTTTGAGTGTGACAGATCTAAGTTTTGGTCATATTACATTAAAAAAGTGTCACACTTCTGGCCTAAATAATGATTAAATGAATGTAGAAGTTAAACAGCAAAGAGGTCACCCTTACAAACAGATTTTGTAACTTGCTGAAGTAAGGACAAGCGGTCACTTTGCATTTTCCTATTTGTTTCAAGACATTTGCCTTTCTACTATCGACCTGCCTGTGTCTATGCATGCATGTTCCCACTGCTCTCTTCAGTCGCTGGTATGTTAATGTCCCTGACGACAGGTCTCCTGCCTCAACTGAGCATTAGCATGTAGTTCCCCTATAGCACTAGGAGTGGCTCCTCATTTTCATGGTGCTTAGATGTGAGTGGGGCTTATTTTCCCTTTGCTACTGTTATCAAACTGGAGCACAAGGTTCCCTGCTGATGGGCAGCCCTCGTTCTGTCTCTTTTTTTTTCGCCTCACTTGCCCAAAGTCTGATACATAAAAAAAGTCCTTATAAAAGAGACAAATGGAGCTAAAATGGAATAAATGTCAGGTGTACAAATCAGTGTCCATAATTCTCTGTGTCTGACCTCTGACCCTTCTCTGGACGAGGAGACAAAGACAATAATTTGTGTGGAACTCTCCTTCTGGGTAAATCAGTATTTTTTCATCTTTAATCTTAGCTGGCATGTCATGGATATTCATGTATCACTGTAATTAAGCCTTGCAGTGTACAAGCCTGAGCTGTCAGAACTACAGCAGCAGGCTCAGAGACAAGCATACTCTGTGTTTTCATAGGTCAGTTTGCTGACTGTGGCACCCAGTTGCTATGCAGCGAATTGACCTATGGCTGTACTAACCTTTTTTTTCTTCCATTTCCTACCACGCAGAGAGCAAACACTGTGGCTGCAGCTACAGCAGACTTAACTCTCAGTAGCATTACAAACCCTGAACATTGATTTCTTTTTGAAATGAGTATATTTATGAAAATTACAAAGGAGCAAGTTCCTGTGGCCAACAGTATGCAGATAATAAATTGGACCTGATTGCAGTAAATCAAGGACTTCATTATACCAATATGCACCTTTCAGGGCAAAGGCAACGCTAACTAGGTTAGACTGAGATGATATAGCTCAGTAATCTAATCAGCACTGCTGTTGCCTTGAATATCAGTGAGGTCTGACCTTTTAGTTTTTGGTCTCTTTATGAGGTCATCTTGCAGTGTTTTGCCGGGTCATCTTCCTGCTTACTATTTGTCAGTGTTTTGTATGTAGGTGCATTGTACATTGCACGTGTCAGTTGCCTATAGGCAGAGACTAATAAATAAAGCAGTGTAATGGCCTGTTTTTTTTCGGTGTGTGCACCTTTTAGTAACACCTTTAAAGAAGATGAGATGGATGTTGAAGTGTTTTTCCCTCACTCACCTCCATTGCCTTGACACACCAATCATTGTGTGATCCTCTTTGTCGACCCCTCTCTGCTGTTGGACGTATATATGTGTGTGTGTCTTGGGAGTAGGTGAACAATAAATAATAGATACCTCAACCACATGGCAGAAGGAAAGAGCAGCGGTTTGTTTGTACAATTATATTGGCATAGGGTTTTTGATGATGCAGGAAATAAGTGTGTGTGAGAAGTAAACATGGGAAATTTGCATGTATGGTATTCTTTGTTGCTTATAGTCACTATCATCTACCATGGTGAGTGCGTGTGAGTGATAGAGAGAGGGCTCACCCATCGAATGCACTCTGTGGTTGCTCCAGGCTTTAGTTTCATGTTATACTCCGCACTATCAAAGGGAATTCTGAGAACTTCAGTTCTGAATAATGTACACTTGCTTCTAAAAACATGTACTTTCATTAATCTAAAGAGTAATGTTAACATTATTTACAGCTTCTATTATTGATGTGAAAACATGTTAAAAAGGATTTACATTTTTACAGTGTTTTGATGAAAAATAATTATGAGTAGTTGTTTTGCTTCTCATTACACTGTTGGAATTCCATTACAAGTTGATAATTATTTTTTCTTTGTATTGTTGAGTATGTTCCTTTTAACAGCGTGGACATGAAAAATCTTAAAATTGATATTTTAGACGCCAACCTGATGCATTAAAATAACACTGGAATCTCTTAAAAAAAGTGGTAGAAAAGTTAAAAAAAGATAAAATGATTATGTGGGGATATTGTATATGAGTTGTTATCACTCTCTGGTGGATAAATGTCTAGTTCTAATAAATATTAATACTAATAATGACAAGCTGGCATCATGCTACTATGCTGCTTATATAATATGTTGACACAGTTCTCTTTGTTCTCTCCTGAGTAACATTTTATTGCAGTGTCATTTTAAAGCTTCTAAGCCCTTGATGATTCAGTTTGCATTGATGTGTCATTTTTACAGTTGGAATAGTTCACATTAGAGGAAACAGTGATACATTCTTTGGGCCTTTAATAACACTTAATGTTTTGTTCATCCTCTGCTGCCATTGGCTGCTTTAGTCATTGCATGCTGACTCAGCCACATGCTTGTCACTCATCAATAGATCACATTACATTTTTTAAACCCTAAAATGTGCGCACGCATGTACTGAGATACTTTCAGTAAGTGTGCTTTCATGAGTGGTTCGAAAAAGGGAGACCATTACTGTACTCATGTTCACCGCTGCATCCACAGCTCAATGTTTGTGTGAGTATTTACGCATTTCCTGTTTTTTTGAGCAAATTGTTTTTGATTTCACACATACTGAAGTTATATATTTTTTTATTATGTTGTGTGCTTGTTTTTTGTATTCATGCATGGTGCATCGTGCAGTTGTGTACTCGAGTGTGTGTTATGAGTTGTTAGAAATCTTTATTGCATTGTGCCCCATTTAAATCTGTCAATACCTCAATTAGAAGGCGAGGCAAGAAGGAAGAGCCGTCTGCACATTTCTCTGCTTTATTTGCGCTCTCAGTCTGCCTTTGTTTCTTACACATCCAGCAAAGAGGGGAAGATTAAAAAGATAAATATCACATTATTTGTTTCATTTTAAGCCATTTTTCATTGCTAGCAGCTCTGTGTGTTTAAATCTGTCATTGCTGCCAACAAAGCAAATGTTTATTTACCATAACAGATCACAGTGCTGACAAAATACTTTAAATCTGAAAGTAAAAAGAAAGAAAGAGTGAAACATTATCATACATCAATTTGCTTTTAGTCCACCTTCTAAATCAACAGTGTCAGCTTAGTGAATCTTTTAAAGGGTTTGCTGAACTCATGTTTCAGTGTGATATTTCAACCATTTTTGGCTGATTAGCTCTCTGACAACAGAATGCATTTTTAGCAGGTTCAACAAACAGTCTGAAAACTCATCTAATAAATGTCAACAATTGTCAGTAATACCCATCATATTCAATTTAGTATTATACTTTTGTTTAAAAAAAAAATTAAAAAGAAGTTTGAGTTTTTAAACAGAAGATGTTGAGTTGAGTCAAATTGTGTGTATAAGGAGAATCTGACGCTGTGGTCCAAGGATTTGATAGAGTCCATCTCTTTGCATTTATCCCTCTGAACCTTCCTCTCTTCCTTCCTGCACCTTGCTGCCTTTGTTCCCCCCCCTCACTACTCCCCTCAGCGTTCTCTTTCTCCCTTGTCTCCCCTTCTTCCCACTCTCTAGACTCTAGAATCTCCTCTAGCCGTCCATGTTTTATTACCATGCCCCTGTAATATTGCTGGATATTAAAAAATATACATCAACTGAGCAATTACAGGCTATCAAAAAGAGTAGGTTTAGCCCCGGGCCCTGCGAGTGCTGCACGGTAGATGCATAGAGATGAGATGAGGAGAAATCAAGGGAGAAGCCTCACCTTAGCTCGGGTCGCTAAAACACAACCGAGATCAGCCAAGATTGTAGAACATTTGAGCTACTGCAGGCAGGCTACTGTACATGTTCTACTCACTCATATGCAAATAATACAAAGTCAGAGACAGTGAAATGTCTTCAAGAGAACACAGATGTATTCATGGATGCATACACACCTATGCACACACCTTCACAGGCGAGCATGTGCTCTTACATACAAATATAAATAACAATTGTTATTATACACATGTGATTTCATACAGTGTGACACACACACATACACAGCCTTGTCTTTCTAGAGTTCTCCCGATGAGCAAACACGATCCTCGTTGATGTTAACTTGCTCTGCCAAGGCCTCAGATTTAGATGGAGAAAATAGCCCCTGTTAAGGAGCAATAATGTTTAGAGAAGGGGCTGAGGAGACTCTGTTAATAGGACTCACTTAAAATTCATAGTTGCTATGCAAAATAAATCAGCGGTTTCCTGCGCGGGGGCAGTGGGTAAGGGAATGATGGTGTAGGGAGCGAGGGAGAAGGAGGGGCTGCGAGTGAATAAGAGATGAGGTTTAAACGTTGGCAGTCCCAAGTCTGACACACACAAAAGCACACAGGCTGACGCGCACATCCGTACATGCACACACAAACACGTGATCAGCAAATCCTTTTGATTTTTGTTGGCTGCTTCAAAGAAGGAAATCTACTGTGAGAAAAAAGACAGGGAAACATGTGGAAGGAGTCTGTGTGGATGTGTGTATTTGTGTGGAGAGTGACTGTACTGCATATGAGTGTGTGTTGTTTTTTGTGGTTGTTTTTAATTATAAACAGGAGACCAAGTAATTCAACATCACACCTGATATCATTTAACATATTTTCTTCTCACAGGTACCAACACACAAACAGATTTCAGGTCATTCAAACACATAGTGGGGATTTGTTTATTTTACCATAGAGGATTAATGTAACCCTGCTAGCCAGGCTGCAGGGATGGGCCTTACTTTGTATTTGTTATGATTATAAGTGAAATGTTTCAACAATTATTGGATGGATAGCCATGAAATTTGCTTAAGCCACTACATACATCATTGATGTCCATCATTATTATGGAAAATATTTATTACATTTTCTAAACATATTTTAAAAATTAAAGGCTATTGACCTTTTGACTGCTGACTAGCTGCCTGGTGATGGAGAATAATGTATTCTGCATACAGATGGTGTCATGCAGCATGAATTGGTGATGGTGTTCATGCACACTTCCTTCAGCATACAGTACATTATAATAGTCATTTTATTATCATCAAATCAAAACTGCTTTATTGGATGAATACATTTATATGACTCATCGCTGGAACACTGGTGACTTTCCCATTGGACAAAAATTGATGAATGTTGCTCTATGTCTGTTGTTATTGTTAGCACATAGCATGCTGAAGTTAAATTTAAAAGGAATCAAGCTTACAGAGAGGATAGCATCACTGTAGACTCTTTTTTGCAGTCTCAACTGTGGACTTAGGCAGCGTGCCTCTTGGGTCAAGGCAGTAGATGCATGTATGGATATAATATAGCTACATCTATGTATGCACCACCCTTGGAGCCTCCAGCCTGAGTGAGGTTTAGTACACCAGGATAATTCAAACATCATCAGACAATACAATTTCATTCATTCTAGTACCATATTATAAAGGATTAATTGTAATTTCAGGTACTTTAATTGACTTGAGGGTGTCAAATCATGCTAGCACTTCTAGTATAATCAAACCATACCAGACTAGTTCATGTGTAAATCTAAAACAAATGATTACTCAGTTAGTTAAATGTTGTTGACCCTGTGAAAAACTGTTTGTGCATCTGTTTCTACACTGTTTTTTTGTTTGTGTGTGTGTTGTGCGTATGTTTTTGTTTGTTTGTGTGCCTGCATCCCTATTTTTGTTTCTTGTCAGCATGTACAGATGGATTCTGAGCATGTGTGCAAAACCAGCATCTCTGTGTTTGTCTTTATTTGTGCTTTTCTGAATGTGAATGTGTATGCATGTCTGTATATGGTTGAAGGCGTGTGTGGCTGTGTGAGACAACAGCACGGCCAGCGGACTTGTCTGCTGTATGAATAATCAAAGTGGTCTCTCTCATCATTAAATCATTGCTGTCCTGGTGGGAGCCTGAGGACGGAGATGGAGTGAGAGAGAGAGCGAGGGAGAGAGCGAGGGATCATAGTTAGCGCTGCAGGGGTACATGCTCTCTCCCTCTCCTCCGTCGTGTACTGTGGCTGAGATGTGTCATGAGCACAAGTCTTTTCTGCTCTCTGTGCTCGCCCACTTAGCTCCCCCAGACACAGCGGCTCTCATACGCACACACTCATACATATGCACGCACAGTAAAACACTCATGCACACAGACACGTTATCCAGGAGGGTACAGACATTCACACACAGACTCACACACACACACATCTTTTCTCAGGAAGAGAAGGCCTCCAACCAGTGCTACACAAGAATCTGCCACATGTAGCTGCCATTACTGTTCTGTTCAGTGACACAGTGCTCACTACTGCATGTTTACTCTACACATAAATATAATATTTTCTACACAGTGTTGTCTGTTTTAAAAATGATTCACACATTTGTCTTAACTACTAAAAAATAGTATTTTTAAAGGTTTCTGTGACTAACCACATCAAATGCTTCATAAGACGTATGCTGTAGAAATGTTATTACAAATACTGTACTGAAATTTGCTGTCTTGTTAAAACCATTGAAGCCACTTTAGTTGAGTTTAGTAGAGAGGTTGTTTCATTAGATTTTAATTTCAATGGCTTGGCTTCTAATTACCCTTCAAAGACTAGCAGTCAAATTATTTACAAAAAATACTGGCCTGCAGCAATCTGTGTCCAATGACGTAAAGCTTCTTCAGCGCTAAAATAAGGCATGGCAAGGCAATCAGCTAATCAACTAATCAGCAACTAACAAAATAAATATAGCAGGACATTTAGCAGCTAAGTTGGAAGACATTTCTGAGACCCAAACAAGTGAAGGAGAAGCATTACTGGATTTGTTGCTGATCAAATGTACTGTCCTGCTTAGATAGGTGTGATTGCTATGCACTTTCATTGCTTCTAAAATGTTTCTGATGTTTTTTGTCAGTCATACCCTCAGTTTGTAAGTCATCACACAACTGACAGTAATTAGATCCCACTAATAGTTTTACCTACATGAAGGGGTAATAATAATATTAAGCGAGATAATGTCCACATTGATGTAGATTAACATATTCATTCAGTCTGCTCAAACTGCAGGATTTAATATGGTGTAATCCACTGTGGGAGCTTCACACTTTAGAGATCATTATGCTGTGAAAAGCACCTGAAAGTCTCTGTGAGTGTTACAATCAGGAGGCAGCTTCATGTGGAGTGACTGCAGACTGTGCACGAGAGATGTTGAACGACACACACTTGCGCACAAGCTAGATGTGTTACTAATGAGCCTGGTGTGCAGTTACGGCGTAGAGCCAGACCGGCTCCACACTCAGACCGATGGGAGTTCAGTCAGGAGTCACCGTTTTTTTTTTCTCTGTTCCTCTGCCTCATCTTCAGAAAGCTGCACATTACTGCGCGCTGTCGTTATCAAAGTAGGTGCAGGCTTACCTGAAGGGCTCCTTTTTCAATCTCTACGTATTGGGAGAGACAGGTAGACTCAAACATGAGTTCATCGTTGTCCCTGAAGTGTTTAAGTGGTTGTCGTAATTGTCAGAGAAAAAAGAAAGGGAGGTTTCTCAGCGTCAGATGAAAAATAGGATGAAATGTGTTTGATCACAAAATATGTGTAGATCTTGCCAATTATACTAAAATTTATGGAAGGGCACATGCATGTGATTAAAATATTTGAACCAATGCCATTTTTTAACTTACTCCCTCATTCCCCTGTACATTCTTCTCCTGCCCCTCTCTTGTCATCTCTGTCCAGTCCCTGCCATGATCACCTCCTACCCCAACACCACCCTGGCCACGCAGGGTGAGGAGAAGAGGATGAGCTGCATAGCTCACGGGGAAAAACCCATCATGGTGCGCTGGGAGAAAGAAGAGCGCATCATCAACCCTGAGACCAGCAGATATGTGGTGACTGTCAAGGAGGTGGCTGACGAAGTCATCTCAACACTGGTGGTGAGTTTCACTGTAAATGGAATGGGCAGCACGCCGAATGACTGAAGGCTGCAGTCATTTTTTAACTATACGGACAGATGGAAAGCTGAGAGAGGGCGAAAGAGTAGCGGAGGCAGAGCAGAGAAAACTCAAGCTTGAATACATTCACATGATAATAAAATCTAAAAGTAGAGGATGAAATATTAAAGAGGTACCTTGCAGTTCAATTTCATGGTGGTAAAAACACAGCATGAATGAGTCCATACAGCATGTAATGCCCTATATCCAAGGATATATGCTGAGAGATAATTATGGAGTTCTCACATGGTTTGGCAGTTGAATCCCACTACTGTATATACTTGTTTAATGACTGCACAGTCCAGACTCCTCACTACCAACTCTTCTCACCTTAAATCAGGTGGGCAGAGATGGGAGTCCTGAGTTTGTGGTGTATTTCTCTGTAGATTATGCCTACTGTTCGTGAGGACTCAGGGTTCTTCTCCTGTCATGCCATCAACTCGTTCGGCGAGGACCGAGGCATCATCCAGCTGACAGTGCAAGGTAAGCTTCGCCTCAGACTCAGCTCTGGTTTCTTTTAGTGGATCTCTGTGCAAGAAAACTCTGCCAGGGAGTAGTAAAGATTCCAGTCATTTATTACTTCATTCATTTATTAATTTGATTGCTGCACAGTGAGTCTCCTGGTCTTTATGCTATCTCTCACTGGGGAAATCACAGAGAAAAACCGATACACTAGTCTTGTCCGCCTGCCGTGCACTTTTATTTCAAGATGTCCACTTCACTGTCTCTGCCTCTCTCAAACTTACTGCTGCGTTCATGTTTGATCAGAACCACCCGACCCTCCAGAAGTAGAGATCCGGGAGGTTAAAGATCGCACCATAGCTCTCCGCTGGACCATGGGCTTTGATGGCAACAGCCCCATCACAGGATATGATATTGAGTGCAAGAACAAATCAGGTACACACAAAGGGGAAAACTGTTGTAACTACATGAGGCAAAGCCGAGCAGTCAGTTCACCTGCTCCTGTTTTGTTGTTTTCTAGCTTCATGGCTATCAGCCCAGGTGACCAAAGATGTGTCACCGCAGCTCAACCAGGCCACTATCATTGACCTCCACCCTTCCTCCACTTACAACATCCGCATGGTTGCCAAGAACATTATCGGCAACAGCAACCCGAGTAATGAGCTCACCATCACTACAGATGAAGCAGGTCAGTAAGCTTGTTATGAACATGATGCAGTTCTCCTTATTAACTTATCGTCATATATTATTTGAATTCTTTACTTCTGCTCTTCTTTGGATTTTCTGTCATTGTAAATTATTTTCTGAAAAGAAACTCTTTTGACCCTGAGTCCATTTCCTCCCAGCACACAACCTGTTGAGTTGTCTTGCACATAATTATTTTACAGTTGTTTTAAATGGAGGCCATCATCTGGGGAAACACATCAGCTCACAGTTGCTTTTAGTCATCTCTATCAGTGTTCACTTATCCTCTATTGCCCATAACGATCCCCCCGCAGGCATTCCGGCACATTAAAATGGCACATTTTATCAGATTCATTGCTAAGATAAAGCAATAAACTTCATGTTTCTTTTCTCACATTATTTAAGGTTAAAAGTTGATTATGTTAGACAGTTTTAAATTATTATTAAGTTGAGGTGAAAGCTGCAGAGCTCATGGAGGAAAATTATTCTCAGCTCCAGAGCACCATCTAGTGAACACTTTTATTGGTTGATCTCCCATTTTAGAACCAGACATGCAGTAATGGTAAATGATACGCTTCATTTACAGCTCCTGATGGGCCACCACAAGATGTCACTCTGGAGCCCACCTCCCCACAGAGCATCAAAGTTTCCTGGAAGGTACCATAACGTGTCTACCAGTCTAATGTATTGAAACAAACAGCATGCATTGTTTTAGACTTATGGAAATCGATACTAAATGGAAAACAGAAAACGCACAGATGATTCTTATTGTTCATGTGGCAAGTAGATAAATTCAGTTTAATTTAAATTTTCAATGTATTTTTCTGAGCTGCTAAACATTCTGCACAATTCATTTAAAATAATGTGGTATACTACAAGAAGTGGTAAGATATATTCAAGAATAAAGCTACATAATCTTGTGGAGTTATTCACTCTTCATCAATTTGGATAGTTTTGTAACAGGTTGTTGTAGTTGTAAGCCACTGACCATGTATTCTTTGTTCAGCCTCCCCAGAAACACCTGCAGAACGGTGTGATCCGCGGCTACCAGGTGGGCTACAGGGAGTACAGTCCTGGTGGGAGCCATCAGTTCACCATTATCAGCGTGGATACAACAGGAGACACTACAGAGAGCATCGTACTGGACAACCTGAAGAAGTTCACTCAGTACAGTGTGGTGGTGCAGGCTGCAAACAGAGCAGGCACCGGGCCATCTTCACAGCAGGTGGTCACCAAGACCCTGGAGGATGGTAAGTAGGAGAAATGTCAATTCTTATGATTATTATGATTATGATTATTATGATTATTATTGTTAGGATGACAATGTATTTCTTTAGTGAATGTTTTCTGAACCTCCCATCAAGGACTGTAGATGCAGCAATTGGCTTAACTTATTTTTGTGAAAATGCTTCCATCAAGTGGACATTTTCTGAACTACAGTATATTATTTAAAATATGTTCTTATCTTCTGTAACATCCTGCTACTGAATATATACAAAATACAAAAAAATAAATTTGTTATTATTATTTGTAGGATATAAATGTCTTCATTTGTAATGTATAATTATTTGTAGGTAAAATGATTAATGTTTTTAACCTTAAAGTCGTGACTGGTATTGTCAGCCTTCATTAAGTATTACATTGCAGCAATGTTTCTCTTCCTTTGTCTGTGGTAGTGCCGTCTCGGCCACCAGAAAACGTCCTGGCTGTGGCCAAGTCTCCAGAGGTCATTTCACTCTCCTGGATGCCTCTGCCCAGAGAGTCTCTTAATGGAAACCTGCAGGGCTACAGAGTCATCTACTGGGCCAACCTGCCAGATGGAGGTACACATACTCATACACACACAAATGATATGGAATTTTAATGGATGCAGTTAATTTACTGTTTACATGAATTAAAGTTCTATATGGCTGCAATGAGATCCTATCCATTTGATCCCAGAAAGGCCATGTATAGGTTCACTTCCTGAATCCAGAGAATTTCAAAAATATTGCCAGATAATACTCTAAAAGCAGTAAAAGCAAAGAAATGTTTTGCTTTGGGTTACATAGCTTGTAAAAAAACTGTGTGCTCTTGATTTTATTGCTGTTGCGTGTTCATCCATCCACTAGGGGAAGCTGTGGTTTTGTCATGTAGTAATATGCTCCTGTTGCAGAGGTTGCATAGAATTTGTATAAATCAATCAAATGACCCACAGTGGACCCACTCAGGCAGTATGTCTGGCAGTTTCTGGTTGAGTGTCTAGTAGTATTATCTTCTTCGTATTTGCACTCACAAAATTGATTTTTAATTTTAGATTGTTTTCTTTCTTTGAATTGAACAGCTCATTTACACATTTGATATGAGTTATTATTTCTCTTGAATGTGATAAACAGTGGACAGTGAAAGCTGCATTACACAAAAGGAACATGTATGGCTGTTTTTCCTCCGTATATGTGGCAGTAAAGCAATGATCCAACCTTCAGCCATGCTGGTCTCCATCAATAATTTGCAGTGCCATTATTCCAGCCAAGCCTATTGCTTCAGCCCTGAATGACAGGGCATAAAGAGAGCAGAGGAGAGGATAATAAAAAACCAAGCAAAAATAAAAATTTACAAATACACAGAAACAGGGATACTTTGACAACTTGTTTACTTGTTGTGCCACTATGCTGCACCATACTGCTGCTGTGTATTATTTGTAGCCAGACTTTACATTATCTCTTCTTATGTGTCAGAACTTGGAGAAATTAGAAATGTGACTACCAGCCAGCCATCTCTGGAGCTAGATGGTTTGGAGAAGTACACCAACTACAGCATCCAAGTCTTAGCCTTCACAAATGCTGGAGACGGTGTCCGCAGTGAACAGATCTACGTCCGCACCAAAGAGGATGGTACGATAAACTTCACTGCATTGTGCAAATTAGTGCAGTATGATCACAGCTAGATAAAAACAGCACTCTACAGTGATATATTCTTTTGTTCCACAGTTCCTGGTCCTCCAGCAGGAGTGAAGGCTGCAGCCTCCAGTAGTTCAGTAGTGTTTGTCTCCTGGCTGCCTCCTCTGAAACTCAACGGCATCATCAGGAAATACATCGTCTTCTGCTCTAACCTGCACCCCATGGTAATAGCATTTGTATACCACAAGATTCTCACGATATTATCCAAACTTTCTGCCCATCTACAGCTGATACATATGAATCTCACTGTATATTCTCTACCTGACACTGCTTCTTCCCAATGATACATTAATCTCTTCCCTTCTCCTGTTTTACAGGTGATGAGTGAGTTCGAGGCGTCTCCAGATGCTTATTTCTACAGGATCCCAAACTTGGCTCGCAACAGGCAGTACAGTATCTGGGTGGTGGCTGTGACTGCTGCTGGTCATGGCAACAACAGTGAAAAGATCACAGTGGAGCCTCTGGCTAAAGGTACAACTAAACGATACTCAGGAGTCAAGTCTAGTAGTAGGAGCACACAGTTGATTTTGTTTGCTGTGTTTCTGCGTTTCTGCTTATAGCTCCAGCCAGGATCCTGACGTTTAACGGGACAGTCACCACTCCTTGGATGAAGGACATTGTTTTACCATGCAAGGCTGTTGGAGACCCGCCTCCTACCATCAAGTGGCTCAAGGGAAAGTAAGTTTAACCATTACTTTTGCCTTGGTGAATGCATATAGGGTGGGAATATATTATTTTCCTGTATTTTTTTCTAGCACCAACGGGACTCCCACACCTGTCCTTGTGGATGGCCGCCGTAGTGTTCATGGCAATGGCAGCTTCATCATTCGTACAGTGAAAGCAGAGGATTCTGGGAACTACAGCTGTGTGGCCAGCAACAACTGGGGGTCGGATGAGATCACGCTTAACCTGCAGGTCCAAGGCAAGTAGTTATACAAGTAGAGACACATATCTCTGATTTGTTGTTTATTTGGATTTTTTCCACCTCCATACCAGGCAAACTATTTAATATTTCTCTTCATACCCACAGTCCCTCCTGACCAGCCACGCCTCACAGTTACCAAGACGACCACCACATCAATCACATTGTCATGGATACCTGGAGACAATGGAGGAAGCTCCATCAGAGGTGAACACATCACACATAAACATAGAACAGTACGCACCCACAAATAAGCTTCAACCACACGTATTAACAGTTTTTAGAAGCAATCGGCCCCTTCTGTTGTTTGTAATCACCTGTGCACACCTCTTCCATCACTCAGATCCATTGCTACCTGTTCAGATGCTTATGTCTTATTAACTGCTGCTACAGCACAATACTAGAATCCAAAAGGTAGATTAAAAAGCAGCAGAGAAGATTAGGTCTGTTTAAAGATTAAAGCACTCCATCTTAAAGAAAGCACAATTACAGTGAAACAGCTTGTGGTGATTTATCAGGGCTCCTAATCAAAGAGCTCCTGACTTTGGAGCTGTAGTCTCTTAGTATCTGTCTATGATACCTTCTCTCTGATATTAGTTTTGTTTCTGTGCTCAGTGTAAGCCATCACCAAAAAACACACATGAGCTATTTGTAGCCAAGCTTGTAGTGTGCAGTGAGGATCATTGTAAGAGGCGCCCTCTCTTCAGACTATCACCACAACAGAATCATGGAGTCTTTATCCACAGTTGTATGACAATGAAAGTGTCACCTAACTGTCTTTACATCAAATAAATACAGATTTTTATAAATTACAGTCCCACATAACCATTAACAATTTTTAGACTTAAAACCTTTTTTTCCACCAGGTTACATTTTGCAGTACTCAGAAGACAACAGTGAGCAGTGGGGCAGTTTTCCCATAAGCCCCAGTGAGCGCTCGTACCGTCTGGAGACCCTGAAGTGTGGCACATGGTACAAATTCACCCTGACGGCCCAGAATGCAGTGGGGCCAGGGCGGATCAGTGAGATCATTGAAGCTAAGACACATGGGAAAGGTAAGAAATTTTTGAAAGAAAGTTTTGAGCCTCACAGTCAGCACGTATGTGGTGCTGTGATGGTAACCAATTGTGATAAATCGAAGTATTGTTTAGAAGTGATTATGACTGGATTAAACCAGATTAGGAAATATTTTTCCAAGCAATAGAAAAATGTCATTTAAATTGACACTTATAATTCCAAATTCCTCTCATAATACAGTTAAAGTGTAATTAGACATTCCCCTGTAAAAGTTATCATGGTGGTTGTAATCTTGGACTGTCTCCTCAGAACCCCAGTTTGCCAAAGAACATGAACTCTTCACCAGCATCAACTCCACCAGGGCAAGGCTTAATCTGATTGGCTGGAATAACGGCGGCTGTCCGATCACCTCCTTCATACTGGAGTACCGGGCTGTGGACTCTGCCACCTGGACCACAGCCCAGCGCACATCACTGACCAAGAGCTACATCCTGTACGACCTGCAGGAGGCAACCTGGTACGAGCTGCAGATGAAGGTCACCAACAGTGCTGGATCAGCAGAGAAGAGGATCACCTTTGCTACTCTCAATGCTGATGGAAGTGAGTTGGATTAAATAAATTTCCTGCACTGTTATCAAGGATCTTTGGATGAGGACGGAACAGAATCATCAGTACTTGTCAAAATATAATAAGATATCCCTTCAAGTTTACAGATGAGATAACAGCATGGCAGTTATAATTTCTTACTCTTCATTGCAGTATCAAGAAAGGTGGACACTTTCTCTGAATTATTACTATTAACAACATTACTAATTGTTTATTTGGCAATAGCAAGGAACTCACAAACAACTTTCGAAAGTCGAGAAATTATTGAAGTATATATAATGTAACAAAAACAATGCTCACCATAACACAAACTGTTACATTCTGATATTGTGATGCGATTTA
This sequence comes from Parambassis ranga, assembly GCF_900634625.1. Lineage (NCBI taxonomy): Eukaryota > Metazoa > Chordata > Actinopteri > Ambassidae > Parambassis > Parambassis ranga. Next base: position 9,479,034 of record NC_041033.1, on the reverse strand, counting down.
AAGTACGGAACTAAAAAAGTCTCTGTAACACTTAACACAAAAACTTAAGCTGCCGGTTTTATACTGCAGCATCAGTGTTAGAGCATAAAGTGCCGTTCTGCAGTGCTGCCTGCAGTGCAGTTATGTGTTTTAAGAGTATTTGTGAATCCGACTATTTTGTCAGCCTTTTGAACAAATTGACAGGTATTTTGACAGCTCAGTAAGAGAATGGGAATGGTCTTAGGAGCTCCATATGCCTTGGGCTACAGATTGTGTCAGTCATACACAAAGGAAGTGTATAATCTGTGCAGAAGGAGGCACTCTGTGCCGCACTTCAGACTCTTAATTTATTTTCTTTTGAAGAGTTTTGCTGAAAAGTGTAAGCTGCCTGTCAGGATGTTGTGTGTGTGCGTGCATGACAGTGTGTTTGGATTTGGTTTGCTTGACAGTAGGCCCAAACTGTAGTGTAGCTCAGCTGCTAAATTTCCACTCTTGAGACTAACAGCACCTAATCAGTCTCCCATAAACCTGGTGCCCCAGCCTCAATGGAATACGGTCAGCCAGTTGGAAACCTGCATGCTTTCTCATGGCCAGCAGGGAGTCTTTTCCAATACATAAAGATGATCATTCTATAAATTATGATCACATTTAGAGAGAAAAGGGGCAATAAAGCAGAAAATCTTGTTATATTATATAATATTACTACCATATGAATGTGCATAGTGGCCAGATAAGATCCTGAGGGAAGACTCCTGGTGGGAGTGTAATTTGCCTGTAGGAAAACACAATTTGAATTTTTTTATTATTATTATTATTATTTGCTATAAATCATGTGAATTTTTTCTGTTGTCTTCAAGGTACCATCCCTCCACTGCTGAAACGAGGAGATCCCATATCAGACAACATGTCAGGCAGCGGAGGTCTGAAGATGGTGGTGACCATCACCTCCATCCTGGTGGTAGCTGTGCTGGTTTTTATTATGCTTATGGTGCTGAAGAGGAGAAGGAGGGAGCAGAGGCTCAAGCGACTCAGAGGTGGGTTTGTGAATAAATCATATATTCTATTTTGTATGAAGTTCAGCTAATTAGTTAAAACTGTTTCTCTGACCACGAATACATTAGTGTCATAGCTCTAAAACAAAGGCTGATACACACACAGACAGCAAAATTTATGTGAACAATTAAATGTAACAGAAAACTGAAGTTTCACTGTTAACTGCAGTTTGTTTGTGTGTTTATTTTCCAACTGTAACATGCTTTACTTGCCTTTTTGTAATTGTGCAGTATTTCCACTGCATAGCTTAGCAACTAGGACAGTACTATTATGGTATTAACTACCTCTTTGCTGACTTCACAGATGCCAAAAGCCTGGCAGAAATGCTGATGAGGTATGTATTCTTAATTTTAATTTATGAACGCTGCTTTACTTCAAGCAGGGAACATAAATCACAGCATAGCCCACAGTTACAGCGCCTATCAGTAAAGATCAAATATATTGCATTCAAGCTGCCCTTCTTGCCTCCGTACAGCTACTTATCAACTTAAATGGAACTGAATTAGCATTTCTGCGTTACAATGCAAAATCACACAAGGAATTCTTTTTCATTTATCTTCTCAGCAAGAACACGCGGACACCGGACACAGTGAACAAGCAGCAGCAGACATTAAGAATGCACATCGACATCCCCAGAGCCCAACTCCTCATCGAGGAGAGGGACACCATGGAGACAATCGGTAAGATGCTCCGTGTGAGTGAGACCTTGCATTTATCTTTCACTGTCTAGTTGATACTTATATCTCCGTCCCCCTTTCTCAGATGACAGGTCCACTGTGCTATTGACAGACAATGACTTTGGGGAGACCAACAAGCAGAAGTCCTCCACAGTGACTCACACTGTCCACTACCAGTCTCTGTCCCAGGCCACTGGACCACTGGTAGATGTGTCCGATGCCAGGCCTGGAACCAGTGAGTCCCACCACCGTCAGTGCCCAACATTTATTACTTTTACTACTAATATTATCAATACTGCTTGTCCTGTGTTACTAACAATGACGAATGTGTTGATTTTGTTTGCAGCTGTGAGTCTGAACGCGCTCATTTACTCTCCACATAGACACAGTTATATTCTTATAGACGCCTCATCATCTGAATACAAAGCAAATAGCTTTTCCACACTGTCTTGGTTTTCCCTGAAAACAGCACTTGTAGACTAAATGAGCAGTTAGATTACAAAGACACATCCACTGTGCTGCTGAGCAGCTGCTGGGCTTCTAGTCTTTGAACTCCACTGAAGCAGAACTGATGCAGAGTAGTGATCGTCCTGCTTCTTCTTGACACGTCCTCCACTGATTGCCCTGCTCCTACTGGCCAGTTGGGCCTGAGTGTACATGAGGACCAGTGCACACACACACTCCAGTGATGTGTTCAAATGATTTTCTGCAGACAGTGGGCCATTACAGATTCAGAAAATTGTCACATTTATTTTACTTTCAGTAGAATGGTCAGTGAAGCAGAGTATTAAAATGTTGACATAACATCCACAGACCAGTATTACATCTGTACAAATACACACTTCCCTACACAAATATGGAAGCAAGCCCACATTCATCACAGCCGAGCACACGTGCATTTACACACACACAGTCACATGATTGCTTCATTTAACCTGAGCAGTGGGGCATGAACCCAGAGTGCTGACTCAGCTGCTTTATTTCTCCCCGCTGTTGGCCAAACACCTCCATCATTTCATCCTTCCATCCCTGCTGATAGAATTACTGTCTGACCTACTGCAATTACCAGCGCCATTCTTCTCCACGCAGATTCAATCCAGGCTTTTTCTAAAGGGTCTCAGTCTGAATTGGCTCAGCAGTGCATCGAACAGCAGTCTGTCTGGGTCAGGCTGAATATGATACTATTTGTATGTCTGCGTGGAGATTAATGGTAGTGTTTACAGAGAGGCTAAATTATAGATTTATATCAGAACACAGCAGGACACACATATACTTTGTGTAGTCTGGGTTTGTGGTAGTCCTTGTCATGTCATGTTAGCAGTCTTTGAATTGGGTGCCAAACTTTTCTAAGAATGAAAAACACAAACACTGTCAACATTTGACATTAGGCTAACTCAGCATGGTCCCAACACTGAGTAAATGTTAGAGAAATGCCAGATATTTTACAAATGCTAACTTCTTTCTTTCTTCTTTCTCACCCTACTACTCACTTATTTTGTATCTGGAGTATTAGAATGTCTCTTGGATGTCTCATGGTGAATGTAACAGATGTTAGTCCCGCACTGTAACTTTAACTTGTCGTTTTGCAACTGAACATGGTAAATTCCTAGAGCAGTCTGTTGTAGATTGGCTGATATTTCTTCTTGTACAGTGATGAAAGTAATCTGAGTAATGTCAGGTGCTGTGTTGTATGTTATACAACTGTTGAATATAAAGTTTTGCTGTTTTATTCAACAACAAATATCTATTTGTTTAAAGAGGGGAAGATGTTCTGATTCCAAATACAATAGTAATGCTTAATCTCAACATTTTACAGATTTGTCTGCAGATGATTAATAAACAAACAAAACAACACAACACAACAAAAAAAATTGTCCAGTCAGAATAAAAACTGTAAATGTTGCATTTTCTGTCTTCACTAACACTGTTGAACCTCTTTTCTTACTAGATCCCACTGCCAGACGCACTGCCAAAGCTGGTCCTGCCGCAGCACGGAGCCGCTACGCCAGCCAGTGGACTCTAAACCGGCCACACCCCACTAGCTCCTCACATACTCTGACAACCGACTGGAGGCTCCCCACACCACGTGCTACTGGATCTGTGGACAAAGAGAGTGACAGTTACAGTGTCAGCCCCTCACAGGATACAGGTGAGAGTAAGATCCATGCCTTTTTAACAAAACTGCTGCAGTATGCTTTACAATAACTCAACATTGTGCTGCATCAGATCGTGCACGGAGCAGCATGGTATCGACAGAGAGCGCATCCTCCACCTATGAGGAGCTGGCCAGAGCCTACGAGCATGCCAAGATGGAGGAGCAACTTCGCCACGCCAAGTTCACCATCACAGAGTGCTTCATCTCTGACACCTCATCCGAACAGATGACAGCAGGGACCAACGACTACACTGACAGCCTGACCTCCAGCACGCCGTCTGAGTCGGGCATCTGCCGCTTTACCGCTTCACCGCCCAAACCTCAGGATGTCAGCAGGGTCATGAACATGGCTGTGCCAAAGGCACACAGACCTGGTGAGGAAGAGAGTTCACACCAACCATACAGTACACAAATCTTATTCAATGAGTTACTGCTTTAATGAACTCCTTAAATCATTACACAGTACAGTGTACACTTTGTCGTCTACTGAGGAAGTAGCTCTTTGCTGTTCTGCAGCCTTTCTGTAGACTTTAGACTAAACCCATCACTTATTATTAACAGGGATTATGAGATGCAACTTCTTCTAAAGCACTGAAGGGTTTTCACTGGTAAACTATTTTATTTTCTAAACATTTTCGCTTTTTTCAACCAGTTTAATACATCTGCATTGTGAGGGAACATGCTGTGCCATGTTCTCTCTCCACTCAGCTTGCAGTCTCACCTCACATGACCCGCTGCACCTCCTGCTAGCACTGCAGCTCAATTACGAGTTCTGGCAGAGCATGCTGACGAGCTGCTGACCACACACACCCTCAAAAAAGACAGACACCCTCCTCCCTGACACTTGTGCACAGCAGATTCATCATCACCTCTGCTGTTATGTTACAATGTGTCTGGAGCCACTGACAATTAGCGATAGTGGAGGTGTCCTGTCCAGAAATATGTGTGTGTGTGTGTGTGTGTGTGTGTGTGTGTGTGTGTGTGTGTGAGAGAGAGTGAGGTAAACCATACCAGAATTCTCGGTTTGACCAGAGAAGAGTTGAGGCCATCAGATCTGCTTCTTAAGTTTCAGGGCTCATTATGTTGTGCACATTTGTGCACAGGAGAGCAGAGTCAAATCACCGGTTTACCAGGGAGAGAGGGCAGCTAAAGGCTATCTGTCAACCTAACCTGAAGGCATTATCACTCGGTACAAAACACCACTTTACTGCCACAGTGGAGACCTTCCAGTGTAATACCAGACTCTTAGTTTTTCAAGCTGGTGGAGCAAACCATGAAGTCGGTTACTCTAGGTATACTGTATAGGCAAGCTGTGTTGTACTGTAGTACGTGTTGTTAGGTTAACAAAAGTAAAAAATAACACTTTAATAACACCTTAAATAATATTTTTTCTACAAGTGTTGTGTACTTTATTGTTGAAATCCTGGCCCTGTGTGGAGGCCAGATTGTCTGACATTGAGTGCATGAACCTGTTTGTCTCTGTTACACCAAGTGGCCTGAGCTGACCTCACCTGTCCATCACAGAGGTCAGAGGTACAGCTTTGCCTTTCATATGACCAGCCTGTACTTTATGTTTCTTTATTGCTGCATCGGAGCATTCCCATAAGATTAGTGTAAATAGACTATGCCCTGTGTGTGTGTGTCTACAATATAGGAATTGTATGCAATTATGTTTATGCAATTATTAAAACATCATTCTTTGCAAAAGGCTGAGCAGGCGATGCAACAGTCAAGCACACAGATTAATGGTGTAGCAGTGAGTTGCTGTTGTATTGTGGTTACACATTCTGTCTCATTACTGTACAATCTGCAATTTACTGGCTGATGTATTTTCCAACTACATTTCTAATGAGCTCCCACAGAAACACTTAAATCTATATTTAATTCAATTGACACTCCTAGCCATTCATCATCTCCGCTGGCACTAATGGGGCTTATTATAAAACACTGTAAATTATTCATTCTCCACCGTGAACCCAGAAATCCATTCTCCAAGGTCACATGTTGGACTGAACCTGCAGCCGAGATATCCTGGTGCATTAGGCTGTGTATGTGTGGACTGTGTACATTTGAGTGTGTCAGCATGTGTGGGAGAGAGGACACTTGTTGAATCCTGTAAATGCTTATGATAAAAAGCTTCATCACTAACAACACAATGCAGGTCTGATCAGTCAACCTGGCACACTTGTGATGAGCTGATTTGCTCTGTTAAGTGTGTAATCCATTCAGATGAATGTCTCCCTCTCATACAACATTTGTGCTTAGTAACCATATTAAATCTGACCTATTTATCTTGCTACAGGCCTTTATTGGTTCTTAAGCTTTCAGAGAAAATTGTCTAATACAAAAAATGTTTTTTTTTCTATAAAGGCTAGTAGTGGAGACACCGTCTATCTTTCAGCTTCACCACAGTAAAAATCATTATTCCAATTATTGCTTCAGTCCCTTACAAGCAAAGATAACATTGTCATACCCAGCTTCCCATTACATTATGTAATGCACATTTTTCCCAGATAGAAAATATCACATCGACTAGATTCACACTTGGGGAAGATTGGTATTACATTAAAATAATAGTTATGTGAATCATAAAACCTAGAGAGCCTGAGGTGAACGAACGTAACAGTGTGAATGTGAGTTAAATATGGATTCCCAGCTCTCTGTGCTATTAATTTAAACTGAGGGGGAGGTATAATAGAATTTGTGAAGGCAAGTCAGGACCCCAAAGCAACAGTGAGACCGTGTTCCTACTGGTATCTCACACAGCCTCTCTTACAGCCACAAGCCAGACTTATCACAGTTCACAAAGTTTTTCAAAATCTGAGCTGCTGTAATGTGAAAGTTGACGCTCACAGTGATGAACCCAAAGAGATTATCTGTTCCTTGGAGCTCTGCAGAGTTTTTTAAGGTCTTTGACCTTGTTGCTTTGGTTTATGGCATGTAGCTGTTAATGTCACCGCTATCAGCATCAGCTGTAAGGTACAGAAGCCACCAGGCCCACTCTGCCCACAGCACAATCAAGCAGCCAGGACAGTGAACAACTAGCTGGTGAGCATGCAACATACAGAAGAGTTTCTTCTTCTTTTTCGTCTTCATCTTGTCTACATTGACTTTATTAGGCAGTAATCTGCTGTGTCAGCTGCATCCTAGTGAGTCAAAGAGAGAGTGTTTTCATTACGGCAAAAACTGTTGGCACAGACTATGAAGTTCAATCATGTATTCCTTTAATTTAGTTTTATGGAGCTGAAGGGACTGTGGGGGAGGAGGCTACTCTCTGACTATAGCGTGTGAATAGTTTCCACTGGACATTTCTCATTAGTGCCCAGTGATGTGTCAGAATAAAGGTGTGTATGAAGTCACACAGTGATTTAACTGCAGCTCATTCATCCTGTTTCTCTCCTCAGGAGGAGAGTTGGTCCACTTGCCGCCTTACCTCCGTATGGAGTTCCTGTTGAACCGTGGCGTGCCTCTGCCAGCCCGAGGTGGAGGGGTCAGCAGCAGTAGTGGCAGCAGCAGCAGTGGAGGAGGAGGCGGAGGAGGAGGAGGTGGAAGTGGTGGTGCAGGAGCAAGCGGAGGCGGTGCTGGTGCTACAGGGGAAACAAGAGGAGGAGGAGGAGCAGCTGGTGGAGGAGCAATGGGCCAGACCTGCCTGGAACCCCAGAGGAGCCGTACCCTGAAAAGGCCACCCCCCATGGAGCCCACCCCCATGGAAGTGCCCTCACCCAGGGAGGTGCAGCAGTGGCAGCCAGGAACTGCTTCCACCCTTCCTCACAGGGATGTCCGGGAGAGGGGAGAGGCCCGGGGGGAGGTCCGGGGAGAGGTCCCCTCCACGGGAGATTTAGCCCAAGCACAGGCTGCCAAGCTCAGCACCTCCCAGGAGTCCCTGCTGGACTCCAGAGGACACCTGAAACAGAGCAACAACCCCTATGCCAAGTCTTACACTCTGGTATAACACTGGGACACATAGGTCTGCTTCAGACAGCAGGACTACTGCAGACACACTGGAGGAGGAAGGACAAGAGACGGACGACAGGCACAGGATGGACAGTTTTCCACAACAGAAATTGTTGTATATAGAGCCGTTTCTGACATGCGTCTGAAGTGGATGCTTTTCTTTGAGTCTGTCTTTCTTTCTTTCACTCTTTTCTTTCTTTCCTCTCTCGCTCTTCTCTGTTGCTTTCACACGTTTCATTCTCTCACACCTCGCTCCTCTTCTGATCAATTTTCTCTCACAGTTTTTATTTTCTACTTGAGTATTCTTTTATTCTGAAGTGACAAAATATGAGGATTGCCAAAATGATTTATTTAAAATTTGAGAAAGAGAAAAAAATACTATTGAATTTATATCAAGGACTATTATAGTCATTATTATTACTATTATTATTATATAAAAACAGAAAATATCTAAAAAACAAGAAGGGAAATGGAGGAGCACTCTGCAGGAGAACATTGCTTTCTTAATTTATTTTGATTTTAGTGTGATGAAATCTGTGATTGGGAAACTGAAGGGATTTTTAGCACCACGAGGAGCTAACAGATGAGAAGAAGAGTGACGCCGGATATGACCGCCAATGCTGACTGATCGTAGTGTTTTTCAACCTTTCTGACGACTGCATGGCGACTGATCAAATGACAATTAATAGGAATGGCTGGAAATCCAAAAAAAAAAAAAGAGAGAGAATTTTTGTCACACTATGAAATTATACAATGTGAATATATATAAAGAGATCACTTTTATTTGTGGATATTACGGGGAAAATGATTTGGTTAATAAAGTCCTTAGTCATGTTTGCACACATCTGAGTTTGATTTATATGGTTAGAGTTTGTTGTCTGTTGTCTCCTTTCTCTCCATTGAGACCTCTCATCTATTAAAAAACAATCTATGGTTGGTACAAGGGGCTGATAATTACCTGGGCTATGATTTGTCTCTGAGAATCCCACTGACAGATGAAATCCAGTGGTTGAAACACCGGATTTAGTGTACCAACATTTTTTTGGTTGTGTTCTATGACAACAAATCAGTATGAATGGCCGCATAAATAGAGTTCTTTCTCAGAAAACTTTCATAAGATGTGGCATTTATTTTTAAATGGTTGCAGTATATACTGCTTTTAACCTTTAAGACTTCTTTGTTTACACTCCTACCTCTCTACTCACCTTACCACCATTCAGTGTCCACCATTCAAGACAGTAGCAAGATGTTTAATGGTGTGAAACCCAGATTCTGACTTTAAAGCATTAAACTGTAGCAGCTCCATTTATTTGAAACCTAAACCTGTCAGACTGTCAGCCTATCAGTATGAAGAGTTCCCCTTTGTGTGAAAGAGTCTCAGAAAATAATCCCACTGATGCCATCAGGTTAAAACTTTACCTAACGGTGTGTGAGCAGCTCGTCATTCCACTAAACTCAAATACACAAACAAACAATGCCATGTGTAATAATTACATTGTGTGGAGAAATGCTTTCTTATATAAACAAATGGCAGCAAACAAGAAATTGGTAGATGAAGACATCTCATCCTCCATGCAACAACAGGAAGTGGATTGTTCATTTGTTGATCGTGGGTTTGATCAACAGATGGCACTGTGCAGTCACTGAATCCAGTCTGTTTGCTGCTAACAAGTAGTGAGCGTGTGGACTTTGAAGTGCTGGAAAAGGATGGTTCAGCACCAAAACTATTTGTGACAACCAGGAGAGAAACATCAAGGGCAACCCAGCGGTCTATTCCAGCGTGTGTCTGCCATTTTCAGGAGCACACCACCCTGAACATGGTGAATTATTCATGCCTGAGCTGACACGGGGACCCAGATCAGGTTTACACTGTCACGCTGATCCCCTCTGCGCCTGGGAATGTGGATGAGGCAGGAGAGAATGGGAAAAGATTGCATGCATGTAGATGTATAAGTGCATGGGCAATCATCAATTATTGATCATCAATGCCACTGATGTCACATTAAGAATTACATTTAGAAAAAAAGAGCAGCTTTACCCTGCTCTTGATGGGGTGTTTTTATTTACATGAAATGTGGCTAAAATCCTCTGTGTGCATGCTCACAAATAGGCGACTCGATCCACCAGCAAAAGTCCCTGCACTAATGAAAATGATGCAGAGAAAAAGGTGACGCTGGGAATAGATTTTACAGTGGGCACAAGACAATAATTGCACTTTCTTTCTAAACCTGTGGACTCCCCCCGCTGGTGGAATAATGAAGACGGATGACCCACCTGCAGATTGAGAATATTTCATGGCCTTCCACTTGCCGTCATACATTAGGGAAGAAGCAGTGTAGGTGTGTGCAGCTTGCCTCCTAGCTGCAGGCCATTATCACATCTCCCACTACTCAGCAGCTGGAGAGGGGGGAAAAGGGGATAAAACTGGTAGTGTGGTTCTTTATTTGATTATTATGTCCATGTCCTTATGAGTTGGTATTGTGTTCCCCCACTGTCACTCAATACAATGTTGCCACAAAGGGACTTATTTGGCACCATTGACATGTAAACTCAATATATCTGTATACACACTTTCTTTAACTACTGTTATTCTGCTTAATAGATAAAATAACAGGGAAATCACACTGTGATGCTCCTCTGCTGTCATTGGTCATTTGATTGACACTGAACTGTCTGAGGCGTTAGAATAGTGGAACAGAAAATGGCCGGAAACTGTTAGGAGCAATTTAGAAGTGGCACACAGACTTTGGAATAACGATGCTGTTGAAGTTTGACCAAAATTTAGGAACATACTACAGCAAAGGTAAGACGAATACATATATATTTATGTGAGGCTGCAGAAGGCTTTACCTTTTGGCTGTTGGCTGCGTGAGTTTTGGTCGTTGTGCGATAACGTTGTTTGTTGTTGTTAGCTTGAAGTTTCCTGTGTGCTAGCTTTGTGGCGCACTGCTGTTTATTTATTTTATTTTTTTTTCTACAACATCCAGGAAACCAATGCGCACATAACAGGCCGTGCAGTGTTAGGTGTGGCAAATGATGATTTGTGATTTTTATTTTATTTTATTTTATTTTTAATTCTAAAGTGTTGCCTCTATATGGAAAATCTATAAGGCTTTTTCTTAACGTACCAACCATGTAACTTTTAGCCTTGTCCTGCATCCATTAGTTTTCTCTGGTTAGCACACACTTGCACATTCCACAGCCAGTGCAGTATGTGGACATTGCCTTAATTTTCTAATTAAAAGTGTAGTCTTTATTTTTTATTTATTTATTTTTTTAAATGATAAACCCAGCTGTATCCACAATGGAGACAGTATGTTTGTTGTTGTCCAGAGGAAACCCTTGTGTGCTCCACTGAAGATAACTGCCTGATGAGGATACCATAGCGTGATGTGTAATGTCTGTGAGCAGAAGCAGGTTAGGAATAGACCAATGCCCTCTGGGATTTATAATGAGGCGCCTGAAGAGTTGGCAGGAGACAGGGGGGCAATTTACAGAGCATGAAACGGAAGGACTTTCCCCCTGAGCTCACACAACACTCCTCTCACAAGACGGGTTCCTTTCCTTGACATTGTGCTCACTGTGTTTGTCAGTCGTACTCACCCTTTTTTTTCTTTTTAGTTTTGACCTTCATTGCGTTCCTCTCTCTGTCTTGTATCACTGTATTGATTGGGCAGCTCAGCCGTCCTTGTCCTCAATGAAGGACTTGAGGAGCAGGAGATGTTTCTGACAAGAAAATAGTTTCCCATGAGTTTCCTTTGTCAGAAGAAAACTGACAAGTTTACAGCAGCGAACACACCACATCAGTTTTCACAAGGATTACGGCTGCTCTGTGGAGATTTATATTTGTACACACGAAAGCCCAACACTTCTTCTTATAATAAGAGGCACATTTTTGTACATTTTGCATACTTTATTTCTGATTCAAAGTGATGAAAAACATTATAGATTAAGTGTGAGGTGTTTGGAAACTATTGATTTGTCTGAAGGCCAGTTGTCCCATTTTATTCAGTACACAAGTAAGGACGATGTCTCTTGATTGTACTTGTAGCCTTATTGGACATAGTTAATTGGACAGGAGTCTGTTGAATTGCATCACAGATAACCTTTTGCTGTGTGCTCCATAATTTGATCTTTATGTCAGAGGTCAGGTTAATACACAGGCTGCCATGTTTACTTCATGTGTTGTAATGTGGCGCTGATAAACTTTCATCAACAGACTCAATTTGTATTTTGCCCACACCACTGATCTAATCTGAACTCTGGCTGTCCAATGAAGGACTTATCAGTGAGTAACCACCTTAGCTCGTTTTACAAAGCAGAAGTCATTCGACTGCTGTTATTTTTGGACTTTTCAGCAAGACTGTAAGACTGTCAGAACAAATAAGCGTACGTCTCTGGGAGTATTGCCTCATATTTCATCATTCAACAATGATGGATTGCAAGAGCGTCTGCAATGAGATCTGCCTGCATGCTCACTGTGTGTCTCGTATGACTTGACTCAGGAGACTCACCTCATTTGCTAAAGCCAGTGACTAGTAAGTGAGTTAGACAATACAAATTTACTCATGGTGCTTTCAAGAAATTATTTTTCCTGCAGTAATAACAAACATTTACAAGAAAAACTACCTAAACCATCATACTTTGGGGTTTCAATTAAGGGTGTGCCTGATTAATCAATTCATAGATTAGTCACCAAATCAATTATTTTAATAACAACAGAAACAAAAAGTAGCACATACCGCCTGGACAGATTTGGGAGCGTACCCCAGAGTTGGTGGCTTCTAATGACACACTTGTGGGGTTTGAAAGATGCCATGTTTACATTACACGTGGCACAACCCTATTATCGATATGCTGTGGTCCATCTATAAAACTATACTATACAATACTGCATTTAGATAGTTGGTAGGCATGATTATATTGATAACTTTTAGATTGCAGTTGTAATGTTTATGTAGTATATTGTTTTATATTTATTGTATATTTCCTTTCTAAGGATGACTATCAGGTTGGAAACTGATGTTTTTTGAGGTCAGTGGATGCAGAACTAGCCATGATTGACTCACAGAAGTTAGTATACGGTTTAGCTGATCACCGGGGTGTAGCTAAATATCCCATCCCAAGATTGTGTGCATGTGATGTTGTGCATAATCATTTTTAGTCAATTTTATGAAAGCAAATAAATTCAGTTTTGTTTTGTTATTTTCTATGATTTATGGATTTTGAATATATACCACACAAAACACATCTACTCCACTTCTACCTTTTAATGATGCTGTTTCTATCAAGGTGCAGGATATGAGCTCATGGTAACCTTTACAGCAGCTTTTCTGATCCTATTATTTTACTTTATACACTGATAAATATACAACACATTGTACACACCTTCTGTAGGAGCCACTATGGAATCCATATTATATTACTCTTGGCAAGACATTCAGCAGTTTGCTAGATGTGTGCTGGAAACTCCTTTAGGACTTTAGTCCACAGTGACTCAGGGCGTCTTTTAGCCTTAGGAGCTCTGATGTGTTTTGATGTGATGTAATCTGCAGTCACATGTGCCTGGAGCTGTCTTAAAATGATGCAGATTGACATACGTAGACTGGAACTGAATTTCCTAAAAAGCTGTCCATAATGATAAAACAAAGACACCAGTCTTGGTAAAAGATTACATTGCACTATATTGTATGAACTACACCATTAACCAAGTAGCTCTTCAAAGTGGGATTTGCAGCTGCAAAAGGTGATGTCTCATTAGTGAGGCAGAAACGCAGGTATATATAGCACCTGGTTTCTGGGGTTGATTCACAATCACAAGGTCAGTGGAGCAGCAGCACTGCCGGGGGACAAGGTTTCTAGGACAGTGTTCAAATATGAAGATGAGGAAATGTACTCTGCTGTGCCTGGATAGAGAGAGGAGTGAGATGGCAGAAAGAAGGAGAGACGGGAAGTGAAGTGATTTTAAACAGGAGTAACCTTTCACTTTTTAGCTTTTTTTAAAAATTGTTTTCCTTTAATATGCAAATTCTGTGTTCTAATGCCCTCTGGAAGATCTGTTTCCTCCCCCTTTCTCTGTCAGCTCAGCTTAGAGACTACACTGAGCAGTCCTACATACAGCTGCAGCAATTGTCACTCTTGTATAGTATCTACGTACACTTAAAGGCATGGCTCACTGGTCATCAGCTGCTGCTCAACGTTACCTTCACCCTCGGGCTGAAGATATTCATGAAAATGTCATGAACCATTTGTGAGATTATTATTGCTCATTCGCTCAATTGGACAGTGTAGGATACTGTCAGTATGCTGCTTTGCTCAACTTAGACATCACCATAATTATTGTGGCCTAATAATCCATCTTTATACAGTACATACTTAGGCATTCCTATCTACCCACACTTCCTCAGGTGTGGACTATGAAAACGTGTTTGCCGCTTGAGCAACACCTCTACTGGAAAGCCGAGGTGTAACAAAGCAGCAACAAATAATTTCAACCAAATAAGAACTGTTGTCACTACAAATTAGAGGCAGGAAAAATTGGCAGAAGGATTTGGGCGAATTTGTCTAGGGCCAAAATACGATGGCTAGATGACGAGGTGGAAACTTTCCTAAAGCTACACCTTGTGTGATGTGGTCTGCAGAAGGCAGTACTTACCAAAAATAGTCATAGGAAAAAAAAGTGATCAGGATCATGAGTGGCAAAGGCTCATTGATGAACCTCAGGAGTGCAAGCTGGCCTGTGTGTCTGATCTAGCAGACAAGCTAGCACAAATCACTGAATGAGTAAATGCTGATTCTAATAGAAGATGTTGAAACACACCATGCACCATGTTTGTTGTGTATGGTGCTGACCAGTCAGTGTGTGACCGCTATCTACTGCTGAAAGCTCCTAATGGTCTTGTTGTATTACATCATGTGAATCATTGTGAACACAACAAGTACTCTTGGAAGAAGATAAACCAGCAGAGCATCGTTCTACTGGGAAACCTTGGGTCCTGCCATGTGGATGGTGTTGACTGGTGAAAAAACAGTGCAGTGTATTTGCCAACATACGAGATGCTGTCTTCATCATCAGTCTGAACTAAAACCCACCTTTTTAAGTGGTCTCGGTTTGCACCAAGGCAGCTTGGCAGCATCCTTACCTGTTCAAAGGAGTCACACTGATGGAGTAGCAAAAGAAAAGTCTGCTGATCTGATCAACTGAATAGTTTCTTAAAATGTGTTTTGTTGTTGAAAGATACTTGAGATCCATAAACACGAACAGACTAATGAGAGCAGCACAAAGCTGTGTTTCATGTGAAAAACTCCTCAGGCTCCTGTTTCTGCCAAGGAAGATGCAGGTGTTAAAGTTTTAATCAGCTTTTAGTCATGTTGCTGTGTTTTTGCTTTGTTCAGCACTGTTGGAAGTTTTGTTTTAATCTATCAACATTCGACATCCTGTTTCCTCACTGCAAGACATGTTTTGTACAAAAGAAGTCAACTTGCAAACAAATGAATGATGCTGTGTTGGATGTGTTGATAAACTGCAATTAATCGCACCAATTTCAGCAGCAGCAGTGTTTGTACACACAGGAGGCTGTTAAATTTGTGAAATCACCCACAGCATACTCACACACACACAGACTACATCAGTTTTATATTGCTGTTAATGTGACAGGCTACTACTGACTAATGTAATTTTAATGAATCAAACCGTAGTGCAATCAATGATCTCCACAT
Source organism: Parambassis ranga (assembly GCF_900634625.1). NCBI lineage: Eukaryota > Metazoa > Chordata > Actinopteri > Ambassidae > Parambassis > Parambassis ranga. Next base: position 9,463,497 of record NC_041033.1, on the reverse strand, counting down.
ATGAAGGAGATCAAGACTGCAGTGCAGGAAATACCCCGTGTCTCTACACAAGAAGGCACATCAGGACGGACGGATGGTGAGGATGGTCTCTAATACTGTAAAACAAAATTCTGTCTATACACTTTATTAAAAAAAAGCAGTTTTTTTTAAATTTTCAGATACATTTGTAAGTACATTCATGCAGCAGTGTGCCAGCCACTGAAGAAATTGTCAGTTCTCATAAGAACACAGATGATTAATTATTATCGGTGACCACGTAGTGTGAAATTGATTTCTGTAGCTGTTGGGACATAAGCAAATGAAACAGTATTATGTCATAAACGCTGAATTCATCATTCCTTCTAAACAGTTTATTAAATATGGCAAAGATAATTCAGCGGATTGCACAGTGATGTAAAATGCGTCTGTTATATGTTGCTTTCATTGATTCTGATAACCCATCTCTGGATTTTAAGGATTTTTTCTACTGTCTGAAGGAGTGATATCACAGAAGGTAACACAGAGAATTTCACTGCCCCAGTGCATCACCATTTCATTATTCCTAAATGTGATCTGCAGTATATCCCTGTTTCTATGAGGAAAGGTGCCTCTGTTGACCCGCTCCAAACATTAACTTCAACACTATGGTGCTGTAATATATCTTCAATTTCTAGGTGAGAGACGTACACCTTCCAGCTCTTCTCCAGGGACAGAAGTGATGACACAATCACTGTCATCCTCCTGGAGTAGGATGAGGAAAGGAGGGATTTGGCTTATCAGGATGCAAGATCAGAACAAAATCTCCATATGTTAATGTTATGATTTAAATTCTATTAGGACAGACTCACACAAACACGCAGAGCCTTGGGAGGACTGCTACTCTCTGTGGGCCTTTGGATGACTTGGCAGGATCCTTTTTAGTAATCATCAGGGTGGAAAATGAAAACACGCCAGCAAACAAACAAGGACTGCGGGAGGTTTTGTATTTCCATAACACAGTGACCTTAAGTGAAAAACCAAAGGTCACTGTACCGTCGCAGAAGTACATCACCAGCCCTCTGATTTATTTGTAGGTAAATATTCTTTTTCCTGTGCATCTTTTACTGTTTGTTTTTCCATCCTAACCACCTGGCTCTGTGGATATGAGAAAACTGGGCGCACTTGTCTCAGCAGTTTAATCCTCCCAGGCTTACACAGCTGATCTGGATCAATTCCCTGGGGTGCAGAGGTCATCACTGACCTTGATGTAGTACAGTTCAGTGGCCCACCATTGTGCAGTGTCATGAACCTGACTGCAAAGAAATCTGTGCAACGTCTTTGACTCCTCACAGGCTTATAGGGTACGAAGGCTTTTTCTACATACGGTTGTGGTTGTGTAACTTCCTGCTGTTGCCGCTCTGGCATGCTCTGTGCAACTCTGACCTTGGGTTTTGCAAGGCAGCATCATATTATTTAGACTGCATATTTTAAACAGAGCATGGAGCATCAATTATTAAAATCTCACCAAAAACCCTGCAGGCAGAATCATGTCATGCATTTACCATTTAGTGATGCTAACATCGCTAAAGCTGCAGCTAACATCTGTGTTGATTCCTATCAGACGTGTTCCTATCCTGAGTAACGTCTGCCTTACTGTTGCATGTTGCATAAAGTTCTTATCTTTCCCTCATCACAGTGAAATTCTCCCAGATATGTATGTGGGCGCAAACTGATCGGTTAAAGTTTGGTCATGACTGACAGCAGTGTTAGAGGAATGGACTGTCAAATCATCTCCCAGCTATTTTGCCTGCATTTTTTAGGTTAAGGGCAAGGTGAAAAGGGGTTACAGAAAAGACTGATTGTACAAAACGTTTGTATGCCACTCGGTAATTATTCAGACTTTCAGTCTGTGTTCCGTTTAAATAATAATTATAGACCACTTCAATTTGAGAAGTGGTTCAATTATTCAGAAACAGGATTTCAGGCTATAACAGTATTTTGCCAGTGTTCGGCTATTTCTTCATGTCGACTAATGAGGGAGACCACATAATGTGTCTATACCTTATAATGGAGGATGCTTTGTGATTTTCTGTGATCAACTTTAAAAGGCTTGTTTGTTACAGCTGAAATCTTGGCTGCTTGGTCATTTACACAGAGCTGAAAGAAAGTCAAACAAAGTATGGAGAAGCAGTTGGGCAACTAAGACAAGAATCAGATGCCAGTGCTACTTCAAATTCAGTTTTTCTATGGAGCCAGAAATAGTATTTCTATAATATTATTTTTTCATTATTATTAATAAGGCTCAGATCTACAGCGTTTATACAGGTATATGTTGTTGTTTAAAAGTGCCTAAAGCTGAAAGCAGCTCAGTGGGAATCAGTCGCTCAGTCAGTCTGGCTCTACATGGAGAAGGTCATCAAGCTGAGAAGGGAATATATTCAGCCAAGCTGCTTCAGAAGCGTTTCTATTTATAGTTTGTCATCAGAATATACAGTCCCTTTGCATACATTCTGCAGCTATTCTACATGTAGCTTGAGGTCTTTTGTTATTCAAATGCAACAAACAGTGTTTCCACACAGAGTTTTATTTATTCAAGGTACATTGATACACAGCTTGATATTACCATGCAGGTAAGAAAAATGCCTCTGGGTGAGGTATTGTGTTCAGGATGAAAAGCTCCAGGCTACGTTTCCTAAAAACAACCTTCACTCCAACATCAGCTTACGCTCCAGCTACTCACAAAACATAGGTGCTTTGGGGGAAACATAGTCCTAAGCAGTACAGAAAGGAATGAAGTTGCAGCTGAAATTATGAGGGTTTAATTACAAAAACATATCCTAACACAAACACCAGCTAGACTTCATAACATGTGGAACATATATGGCAGGACAGAAACCAGATCATTATCACTCGTCTGATACTTATTATTGATACAGCAGTCAAATAATAAATAATAGTAATAATAATAAAAGGATAATGAAAATTCACAGACATGTCATATTATTAACAGGCTATTGCATTCTCTCCCCCCCATCACAACCCCCCGAGTTCAAACAGGTATGAATTTGTTTACATGCAAATGTCACACCACATCTTCACTGTGCACACAGTGGCAGAGCACCATGGTGCTCACTAGGACTTCTCAACGCGCTTCTTCTTCTGGTACTTCCTGAACTGAGACTGGATAGCGACCGCTGCCTTTTCGGTCTCTGGGTCCTCCATGTCAATGTCAAAGTCCTCTGGGACGTCTGTCTTAGACGCGTCTAAAAGGGAAAAGGACAATATCGGAATAACTATCACTGACAAAAAGCCAGGTCAAGTAAAGAGAGCATTATTATTTTATGTACCAGTAATTGCAGGTTTACTTGGCTGTGATTTGAAGGCATTCTAAGAGATAATGCCTGCACAGGCTGAGGAAGACTCTGCTATGAAAAACAACATCCTGTCAAAGGAACACATTCTTAAAGGCACAGTACATCTTTATATATTTATCTACCCCAGAAACGACACATGATGATGTTATATTTGGCCAGGATCATCTGAATGTTTGACTTAATTGATCTGAACGTGTGTAAATGTTGCTAAAGGTATGCATTAGGATCTTTGGAGATTGGTGGAAAGGGAAATACGAGGGTATGCTGTCAAATGATTAGTGGGCAGTCACTGGAGTAAAATACTTGGAATAAGCTATAATACAATCACTGACAAATAAAGCAAATGTCTACTGCTGCAGTACTACAGTCATGTTCTTCATTCTTGTACCATTTGAGGAAGCTACCATATATGCTGATGTAGTGTGTAGATTGTAACATTTGCCCCTTGTTCCCTATAAATCCCATCAGTACTGGTCAGTTGCTTCGCAGGTCAAAGGTCAAAACATAGACTGATCAGCGGTTCTTAATCCTCTCTGGAGCTCAGCCAGCACTAACATGGGGGACACAACTGTAATCCAAATAAAAACTGATTCAAGGTGGTTTTAGCAAGGAAGAGAGTTCTTTATCTCCTCGTCAATGAAGTGACATGATGCACACCGTTAGTAATGCTTGTTTTGTTTAAAACATTAACTTAATAGCTTTATGTCTTTTTAATCATATTTCTTTAGTGGAGGCTACAATTATCAGACTCATCAAATAGATTGGTTGTGGATTAAAGTTTTAATTGATTAGACATACATCTTCATTCATTCACTGTGGCACAGGAATGTGCTGCACAGACAATCACACTCTGTCTCAAAGACACTGGATGCTACCAGATATTAATGATGTCACCTTTTTATTTTCTGGAGTAACTAATGATATCTCAACATGGTTTTACTCCATGTCATCGCCTTCGACACTCCTGCAAAGGATTGATCTGCATGAGTTTGATCAGCAGAGCTTACTGCAGAGTTGCACACACGACAGACGAGCATAAAAGCAGAGAGGAGACTCGTGTATTGACTGTGCAGCTAATCCTCGGCTTCCCATGGGGCCGAGCTTGAGTACCTCTCTCTCATGCTGTTCAAGGAGGAAACACTAACTGCTGTGTCAAGCCGAGCTTTGAGTCCTGCATTAATTGATATTGAATTTTCCAGCACTTTAATGCCTGCCGTTTTCATCCCAGCAGCCTTATCTATTGAGCTGTGCCCTCTGCCTTGTCAACACCAGACATGTTCATAATCTTGGTACCGCAAGCGGGTGACATTTTGTTTAAAAAGATGTCTAGATTTGCTGGACCGCAAAGTGAAGGAAGGATGTGATTGGGTGCTGCTTTCAAGTGCAGAAAGAAGGACAGTATGTGGAAAAATATGTACAGTGAGTGAGTTTAATAGCGGATATTGCCAAAAATGTTTTCTATCCGTACTTGTCACCACGGTAACCATGAAACTGGCAGTGGGGCTTGTTGCTGGCACTGTTTTGCCTTGTAACATGGTAAATGTTATGAAAGAGTCAGTTTTAACCCATCTTTTTTTAATGAAAAAAAGGGGTCATGATGTAGTTGATTAAACTGAGAAGTTATTTGTGCATTTCACTGGAACATTTATGACGTAAGTACGCTTAAATTGTGATTTAAATACATTATTCCCAGACATTCCCATTGTGGGAAATGATGTGTTACTGTCAGCTGATATAGGTGGTGCAAACCTGTGAATGAGTTTGTGAATGATGATCACCTGACTGCCTCCACCTGTCCTGACACACTCCACCCACTCACAACACCTGCTGCCACTTTTATCATTATCTCTCTACGTATATTACCCAGCTCATTTGCACATGGTCTTGATCTGACTTGATCTGCCACTGCAGTTTAAATTATTTATTTTTTTGTGTGTTATTCATTGTTATTTAGCTTCAGCTCATGCTGGTACATATGTTTACTACTGCAAATTTAATTTAGCAAATACAATTTAGTTTAATCAATCTAAAAGAACGACATCATCACCTTTTGATGAAGGCTTTAGTCCCGAAGGCAGATTTTCATCAAATTCTTGTGAGACTGGAGGCAGTGGGTGAATGTGACAATGATGGATCTTACTCCTCAGTTTGAGGATTCATCTTCTCCTCAACACACACAACAGATTACGAAGCATATTACCTCTGGCAGCAATTTCAGTGCCCCTGTCTTCACCTAATGTGTGTGTAATATGTGCTGTCAGAGCACCATTGTGGATCATATTGACTGTGCTTTCAGCTGTGAAGAGAGAAATGTACAATACTGGTGTGTGGTGTTTCACATGCTACCAGGCTGAAGCTCAGGAGATTTACTTTTTCATGATAGGACTAAACGGTGAGTTTTCAACTTTATCTTTGGACAGAACGGATTCTGTGTTGTGCTGGACACTGGAAAAAAAACAAGTTAAGTTCCAATGGACAATGTGTCACTGGCCTGTCACAAAAAAAAGGTTTTTACCAGCCCCCTGTGTGTGCCTGTCATTTGGGGCATGGACAGTGAGTATCCTGGGACTGGATTCTCTCTGAAAAATCATTGCCGCCCATTGATCTTTATATAATGTACAGCCAGCATTACATGTATGTGATGTATAATCTTATTTTTCATTCTCATTAGATATGTCCAGAATTGCTTTCCTCCCTGTGCACCCCTGAATGGATTCATAAGTGACATGATAAGACCATCCTGGGTTGGTTGCCTTTCGGTATGTCTCTTAAAAGCCACTCTGAAGCACGATGAAAGCCGGGACGTCTTATTGATTTCACTGCTTAAAACCAGTTGAGCCATGAGAGGGATTTGTGTGAGGGGGAAGAGGGACTTTCAGTCCTTGAGACAAGAGAGACAGATTGTGGAATGTAAATGGAAATTTACGTGTTTTGAACTTTCGATGTTGGATTGTGTGTGATATATATTTTTAGGTTTTTTCTACTTGAGTCTGAAGTTCAATTGTGACAATGAAATACCCGACAGCTGTGACAGACTGTATAGCCTGTAAAAATCTCAAATGGTGAAAGAAATGAAAGCAAACAATGACTGCATGCTACAAGGCAAAGACAGTTCATGCAAAAGCTTTACATTCTATAAATGAGCCTTCACACAAAAAGGAGAAAACTGATAAGCAACGTTAGATATTTATATGCAGGAAAATGTCAAAAAGACTGCACCACAGAGTTGTGTATTTCTGTACAGACATGAGTGTTGGAGCATGTTCAGGCCTTGTGTGTGTCATACTACGCCTGCTTGTTTTTTTTTTTTTTTGCGTCTGTAGTTAAAAGTCAGTGTGTGAAAGTCAAGGAAATATCAACGACCCCATGAGGCCTCGAAACACCAGAGGGGCAACAAACCATGAGAGAGACCACAGCGATCAATATACAAATACACATGAAGGACAGGCTCTATATTGATTGGCACCGTGTGCTGTATTTTCTCACTATATGTCAACTTTTATTTTGCTAACATCAGTGTAACCTACTTGGACCGGGTGGTAAAAAAAAAACGCCAACCGTGGGCTGTTCAAAGAGCTGCAGAGGAAGTGTGTGGTTTCAGCTTTTTGTACTGAACGGAATAATACAATATCTCAATATTGCACGATATCTCACAGAATAGCATGAATTCATTATGGCTATAATTTAGTACAGTAAGGCTAATTAAAAAGTGTTTTGAAAATGGGTCGTCTTCACTTTGAGAGCTTGTCGCAAGCTAATTATAAAAGGATGACTTTGATCTCTAAGGTGAGCCCATTGGAAATTATGCCTGCTCCTCTTACAAATGATGGGGGAGGGGCTGCTGCAGCAGCAGTGTCCACATTCTTCTTTATAAAGACCATTTTATGCTTACGTACAACTAGAAAATGCTTAGTGTTCAAAAAACATAGTTGACGTTTTTTTTCTTGTGAGTTTCAGAAGGTCATAATTTTAGATGACATCAAGCTAGGATGCTTTCAGTTATAAAGTTGTATCTAAACAACACTGGTTCAAACCCCTCATGCACTGTGAAGGAGCTGCAGTTATAGATGTGCTTAAGTTGGAACGATTGGACTTTTTTGTGTTGGTATGTTCAAATATTCTCAGCAGCTTGTTGTGTTTCCTCTTCAGCAGTTTCTTGATTGGATTGATTTAGACAGTGACTGACAGATGGGTCATCCAATCGAGTATTCTTATGAAAGCACCTGCCCCTCTAAACTTTTACGGATGAATTCCCAAATGTTTCAAATGATCTAACATCTGGTGCATCAGGTTAGCTCTCTGACATACAGTCTGCCTCTTCGGATACAGTACTCAGTTGAGTTAGTGTAGGTTAGGATAATATGGTTTATTTTGAGTTATTGTTTTGACTACCACAGGGATGAATATCATCTTGATCTGAAGATTTTATATGAAGATTTTCATGACAGCTACATAAACATCACTATTAAATACAAGCAATGACAGGCTTTTGTAGCCCTTATATATTTGTGTAAAAAAGTATTCATATGGACTTTACGTAACATTTGTAAGAAACTGAATACTTTTTACCTGGTAGGTCCAACGTGAATAAGCAGATGACAGCAGTACTTTCCCTATGATGAGCTTCTTACCAAAAGGATTAGCATGTGCTGCCCTAATGTTTCTGTTGAAGTGGTTCATGTGTGCAGTATGATGTAAAGCTGTACTAACATCTTTTGCACTGACAGTCACAGACTGTGTATTCAAAAGGTCAGTGAAGAAACGGAGCATACGGCACATACACAACATCTGGAATCCAACCATGTCAACCAATGTCACGGAAAGTACACACTCGTGTACATATTTGTAAGCGCATTTAGCTTTTTCTGCTTTTATTCCGCTGTATTTAACCATATGTATAATCCGCTGTAGCAGAGAAATGTAATATCATGTACACCAATGTCAATTTCTGTTTTTTTTTTAATTATTCCCACTTGAAAGCTAAATATAAGAGGGAAGAAATTAGTGATTTGAAGCAGCAGAAATGTTAAAGAAGAGGAACAGTTAGCTGCTTAAATAACTCTAAACTAAAATATGGACCAAGAAACAGCACCTTTAAACCTGGAGCAAAAGCAGACTATCCTCATCAGGAAACATGATATTTGATATTTCAGTCCTTGAAAATGGAACGTGAGCATATTTCTCTAGACACATCCCTGTGTGTTTGTGGTAGCTGTAGTGGTTTTTCTATAAATTCCAGTTTTAATATGATCTTTGCCTAACTCCTTACTCTGTTTTCAATGCCTAACATTAACCAATTGTTGTAATTAAAAAAAATAAAATTTAACCCTGCGGGCGAAAACAAAGCTTGCTCATGGACTCAAACCTCAGACTCCTTAGGCCCCGTTCACACTGGAGAAAGTCATTCCAGCTAGAGTAGGATTGAGCCCAGACAGCCTTTAAGCTGGATGCGTTCAGACCTATTTTCAAATCTGGCTAGCACACAGTTGTGTCAGCACTCAATCCGGCTTCATCCAGCGTGTTTGCTGTTCTCCAAACCACTAGGTGGCGCCTCGTAATATGGCTAATAATGTGGCTAGCCAGATTCGCTGCGTTCACACCTGAGCCACATTTGAGCCAATCCTGCTAGATCCACCTCTCGAGGGTGGATCTAGCCGGCTTGAAATCAAACTGGATTCAGCCGGATTGGAGGTGTTCACACTTGGAAAAAAAACACATCTGGATTGATCTGGATGCGGCCAAATCCTGCTTAAGCCACATTTATTTCCCCAGTGTGAACAGGGCATTAGTGAGGTCTGCTGCTTTAAATACCTGTCTGCCATCCCCAAGACACTTGGGGGATGGACTTCTGCGATTTTATTGGTCCCATGTTAAGATGATATACGGTTTTATGTTCCATTAATGCAAAGGTAACATAACATTGTATGTGGGGCAATAGGAACTCATTCAATTGTGCCGACTTGATGGACATTCAACACTCTCCTGCAGCCTCCTTGTTACTCCTGATATCAGCCCAACCAGCTCTGCTGTATCACAGCTGCATGTACTCATACCTACCCAGTTCAATATGAGTGTCTATGAATATGAATACATCTGTTTGTGGCTGTCCTTGAGCCCGTGAAAGGTTGTCTCTAAAGACGATGCTCTGCTGTGTGTTGGGGGATGTTGAGTGGGTGAGAGTCAATAGCAGCGTTACTCCCTTTTCACCTACTCTCTCTCTCTCTCTCTCTCTCCCCCGTCTCTGTGTATTAAGACACACTTCACACACGCTGGGAAAGCAGTTTTTACAGGCCACAAATTAATTTTCAAGGTCAGACAACAAAGGAGCGCTATGCTGCAGGCTATGTAGTTTACTTTTTCACTTGTTATTAAGAGGGTGGAAAGGCAGACCTGAATTTTACAGGCACTGAAAGGCTCCTGCTTCGTCATGTTTCAACTGCATGATGATAATCTGGGTTCTGTTAATTGCTCTTTAAAAATAATGTAGCTAAAATGTTGGTAGGACTAAACGCAGTAGTTGTTTTTTGGTCCCTAAATGGGGTCAGTTGCTGGATAAGGTTATCTTAAAGCTTCTTTTAATCCCAAATAATGCAGAATTTGTTCGGAACGTGGAGTCCACGCACAGAGATAGATAGAACAGAAAATCAAGATATGTGAGCATAACATTGAGAGCTTGTTGTATCTAAATGTCATTAAGACTGTATGTTACTAAATTTGTGTGCTGTTGGTAATCCCCTGACGATCTGTGGGCTAAAAGGGGCGAATGTAATTAAAGTACTATTTTATTAGCTCATAGTCTCATAGTGATAAAAAAGTAACAATAATTACATTTACCACTTTTAATCTGAACAAAAGAAACTTTAAGTCATTAGGCCAAAAAATTTAATGAAATACCAACTTACACAAAACGTGCAATGTGTGTGAGGATTTCACTGCCGTGCACAAAGAACACAGAGTAGCTTCTGTAGCAGAGAAAATGAGGCATCTGCAAACATTCAGTGTCAGAGAATGCTGTTTCAGTCCCTGTCGGGTCAAGGTAAATTTGTAAATGATATAAGGCCACTGTCAGTATTCCACAGAGCGGTTATTCACAGATTCACTAAAGTACAGAATTCATGTGCTCGTTGTACGTGCTTCCATCTCAAACAGGGATTTGGTGCTGAGTCAGAGCGACACATCATGTCGCTGCTATGATTTAGAGGAGGTGAAAGCAGGGGGGGATGATTTTCTCGTTGAAGCCTTTATTTGCTTCACTGTGATAGGTTTAATGACAGAAAGCCCAACAATAAACATGATTTGTTATGCTCTCGGTGCATGGAGCTGATCTTTTATTTCCCCCAGGATTGAACTGATACATTCGCTCTATCAGAGAGATGCATTTACAGGAGCTGATGGTCATCTCAAGCTTGTCTCCTGGTGTCTGTATTGTTTTACCCAGCTGAGTCAGGATCATTAGAGTGGAGCGCAGCTTGGCAGAGTGATTTACAAGAAAACCGTAAGGCTCATGGGGAATACAGTGTAACATATACGCATACTGAACCACAAGAACAACCTGCAAGTTGATTTAAAACCAAGAGGGATGTCCTCAAAAGTGGGAAGTTTGTTTTAGACTGCAAGTCATTACTATTAATGTCCAACCTCATGGCACCATTCTTGACCCTGGTGGATAAAAGACGCTGATAGTTTGATTTAAAAAAACAAAAAAAATACTAATCAACTTGCTAAGTGTTTTTCCATGTCACTTGAGCGATGACATGACACCCTGAACTCTTCAAAGACCTTAATTGCATCTGACGGATAGCCCTGGGGGGTTGTGTGTATGTGTGTGTGTGTGTCCTTCACCATGTTACTGTCAATCATGTGACATGTGCCTTTTAAAGGTCATTTTGGATACATAGACTATCAGGTACAGTAAACTCTGTTCCACCCCCGCTTCACTTCAATCAGTCTCCGTCTCTCCTGACACAAACTGTCCTGCTGCTTCAAAATAAAAGCCATAGTGTGATGTTTTTCTTTTACCTTGTTCACCAGAGGTCTTGTTGTTGCCAGCGGCTGCCCCAGATCCTTGTCTCTGCAATAATAATAATGAAAAAAACAAAAAAAACAGTTAGTACATTCTCTTCAAACAGGCATTTTCCTCAAGCCTGTCATCATACTGTATCTGGAGATTTGACTACATGCCGCTGCTTTGTGCCCTTCAGCAATTAAGCCTTGTCCTTGTGATTGTTCTGACAACCACTCTGAAGTATTTCAGCCAGCGGGCTCTTTATTCAGACCATGCGAGCTGGTCAGAGGATGCCCTGCAGGCTGAGAGTTGTGTGACAGTAAAAAGGCCTAATATACAGCAGGAGTGACACAATGTTGGCATTGTGACACCAGTGTCACAGAGAGCAAATGACCTACAGTTCCTTCTTTATTATTACTTTTAATATAATTTATTGTTTTTACAAGAGAAAAGAGAAGACATGGTTTAAAAGCAGAGGTCAGTATGCTGCAGCATGCAGAGACACCACCATATGTATTGCTTGCATGTTTTTTCTACCAGGCAACAGATGTGTATACGTTTCTGCTTGGCAAATACATTTTCAGCTGTGATGTTATATAACCATACAAAATCACACATTTAGCTGATACAATCATTATACCCACTAAAGCAGCAGCATTTATCAAAATGTCAGCTTTCATAATTCCACAGGCGTCTATTTACCACACCATATTACCTCTGCATCCCAAACACACTGCATGTGCTTCCCATCTCTTGTAACATGACATGTCGTTTTATCTTGGTGTACTCAAAATGAATGTGAACACATGGGAGCTTGTAGGTTTCACCGCTTAATGAGATGTGCACTGTGTTCAGACATAAATTTAAAATTTCAAGTAGTCAGCTCTTTGAAATAAAATCCCTCCATTTGTATGTTCAGATCTTTTGGGTTCAGACAGGTAGTGACAGCATTAGAGGTGAGGAAAGGGGAAAGCAGTTATTGCAACAGAGAAGAGGAGTGACACTCCATCACATTGAGCAGATTAGTCAAAGCTATTCCTAGAACCATAGTATAGCTTTAATAGGCAGCAGCACAAGAAAGGGAAGGGATATCACAGGCAGCGACAAAGGGAAGGAAGCATGGCTAATAAAAGGAGCAAGGATAGACTGAGAACAGGAATTAAGGAGGAATGGCTGTGGAGAGGAGTTAAAGCATGAGCATTTTATAAGACATTATTGAAGAGGCTCAAGGGAGAGATTGTCCTGAACAGGTACAGCTTTTTACTACAAAATTTGCAGTTCCATGTGTATCAGTAACTGAAAATTTATGTACCGTAACTTATGTTTGTGTTGAACTTATTTTATCTGCCCCTGTGGCAAGAAACACTGCGGTGAAACTGAGTGTGCGTTTGTTTCACTTTGTAGTGATCATCACCAATATCCTTCTGGCTTGTTGGAGTACTGCATGTGAGTGCATCGGGTGTATCCTCATACTGCTTCACTCTATGTAGATGTAGACCAATAGACACAATTATATTAGAATAAATCAGTCTTAAGTTAACATTGATGATTCTGTGAGAAGTGTCAAAAACACAGTGATGGAGATAATTTGTTGATGCAATACTCAATACTCAATAACACATCATCAAATAGTGAAACAACACTGATTAATGAGGGATGATTACCAAACATACACATACACTGACTTTCTTCTAGAAAAGCTCAGCACCCGTGAAAAACTTCACTACAATTTTTTTTAACCCGAGTTTACAGCGACGCATTGGAACATTTTTACACTTAACCACTAACACAGCGAACATTGGCCAGAGTGGTCAGAGTTAATGCAGCTAAGAACCTGATAGCATCAAAAGATCCTTATGTTTGCTGCTCCTCTATATCAGCCCATGCTAATTAATTCAGTATTAGCTGTTAGCTGTAGGCCTGTATTTAGGACCGCCTTGGTGGCCCATTTATCTTCGCAGCCACAACTCAAGTATTCAACAGAGAGTAAGAGAGCAGAAACTACAACCCTCCGTCACTGCCACAAAAAAAAACATTCATTTCTGCAGGGAATGCTCCCCTATGGAAACTCCTTGAAACTGTCCAAACAGCAGAGAAAGTTAAAATTGATGATGCTAATAATAGTTTTTGTAATGTGATTTACATCTAACACACACACAGTGTTAGAAAGCTTTAGGGTCTCAGTGTAACCGATGTGAGTCAATATCACTCATATGAAATTATATTGCAGAAATTACAATGTCACCTTATCATGAGTTTGCACAGTTTAATACCAGCTGACTGATCATTTCTCAGCTTGGGTTTTCATATGTATAGGAGCTGTGAGGACTTTTTTTTCCTGTAGTGGAGAGGAGAGCAGGATCAATACCTCCCTCTGCAGTTAAGATGTACTATACAAACATTGGCACCAGGAAGATAAATGACTAGAATCAACTCCCTGACTGCCTCCTCTGCTCTGCAGGGAGAAAAAGGAAAAGGGGTAGGGAGGGGGAGAGTTTCAGTATGTAGTTATGTTGTGAAATACACACAAAGACACACAGTGACTGGAAACCGAAATATCCTTACCTAAGCCTTTAATTGCATAATTGCTTAAATATCTGACATTTTGAGAAATATGAGAAGATCAATATCTGTGATGCTTTATGTTGACTGTGAGAGCTAATGTCTGTTCACACACCAGAAGAGGTCTGGTGGATTAGCATAGGATCTTAAAGCATAGCATCTTAAAAACTGTACAATCATGGTCAGGAGGTCATAAGATTCAGTATTTTGTCCTGTATCTGGCATACACTAACAGTGTAGTGTGATGCAGCAGAAGTGTGATCTATCATGACTGAAGGGATTGAAGTATGGAAGTAGGTTTTGTTTACCAGCGTTGGAAAAGGATGGAGCAGGTTCCTCTGCAGGGTGGCTCAGTTTTCTCTGAGATTGCATGAGAAGTTCAGGAAAAGGTCAGATTAGATGCGGTGCTTCCCTACAAAGCCTGCCGAGATGGTTTTCCATCCGCCCTGTACTACAGGGTCACAGGGGGATGGTTTTATTCCTCTCTCTAAAGGCCATGGATCAGACAGGCATTCCCTCAGAAAAGCTTCAAACAGGGAGGCCAGTTGCCAACATAGCAGATTGTGAATTTCTAAAATATTGTTGTAATTTAAAAGAGTAAGACACAATAATGGAGACCCGTTTATTTTGATTCAGCATCTATTGCTTATGAGGAGACAGATCGACTGCGGTAAGATTATAACTTCTGTCAAGTGATGTAATAAGTAATTATTGTAGTGGGTTTTAGTTTGACATTTAATATTGATTGTTTGTTTTTTATTCGAGCTTGGACAGATTCAGAGGGAATCACGGGGGAGTAGGCTGGGTGAGAAAACATAGGGAGGAAATGGTTTCATTTAGGTTGCATGTATCTGCTGCCTCCTGAGGGATTTAGCTGCAGCTAGGAACCACAACCTTTCCACAGTGTGCTCAAAGCTTTCCCATTTGGTCATGTCAGAAGGCCTTCCATGCTGTAATAGCCAAGGAGTTGAGAAGGCATCATGTTATGTGTCCTCCTTTCCGAGCCTCTCTCTGCATTATTAATCCAATGCTTTCAATGAATTTCAAACGGCGTGCGCTGTGCTTTGATGCTGGGGAGAGGCATGGCTGTTGAGAGGCTATGAGGCACCCGCATGAGCTCAGAGCACAACACACTGCTGTCTTTTGGGAAGGAACACCTAATTTAACCCTCATGCGTTGTTCGGGACATTTTTGTCCTCTGAGAGAAATTTTTCTGTTTATTTTGGCCATAACTTTGTCAATATGTGGACAAATTGAATCATTTTTCCTCAATAAGCTTAATTTTACATAAATTTTGTTAATATGATTTTAAAATTTTTCATAGGTCAACGGTACACTGTGGGCAAATTTTACCCCCTAATGTGTTGTTCGGGGACAAAAACGTCCCCTAACTTTAACGGTTTTAAAAATATATTAGATAAATATTTTTTTGAAATTTTTTTGCATAGACCTTTTAATTAACTTCAGTTCTAATCAACAGTAGTGAAAAAATCATTTTCCCCCAGGATTGTAACCCTTTAATCACCAATTTTATAAGGGGTGGTGCTGAAAATTGAAAAAAAAACACACAAAATGGCTCATTTTTAATAGAAAAGGTGAATGTGGACTGGATTCTTTTTAACCTTTATTATAGTCTTGGTCATGTCAAACATCAGTAAAAAAATTGACTTTATTGCATTATTAGTTTTTGCACAGCACTGGATTTTCTTTTTTTCTCCCATTTTGTCCCATAGACTTACATTATAAACACACTTTTTTTGACTGCACAGCCATGGCACTAAATAATCATGCATTCTTGATTGTTGGTGGTTTACCCTGTTGGTAGGAGGTAACATTTGTGATTTTTACAGTTAACAACTTAATTACCATATTAACCCTTTACCTGCAGGCCTGTGCTCATGTACTGTAGTTTCTGGCTTAAGTATATGGAGTTATAGGGAGTATTTTAGCACATAATTGTGTGTCTACACACTGTGTGTGTATGTTAGAGAGGAAGAGAGCCATTTGCACACTGTCAGGGAAGGAAAGTCAGGAAAATAAAGTTACTAAGTAAGTGAAGTGTACCTAATTCAGACGTACAACGGCAATGCATAAGCATGTAAAATGAAAACATCCAGGAGTTCTGGCGTCTGAAGTTGTGGATGGGTAAAATAGCTGTTTTTTTTTTTTTTTTAGCTTTCGGAAAACACGTCCTCCAGTAGAGTGACTTTACTTTTAGGTTAGTGTCTCAGTTGAGATCACTGAATTAGTCTAAGTGAGGTCTAAGTGCCCCTTTTCCATGGTGTGTTGCGCTCCACACGACCATACGTACATGTGCATGTTACTAAATAGACACCATAGATAGATAACTTGATAACATAATAAATAATCATTGACTAACCAAATCTAATCTACAGTTTAGTCCCCTACTAAAATTAGTATTAAAAGTAGTTTAGTAAAGTAAAGTAAAGTAAATTTGTTGCAGCCCTAAAAGTAAGTGCCGGGCCCTTTGATGCTGAGAGGTTCAGACTAAACAAAACAAAAACACTAGTGGACTTGCATGCATCCTCCTGGTCATTTAATGGTGACAAGAGCAGCAAGCAGCATGAAGAGAGGATTCACCTGTGCATGAGTGAAGGATTCACTTGTGAACGAATGAAGGATTCGCTTGTGAACAAGTGACGGATCTACTTGTGCAGCCTTCACAGCTTCACAGCCTGGCCCTTCATAGAGCCAGGCTGCACAATCATTTCCAGAGATTGTGCACAAGTGAATCCTCTCTTCATGTTGCTTTCTGCTCTTCTCACCATCAAATGACCACAAGGTCACATGTAAGACCACTTGCCTTTTTGTTTTGTTTAGTCTGCACCTGTAGACATCAAAGGGCCACACGTGCATAGCAACACTTTCTTTGTTTTTGTTTACTATGAAGACTCTGTGGTTGTGTGTACTCACAGACAACAAGATCAGTGTGCAAATGGCTCTCTTCCTCTCTAACATACACACACAGTGTGTAGACACACAATTATGTGCTAAAATACTCCCTATAACTCCATATACAAGCCAGAAACTACACTACATGAGCACAGGCCTGCAGGTAAAGGGTTAATATGGTAATTAAGTTGTTAACTGTAAAAATCACAAATTTTACCTCCTACCAACAGGGTAAACCACCAACAATCAAGAATGCATGATTATGTAGTGCCATGGCTGTGCAGTCAAAAAAAGTGTGTTTATAATGTAAGTCTATGGGACAAAATGGGAGAAAAAAAGAAAATCCAGTGCTGTGCAAAAACTAATAATGCAATAAAGTCAATTTTTTTACTGATGTTTGACATGACCAAGACTATAATAAAGGTTCAAAAGAATCCAGTCCACATTCACCTTTTCTATTAAAAATGAGCCATTTTGTGTGTTTTTTTTTCAATTTTCAGCACCACCCCTTATAAAATTGGTGATTAAAGGGTTAAAATCCTGGGGGAAAATGATTTTTTCACTACTGTTGATTAGAACTGAAGTTAATTAAAAGGTCTATGCAAAAAAATTTCAAAAAAATATTTATCTAATATATTTTTAAAACCGTTAAAGTTAGGGGACGTTTTTGTCCCCGAACAACACATTAGGGAGAAAAAAAGAAAATCCAGTGCTGTGCAAAAACTAATAATGCAATCAAGTCAATTTTTTTACTGATGTTTGACATGACCAAGACTGTAATAAAGGTTCAAAAGAATCCAGTCCACATTCACCTTTTCTATTAAAAATGAGCCATTTTGTGTGTTTTTTTTTCAATCTTCAGCACCACCCCTTATAAAATTGGTGATTAAAGGGTTAAAATCCTGGGGGAAAATGATTTTTTCACTACTGTTGATTAGAACTGAAGTTAATGAAAAGGTCTATGCAAAAAAAATTCAAAAATATATTTATCTAATATATTTTTAAAACCGTTAAAGTTAGGGGACGTTTTTGTCCCCGAACAACACATTAGGGAGAAAAAAAGAAAATCCAGTGCTGTGCAAAAACTAATAATGCAATCAAGTCAATTTTTTTACTGATGTTTGACATGACCAAGACTGTAATAAAGGTTCAAAAGAATCCAGTCCACATTCACCTTTTCTATTAAAAATGAGCCATTTTGTGTTTTTTTTTTTTCAATTTTCAGCACCACCCCTCATAAAATTGGTGATTAAAGGGTTAAAATCCTGGGGGAAAATGATTTTTTCACTACTGTTGATTAGAACTGAAGTTAATTAAAAGGTCTATGCAAAAAAATTTCAAAAAAATATTTATCTAATATATTTTTAAAACCGTTAAAGTTAGGGGACGTTTTTGTCCCCGAACAACACATTAGGGTAGTGTTTGCGAACAATGCATGAGGGTTAAGGCTGCTGTTTGATGCAATTCTGAATTTCAAAAAAGCTCATTACTTGAAGTTTGTGAGATATATGGGTACAACACACTCCGTGATGTTTACCTGTCATGCACGTCAGAATGTTTTCTCCTTTCATTTGTCTGACAGGCACATAGTGAAGTGAAGCGACTTTTCAAATTGCTTTGTGGTGCTTCATATTACAGTTGAGCTCTCCTCCAGCTCCCCTGCAGCTCCAAACAAATATCACACCCAGATAAGAGCAATGTTTTGTTCTTCTTTGGTTCTAATCCCAGTTCAAAGAGTAACTAAGTCTCTCCAGCAGCCTTTTGTAATGGCCATGAAATTAGCTGGTTCCTTCAGCAGCCTTTTCGCAATAACACTAATATAGCCCCCAAAAACTGCTGTAGAGCCAGATGAAAAAAAAGAGGAGTCCAGTCAAACTGCACTGCCTTAGCTGCCCTCAAGCTGTTCATGTTTGCTTTTGGTGTTTGGTGGTGGGCAGCTTTGTTGCAACAAGACCAGCTGCAAATGCTGGATAGTTTTGCCTTTGCATCACTGAAGTATTCCCATAGTGCAGCCTTATATTCACTAGAATTTACAAAAAAAAAAACCTGTAGACACATTCATTATTGTAGTCTGTTTATGTAGGTGATATGAAAGCACCCTAAATTTATGTTTTCATATCTTTTCAGAGGCATATCTATGATTTGTAGGGCCCTCCTTTTTCTGTCAGTAGGGCAGAAGGTGTGTTATCATCTATTCTGATGAGTCATTAAACAACAACACCACCAAAAACACATCTGCTGGCATCTCTGCTTGGACCTGTCACTATGGTAACAGAGGAAAATGGATAAGTTTGCCTTCAAGGCTTTGTATGAATAATCTCTAGACTTATTATTATTTTAACCCAAGTGCAACTAAAAAGGAAAGCACAGTGAGAGAGGATGAAACAGGAAAAGAAATGCAGTGTTTCCCGCAGACCAGTTGGCAATTTGTGGTGGCATCTTGGCGCCAGTGTCACATCGGTCAGCGAGTCTGTCATCAGGGTTTATACAGGTTAAATATACACCTGCATGCTTATCTAATGGCAGTTTTTGAAGCTACAAGAAGCATTTTGAATTTATTCAGTTAAATCTTAGATCTGAGAGATAAGACAAATATACATTTTACTAGAACCCTGCCTGGACCTTCCCCACCTCAGCTCCATACATTACAGGCCAGTAGTATTAGTTTGCTCATACAATTACCTGGCCTTTATATTGGAGGAAGACCTGTCTTTAAAAGTTTTTAGTTGTGCCTAGTTTAGTTCCAGTCTTTAGATTCTGTGTCATTCAAGGAATGATTACAAAAACAGCTGAAGCTGAAGGTTTTTATTTCACATATATGAAATATATGGTCAACACTGACCTCATCAATACATTAATAACATAAATATTATTATTAGATATATGGAACCACTAAAGGCACGACAAGGCAACTAACTCAAATAAAACCATTTTTGATGTTATTATTCTTTATGTGACTGTGGGCATATAACGTAGTTTATCTTTCACCATATGTTGCCTAAATTGTTTGCTGCGTTACCAGCTCCGTCTATGCTAAATTAGGGTGTGCAATGTTCTATTATCAATAATGTTGACCGTCCTCTCTGTGCAAATATCTGCTGATTAGGGGTTTCCTTTTAACAGTTTAGAGGCGTCGGGTGTGCGGATTAGCTGCGGTATGTGTGCATGCATGTGCACTTATGTGTGTATGCGTGTGTGTGAATGAGAACGAGAGAGAGAGTTGCGTGGAGTTCAATAAACGGAAGGATAGCTATGTTATGAAATCGCATTGGCGAAAAAAAACCAGAATCAATTTGTGGTGGAGGGTGTTCATTATGTGGCAGCCCGCCATGAATTGGTCTATGTGTGGGAAACCCTGAAATGACAGCGGCCCGACATCAGTGCCCAGAGTGAAAGGCTTTGGTTGATGGATCCATTTAAAGGAATGTTAATATTTGAAGCAGATTGATCTAAGAATGAGGCCGTGTCAGTTCAAAACAAATACAATTAAGCCATTTTATTGCCACAAAACTGCAGTTGCTCAAAGTGACCACTTGAGGCTTGCTTCAAACAAACTGATGCTGTCCGGTTTTGATGTGATTCCCTTAAATTGATTCATGTTGAAAAATTTAAAATGTGTTAAATGTCTTTCAAATGTGAGCATGCTTCAATTTTAGTTCTGAGGTTTTACCATGACAGCGAGGTCCATGGCACAAAGCTTTGTGTCTCTCCTCTGAGCCAGCATCACTGTAGATGTAAGTGCTGCTTGGCTGTCATGTTCAACTCACACCAGGCTCCGGCGGGGCTTAACAGGTCACAGCTTGGCTAAAATTCAAGACTTGAGCAACTTGAGGTCTTTGTGTTTATGGCCAGAGTGCACGGCTCGGCACAGAGATGATGAGCAACTATAACGCTCCCGAGGGCAGCAGAGAGAGGAGGAACCATTACAGCTGAGCAGGTCTGGAGCTGAGCCAGGTGTAAATTGTAATAACAGTAGCTTGATGAGTGATATTACTATAGGGGAGAGGGGCAATCCTCATTCTGCACATAAACCTGCACACTGGTGAAAGCAGTGCACCTGTAGATTTATCAGGCATGCACAGACACACCATTTACTCCAATGTGAGAAGGAGAAATGAGTGGATGAGAAAACAATTAAGCAGAAAAAAAACAGTAATTACACGACGCTGACAAGGGAGATGGAGGGCAGAGAGATGCATATTGTACCTCTCGTTAATCATTACCAGACTCAGGGGGACACAAGATCAGCAAACAATGTTTTGATGTGTGTGTGTGTGTGTGTGTGTATGTGTCTTTATGTGAAATACACAAACATATTTGCAGCAAGCTCTACAGTACAGAATTTGTGCCTCCAGGCTTTCAATTAGGACTCTATAAGGAGAAAACATCCAGAACAAACAGGAACACAGGCACGAAAACAGTCTCCTAAACACAGGGCGAGTCAAGCAGAATAACACAGGATCCAGAAGCATACTGTAAGCACTGTGCACATCAGAGAAATGTAAATATGTTTTATCTCTGATTGGGCATCCAGCAGGGGATGGGGAGGGAAGAGAGCACGGAGGTTTTCAGAGAGAATACTCCGAAATATTCTCCTGCTTTCATTCTGCTCAGAGCGAGCCTCTGTTTTCCTCACTGCCAGCCAGACCCTGCTTTCTGCCCTGCAGAACAGCATGCTGGAGGCGAGCTGCCACTTTCAACCTGATTTTTTTGTGTGATTTATTTATTTTGTGGTTGATGTGTGGTGGCGTAAGGGGAAATTAAAATCATTAAACTACTAGTTTGTTCAAATGAACTCAGATTTAATCTGTGTGGTTACATCTAAATAAATCGGATTCATAAAAAAAGTCTTTTTTTTATTAGTGTGTATAGCCGAGTAAAGTTTAAAGGTGAAAATCGAATCATATTTACAACAATCATTTAGCTTAGCTTAACTTAGCATAGACTGAAAACAGGTAGAAGCAGCTGGCCTGTGTTGGGGATAGGTTTT
This sequence comes from Parambassis ranga, assembly GCF_900634625.1. Classification (NCBI taxonomy): domain Eukaryota; kingdom Metazoa; phylum Chordata; class Actinopteri; family Ambassidae; genus Parambassis; species Parambassis ranga. Next base: position 9,441,695 of record NC_041033.1, on the reverse strand, counting down.
GCTACATTTATGCCTCACATACACACTACTTTAGCAAACATGTCAGTGTGGCTGACCCTGACACATTCGCTTTCTGATTGGGGTCTTATCAGCTGGGTCAGCATGGGTCTTGTTTACATGCAGGACACTTAGATTGTTACAGAGATGATTTCTGAAGCTGCTGTTAAACTGCTCAACTGGAAAACACTTCTTTTTTCAACAAGCCATTTTAAAACAAAACGTTTGGATGTGACTTTAGCTTAGAAGTAACTTGTAATTGCAAGATGAGATGGAGAGCAGCTTACTGTCTACTGGCTGTAGCTTTGGTGATGTCGATCTTCTCTCATACTCATATAATGATTTCCCAAAATGAGATACAACATTTTTAATAGGGCTCTCTGGTGCATAGCGATGAATCAACGAACAGATCTAAGGCACTGACATGGAGGGATGCGTTGTTTCTATGAGTGACATGTTCATAGCATCCTATAATAGCACTGAGCTCTGCTGCCATAAAGTGACGTTCTGTGTACTAAGATGCTGCTCTGCTGAAACATGGTTTCCCTTTTGATCCTGTAACCTCACTCTCCTCCTGCCTCTTCAGCTCTTCAGAAATCAGCCTCACTCTGCAAGCAATGGGAGTGGGTGTCTGTGTATGTGTGTGTGCTCTTAACTACAAGTGTTTCGTGTGTGCGTATGTTTGTGTGCGTGCAGGGTTGTGCGTTACAGACCACTCATCTGTATGAGCTCCATTGGCAGTTACATAAACCATACTGTCATGAAGGCTACAGGGCATACTGAAGCATTGCCAAATCAGTGCTAGGTCAATAACTCCCCGCTGCAGATTTTTTGGGATTTTCTTTCTTTAGTTGAGCAGCCAGTACATGTCTGTCTGAAAGCAAGTAGGAAGTAGGCGGGTTCTTACTCTTGCAGTGCAGCATGGAGGTCACTAATTACCATGAAACATAATTACTGAGTTTCCCTGGGACCTTTCTTCTCTGAAAAGACAGACAGTAGTTTGACCACAGTAATTAGAACATAAAGAAAGGCATTTGTTTGCCACAGAGCAGCATGTATTAAGACTGAAGTGTATCTAAGTTGTCAGTCCAGACATGCACCTGGTATTTCTGCTCAAATCTGCAGCCAGAGAAAATGGCAGTATACTATTTAATAGTGACACCCCTCATTTATTTAGTTATAGAGTTATCTCATTAAACTATTGATACTGATAACATTTGTTATGCTAAACTGCCCTTTTCCTCAGAGCATAACTCTCACTACTCACTCTTCACCACAGTGTTGCCTGTAATGCTAAGCATTAGTGTCATAGTGTCACGACCTGGTGTTTATTTATGGTTTTGGTTTTCCTTGTTTTGGGTTTTTAGGTTGATCTGTGTTCAGTTATTATTTTCCTGTAGTCCTGGTGTTTTGTTTCCTTGGGTTTGTGTTTAGTTGTCTTGTCTTGTGCTTCCTGTTTTACTTTGTTAGTCCTGTCCTCCCTGTGTATTGTCTTGAGTTTTGCTTCCTGTGTTTTCCCTCCTTGTTGATTACCTGCCCTGCCCTCATGTGTGTCACCTGTGTCTCGTTGTCTTCCCTGGTCTTGTGTATTTAGTCTGTGTCTTCCCCTTTGTCCTTGCTAGTTCGTCTCGTCTGGTGTAGGGTTTGTTTTGTTCCATGTTTCGTCCATGCCATGCCATGCCTAGATCCTCGCCTACTCCATGTACTTCTGCCTGACCCCACCAGGCTCCAGGTAGAAGCCTCGTTCATGCCTTGTTTTTGCTCTTGCCTTTTATGCCATGTGCCTTTTTTTCTGAATCTAGTTTTGCCACGCTAAGTGTGATTTTTGGTTAGTTACTTTGGACTCTCCTTTTTGACCACGCTAGTGTGATTTTTAGTTTTGTATTGTTTTGCCCTCCTGGCCTTTAAATAAAAGACTCTTTTGGATTTTAACCGCTCTGCGTCCTGCAACTGTGTCCTCACCTCCTTACACAAACCCTGACACATAGTGCTTTACTATGTACAACTAAAATGTGAGTCAGGAGGTGTTAATACTTAAGTATGAAAAATCACAGAACTACAAATAAAGAAATGTCCTCCTATCACAGTGGGTGCTTTGTTAAAGTAATACTTTGATTCACAGTAGATTCCACTGAGAAAAGAGACAAGAAGGGCGGGAGCGTAAAGAAGAGGAAATACATTACAACCCCTCTTTGAATTATTTTTTCAAACTCCCAGCTGTTACACAACTTAATGAGCCTTGAAATTGGCGAGATTAAATTTTTCTGTGTTTCATTCATTAACGTGGGTGTCGCCAGTCTCAAGAAACTGGTTTCCCCACATTGGGCCTGTTTAGTGCAGCGGTGGAAGGAGCAACAAACTAACCAGCAGGCCAGTAAATAAATGAGGGAGCTCCCTGTGATCAGCTGGAGCTTTGGTTTAATCAGGCAGCTGATTTAGCAAAAGCTGTGCAGAGAGAGAGTGAAAGTGTGCTTTCTGCTTAAATCCCAATTACAGCAATGTGCCAGTGTGAAGTGAAAAAGCAACACTTGTTTTCACAGCAAGGTCCAAGGACATGAACGAGGCAGCTTAAAGGAGTAGTTTGACAGATGTGTGTTTATTTAGCTGTAAAGAGGGACAGAGGAAAAAGACAAACAGCTGTTAAAAAATAACAATATGTTGCCATCAACATCTCTAAAAGCTCACTAATGTTTGGCTAGAATTGCTCCGTCGTGACCAAACTGAGTGAAAACTATTACCTGCCTGCACAATTTCCTCTATTGCAGTACATGGATCTTGATCACACAGTGTATATTCTGAAGAATATTTAGACTTTGTCCATACATCAATATTCGACATTGGACAAAAACACAACTGAAGGTTAATCAAAAGCATGCCAACAGGTGACAACAGCCCAAGACAATCAATGTGCTGTCTGTGTTGTGGGCCTGTGTCACAGATGCTGTCAATATGCAAACATTTAAAAAGATCTGTCAACTCCAACGTTATTTGCCACATCTAACAATACAGGAACACACATGTATTTAACCCCACCCTGTCTGCACATGAACCCTGCAAACTGAGCCTATATATATATCATTTGAAAGAGTTTTCCCAATTGTTCTTTTTCCATTTTCATTAACCTTAAACTGTGTTTGTGTTCAGACAAAAGCCTCAAAGGCAGACAACGAGCTACATCAAGCGGACTACCTTAAGTTTGCTCTCTTGATTCAGAGCTTTTGACAAACTCGCTTATTTATATCATCAGAAGTAAAGTTTTGAATGTGTGCTCAGATTAAGTGACTGATCTAATCATGTAGTCTAGTGACTAAAATCTCACTAGCTTTCAACAAAGCTTTGTATCAAGCCATATAAACTGACCTGGACTGTGACTACATGTTCAACTAAATCTGAGACATGCATAGATTAATTGCACCGAATTAGTAATCTGGAAAGAGATTACCCCAGATTAACTGCTGTAAGGAAACATTTCATCATTTGTACCAGATGACATAAAAATGAGGAAATCAATAGTGTACATCCCAGAAGCCTCTTAGTTTGTTAATCTGCGATGGCTTCATGATGCAATGATTGATGTTTTGGCTTCAAAAACATGCACAGTTTTGGACTGAACAGTTTGAGACCCAGAGAGGCCGGCATGTTTAGACCCAGGCCAGGCTGTTGGCAGGCGACTTGTCTTGGGGTCCACGTGACACAGCAAGCGCTCGCCACATAGCCAGGCGACCCAGATAGCGTTCCAGCTTGCCTTTGTGGGCCAGGCAGCAGGAGAGTAGCTTTGCAAATGAACTGAGAACAGCAAGGTGTTCAAATTAAGACTCTAATTATGTAGAATGATGAATCTGCCCTCTGCTTGTGCCGTCCCACCAGACGCTGATGAATAGAAACATCCTGCAGAATAACTTTCCAGGGAAGTGAGGGTATTTGATGTAATGATAACGTGAGGAATCAAAGGACACATTGGACAATATTCAACCAAAATCATCTCTCCACACTCACGGGAGTCCTAAACGCCGCTCATTTTGAAGTGTGTTTCTTAGTAATCACAATCACAGCAGAGCGGTGGCTGAGAATGAAGGGTGAAGAATCGAGAGAAATAATTAAATGACACTGTTGATTTGTTTCTGAGGTTATTTTAAGACTTGGCAGCTTGTTCAACAGCTCCCTGCCACATCCAACGGCCATTAAGAATTTAAAAATGCAAAAGTAGGCCACAGACAATTCAAGCAGAAAGAACATATGGCCAAAATGCCTCATCATTTGTCAGTCCCTCAACTTTAGGTTCCAGAAAGAGCAGAAAATATACCTCAGGATCAGGAGAAGATTAAAAAACTCCTCAGTTCAGGAAGACAATAGTCTTCAAACCAACAGCTCCAAAGTACTATTCTTTTTGGAGCAATATATTGGATGGATGAATTCACTTTTGTAGGGGGGTAAACAGAATTTGACTGCCTCTGTGCTCAGAGGAACACAGAGTTTAATTATGTCTCTCACTAGCAATCAATCATTTTTGTTGTTTATTTCACCTTACGTTGATTAGGGAATGGAACTAGAACCTGTTTTTATATTTTAGCATCAACATCCAGGAGCATAAACAGAATCACGCGCAACTACCAGGCATTCAGGAGGCAGGTCGATCCCATATTAATTAAGTGCTGTGATGCTGCACGATGAGTTATGTCCTCTAGTCTCCACCATTAAATCCAGTAAATCCACCATTTACATCAACAACTACTGCTAAAAATCTTCTCTCACTGTTACTCTTAAATTCAAAGAGGCTCTCAAAAAAAACACACATACACAGACACACACACAAAAGAAAATGCTTCTTTCAAAATAAGGCCTAAGTCAGAATATTCAGTCTGTTGCTGAAGCTGCTTCTCAGTCTGTCCACAGTGTTGTGGAGAGGGTGGGAGGGATTGTTCATGATTGACAGCAGTTTAGCCAGCACTCTTTCCCTCGCCACCTCCTCCAGGTTGGCAAGCTTAAAGCCAACAACAAACCCGGCCTTTTTGATGAGTTTGTCCAGTCAGTTGGCGTTTTTGCTTTAATGCACAGCAAAGAAGATGGTGCTCACCATGACAGACTGGTAGAACATGTGGAGCATCCTGCTGCAAACACTGAAGGACCTGAGTCTCCTCAAGAAGTACAGTCTGCTCATGCCCTTCATGTAAACAGCCTCATTGTTTGTGGACCACTCCAGTTGCCTGCTTTTCCTGCCTGCTGTGTCTGACTTTTATGAAAGTGTAACAGAAAACAACATTTTTTTTTTCAAAACAGGACTTTAAACAAACACACATTAGAGAATGAAAAGCAAAGAACTGAATTTTTCCAGGATACCTGGAGGGATTGGATGAGAAAGGAAGTACTGCATTTGAAGCAATAATGCCTTGCTTAAGAGCCCTGTGATAGGGATGACTGAGAACATTAAACAACTAACATATGTATGTGCCTCTAGCCATCATTTTCCCAGCTCTTTATAGTGGAGTCCCCACAGTCACAAACCTATTTCTACCTCCTTATTAGATTGGCCCTCAAACCCCTGCAGTCCCTGTAGTGCTCCTCTAGGTCTCAAATCTGTGCAGTATGAAGCCATAATGATTTTGTGGGAGGAAAATTTGCCGCTTGCAGCAGTAATGTCGCTTTGCTAATTCAGCTTTTCCACATCCTCTCATAAGGTGAATGAGTGAAATATAGACACCAGTGCTCAAGCGTGGTGCTGCTGAGACCGCTGAAATGTCTGATTTACATGACTGTTGCACGCAGAGCACAGAGATGACTGGTGACTGATGACTGAATTTTTTTCCCCCGACACAGCAGCAACACTTATTATTGTACACTGACACATCTTATGGTGGACAAACTGTCCCCTCACATTCCAATCTGATGTGTTACAGTTTGAATATTAGGAGCTGGTATGTTAGCACACAATGTTTGAACAATGTGAAGCGTTTCTTTTTTTTTTATGTGAGCCACTCATCCATCAGCCTCAGGATGAGACAACCTCTGTAAACAGCTTCCCAACCAGCAGCTTTAATAAAGATGTCTTCATTTATTTTATTGATTCACTTCACATTGTGTAATACACGGAGCAAGACACAATCTATGAAAGTGAGAGACAGGATCTCATCAACTCTGTGTACACAGCTGGTGAATTTACATCTGCATACTAATCAAACAACAGCCACACGTGCATTACAAAAACTGTTTTCATCCCAGTCACTTAGCCGCCCAGTGTGTAATAGTTCTACTCTGCGCTCGGCACCAATCCAAGTGATTTATGATGCTGCGGCTGAGTAAATTGCCATTCACATCTTCTTCGCCGCTGATAAAGATTGTGTTGTGCTGATGGAGTGTTTGTTGATTACACTCACAAGGTAAACTAAATCTGATATGAATCAACAAACAGATGATAAATAGATTGGACAGTATTAACTCGCTGATGACCTGCTTCACTGAGAAAATCAATCCAATTGTCCATTTTAAAGCTTTTAATTTGAAAGGCTGGTTTCTCTAAACATTTGATTAAGTTCAAACACAGCTTGTTCTCCATTTCCTATGTCACCCACACTGTGAGTTTTAATAAATGGTATCAGCATGAGCAAGAGTTAACCACAGAAATTTATCAAACTCAGCAGCACCCATCACCATCTACGAACATGGCTAAAACCTACCAAACTGTCTAACACATTAAAAGTACTTTCACAGGACAAACAAATGCAGATTTGCCATTAAAATGCTTTTATTGTCTGTGTAAACAGTCCATTAAGGCAGCGACAGACTGACAGCAATAAATCACACCAATTTTGCATTTTAGTCCATTTACAAAGCCAAGCCAATTTAACCGTCTGTACCATTAGCATGAAAAAAAGTGTCCATCTGCCTGTTGGACAGCAGACGAAAATCTGGCCAGCGACACTGGAGGCCATAAAACAGCAGATCTACACAAAATCCCCAAAAGTCCGCTAATCCAGCAGAACATGTTCCAAAGCTGCTTAATATCTGAACATAGGGGCAGACCAGTTGTGGGGTTACCAATCTAGAGAGACTGGGACAACCTTTTTTGGCTTTGGTGATGCATAAATACAGATTCTGTCCTCAGATACGGTTGTGCATTTTAAGGATTAAGCACCTCATGCTGCTTATGGAAAAACCTGCTGATGTCAGCTTTTAAAAGGGATGGCGAACAAATGTTTGAACTCTGAGATGAAAAGTGTCGAGACTAGACTAGGAAAAATAATTCCTCTCATTTACCCCCAGATAATGAGCAAAAATGCAAATGGATGCCATTACTGCAACCGCATTAATAGACATCAAGCTGCAGCAGAAAATACATTTAATTTAGTGTGGAGGCATTAGGGATTGATTTATTACAACTTTTACTTTTCTAAAGCTGTGCTTGTTGAGTAACATAAAACTATCCAAAGTGAGAAGTGATGATGTGTGAAGATGTCAGTCCAGCATTAGTGGAGACAAATAGAACCCATTTTTGTCTGGTTTCAGATACAATACAGCTGTCCTCCATTCACGTTAAGAGAAAATCATTTTCCAAAAAAAACTGCAAAGCTATGAAGACAGACGCCTGATTTGCACCGGCTATTAATGCAATGACATCACTATTACATTCCTGCTTGGGGTTATGTGAGTCTAAGTACTTAGAGAAATTCCAATCTCTGCTTAAAGTGGATTAAACGGCTTTTTCTGTCATATTTATGTTTCCTGTCCACGGTCTGCTGAATTCAGCCAAAATAAGTCTGGGCTAATTCACAGCAGCCTGTGTGTCCATTTTCTTTTTCTCGCCATTAAAACGCTCTAAGGCTGGCACTCGCATAGTTAATTATCTGGCAGCCAATCAGGGGTAAGTTTATGTTAATTTCTAATCAAGCTAATTAGCATGTCTGTTCATTCCCAGCTGGGCAAAATTGCTGCACATCATGCAAAGATTAAACTTTAGCCGGTTCGGAAAATGCACCCTCAACACGCCCACCACATCTGTGTGAGTACTTTAAGTTACAGCAGTGTGTAAGAACACTCTTTTGATGTTAATTAGCGGGATGTGCAGGGAGGAGCCAAAGTAACATCAATCAGATCTTCAAAGTCTGAACAGCATCTTGCGCCCTCACCAACACTGATGTGACACTGATAGAAGAGCTGCTGCTGCGTGAGCCGCTTCGGCTTGAAGGCGGCTCTGTCATGACTCAGTGACTGCAGGAATATAACAGCAGAGTGCTATTTTGTAGTTCCAAAATACCTGTGAGTCAATGTGAGTTCAAGCACCCTTGGTATTGTTCCATAAAATGTGCATTATCTCAGTTTTTAGTGCAGATTTTCCTACAAAAATATGCCGTGACCACATCATTATGTTTAAACAGTATTGCTGTATTTTCAATATTTTTACTTTCTTGAGTGCAATAGGCAGAGCATTTTCACCCAGCAGAAAAGGCTCTGGTGGAAAAACCACCTGTCTTCAGTGGGAAAGGGTACAATCACCCCGGGTTTTATGACTTTGCAGTTGTGATGTAACTATGACAGCCGGGCGTGCATGCTCAATTTTGCTCCTTTTCTGAATTATTATGTTTTTGCCATGTCAGCAACCCTTCAAGAACCGCTCACTATCTTTCACAGTAAAGCACAGAACAACCATAGCATGACTGTCACTGTCCTCCATGCTGCTGTGTGCTGTATTCTTGTGCTGTTTTTGTACTGTAACCTCATATTCTGTGAGCACGTTTGTGGCTCTGACAGTAACACAGCAGGAAAAAAATCTTGATTTTAGAAGACTGTTAGAGACAGCAGAAATTCACAACTTTTCTTCAGACATTTACCATGGAGGTCGTCGTCAATGTCCTCCATGAGACCTCTATTTAGTTTTAAAATGTTGTTAGGTTTGGAAATGGTTTGGGTGAAAGCACACTTTCACAAACTTTTTGCCACTTCCAGCCTCTGTGTTAACAGTATGCACTATGTAGATATGATCAGAGGTGTACAGTATAAGAAGAGGTCATGTTAAAGGCCTGAACATATCTTTTAGCTTCCTACTGGTGAGGACGAGCTAGTTAATCTGCCTTATATAAGTGGTGTGTTTGTATTTAAGACCTAATTAGGGCTGCACTACATTCAGGTGACATTTCCAGCGCTGACTCATCAGTGTGGTTTGTGCAGCATGAATGTCACATTATTTAGACTCTTAATTACAAGTAGCCGATTTCGGAGAAATGCTCATGTTGTCCCCTTAGTACCGTGTCAGAGATATCTTGATGACGATATTTCCCACTTAGTCAGGAAGTGTCAACAAATATTGGGCAAAATGGCTTGCATAGCTGGAAGTGAGTAAAACAGTTACAACAATATGGTAGATTCAGCTCATTTAAATGGAGCTATACACATTTAAAATCTAGTTTCACATGCAAATGCACCACTACCAACACTTCTGGGTCAGAGTTACTGAAGGCAGTATTAGTCAGAGAGAGAAGTCATTAAAGTAAATGTATGTGAACGTATGTGTGCTTTTCCTTTAAGGACATGTGAATATGTATATTGTCAGATCAATTAGCTTTCTATCTTATCTAAATATCAGAAATGCTTGTGAAAATCCACCCAAAAAGTTGTTTTGAGATGAAAAGTTGTTTTCGGATGTTTTGAGAATCAATGTTTTCGAGATATAAAGAGAAAGTCTCAAAACAAGCCGCCATGTTGCTGTGGTTTAAAATCCACTAGAAAGCCCACAGCGACAGTGTATGTCCAATCAGATGTCTCTACACTAAAGCCCCTCCCCTTTGCACTGAAAGTGACTGAAAACCAGTCACATCGTTAAAATACTGTCACACAATGTAAAAACATCTGAAGATTGCAATTGGAAAAGACATTTTAATGCAAAAAGTGAGAAAATAGTTTTTAGTTTAAAACAGTGTTTTATTTTACAATGATTTTTTTTTCTAGTACACCTTTTTCCAATATAAATGTCCCAATGCTAATGTTTCTGTCCCCACAAAAAAGCCATCCGGCTGCAGCTTAAGACGTCAGAGAGTGAAAAACAAACAGTGATGGCTGTGTCAGTAGCTCCAGTTCCACTCTGTCTTTTACAGAAGTATTAAAGCTTCGAAGTCAGCCATTTTCCACCATCTGGAGCACCTGACAGTCTTCAGTCTCTCTTGTCAGCTTCTTTATCTTTCTCTGACATGAACACTGACTTGACAGCTTGGGGGACGAGAGCTTCAAGTCTACTGGATTTTTCTTTTCTATTCTTTCTTTTTTTTTTAGTTTGGAAATTTTGTGCTTTTGCCAAGAGACAACAAGAGAGAAGAGGTAAATCGAAGATGTAGGTAGTTAACTGTGAGCCGGTGTTACCTCAGAGCACTGTGCATCTGGGTAGGTATGTGTAGGTGAGAGGGGGGAGGTGGAGAGAACAAGGGCAGAGAGTTTGTTGGGGATGAGGAGGGGGGCACTGCAGTGCTGACCACTGCGAGACTCATCCATCCAGAACATGCTGAGCTGCTCTGCTTCACTTACTGGCTTCAAGTCAACCTTAGAGACGGAATTTGTCCACAACTTTGATTGAGAATGACTTCACTCTGTACCCCCCCCCCCCCCCCCCCCCCACACACACACACACACACACACACACACACACACACACACACACACACACTCATGAAGATACAATCCAAACATCTCAGGCGTTATCCTTTAATCCTTTGTGCAAATGTGAAAAATGTTTTCCCAGCTAGAACACATGCAAAGTGAAAGTCAAACTAATGTATGAACTTTTAAAAAGCAAATATATACCTGAACAAACAAGACAACTCCCAATTCTATACAAACATAAATGTCCCTGTTAAGCTGCAGAATGAGAATCATGAAGGGAAAACTACATCAGGTTTTTATTTGAACATACTTATATCTATTTATTTATTTATTGCATACATTGACTGCACAGCTGACAACCGAGTAACCTGGAGGTATCTCCATCCTTACTGTATGGTACTGAGGTCCCTCAGTCTGCTGACATGACAGTTTAAACTCCACCACAGCTGGAGCGCTCACTTCTTTTGTCTTTGACAGTGCCACTCAGCTGAAGCCAAGAGAAAATCAATCTTATTAAGACTTTAATCTAATTAAGACTTTAAGCTGACAATTTGTAAAACACAGCACCATAATGGTGACACTGTGGAAAAAAACCTTTAAAAGAGATATTTTTAGTCTCCTCCTTCCACTTTCAAATAAATGGAGCTGAAACATTGTAACTGTGAGAGACCAGAGCTGGGCGCGCTCTGGGAACACCTAACAGCAGTTTTCCATTGCATAGCTGAACCCTCTGCTGAGTGTTTTAGACTGACAGATTATTAGCGTCACATAAATCATCTGTAAAATATTTCTACAAGTTCACTGTGCTCCTACAACACAAGAGATTCTAAATTACACAAAAAAATATTTAAAAAAACTCTGCGCTCAGATGTCGCCATCCTGCTTCTCTTTGTGATTGTTCTCCCACCACGCTCTATATATTTATTCAAGCGTTAATTGTGCTAAAACAGTTATCTGTCGTAAATCCACTGTCACTTCAACAGCAGAAGCCCACAGCGCGCTGATGCGCTCTGGTGTTCACCACACTGACGCTCGGCACGCACGGACAGCTGTGCAGCATCTTACAGCCTGTGAATCATATCCGAGCTAAAGCACTAAAATGTGGATAAATCTCATCTTTTATCAGAAATCCATCGTCAGCAGCAGCTTCTCTGGCTGTTAAAACCCTCAACAACGGTGCTTCCGTTGCGCGGGTGCGCACGGACCGTGCGTAACCGGGTTAATCCCGGCGCGTCTTTGTTTTAAACCATAAAATAGTCCTACCTCGCTCATGATGGACAGTCAGGTGGAGATTTGTCGCCTGTTTCCAGTACGTGCGCTGCGCGATGAGAAGTTTCAGCCACAGTGGTCTTTAAAAGAGTGGCTCGCCGCGGACAGAGAAGCTTTATAAAGTGTTAAGCCCAACTCCTCCGTGGCATCACGTCACTAATAAACCAATAGGAATGCCGCGGGCAAATGTGTCTCCCAAGTCACCACCCAACTTCTTCAAGCATTCATACGCTGTGTAAGCCTTTTTTCATGATGAGCAGCCAAACGAAGCCGCTCTCTCCTGTTGATGAACTCCCACTCACAGATGTGGAGAGGTATTTTATGCACAAGGCATCAATAGTGTAAGTGTCATTTCACCACAACACGCACCTGAGTGAGTGCACCACTGTGTGTGCCTCATAACAAAAAGCCAAAAAATAAAAGAAACACTGAGGCATAAAGTATCTTGTTTAATTATCGGTGGATATTTACAGAACTTCTCTACAGTAAGGTTTTTATTTTAAGATATCTACAGTAAATTTTCCTCACATTTATTACAGGAGTATTTTGTCTAGTAAAGGTTTACTCTGGCATGATGAGCTAATCAGATTTTCTGTGGTGATTCCCAAACAGTAGCATGCTGGAGTGCAGATTGAGATTGAGCTTTGTGTTTTAAGTTTATTACATTTCCTGGTTGAATATGAAAGCACCGGCGATTTCTCAGAGAGAATGGTGCCTATTTCTACGTTGGCTTCTGTAATACACCCCCCCTTCTTTCATCCCCTTCAATATCAATTTTCAAATGGGGTGGCTAATTATCATTTGTCCCCAATCCATACATCCATTTGTAAAAGTGTTTTTCAAACAGCAGCTTCAATCCAAATTCCAGGAGGTAGCCTCCATCCAGTTCCTGCACATCTAAATGAAAATAGTTCCAGACAAAAGGAAGCGGGACCAGTGATGTAGATGCAATCTGAAGGCTGCTCAGCTTCCTTATGGACCACACTAGAACGCCATGACGTTCCTGCGCGCTTTTGATGGATGGAAGAAGGGGAAAGTGATTACAAATGAAGCCTAACGTCTCTGCTGCTCGGACCTGACCTGTAACTGTCACAGCGCCTGACAAGCTGGAGCAGATTAGTTCTGAAAATGGCTCTGGGGGTCTTCGTTGTGCTTAAAGTAGTCACAGGAAAACATGTTGTTTTGCTCTGCCAGCTGTGGCAGATGGTGCTGAGGTTCCTGTGGAAGCTTATGAAGTTAGCATGACACTCTGCAATCTGTGATGTCTGTGGGTGTAGCATTACAGCTGAGCTAATGTTGTCCTTCCCAGTGTACAGGGCACCTGCCACACTGCAGAGGAGTTAGGGACACACATGTGAGATCCTGGCTGCACAAAGTGTCCTTTTGTAGTCGCACAATTGTTTCACGCTTCGTTAACATGCAGTATTTTTTGTAATATTTGTGTGTGTATGTGTGTGTATTCTACATGTAAATCAAACCTGTCATGAGAAAAGTGCACCCAACAGTATAAGCAAATGCTGAAATCTTACACTGCAACAACTGGAGTGCAAGTGATCTGAGTGAAGACAAAAGGACACAGCTGATTGTGTCCACAGGGAAGACGGCAGTGAAACATTTACGAGCGGGGACACATAGTTGGTCGGACATCAGGTGTATTTTAGGAAACAGCTGGCAGTCCCACAGGAGAAAGTGAACATCACCTTCAGGCAAGAAGTGATGTTTAAGTCAGAGGAACAAAGGATTGCGAGTCGCCTCCTGAGTTCACATTATACAGTGTTGCTGCTGTTCTCTATTTCCATCAGGGTTTTGGCTGATAAATCATTCTAATGAAACCCCTTTATTCTGGTTTGTTGGTTGGTTCAAATCGTGCTCCCTCAGAGAGTTGCATATAAACCTATTTTTATATTGTATGTGTGCAGTGTGCACATATATGTAAATATATGTTAACTAGGCCTTTTGTAGACATTTGCATAGATTTCTCCAAGATTAAAATGACTTTGCTGTTTTATTTGGAAGACAAAAATCCTGAAGGCAGACATCAAGTCAGGCAAAACTTTCTCCTTTTTTATTTTTATTTAATGTATCGTCTTTATCTTTTAAAACAGTCCAGGTTTAATGATGTGAAGTAGTGTGAAGTTTGTTTTTAGGCATCATTTTGGTGTGAAACATTCTGTGTGTTATCTTACATCTTACTGTCAACACACCCTCTGTGTGTACGACTATGCTACTCTCCACCATATTTCCTCCACGTAGCACAGACTGACTCTTACTTACACACAGAATCAATCTCATCTTTATTAAAGCCTACACAGAGTAGCATTTTGACCACACACACTTTCCCCTTTATCCAGTCTCTGTTAGAAGAAGCCAATCTCAGGAGGTGCACAGGAACAAAGAGACTGGCCTCTGATAAAAATAAACACCTTTACAGACTCACGTGAAAACATATTAATACAAATTTATCATAAATGTCTTACAATTGTACAAACTATTGATTGAAATGTGTAAATTTAGTGGTGTTGAGTGTCACAGCTAGATGAGGGAAGATAGAAAATATCAAGATCTTCACTCTTCACACACGATTAGCTGATTAATAAACAGTGTCAAGAGTCAGGGAAGCAGAGATGGTGTGTTTACTGTACAACCATGTACCGTCATACTGTCTATTGCAACACTCTCCACTGATGGAAGTGTGAAGAGCTGCAGATCTTTGACACTTAAAGAGTTGTGCACCATCACATTAGTATGTTGTGAGATCTTAACACTACTCAAATGGAATATGTCTGCAATTGATAGCAGTCAGAATGGATGAAGAGTGGGGAAATTGTTCTGTCTCTTGGGGAGAGCACAGGATCTAGTTTACAGCCATAGTTATGCTCTGTGCACATGTGGTTGAAAATACATTTTTAAACAAGTGCAGTGAAACTGGACTCAAAGATGTTTTTTAAAGACATTTCACAACTCCCCTGAGAGGCTTCTTTAGTTCTGCTGCTGTTCTGGTGGGGAATTTGTGTTTTTATGTGCTCAGGGACTCTGTGGGTGGATCTTGGAGGAACTCACATGACTAAGATCCCTCTTGTTGGTAAATGGTCAGTGAGAAAAATCCTTGAGTCCAGTTGCCTCGATTCAAACTCTTGGATATGACTATGAACTGGATGAATGTGAGCATTTGCAGACATATTTTTAAACTAAGTCTCTCAGAATGTAAGTCCCAAAATGATACGTACATATTTAATATTTGAAAATAAAATGAAAGTGTTTACATACCTTGGAGTATGCACACACATAGATTAGTGTTGGTGATACTGGTGTGGACTAAGTGACAGCGCAGAGTTTCACAGCACACACAGTCTGTACAACAGGAGCTCAGTGTAAAGTATAATTCACAGTCTCTGTGCACTGCAGGAGACATTAGCAGATATATGACACACAGCTGAGTACACAGCCACAGTCACCCTGCAGCATTATATAGCACTGTGTGTTCTAGCACAGTGCGCCATATTGTATCTGCAGAGGAAAGTGATTTATCCTTACCATTATGTGATTTTCAATTTGTAAAAACTTCAACTGTAGACGGCTGCCTGCATTTAACCTAGTATCACTACAGCAGCATGAGGAAGAACACCGCCTGCAACTTTCAATTACACACAGATAACACTGTTTCCTTCTACTGACAGTGTGTTCCTTTAAAATGGATGTGCCTTCCAATACACCTCCTCCTGCTCAGGTTAGACCATCAGGGAGGATTTATTCATTTGTGAAATAAATTTGCAAAAGAAAAAATAAAGAAAAAGAAATCATCTCCCTTTTAGGATGGCCTGTCTGCTCACAAAGAGGAGAACATCTAGAGCAGAGCTGCCTGGAAGCGAGAGAGTAATGATCAAAAGATGTTTTTAAGAAAGAGCAAAAAGAAGCAAAGGTAGACTGGGAAAACATGTAAGAAATAAGAAGCTGCATATTTTACAAAGAACAAAAGGTGAAGAAGACATAGACAAAAGAGGAGCCTTGAAGTAATAACATGGGAGAATATCAGCAAGATATGTATGCACAGATCAAGTGAGAAGGAAGACGGTGCTGATTTAGTGGAAGGAGTGGAAAAATTAATGTGAGGCTCTGGAGAAGAGCTTCGGGAAAGAGCTGAGTGAGGATGAGGATAACTTGAAAAGGATGGTGGAGGAGGTGGGGAAAAGAAGCTCTAACTGGAGATGATGTAGATTGCAAAGGAAGATGAAAAGGCAAAAAGGGCTGATTGAAATGGAGGAAATCAAAGTCCTGATCAGTGAAATCATTCAGTGCTAGCTATGCTGCCTCAGCTCATTACTCCTCACCCCAAAACATCAGAAAAAAATGAATAAATAAAAATGTGTAATATGTAGTCGTGCTTATTTAGAACTTCTGCTGGTCAACATCCAGTATGCAGATGATCCACACGATCACAAGTAAGAGTTCAATGTCATGCTAAAGATATGTATGTATTTACCTACCATCACATACCACTTTGGACCATTTCAACATATTGTACCTTCCTTCATATTTTATTTTTCATTTTTGTCCCTATACCACTACATTTCTGATGCTTGTAGTAAGCTGCAGATGAACATATTCTTTATACACCTCCTATTATCCATTTACCATTTTCTTATAGTTTCATAAACATTCACTCAATTACATTCTGGGATAAAACATGGATAACTCAGAGCACCTGTCAAAGTCATATCTGGACTTCATATACTACATGCATAATTGCTCATCATTTTTGGCTTATTTCCCTTTTTCAGAATAAATGATGTTTTTGAAATGGACTTGTGTGACTATAGTTTGTCATGTTAGCTTGTCTGCAGGCTAACTCCCAGTACATATCTAGAGGGTGTAGAGGAGCAGCCTTGTTGTTCTCTTTGTAAGCCCTGGGCCATTGTATCGGCACTACATCTCCTGTCTGCACACGTTTGATTAAAGTACAATCACGCAGGCACACAACGCTGTGCAGCTCTTGTAATTCTGGTCAGGGCTGCTGGGGTGATGTTAAAATTGTGCTGTTTCTGCTGGAATAGCACAGACAGCTTTGCAGCCATCTCATATAGTCAATTTATACGGCTCATAACGCATGTGCAGGTAATTTATTTAAAGTACACTGTCAAGACAAAATTCCTAGTGTCTTTGTTATCATTAAAGGAACGTCAAACATTCCTTCTCTGTGGTCCTTTAATTTAGATAAAAGGTCAGCGTCCAACAATGGCATTTCTTCTGGTATGTCTTGCAGTAATTGAAAGGAAGAAGCTACAGTTTATGTGTTCTGTTTTATAATAACAAAGGCAGCATAAAACAGAGTTAATGTGCAGCCATGAGTGCCTCTTCTCTGCATTCAGGCTTTACTACATTTGGGAGATGGTGTGTGTGTGTGTGTGTGTGTGTGTGTAAACAAATACTGTGTCAAAAGTGCCTGCAGACATTCCCCTTGTTTTTATGACTGTGGTTGGCAACTTAATCTAATCCTGCAAGCACAGCCACCGCAGCTACCAGAGACAGCTGCATAATGTAATCTCACACAGGGAGAACCTGACAGCCCTGCCTGCCTGGAATCCTCTTCTTCATGATCTACAGCTATTGTCCCTGCTCCTTCCTCACTTCTCTTTTGTCTTCCTCTTTTACCTTTCCTCACCATCCCCTCCTTTGCGGGGCTGCTGTCTTGTCACTGTCCATTCCCGGGATACTCAACGTCTCGGGGACTGCCGTCTGCTACAGCCAGATCCTCCCTGCATGTTGCTCCTCCTCATCTGAGTGTACACTACCATTTTTATAATAAGTGCTAGCTGCTGGGCACTGAAAGCCACAGAGCCAATCAGCTTTTATTAGCACAGCTCGCTGAAGACAAAGCAGGGAGCAGCTAATGAGATGTACAGTGTGTGTGTGTGAGAGGAAGGAAAACACAGTTACACTCACTCAGTGATATTTAAATTTTGATTCTAGTTGAAATACTAGTATTGGTGTATTGGTGTTATAACACTCTGTAGTCAATGCATTGTCTTTGTCAGCCACGTGTTACAGTTTAACACCCATTTAACACCATGGCTCAGGTGACTCTGACAACACAGGCTGACTGAAGGGGTTAAAGACTCACACGTCAACTCAGTTATTCTTAATGACACCTCACACAATGAAGACATAGTACTCCCAGTCAGTTAAGTCCATCTTACACAAGCCTTTAGAGCTGCATATGAGAACATGAGTTCAGGCCAGACTCACTAGCTGTGTTGAAGGGTTGCATCTTTGGGCATTTGTAGACTGACTAGGCCATTCAATCTAAACCTTTCTTTTTCATGGTAATGGGGGGTGCAGCTGGTTGATCCTCCAACATATCCCAGGATTCAATGTAACACAGGCCTCCATAGACCATATCCTTTGGAGGATGCACATCCTAGGACCCCAGTCTGCCTGTTGATGATGTTGCATTATGCAGAACTGCTTCATGCTTTTTGCCGGCCTGTGTATTGATTATCATGTGCTATCCCTCACCTTTGCACTTTTGTTCCATTTAGACCAGGAGATGGACAGGAAGTGATCAGACTCTTGCCAAGAATATCTTCTGAACCCACTTGAAAAGGACATCACATAAAGCCCCTGTAAGTTTATTAAAAAAAGATTAACACTCATGCATACATGTACAGTACAGGCTGTGGCTGCCTCCCTCCCTATCTCATTCCTTTTCACATCCAATTTTCCAACTGTGCAGCTCTCCAGCTGCCATACCCAGTGGGGATCTCCAGCAGAGTACAGACAGTTCATTTCATGTCTCAGCTCTGCACACTGCACTTATTAGTGCCTAATTACTAGGAATGTTGCCAGTCAAAGGAAAGTTATGATAGGCTTTCTACATGTCAGGCGCCAGTTGAATGTCTGCCTGACAGAGAGGGAGACAGCGATGAATAAAGTGGAACCTGCCGACTTGATGTCCTGATGCCTGCCGGTGAGGTCTGGACTCAATTCGTCTTGCCCTGTCTGTGCTGCTAATCAATACCAATTGTATTACAAGTGGAGCACAGCCAGATCAATGTGCACAGTCAGCAACTGCACACAGATGGATTGGTGTGGGAATATTGACAATACTGCTGTTTATTCATATCAGGGAGAAACACGATAATGTTAACCGAATCCATCTGCAACCAATCATGTTTACCAAATTCAGAATAATTGTGATGTCATTTGATCCTTTTGATAGTTTAATTGTTGTTTGATACACGAAGGACCAATGTTCAACACAATCCAGGAACTCAGATTCCTAAAGGAACCATGTCTGTTTTCCTCCAGAGACACAGATAAGAAGTTTACAACATACAGATCTGTCAAATGATGGCCAATAATCTGATTTAAGCATTAAATTTACCATCCATATGTACTGTACTGTATGACAATGGCTGCAAATTGACTGAATTGCGAAAATCCAAAAACTGCAATTCTTCAAATGACCAATCGAGGATGACGTGAGTCACTGTTTAAAACACACGGCTGAAATAAATGCAGCCTGGTCCAACCCCATCTTTGGATTAGCTGGAAGTCAGAAGATGCTGCCAACAGTCTTCACACTGAGCTTCAACACTTCATTAAGCCTTATTTGCAGCTGCATATATTTTTGTCACTTTTATCTTTTTTTTTTTGCTCCAAAAAGTACTTTGATCAGTATTTATTATGTTATTAATGGGTTTTTTTGCCATATGCACACTGTCATCTTGTACCAGGACTGCATGAAAATATCAAAGAGAGATTTGTCTCACTACAGAAAGCAGTAACAATCAATTTCCACAAAATACAGACCTATTTCCCTTTTTCCATGAATGTTTAAACAGCTTTTACATTACCAGAGCCATGATTATGGAGTTTTTAAAAGCAGCTGTTCCATTATAGTAAAGTGTTTTATAGCCTCATGAGGCTGCAGGAAGACAGTCTTTATAGTGACATAAGAAACCTGCATCTGAACGGATAAATCCGACACCATGGTGACACATCAGAGAGTTTTATATGGAGGAAAACAAACATTCACTTTGTTTTAGTGCAGCCTGAGAACTGAGAGAAAAAGAGTTCAGAGGAAATCTGTTTTCTAGAGTGTTATGACAAGAGTCATATGTTCTGTGTGTGTGTGTGAGTGTTCTCCCTCCCCGCCAACAGGGGGGAGCATTCTATTGGTTTTACAGCTGGATGACGTGGAGCTCGAGGATTGGAGGACACAGATGGGCTCTGAATTTAAAAACCTGCACATCAGCCACCCGATGCTCTTGCCCTCCGCTCCACATCCCGAGAAGACTGCGTTCGATTTGTTGATTATACGTTGGACATTAGATTGTGAATAGTATTTTGTGTAATTTAGGTTTGTCGTTTGATTTTTGCTTTACCTAGAGTAATTGAATTTAAGTTATTACTACATACCAGACACATTCGAGTAGGGGTGAGAAGCCGTTTTTGTTTATTCGTTTTCTCCTGTTTTTGTTAGGAAGTCAGGGAAGTCACCTGTATTTTTGTTTGAATCTCTTTTATTTTGTTCAGGAAAGACAGGAGCTGAGAACCTTAGTTGTTTTGTTTGTTATTTTGGCATTGCTCACCCTGAAGGTTTCTGTTGTCTCGGTTCGTTTATAAATAAATTTATATAAATTCCATTCGTCGTTGATATTTTTCATATACCTTGGGAACTGGAACAGGAGTGAAGAGTCACTTTATGCTACAACTAGGTTTCCCCTAGGCCGGTTGTAACATAAATTGGGGGCTCGTCGATTCTTTTGAAAGCGTGTTGGTGAGTAAAACGTTTGTTATCGGTAAATTAAATTTGGCTCGTTCGTGTTTTGATTCGTGTCGGTAAGTAATTGGCAATTCGTCGTTTTTTTTTTTTTGGAATATTGTATTTTTCATATTACTCTGCATAATACTGGTTGACAGTTTTGCTCTGAATATGGAGTTTGATCTAGAGTATTTTGTGAAGAATCCTACAGTCCAGCAGTTGGACAGGTGTAGGAAGGTGGATTTATTAATGATTGCTGCGCGTTTTCAGGTCAGAGTGCCTCAAAACGTTAAAAAGGAGGAACTGAAAGAGCTTTTGCAGGAAAAGCTGGTGGAGGAAGGTCTGTGTGTGTCTGTGCCCTCTGTAGAGGAGGCGGCGAAAGCTGACGTGAGCTCCCGTGACACGGTGCGGCCCAGCCCAACCGCTCCCTCTGGTCCTTATGTTATGACGGCAGAGGAGATGCAGCTAACTCTCAGAATAAAGGAGATTGATTTGAGAAATCGCGAGTTAGAGGTGGAGGCCATGCACCTGAAGGTGAGGGCCTTAGAGCTAGAGCGTCTCCCCTCTGCGACTGCACACCCATCTGCCTCACGACAGGTTCCTCATTCTCCTCATGACACATTTGATGTGAGCAAGAACATTGCTTTAGTGCCACCATTCAGAGAGTCTGAGGTGGACTGTTATTTTAGTGCCTTTGAAAGAATCGCAACCACTCTGAATTGGCCTAAAGAAATGTGGTCCCTACTGGTTCAATGCAAACTTGTAGGTAAAGCACAAGAGGTGTGTACCGCCCTCACGCTTGCACAAAGTCTAGATTATGATATCGTGAAAGCCACTGTGTTGCGGGCCTACGAGCTGGTGCCGGAAGCATACCGGCAAAAATTCAGAAACTGTGTAAAAACTGTCACCCAGACTTATGTGGAGTTTGCGCGTGAAAAAGGAGTGCTTTTCGACAAGTGGTGTCACGCCACCGGCACTAAAAGTTTTGAACAGCTGCGAGAGTTGGTGCTGCTAGAGGAGTTCAAAAAGTGTCTTCCTGAACGAATAGTTGTGTATTTAAACGAACAAAAGGTCGACACGATTGCTGCAGCTGCTGTTCTGGCTGATGAGTTTGAGCTTACTCATAAGAGTTTCTTTGTTCCACCCGTGCGTTGCGAACCCCCGGTCCAGTCTGACTACAAACAACGCTCACCAAAATCCTTTCGGCGCAGCCTGGCTGTGACTGAAAAGTCACACGAATGTTTTTATTGTCATGAGACTGGTCACTTTATTGCAGCCTGTCCTGTACTAAAGAATAGAGAACAAAATAAGAGCAAAAACCCTTCCCCTGTGAGTTTGATCCAAAGTGAGACTCAGATCGCATCAGATCTGTCGGAAACATCAGAGGTTGATGATGATTTTAAACCTTTCGTTTCAAAAGGATTTGTTTCTTTACTTGGCAGCGATGAGGACCGCGTTCCAATCACTATTTTGAGAGGCACTGGTGCTAAGCATTCACTGATCCGACGTGGTGTCTTGCCGTTTTCAGAGAAAAGTTACTGCGGTTCTGATTTGTTGGCGTGGGGAATTAAATTAAGTGTGGTGCGCATGCCGCTGCACCAAGTTGCGCTCTCCTCCCCTTTGATTTCTGGCACTGTGCGCATTGCTTTGCGAGATCAGTTACCTGTAGCAGGCATTGATATCATTCTTGGAAATGATCTTGCAGGGAAAAAGGTATTTCCTCCCGATCCAGAAGTTGTCGATGACCCAATCGCGGAGAATAATATAAATACTCCGTCGGTGCCAGATGTGCGCTCTATTTTTCCACAGTGCGTCGTGACGCGCGCTCAAGCTCGGAAGCTTGACGTCGTAGACATTTCAGACTCATTTTTGACTGAGTCTGACTCGGCTTACCCCCAGCTTAAAGAACAAACAAAAATTGTGTCTGTGGATGTGGGCATGTTGCCAAATGCAAATGACTTGTGTTTAGATATAGATAAAAATGTACTTCAATCAATGCTCAACAGTCTGATAAAACATTGTCTGCCTGTTTGTCTGCTGCTAAAGAGAAGAAAGATGTGACACAGTCAGTCATTTACTCATTTGATGCTGGCGTCCTTGTACGAAGATGGATCCCTGTGTCCGGTGATGAAAGTTGTTCTGTCACTCAGATTGTGGTCCCAAAAGACTTCCGTATGCAGGTGTTACATTTAGGCCACGACCATGTCCTTTCTGGTCATTTGGGTGTAAAAAAAACATACCAGCGAATACTCCGCTATTTTTTTTGGCCAGGGTTAAAGTCTGATGTGGTAAAATTTTGCTGTTCCTGTCACGTCTGTCAGATGGCAGGAAAACCTAATCAGGTGATTCCTCGGGCCCCGTTACGTCCCATTCCTGTAATCGGTGAGCCATTCGAACATGTGATTGTTGACTGTGTGGGTCCGTTGCCAAAGACAAAATCCGGTCATCAGTATATCCTCACAATGATGTGCACTGCCACACGCTTCCCAGAGGCCGTTCCTTTACGCTCGCTACGGGCGAAGTCAGTGATAAGCACACTGATAAAATTCTTCTCTACCTTCGGGTTGCCAAGGCGCATTCAAACAGACCAAGGAACAAACTTCATGTCAAAAGTGTTTGCCCAGGTGATGTCAGAGTTGGCTGTTAAACATAATGTGTCCAGTGCGTATCACCCAGAGAGCCAGGGTGCGCTGGAGAGGTTTCACCAAACACTTAAGTCCATGCTCCGTAAATATTGTCTGGAGTCCAACAAAGAATGGGATGAGGGTTTACCACTATTGGTGTTTGCTATTCGTGAGACGTCTCAGGAGTCTCTTGGTTTCAGTCCGGCTGAATTGGTTTTTGGACACACTGTGCGCGGCCCGCTGAGGCTGTTGAGAGAGAAATGGCTTGCTAACCAGCCGAGCCCTGCGCACAGTGTGCTGGATTATGTTAGTTCCTTCAGAGAACGGTTACACACTGCATGCGAAAAAGCCAAAGAAGCACTCGCTGTCGCTCAGTCCAAAATGAAGGAACATTATGATAAAAAGACGCACAATCGCATTTTTCAGCCAGGAGACACTGTTCTCGTTCTGTTGCCTATTGTGGGGTCCGGCCTTGAGGCCAAATTCTCTGGTCCGTATGAAATTGAGAGAAAAATCAGTGAAACTGATTATGTTGTGAAGACTCCCGACAGGGGAAAGAAGTCTCGTGTATGTCACATAAACATGTTGAAGAGGTATATTCCTCGGGGTGCCGGTGCGCCAACAGCTGCTCCCGTCACGTGCGTCTCCACTGTGGTGCCGCACTCCAGCGAGTCTGATGGTGATGAGCTGCATAAACAGACTGCTGCAGTTCCTAGTCCGCGCTTGGAAAACTCAAAAATTCTGGAAAAGTTGGAAGAACATTTGTTTTATCTACCCCAATCCGCCAGGGATGACATTTGTTGTCTCATTCGTGGACACATGTCCATATTCGGTGACACACCAACACAGACTAAAATCATTCAGCATGATGTGGATGTTGCAGATAATCAGCCCATCAAGCAGCACGCGTACCGTGTGAATCCAGTGAAACGCGCCGCTATGAAAAAGGAGGTTGGATATCTTTTAGAAAATGGATTTGCTATCCCAAGCAGCAGCCCGTGGAGCTCGCCTTCACTCCTTGTCCCAAAGCCTGACCAAACGCATCGGTTCTGTACCGATTACCGTAAGGTGAATGCTGTCACAAAGCCTGACTCGTTTCCTCTGCCCCGTGTGGACGACTGTGTCGATAGAGTGGGTTCAGCTAAATATGTGACAAAACTGGATCTATTAAAGGGTTACTGGCAGGTGCCACTCTCTCCCCGTGCCTCTGATATCTCTGCCTTCGTTACTCCTGACCATTTCCTCCAGTACACAGTCATGCCGTTTGGTTTAAGAAACGCTCCGGCTACTTTCCAGCGGCTCATGAACACGCTCCTTGCTGGAGTTGGAAACTGTGAGGCCTATCTCGACGATATTGTTATCTATTCTTTCACATGGTCAGAACATATGAGCACCTTAAGAGAGGTATTTCAGCGCTTAGAGAAGGCATCATTAACGCTGAATTTGGCTAAGTGTGAATTTGGAAAAGCTGAGGTCACCTATCTGGGGAAACAGGTGGGACAAGGGAAAGTACGCCCTCTGTTGGCCAAAGTGCAGGCCATTGTAGATTTTCCGGTGCCAGAAACAAGACGACAGCTCCGCCGGTTTCTGGGCATGTGTGGTTATTACCGGGGATTTTGTAAAAATTTTGCAAGTGTCGTGGCTCCTCTCACTAGCCTAACAAGTCCTTCTTCTCCGTTTATGTGGAGTGATGTGTGTCAGCAGGCCTTTGTCTCTGCTAAGGCTCTCCTGTGCAGTGCACCTGTGCTGGCTGCTCCCAGTTTCGAGTGTCCTTTTAAACTGGAGGTTGACGCCAGCGCTCACGGAGCAGGCGCTGTACTTTTGCAGGAGGATGAAAAAGGAATCGATCATCCTGTGTGTTTCTTTTCAAAGAAATTCAACAAGTGCCAGCTACACTATAGCACAATAGAAAAGGAAGCATTGGCGTTGCTGTGGGCACTGCAGCATTTTGAAGTTTATGTTGGCTCTACTTCCAAACCAGTTTCTGTTTTTTCAGACCACAACCCACTGGTGTTTCTGTCGCGAATGCGTAACAACAATCAACGTCTCATGCGCTGGTCCCTGCTGTTACAAGATTTTAATATTGTGGTTCACCACATAAAGGGGTCAGAAAATGTTGTGGCCGATACGTTGTCCCGAGTGGGGACATAGGATCAAACATTTCTTGAGGGGAAGAAATGTTTGATCTTAGGTGGGGGGGTGTTATGACAATAGTCATATGTTCTGTGTGTGTGTGAGTGTTCTCCCTCCCCGCCAACAGGGGGGAGGGAGATAGAGAAAGACTGATTCTCAGTTGACCTCTGTTTCCACTAAAGATGGGCTGTAAAACCAAGATGTTCAAGACTGCACAAACAAATCCACGCCCTGGAGGAGGTGAGCAATTAAATAGTTTCACACTGTCCTTGGCTCCACGGAGAAAAAGAGAAGCCGTAGATTCTGCCATTAACTGAATAACAATGCGTTTCAGCCAAAGAGCAGAGAGCAGAGCTGAAGGAGAGAACCTGTCAACTCAGCAGCAAATGAGGGAGCAGCCATGATGAGTCAGTGTTTAATTATTACAGAGCCAGGAGAACCTTGTGGTTTCCTCCAAGTTCCCAATGACATTATTGGAAACTGATTCTGAAGATTACTTCAAGCTGTATTTTATGAGACATGAAATTGCTGAACGAAGCAGAAGACCTCTTGAACAGGAGCACAGAAGTCTCTGGCAGAGCATGAGGGTCCATTACTGAGGGCCTATCAATACTCATTAGCTTGGAAAGCTATTAATTATTTCCTTTTCACCAGCAACCCTGGGCGAGAGGGGACGACAGAGACAGGCAGAGAGACACAATCATTTAGGAGAGTATGTGGAGACATCTTTAACACATGAGTTTATGAGATGAGCATCCTCCACACACAGAACTACTGTAATGGATGCCAGCAGAGTGTATGTTAATAACTGAGGTCACTGATTAAGTAGGAAAGGTACAACTCGTCAAAGTAGATCAGTGTGTGTGTGTATGTGTGTGTGTGTGTGTGGTCCCGTTCAGACACACTCTGCTCTGCAGATAATTAAGGCCACATTATCTCAACAGCTATCACTCCTATGATTTTTCCACTATTACTCCTGATATTATCTTTTCCATACTAACTCTTTATCAGAGCCCCCTCCTGACCACCGGCTCTCAAAATTCTGATTGAGTCAGCACCAGCATTCAGTTTGAAGTCCATTATCTCACCTAAACTCATCTGATGCACTACAGTTTCCCTTTATGCACAATTTAGAAGCACAAAGAAGTGGTTAAGTTTGATTAATTTCTATGTAATTTTGTAAAGTTAATGGCTTACTAGCCAATTAGCATTTGTGGCATTTTGATTATTTATACATTTTCAGGGTCTTTCTTTATTATCTATACTATCCAATAGTAGTGCGCTGAGCAACAGATTTTCAGATGAGCACAGATCCCCTGATCCTCAGCACCTGTATTTAGTTTGCTATCTCGGTGCTTGTAGGGGTTTTTGCTGAGTGTTTAATAATGGTTGTGTGGAATAAAATGTATTTCATATACATTTGTATTTCATATGCTGTACTACACACAATCCACTACAGCAACTATAACCCACATTATTTCCTAAAATAGTTCTTTTCTTGCACAAGTTTCTGTCTTCTAAAAAAATGATATTCTTGGAAACAGTTCTCTGCTCCATGCCAGGAACACACCTCGGAGGCAGATTTTTTAAAACTGAGTTGAAGAGCTTCTTAAATATGCAAAGCTTCATCCAGAGAGCCATCAGATAAATCTTCTTTGTATCACAGCATCCAGGATATCTCTCCTCCCTCACCACCTACCCGTTATTGCTCAACTTTATCTTTATGTTAGGGATGAGGTTAGGTGGGGGAAGATGAAGGGTATTTTACTACGCTCGATGAGAGGCTCAGAGAGTCGAAACACCCACACCTCATGTGCCTTACACCTCAAAATAGCCAAACAGAAAGAAATCAATGGTGTTCTTCACACACAAGAATTAGAGGCAGATGCTTTTTATTCCTACAGAAACACATGATGATGGAGATGACACATGGACAGTTTTCAGTAATGGGGGAAAAACACAAAGAGTAGCAGGAGGAGTGTGTGTGGGTGGACATGGGAGGGAAGGTTGGCTCTAGTTTTGTATATTTTTTGTATAATTGATTTTACAAACAAAAATCCATTCTGCTTCTTTAAGCAACTATTGCTGTGTTTTGTAGGACTATGAGGCTGGAGCTGAAGTTTGTGGTGCAAACTTTTGGCATATTGTGCTCCTAGTCTGCTGTGTCAGGTGAAAAAGGGCACACAGAGACTGTAGTTGGTCTGTAAGAGGCTTTCGCTTCATCACAGCACACTGTACAGCTTAGTCAACTGCAGCATGTTATCAAATGGTAGAGCTGTCACTTTTGGATGAACCCCCATGTTCAGCCTCTGGGTGGACGCTGCAGTGTTTTTAAAGTATCTGCACACGCTTTTGGTTTTGTTTTTCTGAGTCCAGCCAACAGCAAGTCACCAAATTTGACTTTTAATATTAGACACAATATGCATTGTAAGTCTTTGACAGCACAAACCGTGAATACATTCATCCTGTTTTTAGTTTAGTTGAAGTCTCCTTACATGATCCCATCGGTTTGTAGTGTTTTCTCTGGGCTTTTACAAAGGCCACTGTGAAGTGTACTTTAATTAAACTAAAACACACCAGTCAATCACCCCAACATGACAAATGCATTGGAAGCATAATGGTAGTTTAGAGTATTGCAGTAGCGCCTTATTTGTCAAGGCTTTGACACACGTCTTTTATTCATTTTGCAAATGTTCTGCTATTTATTTATTTATTTTAAAACAACATTGTTTGATTTAGCAATTTTATTATGCTGATCAACAGGCCCACTTCACTTTTTTTATTTGTTTTGTACATGCAGACTTTACTGAACTTCCTCATCCGTTTTTATGTTGTTAGCACAAAGATGATGTCAATTAATAAGGCTTGTTTATTTGCTAGGGCGTGTGCACTGTCCAGCATTACTTTGCATATATTATCTGGGAAGAGGACCCTGTGTGTCTGTTGGAATTATTCTCCTGGGCTGCTATAAAAGTTGTCAGAATGAGCAACAAGGCTGTGCTGGATTTTACAAGAAGTGCTTTCTGTTACAAGAGTTAGAGTGTAAGTCTTTTCGGGTGCCCATACAGTGACAGCTGGATATCATTTACCAGGACAGCACTATCAGGGGATGTGGTCTGCAGAACCGCTGACAAGCTGAACTGCTACCCCTCTCACTGCCAATGCAGGGGCCATCTGATCCGGGCCGTGATAGATGACCAGGGCAGGACGCACGAAGAAATGGCCCCAAGGTGTTCCAGCAGTCCCTGTCCACTCGGGAGACACACAAGGACTCTGTGTCTATTCTGACCTTTTTGTGTTTATCCTTATCCAAAGGCAAAATCACTTAGTGATAATCCCCGACAAGAGACTTAATTCACAAGTCCTCCTCAAAGATCATGGAAAATGATCTTTAACATTTTAATGGCAGCTCTGTGAAAAGGGTCAATGCAAGGCACTTTGGAACACTGCGGTTGAATACAGTCTTTTGTTACTGTATGTATCTTAAAGGATCAAAAAATACCAAACTCAATGACAGCCCAAGACTCTATGAATAAAGACACTATCATGGAAGCTTGATGATCCTGATCCTGCAAAATAATGTAACACAACAGAAATTAAGCAACAGTGTCATCCAATAAAGTCACTAATCATTAGCCATTAAAGATGCCTCTTCACTGTTCACTGCTGTAATTTATTAGCCCTGATAAATTAAAACACTCTCACACACACTGTTGTTTGATTTGACTTGAATGTATATTAATGTTTAGAATTTATTAGGTTTTATTTTATATTTTTTATGCTGACTACTTTACCTTATTTGTATTTCTGTCTTTTTTGAGTACACACGGAGCACCTGGAACGAAAGCAATTTCCCCCTGGGATCAATAAAGTATTTCTGATTCTGATTCTGATTCTGATATAGTGACTATTTATTTTGTCAAATATGCAGTATTTTATCCATCCATCCATCCATCTTCAACCGCTTATCTGGGGCCAGGTTGCAGGGCAGCAGTCTAAGCAGAGACGCCCAGACTTCCCTCTCACTTCTTCTTTTAGCTCCTCCGAGGGAATCCCAAGGCGTTCCCAGGCCAGCCTAGAGACATAGTCTCTCCACCATGTCCTGGGTCTCCCCCGGGGTCTCCTCCTAGTGGGACATGCCCGGAACACCTCCCCAGGGAGGCGTCCAGGAGGCATTCGAAACAGACCTCAGCTGACTCCTCTCAAGGAGCAGCGGCTCTACTCCGAGCTCCTCTCGGGTGACCGAGCTCCTCACCCTATCTCTAAGGGAGCGCCCAGCCACCCTTCGAAGGAAACTCATTTCGGCTGCTAGTATTCACGATCTCATTCTTTTGGTCACCACCCAGAGCTCATGACCATAGGTGAGAATAGGAATGTAGATTGATCGGTAAATCTTTGCCACGACAGATCGGTACAGCGACCGCATTACTTCAGAAGCTGCACCAATCCGCCTGTCAGTCTCCTGCTCCATTTCTCCCGCAGTAGTTTATCCGACCACTAAATCATTCTTGCTAACCAGCCAGTAAACTATTGGAAACACCTCTGAAAGGTGACTGTGCCTGCCAAGGCCTCAGGGTCACATTGCATAAGACAAGTAACTCCACTACCTATTTTTCACCATTGAACTGCTCTTCCTGATCATTGTAGTCATTAGCCAGCAAAATTGCTTACTGAGTTGCAATAAACAGCTAATAAAGAGTAACGGTACCCTTCTCTAACAAGGTCATGTGAAGGATTTTAGCCTAGATTGCCAGTAATGGCTTTGGACACATAATACAGTGGCGCTGAGTAACTTTTGAAGTCCTTTAATTTATTTGTAGCCCCACGCCATGGTACTCTTAAAAGCATTGGCTTTCCGTAATGAGTGGACGTGTTATTCATTAGTGGCCCTCGAGAGCCCAAACAAAGCATGAACCTCCTAATTTGCCCTGACCAGTTCCAAGAGCGCCCATTTAATTCAAGTCAATCAACACAGTGGCATTTTGAGGCGGCAGTGTTTTTTCGTGTCACTGTGGTCTGCGGTACATGAATAAATCTTTATAATGCTGATGAAGTGCTATCAGGGTTTATGTCCATTATCATATTCATTGGAACAGCTGAGTTAGTGTGTGTATCCAACAGTCTGAATCAATAACCAAAATGCACCCTGCTTCCCATCACATACCCCAAACTTGAGTTCATGCTAGACAGTTAGTGATACTAAAAACAGTATTTTGTCCTAAACATTGTTAAACTGACCACTGACAGACACCATTGATGTAAATAAAGCCTGTCTGTGTCTGTGACAAGCTTATCTGTGAACATGATACAGGTGTGGTATGACCAGTGACCATCTAAGGTGCAAAACCAAAAAGAGACTAGAAGCTCAAAAAAAACTAGAAAAATATTCAGTACGTTGTAGTGCTAACAAATTCATCCATCTCCTGTCAACACGTTCTCTTTTTTGTCATACAAATGCTAGGTCACAGTACACCTCTGCATCAAATTACAGTGCAGCAGGTGCACCTTTAGTGTCACTTTTTATCATGCAGGATGGTGCAGAAGTAGCTGTTAAATGAGAGGAGAGGATGGTGGAGTAGATCATCTTTATGGACTTTCGTCCAAGTAGTTTGATTCTCATGTGGATCAGTGTTCTTTATAGACATTGATTTTTTGTTTTTTGTGTTGTTGTGTTCTTTTTTATTTTTAGATGATTTTTTTGGTCTGCAAGAAGTTCCAACCCACAAATATACTTTGATGACACCAGTAGAGTTTGGCTATGGTCTCACAGCATCTATTTCTCACATCTATAGCGACTGACAGCTAAAGTCTCTCTAATGACTCTGTCCCTAAGTGGACTAAAATGCTCCAGACTATCTTGTGCACTATACCATTGGGATTCAGGAGTGAAACCACTCTCCCTCTGTTAGTTATGCTACAGTACTATGTATATATGCATATAGTATATATGGTTATGACCTATTGATTCCTACCTACCTATTGAAGACGACATGGCGTTCACCATTCTTCACAGAGATAGTCAGGCTCTCTGTACCTGTACACCTTTATCTCATCAGCGAGTGTGACCATTAAACTAATCAAATCATGGGAACAAATGATATTTTGTTGTTCTGTATGCTCAATGTGGCCTCTGTATTTTTCTTTCTATTCCCTCTGTATAATAATCCACAATAGAAAATCACTAATAAACACTGCTCTTATTGTAACATTTACCTAGCAGGACACAGATGCTTTAGTTTGTGATTTTGATTGTTCCTTACTTCTATCTTACAGTTGTCTGGCAGATATTTGTAAATGTGTGCTTTTAATGTGCTCTGCTCAGTGTCTTCCCTTCCAACAGCAGTTCAGTGACTGGACTGCTAATGGACCCTGACGAACAGGAAGTAGAAGGCAGAATATAACAAGCCACTGGAGACATCAAGCTGTACTCCTGAGAGCCATTAAGCAAAGTTTCCATTTGTTTATCCATGCACAAAAAAGAGTGCAGTGTCTTCTTGCTAACTGCCAAAGGAAAAAAAATGTTGCTAGGGAGATGCACCATAGCAGCAGAGTCCTTTCTGCACGCCTCTCATGGTTGTGTTCCACTCAGTACCTTTCTGTGATGCACCAGGAGGGAAGAACATACCTGCTTTACTAACAGGTTGTGCAGACTGAAGTGACAGAAGGGTCCAAAGACTGAGCATGTGCAGGGTAATGGTAGAGGAAGTAAAACTTGTGGAGGACAGCTGTTGAATGACTGACAGGATAGATACAGTTATGAGAGGTGAAAGTGAAGGAGCTTGTCAAAGCTGGAGGCAGGCGGTGACCTGACAGTAACTGT
The DNA here is from genome assembly GCF_900634625.1 of Parambassis ranga. NCBI lineage: Eukaryota > Metazoa > Chordata > Actinopteri > Ambassidae > Parambassis > Parambassis ranga. The sequence goes on along the minus strand of NC_041033.1, from coordinate 9,409,507 downwards.
GAGCTTTACATGCCTCCAAATGATACGAGCTCACCATTTTGTGGAGCGAAACTGACACCCATGGGGTGCCCTAAGTTAGCCCCAAGGAGGGGTAGAGTTAAGCCGGAAAACAAAACACTAAAGCAGGTCATGTAATAGGTCTCTCATTTTGCACCTGTCTATGTCTGGCCCACTGAAGGAAACCTAATTTATTTAATAGCCTGTCGCTTCGGTGCCAAGCGTTTGGTGCGAGAAAACAGAAGGCAGCGACGATGAAAGCATAGCGGGGGAGAGAGAGAGAGGACAAACACTTTCTTCACATTCACTGGCGAGATGTGATTTTCAAAGTGAAGATCTGTGTCAGCCATCTGGTGATGATGGAGAATAGCAGGGAACTATGTCAGCATGCTATTTTCAATAATGCAAGCATGCATGCTGTCCTGGCATAATGGACAACTGAAGGAGAGATTTCTAAGAAATACTAATAAATCACACAAAATAAATGAGTTTCTCTTTCGGTATCCTTCAACACAGTAATGATATCTGCTTCTCTATATTCCTTATTATAGGAAATTATTCAAGCTTTCTGTCAGAGCCATTTTCTGGCTCCAGTTCTCTTTATGCACTTCCATTCCTATTCAGCTAATCAAGCTTGCCAGCAGAGGCAAATCAAATCTAAAGGCGCAGTCACAGTGAAAATGAAATAGTATTTCCCATTCCAAAAAACATAAGCTGCCTGATTGCATGCTTCCTTGTTTCCTTCCACGCCTTTGCAGTTGTGGGAGGTGACGAATGATGCATAAATATTTTAAAGAGGAAATAAAACGCTGGCTGCCGTTAGCATAATTTAAAAGATGGACTATCCCTGTGAAAAATAATGACAGGTTTAATACTGTCAGTGAAGCAGGAAAAAATAAACACATTTTTACATTTCCCATTAGCTGGGATTAGGTAGGTAATTGTTTTCAAACTCAATCAGCTGTTAGCATTTAGCAGCGGTACACCTGTAAGAAAACTGGTCTGCAGCACACTCTTCTATCATCAAGTCCTGAACACCTAGTACACAGTGTTCCCCTCAGTCAGCTAGTTAGCATTTAGCAGAGGTGCAGAGAATGGGTCAGTGGAGCCAGGATGATCAGAATCTGGATCTTTGAGTATGTGGTCTTAATCTGTCAAAGCATCACAGTCTTTAACTGGGGTGTTGACTTCATCGCTACACTTAACTGCGATACTTAACGTGACCTCGCTTGTGTCACTTTTAGCTTGGTAGTCATAGTCAAAGCTGTCACTGCTAGTTAGTTTATCCCAGCTACTGTCTGACTTCCACACCAACCAACCAAGTGATGTCACCCTCACAAGGGAGAGATGGTTCTATACATTTTGAGGAATGTGTAAATAAAATTACATATATTTTAATCCTGCTTACCTGGCCCCATGTTAAACCTGCTGTTATTTTTTAGATGGATAATTCATCTTTTAAAAATGCTATCTACAGTCAGTGTTTCATTTTTTAAAAGAATAACAGTATCACTCAATGAAAACCTCTTTCCACTGCTGCGTCCTATTATAACATTATTTAATCTAATTCAGTGTCTGAAATGTGAAAATAATGCATGGAAAATTCAACTGCTATAAAATGTCTGCCAGATTCATACACTGCCATCTCCACTGCCTCCACTTTTATTATTATGAAATGCAAATGTTATGTCAGACACACACACACACACACAATGATGTCCTTTCCATCACTGGATGTTACTATATAAGAACAGGATTAGACCAAAAATAATAGCACATGCTCTGCCTGGTGATGAAATATTCATATTCCTCTTTCTTTTAGCTGGTCACCAGTACGGGCATGGATATCAGTCAACATGCAGCTCTTTCTCAGGCAGATTGATTGGTGGTCAGATTGCCAGACAATCACTGAGGAGCTTTCCCAAGAGTGTAGCAAATAGCAAGCAGGGTGAAAACAGCCAGCAGCCTGCACACTATTAAAAGAACATGTTAAGAGATACTTCTGCTTTGTTAAAAGTTGAATTTTAATGATACTAACACAGTCCTGCCAAGTTCATTGCTGAGATCTAGGAACACATGCTGGCAGTCAGACAAAGATTTAAATAAACTGCAATGTTGGCCAAGTTTATTTGGAAGAGAAAACAAAGGCGAACACTAAAATTAAACACACACCAGCTTTGACACCAACTTCTATGTTGAACTTTGACTTATTCTTCCAACGCAATGATGACCAACATTTGATGTGTTTCAGATCAGATTAAAGTTGGTATCAGTGTGGGTGTCTAGTATAGTATACAACTGTGTTTCATGTCTCATTTGGTCTCTTTAAGTTACCTCAACCTTTATCTGTCAACACAATCGTATAATCTAAGGTACGAATGCCCAGCTCATCAGCGAATGTTTTTGTTGGATCCTCTCCTGCATTTTGTTTGTTTGTTTGTTTTGTTTCTTAGCCTGACCAAAATATGCATGCTGCATTGACATCAGAGTATTTATGTCTGCTGTGCCAGACAGTGAGCGTCAAACAACCAGCCTGCATGATGATCTGCAGGATAAGTCCTGTGTCCTGTGTTTACCGTTTCATTCATTGACACTACACTGACTCATATCCCATCTTGTGGTACAAAGTGGTATTACAGCTGGCTAGCATGCTAGATATCTTTGCAACAATCCACCTATGTATCGTTTTTTTCATTTTGTAACAATGAAAAAAAACAACCCTTTAAGTACAAACACCCTTTATTGAAAACATGTGTTTTAATATATATATTTTTTTTGCCAAATAACTGTGTTAAACACGTTCAGCTGAAGATTATATAACCATGGCTTCTAGCATTACAAAATGTGCAACAGTGTACAAAAAAACAAGTAATATTATATGTTATTATAAGAATACTAAACTGTTGTGATTCTCCTGACACTCGTGCTGCTTTGCTCTGGCTGGCTGTTGCTGTGTAGAGACAGGCTACTGGAGGACACAACATCAGGAACCTGGAGAACAACAACAAACCTTTAGTTTTAATGATAAAACAGCAGAGCAGGGTCCAATCACCCTCAGACATATCTGTAACCAGAAGGAGGAAAACTACAGCCCGTAAAGGCTTTACGTGACTATATTTCTATATATTGTAATCCAATTAACAAAAGTTAAGTACAGCTGCATTACTCTGAAGAATCAGGTAATGAGGTTGGAATGAAGTTTTCAGTTTCCTATAAGACCAGGACACCACACAAGGTATCAATGGAACACTTTACTCAGAATCAATGAGCCAATCAATTCTTCTGTACTGGGTAATCTCCAGAAAACCTTAGAAGGCAAAATTACCTCATCAAATTGGTCAAGCACTGATCAATTCATGGTGATGGTGATATATAGGGTTAACAGAGAAAATGTGTTTTTCTCAATTTGTGTCAGTTTCAGTCTATTTTAGATGGAGCATCTTGGTGGAGGCTCTAGGATCTAGAGTGGCTCTATCTAGAGTGTTTTGTGGAGCTCTACAAAGTCTACATGTCCAGCTGTAATGTGCTGAGACTCCTGGCATCAACTGTGTGATGGGGGCTGCAGCAGTACCTGTGCACTGCTCTCACGCTCTCATCAACATGGGAGGATGTGGCAGGAAGTCCAGCTGCAGGATGACTGTCTGCATTATTCAGCTCCACTTCATCTCTGTCTCTGTTGGCCTCATCCTCTCTCTCTCTCTCTCTGTCTCTCTCTCTGTCTGTCTCTATCTATCTTCCATCCAAAATAGGACTTTCTCTGTCTCTAGCTTACCTTACAGAAGCTGACAAAGTCCATCTGGCTACGAGCTTCCATGATTTGTTCATTGTAAACTGCATCTGCAGGGTGAAAAACAGCCTTTTAGCTAGATCTAACTACCGGCCCCCTTGACCCACTGTAAAGCTCAGTGTGGACTAAACCCTCAGTGAAATAGAGGGATTTAGGAGATTTGATGGCTTAGAGGTATAGGTACCAAGTAAACACAGCTTCCAGAGTCTAAATCCATCTTTAGTTTCTGTCTGAAAAAATACATTAGTGTTTTTAAAAAAAAAAAACTGGTTAGTGCCTTTTTTTCATCCCATGGGCCACAAATTATATAAAAACTATGCAGCTGTGTTGCAAGTTTTGCATGTGTTTATCACTTTTCCTGACATCCATCCACATCCACTGCAATTTCAGTACAGTGCAATAAAGCTGACTAAAGCTTGAATTAAAAAAACAATGATAATAGAACTTTGATTTATATGTTAAACATAATGAATACACAAGATTTAACCAACAGAAGCACATTAATACATGAATTTCAGCAATCAAAAATGACAGCATTTCTGGGATAAGAAATAATCATTAATTTTTGATAATTATGCTAGTTAAAAAAAAGTTGATCTGGTAACACTTTATTTTACGATGTCACTGTTACAGTGTACCTAAGTAATTAACAGCATGTTACTAAGTCATCTATTTATTTATCAGCCCAATGTAGATGTAGCTATATAGAAACATCTGACATCAAACTTTGATTCTCTTACAAAGAATAAAAACCAACCCCATCAAAAACCTTGTAGTTATTGTCGTGACCTTCCCTGGTCACCCCGGATTGTCAGATTCCGTCCCCTGTATTCAGAACATTGAGTGAAAGAAAATACCCTGGGTTTTGTAGTTTCACCTTTTGCAAAAGGGAGAACACCTAGTGAACACAGGCCTTTCAGTCTGCTTCACTCCCGTCCATAAGTGTTCTGCCCTTCCCCTGGACACAGGCTTGTTTTATTGAAAGTTGAGGTACATTTGCATACTAGATAAACAGTTCTTCAAGACCCTCGTAGGTATTCCCATATTGGGACATGTTGCCCCTTTATCTCCACCTACTAATTATCATAATTGGTCTAACATATTTATGACTATGAAACCCTTTGTCCCTTCTATGTTGGATGATTTATCTTAGTCCATGCCTCCTAGTGCTTCGGCCTTCACCGCATCAAAGAGTTCCTCCCTAACTCTCTGTAAGAGTTATAGATGTGTTTTTCTCTAAGTGTAAGCTTATATAATCAAATACAAACGTGGTCTGTATCATGTCATTGCGTAAATAACCTTGTATACTTCACATTATTTAGTGGTCTGGGACACTACCAGTTAATAGTTAAATTTCACATCTGTAAACTTGTCCCTCACCTGTGGGACCCTCACTGGTGTATCCTAGGTTGATCGTCCCCCTTGTCACCTCAGCATACGGGCTTTTCCCAAACACTGGTTGGTCGAACCTGCAAATGCCCAAATGAACGTTTCAATGGAGGACATAAGCTTTAGCTGAGATGTGGCACATCATGTAAACAGTTTGCTTTTCCTGCAAAGCTGCAGTACATCAGAGGCCTCAGCTTTGTTTTCATTGTAAAGTGCTCTGACAGATTAAAAAATGAACGTCATCATCACTTTTCATTGTGTTTTATTAGTGCTCCACTCCAACTCAGCAGCACAGAAACTGCTGACATTTAATACATCAGCTACTTAAATGAGCTAAAGACTATTAGAATCTTAATCAAAATATAATGACTATTTAAAGTATGTCATTTCAAATTCATGTCTTCAATTTTCTTTTATAATGACGATCAATAAAAGCCAGAAAGAAGTTGTATGCATTAACTTAGATTCAAGCAGAGTCCTCATATTAGCTTATGTAAAACTTAAATAAAGCTCAGCAGTGTGCTGTACGTCTCTGATTACTGAGTTCTTTTTTATATAAAGAGAAGATAATCCAGTGTTTAATAATGGCTGATTAAAGAAAAAAAAGCTTTTTAAATCTTACCTTATTGCCTCCTGTGGGCTTTCCTCTAAAAAGTAAAAAAACAAGGCATCAAGTTTACTATTATGAGCTATTATCATCTGTTAACTTTTTTATTCTTGCTGCGTTGACCGCTGGCCACAACGGAAACACCACAATATAGCAAAGGTGCAGATGGTGCTTTGCCTCAGGAGAGATATAACCTGTTCTCTTACAGGGAGAGAAAGGCCTTTGTCATCATTATATTTTAAACCCCTGCTGTCATGCTGGCCGAAGACTGTGAGGGTGACAATGCAAGATCCCTTCAAATTTTCCAATAATTACAAAGCATACATTACACCCCATTGAGGTGGATTACTCAAAGTAGAGCTTAGTGACTTGGAAGTATGCCACATCCTCTAGCATGTGGAACATCCTCGCGGAGTTAATTTAACTCGCCCAGGGACATTACATTAAAGCTATAAGACTGGAACAAGGACAATGGTGAGGGAGGTATCAGACGTTTCAGGTATAAGGAATCAGCTGCCGCAGGAGAAAGGTCACTCCTGCTTTATGGTAATCCCCTTGCTGCAAACCATGGCCATGATTTGCAGTGGTCCAGAATCAGTCACAGGGATTACACTGACTTAAAATGTGTGACTCAAGGCCACTTTTTGTTATCGCACACAAACAGGCCTTTCCTGCCTCCTAGACCAAGAGGAGTCGCCTCGGAGATGGTCTTTGTCACCTTTAAGACTTTAATTAGTTACTTTTTGTCTAAATTTGAATGATCAGATTGTTTTCATTCTCGTATCTGTGTAGTGATGCACATCAATATTAAAAAAAAAACTAAAAAAACTAAAACTTCTCCTATTGGCACGATAAAATGTTAAAACAGTATGCATCTGCAAACCTCCACTTTTGGGGGTGTTGCTGGTTGTTCCAGTCCCATACAGGACCTTCACCCTGCTGACCTGTATTGATTCCCCTGTGGAACCATTAGTTTGCTTGTCACTGTCACCCATCGTGTTTTCACTCTCTCTGCTGCTGCTTTGTGTCACTCACAGAAAGGTTCGACTTTAATCATTAACCATGAAAAGCTCAAAATCTAGAGTAACGTCATGTTTCCTGGGTTTGTATCATGAAACTACTACATTTGGGTCGGTCATAGCTATTCTACACGTTTTTCTGTGATTTGTCCCCATAAGCTGTGTCTACACATTGTGGCCTTGTGTTACAGTGTTCAGTCAAACTGACTGACTGTGGCAGAGACCAGGTATGACCTCAGGTCCCCCAGGGTACACTTTCTGCTGATGCACCGACAGACGTAATCCTTTTGGCAAACAGGTGGTCCAAGGTCACTACATTCCCATGGAATGAGCTCTCATCAAATCCTTAATGGCCTTTATCAGACTGTCTTACTGACTGACATGGTTTAGATATATAATCAGGTTCAGGAGAGTCACCGAGGTTAAAGAATGCTTTTCCAAAAAAGTCACTTGTAATGTTTTCCAAATTTGGCATCACTGTGGAAAGAAATTCATATATGTGGCATTCACAGGATGTTGCTACCTTAAGTTGACTTGATGAGGGCGATCTCTGACTATCTCTGACTATCTCAATATTAAATGCCAGATTTTATAGAAGAAATTCATATTTTTTGTAGCCACATTCTACATCTGTTATTTTAGGATTTAAGCTACCAACCCTGCAGTCAGAACACCTCTAACCTTTCCTGCTGCTGTTTCCTGAGAAGTTCAGCTTTCTGCTGACAACTAATGTTCTGCTTTTGTCACAAAAATTACTGCACGCCCTTGTTGAAGGCCACCATGGGGCAGTGCCCAGTCCCTGGTGTGAAACTACCTATCTTCTTCATTACCCTTTAATCAGAGTTTCTGTACTGGAAAAAAGTGTTGGGCCAGCTGACGTTTGTTCTCCTAGAGCAATTTAAGGAGCAGAAAAAGTGCCTACTACCTTGTCTCCTTTGTCTGTAGCAGAGGACGGTGCAGATGCAGAGCAGGGTGAGCAGCAGAAGAGCAGCCAGGGAGCCAGTTATTGCCAGCGGGACTGTGCAGTCATGTTCTTCCTCCACCACTTCTGCAACTGAAAAGAGTAGATCACGTCATTGTTTTAGTAAAGAAATGCTGAAGCAGTGTTGCTGCTCTGCAATTCAATTACAGATTTACAGACTTAGCGTGGAGAACGCTGTGTTATAATTTCCTGTTTTAATTCAAAGCAGCAGGCGTGAGGCTGTTTGCTGAGGGATGCTGCACTGAGGCAAGAAAATGCTACAACTAAAACAAATTAAACATTACTAGGAAAAGAAGACAGCCTCAGCTCCTCAGCGATTCAAACTCATGCAGTGTTGATTTGGCAGCACACTCTCTTCTATAATAATGCTCAGCTTTGATTCAGATGCTTCCCAAAAGAGCAAAGGACAGAGACGGATTAAAAAAAAAAGAGAGAGAAACGTCGACAAAGAGGAACCAAAATAGGACAGAACAAAGAGTGGTGTGACAGTCAGCTTTCACTGCACGTGCTATTTATTGTAAAACATGGTGTCTGTGCTTTCTCACCCACTGTTAGGCGAACGCTGCTCTTCAGTGGCGTGGTGAGGGCAGACACAGAGGCCAGACAATCCACATAAAAACTCTTTGCTGCCGTCACATTGAGGTTACTGGTCACAGTGAAGAGGCTCTCCTCCAACTCTTCACTCCTGATGTCGTACTCACTCTGGCTCACCTCCACACGATTCCAGGAGAGACAAAATTACTATTATTTACAGCCTATTCTGCTCAGTAATTGTGCTCTTATTCAGTTATTGCAACCAACAAGAGGTGGGTGACTGTATGTTGCTGCATCTGAAAACTAAAACAAAAAACATGTGTACGACACATCAGGGAGCAGTTTGCCATCATTAAGTACTGATGTTCATGAACCACATTTCTGTGATCAGACACACTGCAGTATAATCTGACAAAAGAAGGATGAAGGATGGGTGGTACAGCCTGAATCCTCTAGAAGAAATGCTGAATTTCCTAAAGGGACAAAAGGTTCACTCAACTTTTAAACACAATTCACCTGCACAAGTGATTCTAGTTTGCCAGAATCAATAACTGGGAAACTAGATAACGGCAAACAACCCCAAAGGCCAAAGAGTATGAGTCTTCTTAATGAGTGGGGGAACAAAGCCTGCATGCAGTGAGGCTGCAGGGAAGTTGTAGGAGAAACAAATCCTTTGTCTGTGAGTCAAAGGCCTCAGAATCTTACAAAAGATTGACTTTGGTGTTTGACTTTGTATGTATCCGTTGAATTACTTTTAAAACTTTGGACATTATGTTATTATCGCTTCAACAGTGAGACTTCAATAAACTATCCGTTGTCATCATTTTCCAAAGAAAATGTGTAACTGTCCACAGATGATAAGAACCAGAACTACAGTGAGTGCATTGTTTTACAGTTCCAGCAGGGTAAACATCAGTCCGCACACCAGCGTGTCTGATTGCAGTTGTATATTTACCTGTTTGTCATCCACTCTCCACTGCAGAGTGGGTTGAGGGTACCATCCTGCTGCTTCACACTTAAACTGGACCGAGTGGCCCTTAAAAGCCAACCTGTCATCCCCAAAGACCCTCACTCCGCCCTTCTCTGTAATTATAAAACAACTATAAAAACCTCTTCCTCATTTATGTGTACACATGTGATGTGATGTGATGTGATGTATATGCATATTCCATAAGCACACACTTATGAGTGTTGACAAGACTGGGTAAAGAGCTATGAATTCATCGACAGTGTGCTTTGAATTCCATGTCTTTGGCTGTACATATCTCAACCCACAGATGAGCATCACATTTCCAGTTGGCCTGATCGCTTAAAAAAGAGGGATTTCATTCGTCCCAGGTGATTGATCACATGTCGCCAAGTCTCAATTGCCTGACGAATGCCTTTCCTTTCTCCCCCACCCACTTCCATCTCCTTCCCTGCCAGCCATATAAGCCACTTAAGGCTCTGGGAGATACAGTATCTCATATGTGAAGTCAATTGTCTGGCCGAATGAAAGGCTGTAGATGCAACAGACAATTGCTATGGACAGAAAGATAATTGCAGAAGCTTTGGTGCTTTGTCTAGGCGAATGACATGTCTTTGTTGATTTAGGTTCAAATCCTCAGATGTTTTGTGTGCATTATTGGCTGTCCCTTTCCTCCAGGCGCTTTTATCCGATTCTTGATTTGGTGTCATAAACACTGTGCTGTCCCAGCTCTGATGGTAGACTCTTACAGAAGTGGTGGGAAAAGGGCTGGTGGAGAACCAGCCGCCTCATTTGCACTGACTGATGAGGGTGCTCTTGGTGATCGTAGCTGATTAATACATCTGAATAGAAAAAGAATGACATCAGCACTCCTTCACAGAGCTCCGACCTAAGTGATCCCTGAAATAAGGTTTTGTGTGGTTTGTTAATCACCGCAGGGAAAGTGGTAGATGGCTGTGTGAAGCAGGGAGCCTTCAGCTAACTCTAACTCTACTGATTTTTTAGCAGAGATCCTGAGAGAATAAATTGTTGCTTCAAGGATAGCTTTTAATAATTTGTAAATGAAGTGTGTGTGAGTGTGTGTGTGTGTGTGTGTGTGTGTGTGTGTGAATACTGTACATGTACAGTATCCTGTGTGTGTGTTTCAAAGAGTATATCCCCTATGCCTCCACAGGCCAATTACCACAAGCATGTTCTATCTTCTCTTATTTATATCTGACTTCTCTCGCTTTTGCCTTCACTTCAGATGCTGTTCATTGCACATGCAGCCTTATTGATCAGATCGAGTGAGGGGTTTGTGTACTGCATTTGTGATTGAGTGAGCATAAGAAATGAGCAGAGAAAGAGCAGCTAGAGAGTGGTCATATTTATTTACATCATCCTCATATGGGACAATTAAAGCAGGGAGCGTGGATGATAGCACGCAGAGTCAGCTGGCTTCGCTGTAAATTTGTGGCTCAATTCCAACAGTATATTTGAGGGCGCAGTGCACAAATCATGGGCAGAGTTGCTGACTGTTAACTGGCCATGCCAGGATGCAAAATTAATCCAAAGGCTATGTCAGGCCATAGTGATCCTCTGCATCCAGACTGGAGGGCCTGATTCACTGTACAGTACTGGTAATGGGTGCATATGTCAGCTGGGATTTGTGGCGCTGGCAGCAATCGGGGGGCTCAGTCCATAATATATCAAAGACGATGGGTCATTGGTTTTGTTTCCTGACGGTCTGTGCGGAGATGTAACCGCGCTGATTTCTTCTTCTTCTTTTTTTTTTTTAGCTGAGCTCTCAGTTCAAGTGCACATACTGTAGATGTGTATACGATTGATGATGCAGTCAGGAGAAGCACAGATCCAAGCAAATCGTGAAGAATGTATTGAGACGTCATTTGAAGCATGTGACTTACATGTGAGCTAAAGCTCCGCCGTGAGCAGCACAGTGTGATTAATGACCTGATTACTGGCAACACAAGAACATTCAGAACTAATGTGGTAATAATATAACTATTTAAAAGGAATAAGGAAAAATATAATATTTTTCCCTTCACCCCCCAACATTGTTGCTCCACTTCTGACATCCCCACCAGCTCTTATTGTTTTAGTGCAGTCCCTATTAAAAATTTAGTCATTTCAAGTGCAGAAATATTAAAATAAATTGCTTCTAGAAGTTTTTTTTTCGATTAAGACCACTATAAATCCTCCCTCACATCTACAGAGAAATACTGGCTTTCACCAAATCCTGAATCCTCAGCAAACATGCCTGCCAGTCCTCTGAGGGGGAGAGTAGGCAGCGGTTGTAAATCCTGCTCTGTTGCCTGTCCTGACTGGCATGGAGTCTTGCCATTTCCCACTTGTATTTATATCTTTGGGCCAATCAATTTCTATCCCAGACACTCGCCCACACTGTCATTAACAGTGTCACAGAGGCCATCAAACATGCCCGGGCAACTTCACTTCACCACACGGGTCCTAATGATTTCCCACCTATCAGCTGTGATTGATCACTCAGGATCACTTCAACACAGCTTGTACTGAAAACGTTCACTTTTTTAGCCTCCTACTTCAAGGAAAATGAATACAAAGGAACTTAATTAAGATGTGAATGGTGAATATAAAGGCAGAATATGACATGCTTTTTTCTTTTTTTTTGAGTAGGCAGTGGGTGGGTGGGCCGAACAAAAGCAGCTACAAACCGTTTGTATAGGCGCTTCATTTAGCTCTTTTTTACTTGCTGCTTTTTGCTTTATCAAGGTTAAATTCAGCATTTTCTGAACTCACTCACTCAGCGATGGTTTTCAGCAACTTGCCATCTGCTTAGTTTTTCGGTTGGTTTGTGTGTGTGTGTGTGTGCATGTGTGCACTCTACTTCACAAATATCCTTGAGAGAAGCTGGCTACACAAAAAGCCTTTGGAATTCTCTGCAGCTGAAATAAATAGTTGTTTTCTGCCTTCCTGCTACAGTAAACCAAGGTAGCATGCACAAACATGTAGTTTCTCCATCCTCACATACACATATGAACATTATACAGACCTTGTACAAACAATCTTGCTGTTCTCCTGTCAATGCCCTGGAGGTCACAGGTCACTTGTCCCTGGTTGTGCCTCTGTGTGTTCTTCAGAATAAACGTCCAGCTGTCACCATTTGAGTTGGGAGGTTTTTCAGCTGTCACATTAGAGTGGACTGAGGGTAGGACTCCATCTTCTTTGGAGATGGTGAGTGCTGGTATGCCCCCCAGCTGCCACACCATAACAGTCCAGCGCGTCCTGGCGGTGCAGGTGAAACGGGCCTCGTCACCTCGCAGGACCGTCAGGGTTGCAGGTGACAGCTCTACATGAGCTCTAGCTGCTAAAAACATATGAACAGTTGGACCGTTTTGAGAATTTGCTTTTGAAGATCAACCCTACTCTGATACAGCAGCTGCCTTAGCTTAAAATACAAGAGGAGAACATTTACTTTGCTTCTGTCCAATGGCACCAAAATCTGCCTGCAAACACCATTAAAATTCCCATATTACATGTTTTTGTTCAATCCACACAAAAAGCAGAGTGTAAAAATAACAAGCTGTGGTTTTACAAGGGGGTTATTTGCAGGGCTATCGTACCCTTTGAGTTGCTAGGCAACCAGCAGAGGCACTAAATTTCCTTAAATGTTGAATTATTCCTTTAAAAAGACCTCATTTAGTGTAACACCAAGCCAGCAACATGTGACAACACTTTACTTTTGATCTGATGAGCATTCAAGCTACATTCATATGTTCTAAATCTTACCATAAGAATGTAGGAGAAAATGAATTAATATGAATGGCAAAGCCTGAAACATGAGATTACAGGTTTATAGCAGAGTACAGGATGTATAACTTGTTTGTGGTGAGATAACTGTGTTACCTTCTACAAACAGCATGTGTAAATAGGCCAGCCTATACAGCAATTTCTTTTCATTGCTATCAGAGAGTGAACAACTAATGAGTGCAATTTGTGCTTCCTCCTGTTGGGACTGTGAACCGGTGACTCTGAAGTCCCCTGACCCCTGATACATCTAACTGTTAACTAGGTATGCAGCCAAAAAAAATAATTATAATTACAAAGTGCAGATAGATCATTAAGCTCTCTAATGGGGTTTAACATGAAGGTTAGAAGGAGTGTGGTACATTATTACAGAATACTGTATCACACCTGAGCTCAAACGAGCTGCGGCGTTTGTTTTGAGATGAGCTCTCACCTTCAATCCTGCATGAAAGGAGCAGCACCAACAGAGGAAGGATATCCATGTTTAATCAATCCACCGGTCAATCAACTCACTGGTCCTGAAACATAAACAGCCAGTGGATCAAACGGAAATATCTCAACCTGCTACAGAATCATGATCATAATATTTGCTACAAACCTCACAGGATGAAGCTTATTTTCTTTGGTGATCTTGTAACTTTAGCTCACTACACATTTTTTGTTGAATATTTCAACATGCTGTGGTGTACACTAGTACAAAAGCTGCTAAAAGTCCACAAATAGAGGTGGAGGGATGGATAGTGGTTGTTCCAGGTTCTCACGCAGGAGGCTGGCTGGGGGTTGTGTTCCCCGTGGAACAGTTGATTTCTTGCCTAAAATGTTGCAAAGATAATAGTTTAGGCATTGACTACTAATGGTTAATGTTTTACAACATTACAGTTATTTTACAAGACAAAATAGTCCCATTAGTGTCATTTTTAACTCCCATGGTGACATGTCATCTGCATGTGTTCTGTAGCTTGGTGTTAAAAGACAAAAGACCTTTTTTTTCTTTTGCTCTTCATCTCCCATACAGAATCAGACATAAATGCTGCTTTGTTTTGTTAAAATGATTTCTGGATTTTGATCCTAATCATTATTGTGCATTCAGGTTAAGATTTATCAACACTTAAATGTATCAGTGTTAATGCAGTCTGTGCGACCTGAAGAGTCAAAGCAAATGTAACCTGGAACCTAAGTAAGCGTCATCATCTGTTCACTATGTTCTTATTGCTGCTGATAGTCAGCAGTCTCTCTAAATGCTATAACACAAATTAACACAACACACAGTTTGACTTTAATTCCACTGTTACCCAATAAGATCAGTTATCTTAAATAACCTGATACACCTCATCTGTAAATTCCCATTTACTTTCCACAGCATTTAAATATTATTTCCAGAAACTATAATTCAGTTTAAGAGCACATAAACACCCATTTTGCTGTTAGACTCACCTGTGGAGGATGGACAGTGTGTCTCACACACAGAGCAGACATGTCAACAATGCTGCTTCTTCCACATGGTGCTCAGCCATATCACCCGAAACTGTCCTGTTAAATATTACCAAACTCACTGGGAACTTTGGCCTGTGCTACACACACACACACACACGAATATAAATAGTGTGCCTCGAACTGTGAACAATACCTCTTGTATGCTCCCAGTTCCCAGGGGGAAAAAAACTGGGCCCCCCTCCCTGTTCAAATGAATAGATTTGGATGACGTATCTGTAGTTTGTTAGATGGCAGAAGTCATTTTTAGAACTGGCTGACATGTCAGTATGACAGTATATACTGTGTTTAGACAAATGCTGTTAAAGTGCACTTTTGAGATACATATGGGTGATTTTCATCTTGAGGTACTTCATTTACAAACATCTACATAATCTACATGCACACATAAACATCTACAAATCATCATCTACAGCTCCACCAGCGTGTTCCTTCCTCTCCCCATATGTTTGGCTCCTGCAGATGACAGGCTATTGTCGGTATATTTAGCATATTAATAATACTTTGTGCTGTACATGCATAGCCATATAATGGTGATCTAACAATAACAGTGTGTGTTCCTCTGAAGGATCTCTTGGGACGGGACCCTTGCTTTCCTGTTGGCATCTAATCTGCTAAACAGGCACAATCTTTATGCAGACAAAAGAGTTTAAATTGGAACATAATGGAACCACTGTTTTTTTTAACCAGTCTACTTTATTGCATTTTCCATTGCATCCAAGTCTTAGCCACATGTTTCACTCTTCGGTCAACAAAGTGCATTGATTTGACAGCAGTATTGGCAGACGTAGGTGTAGTGGTGGTGGAGCAGTTTGCAAACTTGCAGTATGTGCATATTTCCTTCATCATGTGGCCATTAGAAGTCTCAGTTTGCAGTTATACATTCAGCTGATAGAAGGACTCTGTAAGGCACGTGAGTACACAACAGAACAATAATGAGAGCGGGGCTTTGAATCTGACAGTCAGGAGCTACTTTAGGGTTCACCAAGGTCACTTTTTTGTTTGAAAAGGTCTAAAAAACTAGAATTTTCTAAGGATGGGAAATATAACCGACAAAACAACTGTGCCTTTTACAAAAGCTACTAAGTACAAACAAACCCAGCACCACTAGGCTACTCTGCATACTTTTTATCAGTATGTCTCTACACGTAAAATATAAAAATTAAGTCAACATTGCAGTCAAAAGGGGAAAGGAGAGGGTCAAATGTGGGTTAGGACTTTTCATTTGTCAGCACAGAGACCAACGGGCTTCAGTAGTGTCCGGTGCTGGCTCTGAGAAGGGGTGAAGGGAGGGCTGAAGAGGAGAGGGAAGGGGCTCCTTCAGGCTGGAATACAAGACAAACAGATGAAAAAGAAATGAGGTCACACATTTTTTCCAGTAGTGGTGGCTGAGGCTGCCACCACCACCACTCTGCCTGTGCCACCCAGCATGCCCGCTCCTCCACAGGCACATCTGAAGCTCACTTAGCAGCTTCCTCTAACAAGGCGTGACAGGGGCTCGCAGGGGCTGGGAGGCAGCTATAGGCTACTGTTTAGAGGAGGAGGGACACTAGCATTGCCATTCCTTCATAGCCTGCTGGAGCAGTAGCTCGTGGATGCCTGACATGCAGAGCAGAGCTAAAAGACAGGCTTTGAAGATTAGGATTATTATCATCATCATCACTGCCAGTGCCTCAGAGGTACAAAGAAAAGCAGAAATTATGTTTTTTTTCTTGTGGCTCCAGATGATCTGTGCTGCTCTGTGTGTGCTCACACTGAGGCTGTTTGCAGTGCAACCAGTGGGGTCAGTCACTTGTAGGCTGCTACTGTTATTTGTCTCAACTGATTAAACACCTCAGAGGGCACGAAAACAAATGACACCTCCATCTAAACAGCAAGGTGAAGGAAGGAGAGTTCCCATTGTTGAATATGTGAGATTTATGCTTTTTATATGTAAAGCAAGGACACCATACTGCAGTGAATACATACCACAATGTAAATCTGACAGGTTGAATAATTGTGTTATTTAAGAGGCAAACAAAAAGCAAAATAATGTCCTGAATACAGGTTTATCTTTTTAATTAATCTGGTTATATAAATGATGAATATAAAAGCAACACCAAGTCTTCCTCATCTACCAATCTAAATAATGTTACACTGCCCTCCAGTGGTGAAACAGAAGTACTGCTGTAAAGCATTGAGGAAAAAGGAGAGTATTTTACCTGGGTAGTATTAAGTCAGCATCATCAGCATCACCTGGCTTCAACTATTCAGCCTCTTCCTCCTGTTAAAATAAACAAACATGTATTGATAACCAATACAAACCTAAACAAACAGAGGTTTTAAAATATAGCACTACATTTTAGTGGTTTCTGGCCTTTTAAGGTTTTATTTGTGAAAGAACTGAGTATAATGGCGGTATATGTGGCATTTTCAGAGTTTCGTTGTATTTTACGATTCGTCTTCTTAAAAAAAAGAAGTGTCATCCTGCTGAAATGTCATTCCAAGGCTGAAACAAGACTTTTTTGCAGGCGTGTCAGGCGCAGACAGAATTTCAGACGTGACAAAATGGCTGTAATACTACCTGTGTTTCTTCTTCTTCTTCTTCCTCCTTTTAACACATTAAAAAAGAGAGAGAGAAACGAAGGGAGTTGTGTGAAGTCAGGGTCCAAATGTCAGGGAGGTGAGAGGACTTCACATGTTAGTGGTCGCAGTGAGCGCAGGTTAAAAATGGAGAAGAAGTAATCTGAGAGAAGTGCAGATGGTTGCAATGACAGCTGGGTCAAGAGAAAGTGGGGAAAATCAGACAGATACTGTGGTGCTTCAAGAGTGGTGCTTCAGACGGTGCACCATGTGATGCTTAAACTGGACGTCTAATGTTTAAGTGTTATGAGTGGCTGAGATGTGTTAGTGCAGTTTGATGACCGCCTTCTTGAAGTAAACAACATGCTGAGGGACAAAGGGAGTTGACATCATTACCTATATTTAGATGGCACAATCATTTGATTCCTTTCAGCTGCACAATATAAGGTTCTGACACTACCATACAAGCAGATCTACTCTATTCAAATCAGGCAGCAGGTCTTAAACCTGCAACTGTATCTAATATATATTTTTTCTTTTCTTTTAGAATTTCCAAGTACAAAAGATGTGCTCCGTCTCCTCCATCCTCTTCACATCCTCTCAACATCCATCGTGTTCGGAGTGCTCTCAGCAAAAAGAAACAAAAGCCATGACTTCTTACAAAAAAAGAAAGAATAAGAGGTGTCACCCTGTCAGGTCAGCACGCCTCCCCTTCTCTCAGTGCAACATAACCAAACTGAAAACACGTCCTAGTGTATTATGTACACACACACAGACACAATAAAACTCTTCACCTGTTCTTCGGACATCAAAACAAAAAAGGCAAAAATGTCCTGGCACAGAGAATGTGCCTCGGTGGATGTTTTTTTAAGTTCACTACAACACTGAACAATCATCTCTAAAACAATCCTTATGAATAAACATCTGAGCTGTGCCACATTCCCACATTGTGCACTGGACTGCATGACATACAACTGCCTTGGGGAGAGACAGTAACAAAAGTCTGCATGAACGTGTACGTACAGATCATGCATGAAAATTCCAAACCCAGCATGATTCACACCATGCACAACACTCAACGGAGACTATCCAAGTATACCTCTTGTACTTCGCCCTCTTCTTCTTCCTATAAAGGTAAAATCAGGGGTATTGAGTTTGTAAATATCAAAAAGAAGAAAAGAAAGGCTAAAGAATGCTCCATATATGACTGGTATTACTGTTACAACACTAAAATCCACCTTCAAGTAGAATATTATTGTATTCATCATGCTGCACACCACCAGGCATCTCCATGGGGAAAAAAAGTCCATGCACCACACAGAAACAGAAGAGTGAAAGAGAAGGGAAGAACAGAAGAAGTCCACAAAGCCTAAAAAATACACAAACCACAAAGAACTACCTCACTGCCTTGTTCATCTTGCTCCTGCAAGAAAGGTAGGACGACACAGTGACATAACAGATGGAAAGACAGGAAAGAAGGCAAAGCAAAGCAGTGAAGCAGAAGAAACGGACGCTCAGGCAGGAGCTGGAATGTCTCAGAGAGGCAGAGCTCTTTTCACACAGCACTTAGACATTTTATGTGGAGCTCCAGGGTGTCACATTTAAAAAGAGGTGCAATTTGTTCTTTTTTTAGTCAATGCTGTGTGAACAGTAGCTGAATTGATAAGGAACTGACTCTAAACCATGAAACTTGCAAGACTCAAACGAGACAGCTCACTCCAAAATCAAAATGTCCTCTACAACTAGTGCATTCTGTTTATCCCTTCTAGATTGTTTTGGTGTGAATTTTAGAGAAATCTACAACAGAGAGTTCCGTCTTGGAGCTCAAAGCAACAAAAGCTAGACAGCTTTAAAAAACTGTATGTAAATATCAAGCACACCAGAGTCCTCCTTGTGACAGAGTAACTGGATGTACATATTAACTCTGTCCTCCTCAGTAGAGCCGTAATGTTGCTGGATGTGCACTGCAGTATTTGCAGTGATATGGTCAATGGTCTGTGGTATACTGTCTTGGTCTGTGGGTTTTCTTGAATAACCAGGTCATAATTTTAGTACCTCTAAGTACCTTTTGGCTCCTCGAGCACAGTGCAACTAGTTCCATGACTGAATATAGAAGAGAAAGCACTTCTCTAAAACCAAAACTCTCACATCAAAACAATCTAAATGGATTATCAGAGCTGCTGGCTACAGAAACATGAGCAGGGGATTTTTCTGTGAACTGTCCCTTTAAAGAACAGAGAAACATGACAGGACCTGACAGGCAAAACCCTGGGCAAGAGAGCACTCTTCATTCAAGTAACGTAAATAGGAAAAGATTATATAAGACTCTAATGTAATGCAACATTTATATTCTTATATTGATAATGTCCTTATGACTTTGTGTGAATGTCACTACAAAGGTCCATAGAAAGACCATAAACACAAGCATAACTTCACAGGAAGGCCAGACTAGTCATCAGATGTAATACTACTGTTCCAACTATGTGATTGGTCCCTTTCCGCAGCTTATCAAACTGTATCCTACAGGTTAATCCTGGTATGCTTCAGCCCTTAAATGGAATAAAAGGACAAACTGGACTCAGGAAACTACGGCCAGGTACAAACAATAGATCACATGAATCTACCTCAAGCTGTCGTAGCTCTTCTTCCTCCTAAAAGAAATAACAGATAGCAGGTCAGCAGGCTGTGTGGGGAGCAAAAAAGCACCACAGGCATGCTCTACAGAAAAGTCCTCTTATTTAAAGCTACAGGAATAGTTGAAGTTGTCAGGAAGCAGCTACAGAACTGGGAAAAAATGAGCAACTGAATGTTAGCAGAAAGAGAGGACAGCAGAGTGGAGGAGAGGTCAGACAGAGGAGGGGGGGGAAAAAACAGCAGATCCTCCCACACCACCCCATTCACCACAGTCTTCCCTGATCTCTGCACCATCAAACCCACACTGCTGAGGACTATAGGGAGGGACCGCAGAAAGAGATGGTCACCGAAGCACTGTTACCTCTGACTGCAAGTCCTCTTCCTCCTGGAAGGAGCAAACCAAGAGGACATGGACAAAAGGGCAAAGAAGGGGTCAAATGCAGTGTGTGTGTGAGGAGCATGACTGGTGTGAACACCAGCAGACTGATGCATCTAAGTTCAGTGTTCAGTCATGAGATGGATGGATGGGCGGGAACATGAACTGAGGAAACATTCTGAAAAGCTAAATGAAATTAGATTAGTCACTGTGTGTCAGTCGATTACTGCATGCAATCTATGTCCATTAAAACATGTAAATGTACAGTAAACAGTGGAAAAACAAAATGTAAAATAGTCTAAAAGTGTCATTTTGCAGTCTGAGCTATGGATAATAAATACAAATGTATGCAAATATCTCAGTCCAAACCTTTTACATAGCCCAATGATTTGGAAGAACAATTACTGTCCTAGACAGTGGTGGGGGTTATATTTACAGTACATACATTAACTGGCCACACCATTAGATACGACTGCTTGTTAAAGCAAATCAAGACGCTAAAGCTATTTGTATTCAGGCAAGAGGATCTGCTGAGGTTCAGATCAAGAACAGGGAAGAGACACTGTTGCTGCTAGACAGGACATTTGAGAAATTGCTAGTATTTGGGATTTTCACACACCACCATCCCCAAGGTTTAAATTGAGTGGTGTGTTGATGGCTACACTGATCTGATAGTAATTCAAATAAAAACTTGATGCCAACATCTGTATAGGAGCATCCCTGACATTTAAAAAAAATGTTGGCAGGTCTGATGAGTCTTGACTTTTGCTGTATCGTTCTCATTGTGGCATTTATTTTAGTGTAAGCAGCATGAAGAAAGCCCACATCCAGCAGTGTCACCTCACGGATACGTTTAGCAGGATGACACGCCATGTCATAAAGCTGAACTCATATTGCCTCTGCAGTCACCAGACATCAATTCCATAACAACCAAACAAACAAAAAACACCCCCCCCCCCCCCAAAAAAAAACAAAAACAAAAAAAAACAAAAACAAAACAAAAAACAAAAAAAAACAGTGATTCGCATCATGAAGTTGCTGTCCAAAAATCTAATGGAATGTTCATCGCACCACAGACCTGGTACTAACAAGGTGTACCTAATACATTGGCCAGCATTTTAACAGCAATCCACTGATCTGTTCATAAACAGCAAATCTACATGAGCAGCTGGAGTTAGTCATGTATGAGTAGTGAGGCACTGATTCTAAGCCAGCAACAACTGCTAAGAGAGGAAAGAGTTAATAAACACCCACTTTATGTACTTTGCATGCATTCCATGATATTTAGTTAAAATGTCTTCTATAATAGCTGGAATTAATGGAAATGAAACACACAATGTCTACTGCAGTCATGTCTTACTACTACTTGTTGCTGTTGTTGGCTTAAAGCACAGTGTCAACTTCAGTGTGCCACGAGAACTCACCTGTTCTTCCTCTTCTTCTTCTTCTTCTGCTGCTTGGGCCTGCTAACAGAGGAGATAAGACAGCATTAGACTCCAGCACACACTGAGATGTACATTGACATGTCAGGCTTATTGAATCAGACAGATTGGGTGTTTGCAGGCTGCTACTGACACACCTTTGGACCAGGAGGGTTAATAGGGAATAAATATGGCGTGCAATGTGAGATTACACCATGAAGATGTCAACCACACAAAACAAAGAACAAGGAACTTGTGAACAGGGACAGGAACGCGATAAAAACAGATTTAACTGTAAAGTGAAGAAGAGACATCACAGTTATTAATGGACAAGTTGCAAATTGTGGGTTAGTAAATGAATCCAGAGAGAGACTTGAGGAGGAGATGCAGTATGAATGTGACAGGAACTTCAAAAGGAGGCAAACCTTAAACATGAAAGAAAAAGGAGGATGTTAAAGATGAAGAGGAAAAACTGAGCATTCCAGGAATGATGGGAAGGTGTACAAAAAGAAACATTCAAAACATTCAGGGGACAGAGGAAGAGGCAACAGGAGGCTGGATTCTAGTTAAGAGGCAATTACTGTGTCTTCTGTAACCTCGTCTATTTCTTCCACTGCCTCCTCCTCTTCCTCAGCGGGGGCCTCGTCGCCTGCTGCTTCTCCTTCCGTGACTTCATCATGCTCTGTCTCTCCTTCCGCTGCCTCCTCATCCTCCTCGGCACCCTCAGCTGCCTGTGCATCCCCGTTACGCTCTTTCACCGGAACCTCCTTATTGTGAGGTGAACATAACAATGTGTGAAGGAAAACGAATATTATTGACACATTTATTCAGACTCTCAGTTGGAGAGGTGTACAAACTTAAAATGGAGGTTTTATGGAGGTTGTAAATGAAAAAGGAAGGAAGAGAGGTTAAAAGAGGAATGTGTCAATAGTCTGGAGGAAATCTGAAAAATATTGAAATAATGCTTAAAACAAAAAAAAACACAAAAATAATTCAAGTATTAAAACTACTTAGTAAACATACTTTAACTTTACTGTTAGATACAGATGTCCTTGTTGGTATTTTGCTGCCTTTGGGTACCTGTTCCCAGTGTTTATGCTAAGCTAAGTTAAGAATGTGCACTTCAGGTTCACAGTAAGTAATAAAATATGAATAAAATAAGCCATAAAAGCAAACAAACAAGCAAAATGTTTCTGCATGCAGTTCTGCTGCTCCGTTTCCCCCTGTAGGATAAAAAAGGCTGACCATACTGTAGGTTCATCTGCAACAGAAACCTTTAGCTCTTAAAAAGCAGATTCTTTAAACTAGAAGATGAACTAAGTTAAAAGAAAAGTACTGATGTCTACATTCTGTTATGAAATTATAGCAATAGGGATATTATTAGCATCATAGCATTTTCTTTTATATAAGTGTCTAAAATGTCTCTGCTGCACTGTGAAGTCAGGAAATATCTCTGGGAGGATAGAAAGTAGCTAGAATCAAGATGTATACATGCTTTAAAATATGAGCTTAACAAAACAATGATAATGAAACAAAGCAAACTAAAGACCTGGTTTGAAGTTCATGATGCTGCATAACTCATAATAAATATTAACTATTTTCATTCATGCAACACAAAGATTAGTCAATGTGATGAGACACAGACACCATTAGAAGTCGTTCAGATCATCACATATGGACAGAAAGGAAGATGTTAAGTTATGCTAGATGGAACAAGAATAAGATTTAACACAGTGAAAATAATGAGATTAAAAACATGGGGGAAAAGTAGTGATGGTATTACTGTTGAGTCATCAAGATTTTCTTCAGCGTGAGTCCCGTTCTCCACAATGTGCTCC
This sequence comes from Parambassis ranga, assembly GCF_900634625.1. Lineage (NCBI taxonomy): Eukaryota > Metazoa > Chordata > Actinopteri > Ambassidae > Parambassis > Parambassis ranga. The sequence continues at coordinate 9,386,120 of NC_041033.1, read as the reverse complement.
TTGTCAGCTTGTTCTGCTTCCTGTGTAAAGGAGATCAGGTTTAACACTGACCTGGAGGGCTAAAGGTTTGCCGTCAGGATCATGCACTAATAAAATGTCCATTACATTGTTTAAATGTAGTTGAATGTATTTCCATAATCCTGGAAAACATTTTGTAACTAGCTGTTTAATTAGTCTCTTCTTTGATTTCTCTTGTCGTTCATATAAAATGATTATTTACAGTGATGCTCTGTTAATTTTCATTGACTTATAGTCCTGTGGACTACTGCATAAAAAAGACACAACAATAAAAACATAATGTTTAGATGTAGCAGAAAACTGTTCCAACCTTTGACCCAGGAGGGGGAGGCAGCCCCAGGAAGGCAAACACTGAGTTGTCCTCCTTGGCATCAAAGAATGTGTCATAGTCCTGGGTGAAAATAGGAGAAATATATATTTTTAACATCCTTTGTCCTGTTAAGTCTAGATTGACTTTACTTCACATTCCCCTGATCACTCTAAATTAGAACGTTCTCTATGAAAACCATCATATGTGCAAAGGTGACCTACACTTGCTCATGTATTTGCAGTGAACAGTACAGTCCACAATCACAGCGAGCCATATGGTTGCATGTATACACACCCCACAGTAGCTGTCATTGTTGAAGATCTGCGGGGGGAGGGGGATGCCGTTGGCGGGCTTCTTCTCGTTTGGGACGTTCTGCCTCATCCACATGCGGTTCTCCTCATTGCAGGCGATGTCCAGCTGATCATACTCCACTTTAAGAGCATCCAAGAAGCCGACCACATCTTGCTGCTTCTTCTTGATCTGAAAAAAGATCAGATGGTTTATTCCTGATAACCTGTGGGAGGAAGGTTGTAGTTTATGTACATGGGTTCATATATGGTAGATGATGTTGCCCTCCATTCCTGTCTTGCTCCTGTATTAGAAACAATGGCTCCAACAGTTTAAATAATCATTCAGTAGTGTAAAGTATTTGCTGCTTCTAGACCTTAAATGTGAGCATGTGCTGCTGATTAATCTTTTTCAGCCATGATATATAAAGTCAACGGGAATGCTGGTGGGATCTGGCAGGTTTCAGGGGTTCAGTGTGGACTAGTGCAGCCAGTCATGAAGCATCGTCTGCTAATTTGGGTCAAAGACAAACTTGAGACATGCCAACATGCAAACAGGTCCCCTCAGATGACAAAACCCCCTTTCTGCTGTGAGTCAACAGCGAACCGGCCACCATGCCACCACTGTTCAAACTGCGCATTTAGCTTTGCCAAAAGTAGACCTTGTGGATGAATTCACCCCCCCTCTGCAGTCATCACCCCACCTACCTACTTCTACCACGTATATCTCATCACAAATATAATGAAGAAGATATTTCTTGTGCGTAAAATCCTCCGTTAGGCCGGCTGTGTAGCCTGAGGACGTGTAAACTGGGGTCTGTAGCATGAAAAAGTTTGGGAGCCCCTGTTTTTGAAAGCTCTGGCTGTGAATCACATCGACTCGCGATATAATTAAACAAATCATTGAAGCACACCTCAGCCTATAAATCTAAGCACATATGAGGTCATGCGGTTGTAAACTTGGTTTAAATATGAGAAACCAAAGGCGAGTGACATTAATTTCGAGGTTTAACGCTGCAGTGAGTGTGAGTGACAGTCCTGATCGGTCTAAGGAGCACAATCAAACAGGAGAGCTCAATCCAAAGAGAAATCCGTCGATCAGGCTGAAAGCTTACCGCCGTGGATCCCGATGAGGAGGCGAGGAATACTTTGATAACCATTTTGTTACAATATATTCTGAAGAGTATGCAACAAGTTGGCCCTTAAAGGAGCAGGCAGCCTCCTCTATTATTAGAGCGCAACCGGGACACACACACACACACACACACACACACACACACACTGCTGATGTTATTTTTGTCTCCAGGCACCATTAGTGTGGGACTGGTGGGTTGGCCCCCAGTGGTCACACACTGATTGGCAACTTCAGCTGTCTGTCGGCGCAGGGGACAGAGAAGCTGGTTTGCGACTCCTTGCAGAGTGCATATATGGACAGAAATAGCACTGACCAGCAGTAAAGGCTCACGGTCCAACACGAAGGACCACAAGGTGCACGCAACAAACGACCGTGCGCCTGCTTTCAGGTGCGGTTTGGGCACCTGGATCACGTGTTTGCAGCCACCCTGTGAATCCAAACTTGGTAGATCATGGTATTTTCCAGTTGTATTCTTATTTTTTTTACACTTTAACAAGTGTTTTCAGAGATCGTAAAATTGTTGGCCTGCGAATAGAAAGATGAAAATACCAAAAACGCGTCCATTCAAAATAAGAAATAAATATTATTATTTACAATGCCAAAGATCCCTTTTACCAACATGAACTGCATCAAGGGGCTAGAGAGCCAGGTGAAGGATCTGCAGCAGCAGCTGAGTGAGGCCAGGACTGAAAACAAACTGCTGAAAAAGCTCCAGCATCGCCACAAGGTGGCACTGCAGTATTTCCAAGAGGTCACTTCACAGGTTGGTTGGCAATGTCTCACTGATATACAGTATGTCCCTCTGTTTTGTGTTTTTTTATTTTTAATTATCTAAAAAGTTTATTCTCCCAGCAAACAATCACTTTTTTAAGCACTATTTTGTATTTGTTGGCAGATTTGAACAAAGCGTAACAATGAGGTTCGAGTCCTCCAGGAGTTACTCCGTGGTACCCGCTCCTGCTGTGAACACCTTGCAAGGCAGCTGCAGACTACAGAAACCAGACTGATGAACATAAAGGACAGTCTGCAGCACCTGCTCCTGCTAACAGCTGGAGATGGAGGAACTCACCCTGAGGCTGGCCAAGGCCACTGCAGAGCTGGAGGAGAAGGACAAGAGGATACAAGTAAAAAAAAGGAGCCGTGTGTGAGATGACAGTGTTGATTAATTTAAAAGTTTATTGAGGACAGTGTTTGCTTTGTATTTTCATCACAGGACATGGAGAGGAATCTTGAGTTGTGCCAGGTCTCATTCCTTCGCCAAATTAATGATGAAAAAAAGAAGGCCAACAATGCCAGAGAGAAGTCCTTCAATCTGCAAGAACATATCTACCGACTGACCAAGGACATTTATGCAAGTTGCGGGGCTGGTAGCAGTTTCTATAACATTATAAACCTTCCCAGGAGTTAGTGATACCGGGCTGAATTCCGGGTAATGTATTTACATGATCTTTCCCCTAATACAGGACAAAGAGAAGGAGCTGGAGAGGCACAACATTTACTCCCAAAGATTCCTAAAAGGGGGGAGTCAATATGGTACAAAGATAATCAACTACTGTGACAGTTTGGTCAAAATGTAATGAATTGGTTGTCTGAGACTTGTTTCTGATTTTTAGGTAGAAAAAACAAGACGGTCCAGACAGATGTATTGGTGTTTGTCCCCACTTAGTCTTCACAAGACTTGCACCCTAGTGCTAGTCCAAGTCTCCCTAAAGTCTTCTCCAATAAGGAGAGGCTGGAACAGCAGGACAGCTCTGTAAATGGGGTAATAAAATTTCAAATATACTTTCAGGGATTTCCTATATTTTACTTGGAATTCTTTTTGACCATTACACCATTTGAACACATTTCTTTAGGTCTACAACTGTTTCGTTATTTCAGTGTTGTAACAGGCCAGTGCAGACGTCTTTGGTTGTAGGAAATCCAAAGACAGAAGTTGGTGCCAAAGACAACGTCCAAGAGAATACTGAGACATATGCAGGTGAGCACATTATTTTATATTATTAGAAAATATTATGACTTGACACACTAAAACTCAGCATAGGCCTTTTATTGTTGGCTGCATCATCTGACTAACCCTTCCACTCTAATGTGACATGTCGAAGTGCCTGCTGTTAAAAATGTCTATAGCAAAGTAACACTGCCCATCAGTGCACCTATGCAAACCTGGTTATTGGGGCATTATGTATTTTTAAGTGTTTTCAGGTACCACTGAGGTGAACATCTGTTCAGATGAGAACCCAGAAAAACACGGTGGAAAAAACAACCAATCTGAACCCTTGCTGGTGCTAGAGATAAAGATGGTATCTGAAGATGAAGGTGAACCAGTCTACATTTTGGAAGAGTCTGTGAATGTGACTAAACCCAGGAGAGAATACAGTTTCCCCAAAATCAGGCGACACACCTTTAAGCAAACCATTGAGAACCTGCACAATGGATTGCCAGCCTACAGCAAAATGGACAAAAGCCCCTGTGAAAGTGGTGAAGGTGGAGATGAATGACCTCCATCTAACAAGGGGGGGGGTTCCAGGAGAGGTGAGGAAGACTATTATCAGTGGTAGTAATGAGGCAGTTCAAGAAAAAAGAGCAGTCTGACAAGAAGGTGGCAGAATACAAGCTTTTGTTTAGCAATAAAAACTCCCTTTGTATTATTTCATTGCCATTTTACTTAAACAAATCTAGCTGATGTCCGTTTTTGTCTTCTGGGTTATATTTTTATGAAAAGAAAATCACAGAATATTTTAAACATAATACATAATCACAATATTCACAAAAAACATTTTTTTACTTCAAAACCAAATGATCGTAACAAAACCCAAACAACAATAAATTAAAACAGCATTTTTATGTTTTAGCTGGGATTATCTGACAGAAAACATAAAAACAAAACTGTAGCTTTCATCATCAAAACACTGTTGAATGGTTAGAAAAACCCATGTATTAAACTTGAAAACTAGAGTCTCTAGCTGATGGCATTAAGACCAAGTGTAACTACTTTGTTGCAAACCACCAACCAGCATGTGATTCCCACTCCACCTGAAAGGGAAAGAAAAGCTCTGTCAGGGAGGTTGACAGGAAAATGACAACACGCTATAATTTAGACTATAAATGTGTATATGAATGAAGTCTGGATACAGTAAAAGGGACTGATTACCTGCTACTCCTGTTGGAAAAGCCACTAGTCGCTCCACAGGAGCAATCCATTTGTTGGGGACCACAGTCACAGGATCAGAGTAATATTTCCATATCAGTGAGATCATCAGAGCAGCCTGACAAGTAACACACACACAAAAAAACATGCTGCTAGTGAGTGCTCAACACATTTATAAAGCAGCCACAATACTTTTATGGTACTAAAATAGTGGCAATCTACACAACGCCACACATGCTTCTACCTACCTGCAGTATGTAAAACACGATGTTTACAACCCATTTCATTTTGGCTTGTTGGGCAGTTCTTGATTTCACTGCAACAGTGAGGAAATACGTAACTGTTAGTCTCGGCACACTGGTTTATGTGGTGATGCAGCTTTCTTTTAGACAGACCCAGTTGCTTTCAGCCTGTAATCAGATTTAGTTTTGCTTCATTATTTGAATGTCTGAAACATCTTAGATGTGGGCAGCGATCTGGAAACAGGCAAAGTGCCATTTAGTCCCAATTAATGTGTTCCATCCAGTCATAGGGTAACATGGAAACAAGCACAACAGTGCATCCTTTGTAAAATCTAGGGTAAGACTAAATGTGACTAAAGATACATTTTACAGAAGAAATGCCCTTCAAAATAAACACTTTGTTCAATTTGAAGAGCTGATAAAATGTTTTCATTTAACTCCCTAGGTACAGAACAGAAAAGTTAAGCTGGATCCATACTCCGCGAGACAAAGAGCGGAGAACGCGCTCCACGGGTGGTAAGAGATACAAAAAAAAGGTCTTTTCCGCACTGAGGTACCATACTCCGCGAGACGCGTGTGTGCAGAACTCCTCATACGGCCCGCCCACTAAACTATAAGGAAAGACTTTACTGAGTTTTTTAACACACCACAAGGACTTGTGCCATGGCAAGAGGGCATTATACAGAGAGGGTGCCTGCAACAGCGTGAGATGTCCGGCGATGAGTTGTGAAAATGCGACATTAAAAGTAACAATAGCAAAGATTCAGTGTTTGTGCCTTTATGACCACATTTGCACATCTACTGTGTTCCAATGTGCCTGCGATACTTCAAACTGTCCGGTGATGAGCTGTGAAGATGCGACATTAAAAGTAACAATAGCAAAGATATACAGACATTGTTAACGAGCCTATTATGCCCGGGTATGTAGGAGTATATAGAATGGTAATAACAGTCACCATCTGGTATGTGTGAATGGCTGTCTGGAGTTATTGGTGACAAATCACCCTGACTTGCCTTTCTTTCTTTCTTTTATTGCTCATCATGCAAAACCGGTATGGTCTTATCTAAATCTGTTGAATCAGCGCTGTTTATACACCTACCTATATACCTGGAGAGGCTCTTGCGCTTCTCCACTTTCATCACGCCCACAATAAATTCCGACCAATCACAGCATGGTTGCCGCACAGCCTTGAAAGACAAAGTTCGGCCCGGACCCTGTGCACAGGAGTGCGGATCAGCGGGCGGTCAGAGACAAAAAATGACGTCATTTTGTGGGCGTAACGTCTGCAGGGGGGGAAAATGTCTTTGTCTCGCGGAGTATGGATCCAGCTTTAGGTTAGAAGATAGGACAATAAGGATAGAAATAGGACTGTGTGTTATTGGTTACAGGACGTGTCAGTGCTTAGTTCAAAGAACACAGCACAAAACAATCTGAAACACACTTAGAACTGCAGTGTACTATTCCTCACAAAAAATTATTTAGACACTTGCAGTAAGCTTAGATAATCTTGAAGCTGTGAAGCGGTGAACGACAGCAACAGGCAGCAGCTGTTCACTCTGTAAGCATCCAAAACCTCCAGCTACTTCCTGCGGTTGGTGGTTTTAATATGTGAAACTGCTGTATGCACAGCTGTACAAGATACAAAATACTCTTTTACAGTCAAAGTGGCACACACTTTTCCCTGAACTTGAATAAGAAAAAACATTGTATGTACAGAGTTTCAATAGCTGAACAAGGACACTGATCTGAGACAAATTTGAACTCTGTAAGGCTCATCTTCACTTCTTGTTGTGCCTGTTTTGAGTTATAGTTGGTCATGATTCTCTATGGAACTGCAAAGTCTCTTGTGACATCAACTACCCTGTTATGTTTAAGATTATTTGTAGCTCACCATGTGTTTTCAGCTTGTCTGTTGTCTTGTTGATTTTTCGCTCCAGTCTGGCATATCTTGCAAACTCATCCATCATGCTAATGGAAGACTGCTCCTTCTTCATCTCCTGGATTTCAGCCCTCATTTCACTCTCCTGCTCAGCATCTTTCTGCACCATTTTTGTCAGCTTGGAGGGAAAAATAACACTATTATTAAACACGCTGGCACATTGCATTTGAACAAGTTTAATCACACGTTCGTTCATTGACAATTTGAGGTGGCATTACAGAGCTTTTCAGTTCCATTTCAGGGGGCTATTATCGGCTAAGCTAATATGTAACTGACAGTAAAGCAATCCTATTACAAACTATTACAAACTTTCAGACACTGATGTAGAACAAAATGTTTCATTTCCCAGTTGTGTGTGGTTCTGTGTGTAGTAACTGAAACGGGTTCCCAGGAAAACCACACCCTCTGGCTGTAGCTGGAAAGCTTCGTGTTTTTTTCAAGCTAGCTGGCTAGTTTCTGGCTTTGTAGCATTGTTAGCTTTTCAGCAGGGTAGGCTAGTAAACAGAGCTAATTTGTGAGAGGAGTGTATAGTTATCATGCAATAACCCTAACTATACAGCTGAGAAGTACATATACACGCAGTGCCCACTACTTACGAAAGATGATATGGACGGCAGTAGTGTTTTCATAAGATTGCAGAGAAAAACCGACCCCAGCACCAGGAACCACGCATAGCCGGTCGCCATGTTTGTTCTCCTGCAGGCAGCCTCCTTGTTGCAGCTGTGGAGCTGCTAGAATACGCTGTCATGTATTTGCATTGTCATGAAGAGAGGTTATGCTGGTTAACAAACAAGGTACAAGAAAGCAGTTAAACACACCTTAAAATAATTAACTTGTAATAACATGTAGAGATTGTGTTAGGACATTAAATATCTGTGTGTATGTACGAGTATATGTCTAATCATCTCATGAATAGGAAGGCATGGTGTCTGAACGCTAACAATTATTAATTATTATTATTATATGATGTTTATGGATTGTTATGCAAGTCGTGCACACACCATAGTGTGACATTCCGTCATTAAAAAGTGAGAGTTGGCAGGACTGATTGATTGGCACGCCGTCCTGCCCACACAGGTAAGTTGTAATGGTTCAAAAATACGCTGCCTCGCCCTCAAAGCCAATCACTGGAAGCAAGGGGCGGGGGTTTACGCTTCCTGGTGGGTTGGTAGGATAAGGGATAAAATGTACCGATAGGGGGATCCAATCCGGTTTGAGCTAGTTCTGGTGTTGGTTGGACGTTTATGTTAAGTTCCAGAGTGCTTTGGAGGTGTAGACTGAGGTGTAGGACTGACCTACATTTAATTTAGTTTCCGAGCTCTAGAAAGGCTGTGTTGTTGTTTTTCCTCTGTGCAGTGCAACCTAGGCAACAATGGGAAGGAAAAAAGTAAGTTAAAACGTGTACAGTATGTGGGATATGAGCATCGTTTTGGCGGTAGTAGTAAGACGCACACAATGTGGTGTTTCGATAACTGTGTCTTATTATTCTGCATCGTATGAGCTGTGATATAAATGCTACAGTGTGTCCATGTGCGTGCATGGAGTCCACCTTCGCTGTGCGCTCAGGTCTGTCGTGTGTGTGTGTGTGTGTGTGTGTTGACACAGGGAAGTGGCGCCTTTTTACTTAGTACACAGAACCTGGTTTCCATTGAACAAGTTAGCGTATTGCACGATCCCGTGTTATGCGACGGAAGTTGCCGACTCGTTTATTTGGCTGTGTTTAATCGTAATTAACCTTCTCTCTGCGCGCTGAGATGTAACAAAGGGGTGTAACCACCGTCGATGTGCAGGTTGCCATTACAAGAAAATGTCTTTGGTGATTGGCCCTGGATGTTTGTTTGTAGGCTGAAGATGTACACGTTGGTATTTAAGTAGTTATTTGAAATATAATTCGAGTTGTAACATTATCTCTGTAGCCAGCGCTGTTTAGATTTTGACCTCTGACTGTACGCACTGTAAAGCTGCTGCGCGTCACCCTTGAGGTGTGCTGCCTTTTCTTCAGTGTCATCATGGCAGCTGATATGTCTTCGAAAAGACAGCGACACATCTGGCCATTAAAATGTCGACCGACGCTTGTAATAATGTCGGAAAAGTTTCCTCGGATAATGTTGTGGTTATAATGAGGCTGGGAGCATGAACAGATTAACAGTGTGGAGCGCATGTGGAGGTGGAGCGAGCAGACTTCCCTGAAGCGCCTGCAGCGCCATGCTTACCCAAAAACATGTCTGTGTCTGCATGATGCACTTTGTGGAAATAAACGAAAACAGATCAAGTGTGTGTTTAAAAAAAAATGCAGCCGACCCCTCCCCACGTACAGATTGCATAATTTCTTTGTGACTTAGGGGGAGGGAGAGGTGCCCATCCCCCCTTGCATCACACACCCACTTTAGCTCACTCATGAATGGTTGTTGTTCTTGGTTTATTAATTTCTCTCTCCCTGTCTATCCCGCAGTCTACCACCGAGGCAGATGCAAGTGCTGAGGTTAGTATCCAAGTCATGACATCCAGGCTGACTCACACACATGCTGACACCCCAAATGGACATTTTGTTCTATTTTCTGTCACGACAAACAAATAAGGTCACAATCGAAGCAGGGTGGATTTTTAAATAGTTTGGTGCAACAATCTTTTAATCCTGCTAGAAATAATCTTTACTTCTGAGGATAACTGCATGAAACAGTCGGTTTTAATCTTACAGGTCATCATCCTGTCTAATTGTGTTGGTGAGCTGCACGGCCTCTAGGGGGCGCAGATGAACATGCCACCTCTATATTGGACTCTATTTTACAGTTTGGCACCCTGATATTCAAATATTTTTCTATCTAACCACGAAGCAGAAATAGTAGTGCAAATAAAATAAATGTAAGTTGTTTGTTTACAGCATGTGCACCAAAAAAAGCATGCATTGTCTCATCTTTGCCCTCCAGAAGCCAGTGTAAAACTCATTTTATGCAGCATGAACCCTTAAATGCCCCTTAGAATCTTCATTGTGCTTTTGATTAAGTGTGCCATGATGAGACTTAGGTTTCAGTCATATTTTTCTAAATGTTTTACCAACAATTATTTATTTCCTGTTGTGTTTTTTTTCTAATTTGATTTGACTGGCAATTACTAATTTAAATGTGCAACCATGGTTTTCTGCTCATACAAAGGTAGACTTTTTGATAAAGCCTTAGTGTGGGACCAACACAATATACAGTATTGTTGTGGTATTTTACAACACATGTAGAGACATGCATTACTTCCCCTTTGTACTCATTTGCTTTATTCTGAGTTTTACAGGGGAAACAAGTATTTTCTTCCTCTGAACTTTGCTAACCCTTAATTTGCGTTCTGTTTTTAGCCAAGGAGAAAGTCTCTAAGGTTGTCAGAAGTAAGTAAAAAAAAAATATTTTTTTACTATTATCTATTATTTTATTATGCATGATAGATGTAATATGGCACATAAGTGTGTGCATGATTGCATTTTGTTTTTATTAACAGAAAGAAACAACACAGCCAAAACCAGAACCAGAACCAGAAAAGGCGAAGGTAAAAAGAGAATCATGTGCTCTTAAAATGCACCTTTTTGTTGCTATTGACTGTTTTTGCTAACATTACTCTGTGCCCTTGTGCTCATGATGTCTTGTTGAAATAGGCAACTCCTAAGAACAAAAAGGTGAAAGAGGCAGCAAAAGCAAAGGAAGAGGAGAAAAAAGAAGAACCTCAAGCAGAGAAAGAAGAGGTTCCTGCAGAAAACGGAGAGGCCAAACCTGAAGAGGTATTACAAAAGTTTTGTCTATTCATGGATGCAACATTAAAGTAGAAACAAAGCACAATATCTAAACCATTTTCCTCCATCCACCAGGCACCGGCAGCAGATGAGCCAGAGAAAGAGGAGGACAAGACTACAGAGGAGGATAAAGAAGCAGAGTAGTAGTGATGCCATAAAACTCACTTGCCAGTGCTCCCTGTACCTCCTTTGTTGTAAAATGCAGAGAATATTTTTATCTTCTATTTTCTTAACACAGCAACATTTTTAGGTATGTGATTGCATTTTTTTTATAAAATACTACAAATTTGCTTTTGCTTTCATGGTGTCTGTAAGGATAAAGCCTCTGTCGTTGTGTTGTTGTGGTCTTTTTGTCTGTAGGACGTAGTTTTTCTGCATGGCGAGGCATCTTGAGGGATTTTTTTTTGTAACCTGTACTGTTTTAAAAATGCATCATAATACTGTGATTGGTAGTTAATCTAAATAGGATGAGTTGAATGGGAGTTATGTTCTATGCCCAGTAAAGCTCAACTTCCATCGTTCTCACAGGACGTGGCTGGGTTGATTTTTATTTCATGGTACATTTGAGAACACTTAAGTTGATCCATGTTCTCGCGTTTGCTCAAAAAAAACGTTACGGTTAGTCATACTTTTTACGATTTCTGTATGATTTTTGGGATTTCTCTACCAATGTACAGTTTTCTTCATTTTGAAAAGCAGTTATATTTGGTATAAAAAGCCAAATAAAAGTAAATTCTTTTAAGTGTTTGTTTCTTGTTGATTATGTGTGCTATACCATTCTGCAGATGCAAATGATAATTGACATAAAAGGAGTGATGTCAGATGTGTTTCAGTAAAAATTAGATGTATAACAGACTTACAGTCATACTAGTCAAAAGAGTAAAGACTTGGATTAGACATTGTCCTCAGCCACTTGCATCAAACGTTTTTCATCAGTTGATGCTTTGCTTTTGGGCTTTAAATCAGCTGTCTCCTTTGGCCATTTGGGCAATCGAGGTTTCAATCCTGCCTGTTGCCTATTAGACTGTATTTTGGCTGCACATACCAAAAAAAGGACTGGATATGCAAATAATACGAAAACAGGAATATTTATTGCAGCTTTAAATGCACTTTTTTACTAAGAAACGCTATCTAATGATATATTAAGATGAAACCACAATTTCCAAGAAACCCCACCACCACAAGCACAACCAACAACCAACCACACGCTGCCTTTTACCTCCTGGATCAGAAGGATACATATAGAGATACATGCAGAGAATGGTGCTTGTTGATTACAGTTTTAACACCATATGAAGCTCATTCAAAAGCTCAAGATCACGATGGGACAATACCCATCTGTCTTGATTCTAAGCTTTCTGACAGACACACCCAAGGTGATGAGGAGGGGCAGCTTCTCCCTGACCCTGAGCACAGGTGCCCCTCAGGCCTGTGTTCTCAGTGCAAATGCCTTGGTTTGCACATGAGTCAGGACCTCTCTTTGGACCACTCACACTGCTGTAATTGTAAAGAAAGTGCACAAGACATTTTCTGCCTTGTGTGCAGGTGCAACATTAAGAGTGCTCTGACTGACCTCATCACCGCGTGGTACAGCAACTGCTCTGCTGCGGACCGCAAGTCTCTTGAACAAGTGATGAGACAGCAGACTGCATCACTGCCCCCCCCCCCCCAAAAAAATATACAATAGTAATACTTACTAATTATCAGAATGGATTTCTATCCATTTTGTAATATTTTGTCTTCTATCCAGTCTTGTGGCCCGAGAAATGTTGAAAATGAAATGGATCTCCTTGTAGTCTAGGTGGTGTTTTTTAGTTTGGTTGCCCAAACTAAAAATTGTTATTATTATTATTATTATTAATATTCCGTACGTTTTTTGGCTCAGCATATCTTCAGAATGCATGGGCCGATTCAAACCATTCAAACATCAAAAGATTCAGCTCATTCAGGACATTCCCGGAAACCATCAATAATAATTGCAAATATTATAATGTCAAAGATATTACTTTAATTCACTTTAGTTTTAAATTGTTCACATAGTGACTTTTCATATATGTTATGTAATTGTTAGAGGTACATTACTTTTTATTATAATATGAAAGGTACTTGAAGTATAAGGGTTTTTAACTCATAGTCTCCTTAAGCTTTGTTGTGTGGCTAATTGGACCAAACAAATGTAACAGTCTTTTTTATTCTAATGCAACTTTTAGAAAAATAAATTCATCATGCAAGCACAGTTTAAAAGGATAATCAAGACAAGATTACAGGGCTTCTTTACAAAACAGTCCAAAATATTATATAATAATGTGGGGACTAGTTGATATTGTCTATACAATATTGTCTTATACTATATTCCCTAACAAATGTGCAAGCAATTTCACATTTGTTTCCCTCTTAAAAGCTAGACATTTCTGGTACATAGGCTGTTTTGTTTATACTGACTGTAAATATGAGGCCAATGTAAACACGTATATATGTATAATATATGTTGTCAATTAGTCTAGTTTTGCAACACAATAGTATCAAAAGTCCCGTTTGATAATTTTACCATAATAAAAAAGACACAAAATTATTTTTCAAGACCTTGATAAAGAAAAACTAGCTACCATTTAAATGACGTCATGTGCCGAACTCACGACCTTGGTCAGAAAGAAAGGGGGCGGGCGGTTTAATACTGCATTGTAGGTATTTTTTAATTTAATAATTCGGTGATTATTGTTAACGCCGTTTTGGGAATTGTATTTGTACTCCATATTATGCTCAAATAATATACATTTTGTTAGCTCTTAAGCTAACGTATAGTTTAGTCTTTTGTTGAGAAAGTGCTCCTCCCCACCCCCTTTTTCCTGTGTTCCTCCGCTCTGGCGGAAGTAAGTCGTATCGCTGAGGCCTCATCCTTCCAATGGCGACTGCAAACAGGCTGAATAGAAAGCGGGAGCAACCGTGGAGGGGGTCAGAGCTGTGTAACTGAAATTAAATAAATATATCCTATTCTCTGTAGCCATAAAGTTAGCGTAAAATTTGTTTCACCTCTCCAAATCACGGCCGATTCAATGGCCAAAAATCGGAACATTTCGCTCCTTGAGTCGGGTAAGCCGCAGAAGTAAACCCAATTGATAGCTTAATTTACAGCGATATAGCTCGTGCTAATTGATATCCCAACTGCTTTTCCTAACTGTTACCGTGTTCGCTCTTCAATTTCAGAGCTTTATTATTTGATTTCTCGTTTTCTAACAACGGGTCCATGTCGGAGAGCGGCTGAGGTGAGCTGAGCTGGCGTGCTTTACTGCCACAGTTTGTTGTATTTGAAAATAGTTGACTAGCTACTTGATAATAGAGTTTAATAGAGACATCCTAATCTGAATCGCCGTTTGAATCTTCGACAGGTCCTGGCGAGCGAATTGGAGGAATATCAGGTGTGTATCCTCGCTGTCTCTGCTTGCTTGTTAACTGCTAACTAGCTGCTATCCCTCGGTCTCGGTTCAGTTTGGGTATAAACTTGTTTCACTCTGTGGACTTTTTAATACCCCCGGACGTCTCACTCGTTTGACATCACTCGTTTTTTACTAGCTCAGCGTGTACCTGCCGGTGTTTCTGTGGTTCTGGGCTTTACCAAACTCTTGTTTTCACAGCTCTTACCGAGGAGATTGGACTGGTTGGGAAACGAGCACCCGAGAACATATGAAGACGTGGTGAGATTTTACTTCATATCTGTTTATAAGTTGATTGTCGGCGGTTGTTATTGTCTTGTGACAGGGGGACCGTGTGTCCATGCTGTGTGCTTGTTTACGGTCTTTGTTCTTTTTCCTTTGGATTACTGTTTGAAACCCGTCAGTTGGGATGCTTGACAAGATCGCACCTCGCTCCCACTTGTTTCATTTTTCAGAGTGAACTGTTGACTGGTCGCTGAAAACTGTATTTGGACCGGGAGTTTGATATTATTTAGCTCCGACTGTTGTACTGCGGATAGGGTGGGTAGTTCGGCTTCTCTCTGTGTTGAGACGGCTGTATCAGCCAATCAGAGGCCGCGATGCGCTGTCTCTGCGTTATTTTGCATGTGACCTGCGTTGTGATTGGTCGATAATAAGAAACATTAACATAAGAAGTTACGCCTTCAGAATAGGAGTAAGCAGCACATTAAACAACTACTCTTATGTTTTTCATACAAAAAAGAAACAAAATTACCACGTAGGATGTTTGTATAGATTTTTAGTTTCATAAACAGAACTGCTTTTTTATTTTTGCCAATTATTTGACCAGTCAACATTGGTCTTTATTTAGTGTTATGACACTACTCTGTTTTTGGATACTCTTGACAGGTTGCAGCCAACAGACATATTGCACCAGACCATTTGCTACAGATATGTAAGCAGATTGGACCACTTCTTGACAAAGAGGTGCCATCATGTGTCCCAGGTGTACACTCTCTCCTGGGGTCTGGAAAGCAGTCAATGCTCAGGACTGCAAAAGGTAAACAGTCTTCAAGGCCTCCAGGCACATGTGTATGTGTTTTTTCACTACAGGAGCTTGCATGTTGTTTTAGGGTGGCCCTAACCTGATGTGCATTGTGTTTTTATTTTTGTTTATATTTGGAATATTCTCATTGGAAATTGTAATACATGGCATGTATTTGGATGAAGCATCTGTCCATCATAGGCTAATGCCAGCCATTTGTTTCCTTCTTCAAAGATTCAGAGATGTTTTAAACCACTGTTGTACAGACAAAAGATTGGCTAATGACCCTGCAACAATTAGGCAGCATTTGTCTGTGTGTTTTTAATGTGATCTGTGCAGTGTAGGCTATAGATCTCACCCCAAGTGAATAATATGGTTTCTGAGTTGTACAGTTACCAGACAGATGCTATCCATTTCTGTCATATGGCCGGTAAAAATTCTGAATCATTCTGTGAATTTTTTGTTTTTTATTTCCAGACTGCGACAATGTGCGGTTCAAAGCTTCATCATATGCAGCCCTTCACCGGGGCAGACCACCAGAGAGGCCTTTGAACCGCAAGAAACCCCTGCACCTTGGTAGGTCTGGCCTTACTTAAGAATACTGTTTTCTGTAGTACCAAATGAAATGGATATGTTTGGTATTGTTGTATCACTAACTGTTAAATCATTGAAATGCTATGTAATGTGCTTAGAATACTTCGCAGTGTATTGTGGTTGATTCCTGTGAATATCGGGTGTGTACCATGACTCAGCCAGATTGTTTTCCTTGTTACAGCTCATTAATTTGCAATATTAGTTAATAACATGCCAGTTGCATTGACAATAACATTAGAAAGATTACAAATATTTGTCGGGGCTTTTATATGATTGATATTGTAGAATTTTAGACTTCTTCTGTTTGATGGCGCTGTTTCATATCTCCTTCACTCGAAGAAGAAGAATCTTGTTCTGCCTGTTTGTAACCATGTTTTCTATTAGGCACAAGGCCTCCCCTCAGGTATTGCATGCAAAGGCTCTTGGGATATATAATTAATTCAAAAATATTGTTGATGTAACTACTTTTTTAAATATTGCATCAATTAAAATGCTGCATCAGAAATGTAAAAACAACTGCAGCCTAAGGCAGTAAAAACAAACCTTATGGATGGTGTTCTTGTTTCTCTGATATTTTTTTGTTTCCCATAGCAACAGATACAAACCAGATGCAGCAAATTTGAGAGTAGCTGTCATATTGTCATTGTTTACAGATCAGAGTTAAATTATGGATGGGAGTTTCATTTCTTGTTGTAATTTAAGTGAAATGTTATTGGCACGATGTCTGTGAAAGGAAAGACAGTACGTTGAACAAAAGGGTCATTTAACTTTTAGTGTTGTATTTAGATGCATAAAGGTTTATTAGGAAACTGTGGTTGAAGCCAGAAATAACAGCCTCCCAAATTGTATTTAATTTCATCCTGCCCACATTAGTGTAAATATATCTTTCGCCCACTGTAGTAGTGTCAAACCCTAGTGTAGTTGCAGACCTAAAATGTTTTCCTAGTTTCCTGATGGTTTGTGTCTTATCATCAACAGTGGAGGTGCATCGAGGAAGGGAGCTGACGGGAGTGCAGCGCTTTAGCTCCATCAGTCCTGTCAGCAACTATGAGCGCATGCGTCTGCATAGGCGGATCCTGGGGCATCTGTCTGCAGTGTACTGTATTGCATTTGATCGCACTGGTCTCAGGATCTTCACAGTAAGAGATAATTTGCTAATACATCCCAATACTAAAAAAATAAATGCATATTTTATGTGTTGAAAGCAGAGTTTTTTTATTTTACCTTATGACTGTATATTCATGTAAATTAACACTGAGACCAAACTATGATGTGCCATACGTTGTTCATGTTATTAGTGTGGTGAACCAAGTCAGAGGTTTATGCTGGTGTATGTCAATAATACTGTTTATTCGTTTTCAGGGCTCAGATGACTGTTTGGTCAAGATTTGGTCTTCGTTTGATGGCAGGCTTCATTCAACGTTGCGAGGACATTCTGCAGAGATCACAGACTTGGCAGTCAATTATGAGAACACACTGATTTCTGCAGGAAGCTGTGACAAGACCATCCGTGTATGGTGCCTTCGTACCTGTGCCCCTGTGGCTGTGCTGCAGGGACACAGTGGATCCATTACCTCCCTTCAGGTTTGCAGAACATCATTATTACTATGCAATGTTTTAAAGATAAAGAACAGTAGATATGTTACCCCTACTGTGCTAAATAGAGGTCCTTATCATATGAATGAGAGAAGTGTCATTTTCTTACTCTAGGCATGGGTTGTAACAGCACTTTTAGTCTGGTGTATCCTTGGTTCAGTACACCCTGTGATCAAACAGTTACTATTTATGTCTTCATACACAGCTCCTGGAAAAAAAAACAGAGCATAGGTTTCACCTGGAAAGTTTTGGCAATACACCAGTTGTTGTCTCTCAACTATAGCATGCGAAGAGGGTTATTCAGGCTGCATACACTGTATGACTTTATTAAATGAAATAAAATGAAATGGCATGTCTGATGATGTACTCCCTCAGCCTTGATTGCCTCTCTTTATCGCTCTCAGTGTAATGTCTTTCTTGTAATATGCACATGAATAAAAACCTGCTGCTACGGTTGTAGATGAAAAAATGTTCTTAATCCTGTAATAAGAATTTTGGGTCCAGTTAATCTACACTTAATCAAAAAGTGTAGACCAGAAGATAACATTTGAACCTTGTTTTTTCTGTCTTAAGCTCAATATGTTGACTGACCTGGGCAGTCAGGGGAATATGTAATTTTGCATACTGCATTTATATGCCAGTATCTGTGCTGATCATGCAATATAAATGTGTTATGTGTTATAAATGTGTATAAATGAGTTGTCTGATATCTAAATATGTTCTGTTTTTTCAGTTTTCACCATTTGCCAAGGGCTCCAAACGTTACATGCTTTCCACTGGAACTGATGCTACTGTCTGCTTCTGGCAGTGGGACAGCAACAACATCAAATTTAGGTGAGCGGTGCTTATTACAAAACAGTATATGCTTGAAATTGGGGCATTCATAAATATTGTCATATTGCTTGGAATTATTTCATTGTCTTAAAACATCGTTGTTCAGTATAAACATAGTAATAGTGTTAGTTACTGGTTGAAGATTTAAATTGAGATACTTGCAACATTACCACTCCCATAAACATGCAATGGGAGTGGTAATGTTTTTTCTTATAGCTGTCCTTTAGGCCTAAGGCATAACTAAAAAAACAAGTCAAACCGGGTTGCCTAAAGAAAACATACCTAGAACAGTTATGTGGGTAAATAACAGGGAAGCACACATAAACAAATAAAATGTCTGATACATGTACAAATGATACATGTATGTCGTTTCACCTTAATTGACAAAAGAAGTTAAACCTGGTTGTAATCTGATCTGTTGTCTCAAAGCTGAAATGCAGGTTGGGATGGATGAACCAAACATGAACATTTTGATACTATGATGCATTAAACTTGCACATTCTGTAGCAGAATAAGGACAAATGTGCAAAACCTCAGTCCTTTTTAATTATAAATGGTCTATTTTCCTATATGACATTGTACCTGTCTAATTTAGTTACTTTCCCAGCTGTCTAGGAAATTAATAACATTTCTTCTACTGCCCTTCAAGTGATCGACCGCACAAATTTACAGAGCGGCCAAGGCCAGGAGTTCAGACTGTGTGCTCCTCATTCAGTCCAGGTAATTACCGTACTCATTTTAAAGTACAGTTAAGTTGCTATGCTACACAGTTATCAGAACTTGTTTCAACACCAACCTTAAACAAAAAAAATGTTTTTCAGGTGGGATATTCTTAGCAACGGGAAGTACCGACGATGTCATCAGAATCTATTTCTTGGGAAGCGGGAGTCCAGAAAAGATATCAGAGCTCCATGAGCACACAGTAAGAACTGATCTGTGACATGTAGCATATTGCACATTGATAAAAAATCTTGAGCTACATATTAAGACTTGAATGTTTTTGTCTGTAATCTTACGTGAGTCTGCTTTCATTCTAGGATAAAGTTGACAGCATCCAATTTTGCCACTCAGGTGAAAGGTATAATTAAATATTTATATATTCATTCATGCTTACATCATTTGAATTAATGTTGAAAGTACAAAGTAGTGAGACATGACATGGTGTTTGTCCCTGTCTTGTCAACAGGTTTGTGAGTGGAAGTCGTGATGGAACAGCTAGGATCTGGAAGCTCCATCAGCGGCAGCAGTGGAGATGCATCTTGCTCAACATGTCTGCCACTATTCCAGGGTAAGGACTAGCTTTGTTGTCATGAAACAGTCTGATTGAAAATGCTTTTTATCATACAGATAAGTAATGAGATGAAGATGTACAATCATTTTCAAAAGCAGTATGTTCAAAAGCAAGATTTCTATTTGCAACTGCTCGCATCCGTATTTGTTTGAAGAGCCACTATTTGGTGCTTAAGCTGCAGCAGAGCTGTCGGAGCTTGTCCAACAGAACCAGGTGCTGATGTCAGCTGAGGAATTCATTTGCCCAAATGTATTATTTGTTCAGTTGTCAGATTGTATAAGTCTTGAATGCTTGTAAAACACTCGGCAGTATGTTGTGAACATTTTTGCATCTCTTCCAGCTGGAGGCTGACTGCCTGCATTTTCAGTACATAATATTTCAGAGTGAGGACTTTTCTGAACCTTTTTCTGGTGTATACACATTAAACTAAACTAAACACATAAAGCTAAACTGTAACCATGACTTTGGAACACTAAAAGAGAACCTCTCTCTAATTAATGTATTCACCATAAACTGGCAATGAATGCAGCATAAATGGGTCATCTATATTGTATAAGTATTGAAGCTTAGGCACATTATGGAATGATGTTTTCCTATTTATTTACACACACAAAATACACTCAGCATGCATATTAGATTAAGATGTTGTGAAAATCTTCTGGATTGTTTTAATGCACAAAATGGCAACCCATGGTGGAGTTTTTGGAGAGAGAAAGGCTATCAACTTGTTAATAATCTTGTGGAAAGTGAAAGGGAAAACAAGTGACCACTGAGTAATCTATTGCATAATGCAGTAGCTTTTGTGGAAAACGCCTGCCTCTTGTCTAGAAAAATATCATCAGAGACAAGCTACCAGTGATATGAGTTCAGTAATGAAATAATTACTTATTGGACAGAGTATTTTAAGATGTGTAATGTGTTGGCATTTTCTAATTATTTGTTTTTATTTCTCAGTGCTGAACCAATGAGTGAAGAGGAAAGCTACTTCAAACCCAAAGTCACCATGGTAGCGTGGGATCGCCATGACAATACAGTCATCACGGCTGTTAACAACCATCTCCTCAAAGTGTGGAACTCCTACACAGGACAGCTGCTACATATCCTTAAAGTAATTGTGCACAATGCTCTGTTTCTCTGTAGACTGGGTAGAATTTAATCATCAAACACTGACTCTCTTGAACATTGTTTAAGGGCCATGAGGCTGAGGTGTTTGTCCTTGAGCCGCACCCTTTTGACCCCAGGATCATCCTGTCTGCTGGCCATGATGGCAACGTGTTCATATGGGATTTACTGCGAGGGACAAATACACAGCACTACTTCAACATGGTACAGACATGCAGCACTGCCAGACCAATACTGAACAGTAGAATAATCCATCATTTTGGGACGTGACATGATCGTGTAACACTGAAACATAAATACAGTTGTGCTCTGGTTAGTTAGTCTTTGAGTTACTGAGTTTTTTTTATTTTGTGATTTTTGTCCAGATTGAAGGCCAGGGTCATGGAGCTGTTTTCGACTGCAAATTCACTCCTGATGGGCAGCGTTTCGCTTGCACAGACTCTCATGGCCATCTGCTCATCTTTGGCTTTGGCAGTTCCAAGCCTTATGAAAAGGCAAGAACTTATTAATTTATTTATCTCTTGAACAGTAACACCTTGCAAACTACATGTGTTGAGGTATTGGATAATTTGCATTAGTGTTAGCCAAAAATAAGTGTCTCCTGGTCCTCTCTCAGCTTCCAGACCAGGTGTTCTTCCACACCGACTACAGACCATTGATCCGGGATGGCAATGGGTTTGTGCTGGATGAGCAGACACAGCAGGCACCTCATCTCATGCCCCCACCATTCTTGGTGGACGTAGATGGTAACCCTCATCCACCAAGGTAGACATCATTTACGTTTATGTATATATTTCATATGTCAGCGTTTGGTTTGCTTAATTCTACTAGTAACCAGTGTCTGCAGTGAACTCTGCAAAATGTTTTCTTTAATTTTAAATACATTTATTTGAAAATCAGGTACCAGCGTCTTGTACCAGGACGGGAGAACATTGCTGCTGAGCACCTGGTTCCTCAGTTGGGATACGTAGCCACCAGTAAGGCTATAGTTAGACATAATTATTCTTCGTAAGCTTAAGAAAGGAATTGACTCCTGTCCATTTTGATTTAGCTGATGAGATTTTAGATTTTACAATGCATTTTCCTCCAATAATTTTGTGCCTGTTGTAATTGTTTACAAATCCCCATTCATGTTCCTGCATCTTCTATGTCACACCTCCAGGTGATGGTGAGGTTGTGGAACAGGTGATTAGCCAGCAGACTGCAGAACATGAGGAAGCTGCAGTTAGACGCAGCAGCCTTTTGGACGAGGCCATCCGTCAGCTGCAGGCGCAACAGGACCAACGGAGCCAGCCTGGGACAGAGGCCGTGTCGGGCTCTGAAGGACCTGAAGGGCAAGCTGATGCACATGCCCCAGTGTTGGCACCAACACTTAGCACACCACGCAGAGGTATCGATGCACCGCCAGCGATGTTATGGATTGTTTTAGTTGTCATATTGAGCTAATAAGGAGTTGTTTTGTGCTAGCGCTGTTATTTTTGTAAATTATTCTCAGTGTCCTGAAAATACGCCACCTGAGAGTGAATACATTTTATCTTTTGACTGCAGTGTCTGTGAACGACAGAGCAGATGTGCAGTCACCCCCTAATGTGGGTCTGCGCCGCAGTGGACAAGTAGAGGGTGTACGCCAGATGCACCAGAATGCTCCTCGCAGCCAGATGGCCACAGAGAGAGACCTGCAGGCCTGGAGACGCAGAGTGGTGGTGCCTGAACTGGCACCTAGCAGCTATAGGTAGGAGATGTTCTATGGCAGTTCCAACCACAACTTACAGAATTCAGAGTCTATGCATGTGGGCCATAGTTGTTGTTAGGCATTATATTAGAAAGGGATTGTAATATTTTGGTTAATTTGTGTCACAAAGCTCAACATTTACTTCTATATGTTTTTCTTTCTTTCTACATGTTCATCTTAACATATTTAAATTATTTTTTTCAGGGACCAGGAGAACATTCGAATTGCCAAAGGAGATGAGGAGGTGGCTTTATACAATGCAAAGAAGAGACGCATTATCTACAGCAGCTGCAGAGTAGGTTTCTTGTTCATTAGCTGTTTTTTTTTGATGGCCAGTCTGATGCCATACATCAACATTTTTTTTGCTGATGTAGATGATATACAAAGTTCTGACTGCATGTACAGTGTAAATTTACAGTGCCCTCTAAAACAATTGTTTTTCCTTTTCCTGAATTGCTTCTCAGGATGATTCAGATGAGGAGCCTGCCACTGTTAAGCGAACACATGGCCGCGGTGATGCGGTGGACTTCATTGACTTGTCATGTGAAGAAGGAGAGGAGACTGCAAGTTCAGATGCACACTCTGAGGTATTACTTTTTCTACTCTCTTGGTCACACACAAGCACCTGAGCTTTATTCACAATTTTTTTAAATCCCTCCAGGACAATGAACTGGATGGCAGTGAACTGGACTCATCCAATGATGATGAAGAGTGGAACAGTGACAGCTCAAGGTATGAAGCTGCAAAGCGGAGATCACAGAGGCCTTTGTGGTTTGAACTTCAGACGAAAAAAAACTCACAAAAGAATAATCGTATCTGATTTTGATTGGACAGCCATACATCCAGTGAGTATTCTGACTGGACAGCAGATGCTGGCATAAACCTGCAGCCCTCCACCCCCTTGTCATCACGGAAACGAGTGAGGCGCAAGCTAAGCAGCTCTGAAGAAGAGGAAGATGAGAATGAAGAAGAGGACGAAAAGCAGCAGAGCGACGAGGAGGAGAAACCTAGGAAGAAAAGCAAAGACAAGGCCAAGAAAGCAAAGAACAAGGCACCAAGGGTGAGTTTACCAATCCTGCTAATTAATTGCATTTATCAAGAATTGTGTTTTTTAGATACTGTCACAGACAAAGTATAATGATGGAAACAAGTCCACATTTACTCATATAATGTTTTACATCTTTTTACACTGATTAGCGTCCAAAAGCCAGACCGTCCATCAACAGGGAAGTGTCCAATGAATTTAGACCATCACCATGGATCACCGATGTCATTCCTAGGAAGTCTCCTTTTGTCCCTCAAATGGGGGATGAGGTATGTAACATTAGGAGAGAAAAGCATAGGGTTGTGCTTTCAGAATTACTTTACCTGAGTATGTGAACCAAAAAGTAATGCAACATCCTTTTGTTTAGTATGTCTGGCAGATCTAATCAACTAAGTGTATTTTATTACAAAGACACTTGAATATTTATATTGTCTACTGTCATATTTTGGCAAGAAAATCTGCTTTTGTGTGGCCACTGCAAGAAAATAGCACTACTGTAAAACATATAGTAAAAGTAAACAATTAAAACACGTTGACATACTAAACTGAAAACAATTGTGCCTACAGCATGCTTTGGTCTTGTAGTAAGGCATTGGATTATCAATTTTATTTTCCTATGAATCTTTTATCTTTTGTGTTTCAGGTGATCTATTTCCGACAGGGACATGAAGCCTATGTTGAGGCTGTAAGCAGAAGTGAACTCTACCCAATCAACTTAGAAAAACAACCATGGAAGAAAATGGAGTTGCGGGTAAGACTAAGTAAAATAAGAAAAGATTAAATTAAAAGTTCCAAGTGGGTGATTTGGGGGAAGAAATGTATGTGCATTAAAACGAAAAACAAAATGGAACAAATGTTGTTTTCTAGGACCAAGAGTTTGTGAAGATAACTGGAATCAAATATGAAGTCTGCCCTCCAACACTTTGCTGTCTGAAGCTGACTCTGATTGACCATGGCACTGGCAAAATCACAGACAAGTCCTTTTCTATCAAGTAAGCAACTGCATTAAGAATCCTCTAGAGCAGCACATTAGATGTTGTTTTTAAAGTTAAATAATACATTTTTGATTTCTTGAACTGAAGTGTTTACTCATTAGTATAGTCCTGCATCAAGTTCACGTTTGCAGTTTTGATTTTTTTTTTTTATATAAATGTACATAAATGTCCTACAGGTATCATGATATGCCAGATGTCATTGATTTCCTGGTGTTGAGGCAAAGTTATGATGAGGCTCTCCGCAGAAACTGGCAACAAAGTAAGTCAGCCCTTGGCCCTTAAGAAGGATTTTCTGAGAATCAGAATAATAATAACTTTATCATCATTTGAGTACCCTGTTGTTTCTGAGTGTGTGTATATATATATATATATATATATATTTTTTTTTGCAGGTGACAGGTTTCGCTCAGTGATAGATGATGCCTGGTGGTTTGGAACCATCATCTGTCAGGAGCCCTATCAGAGAGAGTACCCAGACAGTCTCTTCCAGTGCTTCAAAGTCAGGTGAGAAACCAGAGGAATGATACTGTGAGAATGTATCTGCAACAGATACTGCTGTTGTGCTTTTGATACCTTCTCTGTACAAAGCTTAGATGCATTTCTAGGGGAAAATAAAAACCCAAGCTTCTAAAATCTTTCTTTTACAAACTTTATTTGACATTAGAATTATCATCTTTATTTTTAGTATATTTAGATTTACTTGCAACATGTACAATAAATTGAATTTGTCAACTGGTTCTGGCTAGTTGCCCCCTAGTGGTTATTTTGTGGCCTGACATTGTATGTGTTCTTGGAGTGGCTCAAACATTTTAGCAAGAAACAAAAGCATCACTTTTTAAGACTGCATCATATGGGTCAATATGACGACTGTAAGTAGTTAAATAATGAGCTATGCTGTCACATGAGAGCTGTAACATTCTTTTTGTTGTTCTTGCCAGGTGGGACAATGGAGAGACAGAGAAGCTGAGTCCATGGGATGTGGAACCTATTCAAGATGATGGTAATATAGACATGTTACTGCCATCGCAAGTACACATAGATGCAGTACTGGAGTATGATTATATTTCATGACATATTGAACAAGTCTGTCTGCTGTGCAGATCCACAGCCAGAGACAGAAGGGGGTGGTATACCTGTGACTGCAGAAGAGATGAGGGAGCTGATGTACAAACCTCTACCAGGAGAGTGGGGTGAGAGGAGCAGGGATGAAGAGTGTGAACGCATCATCGCTGGCATCAATCAGCTCATCACTGTCGGTGTGTAATAATACACAAGACATCCTTTTCTTGTGACCTAATTTTCTTAAAGTGAAGAGGGCTTCTCACCAGTTATACTAACCAACCCTCCTGTCTGTTTGTGCTACAGAGATTGCAGCTCCATTCTCTGGTCCCGTGGACCTGATTCAGTACCCCACCTACTGCACTGTGATTGCCTATCCCACAGATCTGGGTACCATCAGACTCAGACTCATGAACAGATTCTATAGGTCAGTGTTTCCACGCTTTTGTCCCGCTAGCAGATAATCTAAGCAGGTCTTGACAGTTGACTCTGTCCTTAAAACTTCTTCAAATTTGTGAAGACATTTGTGTATTTACTTATCATTTGTGGTCCACAGGCGTCTCTCAGCATTTATTTGGGATGCCAGATATGTTGCACACAATGCCCACACGTTCAATGAGCCAAGGAGCAAGATTGCCCATTCTGCCAAAATCCTCACAAACGTCCTCCAGAAGTTTGTGAAGTATGTAACGGATTGACTATGAGAGTTTATTTGTACATAATATCTTTTCAATCAAGTGTTGTCTTGTTTACTAATTTTGCATGTCTTACTCCAGTAATCCAAGCTGCACAGATATCATGGAGATTTACAATGCTGTGGAGGAAATGGATGAGGATGATGAGGTAAGTCTGATATAACAAAAGCTTTTTTTGTTAGTAGTATTTTGAAGCACTTAAGTGTTTGACTTAAAAGTTTTTTAAAAAAAAGATCTGAGATGTCACATTGTGGAATCCCAGCCTGGCTTTGTGGTGTTGAGGTCAAGGTTCTGTAAGGGTCATACTATCTGTTGCTGTTCTCTGAAACTTGGTGGATGTTTGAGGCCTGAATTAATTTGGGACTGATCAGATGCCTTCCTGATGGCACTGTATGGTGAATAAGAATCTAGTGTCAAGACCTAGAATAGGTGCCTAAAACATTTGCATAGAGTACTAAATAGGTAAATAGTGAGTGAATCATTCAGTGAAGAGAATAGGTAATGTAAACCTTAAATACATATTAGCTGTGTTATGATTGTTAGCAATGTTGTTTTTCATTTTAGGCAGGTACCTGAAAGTTGTGTTTTCATTCAGTTAATCAGCACATTTACCAACTTCAAATTTGATGATTGCCCACAGGAAGAAGATGCAGAAGCTCCTGGAACATCTTCAGGACACAGACTGCGTCAGGTAAATGATACATGGATGGTATTCAATGATACACAAGCAGTAAAAAAATAACCAAAGCACATGATATAACCTAGATATTTTTATAACTGTATTAGGTGATAAGAATATGTGATGTGTTTCCTTTTCCTTCATATTTTTCAGCGCTCTGTAGAGGTGCTGCCAGACAGAGATGCCTGGAAGGAACAGTGCAAGAATCTCCTCAACTACATTTTCGATTGTGAGGACTCGGAACCATTCAGACAGCCTGTGAATCCTCAGAATTATCCAGTAAGTTAACATAGCACATTGAGGCCATTTTGTGTGAGTGTAAACATCAACAGATTATGTGAATCATGTGTGTCTGTGTCCAGGACTACCATGACATCATTGATACACCGATGGACTTTGGCACAGTGAAAAGGACTCTGGAGGAAGACCACTATGAAAACCCTACAGAGCTGTGCAAAGACACTCGGCTAATATTTGCCAACGCTAAAGCGTACACACCCAACAAACGCTCCAAGGTAAGGGATAATTAAAGCCTGAGGAGGAATGCTAATCTGCTGAATCCTACTCTGTGTCGTAATTTGAGGTTTAAGTAACAAGTCATTAATGGTTTCGCTTTCATACGTAGGCTCAGTTTTTCTTTGTATTCTTTGCTCTGTTGTAGATTTACAGTATGACCTTGCGGCTCTCTGCCTTCTTTGAGGAGCAAATCAGAACAGTCATATCTGAGTACAAAACGGCAGTCAAAAGCAGTGACAGGCTCCGCCGCAGTCAGAGGTTCCGCAAGAAAGCCCAGCAGCAGGAGCATCCTGCTGCCACAGCAAGGTCTGTTTGATTCCCCCCCCCCCACACACACACAAAGATGAATGCTTAGTATATTATGTGCTTCACTTAGGAACTGGAATGGGTCATTTATTATTTATTATTTCTTTTTCTATTGTAAACTAGCTCACAATTTGTAATCCGATTTTAAATAGAACCGTTAATTATGGTACATTTGCATGCCAAATAAAACACCCCCCCCTTTTTTTTTCTCCAAGTCAAAAGAGGGCTGCAGTCAAAACTCAGGAAAAAGTTGAGTCAATGTCAGTGACCAAATCTACCTCAACCAAAGTGTCCGCTCCTGAGAGGGCCAGGAGAAGTCGAAGCAGCAGCTCAGGTCACAGCTCATCAGAAGATGACTCTGGTTCCAAAGCTGCTTCTACAACACCAGGTACAAAAAAATGTGGAATGTTACTTAATCGTGCAGCAGTACTAACAGCAGTAACTCTTTCAATGTATTATCTGCCAAATAAATGCAATGATGTATTTATTTTTCTTGTATCAGACTCTGACAGTGAAAGTGAGCTGAGTGATTCAGAGGAAGAGAAAAGTGGAGGTTCCCCAAAGCATCATCAACGCAGAAAGAAAGCAAGACCTACTAGAAGCAATCGTGCCAAGCAAAGGAAACGGGGTCAGAATAAAGACATTTTGGAGATAAGAGGAAATTTAAAATTACAAACAAATTACTTTAAGTTGTGTCATATTTGTTGTTACCATTGCTAGTTGCTGAGAGCGACAGTGAAGACGAGGATGAAGAAGAAGAGGAGGAGGAATCTGAGAGTGAAGGTGAAGAGAGGGATGATGGCGAGATGTCCTCCCAGTCTTCAGGTCGTCGCTATCCCAGCAGAAGTAAGAACAGCAAGAATACGCGGCTGACCAGAAACAGTGCTGCTGGAGACAGAAAATGGACAGGTAAACAACAATGACCCACCTTCCACCACAAACCACAAAACCTACCTTTCCACATGTGAAATCATTGTGTTTAATGGCTTGTTTTCAGAGGGCCGAGCAGAAATGAACGGCCACAGCAACAGGTCTTCTCGCATGGAGAGGCATCACCACAGGGACAGAACCACATCACAGGGCTCTGACAGGGAAAACGAGGTCGGGGTTCGCAGGTCGCTCAAGAGAAAAACTGCAAGGGCAGCTGTAAATAAGATTAAACTCCTTGAAGCATCAGATGAAGACTACGAAGAACAGAATGAGGACAAGAAGCCAATAAGGAGTAGCAGCCGCCTCCGCCAGCCCCCGGCCCGGGTCAGCAAACGTACTGCAGTGATTCAGAGCAGCTCAGATTCTGATGGAGAGTCATCAGCAAGGGGTAGGCAGATGCTTTTTGGAGCCAACAATAAACAGGTCATTGGTCTTGGTTTTTTTTATCTCCTCTGGCAGTTTTACTCAGTTCAACCTTTTTATGTTGTAGCATCTCAGAAAACACAAGAATCAGGCGGTGAATCCAAGGATGAGGAGGATGGCAATGACAGCGAGGCTTCATCCTCCTCCCAGAAGAAGCAGAATGGAGACACAAAGTCCATCAAACAGAGGCCAAGACAAGCTGCCAAGACGAAGGGAAATGGTGAGAAATGATACATTTTGTTAAAATGTATTTTTAACTTTGTAAAAGGTGCTTTAATTAGTTGGATTTTCTCTCCTTTTGCAGATAATTTGTCCCACATGAATGGACACAGTGTGAAACATCACAAATCTGGGAGCAACTCTGAGCAGGAAGAAACTGCAGAGGAAAGCTCAGGAGAAGCTCAGGAGGAGGAAGAGGAACGGGCACCTGTGTCTCAGAAACCGTCTAGAAGCACAGCAACTACTGCAGCCAAGAAAACTAGCATTACAAGTGAGGAGGAAGAGGAGGTAGAAGACACCAAATGCCGGACCACAAGACGCAAACCTCCTGTAAGCTCAGATGAAGAGGACAAAGACCACAGTCCCCAGAAACACCCACACCAAAATGGAAAAAATGTGGAGGAAGAAATCCACAGGGACATTAAAAAAAACAAAGTTTCACAATCAAAAAGCCAAGACAAACAAAAATCTGCCTCAAATAATAAACTGGATGGTGCAGAATCAGAGGAACTCAGTGATTCTCCAAAGAGATCCAGCAGACAAAAGAAAAGAATGAAAAAGGAGGAAGTAGAAAGCAATCACTCCAGTGAAGAATCGGAAGTTGAAACGAAGAGGTCAACAACAAACAAGAACAAAGGTAAGCGGCCTCATGGCAACACCTCAGCCTCCGAGAGTTCTGAGCAGGACTACAAACCCAGAAGGAAGTCGAGGAAACGCTCTACTGGCTCCTCAGACGAAGAGTCAGATAATTCAGATAATACTTCAAACAGACGGCTGCGCCTCCGAGTCCTACCAAAAAAGAAATACATCAGTGATAACTCTCTTTCTGAGGAGGATTCTGCAAATCAGGGTAGACAGAGAAATGGCAACAAAACAGCCACAGAGTCCAAGGAAGAAAGGTATAATACACGAATGTCCAACAGAACCTCGCCCAGTGAAACCAGGAATCCGCAGTCTTCCAAAAGAAAACGTATTTACACCTCTGACTCTGAAGATGGGGAGGAGGATGGAGAGAAAGAGCCAGCACCCAAGAACAAAAACAACAGCAGGTCAGGCTCCACAAGGCATTACAAAAAGGAATCCAGACAAGAGGACGGAAACAGCAACAAGGATTCTTCTTCTCACTCTGTTTCCAGCGAGGAGGAGGAGGAGGAAGATGTCAGTTCGAGGAGAAGTAAGAGAAACACAAGGCAGCCAAAATGCAAACAAAAGGAAGGCTACAGCAGCAGCAAACACAGTTCAGACTCAGAAAGCGAGCAGTCTTCTTCAGCCTCTGAAAACTCATTTGCCAGCTCAGGGTCCCACAGCAGTCCAAAGAGGAGAAGTCACACACGGTCTAGGACTGGCGAAAGGACTGCCACCCGACAGCTAAGGCAGCGCCGCCCACAGCCTGCCTCGGAGGACAGTGATGAGTCATACAGCCACCCGCAGAGAAGGACGCGTGTGAACACCCGGAACCGGGGGAAGCGGACTGTAAACTATCATGACAGTGAATGAAGGACTAAGCAGCTGGATGTACAGGCTTATAGGGATTAACTGGAGACCTTAAAGACACTTGATGGCAAGGTTATGGTAGTAGCACTGGAGTCCTCGAGAGAAAATGCTGTGAATCTGTTTCATTCAGGGATATTTATATTTTCTATGAAAAACATGTTTATATATGTAATAGGTAAAAACATCAAGCATTTGAACTGCTGGTTTCCACACGGATACAGAGCAGAACACCACCTCTCATACTGCTTGTTGTGATTGGCCAGCAGAGTAACCATTCTGGGGAATCTTGTCAGCTTGGGTGCTATCTAATATACCTCTGTTTAATCAAGCATATTGCTGGCTTGCACTAAGATACACTGTAATGAGGTATTTCATACACTAGTTTTGCATTAGAAACTCAGGGGTCAACTAAGTTTACTGTAGTCTCAGACATGCAGTTGTTTTTTGAGCTAAGGTAAGGACAAACGATTCCAGGTCGGCAGGTGTCCAAGCACATTCACTGGGACAAAACAAATACATGTTCAGACTTTTGACTACAGCACTCCTTTGTAAATCCACACACTTAATGCTTGACTGTATTGTGAGTTGATATGAGCCAAATGAACAAAAATTCTTTTTCCCATACATTTTTTTTTTTTAGATTTTTAGATTTTTTTGTTGTAATTTTAGTGAATAGGTGTAAATATGCGATTGAGAATGAAATTGAACGACTTGGCGATCAGTCAGTAGCAAAGCATTATTTAAATTCGAGGGTTTTTTCTTTTTCCTTTTTTTTACGTTTATCTGCATTGTCTTGCCATATGTCAGAATTGGTACTTTTTTTTGCCAAGTACAAATAACCAAAAGTACTTAATGCAAAAAACTGTGATTTCTCATATTGGGAAGACCTGATATTGTTGTCCTGTGTTACCTATTTTCAGTATTAAATTCTTTTTCAGAGTTGACTTAAAACATTTTGCCAGTCATATGGTTTTCATTTTGTTTATGGGGAGGGTAAATAGTTGCTTTATGACATTTTGCTTAATGTTTTTTCGTACTACACCTTTAATAAACCGATTTCACAGGAAAATTATTAACACAATGTGGTCGTGGAGTGCAATGAATGAGTTATTCTTCCTATTAATAAAGACATCATTTCCAGGTGTTTTCTGTGTTGGACTTAATCATATCCACTGGATTAAGGAGGGCGACCCTCAGTTTATAAATCATTAACATGATAATTTGATGTTGCCAGTTTGGTCTCTTGTTATTTAACTAAATGCAGTGTGGACTTTTACCTTTGGTTATACAGTCTGTAGAAGGTACAATTTATTCTCTTGGGTAAAAAAAAAACACTTTAGACGTCATCTGTGGATGCTCTCATTCATCCAGGTCATAGTCATTTCCAAGAGTTTAAATCGAGGCAACTGGACTCAAGCATTGTTTTTGAAGACGTTTCGCCACTCCCCCAAGTGGCTTCTTCAGTTCTGCTGATACATACAGTATCTCACGCCAGAGCCCTACAATGGGAAAAATACTGACACTGCTACCTCTGCTTCTCCTGCTACACGTGTTGTTTTATTTCACAGACCGACTGATTAACTCGCTCCAACTCACTATAACTCGCTACAAACGCCTAAAAACACCAACAAGCGAGACGCGACATTTGAGGCGTTTTGTGGGCACGCGATACACTGAACGAACCATTGAACGCCAGATGAATTAATAACTCAAACAGACTCCCCTCGTAGGGTGTCGGGTTTTATAGTTGTTGCGTCATTTGTGCTTTATTCACAAATATATTTGTATTAACCATCAGTTTTAATGAACATAAACAAAAGGCTTTTATTTTGAAGGTTCAAAACCGTGACATTGGCGCATTCATATGACGTCATTGTATAATGTTTTCGGTTGCTCATCGCACTTTCGCCAGATACTAAATTTACTATTCTGCTAGTGTTGTTGAGCTTTATTTTTTAATGTAGCAGTATCACGACTATGTTACAGAGTGTTGTTTTTTATTGTATTTCTTTCGTGTCCTCCTCATTCTTATATTTCAACTCTTTTACGAAACTACCAGCAGCAACAGTCTTTTACATTTACTCTGATAGCCAATGAGCTAACATGTGAGCAGTTGTGTTTATTTGGTGGACAGGTACGCCTCATACACTACTTAAAAACTGGTAGCTTTTAGTTTACCAGGGGATAAACATTTCACATATATTGACACTGTTTAAATAAGTTATTTAACCACCCGGCATTGGCAAACAGAGTAACTTGAAAGCTAAAGTTTAGCATGCCCTCTGTCGGCCTCTGTTTGCACTATTAGCTTTTAGTAGACAGGTACAGTACAACATGTCTGCGTGTAAAACGCTGCTTTACCTCGTAAAGCGTAGCAACCTGTGGACACGCGTTCAGAGAAATGTCACTACATGGTCCTCGGTTGGAGCTGCTTTCAATGCCAAACCTCACAGAAAACTGGACCTGTTTGAGAAAAACGTGGTTTGTATTTGCTTTTAATTCTCCTGTTAAGCTACTTTTCTGATATGTACAGCCACAGTGAAATATGTTGACTGTGTGGTTGTAGTTATTCTTTTGTATAACAGTCAGTGTGTGACCTTTGTGGTTGCAGGGGTTGTTTGGAGTACCAGAGCTTAGCTGTCCTGCAGGTTTCCAGGCAGCTACAAAGGCAGCTCTGAAGAACACAGAGCGCCTGGTGAAAAAAGCTTGTTCTAGTCCTCCAGGAGTTGAGACAGTTGAAGCTTTTGACCAGCTCTCAGATGGTTTATGTAAAGTGGCAGATCTGGTGAGTCCAAACAGAAATAACACTTTGCATTGTTTGAGGTCAATTATGTGTTTTAACTGTTGAACACTAAAACACTATGTCATCATCTTAATTATGTTCATTTACGAGAATAGCTGTTAATCCGTTAATCCTCATTAGGTCTAGCAAATGTTATACATTAATAAGCAGAAGTGCAGAAGTGACTCTTCTTGTCTTTATTAAATAGAGGTTTAATGTACACCCTCTCCCTGTATGCAGGCAGACTTTGTAAAAATAGCTCATCCAGATCCAGCCTTCCGTGAGGCAGCAGAGAAGACCTGCATCGAGATCGGCACAGTTGTGGAGAAGTAAGAAGCAGTGTATTTTGACCTCACCTTGATAGAAGCCCTCCACGGCTGCTCAGTACCAGGGGATTTGTTTGCATGCTTCATGTCTTGAGACGCCCTGGACAGATTTTCAGATTTACTGAATGTATGTTTCAGACTGAACACCAATGTTGAATTATGCAAAAGCCTAAAGAATTTACTGGATGACCCGAACGTTGTGAGTCAGCTGGACCCTGATACAAGGTAACTTTGCTCATGTCTTATTTTATTGGATGTCATTCTGTCAGCAGTATTTTAAGCTAATAACATGAAACTCTGTGTTTGCTTTCGTAGGAGAGTGGCGGAGTTGTTCATGTTTGATTTTGAAATTAGTGGAATCCATCTGGATAACAAGCTGGTGAGTTAGTCAGAATGTGCAGTGTAATCATTATGATGTTATAATGACCATAAAATCATAAGGATGTAAAGAGAGTCAAGTCACCCCACATTTATTCATAAAGCACATTTCAAACGATACGCTCTGTGTGCCTAAAAATAAAAATGTAGTTCAACAATACAACTAAAGATAACATCAATAAAAAAACATTAATCATCTCATTCTGTATGTTATTTGTTATTCTCCTTGCAGAGGAAAGAGGCTGTTAAGCTTCATGTGAAACTGTTGGATCTCAACAACGAGTTTGTGCTTGGTTCCCACATGCCCAACAGAATTGCAAGGTCTGCGATTCCCGAGCATCTGCACATTCACTTTGCAAATGAAGGAAGCTTTATTCAAGTTAGTGGACTACATGCAGATTCCCCCAGTGACCTGGTATGTATGGTAATCTGAGTCACTAAAACATTTCCCACTTTGCCCAGCAGAGGGCGTCTGTGTCACATTAAAGAGCAACAGATGAGGCTATAATGTTCTTCCCAGGGATCACATTTTTCATACACTTTAATTGTATAGCTCATTCTATTACATTTTATTTTAATATTAAGAATTTAATTACAAACTGTACAGCTGTATATATTTATTTTAATGTAACTGCCTGACCCTGAACTCATCTTAACATATTTTATGCTTGTATCTAATGTTTTGATAGTTGCAATACAGCGAAGGCTACAGTTTAATTCAAATACAAATAGCTTATCTAAAACTACACGTAAATAATAAATTGTCTTCATCCCTCAATGTTAACCTCTCTGTATCCTTGTTATGTTCATTTTAAGATGCTCTAGTATATTATGAATTTTGCTCTGCTTGCAGGTGCGAGAGATTGCCTACAGGATTTACCTCTATCCCAATGCTGATCTAATGGACTGTCTAGAGGAGCTGCTGAGATGCAGATACAAGCTGGCTAAACTTGTGGGCTATGAGTCATATGGACACAGAGCCCTGAAGGGAACAATGGCCAAAACACCAGGTTAGTCAATACGGTTTTTTTGTACAAGCTCAGTAAGTGCATTTTTTAATTATATCACAATTTAATACCTAAATATGAGCATACTTTGGATATTTCAGCATTTCTGTTATGTAACAGCTGTTAGGTTTTTAAAGAGGCTCGTTCTACACTCTATCACATCAGTGTCCAAGTTGTATTTATCATTGTCACCCTTTGCAGAGACAGTGATGAGCTTTCTCCAGCTGTTAACAGACAAACTCTCAGACAGGTATGGTCTCCACTGTAATCTGTTGGACAAAATGTGTACTGAGAAGCTATTCTGCCATTTCTTTGCACTGTGTTTGTGGCTTTATTGATGTTTACTTTTTGTTTTTTATTGCCTTTCATTTTATAGTTGACTACCACCCATAGCTTTACTTGCCATTGTGCAGTTCTCCTCATGTGTGTTGGTGTTTTACATTCATACGGTCTCTGGCTTTTTGGGTTCCTGTATTCTGTGTTCTTGGGATTCCGTTCACAGTCTAAAAAAATGCATGTCAGGTGGACCACGAGACTCTAAATTATATACAGGTATGAATATGAGTATGTAACTCTGGCAGCCTGTCCAGGGTGTTCCCCTGCCTTCAGCCAAATGCATGCTGGGATAGGCTTTTGCCCCCATTGACCCCGAGGAGTGTTAGCTGGGTAAAGGCTGGAATGAATGCCTCCAGTCAATTAGCTCATAACTTGTTTGGTGTTTTTCTTTTTATTTCTCAGAACTGCTAAAGACTTCAAGATGATGAGAGACATGAAGAAGAAACTCAACCCTCGTAATTCAGTGCGTGATTTTTTTTTCTTCACAAGGAATTCACATACCTCAGTATCAGCATTTGCTTCAAGATATAACTTAATATGTGTGAATGCGGGTTTCATTTTGTTTTAGGTTCACTACATTCTAGTTTGGTGTGTATGAAAGTTTTTGATATCACACATACAAAAATAAAACCCCCTCTATTATCCTGACAGGAGCTAATGCCCTGGGATCATCCGTACCTGAGTGGTGTCTTGCGTGCAGAAAGGTGAGTGTTATGAAACGTATTTTTCAGCCTGCTGTCATCTGATAAAGTCATCTTGATCTGTATCTTTGTGAGGGTTTTATATGGTTGTAACTCCATATTGTAGCATGGTGTTGTCGCACCCCTGTTGTTCCTCAAGTGTCACCTGTTACAAAAGGTGTTAAGAAAGAAGCATGGGAGATCTGGTGTTTGGATCAGGACAGGATAATCTGGAGGAATCAGCATCTTGTCTTTCAGTTGTTGGGTCTTCTCTGTTAGTCACCGTGTAGTCTGGTGTTTTTTTTGTGGGGTAATTAATGTTACTAAAACTCCCGGAGGCAGCTGTGACCAGAGGCATTATGTTTTTCAGCTTTCTTATTTGTTCCAGTCTCCCTGTGCCTGTATGGATTTTCTCAGGTACTCCAGCTTCCTAACACATTCCAAAGATGTGCATGTCAGGTTGATTGGGGACTCTAAATTGGCTGTAGGTGTGAGTGAGTGCGAGAACGCTGATCATTTTCGGCTTTCAGCTATTCAGTCTCAGAAATTCAAGCAGCCATATGTTTAGCTGGTTTGAGTACCATTGTGTGTGTCCAACATTTTACAGATAACTGTTCTAATGAACTGCGTTTTTCCTTCCCAGCGCTCGTTAGAGACTAATAACACATTGGGCCAAATGGTCTGGAGAAGCTTTAAGTAAATCTTTATTGCAGACATTATAGATCCCTCAGGTATCCTTAGGATTTAAGAGGCCACCAAATTGTGTGTGTGTGTGTGTGTGTGCCTTAACCATGTGTTGGTGAGTGTTTCCAGGCCTTCTTAGGAGGAGCCTTTCTCACTCACGCTGCCTCTTCTTCAGCACAGAACCTTTCTAGCCATCTTCTTTTTCATTGGTTTTTGACTTTGCTGACTGGCTGGAGATCCTGAAAACCATGTGATGGAGACTTGATTAAATTAAAAAGTTATCTTCCCCAAGGCTGCTTCTGTTCTGAATTACACACAAGTTCACACACACACACACACTACTTTTTGTGAGGGCCTTCAGTAATGTCATGCATTCCTTAGCCCCATACTCTAAATGTAACCCTAATATTAGCCCAAAAAAGGTGTTAACCCTGAAACAGCCATATGAATGTGTGACTAACGTGTCCTCACTCCCATGTTCTACAACATAAGCTGGTCCTTACATGTCATGCACACACAGACACAGAAGATTTTCTCACTTTTTCTCTTAATCATTCTCTCAGTCATTTAGATTTTATCTACGCTTTCCCATCAGTAACTATTTGATTTAGAACATGTTCAAACCATATTGAAATGATGTTTGTGTGTGGGAGAGAGAGATAAAGACAAACAGAGCTGGTAGCTGTGTTCAGAAGTAGCAGGTCTGTTATTCGTCACTGATAATGCATAGAAGTGGTGTTGGAGTTAAACAGCTGTTTCGGGCTGGTGGTCTTTATCTTAAATGCCTAAGTAACATGAATGGATCCACCTGAAGCATGGCAGGCCCCAGGAGAGATCCAGCCTCATGGTTCTGTCCTGCTGTTTGAGATCTCATATAAGTAGTGCTCATGGATTTTTTTTGGTCAGTGTGTTAATTCATGTGCAACCTAAAAATCCAAACATGGTGGTCATCATCAGTCTTTCTTTATCCAAACTTAAGCTATGTGTGCTTTGGTTTCTGCAGCAGAAAGGCCTTTCAGAACATGTTTATCTGTATAAAGTTAGTAAAAGACTAGCTTATCAGGAAAAAAAATATTATAGAAAGAAAATATATAATATTTTGAATTTCTACTAACATGCATAACAGCTCAGAGTTTTATTATGAATTTAACAAAATAGAAAATATTATTTTTCAGGTTATTGATACAAATACAGCTGACACATGTCAACTGAGTCAAATCAGCTTTGTTAAAATTTTATATTCTGGTTTTCCCCTCTTTAGGTACAACATAGAGCCCAGTCTGTACAGTCCCTACTTGTCTCTCGGTGCCTGTATGGAGGGTTTGAACAACCTCTTCTCTCAGCTGTACGGCGTCTCCCTCATGTCTGAACATCCCAGCTCTGGAGAGGTGTGGAGTGATGATGTCCGCAAACTGGTAAATAATATTAATAGTGCAAAATGTCTTTTGAATAGCGGAAAAAGACGAAGATGATCTTGGAGTGTGTTTGCATCTGTGTGAGTACAGGCTGTGGTGCATGAAACAGAGGGATTACTGGGATATATCTACTGTGACTTTTTCTACCGGGCGAATAAACCTAATCAGGTTTGTGTACACACAGTCATCAAGCTCTTTAAAAACACAGGTCATATGTTGTACTATAGTTTTTTAGGTTTATGACTAAAAAGCCAGAATATTAATTATTTTTTCATCTGTTTTCCACCTTACCCGCCGCGTCTGCCTCTCAGGACTGTCATTTCACCATCCGTGGTGGCCGCCAGTGTCAGGAAACAGGTCAGTACCAGCTACCTGTTGTGGTGCTGATGCTGAGTCTGCCTCATCCCACCAAGAGCGCCCCCACTCTGCTCACTCCTGGCATGATGGAGAACCTCTTCCATGAGATGGGGCATGCCATGCACTCTATGCTGGGACGCACCCGCTACCAGCATGTGACAGGTATAGAGTCAACACGCACACTCAGTGAACTCAGTGGAAACTGTAAGTGTGTGCTGTGTATGTACTTAAATTTTAATCTGCTCAGGACAGTAAAGTCTTTGCATCGGGGCTGGATTGTTTGACTGAGGATTTAGTAAACAGATAAGAATCTATAAATGTGGGAGGCGATCAGTGTTTGGCATTATATGAGATCTATATCAAAATGCAGCTCCACATGTCGCAGCTAGAATTATGTTGTTTGATACAGAGCTATAGGTTACTCCTTACAGTGGATAAATGAAAATGGTATGTAAATGTTATTAGTTGTAAGCCCTGAGGACAGATTTAGATGAGACTTGGCTGCCACTGCTGTCATTTGACATAGTTTGACTTGTCAGATAATGGTGATGGATACTTTTGCTTGTAATTAAAGATTCAAAGTGCATATTTTTTGGCCTATTAACTGTTAATCCATTACAGTTTCTTTAGTGGACACCATGTTTACACATGTTTTGACATACTAGTTATTTAGTGGCTGGTATGTGTAGATACGGTAATATTGTGTTCCACTTTTGTTGTAAAAGGCTGCTTTGTTAGATGGACAGGTCTGATTTTCTCATTTGAAATAACTTTTTGCACTCATGAGAATCTTCCTAAGCACGAAAGCCAACATCAGTGCAAAATGGCCTCTGTGCATTGACCCACAAAGAAAGAATGAAGTCAGCCCTAACTCCCTTGGTTTTAAGATCTGTTGTTTCTCCTCTAGGAACCAGATGTGCGACAGATTTCGCTGAAGTCCCCTCTATCCTCATGGAGTACTTTGCCACTGACTATCGAGTCATCAGCCAGTTTGCACGCCACTATGAAACTGGACAGGTATACTCGAAGCCTTTAGCTGTACTGTTTTAAAGTCAAATATTTGGATTTTTACAGATTCTCTCTCTGTCTGTTCAGCCTCTGCCTGAGAGCATGGTGTCTCGCCTGTGTGAGTCAAAGAAGGTGTGTGGAGCTGCAGACACCCAGCTGCAGGTAAAAGTCCCGACCTCTGCAAAGATAATTACTGGTGCTCATCACTTTTGGAAGAACACACAGCTGCAGCAGTCAGCTAGTTTTGGATGCCTGGTTTGTTTGGTATTAAAATCTCTACCAGGAGCTGTTCGGCATTATTTAGTGTTAGCTAACAGGCAGATTCTGACTGTTTTTCTAAGTGATATGAGAAGACACGCATCAAGGTAACGGATCATCAGGATTTTTTAAAGCTGAGATAAAACAGGATGACACGAGATAAGACAGGATCCCTTAAATCAGATGGAGGTGGCTATTTTAAGACTAATATTAATATACCGATATACTTTTAAATATATGCTTTTTAAATCCAAAATCAGGTTCTAACTTCTACGGTTACCAAACAGTTAAATAGGATGTGTAACTTAAGATGTGTCTGTAACATGAGCCCTTGAGACTCCACTAAAAAAAAAATCAGAAAATTCCAAATACAATAACATAAACACCCAGGGAGCAGAAGATTTAATGTTGTGATAAAGGACATTCCTTCATGTTGGGAAACTTTCAGTCCTTGAAGGATGAAGGATGCAGAAATGTCGCCTATCACAAACAACAGCATCTGGCAGCTGACTTGCATACCACAGTGTTCTTTTTTAATTGAAAGCTTGTCCAATACTGTTAAGTCATTAAACAATACTCCTTGTTGAGGGTTCCTTTTGGTGTCTGACTAAATATATCATTACAAATGCACTTATTTGTGCTCCTTAACTCCACGACCCCTGCTTGTTCTTTTCATTTTCTCGTTAAGCCCTCATGCATGACTGACTCATTTTTTTTTTTTTTGATTCCTCCTGGGCAGATTTTCTACGCAGTCTTGGACCAGATTTACCACAGCAAACCTCAGAACTCCTCCACCACAGAAATCCTGAAGAACATGCAACAGACATTTTATGGCCTGCCTTACACACCCAATACGGTACATCCTACAGATTTTATTAACGCTCTTTTCTTACCAGGTGGTCTCTTAAATACTGCGTCTTTCAGTCAGTTCCATATTTGATGATGATGATGTTGGCTCTTTGCACAAGAATAGATTACAGCACAGAAACAACACAACTTTTGCTGTAGTCATTTAGGCTTTCCTCTCCCTTTCTCCATGTCTCTATCTCTTCTATATCTTACCCAGTCTCAGCAGCGTTTAAAGGATTAAAGCCTTTTTTTTGAAGCCCTGATAAAATAACAAAGCAGAGGGATAC
The DNA here is from genome assembly GCF_900634625.1 of Parambassis ranga. Classification (NCBI taxonomy): domain Eukaryota; kingdom Metazoa; phylum Chordata; class Actinopteri; family Ambassidae; genus Parambassis; species Parambassis ranga. Next base: position 9,344,916 of record NC_041033.1, on the reverse strand, counting down.
TTTAAATGAGCCGTCCCAGGGGGGAATATTTGAAACTCTTCTTCCCAGCCATTTAGTGGGGAAAAAAAGCTTTATTTCCCCCACTTTTGCAGCTGTGGGTGAGGGGATGAGGCCAGTAGGCAGAGGGGAATCAAAAACAGTCATAATTTAGCCAGGAATGGCCTTCATACAGCATTTACTCTGGGCTATAATTATGTGGGGTGCCATCAGGAATAGAGATTACAGAACTGCTGCGTATTCTCTCAAACGTCTGTCCTGGCCAGCGTTCCTCCTCACAGGAGCCCTCCCACTCTCCTGCCTGTTCCCGGCTTTGTAGCTCCCTCTCCAGAGATTGCGGTTTATGTTATATAGTTTCCCACTGTCGCAGTCATTCCTCCTCAGCTTTTCAAAACACACTGAAAGTTCTAACAGACACTTTGCCTCCGTGTGCATGGCCAACCGCAGCGGAACGCTTTCCTCATTTGAACTGAGGGTGATTGCATTGCTTTAGTGTACTGGATCATCATTGGATCCGAGCAAGTGAAAACAGATTTTTGTAGATCCTTCAGTGACAGAAAAAAAAAAAAAAAAAAACATTAAATTCACCCTCTGAATCTGCCTCTCTGTGCTTGGGCTCATGGAAACACAGCTTGGGGAAAAGTTTCCGCAGTAAAGTGAACATTTGAGTGGCTAATAGGTTATGGAGAGCCACAGATTATAAACATTAGGGTGATGCTGACATGTGTATAGTTTATAAAGCAGGGCTATCAGTTCCTGCTGTGTACAGAGAGAGCGGATCAGCTGTGAGTAACACAGACCACATGCTCACCCTTGAGCTGAAGATAATATTTGGACATAAATGGCAGTAACCAAGATGTTTTTACAATTGGCATTTCGGGGCTTTAATGCTGTTGTGTTTGTTCCCATTTTCAGTAATGATTGCTTCAGCCTTCTGAATAATGATCCTGTGTTTCAAATATTTAATGCCCTCATTGCTCTGCAATCTCTGTTAAAAATGTGCGCTTGAGTTTGAAAAGAAGAAAAAATGTCTTTTATCTTATACAAGAGGAGCAGAGTAAACAGCCTGCACTTACTTTGTCTCCTCTGTATGTAAGGATCAAAAGGATATCTTGCTGACATGTGACCCACTTACTTAAGCTAAAATTAATCATTTGATGTGAGGCAAAGGGATTGACAACAAAGACATGCTCGGAAGTCTGAAAATAATTTCATTGAGTGCTTAAAGACTGAGACATCACACCAAACAGTTCTTCAATGGCTTCAATATACACTGCAACCAGGGAAGCACATATCCCCCTTCAAGCTTATAAGTATTTTTAAGATTATGCAAAACAAATTTCCACATTCATCTAATATACTGCTCCATGAGCTATTCTCATCACTGAAAGCTTTGGTCTGCTAACATTCACTGCAGTCATAAATACAATAAAATGTATCAGGATTTTACAGTGGGACTTCACATTGATTATACTGTGGGAAAGGCTGAAGCACATGGTAATACAGCTGTGGGAGCCCAGCCTCTTTCCAGCTGCTTTGGTCCTTCAGCACTGGTAGTGAAACATACTGATCATCTGCAGCATCTTTTCATTCAGACAATGACTTCTCTTTTGTAATAAATCATTAACGTGCTTAAAGCTAACTTTTTTATATGGTGGGGTAAGGAGGCGTCTGAGGTCTGTTATGGTTTTGTTAACTATGGCAGCTGCTGTCTTTTCTAACAGGCTGAATGTTTGAATGTTTGCCAGCTGAATTCCCCAGAGTTCCTGTTTGCAGAGATCATAAAAGAGCTCGTCTTTATAGATATGGAGGGGCTCCCTCAGGCAAAGACAGGGGAGAAAAGAACAGAAGAGAGGAGGAGGGGGCTTTCTACCATTTAGGAATTTCCATGTTTTCTCCTTTTATAGAAGGACCTAGCAGGTTGTGATTTAGTGATTTCATGTAGTTTGGTTATAGGAAAGCTGTATTTATTTCATTAACATAAACGTTATCAGTGAAGAATGTTGAGGAGGCTTTTGTTTGGTGTATTTTAAACTATTTTTCTGTAATACTCATTCAGTCTTTTGCATTGTAAATAGTTTTTACTGTTTGCTCAGTTTATGGACTTCCTGCCTAGCTGCAGTTTTAGTTTCAGATGTTCTTTGTGTCTTTTACAGGAAAAGTTAGCTGAACACACTTTTTTTTTTTAAATGTTGGCAGAAGCATTAATTTTTATTTTAAGCTGTCTTGTCTTTTAATGTGAAGAAGCTAATGTTGTTGTGCCAATGTGATTTTCTGTTTAGGCATGGCAGCTGAGATTCAGCCACCTGATTGGCTATGGGGCCAAGTATTACTCCTACCTCATGTCTCGAGCGGTTGCATCAATGGTCTGGAAACAGTGTTTTGTTCAAGATCCTTTGAACAGGTGAGACAGAAATTTTAAAAATAAACTGTAAGTTAGTATGAAGTATGTGGAGCATCATTTTTACACCCGGCCACCATATCAGGGGTGTGGTAAACATGATCAAAGACAGCGTAGTTCTAGCTTTAACTTTAACTTGTGTTAAACTTCTCCTAATTTAGACCACAAACCTTTCACTTACAGACTTTTTGTTCACTCACTGTGTCTGTTACAACTTCTTCAGCTCTTGTACTTGTGATTTCATAGAGCTTTGAGTTCTCTCTGTGTTTATTGTGAGAGGGTAACACAGTGGTGATGTAAAGGCACCTGCTTAACATTTGGAGCGCAGAGACAGATGCCTGCTGACAGCCCACCTCCACTGGAAACTGTTAAAGCCTCTGCTGCCTGACATTGAACATGACATTAATATGAAACCCATGCTGGCAGGTGTCTGCTTTAATTCACAAACATACACCAGCATCCACATTACCAGACAGTGCCTTATCACAAGTATTTGCCTCTGGACGACGCACAAAAGCTTTGTTTTGAAAAACAAACACCCTCATATCTGAGTTGAGCCCTGCAGCCTTTTCCCTCTGTCTGTCTTCTCCTCTTTCCCTTTGCTGTCGGTCTGTCTTCCCCTTCCATTTGAGATTGTTTTAGTTCCACCTGCAGTTGTCAGATCTCTGTTTCCTGCCACCTGCCTGCTGTGAACTGGCAGCTTAGAAGACTTGGCCCTGGGCTCCAAGTGGCTGACAGGGGTGAATACAGGTGTCTGTAACCTTATCTCTTTCTCTCTGTCTCTTTGTCAGGGACATGGGAGAGCGTTACCGTCGGGAGATGTTGGCTCACGGAGGAGCCAAGGAGCCCATGCTGATGGTGGAAGGTTAGTTCAACATTTGCCCTGAATATTGAAAGAATCTTCTGCTTATTTTTTCCCCTGCTTGACCCTGAGCCCTCTGGCAACAGCCGTTGCACCACACAGTTCACCTCATGGGGAGATTTTAGTCCTCTGTTACAGTTTACCAGTTTCAGGCATATTTCAGATTAGGACAAATATTGGCCTATTAGCTTCTAGTGGCATAATATGCAACATATGTTGGGCAGCCCAGATGGTTAACTACACTTCTCTTCTTCACATGACACCTTTAATATACTGTACACAGAATAAAATGTAGATAAAAGCAGATAGTCCAGCTGTAGATTTTCCAGGTGTTCACAGCTGTCAGTGTCATGGTTTGGCCCACTCTGTGTGTGTACCAGATTATCACACTTCCTAAGGTTTCTTATCTTTGTTTACAGGGACTTTGTTTGACAAAGACAGTCCCACTGTGGTATAAGATGCCAAGACACTGTCTCAACCACGCTGCATAGTCCAGCCCTTATTTGAACTTAAGGTTATCTTAGGTAAATTACAACAAAGACCATCATGCTTTTTCATTGCACACACACACACACTCAAGATGGAGCAAAAGAAATAGATGGTAAATTATAGGTTTGAGTACTGCTGACTTAAGGTGGTACATTCCACTGTTTAGTCTACTGTTGAACCACTACATCAGATACACGGTTGTACCAGCCTTTTTTTGCAGTAGGGGCAAAGAACCAACAGAGTGTAGTCAGCATTTCCACATAGGTTTGGATTTTAGCCTGGCACCACCCCTACAGTACCATGCTGGAGCCTTCAGCCGTATTTGCTGTATTCTGGTGTGTGTACGCCATATTCATGGAAGGGACAGTTGGAAAGACTTAGACACTAAACCATATGTCCTCCTCATACACCTTAATCCTGGCAGCACTTCCTCCTCTCCTCCTTTAGCTGTCACCACGGAGCGGACAGTAAAAAAGAAGGCGAGGACACAGACACACACACATTGGGTAGTAATATCAGGTGACATTTTGGGAGTGTACTGTAAATCTCTCCCTCAGGGTCACTTCCCCACTCTTTCTCCATCAGATTGTCCCTCTGACAGCTCCAACCAGGGCTACACCCAGCCTCTGAAATTACAGCCACCAACAGATCTGATCCTCATTGTAAGATCTACTGGCCAATTAACTGTTGTTAAACTGACAGTATTTACTTGTATGGTTCTCTTTGAAGTGAATGCTACTCTAATAATAGTGCAAAACCTTGTGTGCGGAGTAGTTACCTGGGTCACATTGATCCCCCTGGCTGTCTTTGTATGACATAATTCATTGTAGAAGCAGGGCTTGAAGGTGTCTTCACTGGAACAGTGGTTAGTCAACATAATCTTAAATGCAAACAGGAAAAACTCGAAAAAACCAGGTCATTTCCATACACCTGCCTTTACGGTTGCTCATCTAAAACTCTTTCATTTAGCTTAATAAAACCTGCTCCCTGTCTGGGTAAATGCTTAAACTAGAGCTTAAACTCCCTGCATTTTTGAGGAAGCCTCATTCAGCCGCCTCAACATTTTCATGTCTGCATATATCTTCATAATCCACCCAACATTGTGAAAGCTGGAGTTAGAGTTATAAAACAGCATCAACGCATGTGCTGAAACATTTAGCTGTTCACTGCTCTTCACTGAGGGGTTGAGAGGTTCATAGCTAACATACTGAAATCCTATTGGAGGAATGAAAAAAGATTTTGAAGTGAATTAGAGGGCTCTTTTATTTCTAAAGGAGTATGTAGGCCAGCAGAGACCACAAGACTACAGGACATAGAATCCAGATCCAACCCATTACACATAATCCTTTCAAACAAAACCCCTGTAAGCAGAGATATATAACATTGCTCTGCTATCCCCCTTCAATGTGAGGTGGTAGAGGGGGCACAAGGGCATACAGGGAACCGGAGCAGACCTGGCAAGGCCAGTCAGAGGCCAGCCTTTATCTCAGTGCCTCCCTGCCTGCTACCTGGATGTTTCCCAGGAAGAACGGTGTTGAAATGTAAACCCAGGTATTAAATCCAGTGCAGCAGCATCAGGACAGAGTCAGAGAAAGGGAGAGAAAGGGAAGCAGAGAGTGAAAGGTGAACTGAACCTTGGGTTCTGCCACAGAGAGTGCTTTCATGGCCCAGACTGTTCCCATTGCCTCGACTGCAGACCACAGAAAACAGATCTACTCCATGGCTCAGTAGCTGAGTCCCGGGACCCTGTCTTTGTCCATAGGCAGCTAAACTCTATAGTTCTTAGGACTGCCTGTAGAGTCACTAATAAACCCTGAGAGTGCAGTGTTTTGTACAGCCCCACAGCACTTTTCTGACAGTGATGTATGGCTGTGTCTGGATTTTAAACATCACAGAAATCTAAAACTTACAGCCAAAACTTAGATCCGTAAATCATGAACCATTTATATTTATAATTTATTCTATATTAAACATTATTTTTTTAGAAGTTTATTCTTTTAGTATCCATTATATACAGTGGATAAATGGTTTTACTTATGAAATTTATCAGATGGAAATGTATTCAAAAGATGTACATTTATCAGATTTGTTTTCGCTGCTGAAACCTGATGAAGTCACTTTCTTGTCCGCCCATTTTCAGTTTTCCTCTTAATCTCTTCTTTTTACAGTTCTGCTTGTTGTTTGTGAAAGCGTAAAGTTTAACCAGTCAGTGTTGCTCAAATTGGTTCTACAAATGGGTCCACTTGTAGAAAATATCGCCCACAAATGCCAGTGGAAATGCATTTATTTATTGTACTTTTATAGTATAGGTAAAAACTTTTAATTTGTTAAAGAACATTAATGAATGTCAGGGGTCTATGTTGATAGTTGATTAAAGTGGCAGATCAATGAAATGTTGTGACCGGATACATTAGGTCTGATTTATGGCCAGACTCATTCTTATATGTTTTTGTCTGGATCATTCTCTTACATTACGAGGCTGTATTTGTGAAGGACTGCTCCTCAGAAGTACTGCAGTTTGTTCTTTTTCTTTCTTTTGTGAGGGCGCTTCATCAACAAAGAACCTCTCATTGCAATGTTTGTCATCACCCTTGTCTTGCTTACTTTCTGGGCCTTTCTTAAGTGTGGTTTGTAGAAGAAGCTTCCTGAACTTCAAAGCTATAATTACAGAAGCGGTGAGCTCCTGGTTTGCCCCCAGGTCTCACAGAGGTAACTGCTTTTCACACCTTGACATGTTTAGAATAGTTATGAGCAGCAGCTACACCGCTACTAAAGCAGCCAAAAATGTGTTTTGAAATCTGGGCTCATCAGCTCTTCTCTGACTTAAGCATACACAGAAAACTGTCATACACATGCAGGAGTATGGCATCACAGAGAAGGTGCACGCTGCGGTTTATTCACATTTTCAAAGCACGAATGTGTCCTGTTGCTGCGATCTCCTAGTGGGTGTAATTGGCCTATTGAACCACTGAACTCATGAAGTAACAAAACACAGTCAAGCGCATAGGACTGGGATCAATAATGGTCAGCTGTGCCTTCTGATTGGTTCAAGACATTTTGCTACCCACTAACCCCCTATTAAGAAAAACACAGAAGTTCAATCATGCATGTTTGAACCATCTTGGGGCGGAGCTCTGACATCATAAGGGGCTGCAGACCTGAACGTCTCCTCTTACACACTCCTTTTTAAACTATAATGAAAAAGTAGGTTTTGCATAATATGTTCACTTTACCTGTGTTTAGGTTAAACAAAAAAAACAAATATACATATCTATTTTATCAGTTTTGAGGAAGAATGTAGGTCATAAGACAGTTTACCCCCAATTTCTTTATCTTCATCAGCAAACTTCTTTCTAGGCGGTAACTCAGATGTTTGATAAATTTACCCGGCAGTAGCTGCAGGCCGGACTGTAATTTAGAAGCATTTTTACTGAAATCTTTTCCCCAGAGCTGTTATTACCCAAACTCAGCGCTGCTCACTAGCCACAAAGGTCTTCATTTGACTGATACCCATCGTCCACCACCCTTTGAGTAAATAAACAAGTTCTTTGCAGGTTGTATTAAGCTAAGGTTTCTTCAAATATGATTGTGTGAAGAACATCATGTGGATTTACGTGTTAGGGTGACTACATACCTGAAAAAACACAGTCAATAGTTTCCATTTCTCAGTAAGAACCACTCTGTTCTGTTTGGAGAAAGTGTTATAGGGATAAGAGGGGTCTGTGGAAGCTGAACTAAAGATTCTTGATGTTCCCACACCAGCTCGGATAAATTGGGACGGGAAAGAGAATGAGTGGTACACTTCTAATACACAGTAACTACGCTTGAAGTGTCCTTCAGCAAAGTACTCCACTGCTAGCTGCTCCAAAAAGCCTATGGTTTGTTATGTGTCTTTTAACACCTGCTGTTTTACCCAAACTCTGCTGGCCAAGTTGGCTAAAGCCGCCTGAGATGACTGTAATGGGTAGAAGCCTTGTTTCTCAATGGCTGTGTCAGTGCCATAATGAATGGAAATGGAAACTCTTAAATACGAGATGACTCACACTGCAAAGCCTCTGTCCTAAGGCTCTCCCAACAATGGACACAAAGCACAGCCTATGTTTAGTTTGGCCCTGGTTTTTCCTTGCGACTTTGCCAAGAGTGAGTTCTGCCCACTGTAACACTGTCAGGCGTGGAGAGCGACTCATATGGTGTCTGTACTGCTGTAAGCCACATGATATTGGATGGCCTGTGTGGATGTAAATATTCCAGCTGTCCTAAATGCTAAATGACTCTTTTGCAATGGTAAATCAGTTGATTAATGAGTGAGACTAAAAGTTATTTTCCTCATCAGTGCAACAAATCACAATAGTGTTTGGTTTTTGCTTTTTTTATATGAAGGATTTCTGCTCTTGTATTTATTGGGATGGCTCTGAGAAATGGTCTCTGACTGTGATGGCAAAAATAAATGGCAGGTTCGTTGTCAGTGGAAACTGCTCGGTTGTGTTTCTTTGATTAGTCGGGTCGGAATGAAAAGTGGACTATGTGCATTATTCAGAGATACTGTAATTTATTTTTTTTTAAGTATGGATGGAGGCAGAAATTTCTTTACCTTGCACAGCAGATGGATTTATACATGATTTGTGAGTTCCTGAACTCACACAAATCCTTCTTGCAAGTCAGGAGAGAAATATCATGTACAGATACAGAATCTCAAAACAAGATGTGCAGTATGTTGTAATATGTTATCTGCATTTGGCCTAAGACGTTCTCAACATATCACCGGCACTTCTTTCTTTTGAATACAAATCACATTAAAATCCTGTCACAGGACATATGATGATTCATAGTTTACCCGCTGTGGAATTGATCCTCCTCTTTCTCGTGAACATCTTGAGAGATTTTCTACAAACATCCGCTGCATTTATATACCAATTGTGTCATGGCGTCACAGAGGTAATATTAGCAACTGAGGAGACCTGGTTGCTAGGTGACAGTAGCACACTTTGAGGACTTTATCTGGCCGATGAATGATTCCTGACAAGCCTTGAAACTATGGTGGTTGATAGACCTTCTATACCGATGAGTTGAAGATGTGTGTGCAGCATTCACAATTAAGAATTAGCAGTGCTAGCATGTGCAACTGGACTAGTTAGTGGAGGCATACAACCATGGTGGTACTTTGTGCTGGTTGTTACTCACTTAGCTGGTCTTGTCTGACTCAGCCCCTCCTCCCTGTGTGTATGTATAAAAGCAGCGTCTGAGATCAGATACTCCTCCACAGTGTTGTTATGACTCTGAGGTTATCTGTGCATTCCTCTCAAACTCTCCCAGGAATCAGGGCTGAGAACAGATTCACTCCTCGCTCCTTTATTGTTGTTTCTCTCGTCATCTACCGTTTAGTCGCTGTGTATGAGACCCAAGTGATGACATCTCAGGCTGCTGAGAACCTGGCAAGGGAGCTGTTCAGCTGGCTAACCTCTCTCATGATCACACCTTTATCCTCTTTCTACCCTCCTCCTCTTGCCATCTGTCATCGCTCTTGTGATGTTAACTTTGCTAGTTTAAGACCACACTAACCTGTGGCAGGTGAGGCCTCAGACATCGGTTTCTGATGTGAATCCACAGTCGAGAAATTACATCTATTAGAGAAAGTGGTGGTGATGATGCTGATAGTGTGCGCAAAGTACAAATCAGAAACCGTGCTGTCTGCACAGTCACTGTATGTAAACAAGTGTCATGTCAGAACGTGTGTGTACCTGTGTGCCTGCTTCTCTGTTGTTTTGGAGCTCCAGTTACTACAGCTGTTTCTCTGTGTTCGACCTCGACCTTTTGTGCTTCTTCTGCTATCAGTCAGGACCCGCAGATGTCAGATAATGGATGGAACTTTTATTAGTGGTTAGTTTTTGCTGTAGCCTGATGTGTTCCTCACCAATAGACCAAAAAACTCATTTATCTGATTTTGCACTCGGAAGATCTTGACCCAAAATATGAAGCAGGAGCTCAGTGGTCCATCCATTTTGAGAGTGGTGGTGATGATTCAGATGATCAGTCATGTTCAAGTAATACAGAGAACTATATTGAAAAATGAATGTGCTAGAAGTGTGGCCCATTTTACCTCAGACAGCATGATGGTTCCATGGTATGAAATTCAGGATTTAAATTACAATACTTGCTAATCTGAATCGAGGTGTAATTCGATAGGTGGGCCTGTGTATGAACATCTATTAATACAGCTTAAGCTGTTCAAAGCCTTTTGGTTTCCACTTTAAAGCGGTCATCAGATGTCAGCAGTGGTCTCATCCTTCAGCTCTTTAATTAAGGCTATCATTTCTGGTTGGAAATCATTGCTTTCATGTGGCTGCCTCGTTCCCAAGAATCAGGGGCCTTGTGGTTGAAGTGTTTTTCGGGACCCCTGTGTGTTGGTATCATCTTGTAGCCAAGAGGCAGGGTGCGACTGGTGGGTAAGAGGAGATGATAATCCCTTCTCTGCTGCTCTCATGCAAGCAGATTCACCGCAGAACCTTCACTCAGTTTCTACCTGCTGAGTCAATGTCAGGCAACAGCGTGGGTTCCCCATTGTATGTGAGAGACTGTACGTACGGGATCGAAGTGTGAAACGTTTTGTGTCTTCATTCATGTGTGCCTGTGCAGACATGCTGGTGTGCAACAGTGTGTATGTACATGCTGGAGGTGACCCATGCAGGAAAGAAGTGGAGGGGGTGAGTGCCTATTTACATTGGCAGCTATACAAGGGGAAATGAACTGACTTCAAAGCGGGTGTGCAGCTGAATTGTAAAGCCAGTGAGGGAGTCCTCTACGCATGAGCTGGCAGACAGGCTCTCAAAACACACAGACATTCCCAGGGCCTGCTGTCCGCTGCACAGCCATGTTTGCTCCACAACACTTGTCACATTCTACTGTAAAGAGTGTGTGAGTTCAGCATCACCTCTATAGAGGGTTGTAAAGTATATAGTACAGAAGTAGGAGATGTTAGGAGCGTCATGGCTTTGTTTTACTACAGTGTCTCTCTGTCTGTGGCCTGGTAAACGTGTTCATAAAGCTTGTTTCTGTTCTTGTTGTCTTGTATTACTGTAGGGAAAGTATGATAAATGGTCTTTTGTATTGATCCTGTGTGATATAGTTGAACCTCAAATACTTCAGTCAGTGGCTCTGGCACAAACAGTGACGACTTGCACTGTTCTCTAAAATATGAAATGAATCATTCTAAGCAGATTGTTTGAAGCTGCCAAAGTGGTCACCACTGTGTGTTAGAGCGACAGCCAAAGGGAGCTGGATGACCTCGAAAGCAGCTGAACTCCCCCTGCATGCACACTTGTTCAAGGAGCTACACCTATTTCTGTTTTAAAATTACTCTGAAAGAAAATGAAGTGTTTTATTTGAAAAGCACATACAGCATGAGCAAATATTAGGCTTTCCTAAACAGAATATCTGAGTTTAAATGTTATGGAGTAGCTCCAGTTAGCATCCATTTTTCAAATGGAATGTGTTAGAAGTCTGGGAGTATAACGAGGCACTTAGTGTACATGTAAAATCCATAATATAAGTGTGGAAAGGGGCAGCTGGTATTAGGTCACGTCTCAGCAGCAGTAGAGATTTTAGATTTATTGGAATAAAAATAGCACTTAAACTTCAAAGGATTTCTTTAAAAACCATTAATGCTATTTTCATTGACTTTCCCCAGGATAAAGAGGTGATAGTGATGGAAAATAGGAAACCCAGAGCAATGTAGTAGTCCTTACCATAGTAACATGGGCTGTTCTGTTTTTGTTATTGTTTTTTTTGTTTGTTTTTTCCAGGCATGCTGCTGAGACGGCCCAGCATTGAGGACTTTGTAGACGCGCTGGTGTCTGAGCTCAACCCCAACTTCGAGACCTTCATCATGGACTCCGAAAGCTAAAAGATGTCTGCTTGGAAACGGACTTTACAAGACAGACACACAGACACTGAGCTGAGAGGTGACAGACACAGCATCACTCTTACAGTGTCTGTAAATTATTTTTTTATATTGCTGGTCTCTCTCAGTCACATTGACTTAATATATTTGTCCTATTTTCCGTCAATTAAGGTATGACTTCAAAAAAATTGATTAATGTGGATTTTTCTAATGTGTCATTATTAATTATGTTTCAGTGAATCTAATCATAACCTCCACACATTTTCTCAGTAAAAAATACTCAACAATTTAAACTGTAATTTAAGAAAGCTTCATAAATATAACAGTTTATGTTTGTGGTTTACATCATTTGTTTTAATTCATCATCTCTGCAGCTAATTCACCCTTACTAGAGTTCCAGTTTCTGCTCACATAAAAGCAGGACATTGTTTTTTCCTGATCAAATCAGCGTGAGGAAGAATGCTTAATCTGCTCTTCCTGTCACATGGTCATTGTTTAGGCTTTAAATTAATACCGCTCCATCTGTTTTGTCTGTCAAGGGTTTTACCAGAGAGGGGGGTGGGAGGTCAGAGACAGAAATCCAGAACACGATGCTGTGAGTTTTCACTGGTCTCTTCTGACCATATTAATAACACACCACAGAAGTATAAGTATGCTCCACACAGTATTAAAGCTGTTCTGATTCAACAGTAAATCTCTGGTAGCCAAAGAGTTCACATTATGTTTGCTGCTCCCTGTTCGGATGTAAGATCTTAGGCTGGCGGCGAGTTAGCTTTACGTCATTACTGAAAGCGTGAACTCACCATCAGGGCAAGCCAGAGCGACCTGGGTGGCTGCAACGCTGCATGTTGACTTGGTTCTTCAGCATGTCATTTTCAGATGCTTTTTTACCTCTGTGATCTGTCTCCAGTTAAACCCCGGGCTAATCATATCAGCACAGGATCTGTTTCTGAATCCAACTGAAGTGCAGCCACAGTCTAAATGTTAATAATTGTCAGTGTAATTTTATGCATCAGAATGAGTTTACTTGTCACGTAAAGTTCTGCTCAGCCTGGGAAAATGGCTTTGGGGATATAAAAACGATGTCAGTGCTGGAACGTAACAAAGTGAATTTACTCAAGCTGTACATTTTGTTCTTCAGTATTTTACCTTGTTATCTTCACCTTGCTTTTTACTGAAGTGAATTGAACTGCCTGACAATATATGAAGAGTAAAATCAGTCAGCTACAATATTAACTGCATCTGCAGTGAAATCCACTGTTGTATCATGATAAAGCACTGAGGGATGTACTTTCTTCCACTTTTGAGGAAAAAAATTGTTAAATTCTTGGAACAGCTTTTGCTGGTGACCAAATACTGGCCACTGTCCTGAAAAATGAGCGCTTCTTTTAACCTGCCTATTAAAAGTGGAGATGGAGAATCACAGTTGAAATGCAACTATAATGGTCATTTTCATTTGTGGTTGTTTTTCTATTGAGTTTGACAACAAACAAATCATTAACGTCTGAACTGTCCTGGTCTTTACTGAATGTTTGGGAGACATTCAAACATGTGAACTTGTTCAAGTGGTTTATTTACATCAAAGATAACAAAAGTGGAAGTGACCATTCACAACCATCAACACTATAACTGGGCAGAGAAGAAGCAACAAGACGATATCATGTGTATGTTACAAAAATATTGACCTATGTACTATCTTACAGTATCTACAACACGTTCATCACTTTGACATTCCTCGTCTGTACTTGTTCCATAATATCAAGATTGTCCTCAATGTGCAACATCATCACTTTTGACACTTTTCTTCACACTTTAAAATTAAAAACGGTCACCTTGACACACAAAAGCTTCATAACACCAGCTGCTGCTAGACGAGTGGTACGGTTTATGTACTCCTACATGTGAAGAAGCGACACATTCTCAGGGCAGAACAGAGGCGCGCTTTGATTCACTTTGCTCTGCGGTAATAAGTCTGTACTCCTCAACGTTTCAACTTCATATGAGTTTTACCTTCTGGGCCAATGAGTTCACATTCTATGTGTGTGTAAGAAGTGTATCTTCTCCCTCATGCAGTGTTTACATGTATGTACATATTCTGCTTGGGCCATCCAAAGAAGTGCTCCAAAGTCAGGGGCAAGTGTTCGAAGGGGCAGCGTGGCCACACGGGTGAGTGGCTGCTGGTCTCAGTGTGCGTAGAGTCAAAGTGGGGAGACTGGTGAGTAATCTGAGACTGGATCTGGCTGGGGTTGTTGTTGTTGAGTCCAGGGTGGTTCAAGGGTGGAACACAAGCCAAAGAATCCCCATGTCATCCTGGGGAGAGAGAGCAGGAAGAGGAACGCAGACACGCAGCGATTAGTAACATATCTACCCGGAGCCAGCCAAGGCCTGACCTAAAACAGGATAGTCTTGTCTACATCAAAGAGCTGGCGTGCTTTTACCAGCTGCTGCTCACAGCCACACGCACAGCAGGGTCTATAAAAAGAGGAGAGTCTGAGCAATGTTGAGAGAGTGATTTTATGTGTTCTATTCTGTGCACTTAGCTCATTAAGCAGTTTGTTCTGAGGTGGCTAATTTGAAAGGGAGTGTCTTAATGCACCAATAAAACATTTATGAGGAAAATAATTAATATCAAGGCAATGAGTGGTAAGTATTTCAGGAACACCACCCCTGGGTTTGAGCGTGTTGATGTGGTTACATGTAGGCTCACCTTCCTGACTCTGCTGTTTGGGTAGAAGTGCTTCTGTCACACCTTCAGTGCACATCTGTCTGCTCCTCTCAGGTAAATCCTCCCTTGACCCTTCCTCTTCTTCTTCCTCCTCCTCCTCAAGTCTCTCTGCAGGGTCATCATTGCACTGATAGCACCCAAAATATTCTGCAGGCTCTGAACCTCCTCTCATTCCTCCAGCATCCCCGTAGACAGACTCTGGATGTCCTTCCAGCTGCAGTGAGGTGCCTTCTTCCTTCAGCTTTGTGTTTCTAGGAAGCATAGCAAAGAAAACCTGTTGTTATTATCACCACGAGTCTCAGTTGGCAGCCACACCCTTTGGATTGAGCAGTTCAAAGAGGCGAATTAACCACAATATGATACATACAGCAACTTGAAGGAACAACAGAAATTAGAAGGCTGCACCTGAGGCAGTACAGCAACAGAGTGGTGTTTACCTGGCTGCTGTTCCCAGCTTCACTGTTGGCTTACAAACACATGATGGGGAGTGTCAGGTTTGTTCCTGCAGTTTTATTCTACACCTAATAATTCATGCAGCAGCTGATCTACAGTAGGTGCTATCTGAGGTGATGCATGTGACTGGGTTGTGTTTGTTGGAAGCTTACTGTTGGTTTTAGCCATCAGCCAGCTGTAATGCTCGGGCAGGCTTTTATAGTCACTTCACTCTGGCAATGTTTGCAGTTGTGGTGTATGTCCAGGCAAATGCAGCACTTTTAATATGGTCTTTGTAAACAACAGATTGTCACCCTTAGTTCCTGACGTGTTCTTTGTCTGCTTAAAATAATGACAAATGTAAAAGTTTCAGTCATATGTTCTCATCCTCACCCGTCACTGAGACTCATCTGGGAGTGGAAGGGGCTGATGTCCTGGCTGCGGCCCAGACTGCAGCTCTCATCACAGCACAGAGATGGGATCAGGTGGACTGGACCTGAACACCACACACACACACGTCTCAGTAATAATCACACTCTGTTAAAGTTACAAATATACATCACAACTGCAAACATTGCCAGAGTGAAGTGACTATAAAAGCCTGCCCGAGCATTACAGCTGTCTGCTTGCTTTATGATATCTTTGAATGGCCTACCACAGGTGTGTCCGGGGCCCAGGTGACACTGGCAGCAGGGTCTCGGGGGAAAGTCATGGAGCCAGCGGGGGTCCAGACAGGAGAGTTCCGCCCCGCTGAAAGGACAGTCCTGAGACTGCAGAGACACTGCTGAGAAAAAAAGTAAATGATTTATCAGCCATCAATTAATTGAATAGTCACCTTGTTCTTTAAGGATTCAGTATACTGCAGGCACCTTATTATAAGATAAGATAAGATAAGATAAAACTTTATTAATCCTGAAGGAAATTCTTGATTATTCTCACAGAAGTAATACCTGGCACTTGTAAGAATGATTACCAGGTGGGAAGGGATGGTGTCACTCATGTATTGGGAAATGCTTAACAACCCTCAGGTCCATGAGGCTGATTAAAATTCCTTTGTATAATTTTAAAAAGTACTGTTAGCATTCTGTGGCAGCTTTGGTGAAGGGTGGGGCTGCGTTTCTACTGAGTGAAACTACCCTCAAAATACTCCACTCTCTTTACTCCACTCACACTCTGACAAAGCACACATACCTAGTGATGCCTTGGTTACCACATTCCTTTGTTTAAGGTGAGCTTACCTAGCAAATGTGATGTCATTAATTCTTTGCCTCAGGATGTTTCACATATATGCAACATCAGCTAAACGGTGCAGCTTGTTTGTGCAGGGAACAAAGGAGCAATGAGATCATCCAGCAGTAACATATCCTGCTCTGTTATGAAGAGCCATCTAATCTATTCCAATGTGTTTATATGCAACTTATTACAGTGCTTTAGCAACTTAATGTAAGAATGTATGTTCAAGTTCCCTGTATAGCCCCACTTGTAGCATTAAATGATAAAAAGGAGCACAGCTTTCCTGTCATGTCAAACACACAAGATCTTTTCCCCACAACGACATCATAAGATGTTGGACCTTGTGTGTCCAGAGACACACAAGGAGATGTATAAGTCTCTAAAACAACACTGTATCTTAATAATGTCACGTTAAAGTGTTCTTCAGGTTCTGCAAAGGCTTAGGAAAAATATCACAAACTGCCTGCTCAGCACATCTTTAATTCATTCGAGGTAAGCTGTCATCATCTTATCTTTGTTGGTTGATGTGGTGTATCAGAGTATGATTTGGAGCATGTGTGAGCTCTTTCATTTTGAAAGTCTTGCCTGGAGTACATAATGTACTAGAAATTCATCACTGACACTTCATGTGGGCGTTCAAAGTTCAGAGCTTGCTACACACACACACACACGAAAAAACTTTGCCTGCACAGAAACCAGTCACAGCAGTGCAGAAAGTCTTTATAGCACTGAGTGTTCATACTTCAAACTCCCACTCCTTAATGCATTGTTCTGAAGACAGACATTCACTGGCTTTGACACTGACCACTGGGCTTCTTCTCCAGCAGCTGTCTCTTGCAGTAGATGACACACAGGACCAGCAGGGCCAGCAGCACTGTAGCCAGAGCGCTGCAGATGACCGCGGCTAGGGCCATGTCCCGCGGACTGGTCACTACTGAGGGCAGCGGCACCAAGTTCACTCGCCCACTGCCTGAGGAAGGAGAGAAGACGAGTTCAGTTTACCAGCAGGGGGTGAAATGCTGAATGATTATTGTATGCGGCTGGTTTCAAGGGGATGAAAGGTACAAAAATCATACATATGTGAAAACCTCAGACAACACATCATGCACAACAAGAACATTTACATCATATTATCCGCTAATCGGAGTCTGGTAACATGAGACAAAATATTCCTTTTAGTCCGGAGCCTTGTTGTAAAAGTCTAATGAAATAAGCAGAGGAGTTCAAAGACAAAACGCCTGTGGTGGATTCTCTCTTTATCAGCCTCTGTCTGGTTCTCTGCAGAGGATGATTTACAGACACACACCCCCCACCCCCTCCACCCTCAGGCTCCCTCACACACTGCTCACACTGCAGGCACACATGTTGGTCAAGCTTTTGAAACAGGTCAGATAGGAATGTGTTTTTACATGTGTGTGTGAGACACTACGTGCTGATTTCATGATTAAGCTGCTGCTGCAGTTCCCTGACGGGGAACACACTAGTACAAAAATGTCAATAATCCGTTGGGATTGCTGGGACAGACTTTTTTTTTTTACATTCAAATCTTCCTGGATTTACAAATGGGTCATAAAAATGTTCAACCAGCAGCTCCTCTGCAGATGTTAATCAACAGTCTGAGACTTTTCAGACATCCTGTGTGTTATCAGGGAGCAGAGTTACATCAGCATGTGAGCCGCATGTCCTGCATGACAGCATCAGTGTGCACTTCTAAGAAGGAGTAGGTGGAAAAACAGGAGCACACCCAGGTCCTCGAGCTAAGTCACATTTCTCGTTGTGAGGCCATGCAGCTTATCATAATTATGAGAAATCAAAATATAATTGTCCTCATCAATATGTGCCTGAAAGTGAGGGGGTGGCCTGATACAGAGCAAAAGTCAAAGTAAGCTGGTCTACCTGTGAAGCCAGTCACCAGCATGGATAGTAAACAATGAATGACCGTTTGTTTGAGAAAATCTTTTTCAGTTGGCTCTGCTGTTTGCTCTACAGTTTATCAATCATAGAGGCGACTGAATTCAACCTTTTCACATCACAAGTGCTTTTTGCTATGCAATGTAAACATCACTTTTTTTAAATTCAGGCAGATAGGGGATGAGGGTATGTTAACATTCCTTCTATGAAAAACTCAAAGCAGCTCCGTTTGACCTGGAGGGCATGTTGGTTCAATATAAGCACTGAAAAGCATAATATAAGACATAACATGCATTACTTGGTGTTAAAATATATAATATACACATCTCAGAGTCAGGTTTGTGAGAGGTGTTTGCATTTAAAGGCCCAGAGTACAATCCCTGCACTGAACAACAGAGTATTATGAGAAATAAATGTTGCACAATAAAGCACAGAGCAAGTAGTGTCTCTCCACAATATTATTGGTTTTGAATCTGAATTGTTAGAAGTGACACCTGTGGCTTACTGATATGACTACACATGTTCTCTTTGCTGTATTGTGTCATTTATTGTTACTGGCTTACAGCTGGCAAGTTAACCACACACACTCATAGCATATTTTAACTATAATGATGCAGCATAATATAACAAACAAGCTAAGCTAACTTATCCACATATGTCATTCTATGACAAAGATTGTACTGATTGTTTCTCCATGTATATTTGTGGTTTTGGCACTGCATGCTAATGTCTTACAATAACAAGGTGTAAAGGTGTTATGCTTTGTATGTATGATTGGGATTCAAAGTAACCATCTGCCTGTTTAAACATCATTGTCAAGGTCATATCCAGCTCCTCTGTGGTGAGCATCATCTGCCTGCCAACACAAAGGCAGTCTGTTATCAGAGACTCAGCAGCTGCTGCAAACACAGATAAACACTGGCCCATTGAAGGGACCTCACCTGCTGATTTTATCTCCACACAAACCAGACCAATAAAACCACAGCCTTTCATAGACTCCCTTGTCTGTTAACTCTATGGAATGCCACATAGTCCAAATAAAAGAAGCACCTCTTTACACCTCTAAGGGGTTTTTAACACAAAAGGGAAAACAAACATATTGCTGAGTTTGGAGCAGCAGAGAAATTCAGTTACTTCTGTTATTAACGGCGTCTCTCTCCACACAAAAACACTTTCTAGTCTGTCTGAACAACATATTCAATCAGTGTTTTGTGTTCTTTTAGAATGCCTGCTGGAATGATTTATCCAAAAGTTTTGTTGTTTGTAGTCAAACATTCTACAGTCATCACTTTTTGTAATGTGGCAACACCAAACATCATTATTGCTGTGAGGCTGTGGTTGGATAATTGCAAACTAATTTGATTAAGACAGGATAAGCTGCTCTGCAGTTCCACACGCTGACATTGAGTGACTTTTACTGAGCATGTTTTTTAATACAGGAGGCTCTGGCAGACAGGAATGTTTCTGTACTGTGCCAGCATGAATGAGTTACTCGTTGGATGTGTAGTCTTCCTGATTTTTACACATTCACAACAAAGTTTTAAAAGGTGTTAATATGGCACTTTTTCCCACAAATCTTAAATTGATATCAAGATAATATTGTTACCATGAACTCTTTTGACCTTCATAATGATGTAGTGAAGTTTTTATCCACTTAAAATATAATACAACTAATACTTTATGGCTGTAAAAAAACATTTCTGTCTGACTTCTGTGTAAATCCAGCTGGAGAGTGTAATAGTGTCAGTGCAGGGACAGCTACAAAGAGCAGGTAGCATTCTTTAAGTGTGTGTGCCTGTGTCTGTTGGATGGACTCGTCAGCTCTCTGAGATCTACCGTGACAGTGAAAAACTTCAGCAGATGAAACACATTAAAGCAGCTGAAGGAATCCATAAAACACAACCTCAATTTTACTCAGCTCCAAGAGCAACTGGGGGAAAGGGAGGAGAAGAAAGGAGGGGGTTTAAGATTTACAGTCCACCACAGACGGCGACTACCTCCCCTGCACAGCTGCACCGTTACCCCAGGGCCAGTGTGGCCTATTAGAATGATCTGCCCTTTAAGTTTTCACCTCCCTCCTCAAGATAACAGTGGAGGGAGGAGGAGGGGTGGGGGACTTTCAAACATTTGGAAATGCTCCACTGAGAGTCCCTGTAGGAGCTAACTACCAGCTATGTTCTCAGACACAATGGCCATTTTGTTTCACAGGCCTGCTCCAGTATCAAAAAGGGAAGCTGTACAGATGGACAAATGAGCAGACAGGGGGGTGGGGGGGTAGTTTTTGTCAAGGCCAGTGTTCATTAAACATCCAGTATTGCAGCTTGTAAAAATATGTTTACCTAGACCCACAAAAAGGCCCAAAAACAAAGAAGAGGCCATCTGGCTTTACATTAGGATACCGGTACACACATTTCATTTTGGTTTTTTTTCTGAGTGGACTGATATCCCTGAACTGTCTCTATTTTTTTTTTTAAACAGGAGTGCTAACTCTGGCTGCGACGATGCTCTGACGCTCTGATGTTGCCAAAAGCCTGCTCAGAAACAGCTGCACTCCTCTGGCATCAGGAAGTCACACTCAATTACCACAGGTATAAGCCCATTCTCTTGTTGGTTTTATGTGGAAACCTGAAATCCTGAGGTTGCACTTAACTCCTTATAAAGGCCAGGAGGATGATGTTAATTGGATCTGCAGCCTACTGGAATATTAGCTGTGCTTTGTGAACATACTGTAACACACGTCCTGCCTCCTTTTTGCATAATGGCAATAAATTACACACACACACTCCCTGATGTGTATACTTTGGTGTTGAAACAATACAATATGTACAGCAGTTTAGAAGCATTTTCTCAAAAATATCAATGCAGGTTTTTGTCTGAGGAAGTTTGTGCATTTAATCCAATAGGGCTCTGAAAATAAGTGACATGTTCTGAGCTATTATAATCCACTATTATGTTAGTCATATCCATTTAACCTTTTAACTGCCCAGCTTGTAAATCCAAGCATAGCATTGCTGGCTGGCTCATTGAGACTTAGTGAATGAAATATGGCTCGCCCCACCCTGTAAAGGCTGGTTCTGGTTTCTCCAAGGACCATGTGCTGGCATGTTGTGTGTGTGTGTGTGTTCAGACTTTGTTGTGGCACCACAGCCTGGGTTTTGGTTCTAGTAGTATTTGGCAAGGAGTTCAATTGTGTGCTGTAGATGTTTGCTTTTAGACTATTGTATCCCTGTTGTTTCATGTTAAAAGAGCACCTATTGTGAATCAGGGATGAATAGTGTGTATTCATGAGAATAAAATGCCACAGTGGTTTTAGGCCAACGGTTACAGGAGGTAAAAAAGAAAAAAGATGCTTACAGTTGGGCTCGTAAGGAGGTGGAGGGTCGCCACAAGGTATACACTCCATGTCCTGGAAACCACTTAATTTTGTCTTCCTGTAATATCTGTTAAAGACCGGAAAAATATAGATTAGATATTTTAATGGTCTTTTTTATGAAACTTTTTGTTACAGCTGTGTCTGTCTCACCCCGGCAGACAGTCTCCACACACGGCATTGCTGGTGGTGGAGCAGTTGCCCTTCTGGAAGCGGTTGATGAGTCCACAGTCCAGGCAGGGCTTGCACTTCTGCAGGCTCCGGTCCTCTTTGAAGCGACTGCTCCGGCAGGGCACACACCGGGCATCCTCTCCATAACCAAAGCCACATTCCTGGAGGGATTAACAGGAGAAATACACCGGGTAAGAGGTGGGGTTGGCGGTTTGGGGTGATGTGCAGCTGGTGAAAAGAGGGCTTGAATGTGGACTACCGGGGGTCTGGAATTAAAGAATGATCTTGGCTCACAGGATCAGAGGAGAACAATGGCCTGCCTCTTTGGAGAGTCCATCTTACACTGGCAATAATCTCCCTGACTCTCTCAGTTTGAATGAGTGGCCTTCCGCTGCAAGACCCAGAAAGGCCAAGCATTTGAATAATAAAGGCTGTAGGGGACACCCACTGTTGTATTATTGCAAGTTTATTGCTGCGTTTTTTGTGCGACTCACTCTCCAAGCAGACTCAGTGAGTGTCCTGTTGATTGAGAGGCCAGCAAGCAAAGGAAACACTTCAGGAAGGGGGCAAGGATTATGGAGAGGTATATGGAGAAAACGAGATGAATACTCTTTTTGTGTTCAACAATAAAATGGGGCCCTTAAAAAGCACAGCTTCTTACAGCTGTGTGAATGATCTAATGCTAAACCACCTGAGCCAAGCAAAGTCAAAGGTATGAAAGATTTGGTGTGATTTTAGTGTTGTTGTTTGCCTGTTTCAAGTCATGCATGGACGGTTAATGTGGAAACACAAACTTTTAGTGAGAAGAACCAACATGAACAGAGGCCACATGCCTGTGTTCATTGTGTTTTTTTTCTCTTTACTGACACATCTCTAAATATTATGTTGAAAGACTGGAGACAAGCTGACATTTACATGACAGCTGATATTACTGTAGAGCACGCAGGGATGACATCATGCATTGATCAGCTCTAAAGCAGCTGCCCTCCTGTTATCCAGTGTTGCCACACAGCAATCCAAATCCAGGAGGACAGACAGGGGGGGGGTGCTCATATATCCTTAAAGTGAAGGTCAGCTTCAAACAGGCCTTCTCTCTTCTCTTCTCTCTTCGCCCGTGTCCTGTTTCACTGCCTGGGCATGCAGTCCTGCTGGAATGTGGGCAGAAGATTCTGATATGGGGGCTGGGTTTGGCAGGAAATAAAAATGGAGGATGGAGGCAAAGATGTGATCTTGTGATGGCACCGCATAGTCGGGATGGAAGATGAGGAATTCAGTCCTTCCAGCCAAACACATGCAAGTCTGACATTGAACCCTTGGGCCAGGCCTGGCCTGAGGTGGACCAGCTAGGCCTGGACTATTGCAGCTGTTGCTATGAACTCTCCATATAAGGCCTTGGCTTCCAGCAGGCCACACTGGGGAACTCAGGGAGGGAGTGGATGGGGTGACTGATGAGTGATAAAGAAGGGAAAGGCGGAAAAAAGAAGACTTGGCTGCCCGTAGCTGCATGCCATGATCTCGCCTTTTTTCAAGAGAGAGATGCTCTGACTGAAGCAGGTACGCTGGTCCCTAAAGCTGATGCTCTCTGTTATTCAGTCACATGTTTTGTATGACTTTATTCAGTCATACCATCAACAAAAGATGGATAGACAGAGTGCCCATCAAATATTTTCTAGGCACATTATACTGGGAGTTGTGAGTCTCACATCTCCTTCCACATTTCCATCTGTCAACCCTGCCCTCATTTTCTCTGCTGCTGGATGCAAACCGCCTCTCTGGCATTCAACCTGCAGAAGTCCTCAAAGGTTCTCTGATTTCTACCTCTGGAACTTTCCCTACAGGATCCTGCCAGATTAATGGGAAGAAGTCTAAACGGACTTCAGGTCCACTCACTGCAAGGAGCCTCACAGAACTCCTGTGACCCACTTCCACATGAAGGAAGGGGCCCAGGGGATGATTCATCCCCACTCAACCCAACACTGGCACAAGCTCTGTCCATGGGGCACCGCATGGCAGAATGGGCTGATGCGACGTAGACACAAACAGGTCAGAGCACCAAAACAAAAGGAAAACAGAGCCAACCCCTGCCCCGCTGGTCCAGGCAGCACAGATCATCAAGGAGCGATCTCTTTCTTCTTTTATCCCAGCTAACAAGGCTCCACAGAGCTGACACCCTGCACTCACTGAGACCTATTTAGCAGCAAAAAGAAAGATGACACACTGTGGGAACCTGTGATAAACCAGTCTATTATGCCGCCCTAAAATCAAAGCTCAGGTTTTGTACAGGCTTTAAACATCACAAACTTGACTGTGAGAAAAAATAACACATTGTTCATTTGGTACTCTGAGGTGGAATCACTCAAACCGATCAAAAAAATAAATCAGATGCTTAACATCCCCTTTCTCCTAAACTAGTTGGGTGAGACTGCCAAGTATAACAGCCATGTGAAAGGAGGGGGGAGAGCTGGCTGGAACGAGAAGCATGTTCAGATATTTCTGAGATTAGGGGGGAATCACAGGGGGACGGGGGTCATCTGATCTGTTGATGAAAACAACACCAAAAACAAAGCCAAGTCAGTTAAAGCAGTGTTTTGTGTAAGACAAACACTTCCTTTGCGTTTTTTTTTCTGTATTGTAAACTTGTCTGACCACTGTGATCAGGATAGCTAGTGCCACCCAGAACCCCTTTGTCCTGAGAGCGTGGCTGGAGGAAATGCTACATGTTTGCTACATACTATTAAGATGTTGACACATCAAAGTTGTGTTCCTGCCTCTTTTTCCTGCTGGCAGTGTTCCAGCATGCTCTGAAAAGCATGTCACCCCACACAACAGACTAAGTAGCTTCCTGAATGAATGAATGAAACCTGGAATAAAATATGTCCGGGATAAAAAAGAATAAGTGGTTTTAATGGGCGTTCTCTCTGTGTGGGTGGTTCTTTTAGCTACAGTTAGTGTGGAGGGGCTAATTGATGTTTGTCAGCCTGCCTTTAGAGCGGCTTCCAGAGGCTGACTTCCAGAGCAAACTGGGCCACATTCCTCTGGGATCTCTATGGCAGCTGCACAGAGGGACTCCAAAAGTCTGCATCTCTCCTAACAGTCATTCCTGCCTTTCAGAATATGGACAGATTGCTCAGATCACAAGTTGTGTCTCTGGGAAACTTTCTCTGAGTGAAGGCCCAGGTCTCCACTTTGAGCCGGCATCCCGCTACCTTCAAAAAAAGAATGAGGCAGCCAATTATTAACCAGGACCCCAGGGTGGCGAGCAGCATTCATGCCTCTTGAGCTGGCAGGGAAACATGAGGACTACTGAAGCGTATTACCAACCACAGAGTCCATGTCTGTGTGCACTGAGATTAAAGGAAACCAGGCTTAAATGCATGTGTGCAACAGATGTCAAAGCCTGATACTCAATTTTTTCATCAGCACTTGAAGATGTTAGTGGAGTGTGAAGTCAGTTTACCAGATGTTTTATTTGCAGGGTATTCTTTACTTAAAGCTGCCATTAATTTTTATGATATAAACATATCCCTTACTATATAATGAATGGATATGTTATGTTTTGATAAAAGTCAGAGCTTGTTTTACGCACTGTTGAATCTGTTATGCCAGGAGGTGCTTTTTAACAGTAATTTGTCCATCAGTGATAGTGCTGTATGGAAGAATTTGCCTAACTTTTCTGTTTGTTCCTGAGTCCTTCGGTGTCAACACTAGCTAACAATACGTTGTCAGCTGACATTGACGATTTGCTAGCCAATAAACTTGTGGTTGTTTGGGATATTTGCTAATATCAGTACAGAACCACACACATTCTTTTTAACGCCCACCTAGTCCTTCACAAGCAGCATTACGGTATATTATAGTGCTGGGACCTGGGATCACGCTCTAGTGGGGTCAAGTTTGGTGGCTTGTTGGGTCAGGTTACAGTTTTGATTGTGGGTCCTGGCTACCGGGTGTTGAGTGATGTTGGATTGGACATTCTAATGTTCACATTTAGAAAAATCTGCAAAAATGCAGTGTGAAATTATCATGTAGGGTATATCAGTTGTAAGTTTAGCTTAATATTGGAGGCTGACTAGTTAACACACCTTTACATCACTGCCTACACTTGCAAAAGAAGGTAGGTCCGTAGCTGCTGCCAGAGAGGAAAGCCATTGCTTACCAACCTTAACTGACACTGCAGAGGCCTGTTTGTACAAAGCACACAAAAACCTGTGGCTAAGGTGGAGGAAAAACTGTATTCCCAGTCGAGAGAGAAGCAAGCTTAGGCATGGCTCGCTTCAAACAGCGAAGACAATAAGTTGGACTGGGTGCATTGGGGAAAACAATGGAAGCCATTCAGCTGCAGAAGGTCAAAAGTATGGGTGTGACTGATTAAAGGAGGGTCGGTGTTCTACAAAAGCTAAAAACAGCTTGGCTGCTCCCTGCCTGAGAGAGAGGAAGTAATAAATAATGCCGGCCCCTGGATAAGATACATGTTTCTAAACAGTGATGATGTCCATTCTATTCATTAACTCAACAGCTTTTTTTCCCACATGAAAGATCCATCCAACTTTTTTTCAGCATAGGGAAGTTGATACAACCAGCCTGTTATAGATCCCCTGTGTTAGTACACTCCCTGTTTCCTAAATAAACAAGTGACAGTACTTTTTCCTCTTGGTGATTTTGTGGAAAATACAGCTGAATATCACAGTTTCACTTCATACAGGTAAAGTGGAAAACGACAGAAACAGTTGTTCCAACCTTTGAGAGCTCCTGTCCTGCATCGCACTGTTGGCAGGGTTTACAGTTCCCAAAGCGGTCCTTGTACTCCTGTTCTCTGCACTCTCTGGTCCCCTCCTCGGCCCTCGCGTGCATCTGAGAGTGACAGTCATTTGGTGGGAGTTAGAGATTCCTGCATTTCATCACCACTTTTATCCATACCAGATAAAGCAGACTCATTCCAGAGCTATGTGTCTCGTAATACTTTTAAGAGGGTCGACCCCTCATGTGGATTTCTTGCGAAAGTAACCATGATACTGTTGGGGAGAGATACAATCAAACTTTAACGAGTCCAGTGGGGAATCTACATAGCTGCAAGTCAATGCAACAATACAGTCACCAACACCAGAGACGACAGTCTAGATAGTAAATGTAATCAGGACAGTGCAGTGGATGAAGGTAAACTGATACACGGCACCGACGCAGTGTCTTCAGTGAGGATGGCACAGAGCCCACAGTGTGAGCTGTCCTATTATGAAATGTAATTCAAGTGAATGTGTGAACAACACACACACACACACACACACACACACACACACGTAGGTGGTATACAGTCACTGCCTGAACACAGACTGCATATCCACACAGTGCAGAGAACACTTACCACAGCTGAGTATAGGACATGCACGGTTAGCATGAGTGAGAAGGTGTGTTGGAGCCTCCAGACCATTTTGATGAACCACTGAAAGGAGAACACAACAATCACACACTCCAGCAGACTTTATTCACATCGCCAGAGGTGTCAGTGTAGCCCTGTAATATATGAATATTCATTTTTTGTTTAAGGCACTTAAAGAAATGTTCTGACTCTGGTTTAAGGTCATTTTGGGGGGCTGTTGAATTCTAATGGCTCTAATAAGTCAACTATTATTAGTACTGTTACAACCTTTTTTTTTAAATACTAAGGAAAACTGCACTTGGAATAGGATTTCCTCCAAATTAAGCTCAGGTTTTTTTTGAGCCCTTAAGCTCCACTTATTGTCTGGTGAGTGCAGCCAATCTTTGTTCAAACTGCTGAGATTTATTTTAAATTAAAAACCAGTGCAGCCATGCTATAAACCATTTATTCATAATAGTCATAAGAATTCTACAGATTGTTTGGAACAGAAATGTGTGTGTGAGGATGCACAGCAGGACTGAAGCACGTCTCTTTGAGCTCAAACGTTCAAGCAAGAAAAGTCATAATATCCCTGATATTATCCCTAAGTAATATCCCTGCACGAAGAGTCCACACAGTCAATTCACTCGTGACTTGAAGCCTTATAGTGTTGATACAATAATTCTGTCATGAGTTATAATATCCCTTCAAAGCCTGGAGGTCTGTTACAGCGCTGCGCTCTGCTAAAGCCAACGAGTTTTGTTGTAAGCGGAGAAAGTGTTCAGCAAACGCGGGTCTTACCTGCTCAAACGGAGCCTGTTGATCAAAGTTGCGGTTGTTAAAAGTCGAAAGCAGACCGGTGAGAGGTGTGGTGGCGTGTTTCCCGCACCGGCCCGCTCACCATGTCAGCGCTGCAGCTCCAGCCCCGCACTACAGCTCCGAGCGGCACAGGCTCCAGACTCTGCGCCGAGATCAAAGGCGGAGAGAGGGGCTGGCTCTATGGATCTGAAGCGTGTGTATCTGATCTGTGATCAGCCTGGCGACATCAAAGGCCCGCTCTCTCTCTCACTCACACACACACACCGAGTTCACCGTGTGTGATCAATAACAATGTTTCCATTCAGCTGGATTCACGTTGTGTTCAAAGATAAAAACAACTTTAAAAAAGACTTTGGAGCACAAACAATGGTCCGCAGTGTCATTCAGAGTCAAGTGTGACTGCTTTGTGTTTTATTTGTTACCTTTATCACATAAGTATTCTCCAAACATGCTGGACCCCGTATGAACTGCCACAGTTTTATTACATTTGTTAATGCAATATTCAATGGGCAAAAATCAAACAATTAGAAAGTGAAAAGAACATTAACATTATGTGCTACACATGTGACTCCAAAGATGAAAACAGTGAAAACAAAAAGAAAGGAAATATATAAACGAATGCTGCATACAATATTATAGGAAGGGTTTTATAATGTAAATATTAGACTGGATGTTTAAATAAAAAACAGCATAAATATGTCCTATAGAGGGCAGCACTGCGTCAGACTTACAGTACATGCAGGTCTGATCCAAAATAGACAAAGGTTAATTTCAGCTAAAACCCCAATCTGAATGACTACTTTAAAATTCTGGGTCCTTCTATTTAGGTTAAATGAAGACTAATCCATACTTTTTACTGCAATACCAAAATACATAGTGAAGTGCATGGCTGTACCACTTCAGTCAGACAAGCATGCTCAAACCTTCAGAATAAAACAGATTCACCGGTATTGCATGTTTTATGTTATTAATATGTTTTACTTTTGACTTGAACTGTCTGGGGTGGCACATGGTGCACACAGTGAGCTGCAGGTTTAGGGTTATGTTGTTAATGAGAACGTTTTCCTTTAAACAGTATATTTTCCAAAGTTTTTATTTGAAAGGTTGAAGGGTTATTGGATATGACAACTAATTATGCAAACAACACTAACACAAATAGTGCAAGTTCATACCCACCTCTGGTAAAAACCGGAGCTGTGTGCATGCTGCTGTGTGTCTGAACTGAGGCAAAAGCACAGAGGACAAAAGTTCAGCACTGCAGCAAAAGTGGCCAATTACTGTACATGTCAGGACATGTTGTGTATCAATTCCAGGGAACCTGTGTCTGTGTTGCAAATGTAATTATCTGCTCCTTATCTGCAGTGTAATACTAAGTTCAGTTTTTATAGACTTAATGCAGCAGGTGACAAATCTGTCACTAAGTCTGAGTTTAAGTCTTCTAAACTGTATATGCTCATTATTTTGAGTTTTGTTGTTTGTTATGACAGTTGTTCCACACTTTAATCCTTATGATAAAAACATCCTATTCCCTCTATAGTCACCATGAATTCATTCATGGAGGTCAGTTGGTGTCTGCATGTCACAGTGACACGGGTCCTCTAGCGGTGAGTAGACAGTACTGCAGGCAGACTCCTGTGTCCTGCAGGGGATTCAAACTTTGCTGTTGTCTCCATCTACTGGTTCATCAATGACAGCTGACATGTTACTTTGTTTATTTACTGTAGCCTGGAAAAAAATTCTAAAGCTTTAATTGTAAAGTTGTTGTTTTTCTATCCTCTATTCATTTTGATTATTTCAATTCTATTCTATTTGAAAATATATTATTAATGATTCTATTCTACAATAGCTTATTATAGCATGTTACACTTTTTTCAAGCATGCTGTATCATGAGAATATCTCATATTGATTGTAATAATGCATTTTCGATATTCTTAACATTTTATGGTTTTGCAATGACACATCCCCGTATATAGGAAGTAATCTTATTGTGATTTTTTCATGTAGCTAATCCATCTGTGGACTGTTCAATCATCTGCCAGGAGACTATCTATTCTAATCCATTTATTCCATATCAGTTTACATGCTCCACTGTATGACTGACCCACTCAAAGTAGCCTAGACATTTATATGTGTTCTGCTCCTTTCTGTTGTCCATCCCATAATTTGCTGGTGTGGTTTCTCCCACCGGAGCTTTATGCAGAACTGATGCTGCCACTTTAAGAGACCTGTGCGATAAAACCTGCAGTATGAAACTGTCCTCGGCTGTCAGATACGCACCCTGAGACTGGATCCACTTAAACTACCAGCCGGAAGGGTTCAGGTCAGGCAGCGGTCTGCTGGTGGGATCCTTCTGGTGAACTTCTCGCCTCCTCTGCGGTGCAGGAAGCAGGACAGGGATGCTGCGCGGATGCTGCTGTCTTTAATGTGAGTACCCTCCTCTCTCTCCAATGCGGCATTGAGATGTGGTGTGCTGTGGTGATGGGGAAGCAGGGTGTATTTTAAGCTCAAAGTATGTCTTTTAACAAATACAGTAAGAATACTGGCAGTGAATATTACTGGATTTACTAAATAAAAGTCTGCGCGGAGGGAAGGGTCTCCAGTATGGCCTTGGGCGAATGAAATCCTCGCACTCTGGTAAGTTTGACGTATTTTTTAAATCTACGGTTAGGGGCTTTTTGTGTAAGTTAAACAGTAGGACAACAATAATGTGTTTTTTTCTGTAAATGTTTGTGTTCAGTATCAGGTTCCAATGATGCCGCTGAGAGAGCAGGATTATATTTTAAGGTGCTGGGAGTCCTTGACTTTGAGGTGATGATGTCACTACGTAATCCTGCTGGTTTTGTCAAAAGCATTGCACCACACTGAGCGATGTTTTCTAAACATCACAGGGATGCTGAAGGAGTGCAAAAGGTGATCCGCTATGGTTAGGATCCAAACCAACCCAGCTAAATACGTGTTATTGAACAAAATAATCTGTCATATAATCTGGTTCATAGGATTTTAATCTGATATACTGCTTTATAATGTGGCTGATCAGCTGTACATGGACAGGCCCATGTCATGTCACCCACTGATTCTCTTCTACAAAGTTGATGTGCGCATCTTTGACTGCGCTGAAGCTCTATACAGACTGCAGTGGAGTCTGAGCTCCTTACTGACTGCAACTCCCAGAATTCAACAGCTCAAGGAACTCAGATTAGTCAAAGCAACGTAAGCTTCCATGAATGTGTTTGTACATATGCCAACCTTAACATTTACAGAGCTTAACCCCAACACGGTGCCAACCACTTTAACTGTAATCAATCCAAATCCTTAACTATAGCCTCATATAATAAAGTAAATGTTTAATATAAATAGCGTAAAATCATTTAAAAATTGAGATTAAGAGGATGATTTCCATTTTCTATTAAATAGTGATGCACAATTGATGATTGATGATGATTTTCAAATTTGATGAAATTTGATGTGTCCTTTTGTTGTATTCCCTTGTTATTCAAAACATGTAGAAATAACTGACTCTGAAAGAATTATTCAGAAGTTGTTGGAGACTGAAACACACCCAGAACATTAGTGGATATTGGATTTAAATCCAACATGCACCAGGAAGACCAAATTAATACTAATGTTGATGCTGTGTCTGCTCGCTAACAACTTTAGTCAACAATTAGCCTATATTTCAATATTTTCCAGCTTAGTGTTCATCTGCACTGCCCAAAAAAAATCAATTAATGCAGCTTTGACCCTTCAGCACAAATGGTCACAGTTCGGTAGGATGATTTCATGCCCATCCAGATCCTGGAAGTTTTCCAGCTGCCAGTCACTCACTCTGCAAAGCATCAATAGGTTACTTCCGGGACACTGTGCCAGATGAATAGGGCAGAGTGAGAGCTCTTGATTCTTCATAGTCTTTGCTCATAATGTGACTTTAATCGATATATATACATGAAGCCACATCAGGTGTGTACGGGTGTTGAGATTTACAGTATTAAAATATGCCTGGCACGAGGTTACGTCTGTGACTCTTAATACTTTGAAGAATCCTGTTAAGAGATTGATTCCACCATCACAACTGCGCATGCGCAGCAAAAGTGACCCTCATCAGTTTCCTATTTAAGTTACAGACATCAAAGTGAAGTAGCATTAGAGAAGAAAGTATATATGCCATAAATATTATGGCAACCTCGCAGATAAGCAACAGGATGACGTAGTTTGGCTTTTTGATGTTCCAGACGGGATTTAGGACGACGCGGAAGTGACGGGGGAGGGAACCCTCTCGCTTCGACTCCGCAGTCTTTGCCTCCTCGCGCAGTGTAATTCATTATTATTAGAACATCGCCTTTGAAGGAGTTAGTATGTAGTTGGAGGGAAACAACAATGTCACCTGCTATTGTTGATGTCGTTGTTGTTTCTAGGAACACCGGCTGCCGTGGCATGTGTCAGGTTTTTGAGAGGACCGGTAACGGCGCCCGCTGGACAGATACAAGTGAGTGCGGTTTGTTGGGATAACGCTCCTAAAGAGGCTAAACAAAAACAACCGGGCACCGGAGCTTCACTGCCTTTCAGCCACAGTCACAGCAACATGTTCATTTCATGTGTATAAATGTGGGCTTCTGCACTTTGCCTCGCTGTCACAGTGAGCGGGCAGGTGTTTGGAGAAAATAACGGGTTTCTTGTTTTACGACAGCCGTTTTCCGGGTGGAGTATTCCTGCGCTCAGAGAAGATAGTCCAATGAATGTGTGTGTGCTGGGACACAAAGCAGCAGCGACATGGCAAACTGTCCAGACCCGTGGTAAGTTTATTATTAGCTTTATCAATATGTAATATACAGTAACTGACAGCTCTACTGCAACACTTCACAGCTGATTAACAAAGTCATAACAGCATCTCTCAGGTTCTCTGCTGCAGTGTATCTGTCCTATACTTTACTGTCACAAGATTGTGTTGTTTTATCTGACTTTAATATGAACTGAGGAGCTTTTCACTCATCCTAGGCTACAGCTGGCTGCCACACCCACCCAGCTCTATTGAATGCACCACTGTGGACTTGGCTGCGTGGGTCCAGTGGCCTGCTGCTGCTGAATAAGCAGGAATATTGGAATAATCACTGTTAACATGTTGACAGGTTAACTTATAGCTGCTTACATAAGTGAAACATCCATGCTGTTCCCTTATATAGCAGCTCATTGGTGGAGTATTCATGGATGCAGAGTAGAAAATGATGATGGTGGCAGATGTAATGATGGGAGCCTTGTGAGTGAGTTTGAAGGTTTGAAGGGATCAATGATCTCGACCAGGACCATTGATACAACAATTTAAAAGCTTGATGTTTAGAGGATGGATGATAACACAGCTCTTGCTGTATGAGTTTGCAACTGTATCCTGAACATGTGTATATCCCAGTCCAGGTTCATCCTTATCCAAAACAAACAAGATGTTCTTAACAGGTTTTTAAGGCCTTCCCTTCAGGTGGAAACCTTTTAGGCAATATGAATACAGAAACACAGAGACTGTGACCATGTGTACAAGCTGTAAGAAAAGATAAACATCACATTCTGAATATGATCACAATATAGATCCTGATGTAAACACAATGCAAGTCAGACCTAAAATGACATTAATGATCCATTAACAGATGGCCCTGGTGAACTCTCACGTCTCATGTTTCTTTCAAACCTTGATCAATAGTGACTGTAAGCAAGACTCGTCTGTCCTCTACAGTACTGATCAAATTTGACACCTCATTTTAAATGCAGCTGAACTACACTCATAACCCCTGTGTGTAGTTTTGTCAGTGGAATTAGCTTTAATGTTACATGGAGTCTGAATAATTAGTAACATTTCTTCCTACAACTTATAATAAAAACTTGTAAATACCATATTGTGATTCCATAAACTCCCCTGATTAATTGATTCAATAGTATGTGATGGATCACTTGATCAGTTTCCTTAGGTTATGATGCAAATACTGAAAATTTGTTTTGTTCATGCTGCTTCTACAATTCTGGCCTCCATACAAAAACATGGATTCCCTTTCATTCACATGTTACATATACACATTTATACATGTATCACTGTCAGAAGTGTGTCATGCATATTTATTCATGATTAAACTATAGACGCTTTTTTCCTGTGTATTTTTCAGGTTGCCATGGGTGACAGTTCGTCATGAGTGCATTGGCCTGAGGTCCTACCAGGTCTCTCCCTGCACATCTGTTAAAGATGTCAAACAGTTGCTTTACGAGGAGACTAACCTCCCAGTCAAAGAGCAACGACTCACTCACAATGGGAGAATGGTGAGTGAGTGAGTTTTTGCCTCTAGGTAATGTCTGACGGTATTTTTTTAGTTCCTTGTTAACTCTGTAGAATGAGGTCAGTGAAATACTCAGAACCCATGTCTAATAATATCGGATTTATTGACCTGTTGCAGTTCATTCTCAATAATGTGTTCATAGATAATTGAGAACAGCAGAAAACATGCCTCTGGTAATGACGTCGTAACAACAACACAAAAAGTGTCACACTCATCTCAGCGGTTATCAGTGCCCCCATTGTTAGAAGTGCCACAGGTCTTGTGAGGTATAATGAGTTATTTTGTAAGCAGTTATTTGAGTCATTTTGTGTTTTTTTTGAGTCTTATGACAGATTAAAGCATGATGAAGTTAGTCTTTCTGCCTGTTTCTGTCTGTGTGAGCTTGTGTTGGATTCTGCTATGCAGTGTTAGCCTAAACTCTGTATCAGCTCAAATGATCTGACTCAAACTGTGTGAAGCATGACTAGACTGCTGCCTCTTCATCATAGTGCTTGGGACAATGCTTTGTTTTTCTTAGTACATTCCTAAATAAAAAAAATGTACAAATTCTGCACGAAAACAAGATTTAGATAAGAGATATATTTGTATCTACACAATCGTGTAACGGATGCATTTTAACAATTGTATCAATCAATAATTTTGATCAGTTAGTTCTTTGCTGTAAGCTTTTCTCTGGTGGTTGGTAATAGTTCAGATGACCTTGTGTCTTGGGGCTCAGCTGATAGAAAGCACCAGGTGGTGGTCAGGGCTCGGCAGCCCCCCTGATCTCATATGCAGAAATTAGCTTGTAAGCCACACCTACATACTAACACCACACACGGTACAAGGTCAGTTTTAAATAAAGGGAATATTATCTCTGCTTATCAGTTCTATTATATTTAAGACATCCTAGAATATAAGAATAACGAATTTCCTTAGTGCCCTTTAGATGTAAGTCTATATTTCAACTTGTATTCTGATTACTGTTCTGCCTGATGCAATGAAAAATGCACAGCAGTCCGATGGAGGAGACGCTGTGCCAGACACTGTACTTAGCTGAGCATATTCATTTTAGGAGACACTGAAAAGCAAGTTGTCTATGTTTCAGAAGCATTTATGTTATTGTAAAAGCCTTTCTGTAGGTGCTTTCACATAATATAAAACATGTAGCCCAGTAGTCAAAAGCTGAAAAACACTTCACACTATTACACGAGAACACTCAGTTGTCCTATTTAGACTATAATAGTATATAAATGTATACCACATGGTATTTATTATCAGTGTTTTTTTTCTGACTCAGAAACGGTTCTACACGACCAGTGTAGAAAATTGAACAGATTATCAGTGTATATGTCAGTATCTATTCATGATTACCCACAAGAGACATTAGCTTATACTGCTTATACCAATACGAGTACTTAAACAAAGGAATGCATAAGCAAAACCTGCTAGATAAAAAACAATTAAGTGCAGGTGGTAGATAAAATGTAAAGTTTTCCATCTTTCTAACCTCTTTTGTCAATTTAAATGTATCAATACTTCAAAAAAATCAATAAACTGTATTTATGTTGTATTAAAATAAATACATTAAGGATCCCTCACTGCTGACGTGTATAATGATGATCACACAGCGCGATGACCATGATGACTGAGGGTTTTGCTTATCTTTGCCAGACAGTGTGCAAAGATTGCTGAGCGCAGGGGGCCACAGTGTCACCTTGAAGAGCTCCAAACAGAAGCAGAGTCAGGCCTGGTGCCTGCTCTGGCCCTGCTGTATTGATTCTGAAATGTGCACCAGGAAAAGATTGTCTATCAACTAATGTGCAATAAAGCACTCCGAAGGATTTAACAGTAGGTGTAGTGAGACACTGACGATACATTCATGTTGATCGAGAGACAAATGCCTAGTGTGGTAACTCTGTTTTTAGTGAGCAGTGCATACAGATGAAATATTTACTGATTGTTTTGATTCGATGTGCTGTACCTTCATGTCATAAACTGAACACATGTAAGATTGTTTTTCAGTACACTGCTTTCTTGCCTTAAGATAATTTTTTGAATCCTTTGCAGCTGGATGACAGTGTGCAGATTGGCACCTTGGTGCCTGCAGGAAGCCCAGAAGTATCTGTTACTCTGGAGGGCAGAGGCCTGAAAGGGGGAGGTCAGATTAAAACCACCATGTCTCTGTAAAAAAACAGTAGTATTAAAACAGTGACTCTTACTCATCTCTTCCCTCACAGGGAGGTTTGGACAAACTACACCCCCTTTAGTGGAATTTCTGAAAGATATTCTGAGGAGGTACCCGGAAGGTGGACAAATTCTAAAAGTGAGTGCAGTTCTCCATCATTTGTTAATGTTTGTATTGTATAT
This sequence comes from Parambassis ranga, assembly GCF_900634625.1. Classification (NCBI taxonomy): domain Eukaryota; kingdom Metazoa; phylum Chordata; class Actinopteri; family Ambassidae; genus Parambassis; species Parambassis ranga. Next base: position 9,308,595 of record NC_041033.1, on the reverse strand, counting down.
AATAATAATGTATATTTTGACTAGATGCAAAAATATGCCAAGGCTTTTTTGATTAATCAGAAGATTCATAAAGTTGCCTATACCTTATATATATTTACAAAGAAGCAGGTGCTAATCTATCTCTTTTTCCATGTGGAGAAGATTTAGGATGAGAAAATATGTGAAGACTGTTAAAAAACAAAGTGCACAGTTTTAGTTTTGCCTTAAATTTCTGCTGTCAGCGATATTACCATACTGTTTAGTACAAGGACAAAGGTTTGAAGTTCCACTGGGGACATTCACATAGATTTCACTGCAAGGCTTTTTTGGATAAAAGCATCCACCAAACACTTTGATGATGACTCATTGAGGCACACTTTTTCTCTGTTTAAGGAGCTGATTCAAAATGCAGAGGATGCTGGAGCCACAGAGGTCAAGTTCCTGTACGACGAGACAGAGTATGGAGTGGAGTCACTGTGGTCACCTGACATGGCTCAGCACCAAGGTCAGCAGTTAGTAACAGTGAGATAACCCAGTGATCCGACACCACTCTTTAATCAGAGAGCAGAACTTCAAGTTCTCATGCTGGCAACAGTCTCACCTGCTTAAGTGTTGTTTAGCAGCTGGTGCAAGCTGAGCTTCATCAGTTCTAACTCTTTGGTGGGGAAACATGGTTTATATGTGGTTGCAGACCTCAGTGGGTGGGTCTGGGTCAAACTTACAAACAATAGCACTAAATGTTTCCATAATTACCTGTGATGGTCTGGCTGACTGGGCCAGGTGTGTCTAACGACTGGCTATCGACTTCTGCTCTGACCTCCCTGAGAACAGAGAAAGGAAAATAAAATAATTTGTCAATAAAATAAAGCCATTCATTGTTCAATTACTGTGTGCATTTTAACATTTTGTTCACTTGTTTATTCTGACCTGCAGGAACAGCACTGTATGTCTACAACGATGCTGTGTTCACTGGGGAGGACTGGAATGGGATTCAGGAGATTGCGAGGAGCAGGAAGAGAGAGGATCCATTGAAAGTTGGACGGTTTGGTATTGGCTTCAATTCTGTCTACCACATAACAGGTGAGAATGGTTTTAAATTGAAAATTAAAATTTCAACATCTTAATTAGTTTTCTGAATAATAGAAAATATTGAAAATAAATACCTTTTTTGAACAGTGCACATCTAAATGACCATTCATAGAAGTGGAAATGTAAAATGAAACATTTAAAATAGTCAACAATGATTAATCAATGTTAACATCTATAGATTTATTTTGCTTGTATGTATGTTTCAGATGTTCCCAGTATATTCAGTGGAGACCAGATTGCCATGCTGGACCCTCATCAGACCCTCTTTGGAGTGCACGAGTCTGGGCAATGTTGGAACTTGCAGACAGACATTAAGGAGATCACAGAGCTAGCTGACCAGTTTGCACCCTACTTTGGGATGTTTGGGAGTTCCCAGAAAACCATTAAAGATGGCAGTTTTCCTGGAACTCTGTTCCGCTTCCCACTTCGCATGAAACCCTCCCAGCTCAGCGGAAACATTTACAACAAGGAAAAGGTTCTGGAGCTCTTTGAGTCTTTTAAAGCTGATGCAGACACAGTGCTCCTCTTCCTGAAGAGTGTTCAGAAGATCTCTTTGCATGTGCGTGAGTCTGATGGCACAGAACGCATGTTGTTCCAGGTCACAGCAACAGAGAATACAGATGACAAGCTGGAAAGACCGAATGCACTGAAGACACTGGGTCAGGCCATAGACAGCTACAGCAATGGCGTTCCTAGCTCAGCCATCACCTGTGTCACTTACCAGGTCAACATAGAGACTCAGGATGAAACAGCTAAAGAGACTCAGAGGATGACGTGGCTGGTGTGTAACGGAGTAGGAGGGAGAGGGATGTGTGCTGAATTGGACTCTCTGGCAGATGATTTGAAATTCATGCCTACCATTGGCATCGCCTTGCCTCTCACTGTGATCAACACAGAGGACAAAGGTGCCACATCTGGTTTCTCAGGACGAGCTTTTTGTTTTCTTCCTCTTCCCCCTGGGGAGGAGAGTGAGACAGGGCTTCCAGTTCATGTCAGTGGGTTCTTCGGCCTCACAGATAACCGTAGGAGTATCAAGTGGCGGGAAGTGGACCAGTGGAGAGACCCAGCTGCTTTGTGGAATGAGCTGCTCATAATCACTGTTATCCCTAGGGCTTACTTCACTCTCATAATTGAGAGTATCAAAAGGGTACAGACAAAAAAGGACCAAGACTTTCCACTGTCCCCTACAGGGACGTACAGGGCCTGGCCAGACCCTAAGCAGGTGAAGTCCCGCTGGAAACCCATCCTCCAGCCTCTGTTTCATGAAGTGCTGCAGGAGTCCGTCATCTATTCCCTCAGTGAGAGCTGGATCAGGGTGGACCAGGCTTTGTTCTCAGAGCTTGACACAGATAAGGACATTTCAGAGACTGTCATTAACTACCTCCAAAGCTCAGGAATGCAAGTGGCAAAGGTGCCTGCTGCAGTGGACTCTGTCCTGGCTGCATACGTGACTGAGTCAACTGAAGTGAGGAAAGTGACTCCATCTGTATTGCGGCAGGTGATCAGGAAGTCTAAACATAAAGGTCCCTCACAGGAGAAGCTGCTGCTGCTGGAATTTGCACTTAGTGATGCCAATTACAGTGATCTTATTGGACTTCAGCTGCTGCCACTGCAAGATGAGACATATACAACATTTTCATCCTCCGTTGGTGAAAAAGATGCCATCTACATTGCATCTGAAGAATATCCCAGGTAGTGATACAATGAAGTTGTTTCAAGTATGTAAACTAATTGAAGTAGCAAAAAATTGATTGAAAATGAAAAATGGAAATTGATTCTGTAAACTAAGGAAAGGATGGGTATATGTGTTAGGAGCTAGCGGCTTTGCTGCTGCCTCTAGAAAAGCTAATTGAATGATTTACAGAAAAGGTTGCACTCTTTTTCAGTATTTAGAGGACTTCGGAATAGATCCAGCTTTGTATTCTAGAAATTAAAAGACATGCACAAAATGTCTTACTTTTTTCTTCTTTTGTTCTGCCTTAGGTCTTTATATCCTGGACTGGAGAATCGGTTCATCCTGGAAAGCATCAAGCCTGCAGTCATGGGCAGTTTAAAGAAAGCAGCCAGAAGCAGAGGTAGTGTAGCATATTTATGTTATCTGTTTTAGCTGAATACCTGATAAATACATCGTACTAGCAGCCACACATATTTGAATATTTATTTAGGAATTTAAAAGTACTGTGTGAAACTAAATTTTAGAAAATTTAGAAAAAACAATGATTTATTGTATGATGTGATGTGTTTGGCAGAGCCGTGATGTCTGTGTGGGTTCCGCATGTTGTAGTAATACTGGACCCTATTACTCTCCAGCAATGCCAGCAGGTCATGTAATCTGGCACAGTACAGCAGTACCAGTACAACAAGAGACAGAAAGGATAAAAGCGAGTGGGCATGCTGATTCATGAATCAATTGTTTTTGTGCCACACATTCCAACAACAAGATCAGACGCTGAGTGCACTCACTACCATACTCAACCATCACTGACAAGAGGGCAATGAGTCAGACACAGGAATTATGCGTAAAACATTTGTCCCCTAAGTACAAAGTGACAGGCACAGAGTATTTTTTAAAATATTGTGTATTATCCTTGTACAATAACACTGTTAGAATATGAATTTTGATTTTGCCCACACTGGCCTAATCTTTATTGATGAGTACCACATCACATGACGCTCCCCTCTCCATCCCATCCTGGTTCCACTCCCTCACTCTCTGCAGCATTTTCTTTCTAGGCTGTATTAGGTTGATCATTAGAAGCATCTGATGTCCACAGAGGCGGAATACAAACAGCAAAAATCCTAACAAAATCATACATTAACTACTTTGTAATTTGAATTACAGTGCAGCAGTTTCTTTGGGGATGCTCAGGTTGGTTTTTTGTAAAGTGTGTGAACAGTTTTATTACTTAGTTGTTGCATTGTCTATAGCTAAATCTGTTTAATCAACACAAATTGTGTATGATCAAGATTAACTGGATTAACTGTTTGTGTGCAGAACAAGGTTTGTGTGTTTGCATGGCATGATTTGGAATTTTACTAAACTTTGTTATTGAGTGTACTAATTATTTATATTTAGTTTTTTTACAGATTGTTAAATTGAAACTTCATTTACTTAGTACTTTATATTTGACTACTATTGCGGGTGCTGCATCATGTAACAACAATGCTTTTGATATCTAGCAATGTCTGTGACAATAAATGAGTCTAATATTTTTCCGTTGCTCTTGCAGGAAGACCTTGCACTCAGCTGCAAGTGCTGAACGCTGAAAGATCAGCTCGACTCATCAAGGACATCCTGACAGCTGCCTGGCCAACTAGAGATTTTATTGTTGAATGGGAACCTGGAAACGAAGAGTTGAAACATCCAACAGTGTCCTGGCTGAAGATGATTTGGAAACATCTTTATATTAACTTTGCCGATGACTTAAATACATTCGAAGACATGCCTTTGATTCCACTTGTGCCACTTGAGGAAAGTATGGACATTGTAAAACTTGTACGCCTCAAAACTCCATCTCCCATTATTCTTGTGGATGAGGAAGAGGCACCAATTAGTGAAACACTTCTTGACATCATAAAAAAACTTGGAGTGGTAGTGATTAAAAAGCTGGATTCATGTTTGCAGCACCCTCTGCTGAAGAATTACATCCACCCATCCTCTCCTGGGATGCTTCTGCAAATAATGGATAGATTGTCACTACAACGATTATCCAGCCATGTCTCTTCTTTCTCAGTTGAACAGAAGGTTGCACTGAGAAACTTTCTTGCAGGACTGTCTGATATTACAGAGAAGGAAAAGCATACTTTGCTTGAACTTTCCATCTTTGAGAAAGTGGGAGCCTGCTCTGAAGGTACCCCAACATTCACATCACTGAGAGGAGCCAGAGCTTTACATCATAGAGCCAAGTACCCACCAGATGTGAAACTATCAGAAAACCTTGTAGCGTGCTGTGACGAGGAGTCGATCCGCCTCATCAAGATGCTAAATATTCAGCAAGTGAAAACCACAGAATATCTGAAAATGATTATTCAGGATGTTGAGACGGGTTTCTACACAACAGACGAGACAACACGAATCACGCTTTGGGCTCTTAAACATCTGGCGTTCCTAAAGAATGAAAACCCATCTGTAATTGGATGGCTTTCTTGTCTTAAATTTATCCAGTTGCCTTGTGGAAAGTCAGTCAAAGCCTCCGATCTTTTTGATCCTGAGCTAGAAATTCTACAGAATCTGTTCTACATGGAAGAGAAAACCAGGTTTCCTACAAGTCCATTCACATCATCTACTGATATTCTTCATTCGCTCAGACAACTGGGACTACGAAATGAAGTACAGCTCACTGAAAAGGATGCACTCAAAGTAGCAAGGAAGATAGAGGAGTTACAAAACAGCAAGGAACCTGAGTGGGACCTCATAAACAAAAAGGCAAAAACACTCCTGCAAATACTCAACAAACAGACGAAGCTGGTAAAATCTGCTGATGCTCAGATATCATTGCTCAAACTGAAATGGGTACCTGTCTCTAAAGAAAGACCTCTAACCTACCCCAAATCCCTTGCTTGGGTTGGAGATACTCTTAATATCAGCTCCTTGTCTGAGATGTGTGAAATGTCTCATGCAGTGCTTGTGGGATCTTCGGTAGCATTGGTTGAACATACGTCTGCAGGTATGAAGAAGGCACTGAAATTAACTATAGAGCCACAGGTGGATCAGGTACTACAGCACTTGAAGGCAGTAAATGACTGGCATAAATCTCAAGCATTCACCACAGAGGATTGGTATCAGTTCCAGCAGATCTTGTTTGAGATTTATGGCTTTATGCAGGCTCATCTAGAGGATGCAAGAGAAGCAATGAAATCACTGCCTTTTGATTGGGTGTGGACGGGGAAGACATTCTCGTCACCAGGCCACACAGTCCTAAAACCTCTCCCTGATCTAGACTTACAGCCATACCTTTACTCTCTACCAAAGACAATTAGAAAGTTTCACAAGCTTTTCAAGTTTTGTGGTTCAGTTGAAGAGGTTGTCCCAAGCCATGTGTTTGAGGTCATTGCCACCGTCCGACAAAGATGTGAAGGAGAGATGACCAAGGAAGAAAGCAAACACGATATTCTCCTTTTGATCAACATCCTGAGGTGGCTGTACAACAATCAGATCTCTGTAGACACTACCATGCATGTGCCCATTCTTTGTTACAAAGACCCAAGTAAATTGGCAATGAAACCCATTCATGAATGCACCTACTGTGACATCAAGGTGGACGATTTGAATGACTTGCTTGAAGATTCTTCAGAACCAATTATATTGGTCCATGATGACATCCCCATGAAAACTGCAGAGTGGCTGAAGGTGCCGTGTTTGAGTACAAGGTTGATAAACCCAGAAAATCTTGGCTTTGAACAATCAGGCCAACAAGAACCTCTAACAGTGAGAATAAAGAATATCTTGGAAGAATATCCATCTGTAGCAGACATTTTTAAAGAGCTGCTCCAAAATGCTGATGATGCAAGTGCAACAGAATGCAGTTTCCTCATTGACATGCGAAAAAACACTGACATTCGAGAGAATCTCTTGGACCCAGGCATGATTATTTGCCATGGACCATCCTTGTGGTCTTTTAACAATGCTGTATTTTCAGATGCAGACTTTCTGAACATCACAAGGTTAGGTGGTTCAGTAAAGAGGTGTGAAGCAGACAAAGTTGGCAAGTTTGGCTTGGGTTTCAACTCTGTTTATCATATCACAGATATCCCCATCATACTGAGCAGAGAGTTTATGATTATGTTTGATCCAAACATCAACCACATCAGCAAGCACATCAGAGATAGGTCTAATCCAGGGATCAAAATCAACTGGAGCAAACAACAGAAGAGGTTGAGGAAATTCCCAAATCAGTTCAAACCTTTCGTCAATGTTTTCAACTGCCAACTTCCATTGGCTCAGGACTCACCATACAAATACAGTGGTACACTGTTCAGACTTCCTTTCAGAACGGAGCAGGAAGCATCAGTAAGTGAAATCAGCAGTCTGTACTACAACACCACAGATATCTATTCTCTCGTCGATGAGTTCAGCATATGTGGCCACCGGTTCATTCTGTTCACTCAGCATGTTGGAAGCATGGTCTTGAAATACCTGAAATATGAGGAGCCAAATCCAGCTGGAGCACAAGATGTGGTTGTGATCAACAAAAGTGTATGGTCATCCAAAGCCTCATACGGTCCTCTGAGCATCCTGAAATCTGCAGCAAAGGTTATGAAGAAGGCTGCAAGCACAAACAAGGTACCTGCCGATGTCCCTAAGTCTGGCTGCATCATACGCATTGTGGTAGAAGAGTTTCATAATGTTTTCAAACGCATTGTTGATTTACACTCTCCACTGTTTCGGGGTTCAGAAGAAGATCCTAATCAGTACTTTGAAATGGCTGCCAAAGGTGTTCAGACAAGAAGACTCACAGATGAAATGCCCCAGAAGGCAGTTGAGGTCACCAACTGGTTGATTTGCTCATGCATGGATGTAAATGAGGCACTCAAGTTTGCCCTCAGTGATAGTGGAAAAAGACTTGGGCTAGTGCCTTGTGGAGGGGTGGCTGTTCTTCTCTCAGAGGAAGAGAATCGAAAATGGACAGTAAAGACAAATGCCACACCGATTGGTGAGGTGTTTTGTTACTTACCACTCAGAATCAAAACAGGCTTACCTGTCCACATTAATGGCTGCTTTGCTGTGACTTCCAACCGCAAAGAGATCTGGAAGACTGACACCAAAGGGCAGTGGAATTCTGTGTTTATGAGACATGTCGTTGTCCAGGCCTATTTAGCAGCTCTCACAATGCTACGATCATTGGCTGAAAGTGGGGAACTGCTCAATTACAGCTACTACGCAGCATGGCCAGATCCAAGTCAGGTGCATGATGACTTTACGCTGATCAGCCAGGGTGTCTACCAAGAAATAGCCAAAGGGGGGGACAGTGAGCATGCAAAAGTTTTCTCAGATGGCAAAACCTGGGTGTCAATCAAATACGTCAGGTTCCTTGATGATGCCTTACTCTGTCGGCCAGACATTGGTCAAGCTGCTTTCAAGATATTCCTGAAATACCTCAAGAAAACTGGCTCACAGAACCTCTGTGCTGTTGAGCTGCCTGACTGGGTGAAGGAAGGATTTGATGATGCCGGATGTAAGGGGAAGTTGATGGAAAACACCCTGACAGAGAAGCAGTTCTTTTCAGATGTCTTCTTTCCTCACATTCAGGAAATTGACAAAGAGATGCGCGATCCCCTGATGCATTATGTCTTGAATGAAAAACTGGAAGATTTTGCATCAATCCTCAGTGTCACTCCTTGCATCCCATGCTGTGGCCCCAATAAGGAGCTGGTTTTACCTTCCAAACTCATTCACCCAGAGGGAAGAGTTGCCAAACTCTACAACACAGATGACGGAAGATTTCCAGAAGGGACTTCTAAAGACTATGGACACCCTGTGTGTTTAGTGAAGCTGGTGCAGTTGGGCATGGTGAAAGATGATCTGTCATGGGAGGACATGATAGAGCGTGCTCATTCTGTAATTCATCTTAATGAAAATGATCACACAGCTGCATGCTTCCGTAGCAGTATACTGCTCAGTCTCATTGATGAGAAACTAAAAATGAGAGATTCAGGTGCAGCTGAACATTTAGAGAAGCTACAAGACATCAAGTTCCTTCCATTCCTGACCAGGCCTGCAGGCTTTTCTCTACCATGGAATGGAAACAACTTTTCCCCAACTACAATGTTCGCTGCTAGAGAGCTCTTCACAACTGAACACCAGGACACAGTGTGTCTGATGAAGCCAATCCTAAATGAGAACTCTCCATCGTTCAAAGGTTGTGGTGCAATGTCTTTAGCTGTGAAAGACTGTCTTGGTCTAATAAGAAAGCCCTCAGTTGGACTGGTTATCAGTCAACTAAAGAAACTATCTGAGTCATTTGATGGTGTCACTCTGTATCAGGAAAACATAACAAATGCCTGCTACAAATATCTCCATGAGGAAATGCTACAGGATGAAGATGCAAAAAGTCAAATAACTGAGGAACTTGAATCCTTCCACTCTATCCTGGTGGAGAACACATATGTCAGTCCTTCCAAAGTTGCATTCCACCTTAATTTTGATGCAGCTCCACATCTTTACCAGCTCCCTAACAAATACAGAAACAGCTGCCGTGAGCTTTTTGAAGGTGTTGGAGTACAGCCCAGCTTTACAGTTGAAGATTTCTCAGCTGTTCTTGAAACTGTGAAGCAAGAATGTGGGCGAATGGCACTCACAGAGGAAAACTTCCAGTTGTGTCGCAGAATCATCAGTGAAGGAATATGGAGCTTAATACGGGACAAGAACCAAGAATACTGCCAAGCAAATTATGGTGGGATTTTGTTACCTGACTCCAATCTGACATTGCAGCCATCAAAATCACTGTGCTACAATGACTGCCCGTGGATCAAAGTCAGAGACTCCTCAGTAAAATACTGTCACGGGGATATCCCAAGAGAAGTAGCTGTGAAATTAGGAGCAATCCCTAAACGTCACAAAGCACTGGAGAGATATGCCTCAAATGTCTGCTTTTCTACACTTGGAAGTGAGTTTGGACAAAAAGAAAAGCTCACCAGCAGGATTAAAAGCATTCTGAATGCTTATCCATCAGAAAAAGAAATGCTGAAAGAGCTTCTTCAAAATGCTGATGATGCCAAAGCCACAGAGATTTACTTTGTGTTTGATCCAAGGACACACCCCACAGACAGAATATTTGATGATAAATGGATCCCGATGCAAGGCCCGGCCCTCTGTGTCTATAACAACCAGCCATTTACAGAGGATGATATCAGAGGCATACAGAACCTCGGACGAGGAACCAAAGAGGCCAATCCAGGCAAAACTGGTCAATATGGCATAGGATTTAACTCTGTCTATCACATAACTGACTGTCCGTCCTTCATCTCAAACAATGACATTCTTTGCATCTTTGATCCACATGCACAATATGCTCCTGGTGCTACATCTGTGAGTCCTGGAAGAATGTTTAGAGACTTGGACTCTGACTTTAGATCTCAGTTTTCAGATGTTCTAAACCTGTACTTGGGAGCTCACTTCAAGTTGGAACACAGCACAATGTTCAGATTCCCCATTCGCTCCCCGGAGATGGCAAAGACATCGGAGATCAGTTCTGTTCCTGCATCTGACAGAATGGTGCAGAATCTTCTGGATAAACTGAAAACTGACGGTGCAGAGCTTCTAATGTTTCTCAACCACATGGAGAAAATATCAATCTGTGAAGCTGATCATGCATCTGGTAAACTCAAAGTGCTGTATTCTGTGACAGCCAAAATAACAGATGGTGATCGACTAAAGCGCAAACAGTTTCATGCCTCAGTCATTGATAGCGTGACCAAAAAAAAGCAGCTCACTGCTATCCCAGTCCAACAGATAACCTATACAATGGACATAGAGGACACTGATGGAAATTTGACTACATGGATGATCTGCAACAGGTCTGGTTTCCCTAACATTGAGAATGTTTCAAAAAGTGTAATCTCAGCTCACAAGAATGAAGACATAACACTATTTCCACGTGGAGGGGTAGCTGCATGCGTCAGTCACAACTACAAAAAACCCCACAGAGCCTTCTGCTTTCTGCCTCTGTCACTGGAGACTGGCTTACCTTTTCATGTCAATGGGCATTTTGCTCTAGACTCTGCTAGAAGAAACCTATGGAGAGATGACAATGGAGTGGGGGTAAGGAGTGACTGGAACAACAATTTGATGACATCACTGATAGCCCCTGCCTGTGTGGAACTGCTGATTCAGCTGAAGCGTCGATATTTCCCAGGACCTGATCCCACCATGACAATAGTACAAGGAACACCACTTCATGTTGTTAAAGACACATTGCGAAAATATCTGTTCTTCTTCCCAGCCAACAGAATTGACATACAGCCAGATTGGTACTGTCTGGTCAAAGCAGTTTACAACTGTATCCATGCTGACCTGAAGCGTCTGCTTCCTGTTGTCAGAGCAGCACACCTGGACAACTCCGACATGCACTCTGTCATTTACATTTCATGGGTCAATACATCCACTACAAACAAAGGCAGAGCCTTTTTTGATAACCTGCTTCAAGATGAGCTCCAACACTTGAAAAACACAGAGTACAACATAACATCAAGGAAGTCTGTGGCAGAAAATGTCTACAGATTGAAAACCTTGCTCCTTGACATTGGTTTCAACTTGGTCCACAGCTGTGATGAGACTGCAAATCTCTACTTGTGTCTGGAAGATTCAGGGATTCATGTCAGCTATGTCACATCAAGCGATGTCCGTAACTTTCTTCACACTTTCTCATCACCAGACACATCCTGCCATGTTGGAAAACTCCCCTGCCGCCTCCAGCAATCCAACTATAAGCTTGTACATAACTTGAAGCTTTTAGTGGACTACTGTTTCAAAGACATAGAAATAGATGAAGTCAAAATTGAGGGTTTGCCTCTTTTGCTAACAATGGACAATATGCTCCAGGTGTTTGATTCCAAGAGACCAAAGTTCCTGACAATACATCATGAACTGATATCATCCAGAAAAGAAATGTTCATGAACACCATGTACACCAGATACAGCAACATCCTGTTAAATGCAGGAGCTGCCAAGATCTTTGACATCAGCAGCTTTGGTGAACTGCTGGGGTCTGTTCTTCCAAGAGAGTATCGAACAAGGATCCCTGTAAAATGGAGAGACACCTTCGCAAGTGAGTCATGGTTGAAGAACGCCTGGAACTTCATTAGTGAAAATATTGCTGTGAAGGAGGATCAGGTGGACATAAAACCAAGCTTTGACACAGTGCTTGGCATTCTGAAAGACTGGGCTTTGCTGCCTGGAATCAAATTCATGGCCAGAGAAAAGCTTGTTGTGCCAGAGCATGATGTGCTTTTACCTTTGAGCTTGATGAACATTGCCATATTCCCACATGGCCAAAATGACAAAGTCTTTCACACCCTAATGAAAGCTGGATGCATTCAGCTTGCAGTGAACAAAATCTGCAACAAGGAGAATCAACTCATGCATTTTCTTTCACAATACACAGCAAACATTGAAAATCCATCAAGTGTACTGAAAGCTGTAGAGTACATGATCCAGACGTCTGCATTCAAAGCAGCAAACCTGACCGACAAGGACTTTGAGGCTCTCCTGTTATATTTCAACTGCAACCTAGCTAACCTCACACAGCAAGATGCACAGAGCTTAAAGCTTCTCCCATGCTTCAAGTCGGTCAGTGGGAGATACATTAGCATTGCCAACTATGGGGCAAACTATGTCCTTGCTAAAAGTATTCCAGCTGCAGACATAGAGAAATGGGCTCACACATCCTCTGTTGCCTTTCTTGCTGACAGTCCACAGCTGAAAGAACTTTACACCTTCCTCGGCTGCATGCCAATTGATGACCTGGAAATTTACCTTCAGCATCTCCTGCCAAAGTTTGAGAGTCTTTCCTACGATGCCAAAGTTGAACATATTGTCTATTTGAAAGAGAGACTGTTGTCAATGGAAGAATCATGTGAAATGAAGGATCAGCTCTATGAGAAACTAGAGGGACTGTCATTCATCTATGACTACTCAAACAGGCTGAGGCCGACCAAGTTCTTCTTTGATGAGACAGTAAAGGTGTTTGAAGTTATGCTACCTGCAAAGTCATTCATACCAAATGACTTTTTTAAGAAAGTAGAGCAAGTGTCAAAACCCAAGAATGGGACATTGCTGCTCACCTCGTGGATAACCTTCTTCAGAAATATTGGCCTCAAACATGAAGTCTCACAGCAGCAAGTTCTTCAGTTTGCAAAAGAGGTCAGCATCAAAGCTCAAACAGAGAGCTGGACCAAAGAAAAAGTGCAAGCCATTGTTGATGTCCTCTTGAACCATATTTTCAAGGAAAGGACAGACCTGTTCCAAGGTGCTTTTCTCAAAGAGCTTTCAATGATCCCCTTTCTATGTCCTGAGAGAGCCCCCAAAGAGCTCATCAAGCTTCATTCTCAGTACCAAGAGATGAGTGGCACACTTCCTCTGATTCGTTTTAGTGGGTCTCAGGTAAATCCAAAATTTAAACAAACAGATATTATTCATTTGCTGTGGACATCATGTCCAATTCTGCCTGAGAAAGCTACATCTTTGGGCATAAAGGATCAGGAGGACAGCACCCTCACTGGACAGGAACAACTTGACCAAGTGCTGAACATGTTAGGCGTCAACTTGGACCCACCACTAGACAAAGTCATTAGCAACTGCAAGAATATTTGCAACATATCTAATCCAGATGATGAAATGGTAAAAACCAGGAACAAAGTTTTAAGATCCACGTATGAGTTCCTCAACGCAGACAAAAGAGATTTTCGTTACCAGCTGCGTGGGGTGGCGTTTGTTATGGTTGAAGATGGCTGGAAACTGCTGAAACCTGAAGAGGTGGTCATTAATTTGGACAATGAGTCAGACTTCAAACCCTACTTGTACAAGTTACCTCTTGAACTTGGTACCTTTCATCAACTGTTCAAACTTCTTGGCACAGAAGATGTTGTGTCAACTAAACAGTATGTGGAAGTGCTTTGGAGAATCTACCGAAGTTCGGAGGGAAAGCAGCTTGACCCAAATGAAATGAGAACTGTAAAAAGGGTCGTTTCAGGATTATTCAAGTCTCTTCATAATGATCCAGTGGAGGTCCGCAAAGATCTTGAGAGTCTCAGAGATTTGACATTTTATCTTCCAAGCCATGATGGTAGATTAGCAAAGTCCAGTGGCTTGGTGTTTGATGATGCCCCACACTACAAGAGCAGAATTCAGGGCAATGTTGGAGTCCAGATGCTTGTGGACATGAGCCAGTGCTACCTAGGCAAAGATCACGCCTTCCACACAAAGTTGATCATGCTGCTTCCACAGAAACTAAGGCCAAGACTATTAAGTAGCATCCTTGAAGAACAACTTGATGAGGATTCTCCAAAAATGTGCCAGTTCGGAGCTCTTTGCTCACTTCAGGGTCGCCTTCAACTGCTGCTGTCATCAGAGCAGTTTATCACAGGACTGATCCGAATAATGAAACACGAGAATGACAATGCATACCTCGTGAATGAAGAAAAAGCCATACGTCTCTGCAAAGCACTTTGTGAGGGACTAAAGGTGTCCTGTTTTGAGAAACTTCAGACAACTTTGAGAGTGAAAGGATGCAGTCCCATCCCACACAGTCGTAGCGAAACACTTGCTTTCCTCAAGAGGTACGGAACTGCTGTGATTCATCTCTACATCCAGCATTCAGATAGCAAAGACATTAACTTCCTTTTGGCACTCGCCATGACACTCAAGTCAGCTACAGACAATTTGATTTCTGATACATCCTATCTTATCGCCATGTTGGGCTGCAATGACATCTACAGAATCACAGAAAAGCTGGACAATCTTGGTGTAAAGTATGACTCAACAGAGCCCTCAAAACTTGAGCTACCCCTCCCTGGAACCCCAATACCTGCTGAGATACATCACACACTACTCATGGACCCAATGAATGTCTTCTATCCAGGGGAATATGTGGGTTATCTCGTAGATTCTGAGGGTGGAGACATCTATGGGTCCTACCAGCCCACCTACACATATGCCATCATTGTTCAAGAAGTAGAAAGAGAGGAGGAAGAAAACACAAGCTTCCTAGGAAAATTCTTCCAGATTGACATTGGTTACAGTGAGTACAAAATTGTCAGTTCACTCGACTTGTACAAATTCTCAAGACAAGAAGAAAGCGCCCATGTGCGAGACACTACTGCCCCATCGACTCCTACAAGCCCAGAAAGACGTTCCTCTGGTCTGCGAATGATCCCTCCAATTTTTACTGGCAAAGAAAACCTCCAACCCCCTTCTCAAAAACAATCTCCAAAAAAAATTAAACTTCATGCATTGCCTGAGATTCTGAAAGAAGTGACCTTAGTAGTTGAACAAGCGTGGAAGCTATCTGAGACAGAGAGAAAAAAGATCATCCGCAGATTGTATCTCAAGTGGCATCCAGATAAAAATGCAGAGAATCTGGACGTTGCCACAGAAGTCTTCAAGCATTTACAGAATGAGATCAACAGGATGGAGAAGCAGTCTTTGGCTGATCAGCAAAACACAGACAGAGCTTCCAGGAGATCCTTCTCCACCTCATCAACCCGCTTCCAGTCAGAGAAGTTTTCATTTCAAAGGTTTTATTCATCATGGAACCAAGAAGCAACAAGCCACAAGTCAGAAAGGCAGCAGTTCAGGGAACATTATACAAGCTATGCAGGGTCATCCCACTCTAATCGTTTCTTTGTGCCCCCAACTTTCAAGACTGTTGGAAACCCTGTGGAAGCCCGCCGCTGGCTGAGGCAAGCCAGAGCAAACTACTCTGCTGCTCGCAATGATCTTCATAAAAATGCTAATGAGTGGGTTTGTTTCAAATGCTACCTAGCCACAAAGCTTGCACTGATAGCCGCTGACTATGCAGTCAGAGGAAAGTCAGACAAAGATGTAAAACCTACTGCTCTGGCTCAGAAAGTGGAGGAGTACAACTCTCAGTTAAAAGGCCTTGCCAGCGACGTTCAGATCTTGGAGGGATATGGCGTGGACAGCCTGAGAACTCGCTACCCTGATCTCCTGCCATTTCCACAGATTCCTAATGACAGATACACATCTGAGGTAGCAATGCGAGTGATGGAATGCACCGCACGGATTATCATAAAGCTTGAAACCTTTGTGCAGCAAAAAATATGATACGAATAGAGGACATCTGTGGCTGTGTGCAATACAGACCATGTATATCACTGAAGTATCCAGCTGGCAGCTTATGATATATATGCAGTTTCTACCTAAGGCGGTGCTGTGGCCCATGCACAGTGAATTCATGTATGGCTCCTGTAACCTATTAGGCTGTCTTAACATAGATTTGCTGTAATATGTGAAAAAAAATCTTTCTGCATACGCTGTATATACAGATGCCTCAGCAATATGTTTTGTTTACCAAAGTCCCCATGTTGACAATATTCGCTCTGAGTTAGATTTTAAAAATAATGCTGCTTTTTTACTTTATCTTTTATAAAAATAAATAAATATATTTTCTTGCTACTGAAAACCAATTGAGTACTAAAGGATGCGCTTATAATGACATAGATAAATAACTGCAACTACTGTCATGCAATGAAATGTGTCCTGTTTGCAAAACGCCAGCCAGTCAATAAGTAAAAACAACCATGTTTGTACATTTTCAGTTTTGTATTTTTATGGTTGTTTTCATGTTATTTCTGTAAAAGTTGTACATTTTATGTAACATAGCCAGTCACTACTTTATGGAGAAAAGCACCTTTTGAAACTCCTCATGTACTCGCACTTGCACTTGTACAGCACCTGTGTCACCCCAGAAATCCAAATCCAAATATTTTCTATTACTTTAAAGTTAAAGTTGTTTTTGTTGTTGTTGTTGTTTGTTTTTTTTAATTGTTTAATTGTTGTTCTTGGGGATATGTTTTGCATTAATAACTTTCATGAAAAGATTGTGAATCTGCTGAGAGCCAGAGAGCAGGGGTGGTAGAAAGGGCAGCATCAACTATAGCTCCAGTCCTCCAAATGTCTTTTTCTTTATACCTGTTTGTGAATACTCAGTAGGTCAGTATCATTAACTTAAGAGCCATACTCTGTGTATGCTAAAATCTGGGCACAACCCTCCTCATGTTCATTTTTGCCAGCCTTGCCATACATTTTGTGCAATTTGAACATTTCTGGTATAAGGAACATAGACCAGCACCAGACAGTGGTGTCTGTGCATTTTTACTGCTTTACCAGTTTTATTTTACCTTTGATTTGAAGGATTGTATACGCGCACACACAGACCACATCTTGTAAATGTCATTTTGAACTCTCATTTACAGTGTGCTTCTTGGTATCTGTTGTTTTATTACACCTCAAGCTTGATGTGTCTCAGCTGAGGGTGTCTCCTTAAACAAACCTTGTGTATCATACATGCTGATGTACACTGTGCCATAGCAAGGCCCAATAACCCCCCCCCCTTAAATAAACTGTCAACATAACAAAGCAGATTATTGTTTGTCTTAAAAAAACTCTTTTTTTGTGCTAACATTTTTGTATACGATGACCATTATGATCAGGAAAGGTCCTGTTTTCACAGTAAGGTTTAGTTGTACGTGGAGCTGAATTCATAGATAGAAACTCTGAATCTTTTTTACTGCAGCTTGAATATTCTTAATCATAAAGGAACATTACAATCCAAATCAGAGCCACAAATTGCTGTTGATATTGTGCAGATTTTTCACTAGATGGCACCAGAGAGTTATGTTTAGGGGGCTTAACACCAGTACATCCGCTGTGTAAGTGCACAGCAATAAAATAGAACAAATGAAAACTGTAAAATATGTGAAACAAATCTACAGCGCTGGAGGCAGCTTCTTACTTCTTGTGAAAGTGAAAGTACCGTAGAATTGTTGCATCAAAATGCTACTTAAGTAAAAGTCTTAAGTACTTTTAAATGTACTTAAAGTGTGAAAAGTAAAAGTACTTTGTAAAAGTGTATTGCATTTTGTAAATTGGTTTGCACCTCCCAAATGATTAATAAAACTGTGATGTAAGATGGACTACTTGACATATTGAAAAAACCTTAATTTCCCCAAAAATGCAAATGTATTTTATGAAAAAAAAGTCAAGGCACATAAAAGACAAAAGTAAAATCAAACCAATAATAATTCCACACAATCACCAACAACTGTCTTTATTAGACCTGTTTAGTTTGTGCTTTCCTGTTGCTACGGTAATGTTTGTGGCAGTAAACGAGGTTATTGAACAAACAGACCATCTTAGCTGGAAGAACATTGTCTGTCTTGTAGCTGCATAATTACATGCCTATAAAAAACTTAAAAACAACTCAGGCCAAACAGACTTATAAACTGGCAAGAACACATAATTACACATGTGATACCATGCACTGTGTGTGGTGTCACACAGACATGGCATTTTAATCCTGTGTAAAGCAGAACAATGTTAAAGTCTCTTATCAAGTGTTGAATCTATATATGGAAAATAAAGAAAGCTCAAATCTGTGACTATGAAACTGACAAAAACTCCACATGCTAAACACAAACATTAAAACAAAAACATAACATATCAAGGGCTTGGAGCCAGGGCTTGCATAAACCAAAATAAATATTTTTGATTTTCCAAGCCCTTGATATATGTCCTTTAATTATTGCACCACAAGATAATATTGCATAGGATGTAAGCTGTTTCCAGCCCCTCACTGCCCAGCCATGATACTGTGTGTAAAAAAAAAGTCTCCACAAAGAACGCAGACTACTTCAGCACTGAGAGCCAATTTGTTCCGGCTGAATGGTTAGCAGTTTATAAATGCAACTAAAAGGATGCATTTCATGACATCTCCGAAGTGTGTTCCAGCAGGCCTTTGTATTCCCACAAGCCTCCACGTTCCTGTGGGAGCATCGTAAGATCCATGTGTCATAAAGATTAAAGAAATTAAGAAAAAAACTCCAGTTGCACATAAACTGTTGTGCTCGTCGGCTCCCAGAAGATGCATCCTCTGATAGATAGAACATGACCTTGTCAGAGTTTATATCTAGCACTCCTGATTCTCACTGCAAGTGGAAGTTCTTCCAGCTTTGGACAGGAAGAGCTTTCCGCTGGGACAGACACAGATCTCGTAGAGGCCCTGAGCATTTTCAGAAACTCCCTCTTTGCTCAGGGGAAGGCTTGGCATGCGCACCGTCTCCGCATCCAGTACCAGCTGTACAGCAGACAGCATGGAGAGAAAGGACGAATAAAGGACAGTAACAGGGATTACTGAATCAGCAGACACATCATCATGATTCATTCTTTTCAGCAGAACATGCGTCATGACACACAGTATAGACTGAACCACAGGGAATGTCTAGTTGATGTCTATACTTAGAAAATTAACCCTAAAACTCAGATAAGTGGTCATCAGGGACAAGATCAGTGCAGATTAACACTGGTTTTCTTCCCATTAGCAACAGAAGAAGATGAAATCCTGTTATATAAACGATCTGCTCCTCTGAGAGTGAATTCTCAAAGGTCACAGATGTTCTTGTTATACAATGACTGCATGTATGCTGCACCACAACAATTACCCAGGCCTGATTCAGCAAGAACCAATTACCAAAACTCACTCTAAACACTAACATCAAAAAACTGCAGACCACAACACACCAACACATGTTTTCAACAGAGCAGCTTACTGCTCTTTGTGGCTCTTTGTGGCTTTAGAAAGTACTTTAACTTCATGAATGTAGAATTCTTTTACTGCAGGATAACAATATACTCATATGTATGCTTTACTGTATGTGCAGCATTTAGAATAGTAAGTATACGACACATAATAGTAGCTGTATGAAGTAACTTTGTTACTACCATTTGGATAGCAGTTAGTCTGACTAGAGTTGCATAATTAAAACAGATAGATAACTCCAGGTGAGCACTCACATTATTCACTCTGAAAGTTAAATGCATCATTCATTTCCCATCAGCCCCTGATCTAAAGTAAAGTGCATCTTCGCCATAGCAGACTAAATGTGGCCTGTCTGACACATCTTAACTTACACTGTGCACACGTGTGTGTGTAGACAAAATAGTGCAGCAGGTAGCAGGGAGTGAAGTGATTTTCTTACCAATCCTTCGGTAGAATGCAGGATGACATCCATGTTAGAAGCAACTTCAATGTTTCCAGCCAGCGCTTTCATATGAACTCCTTTGGGTGCGTCCATGCTGAGGGAGCGCGTGGGGGACTCCAACCTAAAGAAAGACACATCAGCTGATCCACTTCACCCGTCTGCTGTGTTTTCAAAGCTTTTGGCTGTGTCTGACCTCAGGTCTTTGAGAAGTTCAGATCTGAGCTGCGGCACCTCCACTGAATGCTGGAACAGCGCTCCCTCAGGCCCTGAACAGACATGCACATACAAGACTGATCATGCAAACACAGGTGCAACATTTTCATGCTAATCTGCCCTCAACTTGAAAAAACAGAGACCGAGATGTATTTTCTGCTTTCAGACTGAAGAGAGAGAGAACACTGAAGAGATTGAGCAGAATGTGGAGTGGACCGTGATGGATGTAAACAGTCCACAAACACTCCTGCTTGACCTGCCTGCTGCTCACCACGGACCAACGTGACCCCACTGACACGCACCACTGTTTGACATTAATCAGTCATTACAGTGTGCATTATCAAGACAAAACTCTGTGAAGATGAGTGATACCACACACTCAGCTCAAAAATCTCCTGCATGTGTCTGTCCTTGCTGCTGTGGTATGTGCCATGAAACCAAACCGCTCCTGTTGATTTCACATCTGCTGTCATTATTATCCTTATCCAAAATGTCTCAACAGGTGTGAGTGACATCCAAGGAAACAGCACGTAGCAGCCATTAGTATATACCTGTGACTCGTAGTTTGTCTGGACCAATCACAGTCTGGTCGCCATCTGCAGTGAACAGCATGTTGCCGTTGTGGGAAGTAATGAGCAGATTTTGAGTGTGTCCCTGAGCCTCGTTTGGACCTGCAACAACAACAACATCAACAATAATATTACTGTAAGGGCTTTGGCAATCTGAATCTGTAATCATTCTCTTCCAGCGACACTTCAGTTTGTGGTGAGTAAACATCACCTGCTGGCAAGAAAGGTATTGATTATACATCCAGGAGGTAAATGAGTTACCTCACCTCACCCTTCACTACATCAGCATCCACAGCCCTGTGAGAGACAAATCTGAGGCAGGCAGATCTCTCGGTGAGATGTTGAACACAGGTTTGGACCTATAACTGTGAAACCTTCCCTGACAAGCATCTCACTGTTATTCACAGAGGGCTGAGAGCACACAGGCTGTGCTTTTATGGCTTAATGATGTAGGAGACTTAACGGTTCTGTGGAACACAACAATTAGCTGGGTCATTTGCTGGCCTTTTAATTATGACAGAATACCCCAACGTGGCCGACGGTGAGCCATAAAAGACGCACAAATATGGCCCTCCACAGGCCCCGGGCCCTCTGTGTAATACAGAACGTTCCAGAAGCAATGGTAGAGAAAGGAGTGCTGCATTTAATGGACTTTAAATGGAAATCTAAGAGATTATGAATTGAATGATGACTTCTTGTCTCTGTTAATGCTAGATGAGAAATCCCTGCAGGACAGGTGCATGAATGTCTTTACTATCGTCCTCATGCATCAGTGGGATGTGATGTGTGAGCGCTATGAGCATTATGTGTCTGTGTGTGTGTGCACATGTGTCTTCTTACCTACAGATATCCTCCCTGTAACATCACCATTTTCATCACGGGCATTAAGGGAAACGTTCAGAGGCGAGTGCGCTACGAGTGAGGTATCCTAGAAAAATAGAATATGTTGTCATATTACCATAAATGCTGCCACAGAAATACAACAAAATTACTTTAAATTTACATCATGTGAAAGCATTTTTTAATTACAATGCTGGCAGTGTGCCCATGCAGATGGTTGACTGATTGGTCCACCACTTTCAGGTCCGGCTTAAAAAGGACAGCCCACCACTGTCAGTGTATTACTGACAGTATGGAAGAAAAAAAACCATTGTTGTTGACCCTAAAACGTCTTGCTGCTTATAAATGTTTATATACAGCGTGTATATTATCAGGTTTGATTTAGTAGACATGACAATAACAGCAAGAAAACATTAGCTTTCATTAAATGTCTAAATCAGACAGCAAAGCAATGAATCACTTCTGTTCCCTTGCGGCTGTAAAGAAGGTGTGTCTACAAAAAAAAAATGATCTCAGACACTAACTTTTCACATGGAAGAGGACAGGGTGAGTCACTAAACACTGAATCTCATTAAAAATCCATAGAATGCATTAGTGAATGTGTCCGTCCATAAATGAGGAGCACATTGCCTTTTTAATGAGGCCCATGAAGTCAGAAACAAGCAAAAAAAAAAAGAGATGCTGCTACGAGCAAGAAAAGCCATAACATGTAAACAACTGCAGCAAAGTGTTCCCATCTGCTGCTAGCAGGCGGGCCATAAACTACTTTCCACCACAAATATCCCTGAGGTTAATGGGGAGTTCTGTGCACTAGCACGTGCACCGTGTGTGAATGCCAAATCCAGTTTGTTCTGACACATATCCCCCAAAAAGGTTTACTCAGAAATATGCACTTCACTCTCTACAGCTGGATAAAAACTGAGCGAGTGTCTGTGAGGAGTTAGATTAGATGATAACAGGACGTGTAGTCTGCACAGAGCCAACACACACTCACAGTGAATTTTGGAAAACAATGAGATGAAACGAAGGCCAAGCTGTCAGGCTACTTAACTGAGCAAACAGCACTGTGAAAGAGGTACAACAGAGTGAAGAAGAATGTGGGAAGAGAAGAAGTGTGTGTTCCTGATTATCTTACTTCTCTGGAGTGGATCTCCTGAGCATAGAGCGGAAACAGAAACTCAGACTCGCCATCCTGCAGCTTGACCCCATCTGAGTGCACTTGTAGGAGTCCCATCCCCTCCTACAACCAGAAGGGAGACACAATGTGGATTATTTAGAGAAAAATACAAATGTTGAGATCAAAGTGGTTTCACTGAAATCACAGAGGTGGCAGCTGAGCAGGAGGGGAGTGCTTTACCAGTGTGAAATGTTCCCTGTAGCACTTATGAGACCATCTTGTAATACAACAGTTGCTTTAGGCTCTTCACAATAGTGTGTGTGTGTGTGTGTGTGTCTGCATAAATCCATAGTTGCCATCTGGACTTGAGACAGAAAGCTGACAAGACTCCATGAAATAACACATTTACTATCCAGTTCAGACAGCCAAGTGCCAGTTAATGATGGATAATACTGCTACTGTGACTACTAAGCAGGTACAACACTGTAATGTTTAATATTAAGATGTGATCCCTGTGAGTTTACAGTAAAGGAACCCAGAAGGATGTGCCGATGTGAGTCAGGCATACCGAGTTGAACCACATCACCCTGAGGATCCAGATGGTGAGGGCGAAGTTGACCACCAGGATGATGATGAGCAGGAGCACAAACAGGTAGAGGCAGCGCTTCCTCCAGCCGTAGATGCCGATCTTGTAGGCGTGGTCGGGCATCGTTCTGGGCATGCTGCTGCCCTGGGTGGTGGTGACATACTGCTCCCGCACCATCTGCTGGACGGGCACAGCGTCACATGATGACAGGTACATAGCAAACAGAAGCAGGTGTTGAGAGGAGAAAAAAGGAAAACAACTATCTTCCATGTTTTTCAATGAGACAGGACAAGACATTTGATAAAACACTTTTGATAAAAGGAAAATAAGTATTTGCATATTCACATATGCAGCAGGTGCAGATCAGCATTAGCATCAATTACTTTTTTGTTCCGGTCTCTGAGAGCTGATTATCAAACATTAGCTCTCTACAACATTTATTCATAATCACATATGTTTGAACACAAAGAACACCACGTCGACTTCTGTAGAAGAGGCCATCACTAACGCTTCGTTCGTCCTCTCCACCAGGTGGTAACCATTTAATTTTTAGTTGGACATATTTGCAAGGAGGTTTATGGAGAGTTTGCTTTGCTCCAGGTGCAGTGGCCTCCACCAACGCTCCGAAGAAATAGGTTGTCTGTGGATGCTCTCAACCTACATGTTAGGGTAATTAAAACTCACTTTAACTGACTTTATATTGGCCAAAGGGGTGAGTGTGATTGTTTCTGTGGGTCTCTGGTGGGGAATTATCGATGAGTGTGTACCCCTCACATCGGCGGCTGGGCCAGGCTCCAGCACCCTGGCAGCCCTGTGTAGGATAAAGGGGGGTTAAGAAAATGGATAGATGGAGGGACCATCTGAGGAACTGGAGCTTCATATTTCCACCTCTGATGTTGTTGATCAGAGCAGTTTTCAGTCTTTAGTCATCGTAGACTTTTCTTTAACACTACTGCAGTTTGTAATCAGTGTAAATGGTTCGTCCTCTCCATTATAGAAGCATTTTAAAGGTCTGTGGATGACTCAACATGATAAATAAGGCAGTGGTCACTGGGCGGATTTCTCTCTCTAACAAACTACCTCTACAGTGTTTATCTGGAATATTTTCCACTCTTAAAGTTTATTTTTTAAATATATAACCTTCACATATGACCTCTACAGAATGCCGTGTTCATACAGTGTATGATTCATGAGCCCACAGCTCCTGCACAGACCCACTGGATATCTGGCTCGTTGCACCAATGGAAAACTTGACTGAATTTCCAGCAGTTTTCGAAAAAGGCAAAGGCAGAGGAAAATGCCACTTATTACAGAGCGGAGGCAGTACGGTACTTTCTGGCTGCACAACAGCAGAATATCAGTGACAAAAACCAAGTTGATGAATGTCAGCAAATTTCAAACCACGGCCTCAATAATAAGTTATGACACAACGGTGGTTTTCAGTATTCAGTTCACACAAGGGCACACTGAGCTTCAAATGCAGGACTGCAGAACCCCGAGTGAGCCCCCCCCCCACTCCACCCCCCCAGTCAGCACATTTGGACCATCTGACACAGTGACAACAGGGAACCTCAGGGACAGATTTCACAACCACACAGGAGGTGTGTGTTCAAGCACGGAGTGTGTGCAAGCTCGCGGGGCTCTAGAGAAAGAAGCCGTGTCACTTTCTATTGATTGATACGCATTAATAAGAAGTGGCTGGAGAGAAAGAAATTGATGTAGATTACTATGAGTTGAATAAACAACAGAAACAGAAACACATGACAGACTGCTGATTTCTATGAGCAACAAAAGTCTTCATCAATTCTTTAATGTCACCACATCTTAGTTTTATAGTATCTAGGTCGTCTCAGCAGTGTATTCTGCATTTGACAAGGAACAGACTCCAGGCTGATTTACATACGGGACAGATGTTGCATCTTACTGTCACAATAAAGGTATTTTCCATCATTTTAAAGGAGCCACCTATGGAACCAAAAAGTGATCCTTCCCTGGCATAAAGAGATGTTCAGTCGAGCATGTAACTCCCATGGGCTGCATACAAGCATCCACACACAGCTGCTCGCAGTGTGAACACTATCCAATACATTTCTGTAAATAATAAAGGTACAGCATCACACCGGCGGGGTGATGAAGAAGTGCTGTGATCTGCGCTGTCTAAAGTCCAGAAAAAGATGTTTCACATCGACGACGATAATAAAGGCACATGCATCATGTCTTGCTGTTTGCAGCAAACTCAGGGAAAAGGCATGTTGGAATGAAAGCCTGAGAGGATTTCTACAGGCAGATCACCCCCCCGCCCCCCCACAGGACCTGTCATATGTGCTGTGATGAATAGCCCTTATTTCACCACAAAACAAATGAATGCTGCCTGTGAAAAGAAACTAAAAATGATATGTCCATAGGGGAGAGGAGATAAGGAATAAACTATGGTAATGCTCTTTTTGCCTGTATCTCTCCTCATTTATATTTAATAATCATAGGAGTCACAATGATAAATTGAATTCCAGAGAAAAAGGCAACTTTTACAGGTCTGCCACTACATGTATTCATGTTTATGTTGTTTTTCTCCAAGCTACCGAGGCTTTTCAAGTGTTAAATTAACTGATTCCAACATCCCCACACTATGTCCATTACATCCTCTATGTGTTAACATGTTCACTTGGTGCAAATGAGCACTGAGGGGTGCTGTGTTCATTACGATGTTAATGAATTTGATCTAATTACTTTAAATGAAAGCATTAAGGGCCTCAGTAAGCAGCACGAGCAGGAGGCAGCTTTAAAGGCGTCTTCCAGGCTCCAGTTTCAACCTTTTACCACGAGCCCTTCAGCCACAGACTGATCCCTCCATAGCAACCCAAATAAACACTCCACAAGCTGCCTCGCTGCTCTACAGCCAGGAATGCTCACTTTCTGAGAGGATACAATCAGATATTTTGTCTGAGTTTTTTTGTTTTTTGAGGTCTATGCTATTATTTTTAAAAAACCTCATTGACAACAGAAGACAGATAAAAAGATTCAAAGGCTGACCTCTAACACAGTCCTCGGCTCTCCGGGAGGAAATGTTAGGCTATCTATCCCAGGGCAGTCTCTTAATTAACCCCAAACAAGTGATGCTCCCTGCCTGGCTCTGTGTCTCAGTCCCTGACCTCTGGATGAGAGTGAGGGCCAGGCCCAGCTAACTGCTCTCTAACTATCCTTCAGGGTCCCGCTATAATTGAGAATCCAGGCTTCCCTCTGGACTGAGACTTGACCTGATCGAACGCCAGGAGCTGCAGAAAAGCTCTGAATTCGTTAAGCTTTGCTGTGTATGTGTGTGGGCTGAGCAGCGATCGAAAGCTGAGCACATGCTTGAAGTTTCTGTCTGCCTGTCTGTATAGTGAGTGGCCGGCATCATGTCCCCACTCTGCTGTGATGCCTTAACTTCTAAAAATAGGACACAGCATTGTGAACTAAATTTAAAAAAGCAGCCGGGGAAACATAGAGACACAAACCATACATAGGTATAACTAATGAACACTGATCAGACACTGCAGTGTTGCTCACATAAAACCTGGGTTTAAGCCCCTTTCCAAAGTTATTTTTGTATTTTAATATAGTTGTATAGTTGTTGTCCATCTATGGTAAAACAGCTGACAGCTGGCGGACTAAAAACATATTGTTCTAAATTCTTAACACACTTCAGTAAGGACTGGACAAGTCACAAGACATTAAAAAGGACAAAAAAGTAACAGCATGTACATTAGGTGAAAGGTAAAAGACTATCTCAACAGAGAGGTTGAATAAAAACATGACTGAATGATTTTTCTAGAAGAAAACAGCAGAGCACTCACCGTCGTGTGTCGAGACACAGCAGTCCTCCTTCAGCAGAAAGCAGAGCTCGAGCTGGTACGAGCAGTTCAGAAGCAGCTCCTCACACGTCTGTCAGCCACTCAACAGCTGCGTGCCATAAATCCAGCTCTGGAAGTGCCCTGACTGATCACCACGAGACGGCGCTCCCACTATTCCTGCACACCCACTACACAGCCGTCCTACAGGCATTTCAATATCATCATCAGTGAGTGTGTGCATGAGAGAGAGAGAGAGAGAGAGAGAGAGACAGAATCAAGGTGTGAACAGAGGCTGCTGTTTGTCATACAATCCTCTGAATCACTTTCACCAGCCAGGCAGTGCAGTCTAATTTGAGAGGTTGAATAAAAACACGGCTCTCTTCATAAAGTTGAGCTGGTGTCTCAGATAGCTCTGCTGGCTGACAGTCAGAAGGAAGGGTGGACCTTGAAGAAGGCAGCCAGCATGTCAGAGGAGGAAATAGCTGAACATTGTTTTCAAACCTCTGCATTTCACACTGAAATAAAAGGTAGCCCAATCAGTACTCAAAACCTAAACCATTAAATTTTCATGTTAATTCAAAAATATATACTGACCACATGTGTGAAACTAGCCACATGTCATTAAAGGAGCATTCTGTGCAATCTGGGTGCCCAGACTGTGATCATAAATGCACACACGCAGCTTTATTCAGCAGCCATTTTCATGACCCAGGGGGAAATTATAGGTTTCACTACAGATTACTTAGTGTAATTTGTAGCATATCCTGTCAGATTACCCGAAAAAGCCACATATTTGAAATACCTCGGATCAATTCAAGTTTCTCTTCTCTACTCTCTCTTCTTATTAAAAGCACATGTATTGTTTCTTAGAAGCTACATAAATTGTGTGAATAAGGCTCCAGTTTATGGGATCCATAAATAGTTTATAAGTAAAATAAACTGTTTGAGATGAGCTACTCTTGCTTAACCTGCCATCTTGCAGATACAATTGTCTTAAAGCAGAGGCTGATGAAAAAATGAATGATGCCTTTAGATTTCAGAGTAGACCAATGTGGCACTCCCTATAAATAATCATATCATTTTAAGAATATGAATGTATTGTGAAAAGCAACTAAAAGAAAATGTCTGACACCATGTAAGGCAGTGTTAAGTTTGACCGGTGACCTGCGAACCTATATTCACCTTGTGCACACAAACAGTGGGTGTGGACTGTGGAACATTACTTTCAACACATAACAGGGAAATGTCATGTTTAACCGAGAAAGACTAAGGTGTGTTTTTGTGCATCTGTACCACTATATAAATGAAACAATGATAACCACTGCACTGACACTCCCATCCATAATAACCCTCACAAAACATAAAAACATGCTGCTGTGCAGCAGAAACTGCCATACATACATACATACATACCTCATTGTGTGGCCGCTGATCTGTTAAACAGCCAACAGTGAAACGGGCAGTGTTAGTGTTCTCGCTGACTGCTGATGGATGTTGCACATGTTGATGGCTTGAAACCTGCTGCTTGAGGTGCTGCTGTGTGGTGACAAAGAGACGTTTGACAGCATCCATCACAGGACTCCTGTGTATCTTGTGCCCTGAGCAAACATTTGACAGTTTTCATTTCATACCACTCTTATCTCTTATCTCATAGGCTTTCAGTGCCGGTGGCTTTTAAGAGACAAATGGAGAGACATGAATGATCAATCTGTAAAACTAAGTTAGAAAAGATCCATCTTACTCTGAAAACAAGATCAGTTCAGTCAGGATGTCCCTTTACATTTCTCCAAACGACAACACCTGGTGTACACATAGTGC
This sequence comes from Parambassis ranga, assembly GCF_900634625.1. NCBI lineage: Eukaryota > Metazoa > Chordata > Actinopteri > Ambassidae > Parambassis > Parambassis ranga. Next base: position 9,279,837 of record NC_041033.1, on the reverse strand, counting down.
AGGTGGAGAATTGAGGGTTTTCAATAGCAGGGAGACGATAACTAAATGCAAGAAAATGAAATCATGTGGTCACATTAACAACCTGCCTCTGATCTTTATTAAATAGTGTGGGTCCTATTTGGAGGGTTTTCAATTTTCTTTCCTGCGTCAACACACCAGAAGTCCCTGGTTTGCGTCCTCATCTGCCAGATCCTTTTGTCACACTCTCAGTTTTGTATTATATACAATCATCAATCAATCAATTCATCGTAGGACAAAGAATATCAATGATACCATTTGGGTACAAGCCACCTGATCACTGAGGAACCAAAACAAGACCAGTACCAGTGCAAACATCTTATTTAGACCTCCACTGACAACACTGCTCATGTAAATATATTTTTCTGTAATTGACTCTTGACAACTGAGCCACGGGTTATAGCACATCATGCAGGATTTTGGAGCATTGCGTGTATTGTATAAATTGCAATATGAATATGAACTCAGCCCTCTATACCATTTATGATGAGTCTGCAAGGCTGATGAAGAGATGCATGCCAATGGTATTGACCTCAGTTTTTGCAAACAGGGTAATTTACTTTCACTTATTTCATCATTATGACAAGCTTGTAACAACTTATTGAATAAACTTTAAACACCTGATCAGCAGAAGAAATCGACCAACAAAAAAAAAACAATTAAAGTTGAAATTTTGTTTTTACATTTTTATTTCACCTTTTATTACAAACAGCCCATCATGAGAAACAAACAGGAGAACCTGCAAGAATCATGAGAAATGCAGGTCAATAAGCTGCAACACTGAAAGGTTTAAAGACTTTCTGGAGTTTCTGGTGTTGTACCTGATTATGCTTTCTCTGCTGCTGCCTCCTCATCTCCACCCTTGGTGTTACGTGTGTAAATGAGCTGTGCTCTGTGTTTGGAGACCAGTTTGATCATGCCTGGAAGAAAAAAAAAAGGTTGCTGTTTAATGCACACTCATTTCTTTGGTCAGCCTTCAAAGCAGCTCATTTGCACCAGAAGTTAAACTTCATCATTGCAGTTCGATGCTGCACAATAAAGGGCCAAAAACTATGTGATGGCCCCAGGGTTTCACATGGGCCTCCTGTGTATGGTTGTGTGCTTTTGTGTCTTCACAAATATAGTAAGACCTACATTTGTTATAGTTATTGAGCTGTGACATTTTTAGTTTAATTTGTGACGTGTAAAAGCAACTGCATAAATGAGCACTGGACGATATCACTGAAAATCAAATGAAATAGTATTCATGCAGAATATCCTGTAACAATGATGTAATTTCAGAACAAATAATAAACTGCTACACCACTCTGGCATGGATGCACATAATTACAGCTTTATAAATATTAGAAACCGTTAAGTAGTCCTGGTGACCTTGGTAATCATTTGATGACCTTAATGTTTCATCAAAATACAAAAATAACCACATTTGTACAGCTATAGCAGTCATATTAATGCAAGAGTTGGGCATTCTGATAAACTTTTTTTGCAAAATTTCTGCCAAGCTCTCATCTACAACATCTGACAATTCCCTAGGTCAACTTATTAAGACTGTATATTGTTTAGTGTGAACATAAGCAGATCAGATGTGCACTACTCTACACAAATTTACCAAAAATTCAACTTCTTTGACCACTGAAGACCATCTTCTAATCGTCATTCATCAGTTTTAATAAGATAGTGATCCTACATGTACTTCTTGGTATTCTGGACTAAAATGATTTTCACCTTTGGACAGCAGTTCCTGAAGGGCGTTCCTGGCCAGAGAGCCACGGATCTTCAGCCTCTCTGAAACAACAGCGGGGGTGATGAGCTTGTAGTTAGGAACCTCTTTGTACAGCTTGTCGTAGGTCGCCTTGTCGAAGAGGACCAGGTTGTTGAGCTTGTCCCTCACTTTTCCCTTGGACCACTTCTGCTCAAAATAACAGACATTGATTAGCAGAGTGACAAGGTGGTCAAACAAGCATTTAACTTGTCGATTCTGGATGAATATTAAAGCAACTCATACCTTCTTCTTGGCTTTGCCTCCAGACTTGTTGACTGGGTCCTTGTCCTTTTTGGACTTCCCAGTGTCCTTCTTCTTATCCTGCTTAGGAGGCTGAAAACAGAGGACATTAAGTTAGAATCATGCATCCTGGTTCATATACCACCTGGCTGCAAATGTCTTAAAGTACTAAACGACAAGGATGTTGCTTCAACATGTAATAACAAGGATGGTGCTAGGCTAGTTTTGATCGGCTGGCCGGCATGTGACGGCCTTCTCATCAAATAGCGCTAGTAGTCTCAGTGTAATCATATCTGTTTATTCTCGTGGTGAGTTGTGCTGGTTGTTTTTTGTAATTTGTAGTTCTAGTGGGGTTGGAAATTATGAAGACACTGTTCTAGTATTTTATAGGTAATATTCTCTTTGTCGGCGAGTACTGTGTAGCTGGAAGCATGGTGGCATTAGCTAACCTGCTAGCTAGCAAGCCAGCTGCTACATAAGAATTTCACTATTAGCTCCTTTATCCAAACACTATTATCAGACTGCAGGAAGCTACAATCCTATCGCAAACTATGCCGAATGTTTGCGACTTCGGATAAATAAATGTTAAGGGGGAAATATTTCATTTATTTCAACTAAACGAGTGATAGCTATCCTCACCATGTTTCCTCGTCAAGATGTCGGAGCGAAAGGAAGTGTACCCGTGCAAGAGCCCCTTAGACAACCCGTATATGCGGAAGTAAGACGGGGAATTGTGGGATCTTGAGTTTTTTCTCATTTTGTCGTCTTTGGCGACGTTAATATTTTTTCCGGACCACCAATTACTGCACACTTGTTACACAAGCAAGTTTTCATATTGTTTTCAGACAAAAATCGCCACAAACTTAAAGTTAGTTTATTTGCGGCTGTTGGACGTGCGTAAGGATCACGTGACAGTTTTGTCAGCTGGCCAGGACGCAGCAAAGATGGTGATATTCAGTGTGTATGTGGTGAACAAGGCTGGAGGCTTAATTTACCAATATGACAACTACGTCCCAAGGGCGGAGGTGGAGAAAACCTTCAGCTACCCTTTAGACTTGGTGCTTAAACATCACGATGAAAAGGTTGTCGTATCGTTTGGACAGCGGGACGGAATCAGAGGTAAACATGTCGTTAGCGTCATGAGCTAGCTACACCAGCTACTGAACAAACTATCGTATGTTAGCGAAAAATATCTAAATAACATTACACGCACTACTGCATTTTAGACATGTTAAATTAGCCAATTAGCCACTGTTCATTGTTTCTAATGGACTTATAACATGCCCCTTCTCTGCACTTGGGCCTGTCTACATTAGCTAAACTGTAGTGACTACATTGTACAGATGTCACATTTAATCGTGTTATAATTTCAAACTTAAGCAGTTGTGTTGTCATTCCTCAGTGGGCCACGCACTGCTATCAATCAACGGAGCTGATGTGATCGGAAAGAATACGTCAGATGGGAAGGATATCCTTGAATATTTAAAAGATCCCAACAATTATCCGGTGTCTATTCGCTTTGGACGTGCACGCCTGAGCTCCAATGAGAAACTGATGCTGGCATCAATGTTCCACTCGTAAGTTATACCTCTGTTTTACACAACAGGGCTTGAAGGTATTTTATCAGTAAGACTGCAGACGATAAACAACATTTGAAAGACAGACAGGGAGCCTCTTTGGTATCTCAAATATAACCCTGACCATCTTTTTGATTTTCCCACAGATTGTTTGCTATAGGTTCACAGTTGTCCCCTGAAGTTGGCAGTTCGGGGATTGAGATGCTAGAAACAGATGTCTTCAAACTCCACTGCTTCCAGACTCTGACAGGTCAGACATGTAAACAAACATGACTGTTAGTAGACCATTGAAAAAGGAGATATTTTCCTATAAACACCAGCCTCATCATGAATTCCCTTCTAAAACCACCTGGTATACATAATGCAATACTGCTGCTGAACTGGCACCTTTCTCACTGTTCTGTTCCCTTTTTCTTCTCTCAGGGATAAAATTTATTGTGCTGGCGGATCCTCGGCAATCTGGCATTGATGCACTGTTGAGAAAAATTTACGAGATATATTCAGATTTTGCCCTCAAGAACCCTTTCTACTCCCTGGAAATGCCAATCAGGTAATACAGAGAATGAACGTCATTTGCTTTTGTTGTTGTGTTCAGATACACATGTCCATCATCTTAACATCCACACATTTCATTTCCAGGTGTGAACTTTTTGATCAGAATCTGAAGAGTGCACTAGAGGTGGCAGAGAAAGCTGGTAACTTTGGAGCAGGGTCTTAAAATAGAGGAATGTTTTAATTTCTGTTCACACCAGACTGACTGGAGCAGTGGATTTTTTTTGGACTTTGTCTTTTTTTATTTCGCAGTTAACATACTGCAAATACCACATGATTTGTAAATACTTAAATAATTAAATTACACACTGTGTTTTTTTGTTTTGTACTTTCTTTTGGGCTGTATGTGTAGTGAAGTGCTGAGAGATTTAACTGTGAGGGCATTGAGCATAAACTATCCAAAAGAACTATTGAAGCTGTTGTGTGTCTCATATGCAATTTCCCCATTGTGGGAATAATAAAGGTAAAGGTATTCTTAATATTGAAGCCCAGATATTATACATTCTTCAGAAAGGATCCAGTAATTACATTTGATTTGTCATTAGATTTTTTAAACACAGCATGTATAATGTACCAGTTTATTTACCAGTCTCCAGTTTTGTGCTTGCAGTGGGTTTTGGAGAGAAAACATTCTCCATCTGGGGTTTTTTCCCCAAAATAATACATAATATGCGTTCATTTACATTCCTTTGTGGAGTTACTGCTGATGTTAATACTTAATACAGAGAAGCACCTTACATAGCAGTTTTTAACAAAAACTTTGTCCTGAACCACTGACCGTGGAAATACTGTGATATAAAAACATGTAAGAAAAAAATACATGAAAATAGAATGTTGGCTCAAAGCAGTTTTTCCTCAGAGGCCCGGGTGCATTCGTGTTAATCTGCCTTCTTGGGCACAGGCCCCATCTTGGTTTGGATGTTACGCAGCAGAAAGAATCCAACAGTGGTGACTAAACAGATGATCTCTGCCACCCAGAAGGCACTTTCCCAGCCATGGTGTTTGGCAATGGTGCTGAACGGAAGCCCAGAGAGGAAGCCACCAACTAAGAAACACAAATGACTCAAGTTAACTCTGATAACAGATATTCTTGCTGTACATTAGGCTCATGTGTTTGTTAGCAGACTGTAATGAAATGAAAAGCAGTCAACTTACTGTTGGCCAGCAGCGCAACAATAGCATGAGACGTCCCACAGTAATTGGACGGAGCGCTCTCATTGGCTATAACTCCAAACAAAGCTATTGGTCCATAAGAGGAGAAACCGAAAGCAGCACCTAAGCTGAGTATCCACACCTGCATATACAGATGAATGTTACATCTGTGACAGTGACCAAGAGATAGGCAGAATTCAGAATCACTTTTCTAGCATTACCTTTGAACTGTCAGCGGTGACTGTGACCCGGAACAGGTACATGGACACAAACATACCAGCCATCATCCAGATCAGGATAAAATGGCGGGGATTGCCATAGATTTTCTTCCCTTGCTGTGGAAATGATGGTGATATGTTAATAGGACATATAGATTAAAGTGGTTCAGATGAAATAGGATATAATGAACATAAATGTATCATTCCTAGAATGACACCATACTCACTTTGGCCACAGCCTTGTCGGAGATGTAACCTGCTGCAAGGCTGCCCACTAGGCCTCCAACCTCCAGGGCACTCATGTATGAGCTGCCTGAAGAAGAATACAGTGACTAAAAGAAAACGTTAAACTGACCTCTTTAGCATGTTTCTTAACACTCTGGAGATTCATACTTCTACCCCTCTGACATACCCATGAGAGTAGACTGGCCCTTGTCTTGGATAAGAAACAGCTGGCCCCAGTCAGTGCAGGCTGTCTTTACACCAAACACCACCAGGTAGGACAGAGACAGCAGCCACAGGTAGGGGGACAGCAGGAACTCAGACAGGGTGCTTTCATCAGAAGAGGATCCTGAATAGGAGGCAGACAGAAAACCAGTCACTGTTTGAAAAAATGTTGTATTTACTCCTTACAGTCAACAATAAGACACAGTGGGTTATCAAGACATGAGGGTCATCCATCATCTCTTTGTATGAGGCATGCTGGGTACAGAGTCTATTGAGCAACCTTTAATCATAACACTATCACATGCTGCAGAACAACACACACACACATGCACAGTTGTGTGTTTTGAGTTGTTTATGAACATCAGCAAAAAAAAACGTCAGTCTCACCTCCTTTAGTCTTCTTGGCTGTCACCTCTATATTGGGCAGGCCCACATCTTTAGGCTCATTCTTGATTACCAGCAGGCAAACAAAGGAGAGCACCACACAAATCAACCCAGAACTGGAGAGTATTGTCCTCCAGCTGTAACTCTGGGCCAGAACGGTGGCAATGATGGGGCCCAAGCTGCCAGCCAGATTCATGCTGCAGGAGAGAACCGCCCACCATGTGCCAAACTGAGAGGGCTCAAACCACTGACAGTAGAGAAGAGGAAATAATGACATGATTACACATCATGATGAACTCATGATATGTTTTTAATCCATGTTTCTGGGCTGCAGGTTTTCTTCAGTCAGCCTTGATGGTCAATCTGGATAATTTAGATTAATAATAGATCTCGATTAATTAATTAGTGTGGCCAAGTGTGGCATGATTTCAGAGACTGGTACATCTTTGTTTTCAGAGAGACGTGGATCAAAAGAGTTCTGGATGCTGCACTTCAGCTAGCCGGGCTCGCCTCCTTTCATGCAGACTGCTATTGCAGCCCTGTGCAGAAAAAAACAGCAGGAGAAAGATGCTGCACTTTTATTTCACAAGCAGCATTTGTACGACATACCTTCCGCAGCACCCTGCCGCAGGGAGGCCAGCCAAAGCCTTGGCCCAAACCATTGAGAAACCAGAGAGCTGAGAAGACAGCAACAGTGGAGGACCAAGAGAAGACCACGTTGATGCCTCCCACCATGAACAGACCAATAGAGAAGAGCCAGCGGGCACTGATCTGGTCTGAAAGCACGCCGCTGATGAACTTACTGATAGCATAGGCCAAAGACTGGCTGCTGGTGATCATGCCTAAACAAAGAGAGCACAGAGAAGAAGGGCACATCATGCTGAGCACACAACAATTAAACATCCTGCAAGTTATCCCTGACCATTTATATAAAACACACACACTTATCTCATGTTTAAAACAGGACATTAGCATGAAGAAGTTAGGTCAGAATGTTTATGTTTAGTTTTAATAAATATCTTTTAATCTTTTAAATGAAGTTTTGTCGCTTGAACTAACTTAGCAATATGACTTTTGTAAGAAGACATTGCAAACGTGATGTAACAGCACTAACTGTTATTTATGTTATTTCTAATATAGAATATAAAAAATGTCTCATACCTAGGTCATCCTTATCCAGTGTGATTTCTTGCATTAGAGAAGGCATCACAAAGGAAAATGTCTTCCTGTTAAAGTAGTACAATGTGTAACCCACAAACATGGCCAGGAATATAGTGCCTCTGTAGTATCCATAACTTGCAGTTGCCATGATTGCAGATTTAGTCCTACAAAAATAATCCAGAAAAATAGACCAGGCTCCTCCGTCTGCTGCTGCATGTGACAGTGAACTTTGCCTCACAAACCACTGTACAGAAGCAGCCACTAACAAGCCAAGTGTTTGCAATCTGCACGAGGGGGTTAATGGTCAACTTCTCTTCCCTGAAGCTGATTAAATCTGGATTCACACCATGTGCTGCAGTCCAGCCAGACGGACAGAGAGAGCAAGGGGGCTTGTGAAGGACAAACAACATATGTGAATATCATGTTGTTTGTCCTTCTACTTTCATAGTGATGTTGGCATGTTTTTGTTGTTTGTACATCTGAGGATGTTATGGTGGGAGTCCTGATGTGTTTAATGATTTACTGGGGAGTCCAAAAGTTACAGCAGGTCTGGGGGAGGCTCCTCTCCAGCTGAAGGGGGAGAGAGAGGAGTGGTGATCCTTAAGAGACATAACACACAGAAATATAGGATCACAGTGAAGGCAGCGTGCTTGTTGTCTACGTGTGTACGTCACTAGCATTAGTTGAATAATTCATAAAACATCAGTGTAAGCATGAATAAAGTCCACATCAACAAAAAGGTAACAGTGCAGTCATCCTAGGAAGAAAAGCATGTAAAGTATGTTGAAATGCAAACAAACCAGAGACTGTAACTTCTGTAACTTCCTCAGTTTACAACGGAGCCCGTGTCGAGTGGCGTTTCCGCATCACGTGATTTTACAGCTGGCGACGCCCAGCCAGGAAAACTACGAGTAACAGTAAAATAAATAAATAAATAAATGAATAAATAAACCACAAAGTGCAGTTTAATCTATGCATCCGCCAAACAAACTGACGTTTAGCGCTAGGCTTTAAATAAAAAAGTGACACTTAGCATTCGCTTAAGCGTTAGCAACAAGCTAACTAGGCGAATTAAACAGTTTATTGGACGTCTGTTTTTAATTTCCTTTTCCATACAATTCCCGTAAAGTAGTGTCGTTGTTGTAACTCAATAGGTCAGCAAGCCCCGCCCCCTCGTTTCCATACATTAGTCACCATGACAACAGACAAACATTTAAAACTCGATGTAGCCAAGTGAGCCAGTAAAAAGCGCAGTTGTCTTTTTTGTCCGATTCTTTACTCTTTCTTTTTTTAGACAGGTCTCCGTATCACCGATACCATGGTAAGTTTTATTTTGAATTAAGAACAGAAGAGTTTAAGTTGTCAATGCAAACAGTTCAGTCTGTCAGCTCCCCCTGTCTGTACTCGAGACACTTATGTATTCACACTTTGTTAACGTTAATCCCGAATAATCCAGAAACGTGGGCTCAGCAAATCACACACGGGTGCCTCTTGGATGGATGAAACGCTGTTTGGGACTCAAAGACTGGTGAGTGTAGCACTGCAGCACACAGGAAGCACCGTGTTTAATATACACACTGTACAATCGGGAACATGGAGGGGTCAGAAGTTATGAGTGTGTATTTTTTCTGCCAGGCAAAATCAAAGAATGGGGCACAAAAGGGCCCAGAAGTTGTTCACATCATCAGTAGAGACTTCGTCCGATGTCTCAGGTAGGTAAGAAGGCTTTTGGGTATTTTGGCTGTTAGATGGAATTTAAAGAAGTAAATTTCACTGAATAACTATAAACAGTACTTCATGATAATTTCCTGTAATTCAGGAAGACCCCAGAAACAATGTCAACATATCACTACCTGTAATTGTGTCAGGATTCCACAGAAAGAACCTCCAGCAAAGCCCCTGATTCTTCCAGCAGATGAGTTAAAGCGCATCACCTCAATGTCCCGGGGTCTCATCAAGGAGGAGAGAGAGGCCTTGAAGCAGGCTTATCAGAAGAAAAAAGATGAGGAAATGGTAGGAAACATGGCCCCAAACAAGAACATTTATAATGCACAAAAGCTCTTCATTTTCACTCATTCTCATCCAGAAAGCTGCAGAGGAAGCGAGGCGTCAGATCATTAAGGCAGACCTGTCCCGTTTGGAGAACCAGACACTGACCGAGCTGGACCAAGAGTCCCGGGAACGTGTACAGTGCTTGGTGAAACGGGCCGACGAGTTAAAGATGGAGGAAGAGGAAGAGATCAAAATGCTCAACCAGGTAGGACACAGCTGTGATTGAAAAAAAGTAAAAAAAAGGCAGGTGTACATCCATGTGACCATCAGTTCTTATGTGTCCATACAGCTGATTCATGGTGCTCAGTGTCAAGACACACTTGATGCTCAGATCCAGGAGAAGCAGTGGATGCTGTCACAGTTGACGGAGGAGGAGAAGCGTCTGGATGCCATGATGGACGTGGAGCGCCGCAAGGCTTTAGAGAATTCGGAAAAGATCGATGAGATGCGCAAACAGGAGAGGATCAAGTAAAGGGAGCACATACAGAAACAATTACAGGCCAACTCACATGAACACTGATTCTGATCATCAGTGTGTGTTGTATTTCAGAGGAATGCAGCAAATTCATGACCAGATCCAGCAACGTCTGGAGGAGAAGCTTATGCAGGATGAGATAAAAGAGATGGAGAAACAACAAGTTCAAGAGAACCAGGAGAGAATAAACCAAGAAGACCTCAAGGTGTGGACACAAGGGGGAGACACAGAGCACAGCACACTTTCACTGGGGTCACCTTTTTATCTCTGACCAGTTGTCTTCTCCAGGCTCTAGAGAGGAAGAAGTTGGAGCATCAGCTTCTGCAGGAGGAGATCATGCGCATCAATGCTGAGACTATGCGGGCCAAGGAGCAGAGGCTGCAGCAGGAGAAGCTGGCTGACATGAGAGACATGGAATACACCAAAAACAAACAGGTCAGATGAAAACACACTAACCACAGGGAACAGTTTGACATATATGTTATACTTGATATACATCCTACAGATGTCATTTGATATTCAATGACATCTGTAGGAGCGAGAGGCAGAATATGAAGCAGAGCAAAAACGAATCAAGAAGGAGAAGGAGTTGGAGATTGCTAGGCTGAGAGCCCAGCAAGAGAAAGCAAGAGACTACAAGGCGGAGCAGGTCAGAAAACACACCCTATTATTAAAGGGCTGAATGTAGCACCTGCTATTACAAATGATAAAACTATCATTTCAAATGATAATGGTGTTTGTGTGTTGTGAACTTGGAAGGATGAGCTCCGTGCTCGGAGGAACCAGGAAATCGCAGACAGAGAATGGAGGAGGAAAGAGAGGGAGCTGGCTGCAAAGAGAGGCCGGGATGAAGAGATGCTGAGGGTGGCTCGCTTGGAGCAAATTCAAAACAAAGAACACTGCCTGTCCATTGAGGCTGGCCGTGAGAAAGCAGAGTTTGACAGGGTGTTGAAGTAAGAAGGTCCATTCTTTTAAACGTACATATCATTAACAAACATTTACTCAGCCACTTCTATGTTTCGCCACACAGTGCACAGCAGGAGGCCATAGCCAAACAAAAGGAGCAAGAGAAGAGGCAGCATAAGAGAGCCGCCCAACATGCACAGGCCATCCGGCAGCAGATGAAGGAACGCGAGCTCTCTGTCATCGCTAAGCGCAGTGAGATCTTCAAGGAGGCTGAACGGCTGATAGAAGAAGCCCAGCAGAGACGTGCACGCCTTGATGCGATCAAAGAGAAGAAACTCAAGGAGCTCAGGTAAGTGTGGATGTGTTAACATGTTGGTTTAAAGGTACAGTTTTCAGCTGTGTTGTGAGAGTGTATTAAATACATAAACATGATGTGTGCTTATCAATGTGCAGGGCTACAGGGCTCTCTGAAAAGTACTGTACCGAGGTGGAAAGGAAGGCCCGCGGTCTCAAACTCTGAATGACTCCATCACCGGTACCTCTGGCACGTTTAAAAATGTTTCACTGCAATTTAAAATGCATATGAATTGAAGAATAAAAAAGGCTTGCAATAAGCTATAAGCTTGTATTTTTGTGTAAATGACATAAATGATAAATGTGAAACACTACTACTCGCTCTGGCAAAGACTCACTCCACAAAGACTGATTACAATTTTTAGTTTTTTTTATTTAGGCTAGTTTTCCCTTTCAGTTAAGTCATATTCTTCCACTTATCAATGACAGATCCCCTGTATTATTAATATGCATGACAACAGAAAGGAATTCAACTTATGTTAGGGTTAGGATGACAGTTTACACATACAGCTTAAAGCATGTAGGGAAGTTACGTACATCAAGGTAAATAACAGGTTCTTATTTCTGACCATTCTTGACAAAGAACTGGATGTACAGAGACCTAATTTCTTCATCATCACCATCTAAACACACAGACTACAGGAGTGTTTATGGATCTAATCAAGCTGTCATTAGAACACCCAGGTTCCACTGGCCTGTCGTCTTATGCCTCCTCATTAGCTCTTGCCTCTAAGCATCAATGAAGGAGGAAACAGGACAGGGGAGTGTATGGAGGGCAGATAGGCATGGAGGGGGTCTCCATCTAAAAGTTTTCAATTTCTCATGTTCACATATGTACACGCAAAAAAAGTAATGGTGACCAAGGGGGAACATCACAACACCTGGCATACACGGACCTCAGCACAAGGAGGATCAGAGTAAATACATACACACGGTACGATTAAGGGCCCTGGGGTTTGGTGGCCGTGGTCCCGTCCTTGCACATACACAGATACAGTCTCACACACAAGCACTGTACACGGCACAAGAGGTCACCTAAATACATGGAGCAAATGGAGGAGAGCTAATATCTAGGACGGTGGGTTGAATAGCCCAGTACAGGCCAGGCGATGGAGGGGGAGTTTAAAATTCTTATTTAGACCCTTAGGTCACACTCGCACACATACACACACAAACACACACTCAGTCACACAGTGACATACGTCTGTATGCATTTAAAACTCCATAAAGCTACACGCCTGTGCAGAATATACTATCATTACTTAGTGTTGCTAGCTATAGCCATCCAAATGGCAATATATGTTCAATATTATATGTAACCTTTTTTCCTCAGAATATACAACGATGAAATGCATTATACAGACAAACGAGACAATGTAAGCTGTTCACATGTTCAGTACATCAAAAGTAAGAGCTTCTCTACATTAATTTCTTCATGAGTGCAAAATCCAATGCTCCTCCACCTACTTCAAAGGTTCATTGCTGAGCTTTTAAGCAAGTCCACTTCTGCACAAACCATAAACCAATAAAAAATGACATTAAAATAAACACAAAAAAACTAAATAAGTAGTCATAAATATGGAATGTGAAAAACAAACAAGTGGTCCAATTTCTTTCAAACAATACAAATAAAAGTCCTTCAATGCAGTAAAATGTTTTTCACTTGTAACAGGACAACATAATAAAAAAATAGTACTCAAAACAAGAGTGGGCTGTTGCTTGCTTGTGGCCCCTGTTGTGAGTAGAAGACCATGGGAAGCTGGTGAGGAACACAAAGAGAGAAGGACATATGGAAGGAAGGTGTAGGGTGGAATTGTGGTGGGGGTTGTTGGGTGTTCACATGCCATAACCGAAGCTGGGCTGTGGTGGCTGGCCATAGCCAGGTGCTGCTGTGTAGCCATAGCCGTAGGCCTGCTGAGGAGGCACAGCCACGTTGGGCCCTGCTGTGAGCATCAGCTGGGGTGTGCCTGCAAAGAGACGTCAATATATAATATTCAACCTCATTGTTTCCTTTAAATAACAGACAGGATTATAACACAACTGTGATATTTTTTACCGTAAACAATGGGTTGAGACTCTGTAGCCTGCTCCTCCTGTTTCCTCAGGGATTCAGAGGCTTCGAGTTTGTCCACCTGTGGAAAACACAACAACAGTGACTGCGTCAAACTTGATTTAAACTTTTGAGAAAGGGGCTCTGGAAGAGCAAGGGCTGAGACGGCAGGTTTGTAAAACTGACCTCGGGGTTATTTCACTGGCTGACGGATGGGACCATTCCTGATAGGCGAAGATGAATACAGTCCAGATTTTTAAATAAATACAGGCTGCAGGAGGCAGGCCTCACTAATACTAGAGAGCTACTGATTATTCTATTAGGTTTAAGCTAGAGTAATCTATCAGGCTCCCACTTATTTGTGGAGAGATTAGGGTATGAGGGGGGAGAGGGGGAGGGCAAAGACAGGCAGCTACTGGCCAATAATGGTCCCACCATCCAGCCACCCAAAAACATCTGCTCTAAATGTTGGACATGTGTATGTAGAGAACCAACCCCTGACCAGTGAAAACAGACTTATCACAGGTAACACTTGGGTTTGTTTTTTCCAGATTTGTCCACCTCCTCTGAAAATTCAAATGCTCACAGAGGGCCAAACAACCCACATTCTGATTAGCATTATGTTTTAATGATGGATCAGTCATGTAGTCTACAGATTACCACAGAATAGCTTGAACTAGTCCAAACCAACACCACACCACAGAGGATACATTTCTTGTTAAACAAAGGAAATTAATCACTTGCCTAAACATTTTATCCATAGTTTAAGCAGTTAAATGACTCTTATGACTGCAGCATTGCATTGTGCATGTCACTGTGTTAAAATCTAGTCACAATGTATAACAAGTTTCTATGAGGTGGTCCTAATTAAGCCACTGCTCGAGTTTAAACAGCTCTGTTAATCGTGTGAAGGTCTTTACAATCAACTTGGTACAGTTGTTTATTTTTCTAAGGTGCTTTAGTATCGCTAAGCAGATCATCAGCAGACAATGATGGAAAAAGATAAAAAGATAGAGCTGAAGCTAAGCAGCCAGCAAAAAGCTTCAGATATTGCCCTCATTAACCTTCAGATATGACAGAACTAAACAATGCATCAGGATAGATTTCTCCTAAGGTGGTTTGGGGTTCAGTTCTCTACATACTGTCTATAGTCGATCAATCTCGTTAAGCAAGCTGTTTGAGAAAAAGACAAGCTGTTGTTTCATTTGAGAAAAGAAGGACTGAGAGTCATGCTGAAGCAGCAGTTTAGTTATTTTCTTCTTGAAGAGTGCATGAGAAAGAAAGACAGAAGCAGAGCTGTAGTGGAGGGAGTGTGAACAAGGGTGAAGGGGATGGTTTTGTACAGCCAGTTCAAAGTTTCCAGAAGCAGGCACAGCCAACAACGATGTCTCCTAGCCTGGCCTGAGTGCTGCTGATGCTACAAAGGGAGGGGGGCAAATGCATGCTCGCCATTCTACGTTAGTTTTTTTTCCCCCAAAGTACACACCCAAATTACGTATAATTTGCCCTCATATTTTGAAGTTTGTTGCTTGAAGAGACCACGCTTTACAGTTGCGAAGAATACTGCAAGACACATGATGTCTAAATATACTCCTTTAAAGTACCTGTACCTAATGTTGATTGTTTTTAATCACTTGTTTTCGGTGGAAAACTCAGCAATACAGAAAAGGTCTGAATGAATGGTCACTTCTTAAAAAGAATGCATCACTGGCTTTTCTATTACTAAAATTAGGCCTTACACTTAGCTGCTGTTTATGCTGCTGCACCACAGTCCCAATACAGATACACAAATATACCCCCCACCCGTAAAATATAGAATTAACAAGTATTAATTTCAGCTGTATTAAACAATGAAATAATGCTAAACCAAGTCCACATGTTGGCTAGCAGTAGGCTGCAGCTGAGTGCTGTTGCAAGACAGTTTTATATTAGAATTCATCTAAAGTCTGCGAGAAAAGGACCTGACCACAGCAGGTGAGGTAGCAACTCAGGGCAGCGCTCTTCACCCACAGATAAGGAGAGCTGCTGGGCATGCTGGCTTGAGTGGATGGCTCAGTTTCACATTACACAAAAACATGTTAAAAGCGGTCGCTCGCAGAGGAAGACTAGGATTTATCAAGCTGAAATTCCACTTTGTGGAGCTAAAATGCTGTCACCATTATTTCTATTTTATTTTTTTTTTGGCTGGCAAATTTTTGGATTAATCTCACAGCATGGACTGCTGTCAACTGCAGAGACAAATGTGATTGTATGCCTAAGGGAGTTTCCTGGTTCTTATGCCATCAAAAGCCAAGTTATCAGTGACTAAATGTTTGTAAAAGGCAATGCAGGTGAGATATAGTCCTAACAGACAGTGCACTGGCATGTCTGGGCAAATCTGGGAACATGGCAGCAACAGGATGCCACACGAGTCACAATATTTACAGTAATACAATTACAATAGAATTAAACACCCCATAGGGAAATCCTGGCCACAATTAATAATAATTAAGCAGCTTCCCTTGCTGTTAGGTGTCTGTGCTTTAATCACTAGGTTGTTGTGACAATAACTGAGCTGCCACTGACACCAGCAAACCAAGCAGAACCCACAGGGTTGAGTGTGAAGAGCCCCACTCTGGAGTCTTGCAGGTTGGTAGGTGGTCAAGTGGAGATGTGTAGTTTACAGTCAGAAGCAGCAAAGTCACACAAGGAGTGGGAAGGGGCATGCAGTTCAGCTATTTTACTCCTCCAAACTACAGGCTACAGGATAAGGGAGAGGGGTCAAAAAGAATGATTAGAAAATGGATTCGACTTTCACCTTTTCCTTTATCGCATCAACCTGAAAAGGAAATTCAGAGAAGCAACTTAGGAGAAAAAAAAACAAATGGGAGATTCCCAAAATAGAAATCGACAGAGAGAATAGAGAGAACAGTGGACTTGGCAGAAACACAAAAATCCTCAGAGTGATGCGGGTATTTAATGCCCCTTTTGATACAAATGCAGACTTGAGATTAACCAGGTATTTTGGATTTTCACCTTGTGACTTATTCTAGTAAGTACTAAACATCAGACATGGCAGATAGTAACTTTAAACAAAATCTAAGGAAATCCATAATGTATATAATGCAAATAATCCATTGATCATTACAATAATTTAGAGTCTAACAGCTAATATGATGCATTACTTTGTTATTGTAACCCAAGTTTAGTTGAAAAAACAATGCAATATAATCTTTTGGAAATGCTTCCCTCAGGTCTGCTGTCTCTTATGAAAGCAACAAGTGAGTTGTGTTACTTTCGCAGGTGACAGAGATAAATGGCATGATGAGCAACACAGCAGTTATGAATCTCCTCTGTGACACATTTGTATGAAAAAGTAGCTTGAACAGACAGAAGCCCAAATGAAAGGAAAACACCAGTAATGGCACATGACTGACAGAGGTACAGAAAGATGAGCGTGAATAGAGGATAAAATGGCAGTGCTGAGGGGGCTTTTTCTTTGACACTGTGTCAGGGCAACTGTGTGACACTGCTTGAAATAGTATTTGCAAACACATTTTAGCAGTAGTGGTGGTTTCTTTTTTTAGTTAGTTAAGTTACTACCAGTACTTCAGGATTAAATTTAATACTAGTTTCTTTCTGTAGCACCCACAGATACAGGTATAGGATGTGTAGTCCAGTTTGCAAATACTTATTCACATCACTTAACACCTAACAACAGGAGAACATCCATAGTGAGCAAGTTGAATATCTTTCCCATGTATGTTCTAAATAACGTCTCTTATTGCAGGTACCCAAGGTTTGCAAAAGCTATCAATGTGCCGTTCTGTCTTTAGAAACCTTTTACACAAAGCCATTTGCTTTGCCCTGAGTCACTGCTTTCACTGGTTACATCGAGTCAACCCACCTTGGAGAGATACTCCCTCATCACCTGGATGAAGTAGGGCATGGAGAAGTCCATGATGTTGTGTCGCCAGGCAGTCTCTAGAACCACATCAGGCCGAAGCAGATCATAGCAGGTGAATAAGCAGGCAGCAAAACACTCCTTCTTGTCTTCGTTAAGGAACCAAGCCAGGAGCTCCTCTGCCAGTTCGGTGTCTTTGGACTCTGATGCATACTGCATGGCGTCCTGCAGAGGGGGGAGAACATTTCCAGGTCAATAAACTGTAGTATCTTTGGCAATTTCTCATTTAGTGGTCACACACCTTGTAGAGCTTGTCCTTCTTGCAGAGCTCGACACTCTGTTTCCAGCGATTGTTGCCCTTGAACAGGTAAGCTGCAATCCTCCTGAATTCAATCAGCTCATGCTTCTCCAGGCTCTGGGCCAGTGAAATGTTGTCAAAGTTGTCATAAGCATCAATTGAAGTGCGCAATGCCTACAGAAAAAAAGGATTACAATATAAGTGCTAAAATGTAACTGTGAAAGCATTTATTCCACAATGACAAATGCTGACACATCTTACCGCATAGTCTTCCTCATTGATGAAGAGGTTGTTGAGTGCCTCATTCACTGACTTGTTGTTGTGATTCTGAACAGACCTTAGGTAAGGTTTAACCAGAGGCAACTGTTTCACCTAAAGAGGGAGCAAGGTAGAAAATCATCAGTGTCATTATCAGATTCCTACCTGTGGTAAAAATCACTCATAAGTGACCCACCACAGCATTTATTTTTCATTAGCTAGGTATTATAGCTAATGAGTTATAGATAGGTAGTTATAAGCTAGTTACTGTAAAATGTTTAATCAAAGCAGTAAAGGACCTTGCTGAACAAGTTGACAGCACGTGTGTGGTCCAGTCTTGGGGAGAGGACGATGAGCAGATCGTTGAGTAACAATGGTTTCAGATCCAAATAAAACTGAACGGCCCTGTAATACAGCTCCACGTTGGCCACCTATAATGACAAACACAAACACAAACTCATCTTACAAATAATTTCTACTATAAAAATGAAACGGTATCATGCCTTGGTACTGTCGTTAAGAACAGAGCTTTTTTTAACCTTGGTAACAATGTCTTTGAACTGGCCCTCCTTCCAGGCATCAGTTGCGTGGTTCATCATGGTGATGATGGCGTTGTCATATTCCTCGTACTTGTCATAGAGGAACACCAGCTCTGCCCAGAGGTGGGCCTGCTCAGCTGCCCTGAGAACCTACCCCGCCACACACACATTCATTTTTTTCAGCTTTTGAAGAGAGATCTCTATGTTGATTCAAATGTAACAGACTGATAAATCTGCTTCCATCACCTACCTTTGGAATGTTGACCCGAGACCAGAAGAGCTCAAGGTGTTCCCTCATCTTCTGGGGTTTGAATTTGGAGTAGAGAATGGCCAGCTCAGTGAACATACCCATATGAGCACGCTCCAGCCCGAGGGCGGCTTCCAGCATGGTGATCAGCTCCTCAAAGTAACCACGGTCCTGGCAAGCCGGACACAACATTTAATTATAGGTGAGGGAGATTGAATTGAGAATCTCATGTGGAATGTGGAAATGTTTGTAGACAGTTGAAGTTTACTAACTAAGAGGGCTTAACACCACACTTAGCACAGAAATTCCAAATTTAAGCTCTAGAATTTAAGTGCTACACAGTAATATTCATATACTTGATTTGTCACAATATGCTCAATGTAGGGTGGCAGGTTTGTTTAGCATGGGTCACAGTTACCCTACATACCTGGTAGTAGTTGATTAGTTCCTCCAGTTCATCAGCATGGACAACAATATGCAGGCCGCACATTTGGGCAAGACGGAACTCCTTCCCATCAACACAAGCAAAGCACACCTGGAGAAGCAGATAAATAAAACATGTTTAATGAAGGTGAGTAATTACACTTTACGCAGTGATCTAGGAGGAAAGTGTTTGCTCTGGGCTGATTTCACACTTCATTCTTGATAGTTTAGTCATTCCTCACCTCCTTCCAGGTGCGGGTGCTGTTAGCCTTGCGGGCTCCATCCACAGCTGCCTGGTATTCTCCCAGGTGCACCAGAGTGGAGGCCAGACGGCCAAAGTTCGAAACATTGTTGTAGAGCAGTTTGGCTGCCTCATACATTTTGTCATCATAGCAACGATCGCCCACCTGAAGGAAGATTGCACATACAAAGGTAGGATCAGTAACTAAAGTAACTAAACAGATCAAAGACAAAGTGAAAACCACCATACTTGCTGAATGTGAGCGTTATTTGGTCCGTTGATGAACTCTTCCAGTTCAGCCAGGCGGTTGGTCTTAGCCAAGGCAAAGATTAACTCTGTTTCAACGTACGACTCACGGGCCTTCTTACGGGCCATCTGAAGGAACTTCACCAGGTCCTCCCAGTTTCCTGCTCACAAAAACTTCCATCAGTTTCAAGTTCACTCAAAACTACAGTTTTAGCAACATATTTTACGTATCATCATTTATATAAAAATTAAGGATGTCCATTTTTCTTTTAAAGGAACAATAATAATAAAAAAAAAAACGATGTTGATCTTACCACTTTGGGCAGCAGCATTTCCCACCTCCATGTATGCAGAGGGGTCATCAGCCTTGATGTAAGAGTCAATGGCCTCTTTAACCAGGCCCTTCTGAAGCTGGGCCTTTGCGAGCTGACTCCAAACTGGGGGCTCATTGCAGCGCTCAGCAAATTCATAAGCTCTGTCCAGGTTACCAATGTGTTCAATCAGAACCTGAAAATGAGAAGACCTTGTAGATCAATCAAGACTTATAGCACAGTTCTTTTTATCATTGCAATAAGGCTTCGTGCCCAAGCCCAATGAAAGATGTTAAAATGTTTAATAATTGACACACACCTGCACAGCAGAGGTGTTGACATCAAACTTCCTAAAAATAGCAAAGGCTTCTTCAAACAGCTCATTGCTGATGGCAATGTTAGCAATATCTGGGGCATCATAGTTGTCCAGGCGGTTAATGTACTCCATAACACGTGTCCGGTCAGCTTTAATAGCTGTCAGAATCAGCAGATTCTGGAGGTTTCTAAAATGAAAATGAAAGGTTGCAATTCAATAAAAATTAAAAGTAAAGGGAGCAAGAAAATGTTCAGGTGCACTACATAACCCACTGTTACCTGTGCTCACTGAAGACGGAATTATCCAGCACAATCTTTTCTAGAAGCTCAATGAGTTCATTGGGAAGGTCAGCGGTCATGAAAGCCTTGACTGTGACAGACACCTCCTCTGGATCTTGGGTCTCTGATAAAGCAGTCTGGACAACCTGCAGCAGAGAGGAGAAAAAGACTTGATGCACTAAGGACATAACAGTGTACACACAAGAAATATAGAAACAAAGTCAAGCAGCTTTAACATTTTTTCAAATGCAATTTTAAATTAAATATGTTGTGGAATAATTTATAATCTGACATGCTCAGGGATCAGACCTGGTCAATGAGTGGTCTTCTGTAGTTGTTGGTCTCCAGCAGCACACTTGCCCACAGCTCAGGGTTCTTGCGACGCACAAGGTAGCGGGACAGACTCTTAAAGAGTGAGTTCTCATTGCACACCTAAAACATAAAAAACAAGTATAAGAATAGTATAAGAAATCCAAGCGGTATTAGCTGTAGTATGATAACATTTTGGCACAATGATAATAATTTAAAAAACGCACATGAATGAGTTCCTGGTCGCACTGTCCTCTTTCATAAGCCACGCAGGCCAGGTGTGGGTCTCTCTTTTCACAGTACTTGCCCACTACACGGCTGTCATAGTAAGGGTTCTCCCTCAGGAAGCGCTCAGGGTTGTTGTTGCTATCGATGTAGATCTTTGCCAAAGCATTGTGGGTTGCAGGTTCCTCACAACCTTCATGAATACGAGCCTCCAACCAAGGCAGCAACAGCTTCAGTCTGTAGACAAAGATACAGGTTGGATATAACAAGGAGAATATCACCTCTTTCACGCTCTAACACTGTGGTTTGATTTAGATGGGTCACTGAGTGATTCATGTGTTGCTATGCAGTTTAATGAGTTCTTACCTATTTCTTTTTTCCACTTCAGCAACCAGTTCATCGGTGGAGAACTGTCCTCTCACCACCAAGATCAGGTTCTTAATAACATCCTCAGCACAGTCCACATCCAACAACCCTCCAATGACGACTGGTAGACGGCTTGGATTCACCTGAAATGAATGATCATGATAATATGACCCAAGTTTGCTCAGATAAAGATGAAACCTAGAAGTTGGACTTCCTTTTTTCTTTTCTTACTCATCTGGGTGGGGAAACATACCTTCTGCACATAAATCTCAATGTATTTCTGCAGGCTGTTGCGGTACAGGTACAGGACCAAATCGTGAACAAAGTCAAAGCGGTCACACACAATGATTAAAGGCAGCTGATCCGTTAGCTTGGCTTCCTGTTGAAAAGAATTTAAAATATATGCATTATTGACAATTGTTTATTAACTAGATAAATTATGAATACAAACATTTATTTGATAGATAGACGTATGTTCAATACTATTAACTTCTGACCTTAAGGAAGTTCTTCACACGTTCAGGGTCATAGCAATTACTTTCTCTGCAGATTCTCTCCACCTCTTTGATCTGGCCTGTTTTGCATGCAGCCTGGATATATTTAAAGTGGACCTCTGGATCCTGACTGAAGTTCACAATGGAACCCAGGAAGTAGAACAGGCCTAAACAAATACATGAAATGAGTCAAATTTAACACAAAAACTAAATGCAATTATATTTTAAAACTCTATATATTCCCAACCTACCCTCAAAACTCTTGAATGACTCAAATAGTTCAGTGAGGGACTGAGTAGAAAGCTGTTCATGATACTTGGAGGCAACCTGCACACAAATCTGCAAGTTCTGGCGAATGTTGGCAGACAGCATGGCCCTCAGACACTCCAGAGAGTCTTCCACAGAGAGGGAGCCAAAGAAATTTACCAACCACTGCAAAGACAAAAACGATCAGTTATGTGTACAAAGAGCATTCATAGCATTCATTATTTTGATTTATTTCCCTGTTACTTACCTCTGGGTTGAGAAGATGTGTGTGCACCACAGCACGCTTGATGTCATACAAGTCAGTATAATGCTCCAGTGCCCTTTGCAGGAGACCAGCCTTCTCACACAGCTGTGCAACATGAGCACGATCATAGTGGGTGAACATCTGATTGCCCAGAATGGCATCTGCGACCTGCAAGAAGCAACAAACATTTCAGCATTATTTGAAACTTTGGTAACATGAATTTTGAAAGCAGTTTAGAGAAGACCAAAACCAACTTCAATATGTACGGTTTAAACATATTTAAGTTTACTTATTTATAATGTGAATTAATATAACTATAGCAATAGCTATAAAAAAACTACAAAATTGTAACTGTATTATGTTTTAATTAATCCAGATATTCTAACTTATTGCAATTAAACTAAACAGATCAGTAGATCATGTAAAATTAAAATGGCCATGGCTACTCTAAGCAATTCAAATACAAATACTTTACATACTTGTGGTGCATGGACCAGATTCATTTCCAGCAGACGTGTCTGCAGTGGTCCTTCCATTGGTCTGTTGTTTTTCAGGGCATCTAGAAGGAAGGATGTGCACTGCTGGATGAGGTTGTACTCCATAAACACATCAACAATCTGAAAGAAAATGAGAACATAGATGTCAGAATGTAGAACAGCAGCTATTATGTACAAGGCAATCACTTGCACAAGCAGTGCAAGTACAAAAAAGTATTTTATTTATTTCTTTTTTCTTACCTGTGTAATGTCAGCAAGTGGCTCTTCATCTTGAACCAGCATCTGGGAGAACTGAAGTCCCTGTTCTGGACTGATCCGCATTACATTTCTTAGTAGAAAGATCCAGTCTGGAGTGTAACCCACCTGACATAGGAGACCAATTGTTTAGAATATTACATAACGTTCTATCATGCTGTCTGAAGTAAGTTTGCAGTTACAATATGTCAGTCATCACAAACCTTCTTAGCATACAGGACAATCTTCTGAAACTGTCCAGTCTCTGCAAAGCACTGAATGACTTTGTTGGGGACGTTGGCTCTGAGGTAGACACTGAGGGCAAGAGTAGGATCTACAGACTTCACCAAGTCTCCAAGCTCCTCAGAACATTCCAGCTGTAAAGACATAAACACACATTACCATTGAAATCTAGAGTGTGGAGGCAATTCCAAGACAGCAATCACATTTTTGGTTCACCTGTCAGTTATTCCAAAAACACAGATGTTTCTTAGATGATAAAACAAAAACTTGATGATAAATATTATAAATTCTCCACATTCCCTGGAGACATACCTTGTCCTCTTTCAGCCATTTCTCTAGTAGTTGCTTGCGGCCCTGCTGGAGAACAGGCCTGCACAGCTCCAGAGACTCAAATTTATTGAGCTGGCCTTGATCTAGCAAGATGCCAAAGTACTGGAGCAAGGGAGATGTTTGGCCTGGTTGGGCTGGAACACTTTGGAACCTCCGGATGGTGTCAGGGGTTCGCAAGATACCCTGAAGAAGGAAAAATACAGACCACTGAGGGTACAAAAAAAACTGCAGAGGATACAATCTTAATGTAAAACTGTTTTAAACAGTTACAGATTGATTTTGCTGGGAAAATCTTAATTTGGTCTATTGAATTTCTATTGCAGTCACAAAAATATGTTTAGTCGTAAGAGTTTGTCAAGTTTCATCCCACTCTGAGTGAACACTAGCACACTGGCAGTACCTTGGGTACCTTGGCAGCTTCTGAGTAATGCCCTGCATCATACAGTTTCCTGAACTTGCGGTCAAACAGCTCTTCAGCACCAGCAAGTTTGTTGCGTTCAGCCATACGGAGAGCCAGGTCTGGGTTCTGGAGCACATTGATGATGTAAGGAATGATTTTTTCCTCCTCCACGCAAACTGACAATACCTAGAAAAGAATATTGGCACGCTCTATTATCAGGAATGGGAACGGATTAAGATTATTCCTAAAGATAAAACTATTTAACTTTAACTTTTCATTTTTTAACTTTTCATTTAAGGGATACCACACAACAAGCTCTACGTTTAATGACAGCAACTGATTACTTTTTAAATTTTCTTTTAAAGTGAGCTGATTTTGACTTCCAGATTTACTCAAATACACACCTAAAATGTCATTCTTGTGTTTCTCTTCATGATTAAAATACACTTGAACATATCAGAATAAAGATTTTTAGCCCGAACACCTACAGTCATTCATTCTAACCTGGGCAGGAAATCACAATACGTCCGAATGAACAGAGAACATGTCATTTACAATCAAATGTTGCCAAATTTGGATTTGAAGTCAAGTTCAAATTCTCTGTAAGTGCAAAAATAGATTGAAGTGAATTACATCCTAAGACGTGTACACATTGCATTGTGCATTGTAACACATAGGGATTACCCCAAGCTGTCGTGTACAATGTTACACATTGTGCATGAAGTGTGTGTGTATGTGTGTGTACAACACACTGAGCTTTCTATGGTAGATCTGCAGGTGAGAACCAAGCACAAGAACAGGATTAGATGGTGTAGTCTGCCCAGCTGAGCTTAGCCCTCCTGCTGTGACTATCACATGCTCCCCGACACTGGAGCTGCTGTTACACCTTAATGTTACAGACGTCTTTGATCAATCAAGATCACATTCAGTGCTGATGTACTACAGGACTGACAAACCACAAGAAAAACAATATTTGTAATGACCCCAGTTATTAAGCATTGAGAGTGCCAGTCCATTGGGCTGCATTTATTAACACACTTAATAAATTCTGCCTTGCATTTACATATTTATACTACAGTCAGTTCTAAATAGAAACAATTTAGTTACTACCGGTATTTGAGTTTATTTATGATCTCAATGCCCTCATTTAATACATTACACAATACATATACTCTGTTTAAAATATTCCAATAGGACATCAGTTTACCTGTCCACTTCTGTTGACTCCGATGATACCAGCAGTAGGCTCATGGGGGGCAGTGACAAAAATGGTATCCACACTGATTTTGTTCATGTAGATAAATGTTCCAGTCTCTAGGTCATACAGGTGGATGTAGCCATATTTGGTGATGAGAAACACCACGCCTTGCTTGGAACTTATCTAGATGTACAGAAGAGAATACAGTGCTTCAGCTGGATGTCACAATTCAGTTCAGAGTGGGTGTTCCTGTTGTTATTTACTGATAATTGCATCTCGTCGGTGACAATAGGTCAGCTTAACACACTTTTAGTGAAGATGGTCTTCACTACTCTTAAAGTCTCGTATCAGTTTTTCTACCTGCATTGCAACTGGGAAGTATTCCTGTATTGGAGGAAAGAAAACATCCACTGCTTTCTTTGGAAACGGCTGGTTCCCAGTTGGTGGTGTCCCCACTTCCATAATATGCAGCTAAACACAAAAAGACATTAGGATAAAGGAGAACATAGCAAGCATGCAAGAGGTCTTTTAAATGCAGAACATTTCCCTGTTTATTTTGTAGCTGTATGCTGAGGTTTTGTTGTTTCAGTAAGTCTTACTTTTCCTCCTGCCTGTCCCCGGACAGCAAAGCAGAACAGAGTTGACTCTTCAGTATTGTCCTCCATCTTGAACTGTGCAAAACCTGCGGCATGCCCCTCAATAGGCTGAGACACTTTTCTATCCACAGAGTACAGCTGCATGGCTCCAACAACACGGTGTAGCTGAGGAGACAAAATCCACAAGTCCAGAAAGGTTTGTACTTCCTTGTTCCTTGCTAGAATGCTTATTTAACACCTCTGCTACTAGCACAATAAAGATTTTTGGTGAAATTTGCAGGTTGTAATTTGTCATTATCATTATGGGCACTAATCCAACTGTAGCAGCTCTTCAGGCCTAGGAATTACCTGTTCTGAAATGCCAATAAGCAGCAACCACTTTTGTTTGGCGTCAGTGCAATAGTTGATGATCTGGCAGCCTGCCAAGCTGGAGTGACGGTCAAAGACTTTGATTGGTTGAGAGTCACCCTCCATGCTCCAGTGGTAGACTGCATTGTCTGTGACCAAGGCTACGGTGTTGAGGGAGATCCACGTCCAAAAGGTCACATCATCTGTCATCGTGTGAGCCTTCATCATGCGAGCCTTTATCTTGCCCTTCATCTCGATGTTAAAGATCTGCAGGGTCTTTGCAGCTGAAAGTATTAAGAGGAAAGGTTAACATACAGTGACATGAAGAATGCACTGACCTCTCCAACCAGTCCACAACTGTCAGTAACAGTAGAGCGAAATCAGCCTAATGATGATGGCTACTACACACAGCCCACAGCAGACTTTGGGAGTAAATATACCATTTGAGCACACTGATCCCATTTTCCGGAGAAATGGTAGTCAGGTAATTGTTGGAGTAACTGATGAACTATATAAAAAAGCCAATACCAGTGTCAAAACAAGGGGCAAGAACAACAAAAGGACAACCATGTCAGTGGTAGATCTGCATTCAGTTAGGTCTGATGCCACAGAATCTTAATGTGAGATGTACTCTGAATATGCACACATCTTGTGATAATTAGGGCCCGTGCACCGAATGGTGCAAGAGCCCTATTAAAATGCAAGCGTTTATTATTAGGGCCCGAGCACCGAGTGGTGCGAAGGCCCTATTGTAATTTCTGGTATTATTATTATTATTTGTCCTCCCAAACAAATGCATTTTTCGCCCCTTTGCCATGCACCTGACCTGAAATTTGCTGGAGGTCACCTAAAGGACCTGCTGATCAAAAGTTATCAAAAGCTTTTCTCTAACTTAAAGGGCGTGGCCTCTGTGGCTCGCCAAAGTCTGGCGACGATTCATGATTTCACCATGAAAATTCGAGGGGCGTGTCCCAGTAACTGATGGGCATTTTGCCCCGCCCCTTTGCAGTGACCACAAAATATCAAATTTTTCGCCACCCCTGATGAGTGTGCAAAATTTCGTGAGTTTTCGTGCATGCAGGGGCGAAAAATGCAGTTAAACAGGCAGGCAAATAAGAATAATAAACACTGCAATTACAATAGGGCCTTCGCACCACTCGGTGCTCGGGCCCTAAAAAAATCACACTTTCCTAATGATGCAAACATCTGTGTGGGCTAAATGGTGACAGCAGAATAATTTAGATGTCAATGAAGTATTGCTATGATTCACCTTGCAATAATTCCAACGGATAGCAAATGATCCATTTTATAATCATGACAAGATGATGCAACTAAATTGTTAGTGTCTTTAAAATCAATAATCTACTCTTCAAATATTGTTTTGGCTGCTATTGTACATTTTCTTCTATGAAGTGTAAAACAGGAGTCTGTGGTAGAATTTACTTGAAGACATTGCTACTTGTGGATCAACAATGACTTTCAATATAATATTGGTACAATGCGTCAATTCTCTACCAATATTTTATGAATAAAACCAAATCAATAGGTAACTTTTATCTGGGTACAATATGTATGTATGTATGTATTGAGCTCTTTACCCCCACTGCCAATACACCACAATAGAGAAATGAGACTCATGTTGGCATGTTGTTACAGCTTTTACGGGATCACACTAAAATTTAATCCTAAAATGAGGCATGCAGGAATTTGGGCTGGGTCTGAATGCAGATTAGCAAAACAAGACCACAAAGCACAGAAACAGATGTGATGATGAGAAGGATGCTGGACAGATGCACTCACACCCATTCTGTTTACTTCCTCCAGTTCAGTCTCACTGGAGGAAATGTGCTCCAATGATATGGGCTCAAGACATATATTTTAAATTAAATCTTGCAAAAGCAAGTCTCAATCAAACTAAGTGATATAACTAGATGCTGATTTAACTGGTACATCACTAAAAGTACATCATCAATCATTATGAAGCAATGTAGTTTGGTTCTATGAATGGTTTCTTCATTTAAACTGAAATGTAAAGTATAGGTCACATACTGAAACATATGCTACTTAAAGAGCAATAGTTTTTTTTTTTTTTTACAATCAAGGTGTTACTGTAGAAATGTTAGCAGTATGAATCTCTGTAGTGCTCATGGTATGATACCTGCACAGCAGCACATTTGTTTGATCCAAGAGGCTGGTGAAGAGGTTAAAATGAATATGCTCTTGCTCAAATTTCACTATTTTAGGCACACTATTCTTAAATGATTATGGCCCAATAAAAACCCAAAAATACCCAATAGACAATAAAGTGATAATGGTCTAATAATTGCTCAAGATTCACCTAAATATCACTGCTTGCTCTATTATGCCATTGTTTAAATGCCCATTTAATTTTTTTCTTAATGTGTTTTGTCCTTTATGACATACATTTATCAAGGCACGTTCCATTTTTTTCCCCCAAGTTCAATAGTCCCTAAAATGATCAATTTAACAAGAAGATGACCTGATTTAGATGTGTATTCTGTTATGCCTTTAAAATTTGAATAACAGCTAAAAAAATGTTGCAGGAACTGTAGTGCTAATTACTGAAGTTTGATTTTTTCTTTTAATGATTTGTGTGCAGACTTCATTAATTTTTTCAACATCAGATTAGTGCAATTACTTAACTGCATTACCAACACAGTCATATCAGACACCTGCTCTATAATTACCACATACAAACGCTGTTAGTTTGAATACACACGCAGGATGTTTTCTATACATTTAATATCTAACTAAAATCTGTATGTTTTAGAAGGTTTATCTCCAATATAAAATATATGTATCAAATAGGACCAACACAAAAACACAAAAAGGGTACTGACCCTTAAGCTACTATCTTAAGTTTGTTATTGCAGAGCTACTTGTTATCATTGAAATTTCAAGCATTCATTAAAACTACTTTCAGAATTGTGCAAACATTTCAAGACAGTGCATACAGGATCACTTTGACAACTCATGATATGTAAAATTCAACTCACCGTCTGCAAACGTAAGAAAGCAGTAAGAAATGAAAAAAGAGCAAAAACAAGCAAAATAGACAAAGCATTCATGACAGTATGACATTTTACTAGTACTGGTACTACTGCTACGTCTTCTAAAATATCAAGTGTGTGATACATTTAAATGTGTTACACTACACTTTAGTTAACTATTGGTTTTGACAAACAGAAATGAGGTGGTCCACATATGAACATCAAAATGAAAAGCAGACTGTGACAGCTACATAACTGACTGACAACACAAAATTTACACATATTATCCAAAAATAGCAAGGTATATGATCAACCATAAATTTAACTGTTTACTTTTTAATCCATGTGCTTTGAGCTAGCTATTGTCAGCACGCTTACAATATGGTAAGAGTGTAGGATGCATGTTAGGTGGAGCATACCTTTAAGGGCGATAACTTTGCTGGCAGGGTTCATGATGGCGCTGTCGGCAGAGATGCGGCAGCGCGCGAGATTATTGGGATCAGCCATATCGATGATGACAACCTGGACCTGCTCACCCACTTTCTCCCTTACACAGATGAACTTGTCAGACTCCATGGTTAGAGTGCTGAATCCAATGTTGGCTGGGTTGATCCCCAAAAGTTGGAGCTGATGTATAAATACAAAGATGGTTTTAGGGGCAGCCTGTGACTTACACTGTAATGTGTTTTAAGACAGCAAAGTTCAAGTGACCAGGGAACACTAAATTATCAAGTGTCAATAAGAAATAATTCTACCTCTCAAGACTAATCACCTCTCTTGTGGACGGTATAATATACACAGTAACCTATTATTAGGTGACCAAGTCAATCAGTCAATGTGTCTGCCCTTGAATAAATCTTTCAGTGAATTAAAACTATAAATGTTTGATTCAATTGTTTATGAGAGATATATGAGATTATATTGATTTCCGCTAAGTATATTTAATAACAGGGCAAATGAGTGCATCACTTATTTCTTTGTAAACCGTTGTACCAGGTATACTAGCCATGATATGAAAGAGGCTTTCGATGGGGTAAATGAAGGTCTTCTGTACATTTACAGACAGAGAGGAAATTGCTAGTACATACCTAAATAAATAAATTCAGAAAAACATAGCATGCCTTCAGCTGTAAAAAATGACTTGTTGTGACATAACCTTCTGTATGACATGATATGGCACAGTGTCCAGTCAGACTGCACCTGACCGCGGCTACAAACGGAGCTAGTTTCACAGCATCTCTTAACACATGATATAAATAAAAAAGCATGGCTCCATTAAAACGGCAAAATCTATGATGGTTTTAAGACCAATGGCAATTAAGAGACGTTAGACCAACATCCCTCACGACACACTAACTGTAACGGTTAAATAGCTTAGCTACCAAGCTGTCAAACGAATATTAAGCGGGCGAATGCACAAGTAATAAGAACGTCAGCCTTTGTATAGCAAGTACGTTTGCTCACGTACCTGCAGGTGCTCCTGGAGGCGGATAGGTAGGATTTGAGCCATGGTGCTTTCCTTGAGCTTCTCCGGAGTCCTGAAATTCTAGCCGTACAGCTAGCTAGGCTAGGCAGTAGCACCGCGCTAGCTACGACCTCCTCACTGTAGGTGTAGGTCGGAGCCAGTCAGTGAAAACGATAACACGATTTTAAAAAGGACGATGTGCAATGTTGTTATTCGTGTTTCCGAAATCTGGTATCAGTAAGAATTAGTGTCCCCCGTCTGTATGAGGTTTCTGCGCTGCATCGATGATAGCAGTGGCTATGGCTGATCTTCTGTCCAAAATCCGCAATGGCGGCGGAAACAGCTCAGAGCCTTCCCAATCCGGAAGCATCTAGGGAGCTCTGGAAGGACACTGGCTCTGGCCTGTGTATGATCTTTTTATTGTTTATTTAGTTTTTATATGAAAAATGTGTTTCAAATATTGCATTAATTATAATTTGCAATATCAGTTTTGCATCGAAAGCATTTTTATTACGGACTGTATATCCACAGCTTCGGTCCGAGTATTAACTACTCTGAAAAAATATATTCAAACACACGAAAATTAAACAAATTTAAGCAAACTAATGAAACTGCTATTACCACGTAAAACACCCGTTTTTTCTTATAACCAGATACGAATTTCAGCCCAAGTAAGTTTGTGCAGTCCAGGCAAAAGGTGATAAATTCAAAGAAATCTTAAAACAAGGAGCAAAAGAGGACTCAAGACAAAGTCATGCATTTCAAGAAGCAGCTGTATTCGACTATAAAGGCATTTCTAATCCAGTGTCTCTAAGCTGTTTTCTTTATATTTCAGTGTAAAAAGCCTAGACTCTATTAGAAAAAAGAAACAGTAAACCCAAAATAACATTTCATAAGAAAACAATCATTGAAAAAAAAAATGAAATCCCCATTCACCAGTCATTTCAATTAAAATAGAAACACCATTTCATTTTGCTAACATTTCCCTCAAAACAAATATATATTTTCCATATATATATATATTTATATATTTATATAGTTATTCTCAAGGCAGTTGGTCATGGCCAAATTAATTGACCTCATCATGGCCATTTTTTCATGTTTCTAAATTAGAAAACATAGCTAGTATGGAAGAAAACAACTTGTGGAAGCACAGTGTACAGTAGGACCACTGCACTGGCCAACAAATAATATCTCATTTTTAAGTGAGAGGGAAAAGTCTATCGAGGCAGTGTGGGCACACAGACACACTTCCTCTGGAACAAGTGCAATGAAAAGAGAATATATTTTCTCACACATCATAAAATTACAACACACTCCTCTTTCACAGCACTCAGGTTGTCCATCAGATTCCCTTTGCTTGTCTCCTCTTCCTCTAACATCTGTACGTCGCAGCAGTCAAGGCTCAAGTTGTGCTGCCTTAGTTCTTAGCCATTGCTGGGAGCTCTAAGTCCACTTGACGAAGATATTCTGCAGTAGTGAGGGAGTTATGTTCAGATCCATCCTCGCTCATTGTTGTTTTCTCACCTCCAATGAGAGGATAACATATCAGCCAATGTCTGTGAACATTTTTTTGCCAACTGAGAAAGAGAAAAAGATCCCAGCATCTTGCCATTACAGTAAAAATACAACAAATACACTGTCCCTGAATACTGTACTATCAGTAACTGGAGCGTCTGATAGCAGAAGGGAGAGGACACAAGTAGCAGGATTTCTGCAGCAGAGAGGGGTTACAATAATACGACAAATGGGAAGAGTAGTGACTGTAGTTATGTGCTCTCCAATGGTTCAGATCAACCCAGCACAGAGGATATGAGGGGACGGGATGACTGAACAGGGAGAGAGGTGGTACAGATGGGATCACCGCTGCAGTATCAATGAGTGATCGTCAAAAGTGCCGGACAGCAATGTAAGGAGGTTCCCTGGGTTACCGTTTACATGAAATGAATATGCATGTTGTACAAATAAGCACATATGCTCATGTGTTTATGTAAGCAAGAGAGACAAAAGAGAAAATGTGAAGGAGAAAAAAAGAGAAATCCCTGGGCTACATGAGAGGGTGCAGTGGAGGAGAGGTCCAGCAAGCCTCAGCCACCCTCCATCTATCACAATCCTCCATTACACCTGACACTCAGCAGAATTATGTGCTTCTTTTCTGAAGCTCTTGAATAAAGGCTGTAAAAAGAAGAGGGGATACAAGCATTAGGTACCTGAAATACTTCAGAATAAATTAAAATTAAGAATAAACAGAAATCTCACCTCCAATAATTTCCTCCTTGACTTTTTGGAGTTCTTTCCGCACTTCCTCCAAGATCTCCTGCAGAAAAAATTAGACAACTGTCAGTCACGGTGATTATTGCCGTTGTGTATATATAACATGTATGTTTACTAATGGTATAATTTACAATTACTAAAATATATGATATATGACATTTATATTCTTGTTTCACATTTCTGTTGCCACACAGTGATGCCTTCTTTTAGCATACTTCTGAACAGGGGTCAGCAAACCCAGTTTTCCCAAACTGGACTGCAGCAGCACTATTAGGGGAGGGGAGCTGAAGGAGCTACTTTGGCCTCTAGACATGATACCTTCCTTTAAAAGTATTTAATCAAAGTTTAAAAAATCACCTGTTTCATTTTCTCTAAATCAGAGTCATCCATTCCACTTGCATCATTATTGTTGCTTGTAGCCTTTGCCCTATAAGAAGACAAGTAACAGACAAAGACAAATGTTTTATGTTCCAGAAAAAAACCATTGTGTTGGAAGGGAAAACTATCAGCCACCACCAAATAACAGGATGGATGAAGGAACAGTGAGTGGAACATACACCCAGACATGCAATGAGATTAACCTACTATCAACCTATCTATACTCAAATATGCCAATAATTCATGAATATGAATGAATTAAACTGATTAAATAAATTTAGCAAATGCTCAGTGAAAACATTGTTTTTCAAATACATAGACGATGTGTACAAGTTAAAATTTATCCATGTTTAGACAATAGCTGCTGCACACATGCCTCAACTACAGTATATAGACAAGCTAAGCCAAAAAAGACAGATCTAAAAATAGTCAAGAGAGTGGCATAGGTTACCACAAGAGGATAACACTAGCCCTGAAAACCGCCATAAAAACAAATCCACTGCCAGGGTTCTATCTGACTGCTCAGTTTCCAGGGATGAAAGACTCAAGCTGGTAAAACTACAAGTCCCCTGGGTGCATGTCATTCTCTGATCCATTAGATGGAGCTATCAACTGTAAAATCTGTTACACCCAGTATATAGGTACCAGGGATGCTGTGCTAGCCTGGGAAGGAAAGAAAAGGCAAAGGGAACTGAGGTCATGAGTGAACTAGACAGCATGTATACCTGACACCTTGGCATACTGAGGAAGTGGAGTCCATGCTCTTGGGGATGGAGTTATTCCTGTTAGTGAGAAACACACTCTTCCCTTAGGATGACAATTCACACACAAAAGCACACTTGTCCGCAGGCGATCACAGATGGTCATAAAAGACGCACACATACACACACGCGCACACTAATGGAGGACTACTTGTAGGCTGAGACACTTGGGATTTATAGATGTTACAGCAAAAATAAATAACCATATCTAGGATTACCTGGTCATGGATGGTTTCTCCCAAGGTCTTCTAATGGAGTCTAAGAAGAAGGATGTAAAAAGAGAGTTAATATTTCAGACATTGTTTATTAGATATGTTATCGGAACAGGTGTAGGTGGCATGCTAGTGATTGTTTAGTTCTCACCACTTTGACCTTGAGGCTCTGAATCATCCTGTATAGAAAAGACAAGGGACCTCTCTTAACAGTGAATCACCAACAACCTTTTTTTTTATTATTTAAACTATCCATCAACTCCAATTTTCATTTTTTTTGCAGTGTTTAATAAAAATAATTTGACACAGAGCAGACCCTTACATTGTCTTGCGTCTTCACAGGTGGCTTCTCTCCAGTGTTTGCAGCTTTTCTCCTATTGCAAAAAGAGAATCACTTTAAGTTACATCATATACATTAGAAATAAAAAAAAACTCTGTGGCTCTTAGATATTTTAAATGACTTGTCATGTCACCCACCTTTGTGCCGCGACGGCACTCATCTCTAAGTATCTCCCTGCTCCCCCAATAGAGAAGTTGCTACTGCAGCTTGCGTCAGCTCTGACAACTGGAGTTGGAGGGGGGGCTACATCCTCCTGCTGAGGGCAGCAAACGACAAAAATCACAGATAGTGGTGTCACAGCTTTACACGTCTAAACACTGATAGTGGAACAATACACAGCAGAACCCTTGTGTATGTATTTAGACAGGCAGATCATGGATGAAGTAGCTACAACAACGTTGCCTTTAAAGGAACCTACAGTTTAGACAAAAGCAACAATTCCAAAATTTCATACCTACCTTGGATACTTTACGAAGTTTTGCACCTGCTAAGGCAGCTGCCAAGCCCCCACCTCCTCCTCCTCCACCGCCAAAGCCATCTCCTCCAGGGGGAGGCAGGGGTGGGGCTGGCGGAGGTCCTCCTGAGGGAGGTGGTCCTGGAGGGGGAGGGATGCCAGCAGGTGGAGGAGGAGGGCCAGGGGGTGGAGGAGGAGCAGGTGGAGGAGGAGGGCCTCCTGGGGCCATTGGAGGAGCTGGAGGAATATGGACTAAAGATAGAGAGGGACCATAAATTCACCATTAACAGTGCAAATCAAGATGCACACCAAAGACAGCACAGTGCTGGTAAGATAGATGAGAATCGTAGTAGAAGCTGGTGATGTATTGGTGCACTTAAACATGCATATGTTCCTTAATTTACATTAAAACTATGAAAGACATTTTTTTCACAGCATTAACAGATTTATGAAATCCTACGCAGCACAATTATCTGAAAAAGATCATGTAGAAAACACTGTACTGCATTGCTATTAAGTGTTGACCAGCCCAGGTGTTTCCTGACCTGCAGCAACTTGTCTTTCTCTCTCCAGTCTCTCCCTTTCCTGTCGCTCCCGCTCCTGTCTTTCTCTCTCCAGTCGCTCCCGTTCCTGCTGTTCCAGCCTCTGCTGCTCCAACCTGTGTACAAACATATCTGTTATAAGTCTATGTAAGCAGGCTACAATAAACCTGTGATTTAAGAGTTTTTTTAGTATACCAATACCAACTTCTATAAAACAGGATCACTATAACCTAAAGCTAAAAATAAAAAGCATGAACTATCCTCTAATAATATGTCAATGTCCTTCAGATTATTGGATTATATATGCACAACCACTGTTGTACCACAATACTGTCCACTTATAATTTTCGCCATCTGGTTAGAGAGCAAAAAAAAAAAAATCTGGATTTGTATTCATCATAGCAAATTTGTTAAAAGCATGAGAGGTGGATTTCAACGGGTTCTGATTAGCCTACCACTGAAAAGTCCACAGCTGGACAAGGCGGCATAATTTGAGCTGCCTCAGTTGACTACAGCTCCCTCCTCCTCCCCCCAACACATCTGTCACTTGCAACAGCTGTATACAGAACAGTAAACATACAATGTGCACAAATACCCACAGATAAACGCACAGAGACACAGAGCCAGGCAGTGACAATGATGGGCCAGAAAAAATGACATTTATTTATGTCTTTATGTCTTTTTCTTCTCAACTTTTTAATGCCAGTGGATTTTGTGAATGTTCAATAGCCCCTAAAAGCATTCATACAAATAACATCCACAAACACCTGCAGTCATACTGGATTGTAAAGGTTTTTTAATCCCTGTAAGTCACAGCAAGCCAGCAGCAAATGAAGCAGCCAGTGAGTTAACAGACAGCTCCACAGCCTATCACAAAGTCTCTCCCCAACTGTGCAGTATATCACCTTTTAGTCTAAATGAGATTAAAAGGTTAATGCCTAGTAGGCATGCATGGAGTCACAACAGCGTGTTTAGCTGTAAGAGCAGATAGACGGACAGGGTGACGGTGGAATTGATGTGAGATGTGTCTACCTTGCTGCCAGTATAACCTCTAACCTACAGGGGCTGCCTTGAGGGTTTAGCAGTGTCAAGCTAATGCCATCAAATCCTCTACACATGCATGTGTGTGCCACTGTGCCAAATGGACCACTGCAAAGCCAAGACAGCTTGCAGTGTCATCGATTGTTATGCAACTAAATCCGGGGGAATAGTTGGTTTGTATCATGAACAGAACTTTATCATGGCATTACACTACATCATCTGTGTGGTGAGGTCAAACAGCTTACTACAAAAATATTTTTAAACAAACACCAACATAAAACAGGATGCCAGTGACTCTTTATCAGAACTGAATTTTTCCAAAGATGGAGGCTCCTTAGGTACCTTCGCTGTTGTTCAAGCTCTTCTGGAGAAGGTCCATTTGACACTGGCCGGGGAAGGGTTGCATAGCCTGCCAAAAGACAGAAAATATGCCTACATGAAAAACATAAGCAAACACTATAAGTGAATTTCACTGCTCATGAACAACTCCCTTTTAACTGTGCTTTTACCGACACACACCTTTCCTACTCATGCTGTCAATGGTACAAATCTGTGGACTGTGAAGACAGCCATGATGGAAATAAAAAGGGTGATATACACTGGTGTAAACACAGTCTTATTACAGATTGTTCAATAAAAAAGAGACTGAATTTAACATGAA
Source organism: Parambassis ranga (assembly GCF_900634625.1). Lineage (NCBI taxonomy): Eukaryota > Metazoa > Chordata > Actinopteri > Ambassidae > Parambassis > Parambassis ranga. Next base: position 9,242,559 of record NC_041033.1, on the reverse strand, counting down.
CAAGAGCTGAGACGTGGATTATAGTAGAATGTGTGATAAAAAACACTTGAGTGAGAGAGGGGAATGAGGAGTATTTGATGCACTTCACAATCATAAATATCAGAATCAGAAACAGGATGGGCCTAGCATACCTTTGGTTGTCTTTAATTATTTAGAGTTTCTCTGCCTAAAATTCTAGCAAATAAGAAAATATCAGTTACTTTCACAAGTTTTTAGTTGTGTATATGAACTATTCTGTATGTAGAAAGGGCCAACTGGTGATGAGCATTCTTTCACCTGCATCTGCCATGGAGTTGAGGACATCCAGAGCATGAGCCATTCCACTGGCAAATAGAGTAGCATCCTCCTTGCTGCCGAAGTTGAGACCCCACACCTGTCGGGCATCCCGCCATTGGTGGAAATTGGGTGTGGCCTGGTTATACTTGAGACCTCTTACAATTGGACAATTTATAACCACCTGAGAGGGGAAAAGAGTGGATGTGTAAAGTGGACTGTGGTGATTTTACTATGTTCTAAAAACTTTTAAAATATTTAACCAAATCCAGGCAGACCAAAGTTGGAAATAAATTCAGCAAAGAAACAAAGGATGGCTTCAGGGAGCTGTTTCATTTACTAGAAAACTGTAAAAACTACTAGAATTCCACAAACCCACATCTCTACTCGTGTCTACAATTATGGCTTCATTTTTTTCCGGTGTATCCTGGTGTGTATTCCACCCAGCAGGTGGCGTAACAGCAGGGAATAAACGTAGGTTTGGAGCCTAGCTTGAATGTGCTGACATGCCATTTCACTATTTGTTTAACAGCCTCTGGAATCCACAGAGCAGAGAGAAGAGAAGAGACCCTGTCAGGGTGACTATCATAGGGAGCAACATGCAAACAGAGGGTAACAAGTTCAGCAGTAACTGCAGACAGTGGAATTTTCAAAACTCAGAAAATTATGTATTTCAACAGTGACAACAACAAAAAGGTTTTCCAAATGTAGATAGAAAAGTACAAACAGGAAGACAATGGGAAGATACGGCAGTACAAAGAAAATATAGGCATATAAATTGTTTCTAATTTGCTCCCTGCAGTTCTTCTTTCATCAAACATCAGCATGAACCAAGTTGCATGTCTCCATCAAACACAAATATAGAGTCCTTATTAGGTATCAGGCTTCTTCCTAAATTGTCACAGGAAATGGTTGAACAGGCTAACTATCTCACAGGAAACATCATCCACTTTAAGACCTGTCTCTGGGGAACACTTCAGAGTGCTGAATGTTTAAAGAAGGAGACAGACACTGAGACAGGAGGCGGCAGAGGGGTGTAGTCAAGAATAGACCCACCCAACACCATTTACTTGGAATCTGCCCACCTTTATCTGCTGAGGAGTCATAATCTTGTCATGCCATGGAAAACTCTTAGGGTTGAAAGACTTTCAAAGAATTTCCCCACTATGCCAAAATTATCACTTATTTATCATATGTGGGCATCAATGTAAATAAAAAGCATCCAAGACCATAGAACTTATGACAATGCCTCCTTAGTTATCTGCAATAAATGTATCACTGTAAATATTCTCCGTCAAATCAGGTAGTAACTGTGTGAATGAACGGACACTTGCAACGACAGACTGTCTCACACTTGTTCACTCAGACACTCTTAGGCACCACAGACACCCACAGGCCACATGACAAACACAGACGAACCACACACACGATTCACACTTCCAGAGGCAAAGTCACTCACACACACCCACACAGGCAAGAACATCAAACTTACAAACTCTGTCAAACACACAGTCTGCCCAAAGCTTGCAGATGTACCTGCTGGTCTGTCTGCATCTTGCGTCCCACTACCCTGAAGGCATTGTTGGTGGGGTTGTGATAGATCTGGACTCTGCTAAAGGTTTGGGGTCCAGTGCCTGCCGGAAGCCACTTCTTATTGCCATCGTCATAGATCATCACAGTGGCCCGAGCTTGGCAAATACTTGACTCACTGGAAGACAGAGGACAAATCAGAAAAACAATATTAAATTTACAGCACAGTGGCAGCGAAACCTAAGAATACATTTGTATACAAATATTAGACTTTTATATAAGTATAAACCAGAGCTTAAACTTTCTTCACACCATACATCGTATTTTAAGCTAATTAATAAAATACAAAAACAAAAACACAAAGATTTATTCAAATAAGACAAAATAGTTTAGTGTAGTTTACAGTGTGGACTGCAGCTGAAATGGAAGAAGCAAAAATAAGTGAAGGGGGAACTGGAGACACCGGATGAACAAATGAAGGAAAAACACTATTATAAACAGAACCTTTTCATAGATAAAAGCCAGTTTTCCCAGACCAGTCTGACCTCATTTTGACAAACCCAGTGACTATGCATGCTCTAATTCTAGCATGCACTGACATAATGTGCACCTGACTCATAAAATTAGTTTGTTTGACCTAGTGAGGGCATCTGGCAGAGACATTATAGAAAAGGACACCAAGTTTTATAGACTTTTACTAGCATGAGTATCAGATGATGATTGTATACATGTCTTTTCCATCTGTGCAAGCGTGGAGCAGAGAAGACCATATCCGACATATGTTCTCTCTCTCTCTCTCTCTCTCTCTCTCTCCAAGTGTTGATTTTTACTTGGAGAAACAGATTAGTTTGATCCCAAACAAGATGGAGAGATAACAATGGAGGCTGACAAAGACAGGAAGTTGTGCCGAGCTCAGCCGAACAGACAAGGCAAAGAAATCTTCCACCTGCTCTACATCAACCTCCACCTCCACACACTTTGTAAGAAAACAGTCTCATGCACTGAGATCAGTGACAAAATATTTATTTATAGCTCCTTGCAGGCAGAATAGACAAAGTTACTCCACATTCAGACATTGCATTCACTGCAGTTTAGGCATCAGTGAAGCAGCAGTGCTTGGGCATTTACTCGTGTTTGTGTGCAGAACAACAAAAGAAAATAAGGCAAGGGAAACCAGACCAGGTTCAAATAAATACAGTTATTTGACAGCAAAGGGGTTGATAGAAGGCACAGACAGAACAAAGGTGACTATCAGTTCCATTTTTTTTACATCCTCCCCCCTCCTCTTCTTATTCTTTACCCCCCATGCTCTCCCTAGTCCCATAATCCATGTCTTCCACCTCTCTCTCCATCTGTCCCACCCGTGATACAATCTGCTGCTTCCTGTGACAAAGCACCAAAGCCACAACCCACTTCCTGCTGCCAGCACTGCCTAACAAGGACTGCTTCAGCCTAAACATGGATCCACGTACACACACTTAAAGGCCCTATATTTTACTACAAGTTTATAACATCCTTGTTTGTAATCAATCCATGTTTGTGATTACAGAACATGATTAAATTTGTTTTCTTATAGGTCAGTTAGCATTTTGGAATTGTTCCACAAATATCCCCATAAAACAAGACCATTTCTGGTAGAAACAGTCAGTAACTTTAACTGAAATTTGTCCGAGTAATGGAGGGCAGTAGTACAGGGCAGTGTTTTAAAACACAGCAAACAGATTTGTGTTTGCTGTCAATCACACAAGAGGGTATTACACAAACTTCAAAACGCCTTCCTGTAATTGTGTTATTTGGCACACGTCTTATCATAACTGTGCCCACAGTGAGTGTTGCTCGAACTTCTCATAGCGACATGGTCTTTTTGGTCATCTCCAAACATTTGCACACATTCTATTTCACGATAAATATTATAATGCAAAATTAATTAATTAGGGATGATTTAACACTATGAAATGTTAAGACAGGTTAAAAGTAAAGAAAATAATCAAACTAAAAATTAGTGTAACAGGTTGAGGGAAGTTCAGGATCAGAGGGATGTGATCATGTCAAATGTGTTTGAGAAAGTTTCAGGAGAACACATTCCTGTGAACACTGCTACTTGGAGAGTTATACAATACTTTAACATATGAATTCTGAGCCTTTGCTGTGGCCTTAAATCTTTCAGAAGGCCCACTAGTCATTTCAAGCTGGTTAAAACCACCTATGGCTGGACAGACAGTGCTGCACTGCTCCCTGATTGCAACTGCATTGAGCATGCTGTTGATGTGTGGGGCAGAAATGGCTTATGGGAACTGGGAGGGGACAGAGGCTGGGACTGGGAAATGGATGCATATTTAATGGCAGCGAAAGCGAGGGCTCAGGATCGAGGCTGAGAGTGAGCAGCTGCATTATTGATAGAACTACGGACACTGAGACTCTAAAAGCATGTGTGACACACACACCTACAGGCACAGACTTGCACACACACCCTCCCCACCTGTCAACTTGCCAACACGTGTGTCAGTGTTGACCTGGTCCACTGGGTATAGCAGGCTGCTGAGGGTCTGCGACTGGGTTGGACTGGACTATGTCTTAGTAGTGTTAGTAATACTGGAATAAACCAGGGCAGGCATGGCCATAAACAATCTATTCCTTGGACAAAGACAACCAACTCACTGGTAAGGACACTGAAGCTGGCTGCGTAGCCAAGCTAACCAAGTGACCAGTTGACATAATTGGTTTTCTCTTAAGCACAGATAGGTCACTGGCTGATGCTGACAGCAGGGATTTGAGTTACTAACCTTTAAAATACCTTAAGCAACAGGACTTGTTCAACAGAGGAAATGTTCATCAGCATGGTATGAGAATTGTTCAGTTTACTGAAGCTGAACCTAGTCTGTCTTCACTTATCACTTGTCATTATTACAGCCAGAGTGAGTTCCTTATCCTTCTGTGGTTTTGTTTTCTTGGCCAGTAAGGGGTTAACAGGAAATCGCAGTGCATGGCTGGGCCACATGCTCTCTTGGAAATGTCTGTATAAGGCTGTGCTCTCAGAGCTTTTCTCCAAATGTGCTGGCAAGTACAGTCAGGCCCAGTGGCTCTGTCTGCTCAGTCTTCTTTCTCTTACCTGACCCTCCCAACGTGCTTCTCTGTCATTCTTAAGTTCTCTTCAAATCGACTACATAATTTGTATAATGAATAGATCATAGTATGACAACAAAATGACAAACATCAGCAGCTATAACTGTGTTTAGGTCTATTCCAGGGAAGTGATTCTCAAAATTCACAGCCAAATATAAAACAAAACAGGTGTCACATTTAAATTGGTTGGTGGATGCGCCTCAGCTCAGATGAATGAACCATGATTAATATCTCATCTTTTTCCTGCTATAAAACATCAGTGACACAAGACAGCGACTGAAAATTCACTTAAAAATGTCTCTGTGGCCCTTCCTCCAGCCTGACATTTAATAGAGACATTCCACACATGATGATCGCAAATGAAACACCCAGGTGGATTTCCTGTATTTTTAAATGATAAAGTGATGAAGTAAAAAACCAAAATTGTTGATTTTATACATACAAATGTAAATGATCTATGTATACACATATATGGTATAATATAATATCGTGAGAGTTTATTCACAACTGAAGAGTAAACCTTTCTGCTGCTGCACCTGAATGGTTTGTCACTAGCTTGGGAAGGCTCAGGCTCAAACTGTCACGCAGCTGTTGACAGAAGTGAGAAAAGGAAGCGTTAATAGTGACAAGCCAACATGTGCCAGCACGTGAATGCTCCTCTTTGGCATGTATGGAAAGGGAATATTTGCTTTTGAGTCATTTTTGATTTGCACATCATTAAAATCTAGGTTTTATAGGTTTTCAGATTCCAATAATAACAGGGTTTCAACACTTTTCAAACATTTTCTCAGGCACCAATGAAATGACCATGCATGTTAACAGAAACTCTAAAAATACCACATTAAGAACATTCACCACTCAGGTTAAGTCAGCATTCAATACATTGACCTGAGGTCATGATGGTGGAAAATTCTTGGACACAAGGAGCCCATATAACAGCTTGTTGACGAGCCTGATCATCTGACAGTACACTGTCCTCGTGTCACCCCATGTACATGGATGTCTGTGACGATGGATGACTCTGAAAGAAGCCTACTTGAACTTCATACATCCTGTGAAAACTGTTCAGCAGTCGTCCTCAAGGTGCAAGATAAGTTTAAGTAAAAAAAAAAACACTTCCTGTTGTACCGATACAGCTGCCATCATAAACGTTAATGTGTAGCTTGATGTCCAGACTGAGTAAACGCCCCACTGACACAGCTTATTTTTATCCTCTTATTAAGTGGATATGGAAGACAAACAGATTCTGAAAATACTCTTTAACCAGTAAGTACTTTTTGAAACTTTAAAAACAAACTAATGGACTGAAAAGGTGCTGCTGCCCCTTTAATCTCTTAACCTTCTTCTAAATTAACTCATTCCATCTTTGTCCTTTTCCTTAGGTCTGTTTCTTCTCACACAGGTTCTAGCATGCTGGAAAAAGCACACACAAACATACACACTTGCTGCAGGCTACTGCTTTCTGCCTCCATGAATCAGCCACTCAGAAACAGGCATCCAGGCTATCTCAGCTATTCTTAAACTTTTCTTCTTAAGATCTCTGTCAGACATCTTCAGCTGTAACTCTTCTACTAAGAAAACCCTTCAGCATTCTTTGAGCACTGACTCATCCTTTGCCAAGCATGGAGCATTGTGGAAAAGTTGAATAGACATTAAGCTAAAAACATTCACTTTGTTGTGGGAGCACTTCAAGAGCGGAGATGAATTCCTTCCTGCTTCTGAGGCAGTGTAAGCTCTGTGTGTGTGTGTGTGTGTGTGTGTTTACAGGGGTGAGGGGTTGTTGAGGGGCAGAACTGGCACACTCATTGCCCATATTTGGAACCGTCTTACCTCTGTCCCCCTCACTGAGCTCAATTCCTTTTACAGGTTCGAGCACATCCTCCTTGACTCAGGCCAAGGAGAAGGCAGGGCTCCCTCACTGGTGAAGAACAATCCACAGCTGCCCTGACTTGTATGCCTCTTTACTTTACACTGCAGAAAAGATATCCCTTTTTAGTGTAAATAATACTTCCTGTGTCTCACCAACATTGAGACATTAGTACATGGACGTCAACCTTAGACCAACAACACAAGAAGTGCCCAGGCCACAAAATCTAGCTCCTGATTTTAACTTTTGACAGGCAAAAAAACCCAAAACAACAAAACAACAAATACTGCGAGCCTCCTGTAACATCCAACACAGCAAGTAGATACACGAAAAACTGTTTCAGTAAACAATATAATGTGAATCACCGTTCATGCAAAAATGGTCCAGAAGAAGTCAACAGATAAGCCTGGAAACGTTGCAAACCTGCAGTGAAAATTGTGTAAAACGTAGGATAATGTTGGCCCTCGATATTACCTAAAATAAAAGTAGTGCACGATGTTAATATAAAAATGCTGCCTAACACTAAAGAAGGTACTAGGTTTACTAGCTTTGTCCATCAGCAGTCATTGTCAGCCCTGATACATGGAGTTAAAAATCAAAGGGGCTGATGGATAGAAATGTTTAAAATGGCGGACAGCATACGGCTGTTTTTATACTAACTGGTGTCCATTATGCTCCATTAAGCATTGGACCCCTTGTGAACCCACTGTATCTTTATGCCCATTAACAGTGCTGACCATACAGTCTATGGCTGGCATTTCTGCCCACAGTAAGCTCTGGTTTCACTACAATGTTAGGCTGAGTCTCCATCAGCTGGGATGATGTCACTCGGTTACTGCACATAGACCACAGGGTTTGTAGATGCGTCTTTCAGCTACCATAGAGCAGTCTGTCCTGCTCCACATCACAGTGATGATCACTAGATCTCTGCTAAGGAGAAATCCAAGCTTACATACAGAACTTTTAATGCCCCTATATTCTTAGACAGATTAGTATATTATATTCACACATGGCCTATTGAGAAAATGCTTGAATTCTTGTCCATCAGGTAGACGTCTGATTGGACATCACTTGTGCCAGTGCCATAATCAGCCAACCCAAATGACAAGAAAACCAAAGATTCCTTCAATATCAAATGGCAACCACTGATCTCTGATCCCAGCATGCATCAGTCTACAACTATACGAAAAGTCAGAAAAACAAGTGTGTATTACAGCAAATCCTAAATCCAGAAAGTTAAGAAAACAGCTCATGAACATTTTTATGATTTCTGCTTGAAGAGGATAGATAAATTACATAAATAGTTGGCCATCACTGTTTGCCAACTGACTAATTCAATCCTATTTTAGCCCTAGATTGATTCATACAAAACACTGCCAAACCTTGATAAAAACCTACAAGAAATTGGCAAACATAAAAACAACAGGTTGAGTGTCAACCATAATGGCAATTCACACTGAGGCTGTAAACACACGCAACATGGTTTACATGCCGACTAACAGAAACAGTTTCCTAAACTTCAGGCTAATGTTTATTTAGACAATGGACAGTCTCCAAAGAAATGTTTACCTCCCGTTTTCCATCTGTACCAGAATTGACAAGTAGACGAAGTGGTGGACCAAGTTAGACCTATTTAAAATTTTTCATTTACAAGTACACTGTTTAGCTTTAAATTTCAAAACGAATCTCCCCGGGACAATAGCTTCAGCATCAGTTTAAAAACAGTGAGCTCAATGACCAACTAGTTAACGATCGGTGAACACTGGCCAATTTAGGGTAAGGGTTACATTCAAAATAAGCAGCGAAACAAACACTATAAAGAGAGAACAGCCTGGAGGCAAAATTAGAGATGAAAACCATCAGCCGCCACCACTACAGAAACTGATTTGTCACTGAGTAGACAATAGAGTATTTTGTATGTCGAGCAACTCTTGCAGCAATGCGTCTAATCCAAGAGGCAGGCCAGCATAATGGCCTATTTATGAGTACGAGAGGTTGGAGGACCAAGAGGGGTAAATTGTTTTGGGGTTGGGGGGTGGCGTTGAGGGAGACAAACCATTTTTAATAATGGAGAATGAGGAATGATGAAGCATGCAGGCTTTGTAATCATTTAACCACAGCATCACGGCAACTGTACAGCCACCCACTATGGAGTCTTTTGAAGTGCATATCGACATGCAACTCTTTATGATGCATAAAATAACTAAGTCATTATTCTTAATCCATTACAGATAAGAATTCCCACCAGCACACCCCAATTGCTTCAAATTGTTATAGTTTCTGGGGTGAAAACTAATTTTTAAAAGCTGTCATTTTATGGAGATATGTTCCATTGTTTTCAGGTACAGTGCATCTGAACAAAGTCATCTTCACATATAATACTGCACTATACACAAACACATTTTGAGTTGCACACTACCATTGTTAAGAAACAATTTTAAGAAGAAAACAATGTGACTGTGGAGGGGAATTAGGAGAACAAGTGAAGACATGAACAATCAGAATCTCAACACAACAGAAACACATGAATATTACACAACACCACAGCGGGAACATGCCTCTGTGGCAACGCTAATGAGTTTCATCTTGTTATCCTTATATGCACCAATATTGCTAAATGCCTTAAATACCTGCTTCTCGTTTGCTGGCACATAAGTTTGAGTGGCTGAACATTTAAACAGAGGACAAAAACAGCAAAACTGCAAAATTCAATGTTGCATTCCCCCTCTACTGAGTGCTGAAGCAGAATAATGCTATAGTAGAGACACAAAGGAGACTGAGGGGGAGGCCGTTTCAGTGCTTTTAAGACTGATCAATAATAAGCCTGTGTCAGAGTGTATAGAGAAGAGGAGGAGCTCAGACTGGCACTACTTCCACACATGTAGAGCTCCTAACTGAACTCAGGATGCTCATGAGACTGTAAACAGTCTGGTAAGTAGATGCATTACACCTGTCTGTGTTCAATCACACTGTGTCTGTTAATTCTTATGCCTGCGGCAGCCACACTGCTGTTGTCAGATAAGTCAGGTCTTTTAGTCAACCAGTGAGTCACAGTGGGAGATTAGCGTCAACTCACTGATGGTAAACGTGAATCATGATGCAGATAGATGCAGTTCTTGTGCCACCTAACCCAAGAATAAGACTTCTGCAGTGTAGATGCAATGATCACAAAAGACAATGTTGTTATTCATTAAGAAGAAGAACAACAAAAAAGCATCCATTTTCATTTGGAGGTGCATTTAAGGTGGTCCCTGCTTTAAGGCTGAAATGACAAAGCATTACTAAGCATCAGCTTCACAGCTGGATGTTTTGCTGAACAATTTTCTCAGCTGTGTCAATTGGTGAACTTTTGACCAACTGACTGCAACCTCTGTGTCAACATTTACATTCCAGACAACAATGAACATGAGAGGAGCTGCATACCAGTCATTACCTATTATACAAGATGGCATGAGCTGCTCAGGCCACAATGGAGGACCACACAAAGCAATGTCCAGTTAAAGTAAGAGCTATAATCATCACCTAACACAACTAACCTTAATACAACAGCTAGTGCGCCAAAACTATGCGTTTTGGCGCGCATGGTTAGGTAAGTGTTTCAAGAGCAGTATGACAATAAAACTGTTTGCTTATCTTAGTGCATAGTGGATAATGATTTTATGATGGACAATAGAGACAGGACAGAGTCTTGACATGATAAGGAGGACAACCAAAACCTCACTTTTCTCTGCAATGGAAAATGTACAATTGAATGCACGCTCTGTTCAAATGACCCCACAGACACATGTATTTCCTATTTCCAGCTCTGATCAGTCTGATGTAAACATGTCAACAATGGGAAACACCAATTTCAGCCTCTATTTCTGGTGCACTTTGTACCATCCTAAACACACATTTTAGATACATGATATAGTTCAGTATGCCTCCATGCCGCTTAGGACTTTACTAAGATTAGAGTCTATGAGAACAGGCATGTGTTCATGACATGAACAAACTCCATAGTGTTGAAAGGGAATGAAAAAGAGTGTGTTGGTACTAGTACTTCACTCTGTAGGAAACTACAATAGCTGGTAACTGTGGACCTGGGTCGTTAAAGCTACGTAAGTTATCATGGTGTAGGACTTAAAGGTACAGTGTCTGTCTACTTTAGCCATGAGACACACAATAAAGTTATTGCTCATACAGTAAAAATCTGTTATCATGACAGTCATGGCCTAGTTTGTATAGCTTTGCTTACTACATTGTCTGTTATGTAAAGTAGGTAACCAAAGTAATGTTCGCTGATTGTTGCATTAACACAACATTAGAATAGTACAGTTAAAGGATTACCGCAGCTAAAGTCCCTCCTGTTCCTGCAGTAATCAAAGTTACCAAGCAGAAATATGTGCAAAACAAATAAAAACCCGGGACCAACCCATGCGTCTGAGCTGCAATATATTGTTACACAAAGGGCAGTGCAATAGGTTAGAGATAAAGAACTAGTCACTCAGGTTATCAGCCCCGCACCACCACGCTCTGCTGCACCTCACCGTCCAGAATTAAACACACAAGCCCTGAAATGGCAAAAACAGTTCAGCCCGTTTCTGTTGAAATGTGAAAACAGTGAGGGGGGGAAAGCAGCTTCAAAGAATATAATTGCAGACTGCACAGGTTGTGACAAGACATGGAATTTGTAGTCGTGAGCCTTCCACCTTATGCACTCCTCTGCACTCCCAGAGGGAGGAAAACAGCAGAACAGGGGTTGGTTTTTAATGTGTCTGCGGAATGCATGACATGATATAAACAGCACATGCATGTGGAGCAGCAGGCAACCAAGTGATTACCGTGCAGCTGAAGGAGCCCCTTTTAAAGGCATGAATCCACCCTGTTGGAGTGCCTTTGAGCAAGACACTGACACCCTTTTCATGCTCCATATATTAACGTGACCTCTGACCTCAGTTATGAATACACTGTTGTTCAACTAAGAGGTTGCATGGTAGTGGCTGAGTTTTAGGCACAATAAGACTAAACTGGAGCAGCAAACCAAACAAAGTGTTGGAAACGGACACAAAAGTATGTTGTTCTCATCTGACCTGCTCAACTACCCCAACTTGTGAATATTTCTTTAAAGCAGCCTTGCTTGAACAGGTAGGCTATAACTAGGCTTTCATTAAGACCAAATGGTTCAACAAAGATCACAAAAACACGATACAAACTATCCCATGTGTCCCTGTGGATTCAACTTTGAGTTATTTCTGAATGAGAAAGGGTTCAATGTGAGAGAAACAACTGCTGTGGCGAAGCAGGCGGAGAGAGGTCATAATTTAACAGCCGCCTTTGTGAACTAGTAGCCGAAACACAGAATGTAGCTTGGAAACACAATGAACATGAAGGGATTTGAGCCGCTTTACCCACCTCATTGTTCGGCCGGAGTGGAGCTCCTCTCCTCGTAGGCAACTTCGGCTGACTTCAGAGGTGAAGCCTGGTATTAAAAGTCAAATCTGAACTGACATAAAAAACGAGAGAAAAAAGCGCACCTACACCCGCAAACGGGGTAGCCACAAGCGGGATAAAGAAGCACACCTCGACGATTTCCTGGTTGTGAGGAGCGGGAGAGGAGGAGGAGAAGGAGGAGGAGGACGAGGAGGAGGAGGAGGTGGGAGTAGATACAGTAGTGGAACGGGCTTGTCAACTCCAATCACTCTCCCACATTGGCTTGTACAAGCTAAACAAATGAAAGCAAGAGGAAACGCGGCCACAACCAAAACTTCTCTTCTCGCTCTTTCAGCAGGTTTAGCGCTCTGTTTCTGGAGTCCGGGGCCGTATGTCCGCGCCAGGCTGTTCTCGCTGCCTCGGTGGGACTGTGTAAATTCATTGGAGTGTGGCCCAACCCGCCAGCTTCAAAGTAGGCTACTATCCCACGGTGCGTTCAAGCTCACCTCGTAAAACACAGGTTCAATAGTTTGGGTGGCTTTTTCATGACCGTTTTATGAATTTAAGAATTAGGACCAGAACATAATAATTATAATGGTAATAAAAATCCAATATTATAAATAGCAGACGTTTGACCGCCACCAAAACACCATAAAATGCCTATTACACACTATTTTGTGAGTAGCAATAATCAATCAGTCTGCTCTCCTTCACTTTTGTATTTTCTGCCATTACTTTTTACGGCCTGCAAAAAACCATAATCCATAATCTGAGCATTCATTGCGTAGTTCTAAGTGTAGGCTGTTTTAGGCAGATAGAGTTTTACAGCCCTCGGACATCACAATGAATGTTAAACAATAGCTAAAAATGTCATATGATGGAGGAAAAAAATATTAAAAACAAGTTAAACTTTGTGGTTGCTGAAGTCCAAACCCAAAAGCCCAAAGAGTGGAACAAAAGTACTACTGACAACGCCTGACCACAGACTTTAGTAGTAAATGGCTGCTTTGGTGAGACTCCAACTTTTAGCTACTGAAAATAATAAAGAACATTAATTATTCTTAATAATGTTTATGCTGTAGCTCATACACTTTACATTCCTCCATCATTACCCATTTCCTTTGTTGGATAAACTGAATCTAAGAGAATATTTTAAATCTGGTTTGAAGGTCTATTTTCCAACAGTACATGAAGGCAGCACTTTATCCTAGCCTGTGGCCTAGCCAAGCCCTCCACCTCGCCCTACTGGCTGTCTGGGTAACTTCAGGTCTTCAGCTACTGTGACTTTTAATATTAGTCTAACAGCCTTTGTGTAGCATTCAACATGTATTGGTTCTGGAAAAATCAAAAGTCATGGGCAAGAAATACAACAACAGAACACTTTTTAGAATCAAATAGAATAGCTATTATATATTAGGTGGTAAAGTACCACCCAAATATGACAGAAAAAAGATTCACATGACCCAGTTTCAGCTCTGGTACACAGTAAAAGCACTTCTTCTTCCTGATAGGGACAGAGGTGAAAGAGAGGAAAGGAATGCATTACGTCTTCATGGCATGTGTAAACATTCAGAAAGCTTGTATGCCTTTAGTGTCTCACACACACACACACAAAAGCTAAGCAACTGTTGGTCTGGTATTTTTTTAGCCTTGTGTCCCCTGTTAACTTTGCTGTCTACTGAAGATTTAACTTGCACACACGCCTCCTGTGTGAGTTTGTGCTTCAACATGTGTGTGTGGGTTTGTGAAAATTTGTGGTGACCCAGACTCCAAAAGTTGGTCCAGTTCCCAGAGAGTAGCCTGTAAAGAATCAGAAACAGTCAGGCAGTAATTTTAGGTTTCTCTGCTGCTCCTCCCATTCCCCGCAGCTTTATTTCCACAGCTTGACGTCAGTCGGTCAACACCATCCACGACTGGCAATCTGACAGAAGACCAGCCGGAGAGCAGCGAACAGGCCTCCACAAGTCTTAGAACAAAGTGGCCGTAATATGTGACTGTTACTGTGAGAGGGAGAAAACAGGGCGGACAAGCTGCTGAGGAAACACACAGCAGTGACATTGGGACAAAGTAGACAGGCTTGGTCAACCAGGCTGAGTATTTCACTTCTATCTCTCTGTTCTTAGAAAGGCTATTATGTAAACAGACTGCACTTCTACTACATACTTCAGAGAGTCCAGCATGCAGTCCTGAGGCAGCGTCTGAAAGCCTCAGCCTCCACTCTTACTTGAATAGCAGACAAATAAAGAGAATTATGCAACTAAACCTCAGCCAGGGAAACAAAGTGTCAGTCTGGATCCTGAGGTTGGCAACGGTCAGAGAGGGATTACAAGTAAAACAGTATCTGGATGACTGTTTATCATTTTATACTGAACCCAACCGACACAGAATAAGAATTGGTGTTTAAGGATTTTAACTTTCCTTCCACCTTTGTCAGCAGAGAGGGGAAGTGACTGGAGGGGGTTAAATAGCTGTAAAAGGGAGGGAGACATAACTGTTCACTAAGAAGTCTGGGCTGGAGGCCAGCTTAGCAAAGGGCAGCAGTAGAAGGATTTTAAAGAGAGTCCAAATGACATGTCCTGAAAAGCAGCCCCTGACCTCGTCATAGGGGCAAAATGGGGACATTACACAATGACAATAATATAAGAAATATAATAAATGTCAGGCTGCTTTCATTGAAGTGAGGACACAAAATTATATTGTAATATTAGCTTGTGTTGTAATATCAAATCAGCACATGGCACTATAAATCATTAAGTTTAATACGCTTTTGACCACAGATAAATATACTTATATATAAAAAATAGATTGCATGTCATATAAAATACAATTGTGCTATTTAGAATAAATGTACCAGGACACACTTAAAGTGGCTGCTATTATCAGACGAGCCAAAGGTATAAGAAATCCTTACCTGTATAGTCCACTAGATGGCAACATGACCATGATATGGTAAGAGGCCACTCCGTCAGTGTTTTACCTACTGTCAATGTGTTCAGCACTTCACAGCTGTGTAATGGAAAAGCTCCTTTGCAGGTGTTTTCTCTGTATAATATTTGTAATTCTTAGGTAGATAAAAAATAGGCTACATAAATAAAAAGAGTTCATTTATTTCTTAAATCTGTTCTTTTTGTCCACCATCTGCTGAAATGTCATGTAGCCTACTTTCATAGTTTAATTTAAACATTTAACATTTTTTTATTGAAATATCTGAAACGTTGAAGGTTTCCTGCAGCCCATGTAATGTAATAGATCCTTTAAATATTTATCATGTTTTAAAATAACAACTTAAGCTTATTTCCTGATCATTAATTTGGAAGGCATCTTTTTATAACAGGCTGACACATTTTTTTGTGCTGTGGCAATTTTTACTAATCACCTCCCACAGGCTTGAATATCACCTCTTGTTTATTATTATTATTATTATTATTATTATGTTGAACACAACAATTTATTATTTAAAAGAAATGAGCAGATCTGCTCCACTTTATCACAGTTCCTTCCACTACAGCAGCGTGTTTGTAAATAGGTCAATACACCTGATCCATGTTGTTTTGGCTGCCGCTCCATGTGTCCTTGCACTTACTGACATTTAAAGAGAGATGAGTGAAGGCAGTGTTTGTATTTACGGAGCTGATACCTCCTCTTCCATCACCACCACCACCACCACCAGCGCCTCCCTCTCCACCTGGCCTGACTCCGGCTCTGACACCCGCACCGTGGCTCTGCTTGAAAACAAACTGCGGCGGCGGCTCCGGTTACCGGGACCCAATCGATGGGGCAGGGTGTCGCATTGCCCGGAGGGTTGAGTATCGATGCATGGCCGATCGCTATCATAATCACACTTCCCCCCTCTTATCGCTTACCTACTGAATAAAACATCTGCCTTCCTGCGCATGGATCGCTCCCCAAAATCTGGAGGGAAGGAGACTTCTTGAAGTGTCTTTGAGATGAGTGAAGTAACACGAGAAAAGAGCACGATGATACCCAACATATAAAGTCCCCAAAGTTGTTTTTATCTCAAGCATCTCCAAATAGATCCACCAGCTATTGGCTAGGATGCTGCCGCTGAGTTTCAGTGTTGAGGGATGCCATCTGATCCAAAACAACCTTCAAATTGACAGTGCTTGAAGATAAAAGCGGAGACATAAATAGAAGCGAGGTACTGTGCTGAATGCATTGGAGGACTTTGGTGACCATTAGGCCTCAGACCTAAGACCACCTCTCCAAAATGCCAGATACAAAAATACACCAGTGTGAATCATACATGATGACCACCTTGGATCTTCACCTAGCCTACTCTGCAATTTCTTTAAAAAAAATCACAAAGTGCTACACAAGAGACAGTCAATGCAATGACACAGGGCTGACACTACTCTGACTAATCACCCCTGGTTTTAAATCTTATGGGGAACCATCTCTGGTCAGATGATTCAAGAAGAGGTGAATCAAGAATCAGGGCTTCAGAAATGTCAGAAAAGTCAGAAATGTAGAGGGGAGCAGAGCCCTAAGTCTGCACCGAGATTTGGAAATGAACTTTAAAATTTGCAAGCATGTAATGAATGGGTGAAAAGAATGGAGCAATGTGTGCTCATAGCAGCAGCATTTTACCTGTAAGAACATTTTTGAAGAGTAGTGTTCAGTCTTTCGAAGTAGAGTGGTTATTTTCCCCTTTTTGTCAGGAAGCATTTCATTGATTTTTTGTGAGAGAAAAACACATCGTCTGCCAAGCTGTAAACTTTTGACACAATTTTCAATTTTTTTTTAAATAGTGCCATTTACTACATGTTTATTTAGCTAGGACTGAAATGATGTTTCAGCTACACTTAGCTAATGGCTTTAACATCTCAGTTATTAGATAGGTCTATTTATTTTTTCATAAATAATAACTTGCTGTGGAATAAGGTAACACATTAACTATATTTCACTATGATGTGGTTAATTACTGCAAAACATTTTGTTTAATTTAAAGCAGATTGTCAGCAACACTGTCACAGTAGCTTGTATACTGTAAAAGTGCATACATCTCCTCTGTTATCACACACACTTAGTACAACACAGAAACCTATCCACCTGGCTGGAAAATTTGGCTGACTAATCAAATTTAAATGTCGTTTTTTTAGCACTTTTTAAAACATTTGACTACTAGAAAGTTAAGTAACTTCCTGGTGGCCACAGGGCCCAAAGCTGCTTTGTGTGTCCATCGGCTGCCTTTGCAACAACTTGTCTATTTTCAGGCATAATGCAATATGATCTCCTTTAAGTATACCTAAAGATTTGCCTGAAGCAACCATTCAGTATTAGTCATTAAAGTTGACTGCATTTTAAAATTCAAACCGATTCTTCTGGTGCCTCAGTTTCTCCCTCTGACCCGGCAGGCTTCACCTGAGAGCTGTAAATCAGTGAGGACTTGTTGCCCACACACACACTCCACAGGTGCTAGCCTTATGGGCACAATAGAGTTAAGATGTCTGAATGCTATGACAGCTAACTGAATGTTTATGGAAATAAAAAGCTAAGACAAAAGGGAGATTAAAGCAGAGGGAATGTAAACAACAGCTCAGAAATCAATGGCATTCAACTCTCCAAAAATTATAAAATACAGACAAGCATCTTATTTACTTACACATGACCACTAAATCTGAGAGCACCGAAGAGTAGAGGTTAGATGCCAACTGCCAGAGAGAAGTAAGGCGACACCAGCTGTTGAGCTATTAAGACAATTAACAAAGTGGTCAGGAGGGGCCGAGCAGCGGAGAGGAACAGCCTGAAATGGAGAGAGATGAGGGTGTGAAGTGACAGTCAGCACATCTGGTCTCATCAATAATGCAGCGGGCCTTTAAACGGCAGTTTGTCGCATATTGAGCGCTGCTGACTGAAATCAAGCCTGACATCCAAGATGCTGTCGGGGGAGAGTGAAAGGGTGACAGTGGAAGGAGGAGGAAAAAGGGAGGAGGATACACAACAAAAAATAACTTTTCACCTAGGATTACCACATTATATATCTATATAAATGGATCTATCTGTCCATCTTGAGTGAGATGAGATAATATAGCGTAATCTCTAGATGGTAACGACGAAGCCGATAACATGAAGGCAAATAAACTACTACAAAATGTTTTAATTCTTTCATCATTTTTATTATTAAAATGAAAAAGACAGAAGAAAAATCAGGCGCTTTTGGGCCTGATCGACTCTCCAAACACTAGAAACCACATTACGTTGACATTTTTTTAACAGTGAATCCTGTGATCCAACAACAAATATCTAATGAAAAAAAAAAGAATGCTGACAATCACCTGCTTTTAAATCGTTCAAAATAACCAATAAAAAAGAAAAAAGGCCATGTGGCCAGGTCAGACAGATGAGTTTAAAGAGTTCATTTTCCTGTGATCAGAGGATTTCTAAGCACGACAATGACAGAATCTCCCCTGAGGAACATTTTAGAAATGTAGCGGTCCTTATTCACAGGCTTAGACTTCTTCTTTCCCTTCCCACTCTTAGGAACTTCTGTCCACATCTCCTTCACATTCTCCAAGACCATGTTACAATGCCTGTAATAAAAGTGAGGATACAACACACTGAAATGTAGCATTGACTTTGATGTAAATACAGTCAAAGAGGTAAAAACCAATAAAGGAAGCTACGAAAGAAGTAAATGTTTTGACACCTAAGTAATAATTACAATTGATAAGACAGAAATTAAAATTAGATTGTACACAACACAGCGAAATGAAATGCTTGTTAATCTAATACTAAACTATCAACAAACGGTGAATCAGCATCTGACTCAGTACCTGTCAAAAGCCTTGACTCTTCCGAGCAGCTTCTTGTTGTTCCGACAGTTTATTAGGACCTGGGTGTTGTTTTTGACTGACTGTGTGAGCACTGACAGGGGGCCAGTGTTGAACTCCTCCTCCTCTCGTTTCTGGAGCTCCTCGGGGGTCATTTCTGACTTGGGCTTCGTTAACAGACTCCTGAAAACAAACAGAAACAATACATATTACGTTAAATATGACACAATACTCTGAGTAAATAAGAAGAGCTAAATGGACAAAGTATGTGTGGTGGTACAAACACCTAGAATGTGTATGCTGGTATCAGTTTGATACTGGCCAGTTTTTAAATAAGTGGTGTTATGAGTACAGAACCTGCTCCTTTGTTGGTGGATATTTAAAATCAGTATGGCATGTTGCACTACGTGGTAGAAATGTAATTACTATTTTATTATGTACAACCCACTTACACGAGGTTCACTCTAGAAAAAAACACGATTCTTTGTATACGGCGGATAATCTAAAAGATTTATAAATCAGACATACCGGCCTGGAGGACTCGTTTATGCGACAACACAGCGAGAAAATATCTTTCATCAATGAGGTAATTGTGGCTAACATTGCCCTATCCACTACAGCACCTGAAAACTACCATGTTTATGTAAGCACCAAAACTTAATCATTGTTGTTAATTGTTAAAACTGAACAACTTTTCAATAGCAGGAAAACGCACGCTCACACTTTGTTTCGTGTTAGCATTTAGCCACCTAGAATGTATGAATGTACAGCCTGTCGTTTGACCCGCTTCTCTTACACCCTGCGCTGAAGAGTTTCAAGGTTTTTATTGTCGTTTAGTTTTGCAGGGTACCGCAGGCACAGCAGAACAGCCATGGGACATACAAAAGGGTGACCGACTCAAGCTAACCGGCCTGGTTTCCTGAAAGGCTAACTATGTTAGCATAACTAGCATAACTACTAGCATCTGCGACTCGAATTACGGACTCAAAAATGTAATTTCCACTCTCCCAAAGTTTGATTGATCAGCGTCGACACTTACATGCTTGCTGATTTATAAAGCTGCTCTCTCAGGTCGTATTCTGCTTCTTCTCCACCGGCGCCTTCGTACCTGCAACGATTGTGGATTGTGCCTGTGTCTGGCGTGGACTGAATCACTTCCGGGTCATTCAGAACGCGCTTCAAAATGTAGACATAACTTCCGGGTCACTATCGCAAAACAGGCAAACACTTGTTTCTTTTGTGCATTAGTTTGTGATTATACTATGCGATGGATTTGTACTTATGTACTTTTAAATATGTAATCTGCTTATAATACATTTTGAATGGATGCGTAAACACATGGACAAGTAGTTGATAAGTGACATGTCATGTAGACATTTTTTGTAGCCTAGTAGTAGTTGGCACAAATACCGATTGTATTATTACAGCGTGGTGTACTAGTACTAGAAATACTACTACTAAATAATAATAATAATAATAATAATAATAATAATAATAACGAATAGCCTATTCTTTTAAGCGTAAGAGGAAGAAGGCATAGAGAGCAATTAAACTGATGCTGCCGACTTAGACAGTAAAGTCTTTGTTTTGCCTTTTAAATAAGAACAAGGTTAAAGTGAGGGAGAAGAGAGAGAGAGAGAATCCGAGAGAAGTGTGGACTTATGCTGCATTATCTATGCGGTAGCAATGAGACATTGAGAGATTGGCTTTCTGGCAAGAGACAGTCAGACGCCTATGGGTGTACAACGCACCCACCTAATTTCAAAGGGTGGTAGATCTACCTGTGGAGACCACTTGCTGCAGATAATGGCAGCCTGTGTGCTGCTGAGAGAGGTGAGGTGCGGATTGAGTTCCAGGGCTCTATATCTTTATGGAGCCTCACCTAGCCCAGCCACAAGACTTGCATGTTAAACTGTGGAGTAAAATGAGCTCGGCCTGTGATGGGACTGCAGTAATCTGAAAACACTTTGCTGTAGAGATTAACTCAGCCACCATTTAATCAGATGGGCAAGAACAAAATATGTGTAGCCTCGTGAATGCACTTTCTATACACTCCAACAAGGACCAGTGCACTGCTTTGCTTTATAACCACTGGCTTTACCTTATTTGTTTTTTAATTAAAAAGAAGTCCTTGTCAGGGAGGGAGAAGCTTTATCTTACACGTCACTTAACACTTTAGATATCTGTGCAAAAAATTGCCTGTAGGAGTATTTTCAATCACTAATCATTTTAGTTCCTCACAAGTAACAGCTGGCAAAGTTCTGATTCAGAGAAAGGACTGTCTCTCTAGCTTGATGCATCTAAATTTATTCTCTTTAATTTATCTCTGATTTATTTCACTGTAATAAAATGATAACAAGCAAATTAGACAAAGCCACCGTATTATTTCCTTTTTACGCACGAGAGATATGCGCATAATCAGGAATCAATCTTCAGCTCCGGTCATGCTGAGAGTATGATTTACAGCTCTGTGGTTATTAGCAGAGGTGTCAAAGGAAGGCATTATTTATTACAGCGAACGGTGCCTTCCTAGTCCCGCCTCAGGACATAAAACTCCCTTTCGTACCGTAACTTGTTGATTCACAGCTCTGCCCCTCTGCTCTGTGCTGCGACCACAATTACTCATGCCAGTAATGAAAATATTATTATCTTCGTATCTATCTCGACCATAAGTTTGCCAACAGTGGAGTTACCTGATCCAGCACCAGCCTGCTTTAACCACAGGCGACTGAATGCGGCTGCGCTTGGAAAGGGGGACAGGCTGGGGTCTTTTGATATAAAGAACCTTTTGTTTAAAAAAAGGCAGCCGTCCAGAAAGCTGCTCTAATCTGTTTCTACATACATCTGTTTTTTTGGTATTAATTTATATCCTTAGGGGGAGCGATGCTGGGAGAGGTGAGGGAAAGTTTAACAGGCAGTGATGTCAGCGCCGACTGAAACACAAGACAGATCAATGAGATCTGAAAATGTCATGTCTACCTGTTAAAGTTACATCACAGTCTGCGCGCTGGTATGTCTCCTCATCACAGCATGTCCGCTAAAAAGTCCACGGTAGCTGCACTTTAAAAAAAATGACTTTAAACATTTAAATCAGTGTATCTATAGTCCTTGTTGTGCGGTCTCAAATCTCCAGAGTGAAACATTTAATAACAAAGCCAAATAGGAACAATCAACAACAGCAGGTTTTAATGAGGTGAAAAGAAAACACAATTAAAATGCATTATTTATTGTTTAATTACATGTAAGGTAATTAAAATAGGAAATGTAATATTTTTAGCTGGGACATGAACGAAAACGAAGACAATGAGTGCTGCAAACGAGCAGTTTAAATTTAACATAGTATCATTACGCACACTGTAAACTTGTATTTTTAAGACTCAGACTCTTTGGAGTAAATATTATAATTATTATTATTTTATTTTAAAAAAAAGATATATGAAGCGCGCAACCTATTAAAGATAATCCACAAGTTCACAACATTTAGCTTGTAAAACCACACAGATAGTAGTTTTTTAATTAAAAGGTAACATGCTGAGTAAAAAGAATCACTGCAGACACGATGATGAGGATTTGTTTTTTGTATTTCATTTCATTTTTTTAAAACATCTTGCATTATTTTCTGAGGATGGCATTAGGCCTAAAATGGTGACATGCGCGCAGACATCATTACACGTTTGGCTATGGTTGCATACAGAATGCTGACAAAAAAATCATGCATAAGAAAAGTTAACGTAAGAAGATTGCTTCTAAATGAGGAATATAGTTAACAGATGCAGATTATGATATTTTAATTGATCCTGTGCCTCCTCAGACTGTTTTTTTTATTCGTGCGCAAAGGCCAGTAAATATTTCTGACATTGTTTGGAAGTGTCCTAAAATACACTTTAGCTGAATTTTTATGTGACTATGTGAAACACGAGGCTTTAGTTATATTCCTTAATTTAACAAAATAATGCGCAATATGCATTTAGATTAAATAAACCACTTTACTGTTACTCTACTGTTTGGAACTTGGTCTCTGTAACACAGACGTTAGAGGCTACTATTGCAGTGCATTTGGAATTTATTAAGATTTTCACGAAAGTTTGTTTTGTACTTCTGCAGAATGCCACCAGCTTTGTTACCTAAATTCTACAGCAATGTTTAAAATCGATTGTGTTTGGTATCACACTATAAATCTATTTTTCTATATTCCAAGAGGAGGGTGGGCTTGAATTGACTTGAGGGCAGTAATTCGGAAAGTCACTACAGCATCCCCCGAGGTCCGAGTGACCACTCTTAGGTAAAAACTGTCCCGGAGAAGTCTTGGAGGTGGTGCACTCTTCCTGGCATGGGCCAAACGTGGCTGCACATGGTATTTGGTGAGAGTAAAAGTAGCTGGCTTGTCCGGAGATCATATTAAAAGAGCATGGATCAGACAGTGGAAGCGTGCATGCAGGGATGGATGTGGAGAAGGCTGTGCACGCAGTGCCAATCTGATGGCGACGAGATTGCGCGCAACTGACTCCAATGTAGGACATCTCCTGGTGCGTTTGCACAAACCGGTCGGGGTCTGCAGCATTTGCACTCATCCGGGCACGCTGTGAAACAAGCGATGTGGCGTGGTTGGAGAAGCGGGGGTGAGCGCTGAGATAGGTCCCTGTGCCGAGGTGTGCGCGCACTGGTGTTTGCAGAGGTAGAAACGGTGGCACCGGCCAGTAAAACGAACTGGCGGCGGCCAAGGTAACACTGGTTGCAGTGCTGGATGACATTAGGCGTCCTCCTCCCCGCTTTAGACCAAGTTTAGCCCTGGACCCAGCTGACGCCCTGCGCCGGAGTTTCCCCGATGTGCCACCTATGAAGACATCCTCACTGCAGGGGTCCAGCATCCAGTAGTTGCCTTTACCCGGGTCATCGTAGTGGCGCGGCACTTTAACGAAGCACTTGTTCAGACTCAGGTTGTGTCTGATAGAATTTTGCCACCCCTGTCTGTTCTGCCGATAGTATGGAAAGTTGTCCATGATAAACTCATAGATGCCGTTGAGTGTGAGCCGTCGTTCCGGGCTTTGGCGGATCGCCATCATGATCAGCGCATTGTAACTGAAAGGTGGTTTCTCAGGTTTGACACTTTCCTCTGGTCCTCCGCTTTTCTTCGATACTCCCTTATTTCCTTCTCGCTTTCCAGTTCCAGTCGCCGGTTTTGTATCTGCTTTGGTGCATTGTGTCGTCTTCTCGCAGTTTTTCTCATTGCCAAAGTTTTCCTCTTGATTGGACTTCTCAGGCGGAGCAGAGCGCAGTTTTTGGGACGGAGAAGGAGATTCCTGGTCACTCGTTACCCCTTCTCGTCTCCACAAGAGGCTGCTGATGCTGAAAGAAGACTTGTGGAAACATCGGTTAGAAGTTTTCAAGTCCTCCATCTCCATCTGAAAGGTTAAAATCAATCCGAAGATCCTCGGAGCTGCCCGTGTGTCACTGGAGCCACTGAGCTGAGATGCGCTGATTCAAAGTGGTGAGGAGCCAAAGACGCACTGGCCAGACAGCGTGACAACAAATGCGCATGATCACAGCAGCGCAGGACTCGTTATCTACTAAGCGTACGTTGTTTCTGGATCTAAACTGAAGCATGAGGGGTATAACATGCGCATGTTCCAATGCTTTCATCCCGATTTCCCCAGTTATTTTTTTCCACTGTAAAAAGATCTATTTTTTATTTAAACATAGATTTTCTTAATAAAACTAAAGCAACTCCTTGTATGGTGTGGCTAAGTTCTTATAGACGTTTAAAGGCATTTATAAACAAAAACACAAGTAAGCTGAAAACAGTTTGTGGCAATTGTCCTGATCAAACAGTGTCAAAGAGACCTTTGGATGAAACCAGCATTCCGTCAATCAGTGTGACTGATCTGTGAACTCTCCGGTGCAATTATAACACTTCCTTGACTCATGAAACTCAACCCTCTTACACGCGCCTTGCCCTCGGGGTCGGCTTCATCTTCTCTCCTCTCTTCCTCATCTCCTCGCATAATTAACTCCATTTGGCAAAAACACACAGACCGAGGTAGTGCAAATTGTCCTGTGGGTATGATCCCAAACAAACAATCCAAACGCGTAAAAAGACAAAAAAATAAACTGAACCCACCTCTTTCCAAACTTCAGACAAGTCATATACTAATGTATTTATGATGCAGTGCTGGTCAGAGAGAACACAGGCCTGAGCGGACCCTCCTCTCATTATTCAAATTACGATCTGCATGTGGCTGGTCATCAGATAATTTTCTACTATCAAGTGTCATTTGTGTCTACATGAGCTCAAATGTTTCCTGACGTTTGTATTTACCTGACATGTATGTGTCTGAGTGGGTGTGGGTGTAAGGAAAGCATGATTTCTTATGGCCTTCCTAAAACTACAATGAACAAAATTAAAAAACCTTACTCCTCATAACTTAATAAAGTGTACAGCCATGAAGCTGCTCCTGCAGACCTGCTTACAGATTCTCCACACATAGCCTATAGGGTGGCTGTTGAGTTAGTGTCTTGTGTTATATGGTACTCCACATGTGATAGCTTTACTTAAAAGGTCACCACAGACACCCTATTATTTGTATGACAGAAAAATCAGAGTATTGTTTTCCATTTGTTTGTTTCTCTCTCTCTCTCACACACACACACCTTCTGATATTGAAATGAAGTAAACAGTTTACCAAACGTACAGAGTGGTTACATGCTTTACTGCCTACTCCAGCACTCTCGTGTGTGACCAGCTGTGCACGTTCTGTTATCATTTGTTGTTATGGATCGAATCACCTGTTACACCGGCTGTCACATCAGACATCAGACATAACATCCGGAACGACACATATATCTGTTACACTATTACCTTTTACTCATTTTGATAGGGGCCCCTCTCCATAAGCCCTGAGTTGCACAAGTGAGCACTTGTTGGGAATGTATCTGGCAGAAAGCATGCATTGTTGTCTCATTACTTGTAACCCCCCCTTTTCGGATCTTGTCTATTTGATTCCATGTATTATGTTGTTTGGTGATTTTGCAGAGGCAGAAGTTGCAAAATGAGTTAAGCATTATTATGATAAAATATGCTGTTTCTGTTTTGCATGGTGAAACTTGGGTGGCTCACATAGTCAAACTGCAAGAGTACAGCTTATAAGTAAACCATGTTTTAATTAGGAACATATACATTGCACGGCAAAGTTACATTGCACTTAGACTCAAGTGATTTAAACTTAGGATGTCAAATCATGAAGCTTTGAAACCTGAATATTTAGTGTAATGATTTCTGTGAATTGGATTTTGTCTTATCTGAGCCGGTTGGCTCCCTCTGCTGTTAGAGAGACAAACTGTAGTGCTGTCCTACCACCCTGTTTATTTCAGCTGGTGAAGATGTGTGCAACTGAAAGTGGGTATTAACTGTTCCCACAGACAGAACTTAGCTTATGTTGCACTCTTCAGTTGTGGAAGAGCAGCGTAAAGGTTTGATCCGGGACATTCTGTTTGCCCCAAATCTCTGTGCCCCAACAGGCTGAACGCCGAGTGCACAAAACCTCGAGAGACACCAGACTTCAGCAGCTGCTTTACAGCCGAAATCGCTTCTCTGCTAGGTGTGTCATCTGAAAACAAGAACAAGACTCATTAGTATTGTTATGTAGAGAATTGTGTACAGTGAACTCATCGTCATAGACAGCATATAAAAGAAGGGTAAGCTCTAGTTACTTTTAAGTTGAAGATAGGTTTTAAACAGCAGAGTGTAGTCACAGTTTAGATGTGCAAAAATCTATAATGAGTCAAAATAGTTTGAAGTAGCTACTATGCCCACGTAGTGAGTATTTTTACATTGCTATACTTGTACATACAGCGGCTTTCAACCCCTCTTCCATAGACATTTGACATGCTTTCATTGTTGTCATGATACAAAAGGAATGCTTACTATTGAAATTTCCCAGGAAGGCAATCCCGAGTGAGTCACTGTTGTGGCCTTTGGCATGTGCCCCTACCACACCCCAACCACGGCCCTCAAAGACTGTGCCGTTTTCTCCAACAAGGAAACTGAAACAATATGAATCAGTAACAGAAAAGAGACACAAGTATATATAATTCTCCAAATGGCATTTGCCTGGAATCTGTACAATACTTTTGACATTTTGAGCATTAGTGTTAGCTTAGGTACCGTACTCACTTATATCCAATGTCATCAAAGTTCCTTTCGTTCATATGCCCCCTCTGAATGCTGACGATGTGGCTCTTACACTCTGCCAGGCCTTTGCAGCTCGGGGTGGCAGTGTGGTGTATGATCACTCTCTGGGCAGGGCCTTTCAAAGTCTGCTTTTGTCGAGGGGCAGCTGCTCCCCACTGCTGCCTTGAGACGATGTTCACTGCAGAGAAGACGCACAATAAAGGTATCAGTATTTTATATTTTATTATCAAAAATGATCAACAGCAGTTTGTTTTCATACCTCCTGGGTCCATGTCGCAGCACTTAGACGTTAGCTATGAAGACTGACCAGCTGCAGACTGTGCAGCTCCTTTATCAAGAAGCCTGTCTCTGGGGGGTGTGGTCATGGAAAGTACACCTTTGTTTCTGCCGTTTCATGTGGCTGCAAGTCTCTCTAAACGAACGCATTAGACGTTATTTTCCAACATGTCTCACTGGCAAAGTTTCCCAACTGGTTGTTTGAAAAAAGGAAGTTCCATATAGTGTTGCTTGAACAAATTGACAGAAAAACTTCTTGCCACACAGATCAGACATGACCTACTTCAAAATGATGTAAAGGAGTTCACAGGGAAACCAGTGGCATCTGTTTGTGCAATACAGGGTAGTGCATGTCCCTTTACAGTAAGAGGAAGCAAAAGCATGTCGCATGACCTGTGTAGTGGAATAATACCAGAAAGTATGGCAAATATTTGTACATGACAGGAAGTGTACATGTGTTTGACCGTGTATAGCAATGGTACATTTGACAATCAGTTGCTACAGAATAGAAGTCTACCTTTATTTTCATAATTTTGGCTTTTCCTGAGATCAAAGTCCAAATTCTAGCATATATAATCCTCTTTTGTAAATCACATACTCTGTATAAATAAATATACATTTTTTCTCTATGTTTGACCAGTCAGTGGTGACAAGTGTTTTAAACTTCAGTCGAAGATGACACTACAATGGCTCAGATGGCTGTGCTCCAGGACTTATACCAACATCTCCCAGGCTGTTTAAACACTCTGAAACTGAATGGATTTGTGATCGTGGCTCCTACAAAGCTGATTTGCACTTTTCACTGGTACTTTTATTGTAAATGTACATATTTCCTAGTAGGGCCTAGTATGTCCAGGTGCTATTAAATTAACAAATGATAATTTGTGACTGTTTGACTCTTGACATGTTTGAGGTGAGAACACAAAGTACAGAGAGGGAACAAAGTTGCATAAAAGCTTTTGTGGATACCGTGGGGATTTACAAGTCAAGAAACTTTTAGGATGATAACTGCTCTATCACCTGACGTTTTGTAGAAATAAAGATTTTTTTTTATCTACAGGACTGCTAAATGTGACTATTGTTATTTTTGCCTATTATTTTCCTATTTCTCTACCAAAACATTCACAAATTTAGTTTTTCCTACAGCATAACATCAATGATTTCCACCGCGCCAGAGGTCCCAAGAAAATCTTTGTAAAATAAAAGTGAATAGATTCATGTTTATGTAAGTATTTTACTAAAGACATTTGAAAATAACTCCATCGTTTGACTGCAACAATACATATTTGAAACTCTGCAACTGCTAAAAAAAATGACAATATTTTACAAAATAGTGGCAGAAATGAGTCACTATACAGGGATAATAAAGTAGTGAGCTGTGCTGGAATTTTGAAAATATGACCACGATCTGATGCATTATTCCTCCTCACAGTTCCCAATTTGACTATTTAGGATTCTCACTGATTAAAAATTTGTACCATGAGACACAACCCAAGCCCAGCTAAAAGCTGCTCCGCTCTCATAAACATCATTTACTCTGTCCACCGGTGTCCACAGTGAGGGGCTGTGCAGACGTAATACAATCGCATAGCATCCTGTGTAGGATAGAACAGAACATTAGACACAATCCTTAACAGTTATGTATAAATAATGCTGCAAAACATGAACATGTTTAATGTATAAACATGACATCCTCTCTTTAGAAAATGAGTGTATGTAGACTTTTTACTTGATTAGTCAACTGATCAGTTGAATCACATAATGGTATCTTGGGTTTATTATGGTTATATGTGATCTGTAGCTGGTATGTCTGTATATTTGCACTGTAGTGTATTAAACATGATTATTACCTCAGCTTTCATACTGTGAGATTGGAAGAACACTGCCTCCTTGTGACCACACCTGAGAAGTAACAGAGCATAATTCAATCAGAGCCACTCACTGTAATATGCACTATGAATGAGTACAGACACACATATCCATACAAATGAGTCAATATTCAATATGGTGACATTTACTTGGGACAGGGGTGGTCCTCTGTTCTTGGCAGTGTAGGATCTTGAGATACATCAGCGATGATTTGTGTAAGTTCACTTGGGAAAATTAGAACCATGGAAACAGGACAATTTTAGTTCTCAAATGACTAATGTTACAAGCACATGCAATGCTGTCACAGTTTAAATGTTTACATTGTTATAAAGTACTCAATCAAATGAGTGTGCAGCTAAAACTGTCTACATAAAGGACACACAATATTATTGACAAGAAAGAAATAATCATGTTATGCTTTAATGTGGTTACTTACTCAACCTCGTGGGTGATCTTATTGACATAGATGCAGCTGTTGTCTGCCTCTTGTTGGTAGTCACAGTTCCTGCACTGTGGGTTCAAAGACATGGAGACAGGGAAATGTCAGACTGAAAAACTTACTAAAAATGCTCTTTTAATAATAATACATCCAAAATAAAATGCTATGGCATACTTTTATGTTGCATGTTGTTGTTGTATCAGCCGGAGGACCCCAAGGGACCCTTGGGATTAAGCTAAAAGGTTTGTGTCTCTCTTAATTATTGATAATAACAACTTTCAATTCATATATAGACTGGTACACTTTCTATGTCAGGTGGTACAACCATTGGAAAACTAGAAAAAAATAGATTTTTATCATAAAACACTTTATTTATAAAAATTGATCTATATGAATATGATGACATGGGTAGAGGCTAAAGCTAGCATCTAAACAGAAGCCTGTTTAATTTAAGATAAGTTGCCAAAGTCAGGTGGTGCAACCAGTTAGTCAACATTTAATGTTATTAAAAGCCCTAAATATATCTGTGACATGTCTAAAATGTTTACTAGTTTTAAGTTAAAGATATTACACATTTTTACATAATATGTACATTTTAGATGCTGCTTTGTAGGGCAAGTTCTTCAAGTAGTTAGTGAAGAGATTCAGGTGAGCTGCATAAAGTAACAGGGAGGAAAAAAATGCTTTCACTTGGCCCCACCGTGCTGACGTCATTTTTTTTCTACTCAGCTGAAGTTCTCAAAGTAATATCAGAACCAGAGCCTCTCAATTCATGGCACACATGGCTAATGCATTCAGACTGGGAATTCTTTATTACACAGACCTGAGAAGGTCTGTACGGAGCCCCTCTGTTGACATGGAAAAAAAAAAAAAATTTGTGGCCACGAATTATGTATAACGTGAGCACGAAATACTAATTTGTGGCCACGAAATACTAATTAGTTCCCATGAAATACTAAGTGGCCACGAATTAGTATTTTGTGCGCACATTATACATATTTCAGGCCACAGATTATTTATTTTTTTACCATGTCATCAGAGGGGCTCTGTAGGTCTGTACAAATATTACTCCATATTTGAAAATGTTTCAATTTTGTTAAAACTTCACTTTAGTGTTAGTTTGATTGCTGCTGGGCAATCAAACTATTGTTCTTCACCCTCTTTCTTCTTTTTTTCTTCTGCACGTTTTTGGTGTACATATTTCATGTCATTACTAATGTTGTCAGGTGGTACAACTAATAACCGTCAGGTGGTGAAACCAATTTAAACTAATAATTAATAGCTTAAAGTGACCAAATGGTTTCTAAATGTAATTTGTGTACTTATTTTACTGAATATATTAATTTGTGTATTTTTTAAAATATTTTTTCTGTCTTTAAATGCAAAATTGGATGCTAACGATAGTTAAAACCTGACCTACAAAAGGGAAAAATCTTAAATTATTGTATAAACAAAACAAAACTACCATAACATAATGTGTTACCTAGTGTACACACCCTAATGGATACTTGCCAAAGATTTATCTTGGAATATATATATATATATATATATATATATATATATATATATATATATATATATATATATATATATATATATATATATATATTTAAAAATATGTGGTTGTGCCACCTGACATTTCTTGCTTGTGAAGTTAAAAAAAAGTTGTTAAAATATGAGTTAAAACTGTTAGAAAGGTTATTTAATAAATGAGATTTGTTTAAACACATTATTCTGGACTCAAAAATATGCATTACATTATTTTAAAAAATATTAATGCTTTTAAAAATAGCCTTTTAAAAGCTTGATTTGTCATTGACCCAACAACACACTGTGAGAAGAATTTTTGCACTGTGGGTAAATTGGTTAAACGCCTGTAAATTTAAATGACGGGTTGCATCTTATTAGGAGCTACTAATAAGCTTTCTGGACTGACTCACTATTAAATTAGCAGTCATGCTAACAAGTGAGGTGCATAGAGTACAACCAGATACTTACTGCATACAGGAGGATACGGTTCTCCTTGTCTTCTTTAGGGTACAACATGTTATTGCTGGAAAAGAAAATTAGTTTTTATTTCAGGTTTTTATTTTATTTTATGTAGCCGTAGCTAGACAATGAATACTACGTTAACATGTACGCTACTTTTCAGTAACATGTAGTTAGCTATCAAGATTAACTTTTGTAACCTTTGTACGGCTAACGACTCACCATTCTTGACAAAATCGTATCCCAACAAATCCTGGCTCGTACGTGCCACTGTCTAAATCCATTGCGTAAAGTTTGTTAAAGACAAGCCTGACAAATACAATAAATATATCACCACCACACTTCCAAATGCCGCTATCGTCCGTTCCTGTTTGAAAACAGACCATTTGCGCATGTGCGGCCTACCCGGGATGTGAGGATTTCTGAGACAGCGCCACCCAATGGTTGGAAGACAGCAAACAAAACAGCACATTTGTATTAGAGAAATGATGATTATTTCCGAATGTGTAGCGAATGGCAAAGAACATTTACAGGCATGTCAACATAAAACGGTCAAAACAAAAACACTTTAATTCAAATCAATAATGATTATAAGATAATGAAAGGTCAGAAGAACTATTAGAGACAAGGAAACATTTTGTCACAGAAATGCAACAGCACATGTGAAATATCCATAAATGTTTACCTCTTCATACAAAGAAACTGACACACACAAACTCTCTTACCCTTCAGTTAAAGGGGTGAGCAGGGTTCAACACAACAATAATGCAATAGGTCTAAAACAGGCATTGGAAAATTGAGGAAGGAAACCTAGATTTCGTAATAACGTAACATTCAACATTCTTCAGATTCTTTGTAGTGATCATTACAGACTTCATCAGAGAAGTAACTTTCATACAGCACATTTATAAATTGTCCTGGTATTATCTCTTTATATGTAAGTTGGTAAACAAGGATGTGATCACTTACACATATAGTGGCTTATTAAATATATTGTAAAATAAGATTTCAACAAGCAAGAAATTGGGTTTTTTGTTGATCAGCAGAGGGAAGGATCTGACTGGCATTAAGAGCACAACTGAGGGAAAAAGGAGCGTAATCAGCAGGTGTAAGACCTAGATTTTCCACTATTGTCTGTTTATTTTTCCCACAGCTGCTTGAAAACAGGTATTGGTGTTTTAAAAAAAGCTGTGAAATGCAGGCAGACAAGAC
Organism: Parambassis ranga; assembly: GCF_900634625.1. Taxonomy (NCBI): domain Eukaryota; kingdom Metazoa; phylum Chordata; class Actinopteri; family Ambassidae; genus Parambassis; species Parambassis ranga. The sequence continues at coordinate 9,209,590 of NC_041033.1, read as the reverse complement.
TAATAGTTAAATCTGTGAAAGTGGATCACATATCACACATTGGTGGAATGTAAGTACATCAAATTTTTATTTTTAGTATAATTTTGAGGTATTTCACAGCGTTCCTATTTCCTGTTCTCACTTCACTCTATGCACTTTATGTTATACTGTACTTTGTAATCAATCTCAATCTAATCTCGACTGCAGTGGTTCTTCCTGTAGTGGTGACAAACCAGATAACCAAAATGGTGTGGCCCAAATATGGCAAAATATTTGTTATATCCGAGCCACATGCAGGCCAGACCATAGCCACATCTCCACCAAAAAGCAACTAAATAAATTATGTGGGCTACTTTAGTGTTACTTTACATACAGAATACAGTGTAAAGGCAAACACATCTTAGGCAACACAGGCCCAAATTAAGTTTGGTAATTTTTAAGCCAAATTTGCTTTTTTAAATGTGGGCTACTAGAGGCTCACATCCATTTTTATCAGGGCCAGAAGTGGGCCACACATGCTTGCTATCTGAGAATAAATCAGAGTAACTGTGCAAATTTATGAATTATATTAAAATGAAATGAAGGAAGTACTTGGTGGATAAATGTCAACAATATCTTTCCTTTGTCCAAAGAGGAATGAGTCATGGTAATAAAGTCAAATTCAGGGTCAGTCATATTTACTCATGAGGATTTGTGGCATTGGGACCACCACTTCTCAACACAGAACCAGAGTCTGTTATTGATTTATGTCAAATTACCATTAATTCATTTTGAACAGTAATCATATTTGTTTCAACAGGAAAAAATGTATCTGGACTTGAGAAGCATAGCGGTGCTTTAAAAATGTGAAAATCCTTGTCCTGCATGATGGTTGTGTGCTGTAACAGTAAAACATTGTGTAAATTCAACCATTTTATTCATATTTATTTATAATGACAATGAAATAATAATATTGTGTTTACAGCTTTAGAAGCCTTCCTGTCAAAACTGCACACACAGCACGTGGTGGCCTGAGATCTCATGTTAAAGATAAAAACAGTGACACCATTCAGAATACCTCAGAAAACCTTTTCATGTGGAAACTGATAAGGGCTGCACAAGATACATTCACTTTAATCACACACTCCCTTTAATCATTAACACCATCAGTACTTCTCTTCAAACTGGTGGAGGCAGATATAGCAAACCCCCACACACACAAATACTTTAAAATTCCTCTGTATAGACCACAGATTTACAATTATAACAACAAACATTTAAACCTGAATAACAAAGTTATTAGCCATAATAACTGTGCCTCCTCATTCTTTTGAAGTGTAAATGTATGGGCTAAGGATGACTTGAACATATTTAACAAAGAAGAGTGTTTGTCTGGTTTGCAGGGTGAGGCCCTTTAATAAAGAGCTGAATCTGACAAACATATATAATATATAGGTTGAATATTGAGTGTACAAGTGTTAAATATAGGCATAAAATGATACTATATCTATATCTACTATGGTATTAAAACAATGGCTGTTTCATTTTACTGTGGACCTTGACTGCAAAGCACCAATCAGGCTCAGGGGAATGACAAGAAGGCCACTATCAGCTTAACTTAGACACCAACCTCAGGCTCAGTGCTGTAAATCCCTGATGTAGTTATGGGCTTGAATATGCAAGGTCTTAAAGGTCACAAAAAAAGTTCAAAATCAATAATAAAATAGAACGGGAAACCACTGCAGAGGCCCGAATTAGAAATATGGAGGATGATCCTGGTGGGTGCATTTTGAAGCCTTTGAAAGCCTCAGAGGGCAAAGCTTATGTCAGAGTTCACAAGATGTTTATCAGAAATTGCATCAAGAGTTTGAGTCTGGTTTTTATTTAGCAAGAATCCACTGAAATTCTGCAGAAGACTGATGCCCTTCATGTTTCATTGACTACTTCCGTACCTTGTTCTATATATAGCTTAAAGACTTAGCCCACAGAGGGGATTATACACTGCTGTTAGCAGTGCTCTGTCTGTTCAGCATGGTCACTGTGTGTATACATATATATAATATATATATATATATATATATATGTATATATATTATGCCCCTAAGCCCTTGATCTCTGGGCTAATTCCATAAATCGCTTAAATCTAAATCCACTGATGGAGCAACAGCACCCACACAGTTGGGAGCACAGAAGGAGAGAGAGAGAGAGAGAGAGAGAGAGAGTTAGTCATGTAGACGAGACAAGGGCCCCAGAAAATAATTATGTTAAAACATAAACTTCTTCATGTCCAACTGGGGAGCAGTTGTGTTTATTTAACGTACTCCCGCAGTGTGCGGATGCACCATCTGCGTGCCCTTTGTACGTTACTTTACAGATGAACCAGCGACCCAGTGTGCCAACTCATCAGAGGAAACTGTCAAGCCTGACTGACGTCACCCATCCAGCCTCTGTAATCGAAAGAGACGCTAATCCTGCTCCTCTCCAAAGCCTGACAGCAGGGTGGGGAGGGACAGGGGAGAGATACTGAGAGAGACATGAGGAAGGAAGTTGGATACGGGAGAGATTCACAGGGGTTCATCACTGACCTGGACAAGTGAGACAGAGCTGTGTCTAAACTGAACAAACATCCAGCTCCTGAACATCTGCTCGACCACTGGGATCCCTAAGGGTTTTCGACCACACCCCTACCCCAATCCAGGCTTCGCCCTGGAGGCCAAAAACCTGAGCGAGGGCCCTGCAGAGGGGGAATGCTGCAGGAGCTGCTCTCCTCCTCCACCTGCACCCCCTCTTGTTTCTCCTGTGCTCGCTGTGGAGGAGCCAGTCTTCACCACTGTGGTTCTGTGCCAAGATGGAGAAGACTTATGCCTGACTGGGACTGAGGGGTAAGAGGAAGGAAAATTATTTTAAAGAAATGTTTTTTTTCTGGAGTGAATTCCCCTGTATAATATTCTGTCACCCTTCCTCAGAGTTCAATAAGATCATGCAAGGTCAGACAGAGGTTTCCATTCAGTCTGAACTTTAAGAACATCGTCCTACATTGAATATCAGAATCAGTAGATGCTACTTGTTATTATATATATAAATGTGTGTGTGTGTATTTTATACTTAGAGATAACAGACACGCAGTAAGCAAGAAAGCAAAGGGTGGAAAGAGATAAAAACCTGCACATTGACAGATTAAAGTTGTTACAGGACATCATGTTTGCAGTACAAGTGTGTCAAAAGATGCATAATGATACAATGAAATGTGTATGAGTAATAAAGGAAGAGAAAAAGGATCCTGCACAGCTTTCTCATCAGGATCATTCACAGCTATCGCTCCCTGTTTTGGTATGCTGCTTAAAGATATGTACACTTTGCCTGATCATTCAATCTGTGATTACTGCAGAAGTTTTGTTTGTATATAGGGTTCAGTAGATGTATTTTGTGGGACCAGTTGAACGCAGCGCCATGCAAATGGACTGATTGTTGACTGAGCTGAAACGTGCAGGTGTTTAGAGCGAGTGTATATGAGGGGGATTACAACGAGGTTAAGCTTCTTCATCATAATAGCTGCGGAAAGTTTCCATCCCAGGTGGCACACAAACAGCTTAGTGTGACACAGTTGTCAACACCATAATATCAGAAATTGAATTGTAGTGCTGTGCACATTCACAAGTGGGTCAAAAAAATGATAACATCCTCCCAAAGCTGATCCTATTTAGATGAGAACAGGGCGTCCTCATTTTGACGGCTGTGCAAACTGGCTTAGTGTTCCTTCATTTGTCACATTATACAGCAATGTTAAGCATGTTGATCGCAATGATGACCCTGAAAACTGAAAGGAAAATACATTTTCATCAATTCAGTTAGAGAGAAAAAAGGAAAGAAAGACAGAGTGGATAGAAAGGTGTGGAGGAATAGAGCGGAGAGGGAGATTCACCGAGGGTTGTACACTGTATTTTACATCTAGTTAAATGACTACTTTAATTTTACTGTCCCTCCCTCCTCCTTCACCAGCACTTTCCTCAGTCTAGAAACAATAATATCGTGGTTATGCTCTACAGCATCATCACAGAGGGCACCAGCAAACATGCCCTCATACATAACAGCCCGAACAGGCTGATTGCACACATGGTTGTTTGGATGAGGCTGAATAACCAAACAATGCTAACAGGATAAGTGGGGTTTGATTGGGAGTATTAACCTAAAATAATAATATCATATTCAGCCTATACACTGTAAATGAAGATAGACAAAAAGATGGATGCAATGTCAGCCTTAGATTAGCAGTGAAAGTCAGAAGCTATATAAGCAGGAAACTCTAAAGGACCTCACCTGTGACCTAAATCAATCATGCCCCCTAATTATTACACAACTCTGATGATTAATTAAAACATGACAGTTAAAATGCATCTGTTTATGTTAGAGCTCAAACCTCTTTTTGGACCAGGCTGCAAAGATGCAACAAACTTTATCTCTTCTTGGCTGCAATGGCGATTCAATATCAAGGACATTTTCAGGCAGAGCAGTTATGAAATGGGCCGCCAAATTCGCTGAGATTCATCCTTTGAGCATCATGTAAATAACATCAGACCGTGTATATTACTGCTGTGTATTCGCATCCTTCACTTGTTCAAATCTCATCACTGTATTTCCAGGAAGAGTTCATAAGCTTTCCCCAAATAGTCTGATTTTCCTCCTTAGTTTGATGTAACATGTGACTGCTGCTGCTGCTGCTGTTAGCAAATACCAAAAAGTACCCAAAACAAAGTCTAAAAACAGAAAGAGGGGAGATTAGAAATCTGTGTTTCAGCTGGAATTTCATTAAAGAGTAAGCAAGATTTAGCAGATTGTGTCATTACACCAGGCAACACACCATGATGATTGGTACTTATGGAGAGAGGACACACACGAAGTCACAGCAGAAAATAGAGTGAAGGAGCAGAAGAGGGGGATAAAACGGATTCAGACAGATCCTCAGTCCTTCTTAATCCCTGCGTTGGCTTTTCTGGAGACCATAAACAGATTTAAGTGGACACAGACTCGTGTAACTCAATCAAGTGACTTCAATGGGAAAAAAGTTCGTCATGGGCCTTTGAGACTGGATGCATGTCGGGTGTGTTTCTCAATGATTGCAACAGGCTTTGGTGTTGAGTTGAACAAGCAAGAACAGGGCATTGGTTCAGTCAGAAAATATGAGTGAAAAACTACTTAATCCATTTTGGTATCAAACCCTGTTTGAGCTCTGCACTAATCTGAAGTGCTTTTCACTGTGTGTGTGTGTGTGTGTGTGTGTTCGGGGACTCACACACGCACATAGTTTTATAACTTACCGATATAATGACCTGCAGGGGGGTGCTGTGTTCATGCTGTACTTTATCCAGCCTAGGTTTTATGTTTTATAATTTTCTTTAATGACTTGTACTAAATGTTTGTAATGAGGCTTTGAAAGCAGCCATGTAGATCATGGCCCTCTCTTTGCTCTTGTGGGATTCTGTGATAAAGTTATTATTGCTGTTGTTTGCTCTTTTTGATAGCGTAGCATCACTTTGTCTCTGTCTCATCTGCAGGGGTATGGAGGAGATGAGCGGTCAAGATCCAAACTGTGAAGACATGCAGAGGAAGGACCAAAGATTGCCATTCCAGGTAGGACCCTTTATCATGCTGTGTCTATATGCTTTTACTATAATATTGTGTAGCATAAATAAATCAATAAATATATATGAAAACAGACCTATGGAATAAAAAGGGACACTGGTCTCATGTCTTGCATCTCAAATATTTAAAAAATCTTGTGTGACTTGTACAGATCATGGATTATGTCAACATCTCGGCTCTGCAGTAGGTAAAAAGTGAGACAAACAAGCACCAGGATTACTGGCTTACTGTCAGCTCTTGGTCCCCTCTCCCTTCAGATCTTCCCTGACCCCGTTGAGGTTGTCCTAGGCCCGGAGACCTCTTTGAACAGCTTGGATCATGACCACGAGAAGGAGCGTCTACCCTCCATTGTTGTGGAGCCCACAGAGGTGAGCGAGGTGGAGAGTGGAGAGCTGCGCTGGCCTCCAGACAACATGGACATGGATGAAGATGAGGAGGACCTGTTCTTGGAGCAGTGCATCCCCCCTGCAAACATTGCAGACTGGGGAGACGATGAGGAAGAAGAGACATCGGTTATATTAAACCAGCAGCCAGGCTTGACACTTATTGGTGAGTTGGACTCATTTGCTCTTTGCCATGGTTTAGAGGAAGTTTAATTGGTATTCTGGAAAGACCACACACAACAGCTGCAGTGTCAGCATTTTGAGGGCAGTACTCGCCTCTTAGATTGCTGTGTGTGACAGTTGCTGAGGTTAACTAGTGACTTTAAATTGCCCGTATGTGAATGGTTGTTGCGACCTGTCCCGGGTGTACCCTGCCTCTCACCTATAGATGCACGATGGGACAAAGCAGGTTTAGAAGATGGATGGATATGTGTGTACTACCAATGACCACATTTAGAAAAATGCTGTGGGGGCACTCTTAAACAATGGGGGTCACATATGATAACACAGTGGCTCGAGGTGTTAGGTGTGAATATAAAACACTCAGCTGGGTTTGTCTGAAGCCACCAATATATTCTTTTATTTCTTTCTAGTCAATAGACGTGTTTTTTGCAAACAGTAATACAGTGCCAGAGTTTCAGGTGCTGCCACGAGTCTGTTTGTGTGTTTGGTGTTAAATACTCTCAGGTTGAGGGCAGACAAAATAGGAAGTAAGGGCTGTGGCTAAGTGGCTATGAACAGGGGTTCAGTCAAGATCCCTGCTGCTCTTGTAAATCACACTCCTGAAAGGGCCATTGTGGACGATTTAGCTGCACCTAATGGGAAGGATGTTCGCTGGCAGGTGCCAGCAGCTACCAAACTAAATTCAAATATCTAAATTCAAGCTTATGTTAAATGTGAACAACCTTTTTTTATTATTATTATTTTAAGCACTACTGCTTTGTTTGTCTGTAGAAACATGGTCATTTGAAGGGTTCATGCTAAGCTAACCAAACAGGCGTTTTCATGTCCTGTTTATACTTATATATCTGCCTAAATCTAAAATCTGCTTATATGATTGCTTTTATTTTTAAAAATTCTATTACGGTAAAAAAGAGAGTAAAGCACTGATATTCTGACATGACTTTTTGTTTCTGGGTAAATGTTTCATCAATCTATATAATCTCTGATTTAAAAAACAAATGTGCAGTGTGTACAGTGGGTGTTGTTGCCATTTAAACATGCTTTTTTTGTAATTTGTGTTATGCAGATCTTCAATCAGATGCATTTAGAGATGACACTCCAACACTTCCACCAAGCAGTGCTCCAGCCTTCAACTAACGTGACCTCTGAGCAGTCTGTGATGACCCAGAGAGGAAAAATTCTGACTTGAACTATGGCAACAAAACACCACACAGTGGAACAACCATCGATGCTCCTGTTCGCTGTACATGCTGACTGGGCTGCTTCTGTTCTCCTCACACAGACACGCCTGCATGAACATAACAAAACACTGTCATATTTTGCTGACATGATGAACTCGTTTCATTTCCTTTGTCATTTCCTAATTTTGAAGGTTTGGTCACGTCATGAAACTAAAAAAAGATGACATATAATTAAGGACTGACTTTCATGCCAACAATCAAACATCTTCCTCATTGTGATGGCACGGGGGGCTTTTGATGACACTCTCCTGGTTCAATGTCCTGTACTGTACTGTTTGTTAAAGCACTGTAAAACTCTGGACCGACATGCTGGTCCTGTGTGTGTGTCAAATCTGTGTCACACTAATTGACAATATATATCAGATGAAACTTCATCACTAAGCCAGAAAGACTGCAGATGATATGAGTCATTACCGACTAATATAGGTTTTTCCACTTGGTAACCACAAAGGAAGGCAGCTCTAGATCATTGTCAGTATAACTATCATAGATGCCACTAAGTAGAAGGTTAATAATATGTCTGTAGGCTTGGTTGTGAATAACTTGTATATATGCAAAGGTTGTGTCACTGTAAAATTATTATTATGAATTTGACAATAAAGTGTTCTGTCTCCCTATGATTATTACTGTCACAGATTGTTATTAAACAGCAGTTTCTCTTTTTTGTTTTTAGCTGGATACAGTTTAAATTTGATGATAGCCGGATTGCTGTCTGTGTTGGACATGTAAATAAACAAAACCAGCACAAAAAAAATGTTCACAACAACATGCTCAAGTTAAAACACAATCAACTGAAAGCAGGGAAACTAAAAAAATGGACTTAATGAGTCTATGTTCACTGTAACATCCTTTCCCTATATTAATTCTGAGAAATGAGATTTGAAGCTGTTAAAAATGAGCTAGAGCTCTTCCATTTCAGCTGCTTTGTGTCAATGATCACTTTGACTTCAAGAATACATTCAGTTGTGTATTGTGCAACTGTGTGTGGGGTAAGGGGAGTGGATATAAAGGACCCAAACGCTGCTCCATAACTTCCCGTTTTCAGTGAGAGTGTAGCATCAACAGGATCAGGGTAAGATCAAATAGTTCCATTTTTATTTTACATTGGTTTATTCAGTTCAATTACATATAATGCTTTATGTTGTAAATAAGCAGCCAATGTAATGTTTGATTTTTGCTTAATGATCAATAATCACAATAGTCTTCATCTTTCAGGAGCCATGGATTACGATGGTTACGACGACTATAACGCAACAGGTATAGACTATACTAATATCACAATACCTGACATCCTACTGGGTCTGACCCCGCCAATCCAGCCAGTCCAGATAGTGGCTCTGGTCCTCTACGGCCTGGTGGTCCTGCTCGGTGTCCCGGGGAACGCGCTGGTGGTGGTTGTGACTGGGTTCTGCATGCCTCGCTCTGTCACGTCCCTCTGGTTCCTCAACCTGGCGCTGGCTGATCTTCTGTGCTGCCTCTCCCTCCCTCTGCTTATGGTCCCTCTGGCCCATGACGACCACTGGCACTTCGGCCCGCTGGCCTGCACGCTGGTCAAAGGCCTGTTTTACCTGGTGATGTACTGCAGCGTCCTGCAGCTGGTTCTGATCAGCGCGGACCGCTTGATGCTGGTCAACAGACCAGTGTGGTGTCAGAACAACAGGCGACCCAGACAGGCCGCCTATGGGTGCGTGGCTGTGTGGTGCCTGGCCCTGTTAGGCAGCCTCCCGCAGTTTTTCTACGCCCAGGAGATCGAGGCAGGTGCGGACAAGCGAGAGTGCCTGCTGGCGTACTCTGCTGTGAGTGTGTGGCCCGTCACTGCCTTCCGCTTCCTGATGGGATTCATCCTGCCTTTCCTGATCATCCTCACCTGTCACCTGATAGTATACCTCAACACGCGCAGCGGGATGTCACGGAGTCGGCCCCGTTCCAAGCGCACGCTGAGGATCATCCTCGCCGTGGTGCTCAGCTTCTTCTTGTGCTGGCTCCCTCTGCACATAATGGACTTTCTGATATTGAAGACCCCCCGAAGTTCCCCTCACAGCCCCAACGTTTACATGGCGCACGTTTTAGCCCTCTGCCTGGCATATTTCAACAGCTGCCTCAACCCTCTGCTCTACGTGTGCATGGGCCGGGGCTTTAAGGACAGCATGAGCCGCTCCCTGCGCAGCATCCTGCACTTTGCCACCGAGGACCCGACTCACAAGGCAAGCATCTCCAACACAGACACCAAGAGCTCCAGCTGTGGAAAGGACATAACAAAGGTCTGATGGCGCGGAGCCGCCGAGCAGCGACACTGGGATGTGAGAGGAAAATGCTTGTGTAGCTATAAAGATGAATTTAACCAGCATTGCAAGTCAGGAAACTGTTGCTCAATCTGCAGCGTTTCTACATGCACCCAGAGCCTGGGCACTTCTGTTTTCTCCTCTCTCACATATGTAATCTCACACGACAAGGGTTTATTTTTCTTCATGTATTTTTAAAAATATATTTGTTTGTAGGTACTGCATATAGTTTAGTTTTTATGACTATGAGATTCACTTGTTCACCGATTCTTCTCACCAGCCACAAGGGGGCGACACAATCTAAATCTCTGCTGCATAAAGGCTCAAAGATGAGACTTTTTGAGAAGTATTAAATAAGAGACATGAGTTTTTTGTATGGTTGTAGGATTGTGATGCAATTCAGACAAATGTCATGTATATATGTGTGTTTAAGCAGTGTCATTTTTTGTACGTTTATCCAGATAAACATAATATGAAGCAAAAGAAACAAAAAATGATTAAATACAAAAATTGAGAGAAATTCTGTCTTTATTTACAAACTACATTCATTCCAAACAAGGCCACATGATGGTATCTACAAAAACATCCCTATATACACTGAATTTCAATGAATCTGTGCACTTTAACACACTGTACATGCATGCATGAGTGTACTCTGGTCCCTTGGTATGGCACAAAAACCCATCCCTGACTCACAGATGTGCGGTTATTCACGCTCACTAGTCCTGAAAGCAGCAGCCTGCAGAGCAGAGGTAGCGGACGGTGCACAAATTCCAAGATAAGACATGCATTTCTTCTCTTCTCAGAGGGTCACAATCAGCCCATGTAATTATGAGACTGTAGAAAAACTCACCCCAGCAGAAACGGCAGAATTTTCTGGTGGATGTTCTGTCATCACACAGTTAGCGCTCTGTGTTATGGGCTTCGGAATGATGTTTCCTGGAAAGAACCATGAGATAACTGACCGGTGTATTTTCAGTCGATTAGGCCGCTTTGTCATGCATAAATGGATGATAACTGAATAATTAATTTCCTGGAGAATTTGTTAGCATTTATGTAAAAAACAAAGATTCACTGATTCAACTCTCAGACTTGTATTTGCACACACACACACACACACACACTGGGTATTAATTAACCATAAGCCTGTGATTAATTAACTAAAAGGCCAACAGACATTAAGAAAAAAAACTGGCAGCCTATCCAGTCACTTAGCTTTGACACGGTCCATGTCAACGCAGCGTAACTTAGCATCAATTATCATCCATTAGAGCCGGATGTTGTCTATTAGTCTGATGGTTGTCAGTGAAATGATGAATTTAAGCAGACTGTACTGATGAAAGACTTCTAGCTAGATCTTTAATCATGCATCTCATAAGAACATAGTGTAGTCAGAGGTAGGAACATATTGACAGGATGTGTTCTGACACCACAGTACTGAGGGTGGGGTTTGACTGTTCACTCACACAGTAGTCATGACTTTCAGGGACCCTGAGCGGAATCTGAGGATCTTCTTTTTGAGCGCATGGGAAGCTTTAATCTTGACAAAGGCTTTTGGCTGAGACGTGGCACTGGCTGTGGCCTGTGGTGAAGGAGAGGATGAGGAGGAGGTAGAAGCAAGGCGGGGGGGCAGCTGCTGAGGCCACACTAGCCCCCCACTCTCGTCTGAGTCACTGGACAGCGAGCTGGAGGCTGGGGAATACACCTCACTCATGCTGGACTCAGACTCCCCAGGGGGGGCGGCAGCAGAATAGGCCTCCTCTCCCTGGCAGAGAGGTGCCCTCTCCTGAAGGTCTTGGTGCCAGCGCTGGGTGTGCTGCTGTTGGTGGTAGTTCTTGGGTTGGGAACAAGAATGAACGTGGCGAGGTTTCCGAGGTGGCCGTCTATGCGTCTGCCCTGCCTGGGTCTCCCCCTCATCCTGGCTGAGCTCCAGGTTGGAACACCAGCGCCGGGTGCCGTTGTGGCTGTTGTTGCCCACCTGTGGTCCAGTGACCTGGTGTTTGCTCTGAGCAGGATCCCCTCTGCCTTGGTGTCTCTCAGTGGTGCTGTATCTCCGCTCAGGGAGCACTCGCTGCCCCAGCAGGCTGTTTTCAGACTGGGATCGATTGGTTTTACTGCTTGATTTCTTGGATTTCTGTCGCTCATTGTGACTTTTCTTTGATGTTCTGGACTTGGAGTTGCTCTGGTCAGGAGAGGTGACAGAGGTGAGAGGCTTCGGCTGCTCTGGATTGTAGTGTCTCGGGGAGCACACAGGGGCATGACAGACTTGTCCAGGGATATACTGAGCACTTACTAAGTTGTGCATTCGATGAACAGGGGGTTGTGGATGTAGATAATGCTGGGGGGATGGGGGTTCACAATACAGGTCAAGAGCTCCAGCACCACAGTTAGGGTCCAAGGAGGGCAGAGGTGATGGTAGCCTCCCAGCCAGGGAGTGTAGCCGGGACTGGGGGTAGGGCAGAGCCAAATAACAGTCTTCCTCCAAAGATGGGGCCTCACCTCCACAAGCCTCCCTCTCCAGCAGGTCGCAACCCCATCCCTGGGTCTGAGGGTTTGCTGAGAGGTCAACATGGGGCTGAGGGTGGGGGTCAGGAAGGCGTTGCTCTGTGGTCAGGGGAGTTCTCCTGTGCAGGGAGCTGTGTCCAGAGGCGCTGCAGAACAAGGGGTCAGGGTTCAGGGTGGTGCGGGGCTGACATGGTCGTGGTGGGGGGGTATGTCGCTGGATGAGACTTAGGATGTAACCCTCCACCTTCAGAGCCTGCTGGTAGTCCTCCTCAGTGACCTGTTCCTCTAAAAGTTGCTGTTGCCAGGCATGGTTGGCTCCGTTGGGGTCCCACTGCCAGGAGTCCACTGCTGTGCCCTCCTCGGCGATGCCCTCCAGAGGTGGGTAGGGAACAGAGAAGGAGCGCGGCAGGGTGGTGCATAGAACTGGCACTTCAAATTCCCCATTCAGTGCAAGGGGGTCTCCTAATGACAGAAAGCAGCAGAAAGCAGAAGAGATTCAGTGGCATAATAAAAACACTAGGCACTCTTTTGTAGACGATTATATACACAAGTGCTATTTCTGAGGATGCACATGCAGAGCTGCACCTCAGTCTTTCCACATTTGTTAGTTTTTTCTTACCCACAGACTTCGGCCTCTCATTGGAGTAAGTCCAGGAGACAGCCTCTGCAGACTCAGCAGAGCAACATTTTCCCTTCGGTGACTGACCCTCACTTGACTCATAGAAACCTATAGGACAAGGTGCAATTAGTGTGGCAGAAGAGATGTCCATCTCATTTATTATGGCTCACTCATGGCTCCAGTTGTCTAAAAATATGCTGCAATAAGCCTCTCACTGCATTTCACATGTAGGACAGAAAACAAAAGTACAAGCAACTGGAGCATGAATGAACAACAGGAGCAGAAATTAGAAACTCATTGTATGTAGATTTAAAATGCAAAGAGGCAACATTGCTCACTGCCTTTACTAAAAGAAATGGAATTACAAAAAACTTTGCAAAAACTTAATTACATGCCTGACAGAGCGGTGATGATAGAAAAGGTTTAAAACTGTGCAAGTACCAGAACTGGGCCGACTGTCGCCGGTGTCTCCTTGGGCTCCATCGCAGCATCCATCATTGGCGTCGATCCTCAGCTCCACCACCTGCTGTTCCAGCGCCTGCATGAGGCCCCATGGGGAACTCTGAAGAGCACTCTGCAAAACAAATGCACACTCTGCTTTCATCTCTGCCTGTATTTGATTGTGCTGTTGAGAAGTCATCTGCGATGTCAACATCAAAGTGAAACAGTCCTCACACTGAAATGACAAAAATGAGAGAGAGCGCAGCTGCAAATCCTTCACTGTGTGTTTCTCCAGCTGTTCTCAGTTTGAATGGCACTTAGACACTCATCAGTCACTTGTTGAGACTGAACACAATCATCATTAGCGTGTCTTCCACCTGAGAAAGCTGATGAGTTGACAAAATAGTCATGGTATAAATAATATGAACAAACAACTTTCTACACCACAACAAGGGTAAAAATGGGCAAACACAAAACGTCAAGCGCACAACTCACAAAGGTGATTTGTACTGACTAGTTATAAAAATAAAAACGTGGCCATCGCAGGTCATCGCTGTGCATTACTGACATGCATCCGTGCACAGCATCCATATCTGTCACTGGGCTCACAAGGGAAGCAGTCAGCTGGAACATGAATAATTCAAGCATCCCTGAAGGGTAGGGGAGTTTTGCTTCATGAGGGTGGAGGAGGCACACACACACACACACACACCGATGAGGCAGTGAAATTGGACATGCTATTTCAGTCAGCTTGCCAATTTTCTCGGTCTCATGTTGCTGCCATCATCTGACGCACAACATCTGCAGATACATGCATGGAAGCTGCGCGGGTTAACACGTACACACACAAACAGCACTTCGGTCTGTGGTATATTGCTGACACTCAAGGCTCATTAAGAGACTTCATTACCAGAAGATTGAGCATGTCCTCATCACGGGGTGACAGTTTTTATATTACGGACCTACTAGGATGGAGAGCCTGTCAGACCACAGACACTGTGGTCTGACACTGCACTTCCTCAGGACTGTCTCTGAACCAATTAAACTCTGCCAATAGAAAGTTACACAGACACAGCAAGTTATAGAAAGCCTTTTCATCTGAATGATCTACAGCTTCTGTCCAGATTACCATGACATTTTTACAGACGCTCATGGTGGCTGGAAGACAAAGACCCTGTTCACACATCTGGCACTGAGACGACAGTGTGGCACAAAGCTGCAAAATAACATGGAAGACAAGAGAAGCGCACCGCTGCCTGTTATTTTCTATGATGATTCACTATTGTGTTAAAAATGCACCAAACTACTAACATATTATTTTAGGGGAGCTGTGGCTACAGATAGAACAACCTGGGAGCAAGGCAGGGAATTGTCTATTCAAAAACAAAAAACTATGCATTTGTGCATTTTAATTTACAATAATTTAATTTACCTACAACTTTAAATTGATTTGATAGAAAATAAATCCAAACATGCCACTCCCATCGGGTTTATGTACATAAAACTGCCCGCCACAGCTCAGTGATGGTTTGGTCAGTGCTTCTTTGTTCTGTAGACTAACGTGGCCAAATACTGCAAATACTGTTGAGAGCCAATTGATCGAAGCTATGCCTCACACACAACCTCCTAACCCCAAACACTGTCACGTCTTTTGTCTCGACATAGTATTGTTACTCGACACTGCTTATTGTCATACTATAAACAAAGCATTAGCGTCATTACATCAATATTGTTTTGTGGGGCAGAAATGAGGGTGGGGGCTTTTGTTTTAGCTGCTAGCATGGGCTAAAGAAGCCGCTGGGAGGAGGGGAACCTATTGGAAATCAATAAATCAAAGGTTGAGATTCACACAATTGATTGCTTGCCAGCTCTTTGTGGACTCACAAAGCCACACTGCGGACACCTCAGTGCTGGTTATTAAATTATAACCCGGCAGAAAGCAAACAAATCTGAGCAGATGAACGCATTCGCTCTGCGGGCTGGTCTGTTTTTACTGGTGTCTCACTGCTTTCCTGACACTGTGCACTGTATCATTGCTGTTTTACTGCATCATATGCCCTGGGCCGGTGGGGGGATGGGGGAGACAGAGGACACGGTGCAGCCAGCCATTAAGCTGTTACACAGAAGGTGTACAACACATCAGGACCAGCTGTTTTTTCAGTGAAACAGACTGACCAGCAGGTGAATCCAGGTAAGAGATATATGGCTGAGAACTCCTAGTCCACCTGTTATAGCCTTTTTAGGCACTTCAGAGAGGATGTGATTATGGGAGGCCATAAAACCAGGTACGTTTGGGGTCGGCATGTGAGGTCATGTTGTAATTCTGTCGCACAAACAAATGTGAAGATTTCTGATGATTTCTAATGTTGCCACAATATAGAAACCTAAAGAGAACACACAAGGCGTACAGCTGCACTGCTGGACCTCCTATAATTAAAGCGATGTTGTGACTGGATGCACACAGAGCAGACTGTGGGAGGCCGGAAACGCACACACACTCACAGTCACCCTGCCCCCATCCTACTGCTTGATCTATTATTTCTTCTAGGACATGAACACATTTTAATGACTTATATATGACATTATAATAATAATATTTTACTTTAAAAGAGGAAACTGACGCAGACACACACTCTGTGTTTATAAAGTGAATGGCATTCATCAGTCTGACTCTGTCCTATGTGCACAGTGGCTTGTAGGCTCAGCAGCAGGCTGCAAAAAGGGTCCCTAAAGAGAGACATGCTGATTGGAGCCCATCCGAGCCCACAAGTAGCTCTGCCGGAAAAAACCAAAAGAAGACTTTCATTTGTGCTGCAGAGCAAAAAAGGAGGAAACCATCCAGTGATCCATGCAGGTCACTGCTGAGCCGTCTAACAGCTCTGTACTCTCACTAATGATGTCTTAACACAAGGACACACACAAACTGAAGGATGAGGAGCCAGGCGTTCAGAAAAGACACAAAACTAAAGCACAAACCACACGCACCTCATCCAAAGGCAATCTATGATCTTCAGAGAAGATTCAATTGTTTCACTCTAAAGGACAAATGCACGCATGTCACACACTTATACACAATTCATACATTCTCCTCCACTCTCTCCAAACACACACAGCAGGGTGGCTAGGAGGGAGGTCAGAGCTTCATGCTTTCCCAGCTGCTGTCTGGCGTCCCACAGCTGTCAACACCTTTAACACGCACGCACACATGGACGCGCGCGCGCACACACGGTACATCCAGGAGAAAAGGCCTCTCTGTCTGCCAGGGGTCACACTCATGTACATGCCCGCGCGCACACACACGCGCCCGGGTGGTCTCATGGGTCAGTTGTTTCTGTGTCACACCGTGAACTTTACGTTTTTGGAGACTACGTGAAGAAGATGAGATTGGGGATTTGGCCGGGACGCAGATGGTGACCTGATATTATGAAGACTCAATTAGAGTCCTGTCAGGCAACAAAAACTGCTCTCTGAGGAATTTCCGTGTAATTACTCACATGCTCGGATAAGCACAACAATCAATAAACATCGATCAGAAGACGCAAAAAATGAAACTGGAAATGATGCAGTTCTGCAAAAAAAGGGGGTGGATGGGTGGGTGGGGGTGTCACTCCTTCACTGGCCTTGGAAACGTCTGTTTCCCGTCACTGTGTTGATGTGGTGACAGCTCCCCCAGCTCCAGGGAATATGAATTTAAAGACCTCAGTGCGCGCGCGTGGCACAAGATGTACACCACGTGACACGTGTGTTACCGCGAGGCACGTCTTATAATAAAAGAACTCTTTTTCGACAGGATGACAAACTCTATGTGTGTGAGGCACTGCGCCAATGATGCTGCGCACAAGGCCACCTATGTGCGTCTGATCCTCTCACTGAGGCCTCGATCATTAGTATTCTGCTCCATATGCGCCTATTGTTAGGGGAGGGGTGGGGTGGTGGGGGTGTGAAGAGGAGGCGGCTGATTTAATTTCTTTTTCACCCTCTTTAATAAAGGCTTCCTATTGTGGCAATGTTAGGACAGCGTGCAGGCTGCGAAACAGAAACAAACCTAACCCAACACAACACAACACAGAGACAACAGGACAACAGCATATATCTACAGTGACTGTTTGTTCAGTGGCGCGTAAAACTTGCTGTTGTTAGGCTGAAACTTTTATTTGCCCACACAGATTAACCCAGATTTTAATTCTCCTGTTAATCCTCCCATCAACATCTTTGTGCAACTTTGCTTTACGCGTGAATCTCATAAATTATAGGGAGGATAATTACGACATGACAATGTTATCCTTAACAGTAACACCCAAGCTGGAGGAGTAACTCAAGCTTTTATGATGAGAGGAAAGCACAAATGAGAGCTTGTTAAGTAGTAAAACCTACAAAAGTCTATGACGAGGGAACAATGGGCCATTAAATAGTCAGTCTGTGCCACAAACGGCGGGTGCTCCACCCCCTGATTTCGTTACCCACAGTCACAGTCATAAATCTCAGGCTAAAGCTCAGGCACGCATTACACCCTTTCAAACAGAGACACTATTAATCAAGTAGAGTAACTTTTTTTGCAGCTAGAGGTCACATCAGCACAAAAAAGGCGCAGCCCAAAACCAAAAGTCCGTCCAACGGTCAAAGCAGATGACAATGAGGACGCACAGTGGGGTTTATATATTCAAAACTTTGTAGGACTGCCAGCGGTGGAGTGGGCTTTCATCAGTGAGCGGGTAACAAAAGCAGAGTAGCTGAAATCCAAACATACGCCCAACATAAACTTCTTACCAGCTGACGTCTCAGTGTCAAGTTTTCCTGTCCCCAGCTGCTGAAACACGCCTGCCCTCCTCTGGAGCCGTCCTGGGCCAGGGGGTCTCCCAGAGCCAGCGCTCCCAGCACCAGGCTCTCCTGCCTCTGCCTGCGGAGCTCCAGCTCACATAGTCCGGTCAGACTCGCCTCCAGGCGCTCCTTAGTCCGACTGCGCTCCACAGTCACCGGAAACGAAAACGCACGGTGCATCCCCCTAAAAATCCCGGGACTAGGAGCAAATGAAAGCTTAATTGTTTTCTTTATATTCTCCACTTAATGTTCTCAAATCTTCCCAGATTTACGAGGCCAGGCGCAGCTTAGGGACCATGCTGCATCCCATTCCTTGAGACAGCGCGGTTGCCTTGGAGCAGCATGGTTTCCCAGACCTCTCTATGCGATATACATTTTCTATTTCGCAGCTGTCAAATACAGGCACGGAGCTCCTCCTTCTGCGAAGCTGCCACGGCGAGAAAGTGGGGACTCATCCGCCCCTTTGTAAACCCGATCTCAGCCTTCATTGGACATGAGAGGCTGGTGGGGTGCTGCGCGTAACGACGTCTGTCCCATCCCCCTTGATTCATTACAGTGACGCGTCGACCTCACCCATCTCCCCTTCTTGGCCTGCATGGGACTAATGGACTACTTGAAGAGGACGGTTATTTCTGGGAGTAGCTGCAGTAAAACTGTGTGTTTATTATCCTGAAAGATTTAAAGAGAGAGCAGATAACAACAAAGAGACAGAAACACTGAAGAAAAGCTGTAGAAACAAGTCGACAGAATACACTGATGTCACTGTAACCACACAGGAATCCAGCTGTATAGATCTGCATCTAAAATAAAAACTGTATCCCATCCTCTGTTGTGCTGCGTGGCTCAGTGTGTGTGTGTTATTTTTTTCTCATGTTTACACTGTAAAAAAATGAATAAATATTTTTCAGAATTAAAACAGAGACAGAAGTTGCCTTAATTTTGATAGGCTGACTGTGTGTTGTTGTTTCAAGGTTTCTCTCATCTTCTGCACTCTAAACAGCATCACCTGTTCTCACACTGTCAGTGGTAATTAATGGGCAATTTATGTAATTAAAGTGAGACAAAAGGCAGCCATCCTGTGGGCTCTGACTGCTTCACGAAGCTTGTAAAACTCCTAAAATAACATAGCTTTCAATACAGTGTATTAATATTTGAAAGTCTGTTTCAAAGCACAGCGACAGATAAATATTTCATCCTCCTGCACTCTTCCTCTGTGAAGTCTCCTGATGTCACACACACACACACACACACACACACACACACTGCCTCTTTAAGAGCAACAACTCTACTTCCTGTTAGTAGAGTCTGGGGTTCAATTAGAGTATGTCTTGGTATTCTAGGTATTTGGTGTTGCAGCTATTTTTATGTGGCTTCAAAAACAAGTGACCACTCCAAACACAGCAGCGCTGTTTGTTTAGTATTTTTTTTTATTCATACTTCCAATCTCTACTTCACATGAATCAGAAAGCCACTTTTATCTTCAGTCTCTATGAGGCAAAGTCACCGGCAAGTCAAAGCCTACGCGCAGCGCAGGTTGGATTCTTTTGTCAGTGTGTGTGTGTTTGTATGTGTGTGTGTATATATGCGTGTGTGTTTGTGTGTGTGTGCACACTGCAGATATAGTACACAACATATACTTACAGTATATTTATCTCATGTATAAATTTCACTAAAAGTCTAGAGATCAAAACATTTTCTAAAAAAAAAAGAAAAGAAAAAAAAAAGAACAAACATACAGTAGAATTCTTTTTGAACAGAACTACACCAGTACATATTTTATCAAGACACACTTGAAGAAGAGCATTTGCTATGAGTTTGATCAGTGGTCGTTGTCAGGAGGTCGTGTTGGGATGCGTGCATTATAACCAAGGCTGTTAGTTAGTTAGTTATTCTGGACTTGCATGGGTGGCAGCGCTGTCTCATCAGCTGCCAGTATATACAGTCAATGAATCACACAATCTGTTAGTAGTCAGTGACAAAAAAAAATGGCGGCATCCAAAACTCTCGGCTCGCCTTGGTTTTCACAGCTGTGCATCGATAGCAACCCTACAATCGTTCGAGTGACAAAGGTTAACCATGTGAGTGCCGCGACAGAAAAGAAAAACAACAAACAGGTGAAATAGTGTATCTTGCAAATGGTTTAAGTGGCAATCTCAAAGACCTTGGCTTTGTCATCTTTGGCGGCACCTATGGTGATACTTGCAGGTGAGTCAAATGGCGCTTAGGCCACGCCTCCATTACAGTAACATCATAGCTGTGTTCTCTTTGTTTGTTCAGCCATTTTGTTTTTGTTTGCAACTCTAGCACACAAAAATATGGTAGTGATTGTAGTGCTAGCCCGCCCTATCCGAGTCTTAGGTTTGGAATATGTGCGGCATAAAAATGTTGTCATTTGGGTATCGATCAATTTATAAATACCTGCACAACCACGGTGAGGTCCTCACAATTACTAGTAATCTAACCAATAGCATTAGTCAGCAATAATGAATTGGTAGGCATTTTTATATGAATGAAAATCTTTGAGACTGCCACATAATGAGAACAAAGAGAAACAGAGTTCTGAGTAAAAGTGAATGTGCATAAGTGTGGAGGTTTCTTAAGTCACTCAGGTCTTCTGTGAGAGCTGTGTGAATGTGTAATTTGGGGCGTATGTGTGTTTTACAGATGACCAATGCCAAAATCAGTTGTTCATTATGAACGGTTTCACTCAGCAGTAATAAGTATAAAGTCAGCGTCAGAGCAACCATCTCAGTCAAGCATTTACCAAGTCTCCTTCAAGTCATTTTCAAGCACAAAAATAGAGAAATAAATCCATTTAATCCCATTAAAAACAAACTCTTAAAGCATTTCAATCATTTCTTCATATCATATGAAATTCCTGCACCGTCATATACATGAAGCATCACTATAATCTTTCAAAGTCATCACGATGGTGAGAGTGGTCCCTACAAAACCACTCACATTCAGGTTTTAAGGTTTCTGTGCGTTATCAGTGCCCTCTTTCAATGTAATATCTGCACGCACACACACACACACAGCAGGGATTCAGTCCCGTCTTCAATATGTCAGTCAGTAACATGGCGTGCAGATTCCCCTTTTACAAATCATTCAATCACTCATTTCCTGCCTTGCCCTTAAAAAAATGGACAAGAGCGTGTGTCAGTAAGGAGCCGCTTTGTTTGGGAGGAATCGCCTCGAGTCATATTTGGGTCAAAGTTGCACAGTTTGTGTGCAGCGACAAGATTCAGATCCAACTCTGCTTTGGAAGTTGTAAATCACCAGTGTGGTTCTTAAATGAAAAATAAAAGTATTTCTTCAGCCCTGCATTCTCCATCCAAACTGCTGCCATCTCACTTTCTTTCATTCGTTACCTGAAAAGGCCTTAAAGTGCTTCACCTTCTACTTTTATCACACCAGGAAGTTTTGTTCCCTGTTTTGGAAGTGCTTTAATGTGTGCTGAAGTCTGTCAGCTGTCAGGGGTCTCTGAAGAGATGCTCTATACTGCACCTATTCCAATATATATGTAAATAGTATATATAATACATGACATACATGATAGATACTTCATTTGAAAAAACATGATAAATTTGTGAAAGGTACATTTCTACTTCGTTCTTTTGGTTCAATTTAGTTGCGTAAAGGTAATTCTCATGCTTTCATTGCATTCAAGACAGACACTTGAAATGGGGATCAGGGAAGTATAACTTGGGTTGAAGGTGTTTCGAAAGGACTCGTATTTTGAGAAATGTATTGCTCTCAAACATCCATGCTATGAATGAAGCTAGAGCTAAAATGATAAAGAAACACTGGGCTTTTCTATTTCCCGGTTTCTGCTTAAGTTATGCAAACTAGCGGTAAGCCAGGAAAGGTTCGCCTTACACATTCTTGGTTTTTACACCATATTTGGAGTGTGAGCACAGGAGAACCTGCCTACAACTCCTCTCTCGTTGCTAATAGACACCATGCCATGTTCAATGTTACTGGAAAACAGTAGGGAGCTAGTTTCAGTACAATGAAGGACGGACAGACAAACGTTGGGGAAGAATCGCAGACATTACTGAGCCCACCCTAGCACTGAGCCAAGTGCATTTAGCGGACTTTTGTCTGTTAGAGAATATAAAGACTGGAGCAAACAAGCCGTTGGCTGCTAGCCATAGCTTCATAGATAGCATACAGACATCAAAGTACAAGACAAGAAAGTGCATTTCTCAAAACGTCAAACTTGCTTTTGTCAGCACATTTGGGTCAAACCGCAAATGTGCCGACACAAACGCAAGACTAGCTCACAGAGGGAAGATGAAGGGTTCATCTCCAAAATGTTATATATCCATTTACAAGAGAAAGATCATCCTGCACATTATCCAATCTGTCATCTTCTTCCTGGATGGATTAATAATATACTACGCATGTGTCCAAAGGTGACATCAATTGAAGCGATAACTTATCCTGTAAAAGTGGAAGTAGTACAAACATAATTGTTGTTATTGGATACATCATTTTGGAACAAAACTCTTCGTTTGTAAACTGTAAACTTGGTGGGACTAACGCAAGGCGGCATCCAAATGCATCAGCATTAAAAGAAGGCAGTCTGGCTGCAGGAGCCAGAAAAGAAGAACAGAAAAATCATAAGAAACACACAAGTGTGGAATGGTACAAACTTTCCAGCACACCCGTGTGTGCACACACACGCACACACACTCACTCACACGCGTACGCGAATATAATCGCGCAAATGCAGAATCATACTTGCACACTGGACATGTCACAGACATATCTGGCATGCATTTTTTTCAAGAAGAAAACACTTTTTGTTAGAAATTCTGGTCTAGAGCTCTGATAATTTCTGTATGTACATAAATTAACAATAAATATAGGTAATGTTTATATATTTTGAAATATATATATTAAATAATGAAATATTCTTATATATTTCAAATATATTCATAGAATTCTTTCCAATTTGAAACATTTTTAAAGAGATATAATCACAGTTTAGTAATAAAACATGTAAGAATACAGGTCTCCCTACTGGTCTGGCTGCAGAGTCCCTGTTTCAGAGATTTATCAGCTGTGATCTGGCCTTTAGTTTCACACTAATACATTCGATTTCATTAGCAGGATGAGAAATAATGCAGGTGGGTTACACTGGTCGGGCCCACCCATCCTGTGAATCGTGAAAAGACTGCCTCAATCTTTACAATTCAACTATCTCTACATGGCGGCCTGACAGGGAGCCAGCCCTGACAGGGACCATACAGGCCAGGTTCAAACAAGGCAACAAGGGCTGTGAATCAGTGAAGCTGATCGCCCAGCTACAATACTTTATTACACCTGGAAAGTGAATAAAGGGACGCTGCAGCAAGGACCTTTAGGGGACGGTTGGTTTGGAACAGTCGAGAGAGTGTAAAAAGCCATTAAGACTTGAAAGGACCCCCTCTTCCTTTCACTCCGTCTCTCCTCTTCTCCTGTTCTTCTTTTTTTGACACACACAGACTGGAACTGGACCACATTAACACTGACTGAGGGGAGCTAGGTTGTCTAAATGCATGCAGTAGTTTTCCTTCTTGCACTCTGCTGCTCTCCTGGTTGACATGGCTTACAGTAGGATGCACGTGGAAATAAAGAGAGTAGAAGGAAACGGTTATCCCACAGATGTAGAGAAGGAGCTTGTCCTGCACCTTCCCACAATGCCTCAGTGATGTCAGAGATGCCTCAGTTCCTGTGTGATTCCCTCCTCTGGGGAGGGTTAACTTCTGTGTGCTGGAGACGACTGTTCCCTCACTTTGTTAGTTTGGACCCACTCACCGTTGGTCCCACTCCGCCCCCCCCCCTGTCCTCTCTGCCTGCATACTGGTTCATAAACAAAACAGGTCCTATATTGCACAGCACGCCCTCATGGCCTTATGGTGATGTGTCAGTGATACCGACTTCTCTTCTCCTCAGTCTCAGAGCTGTAGTCCCTTAAACCAATGCCTCGCTGGAGGTTCAATAAAGAGTCTTTCATCTACAGAAGAGAAACAACACCATGATTAGACTAGTCACTGTGTTAATTACTGTGTGATGGGTCACATGAATACATACTTGAACATGAAATCCTGCCTTCAGCTGTTTTTGTCTGAGGTTACTGCTTCAGGCTACCTAGCTGCTATGCTTGAACTGTTACCAATCTATATCTTATACAACATCTATCTTCACAGGTCAACAGAGTCAAGCCTGTGGTTTAATGGGTGTCTGTGTGACTACTGTCACAACTGAGCAGTGTTAAAAAACCTCCTTTTGTGTCTGAGTACCTGGTCTAGCAGCACTACTGATGACTTGATAATCTCCCTCCACTTCTGCAGCTCGGCGTCATGGTAACGCTGCTGCGCCTCCAGGAGCTGGGCCCACTCCATCTGTGTCTGAGGCAGTTTACTGGGAAGCGGGCACACGCACGAAAAAACACGAAAAAACACACACAAACACACACATTAGCAACATCAGGCTGCAGCCAGTCAAGCATGATTTCCATTTTGAGGGACTGCCAACACACAGTTTGTTAAATTGTTTCAGTGTGCCCAGAGCTATTCAGGGGTAATTTTAGAAGCGCTGTGTTTTCCTGTCACACATATCAAGGGCCATATGGATATAGTTTAGTGTGTATGTCTGAGAATGTGTGTGGATGTTTATGTCTGTAAGTGTTCATGAAGACAAATAACTCCAGTACTCAGGTATTATAGTGTCTTTACACTCAATTAACCAATCTCTGTGATTTTGTATTAATAATGGTGTACCTTTCATGAAGCCGCAGACCTTGCCAGGTTGTTAATGACTGTGCAGAGTACTCCAGCATCCAAAGCTTGTAGAACAGCATCATATTGAGGAACACCAGCAGGACCAGGCTAAAGACCAAGGCACAAACAAAGTCATTAACCGAAGCCTCCCTGTCATCCACGATGCCCTTCCTGATTTGTAAATGGAAATTACACTCCTATATCATAATGAGACGCCTTGGTAAACATATGCATCTGCTCCTCATGGCTAATCAGGAAACATATATACCTGAGACAGATCCTAGGGATGGCAATGAAAGAAGAGGAGAAAGGAGTTACACTCAAGAGAACAATGGATGAGAACATGCATCATGTGACTGTCAAATTTCTTGTCGCACCTGAATGGACTGATATGCCGCATCGCTCAATGAATGACGTTTGTGTGTGCGTGTGTGTTGTGATCAGTTACGTACACAAAGCTGATGATGAGCAGCAGTTTGGAGACACTGTACAGGGCAAAGCTTCCAGGCAGGTGATGGTGCTCTGGACTCTGGTGTCTGGTCTGTGTGGAGCCTGCCACTTGTTTGATCCTCTGAATCACTTCCTCATCTGTCGGCGTGGTAACCGGGCTGAGGGCCTCGTCCAGATGTTGGCTGCGCATGTGGGGCAGCGGCCTCTTCTTTCGCCTAACCGTGGAGTTCTTTACTACCTTGGCCTTTGGAGATAGCTGGTGGGACTCCATCAGTATCTCCTCTAGTTTTGACAACTCCAACTCTAAAAGAGAAGACGACACCTGTTACATATTTTTTTACTCACACATCTTAGAATCTGCTGAAACCAGCTGAAAATTCTTTCTGATTTTCTTATAGTAAATACCACTTTAGGTAGGACTACTGGTATATAATATGATCAACTGAAACAACCAACGCTGAAGTTTACCAAGATGGCGGAAGTTCTCTTCAAGCCCACTCCAGAAGTTTTTCTCTATGAAGCCTTTCACCAGACCCCATGGCTGTTTCCTGTAACGCAGCTCTGTTGATACCCTGAGATATGGACAGGAATGCATTTAGCAACAGCTGGGTTATGATCATACAACAATGAATGAATTAATAAATCAAGCCACTTTTTTAAAGTGTATGACTCACCGTAACCGACACTTGTTCTTTGCTACCCTTGTGAGCATGTAGCGGTTGAGAGTGTAGAAGTAATCATGGTAGGGGACGTCATGTGTGATGACCTCTGCATCGATAATGTAACACTCGCTCTCCTGGCTGGCTTTGTATAGAGACTAATAAAACCGATAAAAATATATGTATGAACTCCCTGTTATTTTAAAGATCAAGCACAAATAGTAAGAAATATTTCTGAGTTGACCTTACTTGTGTTTCTGTGACTGTGGCTGTTTTGGGTGCCAGTGGGTTGGACAGAGAGATGGTGTACATGATCTCTCTGCTCTGGTTCCCGCTCTCCTCCTTCTTCCACGGGTGGTAAACCACATCTAAACAGCACAATGGTGAGAGATAATTATGAATTAGTTAACTCTAGAGGAAATCACATGTTTGAATTACCTGAGTCAGACTAAATATACCTGAGAAACATCAGAGGTACTGACCTGAGAAGCGTCTCTGTTCCATGAAGTCGCTCATGAACTGTGACTCTGTGAAGAGGAGGTCGTAGAGCTTGTCCACACTGAACTTGTAGACCTCATTGATGTGTTGCCTGCCATTCAGATCCTCATGGAAGGCCTGGACCTCACCTACTTATCAATGAAACAAAGGTGTAAGCTGAAGAGTAAGTTTAGGTGTCTGAAATGTATGTTTCATGAAGCTACCTTCGTCATGTGTTTCTGAGGAGTCACTGAGCTCAGTGGGGATGTCCTCATTGTCGTTGAAGTCCAGTGACGGTGAGGGAACAGGACCACCAGGCCCGCTGGTCTCCTTCTTCTCCTCCACCATCAGAGGCACAGACAGCAGCTCACCATCTGGAAGGCAGTCTGCATATTCCTCAGCTGGAAGTTCAAACTGGGGAAAAGAACAATATCAACAATCTTGTCAGGCATTGCACTTGATTTAACCCTAGCATGATTCTGACTAAATAAAACACTTACTGTGATGGGTGTGTCATGGTTGCCAGGGCTGGGGAGGGCGCTGTTTGGGACAACTTTCTTATGAATGGGAGGTGGGCTCCCCTCAGGCTTGGCTTCTGCGCTGCTCTTGGACAAGTTGTCGTTGTTTATTTCATTTTCTTCATTGGGAATCTCTTCACTGAACCTGAAGGCACCAGAGAACAATGAATTACTTCAAACTTTATGTGGATGGTTGTGATTTTTATGAACATGTGACCAGTACTTAGACAAATACATTTATGACTGTATCTCTCATTAAGTCTTATATGACATCAATTAAGCCTTTAAAGTCAGTCTTTGCCTTGCCTTTGTCAGTTTGAGCTCACTGATCAGCTCTCTGATCACATATTTCCACTCCTCAGTCAGAGACCAAACAGATTTAGACAATGGCTCTGTATTGATTTTAGCTGGTATAACCTCTGCAGACATGAGGAGAGAATGTAAATGAAGGAAGAAACAGAGCAGGGAGAGAGCTTTAAAGCTTTCAGACTAATGCAGAATCTGCGCAGTTGTATGTTTTGCAGGTAAACCAAGATGTTTAAATCTCTTTAAACTGCAGCATAAATGAGCACAGAGCTGATTTGAGGGGGAGAAAGATGTTAAGTGTGTAAGTGTGCATCTAAATGAATTACTTGAGAGAGCTGGAGCGAGTGTTTGTATGTGATAGAGCATCTGCGTATTACTTGTTGGGCCCACTAATTATTTTCCAATTTGGATAAAGAGGTAATAGACAGAACATGTTTAAACAGGTAGCCATAGCAACTGAAGCCGGAGAATATCCAGACTCACCCCATGGTGTTGAAGTCATCATCAGGGGGGACATAGTCCTCATCATCACTGGTTAGGCCCAGCTCGTTGCCATAGCACTGATGAACAAAGTGCCACAGTTCTTTAGGGCACAAGGGCTGCAAAGGCACACAACAGATCCAAATAAGGACTAGTGCACCCCCCCTGTTTACAGGTGAATATTAGCCAAAAGATGCTCAGATAGGCTCATGTTTGCTTACCTTGTCAAGCAGGGCATTCTGCCACAATCTGAACATCATCATGTACGTCCTGTCTCTGGCTCCAAATGAGGTGAAGAAATGCTGTAAAGAATGGAAACGCAACAATACATTAACACACAAGTAAAATGAAACAAATCGCAGAAGTTACACAAAACATTTTGAGGAGCAGGATTTAAAGATTTTCAGCCTCAGATCACTTTAATTCTTTCAGTTCATATCTGACCAAACATGCCAAACACAGGAATGTGCACCCCCTACTGGTAACATCTCAAACTCTCACAGTGTCTTTATTTAAAAAATGTGATTTTCTCCCTATTTAAAGGAACAGTCACTGTATAATTTACCTTCTCCGTGTCTGTGCAGACCTGGATGGCATTGGGAATGAGGCGGGCAGTCTTCTCTTTTGTCATTGAGCAGATGTCTTTTAGTCGCACTGTCAGCTGCACACACAAATGCACACAATCATATGTTATACACACACACAGGTACATGTATGACCCAGTACTGTCAGTGAGAATCCACAGCACAGTTAGCAGCCATACCAGTGTTTCCCAGCGGAAGATGTTGCTATAGAAACAGATCCAGTTCTCAGAGAGGTAGAGTCGTCCCTGGAGGAGGATGTCCCGTTGAAGTGCACAGGAGTAGTCTGCACCAAAAACACAAAGACACACACAAAGTACAATGAAAAGTTACAGTAAAGAGAAACAACAACAAATGAACTGCACATACACAAGCGGCTAACCTGTGCATGTTTGCACTCCTGTGGTGTGTACATCCTATTTATTAGATGTTAACTCCTACTCACACTATCACAAGTCCAGGTCACACACAGAGGCAGTATTCATGGGATACCTGATAAACTTGTGTCAGAACAAATCAAGTAAACTTGTGACACTGTGGCACAGAGTGCAGTATGTAACTCAAAGTGATGGAAAGTGTCATTTTCAAACTGTAAGTTCCTCTATAATAAGCAGAAGTGAACACACTGTACACACATTTATCATGCCATAATGTTAGGCAATTGAATACTGAATTTTTTTCGTGTCACTTTCCTGTTCTGTCAGAATTAACGATTTTCAGATTACTAACAGGCTGGCAGTCCTCAGATGGCCTCAGTGTGGCCTTTGCATCAACTCACCCACAATGAGTCTCTCTGTGTCTGGGAGCTGCTTGAAGAGTTTCCTAAAGTCCTCATTGCGCTGCTTGTATGTTGGGCTCAGCACCTGCATTGACAGGCAGGGGGGTCAGAAACACCATTCTTCCATATACCCCTCCTAAACCCACGTCAGCATCTTCATGCTCTCTCTCACTCACAAGTGTTGCCGCCAGGTTATTTGTTTCCATGAGCATGTGAGAACACCGTGTTAAAACCACCCACAGGTTTGATCAGGATGTCATGGCATACCATGAATCTCATTCTGTGGGGGATTTTCACAGGCACTGGAAATGGAAGTATAGTGAAGGGCAAGCAAAGGTATGCTGTTATCTGTAAGGCTGCATCATAGCTAAGTGAATTAAAGCGCAGTCCATAAAAAATCAGCCCTGTGCAGATCATTCAATACACATGCTGCCATGAGTCGAGCAGCTAATGTTTACACAATTAGATTTGCATTTTAGCACAACATGTCACTGACAATGAGGCTTTTGTTAAGCGGGACAGAGTAGGTGAAACCATATGTACTGGTTTGATTCACATTTCTTTCAGCTGTGGGAAGAACTTCCTATGATTACAACTTTTTTTCTCTTGTTTGGCCTTAGCAGACTTGATCATCTGCAGAGTGAGCCTGTGATGTATAAAGTCTCCAGAGTAAGAGCTCTCACTGTCTGTGCCAGATGCTTTCCCTCAAACAGGAAAGCTTCAGGAAACAATAGCTGCCAATGCAGAAACAAGAGTTATGGTGAAACAAAAGACAACTATACTCCTTTGTAACTGGGCTAGAGGAAAAGGAACAGCATGCCTGCATAAAATAAACATGGAATTCTGAGAATACAATTTGGGAGAATTACAGGCATCAAGATGACGCCTTCTCTGAAACCCTCCTCCTTGTCCAGAAACAACCAATCACCACCTGCCGACAAGTCACTCGTAGTAACCTGATGATTACTTCAACCAACGGGCCTCTGTGAGCTCAAATACCTCAGACTCATAACCAAAACAGTCCCCCATGTGTTGTTTTCACAGCTCTCCTTGTGGGTTTCTTTTGCTCTCTAATGAAGCTTAACTTACAGCAGGAATGTCCTCCGTGTCCCACTCTGGGTCTTGAAGGTCCGAGGCAGCCCAGCCCCACTCCCAGCCCCATTCCCCTCTTGCAGGACCCTGCAGAAGCCACCCTGCCAATGCTTCATCCAGTTCCAGCATGGCTTCCCACTCTGACATCGTACAGTCCTCATCCAGTTCCATTCTCACTGCTCCAGATCCTGTTTTCTGGCGCCTAGATGGAAGGATTTTTCTCCAAAATGTACCCCAGTGGGCTCCTCTCTGCTGTTGGAGGGCTTGTCAGCAGGTTTGGAAAATAATAGCAGACTGGTGGTGAGTCCAGTGGTTTGGAAGCTGTAGTATCCACCCCCTGTTTTGGTTGCTGCTCCCTTTCAGTGTTGAGCCATGGACAAGGCGCACTCCAACCACATGATCTTTGTCTCGCTCTGTCGTTCTCTGGCTCTCTCTCGCTTCCCTTCACTCACACAGGGAGAGTTATGGCTGTTGCCCTCTAGTAACCCCGGCCAACAAGTCCTTTATTATCATGCCAGTAGCTTTTTCCTTTTTTTCACTGCTTACTCCTCCTCGAGAGTGTGTGAGCAGAGTGTGTGCATGTTGCTGTCCAGGTCTGAGTGCCTTGTAATTACTCAGTTTACAACCCGCAAAGAATGAAGCAAGTTTACTTTTGTGGAGCGAAGGACTAATACAAACAAAGCTGGAAAGCTGAGAGGAAAGTAAACAGGATAGAATAAAAGAAAAAAAATGTCTTCAGTCTGCTGAAGTGTGTGCTGGGGTCTGGGTCCGTCTTGCTGTCTGACAGAGTGATTGAGTTACAGAGAACAGATGTGAGCGTAGCCTCCAGTTACCTCTGCCTGCAAAACAACGCCATCAATCTCGACAGGATCTGCACTGGGTTGCATGCCACACTCTGGACAAACATACTGTAAATATTATTCCTTTGATGTATGCGAAGAATCCAAATGGTTGTGTGGCTCTATGAAGACTTGAAGGCGTCTCACCCTGCCTTGGTATTGAGGTCATTCATCTACTCCTCTTACACACTCACTGTGACGCTTAGCAGCAAAAAAAAAGATGCGCTGCATGCCTTCCCACTATTTTAAACTAAAAATATTTCAGCAGTCAAGTAGGTGGGCACAGTTATGTAGGTCTGACAAAAAATAAAAAGCACCAGTGTTACTACATCCTGAGTTTCATTGACTCAAATGTGTAGCCTACATTTGTGCACTGGATTATAGCCACGAGTCGCACCTTCCCTCCCGGAGGCAGAAAAAACACACCAGTCTTGTAAAAAGATTCTTCAGTCTTGCGGTCTTCAGCTTTTCAAAAAGGCCTTCTATCGCTTTAACATCATGTGGATGAATCTTCGGGGAATTCAGGCTTCATCTCCTTGAAGTCATTTGCGGTGTCAACGCTGACAGCGACCCTTTATTCATGCTCATTCATTTAATTTTCTCCAATAAGTCAAGCAAAGAAAGAAGCTGTTGTGAGAGATGCAGCGTCCAGAGTTCAGGTGACAGTGGAGACTTGGGATGAGGCGTGACTGCAGATACACAGTGTGTATTGATTTGGTTAACTATTAACCTGCTGGACAAACAGTAGGGGATGGAAGAGACTGGTACTGTAAACCAGGGTGGGGTTTCATCTCATAGATAATAAACCCATCTTCTTTTACTGTGGCTGTTTTCCATTTGGTGGAAAGTCAACAGAGGTTTGTGTCATTGTCTCCTGACCTAATGTCACTCATCATGCCGCTCGTTGGGTGTTTTCCCACATGTTGCTAACTTCCTGGAGATTCTGGGTATGGTTACCACAGAAGCATTGCGACATGCCTGTGTGCAAGTGAATGAGCGGGAGCTTTCAGAGAGTTGCTGCGGCGGGGCGGTGACGACTGTGTGCATCTCTTACAGGCTCCGAACTCACATCAGGACAGATGGATTTTTAATCACTGTGCTTTCAGTGCCATGAGAGGGCATCACAGCCATCCAAAGGTGCAGTGACATACCCACCAACGCATTACCCGACATGCAGATACTGTCTCCATTCGATGCATTTCACTGACTGACTGAGCTTTAGTATTGCAATGTAAAGGATATATTCACTATTGTTGAGCTTCCTAAAGTCTGCATTGAATATAATGATCAAAGTTTCTGGTCTCCATATGCTGACTTTTCTTCCCTCTTCCTCTATGTCTTAGGCACTAACCCCAACTGATATAAAATATGTAAATCTTTAAAAACAGGCCAGAGACAAATTTTATAAATTTATTTCAAAGTGAGTCTGTTCTTTTAATGAAATATACAGGCTCTTCTTATGAGTAAAAATCTGAAGTCACAAGCAACAGATAATCCAGATTTGCTTGAAACAGGGCAGCCGGATTGATTCTCTGTTGGTTTTGGTCACACCGCAGAATTACATAACTTAACTGAAGGAAGCATTGTGTAGTTGTTTCCCTGAAGTTAAGAGAATCTACTATCTGATAGCCATCTATGTCATTAGTAAATAAATCATTGTTATCTGTTAGGCAAATAATCTCTAGATAATGAGGTGAATAGAAGAAACATTAAAGCTGTGTGTTAGAGCAGCAGGTCTAGACATTTTGCATCAAGCTTTGTCACAACAAATGTTACCAGTTCCTTCTGATTGTAAAATCCTAAAGCCAAAGGGTCTGTGTTTATCAGCACAGGGAAAAACTAGCCAGGCTGGAGATATACATGCTACATCCTAAAGCTTCATGCTCCATTCCCATGGCTTGTCCAGAAGCTCTTGCGATGATTTGTTGATTTGTTGAGTACAGTGAGGAGCTCAGTGCGGTTGTTACCACCTGTTGCCTACCAGAATTAGAAAGTTTGTGCAATGACCGGCTGGTGAGCACATCTAAGGGATTTGTAAGTTACACATCCTGTGGTGTGTGTGTGTCTTCCTGTTAATGTAATTTTTTAAAAATCAAAACATAATCCTGTAAGTGAATTTTTTTTAACAACAATCACCATGCCTTTGCCATGAGGTGGTAACAACTTTGAGTGAAGTCAATGGAAAGAGAAAACAGGCAGGAGGCATATTAAAATCCCACCAGTCTGAGAAGCAAGAAAGACAGAAAGATACCCAGGGTTGCACAAGAATACAAGTCATGCTTACTCTCAGGATGTGTTGTCTTTCATGCTGGGGAGAGAGGGGGAGAGTGTACACACACGGAATAATAAAAAAGAAAAGAAATAAATGGGACCAATAATGATACTTCAAGGGAAACTGTGGTTTGACACTGTGTGGTGTCAAGTCCAGCATGTGGGACAACTGATGGAAAATAATTGTGGGTGCTTAGTTGCTATATCAAAAGAATTTATGATGGTTTCAGAATTAGTGCTAGCACACCATCTAGTGGTGCAAAACAAATCTGCAACACCCTTTGTTGGGCCTACACTGTGTGAAGTTACACAAAGGTCTATATAAATATACATGTAAACATTAGATCTTGTGTTTAAAGTGCTTCACATTCCCTGTATTGTTCCCGTGCATTAGACAGGCCCACCTGTTGCTCATTTAAGCCCACACTAATCCCTGCAGGGAGGACCAGTAACCCACACTACTCATGAGGTCCTCCAGTAAACGGGGTCAAGGACGACGACCTTTCATTCTCTAAGCAGCACTCCCCACTAAAACAACGCCAGGACACTTCCAGGATTCACACAAATGAAGTGCAAACACACCAACACACACACACAAACCTGAAAGTACACATATATATATGGATATAGTAAATGAAAGTGACTTACGTTGTACCAGCTTTGGCTCTTCTGTGGAAAGAGAAAAACATAGAGAGAAAAAGAAAGATAAATTTAACAGTATGAACCCAAACACTGACATTTTATTTCAAATAAAATGGCTCATCAGAAGAATGGGATTGCTCCACAGGTGCACATTAAATTGGTGTAAAATTACATTGTTATGAATTTAATATTTACACCACAATGTCAACCTCTTGCATTCTAGAAGGTTTCTGGAAATCAGAGTTGGATAACAATAATGTATTTAACTTATTTCACCTCCTTTTGTC
This sequence comes from Parambassis ranga, assembly GCF_900634625.1. Classification (NCBI taxonomy): domain Eukaryota; kingdom Metazoa; phylum Chordata; class Actinopteri; family Ambassidae; genus Parambassis; species Parambassis ranga. The sequence goes on along the minus strand of NC_041033.1, from coordinate 9,175,370 downwards.
AGTTTTGTGAGAGTTATTAGGCTATTGCTTTAACTTATTAATAATTAATTATATAATATATATAATTATAACTGTTTCAATTTAAGTGCTCTCCATTAACAGCCAAATTAATTCCATTGCTGTTTTATAGCAGCAGAGGGCAGCAGAGGTGTAGCCTAATAGTGACAATGACGTTACAACATTTTCCAGCCACATGAACACACTTTCCACTTCATTTGTCTAAGAGCAGACGTCCCATAGAGGAAACATGCAGGTGATCATTCAAAGGGGGGAACAAGGAGGAGGTATCTGTGGGGGGGGATGGGAATAAAGGGGTAGAAAACTGCATACAGCCAGAATCTGATGACTGAAGTACAATTATTATACGCACCACACTGTAAGTTGAAGCAATAATAATTGAAATTATACTGCACATTTACAAGCTTGACAATGTGGATTATCATTATCGGGTTTCAACTTTTTATCATTTCAACCTGAAAGATACTCAGCTTTACAAATGACCACAAAGCACACATCGCATGCCAGAAATGCTGTTAATACCCCTGACGTCAGCTGAGTTTTTAGTGTTTTGGGAGTTATTTGCAGTGTGTGGTGTTAGTGAGCCAGGAGCTGCAGTAGCAGGCCTGAGGCCTGGTTGTGACGATAGCTGGGCTAATGTGGGCTAATCTGATTTTGAAGGTGACAAGAGACGTGAGAGGAATTACTCAGGCCGCTGTCTGTATAAAAGGTGCGTGTGCATGTGCCATTGTGTTTTTGACTTTGTGCGACAGGATGCTAGTGAGATAGTGACATTTATTACAGTGGCGTTCAAATAAAAAGAAATTGCATGTAAGACAAAGAGAAAGACAGAGAAAGTGAGAATGAAAGAGATTTTTAATTTAGTTTTTCATTTTTGCCTGGAACTCCTTTGTGATTTATTGTTGCGAGTCTTGCGAGATTGGATGATTTAGAAAAAACAATTTGATTCAAAAATATATATTAAAAATGTAATTTTGTCCCTGCAGCCAAACACCAGATTGGTATCAGATAATACCGATCACTTTTAATTGAACAATCAAAGTAATCATTGTCCTTTCACATTTATTCAGGGAATGATTCAGGAAAGAACAAGAGGGACTGAATCTGTTAAAGGGGAATCTACAAAGAGAAAGTGGAGGGCTGGGTTGGGGTGAATTTAACTGGGGCCAGCAGGGATTGTCAGTGAGTCGAAAGAAAACAAGAAGAAATGCTTACTTTAATCAGGTTTAGTCTGTCATACTGAAAGAAAATTAAGAGAAAACAAAAAGTTAACGAAAGCAGTGACCAACATGAATACAGAAAAAAGGAAAAAGGAAAGAGAGCTTGTGGCTCGAATACAGACTGCCATTACAATGCTACAGTGTCACAGGGTTGAAGTTGAAATGTCACTGTACTACTAGATCTGATCTGCAGGTTAGTTGCATGAAAAACCTAACAGCTTATTACGGTATCATCATTTGTCTTGCAGAGGCACAGTGCCACTCTTTTCTCATTTATTTGGATTGCATTAGGGTTAGGGTGATCGAGCTCACGTTGCTCAGATGACCTCATGCCATGTCTGGGGTCATGTGACCACAGAGGCTCATGTCGGGGTATTGGAACGAGCTAGTGGGGGAGGGGAGGGCTTGGACTGTGTCACTGAAAAGAGGGGTGATGTAATCAATTTGTAGCTATGCGTGTATGTACGTGAACAATATGACACACGGGTTGTTCTCTTCCAGCTAAACTCCTGTTTACTGACTGCCCTACCCTTGCCTGTGTCCATTAAATGTGGACACAAAGGAGCATTTTAACAAGAGGCCCAGTATAAAGAGTCTTTATGAACTCCCCATAAAATCAGTGAGTGACAAACAAGTGGTAAAAAACTGGTGCAAATTAGATGGATAAAGCGATGCAGGAAAACGTGACACCAGCCTGCAGCACATTTACAGGACAGGGAGGGGGATTTTTTGGGGGGTGGTGGGGATTGTGGCAGTAGAAGAAGAGGAGGAGGAAGTCTGCTGAAATAATGCTGTAGTCCTGGTACACTGACACAGGGAAGCGTCTAGGATTTATGAGAGTTTATCTATCTACAGCTGCTGTAACCACAGAGTAACACTTAGGTAAGTTTGTAGAGAGACGGGTGTAGGAGGACAGGGACAGAGGAAGAGGAAGAGGAAGGAAATACTATGTAGTACTTGAATTTGTGCAAGAAATCTTCACAAAATGTGCAACTTCGTCTCCACCTGTCTATAACCAATGAGCATTTTAATTCTTTATCTCCACAGCCAAACAGGGAAATGTTCTGATCCAACATTAAATGTGGTGTAACCTTACAAGGAAAGAAAAGGACAGCAGAGGAAATAGAAAGGAAGTGACTGAGGGTGTTGTCGTCGTTGTAAGAAATGTCCATCTGCTATGATTGTGGTGCAGATGGGGCTTGCAACGGTTGCACTATGCACACAGGGGCAAGCTGGGTGAAGCATTCCAAAAACAGGGCGGGCCGGCACATAGAGCAGCTCACAAGGCGGGATGTGTTGCAGAAGGGAGGTGGGCACAGAAATATTAGAAGAACAGAAAAAAAGAGTAATGCTTACTTTGGAAAGTCGCTTGTGAGACTAGCATGCAATCAGGAGAAGAACAAAGAAAAATCAGATAGAAAAAAATGAAATAAAAAAATAAAACTGCAAGAAGAAACAGCTGAAAGAACCAACAGAAGAGCTGAACAGTCATTATCGGATGGCACGCAATATCATATGGTGACATGTGGCAGCGGCAGCAGCAGCAGCAGCAGCAGCAGCAGAGAGAGCAGGCGTGCACACTGTGTGGTGGAGACATATGTATAGTGATTTAAAAGTGATTTACACAGTGAGACAGATGAGGACTGAGTGAGCAAATAAAAGAATGGCATAACGAAGAACCTGAACCTCAGTGAGTTCATTTATGATGGGAGATGACAATGTGAGGGAGGACAGGTTAAAGAAAGACCTGAGAGCAAACTCCACCTTCAGAGAGTCTAAAAAACACCGTTGCAGTGGTACGGCTAAAACATTTGTATTTCACAATTATAATCGGCTAGAAAGGAACCCTTTAAATACAGAAGGATTTTATTGGTCAATGCTTTATAAAATAAAGCTGACAGATAAATGTGGTTTGATCTAAAAAAATCCCTCCAAAATATATAACATTAACCTGTAAATAAAACATCAGTGCAGATCATCTGAACAGAGGTTTGTGTTGCATGAGACATCTACTGAAGTAAGCATGCTAACAAGCCAGCTCCACACGATACCATGGCATAACACCACTCAGTAGTGCAGTCTACTCTGCCCTTGGCCCAACAAGGAAGAAGAGGTGGCCCTGCATAGAGAGGTATTTTTTTGCAGTCTTTGCAGAGAGCTGTGTGCTTAGGTTTTGTTTTTAGCCCAACGTGAACTCATACACATCTGCTTCCTTGCACTCCACTAAGGATGAACTCTCCTCCAAACATAAGTGTTAAACAAGGCTGGACGTACCCACAGTCTGCTAAAATCATGTGCTTCAGTAAAGTTAACTGTTGGATAAAAAAAAAAGAGCACCTCACAAATTCTGGACAGAAAAAAAACAGCACCATCCTCAAGAGTAAGGTGCTACACCACCTTTCACATACTGCAGATTGCTTTTGTTGGCAGGGAATGAAGCCTCTTTTTTCTCCACACTTACTTACTGCTTATATGTGTGGTGCAGGAAGAGGTGTACACACACAGAGTTAACATTACTGTAAATTAGCAAATATATGTGAATGCATGCGTTTTCGTAGCATGGCGTAACAGTCAAATTGGTATACTGTAGGAATGTACCCTAGAACTTAAATTTAAAACAAAGTCATGCTGAGACTAACATCATCTAATCACACCTCAGCTCTGTGCAGGCTTTTGCTAAGTTAGGTCTGATGATGTGATTGTGTCCTTTCTGTCCTTCAATTGTTGCTCTTTCAAGGGAATTATGAGTTTAGAGACTGCAGCGCAAATGATATGTAAAAATGAAAAGTCTGGAATGGAGAGGAGAGCGCAATCTCTCTCCAGAGGGGAGGAGAGTGATAGTTACAGCTCATTAGTCACACACCAAGTCAATAACCAATCATAACACACACGTCACTAAACTAGAAAAAAAAAAACAGTGTCAACTCTGACGTATTTATGCAGCTACAGTTAATGCAATTTCAAATCATCATGACTGTCAGATGATAATGCAGCATGAGGGGAAAGAGACTTACTCCACATAAACATTTAGGTTGTATAATCAAGCCTTTACAAATCCATTCTGTCTGTTTTAATCTGATGAGTAAACATGAGTAAACATGCCTGGGAAACAGGCACCTTGTGTCCTATTGTAAATCCTTTCACAACAGCTACTGGGTAAAGTTGTCAGAGCAGTGTTATGCAGCGTTACGGGGAATCACTCCTCCAGAGCGGACTCCTATCAATCTCAGAGTGTCCAATCCGCAGACAGCTAGACCCTGAATATGTTTAAACTTGTGTGTGAAAGTGCACTGTGCTTCAAACTGGGAGGTTTTTCTCATCTCAGGCAGGTAGAGACGTCTGCATCTCCTGGTCACTCACCTTTGAGTTCTTTCCCCCGCTTCGTGCTGACTGCAGGGAGTATGTTCTCTGGACAACCTGCTCTGGAGTGGAGGGGGACTTGTCAGAGGAGTGGTCTGAACCCTTCTCCACCATGTTCTCACCCTCCTGGCTCTGTGGTGTGGGAGAGCGGGAGCGTTTACGCAGGACTGGTGAGCAGGCCGGTGTGCTCTTGTTTGAGTTACTGGCAGTGCTAAAATATAAAAAAAGACAGAAAGAGTGATGAGAAAATGGTTTACGTTTTCTAATGAACAGTAAATATTATGATACAAGACTGCGCCACAGAGTGCTTCATTTACAGGTCAGCGTGGACTGCAGCACAACACATGCACTGTTTCTCAGAATTACATCACCTGAGGCTTGAAGCACCATGTGCTAACCTGCCTAATAACAGCTAGGCTAATACGGGAACTCAACAACAACAACAACAGCAGCACTGAGGAAAACAAATGTCGTAAGATGCTGTCACTCAGAGCACCTGAGCAAATAGAAGGTCAAGGTGTGCAACAAATCCAAATTTTATGTCTGCATTTTGAGCATTGTTCCAATAACATAAATACATAAAGAAGACATAAGAGCATTCTGCTGATGTAAGTAGACCAATAGTACATGAAACATGTGAAACATGCTAACCATTGCACAGGGACCTGCTTTAATATCTCACTGTTGTCTGAAGACAGGCTGTCCTTCCATTGTACACTAAGTTCCTATCAGGTAGCCTCTGTGATCCAGAACTAGACACTCTCTTCTCAACACACAGACACACACACATACCACACACACAGACACACACATCAGTGTCTTCAGCAAGAAGACTTCTCCTCACAATGACAGAAGCTAACAAAAGGCTCTGTAAGTGATATGTGTGACAGCACGCCTGCCAGGCCTGGTTACTTGACATGGCGTTATGCAAGCCATTACGTCACCAATGGCTGCTGTTAGTGGCCATGAATTACTGATCTACTGTTACATTCAGGACTTCGTGCGGCTTAGAGCCCTGAATCGTAGACAGGGGCGCAGACAGTGTCTGTCCGACTCTCAGGGTCTGCTGTATTGACACCCAGTTGATTTTAAAAGGCGAGGACATATGTGAGCCTTCACATGTTTAAGTGGGATAAATAATGCACATCTGATCATATTAGGGTGCCTCTGACATCAATTAATATGATTGCTAAATGCTCTGCTTTTTATTGGATGATCACTTTGATCACTCTACCAACATGCAGGACCACCAGACTCCTCAACAGCTGACAGGAGTCTGTAACAGTGGACTGTCCCTGCACATACTGACTGTTTACATCCAGTAACACAGTAACTGCAATATTGTCTACTGTTCTATGCACCTTCATATTCAGTAACTGCACATGTACCATGCTGTTTACCTCCTGACAGTTTTTGCACAATTTTTCATTCAACAGCTAAATTTTGCACACATGCACATTTATGTATATAGCTTTACTTTACTTTACGTAATCATTGTTTATATGTTTATATGTTACTTTTTTGCATGCTTTTTTGAATGATTAAGAGTACATTTGTGGAAAAGCCTTGCCTTATTTCTGATCATTTACAATATAAAGTACACGCTCATAATTGGCAGCGCTCAGCAGCAGGTGAATACCAGATAAAATCTCCTCATTCTGTGAAGCTCTTATTCCTGCATTTTATGTCCCTGTTAATAATTTCTACTATTGTGAGTGGTGTGTATGCAACATGAATGCTAAAATGGCAGAGTGCACTGGCATACAATGGACAAGATAATCTCAGAGCCAAAACACTGGCTGATTTACACACACATAAAGTCACCATGCAGCCAGGGGTTTCAGTTCAGCACAGGTGATGAGCAGACACTATCACTCGTCTCATAATCAGTTGTCAATGTATCGTCCTATTATCATTTAAAATAAGGCATTGTTGTGCTGAGTTTTTCAGAGGTTGATGTGTTGTTTGTGAGTGCATACATTTTTTATAATGTAAACATTTGTGGTCTTTATTTCAGGCACAGCAGACGGTCACTGCAAGCACACAGGGAACCCCTGTGGGCCACCGTGCATGGTGCATAGATGATGAAGAATATAGCACAGATGCTGTGCTCACTGTTGCTGGTTGACAAAACAAATATGAAGAAGGAAAAGCATGTTCAAACATGTGAAACAGTTTCTTCTTCTTTTATTATAACTACTGGAGGAGGAGACTGTATCACACAGGGACTGTGCTGGATAAATAAAGGATAAAATAAAACTCACCCACCAGAACTATACAAACACCTGTGCAAAGATACCACAGAAAAACAATGCAACACTTCCCTGCCTGTGCAGACAGAGAAGGTCAATGAGTCAGTGGTGAACTTTTCTGTGTCTCATTCTGGTTGGTTGTTCCTCACATACCAGCCAAGAATGAAAAGACTGGGAAGGTCAGTAGTTACACAAAAAATAACCCCCACTTGTTTGTAGCAGAAGGATTCACAGATCCTCTCTCCTGTTCAGACACATGGCTGCAAATAATGGAAACACGGATCCATCATCAGCATATGAATGACTACATCCAATCAGTCATTCACACGTTGCAGTTTGCTGTTTGAACCATGTGGTACGTGTGGATAGAGTGAACATGCAGCTAACTAGCCTGCAGAAGGAGAACAAACAGAAGCATCTATTACAAGTGCTTTGTTTGCAGCTGCTTCATGAAACACAACACTGAGAGTAAAGCCAGAGTTCCTTTCAGAGTGTTATCTCTGACGGACATACCACACTGGTCAGTAAAAACATTTTTGTCAAGTGGTGCTATTTGGTGTTGACAAATTAAACAGGGTTTCCTAAACTAAACATGGCAACATAAGTTATTGATTAAGTGACCTGACAAAAGAAAGATGGCAAGCCAACAATTATAAAGCCATATCATTTAGAGCATCACCCACATGACCACAAAGCACAAATAAAACCCAGGCTGGAATGAATATCGCTATAGCAACAGTGCACAGAGAAAGTGGTTTAAATATTCAATGTCTGTGACTAAATATACTCGACCAGCTCTGTTGTTAGGGATGCTGTTTGAGCAGGAAATACAGCAGGGAGGTAATGTGACAGACAATGCCTCACAGCCCATCTGGCCTCAGTTAGTACATATACTGATGAGCTGATATGTTGACGTCCCAACACAGATTACTCAATTTAAATGTTACTTTAGTTTTTGGGTTTAAAGTGGGGATTTATGTTATACTTCACCAGTATAAGTATATAAGTATAATGCTCCTAAATGACCAAAGAGACACCATTGTTTACAGTATTGAGCCCTTATGTCTGAGATACAATTTGGTCCTGAATTTAAATTATTTATTGCCCTTTTTAGATTCATTTGTGTGCACAAGATAAATCTATCCAGACCCAGCACAGATAAGCAGCCCTTCTACCTGAAGCGGTACACCTGCTACTCACATACTGAAAATGCTATGCCAATGCCTCAGTCAAACTGCAGTAAGGTAGACAATGAGTACCAAGATGGAGTAATAACCTGTGTCTCTATGTGCAGACAGTTGAGATGACAGTGAGATGAGTGCACGAGGAAGTTCTGCAAAGTGCAACACTGGAACGAGAAGCGATAGCATTTCCAAAAACATTTGGTGCTATAACCAACAGACTGACAGTGACTGAAGTGTATTCACTGAGAACAAATCTCGCTAAACTAAGTGAAACTAACACATCACATTTCTTGGTGGTGAAGGGTCAGGTCAGCAGTTCCTATCCAGTCCTGACACAAGCAAGTACCCCATTGGTTAGCCCACTGGTGTTTGAATGGACTACACAATGAAGAGCACATATCCATCTATCAAAGAGGTATGAGATGATTGTGCTATGTAACAGTGTCTGTTTTTTGTCAGATGGCCCCTGCACTGTCACAGCTGGCAGAATGGTTCATCATCATCGCTGTAGCTCATTGTATTCCTCACTTCTTGTGCGTGTCTCCTCTAAAACAAGAAACTTGCCGAGTAAGAATTCATATTAGAACATTTTACAATTTCTAAGCAGTGACTTTGGACAATTCAAACTCATTCTCTCTTGTCTATTTATAACAATAAATACATGAACACATATCAAAGTTCTGTCGCACACTGATCACTGAACAATAACATGGTGCTATACTGTAGTCCTGTGAATTCTGAAAGTATCATGGTCAGTAAATCATTTCTGATTGTGAGCCTAACTTACTGCAATAAACTTTATCTGATTATTATCAAATTAAAATCTCAATTTTTACCCAGCAACATGTTGATTTGCATTCTGTGCAATCAGGATTTCTTCCAGAGCATCAAATACTGAGCTCATAGCATAACAGAGTGCTGCACAGACACGCGACTGACACTAAGGTGTTCATCACAGAGGATCCCGACTGTCAGTCATTCAAAGTAGGTCAAGTTTTTACAAATACAGTGTCAGAGAAAAAACATAAAAGAGACACAAGCACGCTGTTTGCACCACTTTGATACAGTCTTTTCTTTAAATAAGCTCTAAAGCTCTAAATCCAACCAGCTCAAGCTGTCCAAACGCTCAGCTCCACAATAGAACAGAGTTCCGGGCCTTTCTGAGGGCCCCACTTGTTTTCACAGTTTTGCTGACCCTGGAAAATACCCATCTGGCAGCGGCCCTTCAGCTCCGCTCAGTTCTGAAACGACCATGAGCAGCTCCATGCTCACCAGGGACCACTGCGCATGCACGCACAGGAATGCGCATACAGTACACAGAAGCAGACATAAACATGGGCATGCGCATGAAAACAGCACTCACGCCCACGTATTGCATAAATACAATACAGCTCACCTTTTTTTACAGATAAAATTAGAATCATTACACACACAACCCACAAATTAATACAAACTGAAACACCTCTTCATTTAAATGCACCTATAAACTGTACAGATTATATTATCCATCCTACCCCACCCATCCACTGTCTGCACACACACACACACACACACACAGACTACTACACCCTCATACACAGAATCCACCGTACCCCTGCTGAAAGACACAGTCCCTCAACACCTCGCCGTAACAGCCCTCGAGGCAGCGACAGCCCTCGTTGGCCACCGTCACACACTCAAACACCACCATGTCCTCGTAGACAGCTCCCAATAATGAGCTGTTCACCCAGCGGATCATCCCACAGACTGCGCAATGCACTTTCTTTTTTCACTGTCCGTGGAAAAGAAGAAAGGTAGCTAGGCAGATAAATACAGAGAGAAAGAGAGAGAGAGAGAGAGAGAGAGAAAGGGAGAGAGAGAGAGAGAGAGAGAGAGAGAGAGAGAGAGAGAGAGAGAGAAAAGATGGAAGAAGCGGGCAGGGAGATTTTCTTTAGCAGGCTTAGAGCCACTGATCTTCCCTGGCCAGCTCTGATCTCCTAATAACCAGCTTACATAGCCCTTAACACCACCTGCCAAAGAAGAGGCACTGGTGGTCTGAGGTGCAGCTGCCCCCCTGCTCCCTCCTTGGATACTCCCTCTAAACAGTACATGTTGATCTTGCCTTACAGTGAAACTAATCATTGAGTAGGCTCCATGTAGTTTCAGCTGAACACAGACAGGTAAGCAGGCAGTTGTTCCCATCAGCACTAACCTGCTCGTAGCCATGTAGTGAGTCGCTCTGCAGCGATCAGCCCCTTTCAAACGACTTCATTCACGCAGCGGGAGCCTTGGATGAGGCACAGGAGGAAGGAGAGGAGGTGGATGAGGAGAGGGGGGAGAGAAGGGAAAAGAGAGGGATGAGGGATAAAGGGGAGGAGGGTGGACGAGTTCCGGAGCATGCCAGGAGGATGAGAGGAAAAGGAGGAGGAAGCGGCCACAGCAGAGGCAGATAAAAATGACGGATTTTCCCAACAGATTGAGAGAAAACCACTGAAGCTGGATCTGAGACTTTGCCTTTCCCTTTTCCTATCGTTCACTCTCTTCTCTCTTTTGTCTAATTCAGGCTCGCATTCGGTCTTAGCAAGAGGCCCTTTTCAATTCACCCCCTTTCTCCTTCCTTCTCTCTCTCAGCCGTTGAATCATCTGCCTGCTTGCTGCCTCCCCTAGTATCCAAGCAAGACTCTTCTCTCGCGATTTCTGCTCCTCGTTCACAATTTCACGGCTACAGCCTGACAATAGATGGAAAGAGAATGTGCAAGCCAGGGTAGAGAGAGAGAGAGAGAGAGAGAGGGTGAGAGACAGAGACAGAGCAAATGAGGAAAGAGATGGCTTTCACTTTGCATTCCACCTCTACTCAGTGCTGGTGCACTGAGCCTGCTGCTTCCTCAATTATTCATGTGTTTCATGAATGGAGGGGCTGACATCACCGGCATTCAGGTCACTTTACATTCGAAGCTCCCTTCTAAATCACATAATAAGCGAGCAAGGCTTTGTGGTAAACACATTTCATGGTTATACACAGACACACACAAACATTTACTTGCTATCCATAATTAATAAATCATAATTAATCATAATATCAAGAAGCAGATATTCAGAAAATTCAAATGTTGCAAAAATAATGCCTCATTGCAAAAATATTAACTTATTTATCAGCTGTGACTCACTACTGCTGTTAATTGTTTTCTATAAAAAACACAAATAAGAGTATAATCCATTGTGTAGCATTACCATTCATACTCAAGCAACTTCGCTTATTAGTCATTCCTGCTGCAGTGTAAAGTGCTTACTTCAGCTGATTTCACTGATATTTGTGTTGTGTTTAAGTAATGACTGCAGCATTAACCATTTATGCTCCAAATTATGTGAGCAAATGGTGGGTTAAACCTCAGATGAAACTACAGGAACTTACCCTTAGGCAGTTACAATGTTATTTATAGGAAGATGGGGGTGGCTAAGACAGCATTTTCTACTAGAATTGAATGTGTTTAAGTTAACTACACTGCACTGCAAATAGGTCTGTCATTTCCCCTGGAAACACTTCTGCCTGTGCTACTCACAGGGTATTGTATGATGTACATAGATCTTCATTTTAAAGGATTTATTTTTAAACCTTAAATGGTATTGTGAACTATGTATGCTGACTTATGGCCATAGCTGTCAATCAATTACTCCACATTTCAAATTAAACTAGCAAATTAGAAAAAGTATGTGAAAGGATCTGGGTATCCATCAATGACACTGATCATTTCTCTTTGAAAAAAACAAACAAAGAAAACAGTGCCCAAATGTCCAAAAGGACTATATGTGAAAAGTTAACTTGAATCAACTAACTGTTGCATTAACATAAGTCAATCAGCAGACTGGTACTGGGTGTCCACTACAGTGTTACAACTGTTAGTATAGTAGACCACACATTTACTGTAGCCTTTATTAACTAATTGGTGTTTCTATTTCTCATAAATGTGGCAGCTACTGAATTTTAATATTCAATATGCCAGGCCCCAGCCTGTTTTACTGAGTTATGTACAGCATTTCTACAGCTGATTCTTTTACTGATGTCCTAAGCAAACTTTAACAGGTCTTACAAACCAGCCAAGAAAAGTTATTTTTTAGGTATCCACTCGCTCCTACAGATCACCAAAGTCACCTCTGTATCTCTAATAAGAAGCAAGCTGAACCCTTAGCTGTGCTGCTGGAAAGACTTGACCCCGGGGCTGCAGCAATGCTGGCTGCCTCTGTGGGAGCGCTCAGCAGAGTCGTGCTGGAACAAAGGGAGCTGGTCCACTGAGCTGGACCACTGTGTGCCCAGATAAGCCTACCCAGCCTCACACCAACAACTGACCTACTTAGGAGACCTCTGTTTTCATTGTTGTTGTAGCCAGGGGGACGTGCAGATGGTTAAATTGACCACGTCCCCAAAGATAATGAATGTAAGGAACAGTCATAGCTGTAGCTGTTGATATGCTTTTCTTAATCACTGATGACAACACATTTGGATAGTGTCACTTCAGGTCTAATTAACACTGGTGTAAGCAGAATACACCCCAAATGTAAAAGACTCCTATGATTTTCTTCATCTTTCTGAGAGGAAGGCGTGCTATTTACAGAGTTGTCATGGCAACAAAAATGTGGTGACGCCTGGCTGGGTCGGAAATGTCTGTCAGCCCGACTGTGTCGGGCGTGCAGTTACCATGGCAGCCCTTCAAGCCATTCATTCGTGTACCGCCACTTGAACTGTTCCCAACTGGAGGGAGAAAGAGAGGAGGGTGTGTTTGTGTGTGTTTTTAATGGGGCGATGCTGCTGCATAAAGCATTCACATGCATTATTAGTCATCTACAAAGCCACAGGGTTTGCATACACTTTGCTCTCAAGATGTTCAGAATGACAGTAGCAATCCTATGTCTTTATTTTATATCAAATGGCAGAACACCTTCTGCAGGAACAAAAAAGGAAGCAACTGCAATGAAAATGTAATGTGTGTCATCACCTTTTTTCTAAAACTATTTCAACATAGTCCCACGAGCATAACCTTAGCATCTGGTCCCAGGCGTAATTAAAATGCTTAATTATCTCGCTGTGTGGCAACCTAAGGCAGACCTGTCACAATTTTTGGGCTCTCACCGAAGCTCTGACCTACTGTACCACTGGGTATACGAAGCTGTTTTAAAAGAAGATATAATTAAACATACTGATTTAAATTCGGAAGCACAACTTGATGGGGTATTTTAAGGACTAAGGAGAGATGTTAGAGAGGGACAGGAGGAGACAGGAAACTGGCAACTGGATTAAGCCCCTGTGGGACACTTTGTGCCAGTGGGATGGGATACAGACACTGCCATCTGCAAGGGATATACAGGAGGAAGGAAGCAGGCTGGATCACAAAGCAGTGGGCAGAGAAGGTGGACGAGAAGAAGAACACATGGATCTGTGACATTATGGCAAGGTACGTTTCAACCAATGTCAGAAAGATACATGCTTTTACACACAAATGGCAGAACAGGTTATAGTTCCACTGCATTTGGCTGGTTGGGCGACACAGACAAAAAATAAATGATCAGCTAAAAGATTTTGGCCAAAGGCCCAAAGTTATTTATTGTTATTTTATTATATGTTCATTCATTGCAAACCACTATTTTTGACTTTAAGTGTAACCATTAGTCAAATGTATTCCTGCCTGTTTTTGCCCCATATGAGGGGCCATGCCAAGATGCTAGGTAAAGTTTCATTTGAATGTAAGAGTCAAAGTCAAAGAAAGAAATCACATAGTGGGACACAGCTGTAATGTTTTGTTAGTCGATAACCTGCAAGACATTGTTGAAAAAGTCTCAAAGCAGGGGAGGCAGCATGGTCCAGGAGCTCCTTTGTGCAGAGTATGAAATAACCACCAGCTTTGGTTGGTCCGGTGATAACAAGCATGGCCTGCATGATGACTTTGTAATAGCAGTATAGTGTCATCTATGCTTGGAAACACAATTTTTATCATTGCTTCAGCTGTTTCATGTCACCTATCATGATAACAGGTGTAAAACAGGCACCTATACTGATCCTTTATGTGACTGGAGCACAGAGTAAATACATACAATTTACACAAAATGTTTCAAAAGAAATGTCTTATTAAACGCCCTACCTAACACACAGATATACACAAAGGTTTTCAGTAAATGGACTTGGTAAACAACAAGCTTTTTACTGATGTACAGTAGCATTAAGGATTCACAAAAAAGGAGGAGGGGAGTCCATTGTGATTGTGCCTTTAAAAAGCTTAAAAGCTAAAAAGCATGACAAAATGGCCTCATGTTTGGACAGGCTTCATGTGAGAGACAAGTGTACGGAACGTTAATGTGAAGGCTTTTAATCATATATCTATCAGAGAGCGGAACACACACCTGTGCGTCCCTGAATGCAGCTTTCAGTCCATTAATATTGAACCTGATAGAGACCAAGGAAAGCAGAAGCGTTCCTTCCCAATGCATCACAAGGTTGATGTTGTGAAGTTGGTTGGAAGTAAATGCACCTGTCTGCTATTCCAAGTGATCTTATTGTTACTAGGGTTTTTGTTCTATACTGACTGTACAGTCATTGGGTGATAATGTACATAATGTGTTGCTAAAATGAAAGATATTTATTGACTTTATGAATCAATGCAGTGTATGCATTTTTGCTGCCATACTGTGTCACGCTGCAGATTTAGAAAAAAGCTGATTTTATGGGATGCAGGAAGAACACTGGTGGAGGACAGCATATATAATCAGTGATGACAAATCGCTTGTGGGGAGGATGGAGAAAAAAGGAAACAGGGAACAGGGGACAACGGAGAGCGTGAGCAAGTGAGAGGAAGGGACAGAGAGAGACCTAATAAGCTGAGGCCAGGAGGGAAATAATTCTGCAGTTGCTCTTGACTGCAGAGCCCCTGCTGTGGACTTGTAGGTCCACCGTGGCCTCATCTGCAGTGCTCTATCTGCACAGCTGCAGTTGGGTCAAAGCCTCATAAACTCCTGCGTCTTTACATTTTATGATCTTTTGAACCATTGTCATATGTGCTAATCATGTTACATCTCAAGGAAGAGCAGTTCACATAAAGTTGAGGTCTTTTGCTATGCTTCTTTCTCTCTCTCAAGAACACCATGCATACATGAAAATGAATCTCCTCAGTGCAGGGGCCTAGGAGCTACAATTTTCAAGTCAGCCCAAAATAGCCCAGAAAGACATTAGCAGCTTGGCGTTAGATATTTCATGCCTAGGGGTTTGTTCGAAAGTATGTCTATGGCTGCAATGCAAATTCTACTGGATGCAAATATTGAAGTGTCTTTGATGTTTTGTTTGTGTGTACAAAAACATTGCATATGGATGTTTATGTATGTAATCTAAAATACTGAACATACTGCAGGTTCAGAGCGGCGTAAAAAAGAAGTCATGGACGCAAGGCTTCATGACACGCTATGTTTGCCAATAAAATTTGAGGTACCATAGAAACAGCATAGCCAGATAGTCTGGAGATCCACAGATGTGTTTATGTATGCAGGTCTGCACTCCCAGTCTGTCTGACTGTCCTGCAGCAGCTTGTCCATGGTGCCACGTGCAGCGAGCTCCAACTCTACCCTGCTGTCAATGCCTCGCTGTTGCTACAGCTGCTGCTGCTGGCTGTGTGTGCACATCTGTCCCTAAATGTGTGTGTGTGTGTGTGTGTGTGTGTGTGTGTGCGTGTGCGTGCGATTTAAGTCTCACCAAATGTCATACCAAGAGCAAACATCCATACACTGGGGCCATTGCCAAATCCTGAGCAATCTCTCTTCCCCTCACACACACAAACATGTGCATATACATGGTCTGTCTCTCTCTGTCTGTTTGTCTCTTCCTTGTCTTCTGACAAATAAGCAGCCACGCTGGCTTTCAATCACAGCGTGCACTGTGACAAACATACATCCAACAGGGTAGCCTTTCCACTCTATAAAACTCTCTGACACTTGCTTCCCTTCACACTGTCACACAGTTTACCAGCTGAGCTTCCTTTCATCATTATAGCAAATATTTCATTTAGAATCATATGCCGTAGAAATATAACCTGACACAGCAGATGGTTTGATACACAGAACCATCTGGGAAACTGCACTTTGAAAAAATACATTGTGATTGGTTGACGCGTCGGTCTAACACAGGCTGACTTCTAGCAATTGCTTCCTGCTGCTGTCAGCCCCTCACGGGATGCTGCTGGTCTGAACCAATGATGTTCAGACAATCCTGGCAAAATGGATTACTGCATTATTTTCTAAATCTTGCGAGAATCCAGCTGCTTCATAAGATTTAGTAACAGCCATGTTGCAATCATAATTTGCAAATTCTGATGTTGACTGAGAATCATTTTGTGTATGTCAATATAGGTCTTACGGTCATACGTGTATGAAACATAATTACGGTATTATAATCATCTGTTAGAATACTATAGGAGAGACAGGAAAGAATCCTGTGCAGGTAACGGCTGTGATTTAAACCAGATAAATCAGCGTATACAGGGCTCATAAATGAGCTGCTATATCCAGTGTCAGCCACTGGTTTATAACACCCCTGACAACAAACGCAGTGACTAAGGTATTGATCGATGGAATGAACCCTAGGTCATGCCATTTTACCTACATAGCAGATCGCTTTGGAAGAACACAGGGAAGAGTAACAAACACTAATAGAAAGAGTGAGATTTGTGCAGCATCCACCCAATAATGAGCCCGCCAGTGGAAGTGATTATCGTCATAGTTTCTTCTTTTTTTTTACATCTTACAATAACGCAAGAAAAATACTCTATTTTAATGTTCAAAAGGATAGGTAGAAATGATAAAAACATGCTGCACTTTTGGAGAGCGGATGTGCACATGCTGTTACATAACATAACAAAATGGCATGCAAGCTACACACAGATAGCTAGTCAGACAGGTCACTTTCACATACAAAGGTTATGGGATGCTGACAGATGGCTGTGCAGTGTAAAGGAACCTGTGTTGGTCAGTGTGCTGCAAACAGATTAACTGAAGACAGACTCAGGTTTAACAGTGTTTCTATGCTGCAGAATGACAAAGAGGCCTTTGGTGCATGAAGCACATGCACACAAAAAAGGAAGACTTACACATTGCTACATTCTGCAGCCAGAAGAAGAAATAACTGGAGAATGAAGTGTTTTGTGACACATAGGAAATAAGATTAGTATAAAAATTAAAGGGGCAGAGACAAATATAGACATAATGAAAGAGAGACTGAGACATTAGGGAAAAGAAGAGTTCCTGTAGGGAAAAGAAGAGGTCTTCATGAAAGTGAGAAGGAAGGAAGCGGGACGCACGTTGCCGAAACGGCTCCCCCTCTAGTTTTTTTTCCTGCAGTGCTCTGTAATTCGTCTCTAAAAATATCAAGCAAGAGGGGGAGGAGGAGGAGCATAAACAAACACAGGGGGAGGAGAGGATAAAAGCAGAGACGATTGAAAAGTGCAAAGGGAGCGCACACTGTAGCCAAACAGGTTAAAAAAGAAAGTGTGTAAGGGGCCACCTGGATGTGAATCTGTCCGTATGAGATAACGAGGGAACAGGAAAACAAGCGCGGAAGGCGGCAAGAGTGGAAGAGAGTGGAGAGAGGCAGAGGGAACATGTGCCTGCTCTTTTCCAGGCAGCCACGTGAGCGCTTCTCCTCAGCTGCTCCGCTCACCCTGAGCCAGCCAGAGGGGAGCAGAGCAGGGTCGCCACAGTCACAGCAGAAGAATCACGCTAACCCACAATGGACATACACACTGTGGTCACAGCTTACTTGTCCGGATCTAGCCCCTCAATGCATGCTGGTTAATGTTCTGTGAGATTTATATAACCAATAAAAAATGGAGGTGAAGATGGATATATTGTATTCTTTGTAAAAAAAAGCACACATTATTGACAGTACATCCAGCCTTGCATAGACAGAATGTATCATACGGACATATGTCGATAAAGCCACAGCTCACCAAATACCAGAAAACAGACACAGACATCTATTTCCCTGGCTATGCTGTGCTCTGCATACATGACAGCCTTGAAGCTGTACAGACAAAAAAACCAGTACAAATACACCATTAGAAGATCATGCTGTCTCTGTTCTCTAATCATTCTTACCAGGCGAGCTTGAAGCCTTTCATTAGTACAGCGAGCAGTGTCTGATGTCCATAGCATGTTGTGGGCACTGGGCTGCCCGTTCACACCGCCGCATGCTGACTGACAGCCTGCCAGTGCCTCACCTCCCATACACAGAGCAGGAGAGATGCACAGAAGGAAGAAGGGAGGACGATATGCAGCGACTGATGGATGGTCGAGGACCAAAGTCTGGCAGGATGATCCTCGGTGCTGTCTGATCCTTCTGCTACATTCCTTTGCTTGGATGAAGGTGCCGCAGTGCTGAGCACTTGTGCCAGAAATTCACACCTCCCTTGGGTTCTTCGGTTTTCCCAAAAGAGAAGGAGGTGATCTGCACTGCAACATTCACAACGCAAAGTGCAGCACGTAGCTGAGGTAGGAGAGCTAGCAAATTCAAATAAACGCGACCATGGCTGGATACAGCTCCATTCTATCTCTGTAGGTCTTTCTACAGAGCTCTCACACTGTCCCACCAAGCTTCTGTTTGCTCTCTCAAACTCTCTGTCACAGCCTCAGCCTCTGCTGCGGATGAAAGCTGCACTTGCTGTGCTCACAGTGAGCAGGCGCAGGATCTCTCTCTCCCCCTCCCTCCCTCGCTCCCTCCTGTTCTCTCTGTCCTTTTCCCTAGATGGCTCCCTTTCTCTATTTCTCTCTTAGATAAGCCAAGCTGGCCCAGCATGGAGGACTAGAGCAGGGTAGTAACCTCAGGCCATAACATCCTCTGTGCATTGACCCCCATCCCCCCATTCTACACCATGCACAACGTACGAGAGAGGTATTAACTGAGGGGACCTGCTGCAGTTCTTTCCTCGTGTGTTCGACTCTAGCCCTGATCAGTGTCAGCAGCTAACCTAGTTAATCTCTTAATGCATTGACTGTAGTGGGGTACTCCCTGTGTTTATAGCCATGCGCTGTGTATGTGGTGTGCATACATGATGAATCACATTGACTTCTTGGTGACTCAGCTCGCTTAGCTGGCTAATAGGTGTTTCATAACTCAAGTTTAAATCTATCTGGTGCCTGCTGTAAGACATCCTCATTTATCTATGTGACCACCGCAACAACCAATTTAAGCTGCAAATTCCTTCATCTGCTAAAAGATGCATGCGTCTCTAAAAACAGTAAATGTTGTTTGCATGGCCTAGATCACAAGCACTTGGCACACTAATTACATTGTTTATTGGGGTTAGAGTTTACGTTAGAGTATTATTCATTCAAGAACTAGAACAACTACTGTGTGGGAGCCAAGGTAGCACTTATCAATAACAATGCTGGCTTTGTCCTGTTGTTTCTTCAGGTTGAAACAAAAACATTTACCTTTGCCAAAGCTTCAGCATTTTATCAATCGGTTTTATCTGAAGAATTATCGAGAATAGCCGAAAAGTCTTCTTGTGTTTATATTTGTATAAGATTAGATTTAAGCAATGACTGCAAGGATTATTGCTGCATTAAGGGAGTAGCAAGGTTAACTATGTATTTCATGGATTAAGCTTCAACACATGGATGTCAGAAAGAGATGCCTAATCTCTTCCTTTGGCCACTTAAGGGCCACAGTGGTCAGAGAGTAACCGATCATTCACTTTAAGCTGTCATCAAAACAATAGCTGACTCAGCCACGGGCTCTGGGTCAGGGTGCAGCACATTCTTTCTGTTTAATCTTCTTAAAGCAGCGCACACAAATGACTCCTCATTAGGGGCACCTACTACTACACCTAATCCAAACCACGCTTACCATTAGAGCAGACATAGCCTGAAGATGATTTATTAAGTTAAATTTGCCAATCATCTCATTCATTGATCTCATTCTTTTGATGTCTGAATTAATTTGTTTTGTGACCACATGCAGTAAAGCACTTAGTAATCAGTTTTATGATAGAACAATGGAAAGCTGTTATTATTACTGACATTACGCTTAGCATGCTGAGTCACTGAGCTTCATTCACTCACTCAGCTTTCACAGATGAGGCTGACAAATGGCACAGAACCAAAAACAGATAATAGCATGCAGATAATGGACTTGAGCTCTTGGTCCAAGAGGTGATGTGTTCCTGTTGCAGATAGTAGGCCCTATGTAAGCTATAGGACACGATAACACTTCACAGTCATCACCTAACATGTGTACACAGCCGCCATGTTTCTTTTCCAGAGACATTTGACCACAAAGCATGTCCCTGAAGGGACTGTAGGTGAAGATGGCTGAAACATGTAGAGTTAGGCATTTTAACATTAGAGGCCTATGAGGACCGACTTGCTACCTCAAGTGGCCATTCAATGAACTGCAGTTGTTGGCTGTATTTCATGCCACTTGTGCTAAAACAGTGCAATTATTATTTCAATTATAACAAACCACTGAGTGGTTCTTTCATCTAAACAACCTTGAGGCAGGCAAAATATGATGGGAAGACACATCCTTTCTCTATTAGCCAACATTCAGACTGCAGGGAGAGACAAATGGGGAAAATGAATGAGGCGAAGAAGTGAGAGAACTCTAATCCTTTCCCAGTGAGAAGCAGCGAGTGCTGTAACCTGAGCTTCAGTCAAGCAAGAAGAGACAGTAAGTCACCTCACACAGAGTCCATCTGGTGCAATTTCACAAGTAATAAAAGCCACAGTGAACCTCAGTGATGTAGTATATTGTTTAAGCAGGACAACATTACCTGCAGCCTGATTCACTCTTTAGTAGAGGCAGCTTTCCCTACTAATGAAGGTGATGCATCAAGCATGCATTGTTAATTTCTGTCAATAGTACTTCACAAAAAGAAGAAGCAGTCACTGTGGCATTATATTAGCATTGTAATCACTGCATGGGATATGTGGGAAGTTGGAATTAAGAAAGTTACAAAATGCAAATTTAAATGAGTAAATAATGCACCTCTTTTTTAGCAGACTGCCTTTTGAAACAGACCACATAAATAAAATGTGCCTCATGACAGAATAGCATAACAAAATATGATTATATTAAAAAATACTGCAGGTTTCTTGTGTCTTTCACTTGTTGTGCTATATATGTTCTATTTATGCGATTGTAGTTCGACTGTTGTCAGAGCAGAGTGGTGCTGAATGGACAGCTCCTCACAAAGAATCAGTGAGTTGTTTCTTCTCACTGACGCCACCTGCTGCACAAACTCAAGCTGTTGCAATGTTTGTCAAACAGTTCATATATATTTTCTAAATTTAATGCAGTCGTCCTGGCATTGGGTAGAATGATTTACTCTAATTACATTAAGTTCCCTAATTTGCTATATGAACTGTTTCCTGTATTTATACTAGTTTTAAGGTTTTAAAGCTTGCCTGGAGAACAACTAAAAAACACAATAAGTTTGAGCTCATATCACAGAGTAAATCACACCATGTCACCTGATTTCTTAGCCTCTTTTTTAGCATTCCTTGAACCCTAATCTGGCCCAGAGATTTTTAATTTATTTCTAAGAATAGCATTGGTAGATAATCTGGATTAATCTACGCCGCTTTGTGTGATTGGATGGCGTGGTAAATTTCCCTCCCACTCTGCCTATTGGGCGGTTCTTACTGTGACACACAGCAATGGGTTACATTTGTATTGTTTTCATTCAACATGGGTAACATCCACTGGCCATAGATTTATCTTTACCATCAGATCACAGAGGGGAATGGGTGATCATGTGACTGGCTGGCAGTTTATTGACGAACTAACAATGTTGGATAATCTGAGCTCCCAAGGTCACAGTGAGGGAGAGAGCCGGCAAACATGTACGCACACACGAGCACAGGCCAAAAAACACAGGGATGTTCTTTACAGCGAACTATAGAGAAAATTAGTTAAGAGGAACAAATGACAACAAAATAATTAGACTAAATAGATAAAACCTGTACAAAATGAGTTAGAGAAGTATAATGGCTTAGACTGTACTAAACTGTCACAGAAGAAGGAAGGTAAAAGTAAAGCTGTTTGTCATTATTGCATGAGAGCATGTAGATTTTAAAATGAGAGAATGTGGTGGGTAAGAACTACAATTACAGGGTGTGTAATTTTAATGTTTCTAAAAGGGAGGGAGGTGTGCGTACAGACAGTGTAGTAATAGAGGCTGACATGAACGACTAAAAAGGGGCAACAGATAAGCCACGAGCACAGGCAGCATCTGACAGTCAGAATGAGGCTAAACAGATGCAAACATGGACTACAACACACAGACGCAAGCTCAGTTGGAAACCTGAACAAATTTAATATTATGCCAAAAACACACAAGCAGCATGTATCACGCTGGGGACAGAAGAGGCACTACACAGAGAGCCAAAGTCATTAGTCATAAGAGCAGAGCTGGAGAGGAGAGTGACTGATGAGAGATACTGTAAAATGCATAACATGTTTGACAGCAAAAAAAAAAAAAGAAACACCGCAAAGGACATATATCATTTTCAATATTAGGTTGACCCAAAAAGGGATAAAGTGAAATACAGATGGCCTCCTGTGTGCCTGTCACGTGCACCATGAATAAAAGAACAAAGTACAGCACGTGCTGACATTAAAGCATTCATTTAAAAAAGCCTTCCACTTCCCGTTTCTGCTGCAGCAAGCAGGATGAAAATAGACCAATGTTTCATAATTACTAAACAAAGGAGAGAAGGTGGAGAAGACAGGAGGACAATGTTTGGGATTAGCTCTGTTAACTCAAACAACACTGTGCAGGCCTGAGGGACAACAGACAACACACTATGCAGTACAAAGTACGACAGTAGTTTGTTGATGGTTATTATGATCCAAAGCCTAATTTTATTCCTTAGTGCTCACCAAAGAGAGGTGAAATTACCTTTTCTTAATGGAAGGTTAAATATTCACACTTTTCTTGATGATTACTGCAAAAACATTTTCACCTTTCACCTACAATACTGAGGGTATATCTATCTGTATGCACCTAGCTAAAGCAAACATCCATTATCAAATTATATAAGCAGCAGCTAACTCTTACTCTACTCCACTAAGACACCATGAATTCACATCTTTTGTGTGTGTATGGAAAAATCAGTGAAACCAGTCAAATCGCAATGCCTAAGAAACAATTATTACTAGAATAATTAGGAGATGGATTGTAGTTAATATTTGTTTTATCAAACAAAAAAGCCTATCTCCAGCCGAATCTGGCACTGTGGCCATTATGCAGCACATCAGTGACTCATCACATCTATGACCCTGAGCTCCACAAATACACAGCTGCCCTGTTCAGGAAAATGATGTCACGACACAAGGAGATCAGGTTTCGCTGATCTCTCCTGATGGAGCCCACATCCAGGAGAATATGGTATACATTTTAGATGGTACTGTAACACTGCACTGCTGACACTCTAGTCTAGGTAGAGGAATGTCAAAGAGTTGCTTAGGAAGTCACTTAGCTTGGTAACCATGCAAACTGAGGTCCTAATGTGGCTGATGATTTTTTGTCATTTATTTACAATGCTAACGAGAAATTAAAAAAATATATTAATTAAAACAACACTGAAGTAAGAAACCTGTCTGTGACTGAAGTGAAGGTCCTTTTCTAATATCACATATTGATACCTTTTTTATTGTTTCAATTTACATAACTACTGGATGCCAGCTCAGTCGTCACACAATTATGAAATCGGTCCAAATGACCTCATCAGCAGTGAGCGTGTAATGCCGTGGTGTGGAAGCCAACATAGGCGGATGTGCTGTCACCGTGGGGGTTGTTCATAGTTGGTAAGAGTCGAACACAGACATCCATAGGCTAGCCCCATCTGTGCTCTCATCCTCTGTCCTCAGAGGAACCCACATTTAACCTTTATTCAAGCAGACATGTTAATTAGAATCACAGTGGTTGTATAAATGATGCTGTGGATAAATTATGTTTATTTTGTATTAATAGTGCACACTTATGTCTTTTAAAGCAAAAGCTTAAAGATTGAGTCGTGGAAG
Organism: Parambassis ranga; assembly: GCF_900634625.1. NCBI lineage: Eukaryota > Metazoa > Chordata > Actinopteri > Ambassidae > Parambassis > Parambassis ranga. The sequence goes on along the minus strand of NC_041033.1, from coordinate 9,151,303 downwards.
CAATGTTTTTATATTAAAAGACTCTGGCTATAGAGCAGTGATGAGAGAAGGGGTTGGGTGGGGGGATATTGACTAAACCCTCCCAGACAAACCTTCCATCTCGTCAGTCAGGGCTGATGCTGCACCACTGAAGCTGTGAGCAGTCCAGCCCAATGCTTCAGGGCCACATGCGAACCTTGTGGACTGTTTTCAGCCAGACATACAGTATGGATATTACCAGGGAAACACAATGCTAAGGCCCTTGAAAAACATCCACAAATACACTGCCTTTATTTTGTCTTGATTGGTTGCTATGCCATTCCCACCCACAAGGCCTTCAAGAGCAACACTTGAGTTATTTTAAGCTTCACAGATGATCTATGTCACTCATGATGACAAAGCAACAAAAAGACATCAGACCTTGCAACACATCAAAACTCTGCATTGATAACTGACAAAACTAAAGCTTTTAGCACTGTGGATAAAGACCCGAATCCCTGAAGTACATCAACAAGGTAGTGCACTACAGAGAAGAGTGCCCTCTATTGTGCCAAGACAACAAACCAATGTAGCTCCTGACGGGGTCTAAAATCCATGTTTCTCTTACTAGATTGGTACCCTCAAGACATGGCATATTGCAGGGGGACAAGTCACTAACTAAACGTTTTGCCATCCTCTACAGGAAGGTGAGCCTGTATAATGCCAGTTAGTTATTAAAAATTACCAACATGTTTTCAAAATTAAACACTGCAACGCTTTATTATTGTATGAAACGAAAAGCTCAAGAAATGATGCAACCATTGACTGTTGCAGTTATATCTCCATCTAATTTGTCCACAGAACCATGTAAAGATCTCAGCAACAGAGAAAAGGCTGTTTTGCATGTGTAGTTAGTTGCTAACTTCTCTAGTAAGTGCTGGTGAGACTTTTTTTTTTTTACCTATAAATGAGCTATAATGAAGCCAAAATAACCACAGTCGCACATAACCTAGTTGCGCTCTTGAGAAGGACAATGCTGACTGTGTTTCAGTAAATGATTTAACAGCAGTTTTGCTCCTAGATATCACCCGCAGTGAAATCTGAGGATAAGAAGTGGAGCTAGAGCTAGATGGACTTTTTGAGATGTAGCCCATGCTAGAACAGCTCCCTCTCTTGGTGGACCTTAGTATTTTAGAGGTGACCATCCACTTCCAGAACAAACTTACAAAATAAGTGTAGTATGGTTGAGTTTAGTGTATGCAGGATAACTTCCTAAAACAGAAAACACATCTTGTCTGTCGCTGCTGTGTGGAGTGTCTTTTGCTTGTGGAGTTATATCCTACCTTTGAGGTTTCCATATCAGTTTCTTCCACTTCTTTTGCTTGGCCTATCAGTGAAGGTAGAGAAGAGTCAATGAGAAGTCTTTGATTACTCATGATGTGATGTCCTGAGGAAAGCCAAACTAAAATGTGTCTCAGACTAAAGAAACTAATGCTAAAAGTCTACAAGCATTAAAAGAGTTGTTGCGCTTAGGTTTAAATGACCTTTTGACAGGTAAGAAAGCACAATTGAGCTATCTTAGTTTCTTTCACATTAAAAGCCCCCATGGTTTTGAATAGGGCCTGGAATATAAAATAAGAGCAAGAATGACATCTCTGACAAAATCATATATATATGTGCACTTGTTTTTGTGTGTGCATGGGCTTTCAGAGTGCAGTCCCCATTCCACTGCTGCCAGCAACTCAATACAGAGCGCCCACATGTGCCATGAATCACCGTGATCAGAAGCCCTCAACCACGCCTCCGTCTATTCAATCAATTCATTTTCACCGTGGCACCTGATAATACATTTGCCTCTCAAGTCAGAGCAATTTCTTCCCACTCCTTTACCCCTGACTGAGCATCCCAGCAGCGACTAAGAAGTTTCATTTGGCTGAGCAACACCGTCATCAGATGCCATGTCTGTCAGTGGGGTAAGTGAGTATAATATTTTCCCACAGAGACAAATGGATTAACTGAGGGATTACCTGCTGGGACTAAAAGTCATTCAGCTAACACCTCTGTATGTCAGAGTTTAATGGAATCAAAATAAATGCTTTACATCAAAATGCTTCAACATTCAATATAGGAATCTATACTAAGTATAACATCGACCCTGCGTCTTGCTTCCGAGACTAAAGACGCAGAGAGAAGAGGCTCTAAATAAGAATGATCCACGGTGCGTTTGGAACAGCTAGAGGGGAAATCAATCAGATCTGTGATGGAGACGGGCCGTTCAGAGAAGACAGATTACAGATTACACCACTTGATTTATAAAACTTGAAAAACAAACCTTCCAGTAAAGATGGATATGCAAGAAAGGCAAACCGGCTCAGAGATTCGAATTAACTGAGGTTTTTGGACTTAAGCCCCCCTCTCCCTCCCTGTAGAGCTATAGCACTAGATGGATCTAATATCTTTTGTAGTATTAACAACAACTCTACTATTGATGTTGAAATAACAGATAGCTGTCCACCTACAACACATTTAAGGTTTATCCCTTTATCCACAGGGTCCCTGAACGAGTGCTTATTTGCAGCAAAAATGAATAAAACATTGGAGTGCAGGGGTGGATATATACACATTTAATGTGAGGAGCAGGATTGATTTTCTGATGAACGTATGTGAGTTACAGTTTGAGTCACCAGAGACTCTGTGATTAGTCAGTGGTGAAGGCCTGCTGAATGCACACACATGGCCCACTCACACAGATAAAGTATGTTCTGGAAGGTGACCTGGATGTATGGTATATAATATGATGGCTCCAGCCTACACCACCTCTTACCCACATACAGTAATGTGGCTCAGTTTGCTACTTCTCTTTGAAATGTGCCATGTATTGAATAAACACCTTCTCCCTAAAATAAATTCTTCATTAATCAGTATATAAGGTTGTGTTTGGTCAAATACTGAGTGACTTGTATCAATTTCAGCTCAGTGCTGCCTCTATGATAACAGACATACAAGGACAGGTCTATAGTTAGTTTATACCATTAGCTGGCATATGTGCATGGCATATCTCCTTGTGTAACTCTACAGAGAGGCAGATGTCCACCCAGCATGAAAACAAGACCTTTCACAAAGCGGTAAGTGGGTGTGCCAGTGACAGACAGACTGTCTTCAGACAGGAACACTTAATGAATCACCTTCAGTGTGCGACATCAACAGCTGGCACAAAATACAGCCCGTGGAATAACAATTACTACTCAGGTTCAGATTTAAAAGCTTATGTTTAATATCCTTTTAATGTGAGATGATTTTTAAAAATCAATCAATTTATATGAAGAGATGCAACAAGATGTATCTACATTTAAATTAATTGCAACTAATATTAGGAGGAAGATTATTTTAATTTTAATTTTAGCAAACTGCTTGTTGGGAATATAAATCATTTATTTTTTAGCCAATAACATTTTAGGGTCAAGTAATGAAAATAAACTAATTTCCTCATTACAAAAAGAAAAAAACTTAATTGTAATTTAAAGTTAGTGGTTGAATGGGGAATGTCATATCAGAAAAATGAGCATTTTTTTTCTTTTATGTCAAACAAATTCCAGTAATTCAAGTTACCTTACCATCCTTTTTAACCTTAATTTTTGTAAACAAAACAACTTGTGAGTCTGTACTATTTTAACATCACTGTGAAAGATGATGCAAGACACACAATTATACATTAATTTATTTATGATGATTGATTAAATTGTGTTTTTTTTCTGTAGCATGAAGCAGAGACAATGCCACACTGTGCATAGGACTGCACACCAGCAAGTACTTTGGTAGCATGGCAATCAATCAATATTTCTGCATGACGTGACATATTGACCCACTTCCTTTTGAAGCTTTTTTTGTAACCCTTTAATTAAGGAATTAAATATAACCAATAATAGTAATAGATTTTTAATGGTTAAATTAATGAAGCAAATGCATTTAGTTACTTCCAATAGTCTTACATGAATGAATGACTGCAGCAGGATAGATTTATAGAATGAAATGAAAGATACCTGACACACACACCCACGCTTTAGCCAACAACTGCTACTTTCCATCAGAGCAAATGTAATTTCATCATTTCATTCATCGCTGCTATTGATCCTTAATGACTATCATTTATGGTTCATGTATGAGGCAAGAGATTGTTAAACACAATAAGGCCCGCCAGGACTATGTTATAAAGACAGGTAACATGAAGCAGTCCTAGGACTGCCCTGCATCCCCGTCAACAGACACAGTAAATCTAACTAAATTGCCCTTAATGGACCTGGGGAGCAGAGATCACAGCAGAGATTTAGAAGCCAGCTGGAAAATCCCTTCTGCACAAATGTGTACGTGCATGTGTGTGAGAGATGGACTGTTCTGACACACTGTGATTTATTTTGCCACAGCCCTGCATTCACCAGGTTAAGATAAATGAATGAGTTTATTAATTGCTTTGACACATGTCCCCTATCCATTAAAGGAACTGATGAAAACAATAACTGACTAACAGTTATTTTTATCACATCGGGCCACACCCTCACAAGTAGAACAAAATATGAAAAGCATAATGCAGTAGTGGTGACAACACTCCATAATAAAGTTTACAGTGACCTTAAATTGTGGTCGCTTTGTATTTATATTCTGGAACAACTTGAGGAAACAAACTAATGCAACTGACATTTAGAAAATCTGCTGTGAACAGAGGCAGATGCATGTTTTAAGAAAGGTCAGATTGAAAAGGGTATAGCTGGGAGACAATACCAGAGCCATGTAGGTTATGTGATCTGGCTACATAATAACTTAAACAGTAGACAATGATAGGATGATTATCATAAAGCCAAAGAACCAGTTTGATCACTGCATAATAATATAATGCACTACACAGTAGAAAAGTATTTTCATAAAACACAAAACACAAAGTGTCACCGTTTTGTCGTATACTATGACTTACATAAAAAAGTATACTAGGATATTGATAACATACATTGAGTTTTACAATCTGTTGCACATGCCAGATAATTTGCAGAATGGGTCATTTGGAACATGCTGCATCTAAAGACCATTGACAGAAATCAGACCTGACCTTATGTTTGTGCATGGTGAACAGGCAGACACCATCCTGGCCTCTCTCCTGGCTCTCATGGCCTCTCTTCAATCCCTGTGTTCACTGTTGTCAAATTGTCACTTGTCCAGCATATTTAGTCCAGCATCATCACCGAGCCTCACAATCCCCCCACGTCCTTGTCTCTAACACAGCGCATCCAATATCGGATGAGAGATAATGCCTCAGTTCCAGACAGAGGTTAGACAGGCAACACTTGTTAAGCCAGAAAGCTGCAGGATGTCCAGGCTGACTAGATGCTGCTATCCTGACAGAAACTGAGCCATCCGTGTCTTCCTTGCCTACAAATCCACCTATAGTCAAAACATAATCTCACCTCATGCACATAAAAACCACAATGAGTTTCCGTAAGAAGTGGTCCACAGACTCGCTTCCTACTGATCACCTCACATCTGCTTTGCTGAGCCATGGATGAGCAGTTGTACGAGGGAGGATGGGTCAGTGGATGTGAGAGCTCTGATTGGCTGGCTGGCTATGGTGTGTGTGTGGGAAGGTCCCTTTGGTAGGCTCCCTGCGAACGGCGATGCTCGACAAGGGTGGTCCTTCACCTCCTTTCCTCCACTCCCTGCTTCATCAGCCTCACTCCCCCTGCTCTGCTACCCCCTCACTTTCTCCGTCTCCCTCCCCCTCCATCTTCTCGGCTCCTTTACAAGCTGCAGGCATGCATTCGCAGCCTCTGCATCACAGAATCTTTTCGAGGACCCACATCAGTGATGCAGTCACTCTGTGCACACAATTACACAAACAGTTAGCATGGAGTGGAGGTCATGATTCATTGCATCCTGCGGCTGTAACCTCTCCTCACCAAAATGAATGACCCACATTTACAAAAATAAAACATTAGGATTACTGTCTTCACCATCATCACACCCTGATATTATCTCATCTACTGCCTGAGCCAGATCTGGGTTCATTAGGTTAGACTGGCAAGAGCAATCAGACATCATTAGTAGAGAATAAAATTATGCCACAGAAATACATTTTAAGCACCATTTATCAAAGTTTGAAAACAATTTTCACGATATAAGAGTTAATCTGAGCATCACAGTGAAATACACTTGACAGCAATGACTGAATGTTTTGTGTTGTGAACTACTTTTACAGGAGTATCATTTACTTCATATGTTGGATCCTCGCTTTTCTGAGTCTCCTGTGCAAAGCAAAGAGCAATATCAGATTACGCTGACCTCCATCAGTGGAGGCTCAAACCACAGACAATGATCGATAATCCAGCAATTGAGAAGGCAAAAGAGCAATGCGGACATTGGAACAAAGGCAGGATGTACCATGCAGGACTTTTCAGGAGATCGGTTACTCTCACATTATTCAACTCTGCAGACACTTAGACACTTCTGAGCTTGTACAGAGGACTACACTCCAACTCACTCACTCCAACTTTTCTTTCAGACATACAAACAGCAGCTTCTAATTGCACATCCTGCCCACTTTATCCTGCTTTCCTCGTGCATTGTTTACAGTTGCCTTTTTAAGCATTCTTCTTATGTGATTCAATGCTACAAAAGCTACAAATGAAGAGGCTGAATGTTTAATAGATTTCAGATTCTAATCTTTAATTCAAATATTGTCATTTGCAAATCTCAAAGGCTGCACCAAGGAGCAATCTCTGTGATTGTTGTAAAAAAAGGCCACTAGGTGGGCTAGTGAGTCAGTTTAGCAGCTGGTCTGCCTTCAGTTCAACAAGAGCATCTTCCGGTGCACATTTACCATGAACGTGAGCAAAAGAAACAATACTCAATAACTAACAGGGACAGTGAAATTGTTGACTTTTTGCCAAATAGGACACTCAAATTTAAAAAAAAAATACTTTTAGGTTTTTTGTCAATCTTCCTTCTGTTGTAGTGTCTCAGCAACATGCATAGGAACTTCAAACACAAGAAGAAACAGCTAGGCTTAAAAAACCTTGTACTGAACACTGGAGTGCGGAGACTCCTAGTGGTTTAAACCTTGCCTGGCAGTCACCCACAACGGAACACTCAAAACATACCAGTTCGGGCACATGCTGGAGCGCACACACACAAATTCACCAACATAACACTGCCCACTCAGTTTAGAAAATGTATCAGATAAACACCACACATGTTCTGTAAACCCCCTACACAAAAACACACATGTCAAAGAGCATGGCCTCACAGCAAGATGTTTTACACTGAAACTGAAAAACATGCATGTTATCCTTCAGTCACTTTATTCTTCTCTTATTGAGCCAACATTACTTTTCACAAAAGAGGATCTGTAAAAAAAATACCAACCAGAAGGGTTCATGTGCAACCACAGTTTAAATGCAGAGTATGCACCATAAAGCATCAGAAAGATGTCGCTTAAAAAAATTAAAACTTCAATACTGAATGTAAAACCCATGCAGGTTAAGTTCTCTTTAGCCAGGTAAATCATGAAGGATCAGCTTTTCATTAAACTCCTTGACATTTTTCATGCAGTGCCTCATAGACTTCAACGCTCATCGCACTCACCTTTCCAGTTTATGCACCTCTTTGCTTCTGGACTGGCACCGTGTCTTTTGTGACAGCACAGCTTTCACACCCTGGAGAATAAAATGCCTGTGCCCACAGTGGGTGTCCACAGTGCTGACCGGCCACCGGCTGGCTGGCTAAAAGACTAAAAGCTCCACAATGGTGTTCAGCTCACAAAGCCCTGTTTGTGTCTGATGTTGTTTGTCCAATAAAAGCAAACAATGGCATTCCATGGCTTGCAACTGTATTCACTGCTGGCTTCTCCAAATGTAAAGCGTATTCAGACACCTTGGTTGCCGGACAAAGCCGTGAATCTGTGTCACATGCAGGGTGGGTGGACCGGGGCAAATGGGGTGACAGCTAGGCCAGTCCCATTCTACCCTTAAGTGTACAGTATATACATAAGGCCACTAGCATGCCCACACTTCTCTGGGGCAAAGAAGAAAATGCAGACAGCAGACTTACCTGATTTTGTCTGCTGCACTGTCAGACCTGGAAGAGAGGAAACAATTTAGTCATGGGGTACTGCCTCTACACTGCACTTTTATATGAACAATTAAGGAAAGCTAGATGAATCATACTTTCCATTTTGTAGTTTAAAGCACAACAAATATATTGATAGTTTCTTAAAAATGCTGGGCCGTACTAATGTGAATGTAAATACTGTAAATAAAAACATACCTTGTTTTAAATATGCAATTTTTATTGTTATTTTCTCCTTTTTTATTTTCATTAATTTTCTTATTTTGCATCTAATGTGGTAACATACTTAAAAAAAAAGCTGGGACAAAGAGGGCTGAAAAAGCAGTATTGTACTGTTAAAAAACTAATTAGGTCAATAACATGACTGAGTATAAAAAGAGGATCCCAGAGAGAAAGCCTTTGGAAGTAAAGATAGGGAAAGGTGCACCATTTTGTCAAAGACGAGAACAGGTAAATCCTTCTACAATGTAAAAATATGTAACGTAAAAAAACACAAAAATCAAATCCTCCATCCCGATCTTTAAAATCAGTTACTTCTGGTACGAATCTGGTCCCTTTTCAGATAAATATCTGAATCATGGTTATAAGATATGAATGAGAATAGATTTTTTTTATCATACGTATGTGTTGAGTGTTGTGTTGTATAATAATATGACGTTTTCTGTTGTTGTTGATGCAGATGACACAAAGCTTTGATGTGCTCATGTGTGCCGTTTCAGAGGACAGAAAGGTTCACATTTAAGTCTCATGAAAGACATTATAAATTTGAACCATCAAGCCAGATGAAGACGATCCATGGAAAGAGTCTGAATTGAACGGTGTGACTTGTAATATGAATGTATAGCCTTAGCTTCCCAATACATGCTAAGAAGTGTCAAAAAGAAACCCTGTTTGAACCCTGAATACACTTTCACTGTTATATAAGAACAATTCTGTACAATGAAATGAGCCAAAGTTGGCAATGTCAAATCCTGATTCACAGCTCACAATCAAGTGCTGCGTCATCTTCACTGATGAGTCATATTACATTCACATAGCAAAGACTCTCTGTGATATTACATAATGATCTGCAGTTGTACTGAGTGAGTTACACTTAGCATCCGATGCAAAAACATGAAAAAATAAACCAACTACTTTTAATGTTTTCATCCACATTTCATCAGGCTCTCTCTCCAAACATCAACATGGTTGATATTAGCTGCCAGCCTGCTGTCACTTCACCAGCAAATGCAGCTGCACGAGCACACCGAGCAAACTGCAGCACACTCGACAAACAGATGCAGCGAGAGCAAAAACAAGACTGACGGACATGGAGACTGCAACACAGGTGGAGTTTTGGCAGAGGCAGCAGTGCAGCTTCCAGGCAGAAATGCAGCTGTTTTTACCTGCAGAGGAGACATGACATTCCGTGCCCTCTAAAGCCGGCTACAGAACGCTGCTCTCCCTGCAGCTGCTGCAGACGCCTCTCACTAGCTATCACCAGCACAGCAAAGAGAAGAGCAGCAAAAAATCCCATAGGTTTGACAGGTGCTGTTCCTAATTCGAGTAAGTGGAGACACTGAACGAGACGAGTGTGCGGGAGGGAGAGCCAGAGAGAGAAACATGGAGAGTGTGCCGAGAAAGAGCGGAGGTGTAGTGAGCAGCACTGGTGGACAGACACAGCTAAGTGGGTGGTTATTATGAGGTTAGACGAGGGGGTTTCTCCTATATTAAACATTCCTTTGGCTAAATTTTACTTGTGTCTGAGAATAAAATCAGCGGCAGCGGCTGCCCTGTGCAGCTGGTTTCTCGTATGGGAGGAATTACTAGATGTGATTCTATTTTTAGGTGCACTCATTTTTGCAGATGTAAGAATGCTAAAGAAAGCTTTGCATTATAAAAAAGTTTGAAATTATCTAGACCAGAAACCTTTACTTTACTGTTTGCTCTTATATGATGCAATTTTTGATGTCCCCTAAGACTAACAGGTGTAAATTGGCACAAGGGTTTAGTGTCCTTGGTACAGCCACGGTTGCCAGGAATGAAGCAGGAAGACGGACTCTAGCCACACTGCACTACTTTTAACACTGCCTAATTTTACTTTTTTGATTTTTTGATCCTTCCTTCCTTCCTTGCAATTTCTTCTCTCTCTGTAGCTTTGCCTCACAGTAAAAAGGTGCATATCCATGATACACACACAGACACAGCCTTAAAAAGACACCAACACACACCTACACACCAGGTTGAGTTACTGATTTAATGTCCAGGCCTGTCAGTTGAGCTGCTGTGACAACTGCAGCATCTCCCAAGGTGATAAAGAGCTAATGATACTTCCCTTCTCTACTCAAACTGAGCTCTGGAGAGGCAGAGACACTAATCACTGCAGGGGTAGCTACATATGGACACTTTTAGATGACAACTAACTATGGAAAAAAATAGGAAAAGTTGTTATATTAACAAAATTGGAAAAGGATCCCTGTCTGCATGTTCGCGGTCATCATTAATGTCACATCAAAATTAGTCACTTCCAGGATTAATTTTACTATGAAACCGATATAACATTCATTAAAAGTCACAACCCAGCACACAGACACAAATAACGCAGTGCAACAATCCCTTTGGCTGACCATGCCTTCCAGTGGGAACAGAAACTGCCCTCTAGTGGAGAATCAATTTATTAACTGCATATATGTGTGTGGTAAATTTACATACTACTGTAATTCCCTTAAGATGGGTCTATACATGCTTACATAAGCACACAAAATTAGTTATTTACAGAGAGACTAGTGTAAATATTTTTCTCAATTTACCATTCAAATGTGGTTTATTATCACAAGTTCTCCAACATAAGTGTAACTAGAGGTCCTGACAGGGAAACACATGCTGTAACATGTTACTCACCTCTCCTCCCGGATTAAAGGAGTCAAGAAGCGATTGTTGTCATCCTCATGGCTGCTCTGCTGGCTGCTCTGCTGGCTGCTTTGCTGGCTGCTGTGTGGCAGAGAGGGTTGAAAATCAGTACAGAATGGTTCTTTCAGACTGTATGTAAATGAGACACTGGAAATAAGTTTCTTTTTATTTATCAGTGGCTGTGGTGCTTGAAATAGTTTCCCCTGATAAATAATGAAACACTATAAATGGCAATATAAATAGACACTATTGACACCAAACTTTCCACGCAATTCTTCACAATAAACTGTACAATGCTTCATTTTCTATGGCTTTGCTGAGCAAAAATGTCAAGACTTCCTGTCTTTATGATCGCTGCTGGGCCTGACATCAGCCGTCAAAGATCCTGAAAATTAGGTGTCAAATATGTCAGCTCTCAGATAATATATATATATATATATATATATATATATATATATATATATATATATATATATATATATATATATATATATAGCAACTGCCAACATGTACATTTCAAAGCATTAAATGCAGTCTTGTACATGTAGATAGCCTAAAATAACACTAGAGGGGGCTATATGACACAGGCAAAAGACTTCTGACAGTAAGAGGAGGTTGCTGATGTGTAAATATAAACATGAATGCATAAAAAAGCATTTTAGCACCCAGTGATCTTTGAAGAGATGTCTGACTGTCACAGCTCATCCATTTCAAATTTAGATTTCTGTTGTTACTGGAGAAATGATTGTCAGTGGAACCTACTTTCTGCACACAAAGAGGTGTGTGAATGATACCACAGAGGCTTCCTGGCTATCACTTTTTATTTTGCATTGGATCATTTCCCTATTTTAAGATTCTGCTGGCATCCCAGTTCACACTTTGACATTTAAGAATAAAGCTGGTCTATTGGGAAAGGTCTTCATCAATTCACACTCCCAACTCTGCAGGATGTCCACATCCTTTTCATACAGCTGCTTTAGGCTATGCAATGCTGGAGGGGATGTTGGAATGTATGAAAAATGCACATTTGGGGAGTTTCGTTTAAAAGACTGCAGAGGCACTTTGAAAATAGTTTTCAGCGTTAATTAGTTATTTTTGTAGTCTGCACACTGTGTTCTAGTGTTCTATGCAGCTAAAATACAATCCTTTCTGTCTGAAAAGTAGCTTTGTATGAAGATGCTTTATGTTCTCTATGAAGAAAAAAGTGGTCAATGTTTTACCAGCACCTTGCATCAGCTGACAGTGTTTGAAAGGATGATTTTTTATTTCTGTGCATCATTCCTCCTCTGCTTTAGTTGCAGTGTGTCTGCAAGCTGCACTCCACTGTAACACTGCTTGTTTATTCTGCTTTATGTGAGTTGTTTATTACTTTATTGCTGGCCCTTTAACAAACTTTCATTTGAAATTAAAAAATAGAAAGTTGATATTGCATGAGTTTCCACTGAATTATTCATTACTCATACACAATTGATTGGAGACATAACTTAATACAGTCTGTTTTAAGTAGCTGTGAACATTAACTACTATTGACAGTAAAGCAAAAAAAATAAATAAATACCATAAATCAATTAAACCACAAATTATATTTTCCCCCTAACATAGCACAACAATGTCAGGGAAAGCACAGTGTATGCACTCATGGAGCCTGAACCTACGTATCTTTGATCTAGTATGATCCAAAATCTGAATCATATTAGCATATTTGAAAGCATCTCATTACCGTAGCCGTAAGATCTTTGAGTATTTGACATCACTGTCTTTGGGGCAAATGTACGTATTTAAGGATGAAACACAATCACACATACATTAAAAATTAACTCAAGCAGAACAAATAATGTGATGGATGGTGTGTTTTCAAGCAGTCGGATCCATCACTATACTGTGTAAATTGTTAGTACTACAGAGACTCTGTATAGAGACTTAATTCATCGAGTCCACTATAAAAATTAATTGCTGAGACCATTTGAGGAAATGTATCGTTCAAATTCTGCTTTTCTTGTGTGGCTTAGTGAGAGGTTCTGTGTCTGAAATATTTAACTGCTTGGATGAAGTGGAAGCAGTCAGGCCAGACCCAGAAAATACTAAATTACCTTCTCAAAATAGCTCTGCTTTTATCACGCTGCAAAAAACAGCAAATTCCACAGTGTCAGCAAACATCCACTGCTCTGATACACACACATACATACATAGGTGCACATGTACACACTGCACCTCTGTACAGTGCACCTCAGAGCACAAGATAGGAACAGGACTGCAATAACAATATCACAGTGATAAATGTGACAAATTAAGGGAGTGATAACACATTTCTAAGGCTCCACTTTGAAGTAAAAGAGGTTTGATAAAAATGAAAAGCACTGCAACAGGACTTCATCCTTGATCATGAAAGCATTTAAAGATATAAAGGATTTCAAACAATCAGACAAGAAAATTGAATTGCATTCCATGTCAGTGAATGAAAGCTGTGTCAGTAAAAATCATGCCAGAAAATATTTTAAATCTACATCCATTCATAATACAATCATACAATCATATCTAAAAAGGAAAAATAACAGTACTGAGGCACCAATATTCTAATATATATGTGTACTTTAATACTTACGGTATTTTTTATTTTAAGTCAGGTACACATCCTTCACACAGCAGGCACACAGACCCCAACATGAGACCTCGAGGATCGCAGTTATAGGTATAAAAGTCCCTCCCTGTTTATATATTAACTGGACAAGTACAGCCAGAAAACCTGAGGAAGCATTTGTGAGTGCACCACGTTAACTTCAATCATCTACTACGTGCATTTTTCCTGCCTCAAAACAAAGAAGTGGCTTTTATTTTTAATGCAAACTACAACAACAGGAAACAGTTCCATTACTTGCTCCTGTGAACATTATTCAATAAACTTTAATTTGCCACATTGACACTTTTCACAAGGAAAAAAAGGTCAAAACCGGAGGATCAAGGTGCTGGACACTTAGCGCTTAAGACTCAGTTAAAGTTCTTTATTCACTATTAACGTTATAATATAAACTTAAGAGTTAAATTTTAACAGAGCGCACACAGTTAAATCTCAGCAAGCAGAGGTGGGCAAATTCCACAGGATTGGTTGTATTTATCTTTTTCCTTTATTATGGTGGGATATACTGTCACACTGAATCAGACTTTAACATATTGAAAGCAACCCAAATCTGTTTTTTGACACATCGAAACCAGATCTATTTTGAAGGAGATTTTAACGTCTGGACAGTTCAAAAACTAAATTCAATGGTGGCTTGAACTGCGAGTCCATAAGATATCCATAGACACAGTAGGTTTGGAAGCTCTGACTGTTTGAATCAGATTCTTCTGTTTTTACTTGTGACACATAAAATCAAGACTGGTAGAAGTCCTGATTGGAATCCATGCTTACTCCTTGGTGGCAGTCCAAAAGGAGTCACACTCATTGTCTAGTGACCATAAAAACCTCTACCAAATTCCTGGTAATTTTTATCCTATAATTGCAAATGTGCTCAGAGAACCTTATGCAATCTTGTGCTCTGAGACGTCACATGTACAGTGGTTCAATCATTCAACACTCTTGAAATAAAAAATAAACGTACACAGAAGGAACAGAAGGCAACAGACATGGACAGCATGCTGACATTAAATAAAAACATTCCCTCCGTGAGGGAACAGTGGGAAGCTGAACATCCTGTTCTGCTTCAGCAGTAATTAAGTGAAGATAAACATTAAGATCTGGATTATTTATGTCCTTCCCACATCGTTTAAGGGTAGTGGATTTTTTTTTATATTACACATGCCGTTTCTAACATGGTGCAGTCCGAGGAGGAGCCATGTCATCTTAATCTCATATTGTGGTATTAAGCTGAGAACGTTACACCTTCAGGGTGAGATGAAGCTTTATTCAAGGTGTGCTAGTTAATAACAGCATTTCACACTCCAGGATGTTGTTGCAGTTGTGCATTCAAGCCTCTGGAGAGATGGTGTTCGCAATCCAGAGGAAGATAACACAAAGATGGAGTGAAGCATGAACCTGTTCCTGTCTGCTATCTGTTCAAATACATAACTGGCCTAAGAGTACAGCAAAGACAGAAGAAGGGATGGGGCATCCGTCCTCTCACCGTGTCTGACAAATTAATATTGATTGTTGAAAAATGACATTTCTCATGAACTACAGGACAGCGAAGAAAGAAAAACACCCCAACAAAGACTAGAACCACGGTCTGCTCCAGCTCCAAAGTATGACCAAAGCTAGTGACTGCTGCAAACAAAGTAAATACATTTTCTGTGCGACACAAAAACTACTCAACATGCATTCTCTATATTATATTAGCTTTAAACGATCATTTGCGATTCTTTCTTGAGATTTTTGGGGCCAGAATAAAGTGGACTGCAATTATTAGAGGACCTGGATTTAAACTTTTAAATAGATTTGTGGCCTAAGATAGAAGGAGGTGGTGCGCTCCCCCTCCTGAAGATGAATAACGAGCTCAGTCGTCACTATTTGGACAGTGATAGCATCATCACTACTTTCTGAGGATCAAGAGGGATCTGTGTACTCCACTAATAACGACTAAGTGTTGAATAAATGTGCTAGGTTTTCTATAATTGACTTTGCCTTAAGACTTATCAATCAGTGCTTGTACCACCCACACACAAAGTTCATGCCTTTTTCTCAATAATGTATATACAGAATATATTTAAAATCAATGCTTCAGTGAGGAAGTTAAGCTCTAGATTAGTACTTTGTAAAGGTGACCTATGATCTTTCCTGCAGTGGCATCATTAGTTACTGTATCTCAGATGTCAGTGTGTCCAGCAGCAACATGCTCCCAAAAGGAAGAAACCTATTGATTTTGTAAACCTCCTGACCTTTTTTCAAGTAGTGGCGTCAGAGCAATCCTTTTAAGTTCTAAGTAAATTACCCTGCAGTATCTCCTGAGCCTTCTGTTTAAACCAACACAGTATCTAGTGTGTGTATTTCAGCAACCAGGAGGACACAGTCTGTGTGACCTGTGGGCAAATGTCTGCAGCTCTGGTGACTTAAAAATCGTTACGATTAGAGTATTTTAGCACCAAATGCATGCGCAATATATTTCTTATAGATACAACCGAAACCCAAACCTCTCCCTCTATTATAGATTATTATGAGGATAAAACACATTATCTGATCAAAAAGAGCCACCAACAATCAATACACAAAAAACTGCAGCCTTCTTTAAATAAATAATCTGCACCCACACACCTCAAGCCAGAAAACAACACGCAAATGAGCACTACTAAAATGTGTGTAATTCCAACCATCAGTGCTGCACAACACAAAGGGCTGTTTGTATTAAAATGTTTGAGGTCATTAAACAATTTGCTGTTGAACAAGCATCAAAATCTAAACTCTAAAGAAAATTTTAACAGTTTTCTTCAAGTTAGTGATAAACCACATTAGTGCAGGTAGCAAGAGCTTTGCAGCAGTAGGTATTAGGGAAGATGTGGGGAGAAGAGGGAAACGGGGAGAGGTGAGGACCCATACCAACCTGCTCTCACTGGCTTGCTCCTTCTTCTCCCTGACCTTCAGCCACTTTCTCAACAAGAAACGCTTGCGGCGAGGAGATGCGCTGGGCGTGGAGCAGCTCGACCAGGAAGACGGCACATCTTCGTCACTGGATGGTGTGATCTCAATGGAAGGCAACTGGAGGTACTCCTTAGAGCTTGAGCGAGACCTGGCGGTGAGGTGGCCATCATTCAGACGCCCCCTTTCGATCTCCCTTTCGCTGGGCACGTTCCTCATGCGCCGCATCTTGAAGCGCTTGCGTCGAAGAGTAGGGGTTGAAGAGCTGGACCTCACTGAGCCATACGACACAGCATTGCATCCTTCATCTGAATAGGCTGGAGCGTCTTTTGGCACACTCACTTGGAGTGAAGGGGGTCTAAGAGTGTCACTCATGACTCCTGAATCACTCTCTAGAATGCAAATAAAACCTAAAAGCACTTCTTCTTTGAGATCCGTTGTTCTTGGATATATATATGTTTTGCAATTGTGCAGTTTGAACTGCTGTTAGGTAAAGAGATGAGCAGATAAGGCACAATGAAGATCCTTGAATATCTTTAGTGGATCTCACACTGTGCCCTCAGGTCTTCTTGTCTCTTCTAAAGCCCTCTCTGTGTGCCAGCCAATGAATTATACTCCTGATCACAGATATCTAAGGCTTGACCGAACCTTCTGCTGCTCCTCAGCTGTTGGTGGATATGTATCAGTCCAGTGGCTGGCTGACTGTGAAGAGCAGTCTTGTGGCAGTAAACTCAGTCTCTCAGGCTGGAGAGAAGAGAGCTAGATTAGATAACAAAGGGGGCTTCTGTTCTGAGAGCAGCGGATGAAACAT
Source organism: Parambassis ranga (assembly GCF_900634625.1). Classification (NCBI taxonomy): domain Eukaryota; kingdom Metazoa; phylum Chordata; class Actinopteri; family Ambassidae; genus Parambassis; species Parambassis ranga. Next base: position 9,133,973 of record NC_041033.1, on the reverse strand, counting down.
GTATAAGGCCTGTCAGGGAGTGTAACACAACTCCTCTGCTGGTTCTCCCTAGGGACAGGCAGGCCAAGTTACACACACACACTCGCTCACACATTGGCTATTCTACTGTCCGAGCTGCCAGAGCGGTTACCTTAGCTGCTGCTGCTAAAGCTAAGGCAGAAGGCACCAGCTGTCAGCCCTTGAATATTGATGCTGATGTTGTGAATAAGGCAGAGAGGTTGTTTGTTGTCACTTTGTGCTCATTTTGGCGGTGCTACAGCAGAGTAAGACACTGTTGGTCGGTCTTGTTCCCGTGCTGAAGTTTCAGGTTCGTCTTGGGGCCCAGCGTGGCGCTGTCTTCGTGCAGTTAAAGCCTAAAGGTTAGAGGGAGGTGATAGGACTGCATGGTACAGGCAAGGCTGAGGGTGATGATGACCAAGTTAAGCAGACACACAAACAACCACACAGGTGGATAATAAAAAAAGGCAGAATATCAAGAACAGGAACACACACTCACCAGACAGAGGCAGATACCATGATAATCAATCACAGGAAACAGGCAGGACTTTTGATCTAAACACTTCCTATCCACCACCAGCCTCAGCTTATTGAACCCTAAAGCCATAGGTCTCTACCTACAGTGTAAAGTGTAACAACACCTTTAAACTTTCTGTCAATGTTAATAAACAAATCAGAGATAACTGACAAGCTCTGTGGATCACTGCCATTGTTTACAGTGGATATTTGAGTGGTGCCTGACTGCTTTATGTGTGAAAGGGCATTAAAGTGTACACAACAAATGTTTTTACACATCAGGAAACAAAAGAACTACCAGAGCCATGCTGAGAACCTGTTCATATGACAAA